>NC_136065.1:68696281-70032827 GCF_964261635.1 Lissotriton helveticus
TCGGGCCCCCATCAAATAATGTCGCCACTCCTTAAAGGCGTCCTTGATTGCCAACAACTCTTTCTCCGTGATGGTATAATTCACTTCAGCTGGAGATAGCTTTCTGGATCTGTAGGCAACCGGATGCAATTGGCCCGTAGTTTTATGTCGTTGTGAAAGCACTCCTCCCACCGCCTGATCCGATGCATCAGTTTCTACATAAAAGGGCTCCGAGGGATCAGCATGCAATAACACTGGCGCTGTGGTGAAACTCTTCTTCAACAATTGAAAGGCCTCTTCTGCTTCTTCTGACCACTCAAACTTGGTTCCTTTCTTCAGTAATTTGGTGAGAGGAAGGATCTTTTTGGAGAACTCACTTATAAATCTCCGATAAAAGTTAACGAATCCAATGAACCCTTGAACTTCTTTCACACTTCTCGGGGATTTCCAGTTCGTCACTGCCTCCACCTTGCGTTGGTCCATCACGATTCCGGAGGGTGACAGTACGAAGCCCAAGAACTCCACCTTGGTTACATCGAAGGCGCATTTTTCCAATT
Organism: Lissotriton helveticus; assembly: GCF_964261635.1. NCBI lineage: Eukaryota > Metazoa > Chordata > Amphibia > Caudata > Salamandridae > Lissotriton > Lissotriton helveticus. The sequence continues at coordinate 68,696,818 of NC_136065.1, forward strand.
TCACAAACAATTTATTTTCCTGTAATTTCTGTAGCACTCCTCTCACCTGCTCGTGATGTCTTACCACATCGGAAGAATAGATTAAGATATCATCTATGTACACGATGGCACACTGATCAATAAAGTCTTTCAAGACGTCATTAATGAAGTGCTGGAATGCAGCCGGAGCATTGCACAATCCATAGGGCATCACTTGATATTCGAAAAGCCCAAATCTTGTCCGAAATGCCGTCTTCCACTCGTCTCCTTCCCGCATCCGGACTAGATGATAGGCCCCTCTTAAATCGAGTTTTGTATAGATTTGAGCCCCTTTTACTTGGTCTAGAAGCACTGAGATTAATGGTAGAGGATATCTGTTTTTCTTGGTTATTTTATTTATGGCTCTGTAGTCGATGCACGTCCGCAATTCTCCCTCCTTCTTAGGCACGAAAAACAGAGGCGACGAGACTGGCGATTGGGATGGTCGAATGAACCCATTGGCAAGATACTTATCCAGGTACTCCTTCAGATGTTGGTGTTCCTTCTCGGTCAAGGCATAGACGCGACTGCATGGCAAATTTGACCCTGGCTCTAATTCTATCTTGCAGTCATAGGCTCGATGTGGTGGTAAACGTTCCGCTTCCACTTCATTGAATACCTCTGCGAATTCCTTATAAACTTCAGGAATTTCTTGAGCGTCGATCACTCACAGGGAATGCTCAATGGTACACAGGGCTTGCGCTGGGGTGTTCTTCTCAACTTGATTCTTTGAATCAAAACAATTTTCACAACAATAGCTCGAATCCATCACTATTGTTCTGGAGCTCCAATTAATCGTAGGATTATGCTCTGTAAGCCAAGGGAGACCTAGGATTAATTGGAATTGTGGGGCGTCTATCAAATTAAACTGAACCTTCTCCTGGTGTCCTTCTCTGGTTGTCAGCTGGATAGTCTCGGTATGACTCACGATGGGCCCTGAAGAAAGATTTGTCCCATCTACAGCACGCACGGGTTCACTTTTGGCCTTCCGAATTGCCTGAATTCCAACTCTCATGGCAAATTTTAAATCGCAAAAATTTCCCGTGGCACCTGAGTCAATCATCACGGATACTTCTGTTAAGGTAATCTGTCTGAATTTCACTTCCATTGTCAAAATTAGATGGGGCTCCGCCGACTGTAGCGTGTTCACGACGTGGTGTTCCTGTGGAGTTAATTCCTGAGTCGCACTCACCTGTTCAACTCCTCCCGCAGGTGGTGCCATTAGTTTTCCTTCGGCTTGAATGGACCCTTTGGTTTCTTTGGACATTCTCGGACAAAATGGTTTCCGGATCCACAATACATGCATTGGTTGTTCGCTCTTCTTCTTTCCTTCTCTTCCTTCGTCAACGGGCCTCTTACGGTCCCAATTTGCATTGGTTCAATTCCTGTATGATTCTCAGAGGTTTTAACGCCATCTGACCGAGCCCGATCAAATCTTGGAGGTATTGTCTTAAAATCTTTCTTCTTTTCCCCACGCCGTTCTCCTTGACGAAAATCAATCTCTAACACTAAGTCTATTAGTGCTGAGATTTCGGTAGGCCGGTTAGGGATTTGAGCCAAGGTGTCTTTTAATTCATCTCGTAGCCCACGATAAAAGACTGCAGCCCTCTTGCTTTCTGGCCAGTTGGTCTCCACCACCAGCTTATTGAATTGGGCCAGGTAAGCAATCAAATCTCGATTTCCCTGTCGAATGTCTAGAAGTTCGTTGTCTACCACCTGAGAAATTCTCCGTCGGTCAAATATTCTTAAAAATTCTTGTTTAAAATCCTCAAAATTTCGTAGCAAAGGGTCATCTCTTGTGACTAGGGGCATGGACCACGAAGCTGCATCTCCGCTAAGATATGAGAGTATGAAGGCCACTCTAGACTGCGCGTCGGGGAAGATCGAAGGGCGGCACATGAAATGCAATGAGCACTGTGATAAAAATATCTGCGCTTTCTGAGGGTCCCCATTAAATCTCTCTGGAGCTGCTAATGGAATGACCGGGGAAAGAGAATGTATAACCTGAGTGGTGGACCTATTTGCTGTCTCTAAGACTGGGTTCATGGCTTCTCTCTCTAAACTACTTGGTTGGCGTAGTCTTAGCGCCAAATCCGCTGTTTCTTTCCTAGCACTGATCACTTCTTGCCTCAAACTTCGATTCTCCTCCCTCACCGCTCCCAATTCTTTCTGTATGGCATCTAAAATGGTACCTAAGGATTGGACATCAAATCCTTCCGTCATCTCTGTTCAGGTGCAAAAGCTACTTGGGCACTTCACTCTGTCAGGACTATAGTACTTATCTTGCTCGCCAAGGTCATGCACGGGAACAGAGATGCTAGAACCCAAATCCCTCTGAGCAATGTCGGCGGGTCAAGTCACTGAACCCTTCCTTCATTACTCTCAGGGAAGGGGGTGTGGATAAAATAACAAACAGAGAAGAGAAATGGTCCTGCGCTGATTCCCCTCTGGATTCTGCCTTCCGGTAGTTTGGTAGATTGAGGAACCTGAAAATCAATAACACACATTACATTGCTACCACAAGTCTACCATTTATCTACTACTGAATGAGCGCCTATCTCTGCTCACCCACCCTAGTGGCGCTGGACCTTGCCTCTCTTCTTATGGAATGATTGTTCTCTGCTCAGCTATCAGTTGTCACTAATATCACAATGGACAGTAAACATTGGTTAATTATTTCTAGTAACTATGCTTGGTTTATCTTATTCTATTTTAAATAGGGAAGGGGCACTTACTTCACTGATAACTGAGTCTTTTGCTAACATGGGATTCTGTTTTTTTAAAGAGTCTTTCTTCTTTCTTATAGGTTCTCTGAGTCCTACAGTACCTTGCTGTCTTGGTAAGTTTTAACTGCTTTTTATCTTGCTTTCTTTTTCTTGTAGAGCGTTCTTATTTAATAGTTCATTAATTAAGACAACAGTTGAGAATTAAATTGTCTGAGTAAATATATATATATATATATTATACAATATGTGTCTATTTCAGCGTGTTGGTTATTGTGCACTTAGCTTGCTTCATCTGTATCAGCGCTGACGCCTTAGACTGAATTTCGTGTTCCTCCCGGTGTGTATTTTTGATGAATTTGAACACGAAGACACTTCAGTTCCTCAGCGGTATTTGATGATGTACTCTCCTGTCAGCCGCGACAGGCGGCCGCTCCTCAGCTGCTTGGCGGCTGTACACTGAATTCCTTCTCTCCTGTCAGCCGTGACAGGCGGCCGCTTCTCAGCTGCTTAGCGGCTGTACTCGGAATTCCTTCTCTCCTGTCAGCCGCGACAGGCGGCGTCTTCTCAGCTGCTTAGCGGTGGTTCACGAAATTCCTCTCACTCAAAAGCGGCTTTCACAATTTCATTCAGACTCGCGCTTGGCTTGTTGCGCCGAGTCTGACACTAGATATTCTCTCTGGTTCTCTACAGTAATTACTCACGACGTCTGGAAACTCTTGACTAGGATTTTCGTCACTTCAATAACAAACGAACCTTCTTCACTCAAGTCTTTAGTGAAGTGCGAGTTCTTCATGACGCTCGCGCTTCACATTAGAATCCTCAGCAGCTGGGGTCTGGAAGACTAGAACGTCTGCTGTCTTCCATGCTGGCAGTAACGGCGGCCATCTTATGTCTCCAGGAACGCACCTTGTCCACCCATGTGTCTGCAGTCCCTCTGGATTTGTTCAACAGTGCTGTTGGATGGGTGATGACAGGACTCACAGATTGAGTCCTGACAGTCCTGGAACTTTGACTTGGCATTTAAAACGACATGCCAAGCCTTAAACTCCCCTTTTATTACACATAGGTCACCCCTAAGGTAGACCCTAGGTAGCCCTATGGCTAGGGTGCTGTGTAACTAAAAGATAGGGCATGTACTTTTAAGTTTTACATGTACCCGTAGTGACAAACAGCTACATTTGTTTCTCCCTTCATGGGCTAGCATTTGGAATTCCTTAACCGCTTCCGCACTACCGCGGTTTACCGCTGTGCGCTGGAATGTAAAAAATGGCTTGTTTATGACAAAGCCAGCTCGTCATCCGCGTAGCGCAGGTAACGCCCATGACGAGCTGACTTTGTCATTAGCGCGGAAGGGGTTAAAACTCTTTTACGCTGTAATTCCTGATTAGAAAGGAGTAGCTGCTTCATGCTTCATATCTTTGGAATGGTAATGATAAATCCTCTTTAGTTGTAAAGTTGGATTTGATATTACTATGTTAGAAATACCCCTTTTCACAAATTGGACATTTCTCTGCTCTTAACTTTGCTCTGTGTGCCCACAGCCTGTCTCCAATACGCATCTGGGCTGGGCGACAGCTACAATTTGGGCATTCCCTCTAGACAGTCATAAACTCAGGAAGCGTTGGTGTGACAGAGGACTCATCTGGATTCATTTGCATTGTGATAGCTCATCTTCGGCAGGAAGGAGGAGTGGGAGTTGATGCTTACACCCGAAAAGACAGTATCCTGTGTCCCACACAAAGGGCTGACTACCACCACAGATAGGCTAGCAGAGAGGAGTGGGATGAAAGGGGACATGTGCATTTCATGCACCTGCTTTGAAGTCACCCCCACTTCAAATGCACATTTGGGTAGAAGTTCTGGGGCTTGACCCTACCAAGACAGTACACTACTGGACCTGTGAAGAACTCTGCCAGGAGTAAGGACTGCTGTGCTACAAGGATTGCCACTCTGCTTGACTGCCTATTTTAGGGAACTGCTTCACAGCTGTGCTGAGCTGCCCATGTTGCCTGCTGATCTTTGCCCGGGTGAGGGCAACACTGCACTCATCTCACTTGAGCTCTGAGTTGCCCCAAAGGCTTGTGGGCTTGCACCCAGTTTCTGAAGACTCAAGGTCATAAAATACTTATTGTCATTCTCCTGTTGCTGCTCGACTCTTTCATTTTTGAGTCCTACTCTTGCCTGAAGGATCAATGACGACTCAGCGCCTCCTCAACTACTCACCTCAAGTCTTCAACTTCAACACTTTGCTCCATCCAAGGTACCTTATTAGTGGGACCTGTCTGAGTCTTGTAGCCAATCTGCCCTCAACCGCGGTTGTCCTGAATTTTGGATTTGCCCCATGTAGATCGACTGCAAGTAACCTATTAGCTCTACTAAGCACTATTTTGAATTTATTCTTTAAAAATTATTAAGTCCGGTTCTACACATTGGAATCTAGACATTTTAGTCTTGTTTTACTTGGATACATACTCTCTACTTTCCTAAGTCTGTGTGGCATCTTATTGAGGTGTTTTCATTGTGTTACTGTGTGTTCATCTCTTAAGTTAAACCTGCCTACGCTGTGCCAAGCTACAAAACGGTGAGCACAGGTTAATTTAAAGTGTATAGCTAGCTTACCCTGACTAGGATTCTGATCCCTACTTGGACAGGGTGCAAACCTCTGCCAAATACAGAGCCAGTATCTAACAATATCTATTCCAATATGATACATTAACCAAATACTTCGATATTATAGGAAGTGAAGAAGTGGACAATTCTGCAGAACACGTTTATCCTGGACTCATTGTCACCAATGGCTCTTTATTAAGCTTTGCCTAGGAAGAAAAATAATTTTATTGTGTTTAGTCTGCACCACAGTTGTAGCACCTTTATTTAAACACGGGTGCGGTGCAATACATAATTACAGGTGTCCAGGCACGACCATGTCCTCACCTTGCCTTTCTGAGTCATGTTGGTGTCTGTCTCCTGCCATTTGTCTTGCTATCTGCTTGTTCTTCTCCCACTTGGTTACTGCTCTTTCATGTTAGTGCTGTCTGTTCTATCCTGCTCCCTCTCTCTGATTAACTGCTGTTTTTGAATCCTTTTTTCCTTTTAACTGCCCCTTTTGCATCTTTTGCTCCTCACACTCCGTCAGTTTGCATCTTTGTCTCTTCTGCCCTCAAAAGTTTTCCCCAAATGCATTTTCCCACCTTGCCACTTCGGCTAGCCTTTTCCGTTCTCCCCGCTGGGCTTCCCCCCTGTCGCTGAGTCCTCTCCTGCACTCCTCATAATTCCAGGGCCCTCCACATGACCGGTGTGTGTAAGTGAAGCTTGCAATATGTGTGCCCATACTGTACTAGTTCTGTGTATATATCTTGTTACTACGCCTGATGCACTGGGTGTGTGTATCAGAAGTTACCTACTACACCAGCTGGGAATGATAGAAGCTTGCACTGCAATTGCTCTCACTGTACTAGGTGTGTGTCTGTATCTTGTTACGTAGCCTGATGTATTGATTGTGTGTATAAGAAAATAGCTACTATACCAGTGGGTGTGAGTGAAGCTTGCACTGTGAGTGCCTGCACTGTACTAGTTGTGTGTGTGTGTATAGCTATGCCACCTGTGTTTGAGTGAAGCTTGCACTGTGAGTGCACACACTTTATTAGCTGTGTGTGTACATCTTGTTACTAAGTCTGATGCAGTGATTGTGTGTATAAGAAGCCAACTTCTATACCAGCAGTGTGAGTGAAGCTTGCATTGGATGAGTTGTGTGTGTATATCTGTATCAGAGTATGAGAAGGTAGCTGCTGTACCAGTGGGTGTGAGTGTAGCTTACACTGTGCGAGTTTTGTGTGTATTTGTAAATCAGCTGGGTGTCCGTAAAGCTTGCACTGTGAGTGCCCACGCAGTACGAGTTGTCTGTGTGTTTATATCTATACCTCCTGGGTGTAAACGAAGCTTGCACTTGGAGTGCACACACTTTACTAGTAGTGTGTACATACAGGGCCCTTCACAACATCAAACCCAATGCCTCCTCTCCTTCCACACACACAAAAGACACCTGTGATCAGCTGAGCTCTCTCTGGCCCGGTGCCATGTGTCTGCAAGACCAGACTGGGAGGAGCGCCATTCTACTACCTCACAGCCAAACCCTGGAGCACCCTTAACCTCCGGCAATCTCCCACACTGCCCCAGTTCAGGAAGGCCCTCCAGACCTGGCTCTTCAGGTGACCCCAGCACTCAACGGAGCCAACCTCCCCTCTCCTCCAGCGCCTTGAGACCCTCGTGTGTGACTAGTCGCGCTTTAGCAACCCTGACTGATTGTGTTTATATCTTGTTACTAAGCGTTGTGCAGCGATGGTGTGTATGGGAAGCTAACTCGCACTCCAGTGGGTCTGAGTGAAGCTGGCACTGTACGCGTTGTGTGTGTATATCTTGTTACTAAGCATTTTGGCGAGGTTTGTTTGGTGTTAATACCATACACACACATGCATACGTATATACATACCTATGAACCCCCTCCCCATACACCAAGCATCTTTCCCTCTCCACTGATTCCAGTGGGTTCATCATTCACTCCGGTTTAGCTTGGGAAAGAGTCTCACATGAGGAGCTGCCTGCTAGACCCGCCCGCCCACACACCAAAGCTGCTCTTTAACATGATTCATTGCTGCCTCAGGGCCAGTTCTGGCAGTGTGGATCCTGTGAGCAAAGCAGGAGGCTTTCCCTTTCTCAGTGTTATTTTATTTCACAAGTGACTCATCTGCCAAGGCCTCCAGCCCAGCATTTCACAGACAGGTTATACTGCAGATCTTCTGGGACTCACCACTCCCTGCCACTGTAGAGCTGGTTAAGATCCTACAGAACTTCCTCTGGATCGCCCACTCCCCACCGCCGTAGTGCTGGTTGTTATTCTGCAGATCTTCTCCCAGATGCACCTGTCCCCACTGTCGTAGTGCTGGTTGCTATTCCGCAGATCTTCTTTCAGATGCACCACTCCCCACCGCCGTAGTGCTGGTTGTTATTCTGCAGATCTTCTCCCAGATGCACCTGTCCCCACCGCCGTAGTGCTGGTTGCTATTCCGCAGATCTTCTCCCAGATGCACCACTCCCCACCGCCGTAGTGCTGGTTGTTATTCTGCATATCTTCTCCCAGATGCACCTGTCCCCACCGCCATAGTGCTGGTTGCTATTCTGCAGATTTTCTCCCAGATGCACCTGTCCCCACCGCCGTAGTGCTGGTTGCAATTCTGCAGATCTTCTCCCAGATACACTTGTCCCCACTGCCGTAATATTGGTCGCTATTCTGCAGATCTTCTCCCACATGCACCACTCCCCACCGCCGTAGTGCTGGTTGTTATTCTGCAGATCTTCTCCCAAATGCACCAGTCCCCACTGCCGTAGTGCTGGTTCCAATTCTGCAGATCTTCTCCCAGATGCACCCGTCCCCATGGCCATAGTGCTGGTTGTTATTCTGCATATCTTCTCCCAGATGCACCAGTCCCCACCGCCGTAGTGCTGGTTGCTATTCTGCAGATCTTCTCCCAGATGCACCAGTCCCCACCGTCGTAGTGCTGGCTGCCATTCTGCAGATCTTCTCCTGGGCCACGCCACTCCCCACCGCTATTCTGCAGATCTTCTCCCAGATGCACCTGTCCCCACCGCCGTAGTGCTGGTTGCTATTCTGCAGATCTTCTCCCAGACGCACCACTCCACACCGCCGTAGTGTTGGCTGATATTCTGCAGATCTTCTCCCAGATGCACCTGTCCCCACCGTCGTAGTGCTGGTTGCTATTCTGCAGATCTTCTTCCAGATGCATCTGTCCCCACCGCCGTAGTGCTGGTTGCTATTCTGCAGATCTTCTCCAAGATGCACCAGTCCCCACCGCCGTAGTGCTGGTTGTTATTCTGCAAATCTTCTCCCAAATGCACCAGTCCCCACTGCCGTAGTGCTGGTTCCTATTCTGCAGATCTTCTCCCAGATGCACCAGTCCCCACGGCCATAGTGCTGGTTGTTATTCTGCAGATCTTCTCCCAGATGCACCAGTCCCCACTACTATAGAGCTGGCTGCTATTCTGCAGATCTTCTCCCAGATGCACCTGTCCCCACCGCCGTAGTGCTGGCTGCTATTCTGCAGATCTTCTCCTGGGCCACGCCACTCCCCACCGCCGTAGTGCTGGTTGCTATTCTGCAGATCTTCTCCCAGACGCACCACTCCACACCGCCGTAGTGCTGGCTGCTATTCTGCAGATCTTCTCCCAGATGCACCTGTCCCCACCGTCGTAGTGCGGGTTGCTATTCTGCAGATCTTCTTCCAGATGCATCTGTCCCCACTGCCGTAGTGCTGGTTGCTATTCTGCAGATCTTCTCCAAGATGCACCTGTCCCCACCGCCGTAGTGCTGGTTGCTATTCTGCAGATCTACTCCCAGATGCACCACTCCACACCGCCGTAGTGCTGGCTGCTATTCTGCAGATCTTCTCCCAGATGCACCTGTCCCCACCGTCGTAGTGCTGGTTGCTATTCTGCAGATCTTCTTCCAGATGCATCTGTCCCCACCGCCGTAGTGCTGGTTGCTATTCTGAAGATCTTCTCCAAGATGCACCTGTTCCCGCCGCCGTAGTGCTGGTTGTTATTCTGCAGATCTTCTCCCAGTTGCACCAGTCCCCACCACCGTACTGCTGGCTCCTATTCTGCAGATCTTCTCCCTGATGCACCTCTCCCCACCGCCATAGTGCTGGTTGCTATTCTGCAGATCTTCTCCCAGTTGCACCAGTCCCCACCGCACTACTGCTGGCTCCTATTCTGCAGATCTTCTCCCAGATGCACCTGTCCCCACCGCCGTAGTGCTGGCTGCTATTCTGCAGATCTTCTCCCAGATGCACCTGTCCCCACCGTCATAGTGCTGGTTGCTATTCTGCAGATCTTCTTCCAGATGCATCTGTCCCCACCGCCGTAGTGCTGGTTGCTATTCTGCAGATCTTCATCCAGATGCATCTGTCCTCACCGCCGTAGTGCTAGTTGCTATTCTGCAGATCTTCTTCAAGATGCACCTGTCCCCGCCGCCGTAGTGCTGGTTGTTATTCTGCAGATCTTCTCCCAGTTGCACCAGTCCCCACCACCGTACTGCTGGCTCCTATTCTGCAGATCTTCTCCCTGATGCACCTGTCCCCACCGCCATAGTGCTGGTTGCTATTCTGCAGATCTTCTCCCAGTTGCACCAGTCCCCACCGCACTACTGCTGGCTCCTATTCTGCAGATCTTCTCCCAGATGCACCTGTCCCCACCGCCGTAGTGCTGGGTGCTATTCTGCAGGTCTTCTCCCAGATGCACCAGTCCCCACTACTTTAGAGCTGGCTCCTATTCTGCAGATCTTCTCCCAGATGCACCACTCCCCACCGCCATAGTGCTGGTTGGTATTCTGCAGATTTTCTCCCAGATGCACCTTTCCCCACCACCGTAGTGCTGGTTGCTTTTCTGCAGATCTTCTCCCAGATACACTTGTCCCCACTGCCGTAATTCTGGTCGCTATTCTGCAGATCTTCTCCCACATGCACTTGTCCCCACCGCCGTTGTGCTGGTTGCTATTCTGCAGATCTTCTCCCAGATGCACCACTCCCCACCGCCGTAGTGCTGGTTGTTATTCTGCAGATCTTCTCCCAAATGCACCAGTCCCACTGCCGTAGTGCTGATTCCTATTCTGCAGATCTTCTCCCAGATGCACCAGTCCCCACGGCAATAGTGCTGGTTGTTATTCTGCAGATATTCTCCCAGATGCACCAGTCCCCACTACTATAGAGCTGGCTGCTATTCTGCAGATCTTCTCCCAGATGCACCTGTCCCTACCGCCGTAGTGCTGGTTGCTATTCTGCAGATCTTCTCCCAGATGCACCAGTCCCCACCGCCATAGTGCTGGATGCTATTCTGCAGATCTTCTCCTGGGCCACGCCACTCTCCACCGCCGTAGTGCTGGTTGCTATTCTGCAGATCTTCTCCCAGATGCACCTGTCCCCACCGCCGTAGTGCTGGTTGCTATTCTGCAGATCTTCTCCCAGATGCACCACTCCACACCGCCGTAGTGCTGGCTGCTATTCTGCAGATCTTCTCCCAGATGCACCTGTCCCCACCGTCGTAGTGCTGGTTGCTATTCTGCAGATCTTCTTCCAGATGCATCTGTCCCCACCGCCGTAGTGCTGGTTGCTATTCTGCAGATCTTCTCCAAGATGCACCTGTCCCCACCGCCGTAGTGCTGGTTGTTATTCTGCAGATCTTCTCCCAGTTGCACCAGTCCCCACCGCCGTACTGCTGGCTCCTATTCTGCAGATCTTCTCCCCGATGCACCTGTCCCCACCGCCATAGTGCTGGTTGCTATTCTGCAGATCTTTTCCCAGATGCACCACTCCCCACTGCCGTAGTGCTGGTTGCTATTCTGCAGATCTTCTCCCAGATGCACCACTCCCCACCGCCTTAGCGCTGGTTGCTATTCTGCAGATCTTCTCACAGATGCACCAGTCCCCACCGCCGTAGTGCTGGTTGTTATTCTGCAGATCTTCTCCCAGATGCACCAGTCTCCACTACTATACAGCTGGCTGCTATTCTGCAGATCTTCTCCCAAATGCACCAGTCCCCACCGCTGTAGTGCTGGTTGCTATTCTGCAGGTCTTCTCCCAGATGCACCAGTCCCCACTACTATAGAGCTGGCTGCTATTCTGCAGATCTTCTCCCAGATGCACCTGTCCCCACCGCCGTAGTGCTGGTTGGTATTCTGCAGATTTTCTCCCAGATGCACCTGTCCCCACCACCGTAGTGCTGGTTGCTATTCTGCAGATTTTCTCCCAGATGCACTTGTCCCCACCGCCGTAATTCTGGTTGCTTTTCTGCAAATCTTCTCCCACATGCACTTGTCCCCACCGCCGTTGTGCTGGTTGCTATTCTGCAGATCTTCTCCCAGATGCACCACTCCCCACCGCCGTAGTGCTGTTTTTTATTCTGCAGATCTTCTCCCAGATGCACCAGTCCCCACTACTAAAGAGCTGGCTGCTATTCTGCAGACCTTCTCTTAGATGCACCAGTCCCCACCGCCGTAGTGCTGGTTGCTATTCTGCAGTTCTTCTCCCAGATGCACAAGTCCCCACCACCATAGTGCTGCTTGTTATTCTGCAGATCTTCTCCCAGATGCACCAGTCCCCACCGCCGTAGTGCTGGTTGTTATTCTGCAGATCTTCTCCCAGATGCACCACTCCCCACCGCCGTAGTGCTGGTTGTTATTCTGCAGATCTTCTCCCAGATGCACCAGTCCCCACCGCCGTAGTGCTGGTTGTTATTCTGCAGATATTCTCCCAGTTGCACCTGTACCCACCGCCGTAGTGCTGGCTGCTATTTTGCAGATCTTCTCCCAGACGCACCACTCCACACCGCCGTAGTGCTGGCTGCTATTCTGCAGATCTTCTCCCAGATGCACCAGTCCCCACCGAAGTAGTGCTGGTTGCTATTCTGCAGATCTTCTTCCAGATGCATCTGTCCCCACCGCTGTAGTGCTGGTTGCTATTCTGCAGATCTTCTCCAAGATGCACCTGTCCCCACCGCCGTAGTGCTGGCTCCTATTCTGCAGATCTTCTCCCCGATGCACCTGTCCCCACCGCCATGGTGCTGGTTGCTATTCTGCAGATCTTTTCCCAGATGCACCACTCCCCACCGCCGAGGTGCTGGTTGCTATTCTGCAGATCTTCTCCCCGATGCACCACTCCCCACCACCTTAGCGCTGGTTGCTATTCTGCAGATCTTCTCACAGATGCACTAGTCCCCCCGCCATAGTGCTGGTTGTTATTCTGCAGATCTTTTCCCAGATGCACCAGTCCCCACTACTATAGAGCTGACTGCTATTCTGCAGATCTTCTCCCAGATGCACCTGTCCCCACCGCCGTAGTGCTGGTTGGTATTCTGCAGATTTTCTCCCAAATGCACCAGTCCGCACCGCCGTAGTGCTGGTTGCTATTCTGCAGGTCTTCTCCCAGATGCACCAGTCCCCACTACTATAGAGCTGGCTGCTATTCTGCAGATCTTCTCCCAGATGCACCTGTCCCCACCGCCGTAGTGCTGGTTGGTATTCTGCAGATTTTCTCCCAGATGCACCTGTCCCCACCACCGTAGTGCTGGTTGCTATTCTGCAGATTTTCTCCCAGATGCACTTGTCCCCACCGCCGTAATTCTGGTTGCTATTCTGCAGATCTTCTCCCACATGCACTTGTACCCACCGCCGTTGTGCTGGTTGCTATTTTGCAGATCTTCTCCCAGATGCACCACTCCCCACTGCCCTAGTGCTATTCTGCAGATCTTCTCCCAGATGCACCAGTCCCCACTACTAAAGAGCTGGCTGCTATTCTGCAGACCTTCTCCCAGATGCACCAATCCCCACCGCCGTAGTGCTGGTTGCTATTCTGCAGATCTTCTCCCAGATGCACCAGTCCCCACCGCCGTAGTGCTGGCTGCTATTCTGCAGATCTTCTTCCAGATGCACCTGTCCCCACCGTCGTAGTGCTGGTTGCTATTCTGCAGATCTTCTTCCAGATGCATCTGTCCCCACCGCCGTAGTGCTGGTTGCTATTCTGCAGAACTTCTCCAAGATGCACCTGTTCCCACCGCCGTAGTGCTGGTTCTTATTCTGCAGATCTTCTCCCAAATGCACCAGTCCCCACCGCGGTAGTGCTGGTTCCTATTCTGCAGATCTTCTCCCAGATGCACCAGTCCCCACGGCCATAGTGCTGGTTGTTATTCTGCAGATCTTCTCCTGGACTATGCCACTCCCCACCGCCGTAGTGCTGGTTGCTATTCTGCAGATCTTCTCCCCGATGCACCTGTCCCCACCGCCGTAGTGCTGTTTGCTATTCTGCAGATCTTCTCTCAGACGCACCACTCCACACCGCCGTAGTGCTGGCTGCTATTCTGCAGATCTTCTCCCAGATGCACCTGTCCCCACCATCGTAGTGCTGGTTGCTATTCTGCAGATCTTCTTCCAGATGCATCTGTCCCCACCGCCGTAGTGCTGGTTGCTATTCTGCAGATCTTCTCCAAGATGCACCTGTCCCCACCGCCGTAGTGCTGGTTGTTATTCTGCAGATCTTCTCCCAGTTGCACCAGTCCCCACCGCCGTACTGCTGGATCCTATTCTGCAGATCTTCTCCCCGATGCACCTGTCCCCACCGCAATAGTGCTGGTTGCTATTCTGCAGATCTTTTCCCAGATGCACCACTCCCCACCGCCGTAGTGCTGGTTGCTATTCTGCAGATCTTCTCCCAGATGCACCTGTCCACACCGCCGTAGTGCTGGTTGCTATTCTGCAGATCTTCTCCCAGATGCACCACTCCCCACCGCCTTAGCGCTGGTTGCTATTCTGCAGATCTTCTCACAGATGCACCAGTCCCCACCGCCGTAGTGCTGGTTGTTATTCTGCAGATCTTCTCCCAGATGCACCAGTCCCCACTACTATACAGCTGGCTGCTATTCTGCAGATCTTCTCCCAAATGCACCAGTCCCCACTGCTGTAGTGCTGGTTGCTATTCTGCAGGTCTTCTCCCAGATGCACCAGTCCCCACTACTATAGAGCTGGCTGCTATTCTGCAGATCTTCTCCCAGATGCACCTGTCCCCACCGCCGTAGTGCTGGTTGGTATTCTGCAGATTTTCTCCCAGATGCACCTGTCCCCACCACCGTAGTGCTGGTTGCTATTCTGCAGATTTTCTCCCAGATGCACTTGTCCCCACTGCCGTAATTCTGGTTGCTATTCTGCAGATCTTCTCCCACATGCATATGTCCCCACCGCCGTTGTGCTGGTTGCTATTCTGCAGATCCTCTCCCAGATGCACCACTCCCCACCGCCGTAGTGCTGTTTGTTATTCTGCAGATCTTCTCCCAGATGCACCAGTCCCCACTACTAAAGAGCTGGCTGCTATTCTGCAGACCTTCTCCCAGATGCACCAGTCCCCACCGCCGTAGTGCTGGTTGCTATTCTGCAGATCTTCTCCCAGATGCACCAGTACCCACCGCCGTAGTGCTGGTTGCTATTCTGCAGTTCTACTCCCAGATGCACCAGTCCCCACCACCGTAGTGCTGGTTGTTATTCTGCAGATCTTCTCCCAGATGCACCAGTCCCCACCGCCGTAGTGCTGGTTGTTATTCTGCAGATCTTCTCCCAGATGCACCAGTCCCCACCGCCGTAGTGCTGGTTGTTGTTCTGCAGATCTTCTCCCAGATGCACCACTCCCCACCGCCGTAGTGCTGGTTGTTATTCTGCAGATCTTCTCCCAGATGCACCAGTCCCCACCGCCGTAGTGCTGGTTGTTATTCTGCAGATATTCTCCCAGTTGCACCTGTCCCCACCGCCGTAGTGCTGGCTGCTATTTTGCAGATCTTCTCCCAGACGCACCACTCCACACCGCCGTAGTGCTGGCTGCTATTCTGCAGATCTTCTCCCAGATGCACCTGTCCCCACCGTCGTAGTGCTGGTTGCTATTCTGCAGATCTTCTTCCAGATGCATCTGTCCCCACCGCTGTAGTGCTGGTTGCTATTCTGCAGATCTTCTCCAAGATGCACCTTTCCCCACCGCCGTAGTGCTGGTTGTTATTCTGCAGATCTTCTCCCAGTTGCACCAGTCCCCACCGCCGTACTGCTGGCTCCTATTCTGCAGATCTTCTCACCGATGCACCTGTCCCCACCGCCATAGTGCTGGTTGCTATTCTGCAGATCTTCTCACAGATGCACCAGTCCCCCCCGCCATAGTGCTGGTTGTTATTCTGCAGATCTTCTCCTAGATGCACCAGTCCTCACCGCCGTAGTGCTGGTTGCTATTCTGCAGGTCTTCTCCCAGATGCACCAGTCCCCACTACTATAGAGCTGGCTGCTATTCTGCAGATCTTCTCCCAGATGCACCTGTCCCCACCGCCGTAGTACTGGTTGGTATTCTGCAGATTTTCTCCCAGATGCACCTGTCCCCACCACCGTAGTGCTGGTTGCTATTCTGCAGATTTTCTCCCAGATGCACTTGTCCCCACCGCCGTAATTCTGGTTGCTTTTCTGCAAATCTTCTCCCACATGCACTTGTCCCCACCGCCGTTGTGCTGGTTGCTATTCTGCAGATCTTCTCCCAGATGCACCACTCCCAACCGCCGTAGTGCTGTTTTTTATTCTGCAGATCTTCTCCCAGATGCACCAGTCCCCACTACTAAAGAGCTGGCTGCTATTCTGCAGACCTTCTCTTAGATGCACCAGTCCCCACCGCCGTAGTGCTGGTTGCTATTCTGCAGTTCTTCTCCCAGATGCACAAGTACCCACCACCATAGTGCTGCTTGTTATTCTGCAGATCTTCTCCCAGATGCACCAGTCCCCACCGCCGTAGTGCTGGTTGTTATTCTGCAGATCTTCTCCCAGATGCACCACTCCCCACCGCCGTAGTGCTGGTTGTTATTCTGCAGATCTTCTCCCAGATGCACCAGTCCCCACCGCCGTAGTGCTGGTTGTTATTCTGCAGATATTCTCCCAGTTGCACCTGTCCCCACCGCCGTAGTGCTGGCTGCTATTTTGCAGATCTTCTCCCAGACGCACCACTCCACACCGCCGTAGTGCTGGCTGCTATTCTGCAGATCTTCTCCCAGATGCACCAGTCCCCACCGAAGTAGTGCTGGTTGCTATTCTGCAGATCTTCTTCCAGATGCATCTGTCCCCACCGCTGTAGTGCTGGTTGCTATTCTGCAGATCTTCTCCAAGATGCACCTGTCCCCACCGCCGCAGTGCTGGTTGTTATTCTGCAGATCTTCTCCCAGTTGCACCAGTCCCCACCGCCGTACTGCTGGCTCCTATTCTGCAGATCTTCTCCCCGATGCACCTGTCCCCACCGCCATGGTGCTGGTTGCTATTCTGCAGATCTTTTCCCAGATGCACCACTCCCCACCGCCGAGGTGCTGGTTGCTATTCTGCAGATCTTCTCCCAGATGCACCACTCCCCACCACCTTAGCGCTGGTTGCTATTCTGCAGATCTTCTCACAGATGCACTAGTCCCCCCGCCGTAGTGCTGGTTGTTATTCTGCAGATCTTTTCCCAGATGCACCAGTCCCCACTACTATAGAGCTGACTGCTATTCTGCAGATCTTCTCCCAGATGCACCTGTCCCCACCGCCGTAGTGCTGGTTGGTATTCTGCAGATTTTCTCCCAAATGCACCAGTCCGCACCGCCGTAGTGCTGGTTGCTATTCTGCAGGTCCTCTCCCAGATGCACCAGTCCCCACTACTATAGAGCTGGCTGCTATTCTGCAGATCTTCTCCAAGATGCACCTGTCCCCACCGCCGTAGTGCTGGTTGGTATTCTGCAGATTTTCTCCCAGATGCACCTGTCCCCACCACCGTAGTGCTGGTTGCTATTCTGCAGATTTTCTCCCAGATGCACTTGTCCCCACCGCCGTAATTCTGGTTGCTATTCTGCAGATCTTCTCCCACATGCACTTGTCCCCACCGCCGTTGTGCTGGTTGCTATTTTGCAGATCTTCTCCCAGATGCACCACTCCCCACTGCCGTAGTGCTATTCTGCAGATCTTCTCCCAGATGCACCAGTCCCCACTACTAAAGAGCTGGCTGCTATTCTGCAGACCTTCTCCCAGATGCACCAATTCCCACCGCCGTAGTGCTGGTTGCTATTCTGCAGATCTTCTCCCAGATGCACCAGTCCCCACCGCCGTAGTGCTGGCTGCTATTCTGCAGATCTTCTTCCAGATGCACCTGTCCCCACCGTCGTAGTGCTGGTTGCTATTCTGCAGATCTTCTTCCAGATGCATCTGTCCCCACCGCCGTAGTGCTGGTTGCTATTCTGCAGAACTTCTCCAAGATGCACCTGTTCCCACCGCCGTAGTGCTGGTTCTTATTCTGCAGATCTTCTCCCAAATGCACCAGTCCCCACCGCGGTAGTGCTGGTTCCTATTCTGCAGATCTTCTCCCAGATGCACCAGTCCCCACGGCCATAGTGCTGGTTGTTATTCTGCAGATCTTCTCCTGGACTACGCCACTCCCCACCGCCGTAGTGCTGGTTGCTATTCTGCAGATCTTCTCCCCGATGCACCTGTCCCCACCGCCGTAGTGCTGTTTGCTATTCTGCAGATCTTCTCTCAGACGCACCACTCCACACCGCTGTAGTGCTGGCTGCTATTCTGCAGATCTTCTCCCAGATGCACCTGTCCCCACCATCGTAGTGCTGGTTGCTATTCTGCAGATCTTCTTCCAGATGCATCTGTCCCCACCGCCGTAGTGCTGGTTGCTATTCTGCAGATCTTCTCCAAGATGCACCTGTCCCCACCGCCGTAGTGCTGGTTGTTATTCTGCAGATCTTCTCCCAGTTGCACCAGTCCCCACCGACGTACTGCTGGATCCTATTCTGCAGATCTTCTCCCCGATGCACCTGTCCCCACCGCCATAGTGCTGGTTGCTATTCTGCAGATCTTTTCCCAGATGCACCACTCCCCACCGCCGTAGTGCTGGTTGCTATTCTGCAGATCTTCTCCCAGATGCACCTGTCCACACCGCCGTAGTGCTGGTTGCTATTCTGCAGATCTTCTCCCAGATGCACCACTCCCCACCGCCTTAGCGCTGGTTGCTATTCTGCAGATCTTCTCACAGATGCACCAGTCCCCACCGCCGTAGTGCTGGTTGTTATTCTGCAGATCTTCTCCCAGATGCACCAGTCCCCACTACTATACAGCTGGCTGCTATTCTGCAGATCTTCTCCCAAATGCACCAGTCCCCACTGCTGTAGTGCTGGTTGCTATTCTGCAGGTCTTCTCCCAGATGCACCAGTCCCCACTACTATAGAGCTGGCTGCTATTCTGCAGATCTTCTCCCAGATGCACCTGTCCCCACCGCCGTAGTGCTGGTTGGTATTCTGCAGATTTTCTCCCAGATGCACCTGTCCCCACCACCGTAGTGCTGGTTGCTATTCTGCAGATTTTCTCCCAGATGCACTTGTCCCCACTGCCGTAATTCTGGTTGCTATTCTGCAGATCTTCTCCCACATGCATATGTCCCCACCGCCGTTGTGCTGGTTGCTATTCTGCAGATCCTCTCCCAGATGCACCACTCCACACCGCCGTAGTGCTGTTTGTTATTCTGCAGATCTTCTCCCAGATGCACCAGTCCCCACTACTAAAGAGCTGGCTGCTATTCTGCAGACCTTCTCCCAGATGCACCAGTCCCCACCGCCGTAGTGCTGGTTGCTATTCTGCAGATCTTCTCCCAGATGCACCAGTACCCACCGCCGTAGTGCTGGTTGCTATTCTGCAGTTCTACTCCCAGATGCACCAGTCCCCACCACCGTAGTGCTGGTTGTTATTCTGCAGATCTTCTCCCAGATGCACCAGTCCCCACCGCCGTAGTGCTGGTTGTTATTCTGCAGATCTTCTCCCAGATGCACCAGTCCTCACCGCCGTAGTGCTGGTTGCTATTCTGCAGGTCTTCTCCCAGATGCACCAGTCCCCACTACTATAGAGCTGGCTGCTATTCTGCAGATCTTCTCCCAGATGCACCTGTCCCCACCGCCGTAGTACTGGTTGGTATTCTGCAGATTTTCTCCCAGATGCACCTGTCCCCACGACCGTAGTGCTGGTTGCTATTCTGCAGATTTTCTCCCAGATGCACTTGTCCCCACCGCCGTAATTCTGGTTGCTATTCTGCAGATCTTCTCCCACATGCACTTGTCCCCACCGCCGTTGTGCTGGTTGCTATGTGGAAAAGTAAATTTTGCCATGTTCTGTGTCCCTACGTGTCCTCCATCTTATGTTATGTGTGCATGATTAAATATGCATATGTATTCCCCCATGTTTGATTAAAGACGCAATTACAGTTGTGTCCATTACTAGTATGCCAGTTTCCAGTTCTCGTGAAAGCTACGAGTATTAGGCCTATGTAAAGTTACGTTGCCACGTTTCTCAGTGTGCACGTTATTTCATTGAAAAGTCCCCGTTTCTAGGCCTCAAAAGGGCCCGGACACCAGATTCAGCTCCTGTCTCCTGAGCCTCGCTGAGGAGCGATACAGCCCCCACCTGTATCCTCGACCCTTCACTTACATCCTGCCTCGCAGTGCCCGGCTCGGCCTGGCTCTGCCTACGAGTCTGCCAAGAGTATGTTATGATTCTAGTTATCAGTCCAGCCCTCCTTCTCTGCATTCCTAAGCTACTGAATCGCATCAATAGTTTCCGTCATTGTCTAGCCTTTACGTCTCCATGTAAGAGAAATACTGCATTTAATGGTCATTTAATATTCTTCATCACGCACTACATGTAGAATAATGCATGCTCCAGTCTTAGAGTCCGTTAGCCTCTCCCCTCCTGACTCTTAGTCTATATCAACATGTTCTCTAAACATCAGATACTAGATAGGGTTTAGGTACATGTCGCCCTGACTCTCCAGACTTCAGTCTCTGCTCCTAGCACAGAGTTCATAGCCCCCAGCTTCTCCCAGTAACACGTCATTGTCAGTTTGCGCGCACCATTAGGTTAGAGGTCCCGGCTCCTTAGGTAGCCCCCTCCATGTTTCCGCCCCATTTATGACATATTCTGTTACGTTTACATCACATGTCTATGTATACGCCCCTGTTACACCCATTTTCACCCTTATCTTTCGCGACTGCTATTGACCACACCCACTGCTCCGCCTACTGTAATTCATTGTAATATAACTGTTTTAGTATATATATTGGTGCACTGTTAATAAATGTTACCCATTCCCTTATGCCATCCTGTTCCCGTAACAGAAGTTCGAAGTTCGTCCGTCCGGCGTCGAAGCAGTCCAGTCCAGTCCGAGGCCTTCCGTTCTTGCTGCCCGGTGAGTACCATTGCTGGGGTAGTATCTAGACAGGGTCAATCTAATTGACTCTGGTCCGTGGGTTGGTGGTACACAGACCCCCAAACGAAGTGTCCACTTCGGTGGATGCGGGTCCTGACGTGTCTCTTTATGAGACCGGTAAGTTTCGTACTGTTTTAGCAGTACATCTAGTTTCTGTTCTAGTCAGTTCTGTTCTCGAGAAATTCATGTATTCTGTTTTTAGTATTCCAGGTAGTATTCTGTTCGAACTGTTATTTTAAATGTTCTTCATGTACTTTAATGTCGTGGTATGAATGTGGAGTAATTATCGTGTTCATTGTGTATTGTATTGTGTCTAGATTACAGTTCAGTTATGCCCTTATTCTCTAAATTACGTCAGCTAAAAACCAGAAAAGGTCTGCTAGAAGCAGCAGTTCCTGTCCCGCCTAGGGACAGTCCAGGTCATTTTATGTATCAAAAGCATGGCATAAGTGCCATATTATATCTAGATTTATGGGTAGAGTATACCAAACAGTTAGAAGAAAAGTATAGATGGCCTGTATCAGGCACATGGGATGCCGAGTGCATCATGAGAGTAGAAGAAGCATTATGGAAGAAGAAAGCCAGACAGTCACAGAAAGATGCCATCGAGTTATGGCGCAAAGAATCTCATAAAAGAACCGAAAAAGAAATCAGAAAGTCAGAACTAAGTAGAGAATCCTTGGAACGAGCCCAGGAAAGGGAACTAATCGAGATAGGTGAACGAGTCAAAACTGAACAGTCAGACAGACAGAGGAATGCCCTTATTAAGGGTATGTATCCTCTTCTTGCCGAGGGCTTGCCAAAAGCGACCCCGGAGGCATCCAGTAATTTTCCGCCACCACTAGTTCCGACTAAGCTACGTCACAAACTGACCGCAGCTGATATTTTCATCTCGTCCTATTTGGACGACACAGTCCCAGAATATGCAAATCCTGTTCCGCCAGCTCCTGTAAATAATGTAAATCCTGCTCCTCCAGTCACCGGAGTACCCGCTACGGTACCCCCGGTCCAGCCTACATTACAATTTCCCGCCGCGCTGGTACGAAGAGTATCAGTCGACGATTCCAGTTTAGGGGCCGTAGGAGGAGGTCCTCCTGGTACCCCGCCACCGCACCAACGTAGAACGTTGGCCGAGTTACATGAATGTGCGTTACAGCGTACGCCCAAATTTAAGTCCGTTGCAGAAATCCGACGAGCTCTCACTGAATGCCGCTATGATCCAGTTGCAGGTGATGATAGTACAGTAATATATTCCATCCGTGTAAGACGGGTGACCGGGTATTTAGACACCCTACCAGATATGAAAGGAGATCTAGACAGAATATATCGTTTCATCCGTACAGGGGATGATCCAGAAAGTATTGGCGAAGCCATGTCTCAAAGGAAAGCTGAGATCCAGCTCATGTTATTAAAGTTCCTGATTAATTGTCTAATAAGAGAACAAGATTCCCCGACTAAAGATCAGGCCGAAATGAAAATCCTGACAAGGTGGAGTGATAATATAGCCGAGGGTAAACACAAGACTATCAGTAGTATAGAGAGTATGTACAAGAAAATTTGTAAAGAAATAATAAAGTTACATGAACAACGTAAAGCAGCACAAGTAAGCGAGAAAGAAAATGACTCTTCTACTGAAGAGGTAGAGGACGAGAATCCCGCCAGAATAGCGTATGTAGGAAAATCTAGATTTCCAGACCGACATTCACGTCTAGACTACAAGAAAACTGTTCCTCATCCAGTACCAGAACAAGGTTCTCTAGAACAAGTATTTCAAGCTACCGATCACATTCTGAAATCACGAATCGGTTATAGCGAGTTAAGTACTATGCATGAACAAGAACTAGCCCGATCAGCAGTCCGATGGATTACTGATTCTACCACTTTTCCAGACGAAATAGTGGCACAAATGTTTCTGAAACTGCCTCCAGCCGAGCAACGACTGGTGGGTATGTATATGATCCAGCACCTCATTACATTGTATGAGGGTCAACATTCTGATCCAGGTCCGTTACACGATGTCCTGAACGAGTTACTCCAGTATAGATGGAAAGGTTTAGGTACCGATTTAATTAGTGTCATTCTAGAACAGCGCCACAAATATAGAACGTTTCTGAACCCGCATTTTGTTCATGTCTCACCTCCAGAAAGTAAACCCTTTTACATAGACAGACAGAATCCGTTACGAGAAGTACACCCAGTTAGGACAACAGATGGTGAAATGCAACGAGTGTTTGTTTACACTCCGATTACAAAGATGGAACTCTTAGAGATGAAAAAGTTAATTCCCTGTCATGATAAAGATCCAGCAGGGTTCCACCGAGAATTAAAAGACATGCTCCGTATGGGAGAATACACGTATCCAGATATAATTAAAATGTTAAAAGTCCTGTTGCCCGCAGGGGTATATGAGAAACTCAAGGAAAAAGAATGGGAGGTGGGAGAGAAAAAGATCGATTGGGCAGTCCTAGAAGCTGAAGATAAGATACGAGTACCAGGTACCGGTCTAGGAGAGAAGTGTAAAGAATTACCAGAATTGTTAATACAAGTTTTGCCAAGATTATTAGCCACTAAAAAGGAAGACTGGGATGCAATCTCAGCCTGTAAACAGAAACAAGACGAAGACACTAGTGATTTTTATTCTAGATTCGAGAAATGTTTTAGTATAAACAGTGGCCTCAAGACGAGTAGCAAGTCATACCCTCATCTTTTTGTTACTAAATTAGTCGAGAATTCAAGTCCACAAGTGAAGAATCGAGTTTTGAAAGTCGAAAGTACCTGGCAAGCTAATACCCCGTCCCAGATGTTACAGATGCTTCAGTATCACCAGAATAGAATCAGAGAAGAGCAAGATCATGAAAGAAAACGTATGAAAGACACGAAAATGAAAGTACTAGTTGCACAATCTGTTCCACAAGACAGTCAGAAGAGGGGTCCGAATCAAGCCAGTCATCCTGCAGTTCCCGTTAAAGGGACATGCAATTATTGTAAACAGCCAGGTCACTATATAAACGAGTGTGCAGTTCTGAAACACAATATAGCTACCGGTAAGACTAAAGAAAGACCACGTCCGCCTAGACAAGAACAAGTTTCACAGACTTCTCAGTCACAGAATGCACAACAGACAGTTCCAGCACCGCAGCCTATCGCTGCAACACAGCATGTTACACAACAGATGTACCAGTATGCACAGTCCGAGTATCCAGAGTATCAGCCATATTCATGAAACAGCCTAGAGAGGGAGGTAGGCTTGCCTCTCATCGAGATACCTGTAGATCAAGAGGGTCCCTATGTTCATAGTCAAGTATTAGGGAAAGACAGAAAGTTTCTGATTGATACAGGGGCAAGTAGGACCACCATTAGTCACGCCGAAGTTCCAGAGGCTCCGCTCTCAGGCTCTAGAAATGTTTCCCTTGGATTTTCAGGAAAGCCTATTGTAAATGAGATATCTCAGCCAGTTACTCTAGAAGTAGGTCCATTGTCCCGCACTACTGATCTGTTACTTACGAAGTCATGTCCAGAAAATTTATTAGGCA
Source organism: Lissotriton helveticus (assembly GCF_964261635.1). NCBI lineage: Eukaryota > Metazoa > Chordata > Amphibia > Caudata > Salamandridae > Lissotriton > Lissotriton helveticus. The sequence goes on from NC_136065.1 coordinate 68,720,953, forward strand.
TTAAAACACTGAAAGAATTAGGTGCAGTTATTTGCTGCTCCCCAGAGGGAATACGATTGTTCCTACGTGACTTCAAGGGTCACTATGTATTACGAGATTTTGATCCGAGATTGTCCAATGTTCCGCAGCATCTATGGGCGCAAGGTCCAACTGAGGTTGGTTATATGCAAATCACACCCCATCGTGTGACTCTCAAACCAGGTGTAGTGTTACCACGAATCAGACAGTACAGATTGCCACCTGAGGCTGTAGCAGCCTTATCCAAAATTATTGACGAGCTCATGGCTCAAGGAGTAGTTGTAGAAACTGACTCCAATGTATGTAATTCTCCGATCATTCCAGTTATGAAACATACTGATCCAAATGCACCCCCAGTATATCGATTAGTGATTGACCTACGAGAACTTAATAAATGTATTATTCCCCAGTACCCAGTTGTCCCAGATATCTCTTCCCTATTGACAGCCATTGATTATGAAGCCTCATTTTTTTCAGTCATAGACCTCAAGAACGCATTTTTCAGTGTCCCCATTCATCCAGACAGCCAGTTCCTTTTCGGATTTTGTTTAAATGGAAGGAGCTATATGTTCACACGAGCTCCTCAAGGTTTCACAGAAAGTCCTAGTATTTACAGTCAAGCACTTAAGAGACAACTAGACAACATTCACATGCCAACTGACACTGCCCTGCTCCAGTATGTCGATGATCTACTGATCACAGCCCGTTCTGAACGTGCTTGCGAGCGAGCATCCCTTACAGTCTTGTATTTCCTAGCAGAGATGGGGCACAAGGTGTCCCCTTCTAAGCTTCAATTCTGTGTCCAGCAAGTGATCTACTTAGGCCACTTACTGCCCAAGAGGGGTAGGCAGTTGACACCCGACCGTATCCAGTTAATAGCGAGTCTTCCTCAGCCCAAGACCCAGAAGGAGGTACGTGCTTTTATCGGCCTCACTTCTTACTGCAGACAATGGATGCCTCAGTATGCATTTCTAGCTAAGCCACTGATACAGTTAACGACACAGGAGGCAGCCGTATCGACTGTCCTCCCTTGGACATCTGAACATACACTTAGTTTCAATGAGTTAAAGAAAGCTTTATGCCAAGCTCCAGTTCTAGCAACACCGAACTACAGTAAGCCTTTTACACTTTTCGTCACTGAACGTGAAGGTACAGCATTATCTGTTCTCACACAAGATCAAGCAGGACAATACAAGCCCTGTGCTTATTTTTCGAGCACATTAGATCCTGTAGCCCAGGCTCTGCCTGCGTGCCTCAAGTCAGTTGCAGCCACAGCACTAGCTATCAGACAAAGTGATCCCATAGTATTAGGACATTCCTTGACAGTACAAGTTCCACACTCCGTGGAAGTTCTTTTAAACCGAACACAGACTCAGCACTTGACAATTGCACGTTTAACAGGTTATGAATTGACACTGTTCCAGCCACACATAGAAATCAGACGCTGCAACGTTCTAAATCCTGCCACACTGTTACCGTCAGTAAATTCAAATCCTGCCACACACGACTGTGTGGAAGTAGTTAACACTATGACTAAGCCAAGACAAGATCTGACAGATATTCCATTACCAGATCCCGACCTGACACTTTATGTGGATGGTTCATGTATGAGAACAAGTACAGGAGAACTAGTAGCCGCGTATGCAGTGACTACTGACACTGAAGTTATTGAAACACATCGTATTGACACCCTGTCTGCTCAAGCAGCAGAGCTAGTTGCTCTGACTCAAGCCTGCATACACGCCAAGAACCTGAAAGTTAATGTTTACACAGATTCACGCTACGCATTTGGAGTCGTACACGACTTTGGAGTGCTCTGGCAGGAGAGAGGTTTCATGACTTCTCATGGAACCAAGATTCAGCATGGTCTCCTTATTCAAGCTCTGTTAGATGCCATACACTTACCGACATCCATTGCTATCATGAAATGCAAAGCACATACGAAAGTTACTGACACTATTTCTCAAGGTAATGATCTAGCAGATCGCACAGCCAAGCTTACAGCACAGACACCAGACATTCCAGTTAATAAGACACCGACATACACTCCAGATCCGACTACCTGTATGACAGTTAAGGACCCCACTCAAGATGTCATAGATATCCAGTTACATGCTACTCCCGATGAAATCAAGAAATGGTCCGAACAAGGAGGGGTCCAGACAGATCAGGGATGGGTAACGAAGGGTAAAGCCACATGGTTTCTCCCCGACTCCATGGTTCAAGTCATTATCAATACCGCACATAGTCCAGCACATTTAGGAGAAAAAGCTATGTTAGACAGTATCCAGAACATTTGGTTCAACAAGCATTTACGAGCTGCAGCCAAGCAGAAAGTCCGTACCTGTATGATATGTTGCCAGTTTAATCCAGGTAAAAGTGTCCCGGTGGAACAAGGTAGATTCCAGCCCCCTGACCACCCTTTTGAAGTCCTCCAGATGGATTATATTCAGATGGAGCGATGTCGAGGTTTCAAGTATGTCCTTGTAGTTGTATGCGCTTTGTCCAGGTGGACAGAAGCATATCCAGTCCCAGATTACACAGCCGCGACCACTGCCAAGCAGTTGGTTCGTGAGTTCTTCCCCCGTTATGGACTCCCTAGAGTCGTATATTCTGATAACGGCCAGCCATTCTCATCCGAGTTGATGAAACATGTTTCCCTTTTGTTAGGGTACCAGTGGAAGTTCCATTGTGTACGCCATCCAGAAGCAGCCGGTCTCGTAGAGAGACATAATCAGACCCTGAAAATCCGAATTGCAAAAGTATGTAAAGAGAAAGGTGTAGACTGGCTAGTAGCTCTGCCAGTTGCCTTATTTTATATGCGCATGGTCGCACATTCCAGATCAGGTCTGTCCCCTTATGAGGTCGTATTCGGCCGCCCCCCTAACATGTGGGGTACACCTAGACCCCGAAGTATTACCGATGTTTCAAGTAATATGCTGACAGATTACCTAGCTTCCTTGATGTCTGCCCTCAACTCTTGTCGTTCACAGGTTGCTGCCGCATTTCCAGACAATACCGAGGTGGCACCGCATGAAATCGTTCCCGGATCCATGGTTCTTGTCCGAAATTTTGATCGTTCAAGTCCGCTGGAGCCTCGCTGGAAGGAACCCCGACAGGTCCTCCTGGCCACCCGTACTGCCGTCAAGCTGGAAGGCAGGAAGGGCTGGGTCCACCTGTCACATGTGAAAAGATTTTTTGGATTGAAACCTGTTTCAAAGAACATTTCCGAGGATCTTAAAGACTGCCAAAGTACTATTCTTAAGGACTGTCCCGCAAAAGACATTGCTACGAACCCTTCCCTGTTAGAGAAAACTCCGCAGCAGGAGTATAAGCTTAAACTAAGGTCTAGTAAAATAAGTCAGCCAGTTTGATTGTCTAAGTCCTCCCCTAGGTGAAACGGTTAGACCGGTTTCTGACATGTATATAATAGACCCCCACAGAGAGAGAGTTAGTGAGAACTCTAGAAGTTGCACTATTATTTTATGTTTTCTGCTATATTTTAGCATTATGATTTCCTGCACCAGTTATGCATTTTATTTGTGTTTTTCAGTTTCTCATGTAAATAAGTCTGCCAATGTTACAGCAGAGCACACGTTTAGTGATCTGCCTCCTCATGAACTCTCATATCGTCTTGCTATGCGTAATAACTCCTTTGTCCGCATGTTACATTATTCACACCAGACCAGCAATGCCACTAATTGTTGGGTGTGTGGTCGACTCCCCCCTTTCCAGACACCGAAGGGAGTTCTGCCACTCTTTCCTTATCCATTTTCACATAATGGTTCGTGTGGAGCATGGTCCACGTTAACGTCATCCTCAACAGATATGTCCTCTCTGAACAGCACATGTTTCCCAGACAAGCAAGGTCTTCCCCACAGAACAGGGTTAGATCTAGAAAATGAAGTTTATAATTTGGGTAATTATTCTTCGAATTTCATGGTCCTGAATGTTCAGTCTGATTCTACTCCAGACTTACCTGCTATGTCAGTACTACCAGTCAAAGGTGAATTATGTGTCCGAAATAATGGTTCCATACATGTAGGCCATAGTGATTGTACTACTATTGTCAAGTATAGTGACAGTAGGAAATCTATTTTCAAAGCCTCACGTCATTCTTATTTTGTTTGTGGTCAGACCGCTTATGTTCGTCTGCCCCTCGATTGGGAGGGTACATGTTACATTGCCTTCCTACTGCCACCAGTTTTCCTAGCCCCACCTGACTATCATAGGAATTCCCACCTAGTACATACTAGACACAAGAGAAATTTCCCGATTGTCGATTATACTGAAACTGCTCTAGAACAATACATAGATATCAATAAAGGTGTCTTCCCCTACTTAGGTACTGTTGTAAATAGTAAACTGATACGTAGATTAACCAGAACACTTGAAGCAGTAGTGATTGAGACTACTTCTGCTCTAGGTAACTTAACCGAAGAACAATCCTTTATGAGAATTGTCGTGCTCCAGAATCGTCTCGTCCTTGACGTCATACTGGCCGATAGGGGCGGGGCATGTAGAGTCATCGGATCTAGTTGCTGCATTTTCATTCCTAATAACGCACCGTCTGTTTATTCAGCTATTACCAGACTCCATAAAATTGCCCATATGTTACACCAAGATCCAGGCACCTGGACATGGTCCGGTTGGTTCTGGAATATAATTTCCGCCTGGGGATGGAAAGTATTGTCATTTCTGGGTATTGCAGTAGCGATCATATTCAGTTGCTGCCTCTGTTTACAATGTGGCCCTGCGATTTGCGGCATTTGTGCTACATCTTGTATTCCTAGTCCCAAGTCCCGTTCTAAATCCAGTTCCAAGAAAATTCGAGACGGGCAAATGATACTGTATGAAATGATAGATGGTGTCATGAATATTGATGTTTCCTGATGGAAACGTAGTGACAAGGAGGGAATGTGGAAAAGTAAATTTTGCCATGTTCTGTGTCCCTACGTGTCCTCCATCTTATGTTATGTGTGCATGATTAAATATGCATATGTATTCCCCCATGTTTGATTAAAGACGCAATTACAGTTGTGTCCATTACTAGTATGCCAGTTTCCAGTTCTCGTGAAAGCTACGAGTATTAGGCCTATGTAAAGTTACGTTGCCACGTTTCTCAGTGTGCACGTTATTTCATTGAAAACTCCCCGTTTCTAGGCCTCAAAAGGGCCCGGACACCAGATTCAGCTCCTGTCTCCTGAGCCTCGCTGAGGAGCGATACAGCCCCCACCTGTATCCTCGACCCTTCACTTACATCCTGCCTCGCAGTGCCCGGCTCGGCCTGGCTCTGCCTACGAGTCTGCCAAGAGTATGTTATGATTCTAGTTATCAGTCCAGCCCTCCTTCTCTGCATTCCTAAGCTACTGAATCGCATCAATAGTTTCCGTCATTGTCTAGCCTTTACCTCTCCATGTAAGAGAAATACTGCATTTAATGGTCATTTAATATTCTTCATCACGCACTACATGTAGAATAATGCATGCTCCAGTCTTAGAGTCCGTTAGCCTCTCCCCTCCTGACTCTTAGTCTATATCAACATGTTCTCTAAACATTAGATACTAGATAGGGTTTAGGTACATGTCGCCCTGACTCTCCAGACTTCAGTCTCTGCTCCTAGCACAGAGTTCATAGCCCCCAGCTTCTCCTAGTAACACGTCATTGTCAGTTTGAGCGCACCATTAGGTTAGAGGTCCCGGCTCCTTAGGTAGCCCCCTCCATGTTTCCGCCCCATTTATGACATATTCTGTTACGTTTACATCACATGTCTATGTATACGCCCCTGTTACAACCATTTTCACCCTTATCTTTCGTGACTGCTATTGACCACACCCACTGCTCCGCCTACTGTAATTCATTGTAATATAACTGTTTTAGTATATATATTGGTGCACTGTTATTAAATGTTACCCATTCCCTTATGCAATCCTGTTCCCGTGCAGGTTGTCCTGTTCCCGTCCTTTATGCTGTATTAAACCTGCAAACTCCTACTACCTCGAATCTTGACTCTTATTTATTGAGCTATCTGTTATTGCTATGTCCAGTCAAACCTAGATCCGGTATTATTTATTTATATACCACAGCTATTCTGCAGATCTTCTCCCAGATGCACCACTCCCCACTGCCGTAGTGCTGTTTGTTATTCTGCAGATCTTCTCCCAGATGCACCAGTCCCCACTACTAAAGAGCTGGCTGCTATTCTGCAGACCTTCTCCCAGATGCACCAATCCCCACCGCCGTAGTGCTGGTTGCTATTCTGCAGATCTTCTCCCAGATGCACCAGTCCCCACCGCCGTAGTTCTGGTTGCTATTCTGCAGATCTTCTCCCAGATGCACCAGTCCCCACCACCGTAGTGCTGGTTGTTATTCTGCAGATCTTCTCCCAGATGCACCAGTCCCCACCGCCGTAGTGCTGGTTGTTATTCTGCAGATCTTCTCCCAGATGCACCACTCCCCACCGCCGTAGTGCGGGTTGTTATTCTGCAGATCTTCTCCCAGATGCACCAGTCCCCACTGCCGTAGTGCTGGTTGTTGTTCTGCAGATCTTCTCCCAGATGCACCACTCCCCACCGCCGTAGTGCTGGTTGTTATTCTGCAGATCTTCTCCCAGATGCACCAGTCCCCACCACCGTATTGCTGGTTGTTATTCTGCAGATATTCTCCCAGTTGCACCTGTCCCCATCGTCATAGTGCTGGTTGCTATTCTGCAGATCTTCTCCCAGATGCACCACCCTCCACCGCCGTAGTGCTGGTTGTTATTCTGCAGATCTTCTCCCGGATGCACCAGTCCCCACCGCCGTAGTGCTGGTTGCTATTCTGCAGATTTTCTCCCAGATGCACCTGTCCCCACCACCGTAGTGCTCGCTGCTATTCTGCAGATCTTCTCCTAGATGTACTACTCCCCACCGCCGTAGTGCTGGTTACTATGTTGCAGATCTTCTCCTGGGCCGCACCACTCTCCGCTACGTAGAGCTGGTTGTTATTCTGCAAATCTTCCCTCTGTTGCTTTGCCTATGCCCTTGCTTCTCCAGGGGTAGCTGGTTGAGCTGTCAAGGGTTAGTTCAGGGAGCCCTAGAGGGCTTGGAACTCAGATACTGTGTGGACATGTTAATGCTCAGAGTGATTAGTAGGCCTTTTATGTAGGAATAGGAAAATACCATATATGATTTTCTGAATAACACAAACAACTAGGGGCCATATTATCAAGAAAGGGCGATACATTATCACTGCTTTTATCGGCCGGAAACTGCCACTAAAGCGGCGATAATGGGCTTGATAATATGCCCTTGTGAATTCCCATAGAAGCCCAGGTCATAGTGTTAACCTGGGCTTCTATGGGAATTCACAAGGGCATATTATCAAGCCCATTATCGCCGCTTTAGCTGCAGTTTCCTGTCGATAAAAGCGGCGATAATGTATCGCCCTTTCTTGATAATATGGCCAAGGTCTTTTTACCTTCTGAGGATGAGATAGAAACCCAAACATAGGTACGGCACTGCAAGTTCTTCATAACATATCTGCCCTTCTACTCTAGATTTTCAGCAGCTGTGAGGTAATGGGGTGTATTATATGGTGTGGTTCTGCAACCTCCTGGTGCAATAGACTTATCAACCACCTTAGGAGCCTTACGATTCGTTTGTTAAACCTTCAACTCGACCCTAGGTAGATGCGGCTCTAAGCAGCAAGGCATACACAAAGGAGCAAATCAAAGGTATTTAAATTGCACCAAAATAGTTGTAGAAGAAATAAAGAAGCCACCAAAGAAGTTAGACATCAATTTAAAAAAATAGACTGTAATTTTATGTAATTTTAGACACCACAATGAAAAATATCCACTGGAGGGTTCCTGAGATATAGATTTGAAAAGCTATAGTAAATCGGAATATTTCAGTCCACCTCAAACAAGCATCGACAAATTTACCAACTGGGGGCCCAGCTACAACTCAATGGCTCAGGGAACTCAGGGCACATTTGTGCTTGAGGTCCTGGTCTCTGGTGCTGCATGGCTGGTTTGGAAACTTTGGGCAACCAACTTGCCCCAGCAGTTTTCTCAGCTGCTGTGAACAGGAGATCAGCTCAAGACACTGACCCCTGGTGTCTTTTGGCTTTGCCTGGGGTCTGGAGATGGCTTCTCATCCAGCAGGTCACAGCAGGCACAGTCCCTCTCCTTTGCTAGCCACCAGATTATGCAGGTGCAGTCCATTCCGGAGCAGCCTCTCTGGCTCCATGGTGGAGCAGGGCAGTCCTTCTTCTGTCTGTTTTCCAGTCCAGTTGAGATCTTGATTCAGGATGCCACGGGTGCCCTAATTATGTTCAGAAAATACCCTCTGGGCAGCATGCGGTTGGTAGCCAATAAGCTACCATATTTCCTCCCACCTGGCAACTGCTTCCTGCGAATTGTGGCATCCGGGCATCCTAGGATGCACCCTTCCACCCACTTTAAACATGGCAGGATTGGCTAGCTGGCATGTGGCGCTCCCTAGCCCAACTCAGAGGTCTGGCTACCAAGGAGACTACAAGCCCCAGGAAAATCAGTTTCCCCTCTCGTGTCCCAGGTGCCAGACTGTCTTCCTGAATTTTAAAAAAAAGTTTTAAGTATTGTCAATAGTCAATGGTCATAGTAGACTGGAACCCAGGCAAAATTTGACAGTTACCACAATGGAGCACGGATCGGATACTGTAGCCATGTTTACACCGGCCAAAGATGTTGCCTTCTGTCTTTAGTCCTTGAAGTCCCAATGCACCACAGGAGTACACTTCTAAGCCCTTCAAGACCTCAGTGGAGGTACTTAAAAATTGACAGGGTGTCAGGCATTAGTCAAACTGCAAGGTCCAGTCCAGGTCCAGTTGCCACTGGGCAAGTATGCAGTTGCAGGAAAAGCCCACTTATAGCATCTTGTATCCATGTTGCTTTAACAGGAAATCAGCCTTATGACCGTTGGAGTCTGCATCTTCGTCCTGGGTAAAAGAAAGAGCACGACCCGCCATTCAGGACTCTTCGTGAGTCACAGAAAACAGGTTCAGTTCTCTTCTGATCTTACACAGGCGCATGAGTGCTTTGAAGTGGGTGCCTGGAGGTGCCACATTTATGCCTGCCATGAGATAGTGGCTGCGAATGATTCCTAGGAATGCCCTGACCAATGGGTTAAAAGTTCCTGGACCCCATTTGCACATTTTCAAGATGGCGAAAATCTTCAGCAACACTAAACTTGGGCACTGAGGACTAGAAAGGGTGTGTGGAGTGTACTATGGTAATCTGAGAGTCCTCCCACATTTAACACTAGAATATAGTTTCGGCAGTCACTGGACTCGCAATAAATCCAGAGACAGAAGTCTAGTAGAATAAAAGTAGGGTTGTCAGCAACTGGACAGTGGACACAAGAACTGTTTTGGCACCCTGTTTCCTTTCCTTGCAAGTGAGCCCCAAGTATTATTAATGAAACCCAGCAGACCTGGCAAGCAGGCTTTGACTCTCAAGTGGGATTAGATATGGTGCTCACAGCCCTCATCCTGCATATTCCTGGAGGTTCAGAGGAGCCATCTCTGTCCCTTCAGGTTAGCTTGCTGTTTGCTCCTGAGAAGCATTTCACACCTTTTGCACACATTGCTCAGTACCCGCTGGCAGAAGTGAGAAAGAAAAGGCCAATTAAACCTCAGGGAACTTCAGTACATAGGAACATTGGTCCCAGAAAGGAAATACAATGTACAAATCACAATATAGATACAAAATCAAGACTGGGAAAAACATGTATTTGCTGCTCTTAGTGTTTAATTCATACCGAGCATAGATCCGTTATTGGCTTTTTTCACATGTTTTATATACAGTGTTGTCCCTAGGTGGGGAAAAAAGGGAAAAGACAGGGTGGGGTGATTGTGAATCAGGTGAGGATCTGGTAGTGACTGCAAAAGAGTAGTGTGCATCAAAACAATATATCACTTGGAAAGCACGTGGCTCCTTCTTCAAGCCCATTAATCACAATTTACACCAAAAACTTTTGCGGTAGCCGGGGTCTTCATCAGGACTGAGGTGTGAGGGTTGGTGAGGAAATCATAAGTTGCCTCTGGACAGAGGATGATGTTATGTGGGGGCACGTACGTCTCTTAGTATACGGGAGCGTGGAACCAGCATTATAAAAGTAGATATCTCTGTGTCATGCTGGATAAGTCGGCTTGAGATGACAGGACGATTAATCGCTGCTCTGTCCAGAGGTGACTTATGATCCCCTCACCCACCCCCACACCTCAGTCCTGATGAAAACCCCAGTGTAAGGATTTTACTAGCCTACTGATCTATCGGGATGAAACGTCGACACTTTTCAATCAAGCCTGCTGGAACAACAGAGATTTAGTACTGTGTTAATATCTGAAACCATGGCTACTACAAAGGTTTTTTGGTGTAAATTGTGATTAATAGGCCTTTCTTTTCCCCTTTTTTCCCCACCTAGGGACAACACTGTATATAAAATGTGTGAACAAAGTCAATAACAGATCGATGCTCGGTATGAATTAAACACTAAGGGCCAGATGTAGGTAGCCAAATACCGGTCGGTAACGTCCGAAATACGATAATTTCGGCCGTTACCGACCGGTATTTGGAAAATGAGATGTAGGAGTCAAAATTCTACCGAACTGGTAAATACGAGTCGGTATTCTACCGATTCGGAATGTTCCGAATCCTTATTTACCGAATTCTTATTTACTAAATCGGTAAATAAGAAATGGTAAAAAATGACTATCGAGATGTAGGAAACCAAAAAAATACCGACTTTCATGAAATTCGGTATTTAAGAGTCGGTATTTACCATGGATTGAAAGTAGGTGGTAACCAGGTGCAGGCTATAAAATAAAAACCCAAAATGCAACAGTGTTAACCAGAATGGCGGCATTCTACGTCATAGCAAGGCGGCTACGGCTACAGGCAGCAGGAGAGAGGGTATGGTGAAGGGAGGAGCAAGTCTACAGGCAGAGGATAACGCTCTTCCAACTCACTGAGCCAGAGATACTGCAAAGGTACAGGCTACACCCCCAAACCATCCTGGGCTTGATCAGGGACCTGCACCCACTCCTGGATCACCCAACACAAAGGGCGTACGCCATCCCGCCCCATGTGCAGGTACTGTGTAGCCTACCCCTGCTTGCCTCTGGGAGTTACCAGGGGGTCATTGCTGCAGTAGGTGGTGTGTCCCAAAGCTGCCTGTCCCGTTTCTTCAGGAAGTTCCTTGAGGCCATGTTACAGAAAATGCATCATTATATTAGGTTCCCTGACACACCTGCGGAGCTTGCGAAGACCAAAACAGATTTCTATCAACTGGCACACTTCCCTCACATCATAGGCTGTATAGATGGCACCCACATCCCACTCTGCCCACCTGCAGCCACAGAACACATTTACAGGAACCGGAAGTCATCGCACTCAATCAATGTGCAGGTGATATGCAACGCTGGTAACATCATAACAGAGGTTGTGGCCAAATTCCCAGGGAGTACCCATGACTCGTACATCTTCCAGAACAGTGGGATATGCACACGCCTTGTTGCTGGAGATTTTGGGGAAGGATACCTGCCAGGTAAATAACTGTGACTCACCCTGATAGTCAATGCAGATGAATCAATCATGAGTACGTAACTAATGGCACTCTCTTTTCCACCTAGGCGATAGTGCTTACGCTCTGCGGTCCTTTGTTCTCACCCCCTACATGAATCCATCTACCAGGAGTGAGAGGCATTACAATGTGGCACACAGAGCGACACACAGCGTTGTCGGATGCACATTTGGACTTCTAAAAAGCAGGTTCCGCTGCCTCCGCAAGAGCCGAGGTGCACGGCAGTACACTCCAGTCATCTGCTGCAAAATCATTGCGACCTGTGCCATGCTGCGCAACCTTGCCACCAAGGAAGGCACAGAGGTGGAGATCACACATCATGAGGAAATTGATGATGGAACAGAACAGGCAGAGCCTTATGCAGCAGGAGAAGCGCAAGCCACAGATGGGAGACTGAGGCGGGCAGAGATCACACGCAGCTATTTCTAAGTAAGTAAGGAGACACAGGCAGGCTTAGTATTTGAATTACGTAGTTTAATGGGCACTAGGGCAATTTACTGATACCAAACCAAGGTACTACAAAGTCTGTATTCCACGCTGGGTGGTCACAGTTTACCTCACCGTGACCTGTCCTGTGGGTTGAGGGCATCATCAATGTTTGCGCCCACGCATTACAGTGCGGGATGCACGAGGCTGGGTATCAACGGTTGCAGTGGTGCCTGGGTCAGCAGATTGGCGCCTGCTGCTCCTTCGAATGTCAGGAACAGGAGTGCTAGAGCCACTCCTGCTGGTGGAGTCTTCTGTGTCCCTGACACCTCTGTCCCCAGCAGTGGATGCCTGGTGTGTGAGTAGTAGCTTCATGGCAGAGGTGGCTCTCCCCATCCCCCTCGACAAATCCGTGCAGAAGTGCACAATGTCATCTTGCATGGCGACAGAGCACCGACACAGCAGGGAGGTTGCTGTGGCAAGCCGGTTCATGGCTTTGGTCTGTTGCCGCATGCACTGTCGATCCCTGTGCTCTCGGAGTGGTCACTATCTAGTTTTTCGCAGAGAGCACTCATGCACTGTGTCATGTCCCTCATTCCCTCTGCCATGGACTGCATGCTCTCTGTCATGGAGCCAATCCCCCGGTCTATGTTGGCCATCCTGGTATTCAAGATGCGCACCTGTCTTTGTACTGCTCAAATGCCCTTTGCTTGCAGGCGCTGGACTTTAACCATGGTGGCCTCAAGACCACAGAAGACCCCCTCTCCATCCTGGCCTTCGCCTCTCTCCCGTACCCTTCGGCCTCGGACACCGGCACGCACAGCTCCAGATGAAGTCTGCTGCCCAGCGTTGTCAGCCAGAGGTGGATTTGTTGGTGTAGGACCCTCCACATCTTCCTCATCTGACGTCTCCAGACTCCTGAGAGGGGGCACATCATGCCTCCTTGGCCTTAGCAGCACAGATGACTCTGAGGTTGGTGTGGGGGAAAGTGCTGGTGGTTCCAACTGTTGTGAGCCAAACAGCAGAGGTGACAGAGGCTGTGGTGTGGTGGCTCGCTCCGGTGTAGTGGCTGCCTGCGCTGTGGGTGTGTGTGGCAGAACAGTGCTTTGACCTGCTCTTTCGGGTGTTTCCTCCCTCCACTCCGTTGCCGGTGCCCTCTACTCCCTTTCCTGCGCTGTACTGCGAGATGACTCTCCTGTGGACAGATATGAACATTGGGTCAGTGGTGTTGTACACCTGTGTGTCATTATTAAATCACATTCCTATCACACAATTGCCTAGTCCTCAACAGCTTATGAATGTAGTGTGCGGCATGCCTTGCTGATTTCTATGTTGACTGCATTGATGTATGTTCCTATGACTACGTCTCCCATGATGCATTGCTGGAAAAACCTAAAACCAGTTCTGGAGTGCAATGCAGACACCCACATTGTGGGAGGGGGTCAGGGAAAAGGGTGGGGATTCATGTCCATGCATCTTACCTTGTTTTTTTTGCCCCGATCCCATGGACACTATCTGGCTCCAGGGTGGATTCCACCAGCTGCTCCAGGTCTGTTAGTCTTGGTGCACGGTTCCTCCCTAAACCTGTGGCTCCGGCTTTTTTTCTCTGGGCTGCAAGTTTTTTTTTGTTATGATCTGCAGATCATACCACCTTTTTTCAGGCCATCAATGTCCCTGTGTATGACCCCAATGGCATTGACTTGGACTGGATCTCCAGCCAGGTGTTCCTTTTAACAGACTCTGCAACATGCAGAGACTGCTTGCCAAAAAGCTGGGTGTGGTGTTTGACGACCTCCTCCACCAGCACCTGCAGTTCTGCTGGGCTGACTTTCATTTTCCTCTTGCACTCAGCTCCATCCTTCTGGCCATCCTGGGACTCCATTATGCAGCTCAGCTATGCTCAGGGCAGCCTGTTCCTCTGTGTTTCCTCCAGCTCTCCAAACAGTTCAGTTGCTCTGCACCTGCATGGGTGTGGCCACTTCCAGGTACTGGGGAGGGGTAGTTGCATCTGATTGGTTGGTTCCTCTGTTGCTTTGTTGTGGGGTGTGGTGGGTGTTCCTGATTGGTTGACAGGCTCAATTGTTTTTTTTTTGTATTTACCGAATCGGTATTTACAGAATCGGTAAATACCGATTCAGTAAATACCGATTCGGTAATTCCCATTCATTCCTATGTGCCTGAGGCCCATAGGGTTGAATAGTATTTACCGATTTGATAAATACCGCTACGAAAAATCCGAATGTTACCGACTCTGTATTTTTTACCAATTGTTTACCTACATACCGTTTTTCAAATCTGAAATACCGAATCGGTATGATTCGGTATTTAAGAGTCGGTAAACTGGGATTACCTACATCTGGCCCTTAGAGCAATAAATACATGTTTTTCCCAGTCTTGATTTTGTATCTATGTTGTGATTTGCATATTGTATTTCCTTTCTGGGACCATTGTTCCTATATACTGTTCACTACCCAGGTCCCAGAGACTAGTTTTGGGTTTACCCTTCTTAGGATATTATCTCAGGGAATTTTAGGCAGAGAAAATTAAAACTTTCTACCAGTTACGTTCACTTAATATTTATTGCAAATCCAATCCTATTTAATCATTAAATTGGATTTTTAATAACTATTTAATTATGTTGTTTCATTATTTTTCTAGCTAGTCCCAATCACAATATAGAGTATTCGGATGGTAATCTGTTCCCTATGTAGGACAGCTAGGCCTGCCAGAGTGAAAGATAGCTTTTGAATGTTAGTCACCTTAGGGAGATGGTATCAATAGCTTTCTATATGTCCCACTTTAAATACCACACATTTTGCTTTGTGGACTACAAGATCTTGTTTTGGAGTGACTTACTAATATGTAAAAGGGAGGTATTAGCCCATTAAAAGGGTTTATTTTGACAGGTCGAACTGCAATGTGCCACATTCAGGCTACAATGGTACGCCTGAAGCCATGTTTTACACTGTCACTGTAGTGGGCGGCACAATAGGTGCTGCAATCAACTAGTGGTATTTAATGTAAGGCTCCGGGTAAATTGTTTCCCATATACTAGGGACTTGTAGGTGAGATGAATATTCCAGTTAGGAATTTGCCGATTTGAACATGTTTAAAGGGGAAGCACAGGCAATTTGCAACTGGCTAACAGGGTTAAAGTGCACAGAGTTCTAGCCCCCGAAAAACTATAGGGTCCAGAAAAAGGTGATAAATCTGGGGTGTTCAGCCAGAAAAGGTAGTTTTCCTACAACCTGCAATAGATATCCCTCTTTCCACACTCCCTCTATGATTCACCTGTGACTGATATTCCTTTTTCCACATTCGCTCTGCATTTCATTGCATTAGAGAGAGCTCCACACTCCCTCTGCACTTTACTTGTGTTAAAGATCCCTCTTTGCACACTCCCTGTTCATCTCACCTGTGATTGACAGCCATCCTTCACAACCCCCCTAAATCACAACTCTGATAAAGATTCCTCTTTCCTCATTCATTCCCTATCTCACTGTGTCCTACCTGTGAATGAGATGCCTCTTTCAACACTCCTGCTGTCTCATGTGTAATAGAGATCTTGTTCCACACTTCCTCTACATCTTACACGTAAGAAAGATCCCTCGTTCCATAATCCCTCTGCATCCTACATGCGATAGAGATCCCTTGTGCCACACTCCCTCTACATCCTACATGTGATAGAGATCCCTTTCCATACTCCCTTTACATCCTACATGTGATAGAGATCCCTTTCCATACTCCCTTTACATCCTACATGTGATAGAGATCCCTTTCCATACTCCCTCTGCATACTACATGTGATAGATATCCCTTTCCATACTCCCTTTACATACTACATGTGATAGAGATCCCTTTCCATACTCCCTCTACATACTACATGTGATAGATATCCCTTTCCATACTCCCTTTACATACTACATGTGATAGAGATCCCTTTCCATACTCCCTCTACATACTACATGTGATAGATATCCCTTTCCATACTCCCTTTACATACTACATGTGATAGAGATCCCTTTCCATACTCCCTCTGCATACTACATGTGATAAAGATCCTTCGTTCGACACTCCTTCTTCATCTTAGATGTGATAGAGATTGCTCATTCCACACTCCCTCTGCATCTTACATGTAATAGGGATCCCTTTCCACGCTTCCTTGACATATTACATGTGATAGAGATCTCTCTCTCCACACTACCGCTGCATGTTACATGTGATAGAGATCTCTCTCTCCACACTACCGCTGCATGTTACATGTGATAGAGATCCCTCGTCCACACTCTCTCTGCATCTTACATGTAATAGGGATCCCTTTCCATGATTCCTTGACATATTACATGTGATAGAGATCTCTCTCTCCACACTACCGCTGCATGTTACATGTGATAGAGATCTCTCTCTCCACACTACCGCTGCATATTACTTGTGATAGAGATCCCTCGTTCCACACTCTCTCTGCATCTTACATGTGATAGAGATCCCTCGTTCCACACTCCCTCTACATATTACATGTGATAGAGATCCCTTGTTCCAAACTCGCTCTGCATCTTACATGTGATAGAGATCGCTTGTACCACACTCTCTCTACATATTACATGTGATAGAGATCCCTCGTTCCACACTCCCTCTACATATTACATGTGATAGAGATCCCTTGCTCCACACTCTCTCTGCATCTTACATGTGATAGAGAACCCTCGTTCCACACTCTCGCTGCATCTTACATGTGGTAGAGATCCCTTGTTCCACATCAGTCTACATCTTACATGTGATATCGATCCCTTGTTCCACACTCCCTCTACATATTACATGTGATAGAGATCCCTCGTTCCACACTCTCTCTGCATCTTACATGTGATAGAGATCCCTCGTTCCACACTCCCTCTACATATTACATGTGACAGAGATCCCTTGTTCCAAACTCGCTCTGCATCTTACATGTGATAGAGATCGCTTGTACCACACTCTCTCTACATATTACATGTGATAGAGATCCCTCGTTCCACACTCCCTCTACATATTACATGTGATAGAGATCCCTTGCTCCACACTCTCTCTGCATCTTACATGTGATAGAGAACCCTCGTTCCAAACTCCCTCTGCATCTTACATGTGATAGAGATCCCTCGTTCCACACTCTCTCTGCGTCTTACATGTGATAGCGATCCCTCATTCCACACTCTCTCTGCATCTTACATGTGATAGAGATCCCTTGTTCCACACTCTATCTGCGTCTTACATGTGATAGAGATCCCTCGTTCCACACTCTCTCTGCCTCTTACATGTAATAGAGATCCCTCGTTCCACACTCTCTCTGCATCTTACATGTGATAGAGATCCCTCGTTCCACACTCTCTCTGCATCTTACATGTGATAGAGATCCCTCGTTCCACACTCTCTCTGCATCTTACATGTGATAGAGATCCCTCGCTCCACACTCTCTCTGCATCTTACATGTGATAGCGATCCCTCGTTCCACACTCTCTCTGCATCTTACATGTGATAGCGATCCCTCGGTCCACACTCTCTCTGCATCTTACATGTGATAGCGATCCCTCGGTCCACACTCTCTCTGCATCTTACATGTGATAGCGATCCCTCGGTCCACACTCTCTCTGCATCTTACATGTGATAGAGATCCCTCGTTCCACACTCTCTCTGCATCTTACATGTGATAGAGATCCCTCGTTCCACACTCTCTCTGCATTTACAAGTGAAAGAGATCCCTCGTTCCAAACTCCCTATGAATCTTGCATGAGACAGAGATCCCTTGTACCACACCCCCGCACATCTTACATGTGTAGAGATCCCTCTTTGCTTATTCATTGCACATCTCAGATATCCCTCTTTCCACATTCACTCCCTGAGTTCTGTGAAAAATTCCTCCCGTTCCTCGTGTGCTCTGCATTGCATCTGTCTGAGTGATCTCCATCCATGTGATTTCTGATAGAATCTATTTTTTCATGCCACCTTAGGTCAGGGAAGGTTCAAGACTCACCTGAGTTTGGACAGAAAATTACATTTTAACTTATCAAGTTATGGTTTGATGTTAAGAGGAAAATAGAAGATAAAAACTGAAGTTGTAGGATTCGGAAATGATGTACAGTGTGTGACCGGGGAGATCAATGAAACAATCCCTGAGTGGTGAGTGGTGAGGGGTGAGGGGTGAGGGGTGAGGGATGAGGGGTGAGGGGTGAGGGGTGAGAGGTGAGGGGTGAGGGGTGAGGGGTGAGGGGAGAGGGTGAGGGGTGAGTGGTGAGGGGTGAGGGGTGAGGGGTGAGGGCTGAGGGCTGAGGGGTGAGGGCTGAGGGCTGAGGGCTGAGGGCTGAGGGCTGAGGGGTGAGGGGTGTGTTCTACCGAAGGATGGAGTTAGTCTTAACAACAGTGACAGCCAAGTGAGACAGGGCACAAGTACTCTGTAACAAAAGAGCTTCCAATGAAGTTCAGTGTAATGTTGAATGAAAAGGTTGGTGAGGATGCTTCAGATGTTGTGAAAGATGAGGGCTTGAAAAGCCCGAGTCAGCACCATGAGGTGCAGTAGTAGCAAGTATACACCCTAGATGTGGTACAAGATGGTTATGGAGGTTGGTGCAATACAGATGCTGTTTTTTTCACAGAAAATAAAGGGCTCTACCTTTTCTTAAAGACCAGCTCCAGAATTATAGGGCCGAGGCACTACCGCGGACTATAATGAAATCAATTCTTACTTGTATAGCGCACTTATACCCTGAGGTGTCTTGGCGCTGTACGCATACCACTGTGAAACCCTTCCTGGCTTTTCCCTGTGAAGTGTCCACTCCTGGGCACCCCCAAGGTGAAGCCAGGCATCCTAGCTCTGTTGGGGCCGCTGTGGAGATTAAGCAAGCTATTGCCCAGAGTTGAATAGTGGAACCCATGATTAGACTAGGCACCGAGGCGAGAATTATCAGGTCCGGGGAGATTGAGCCCAAGAGCCGCCGAGGCGGGAATTGAACCCTGATCCCGGGCTAGACCTCTGCATCAGGGTCGGCCGCTCTAACCATTGAGCCACACTTCTCCAAATATATAAGGCTATTGGAACATTATGCCCCATTAATGCAATGTGTTAATAAAAAAACAGCATCCTTGGCAATGCAGGGAGTTTACAATGTCTCACTTGAATGTTTAATGCTTTTTGCAGCTCCTGCTGTGCACCTCTGCAACTAGGCACATGAATAAAGCACAGCAGGAGCTCTGAAAGGAGGTTGAAGTCAGTCAATGATTCTTCATCAGTTTTACCCAAACTGCTCTTCTTGGTTCTGCAGAGTTGAGAGATGAATCCCCTCCCCTCCTTGCTCCTCTCCAGTGACACTGCTGGCTATGGGAGCTGGAGATGGGTAAGCTTGCTATGTGGCTTCACTCAAAGCCTCTGCCTATTTCACTCCCCTGCACAACCCACATACCCTGGAGAGGCAGGAGTGGGGGTCAGGCCTGAGGATTGCAGGCATAGCCCGTGCGGGTAAGAGCAGTGGGGTGGCGGGTGGGGTGGAGGGAGTCGACAGAGGAGGAGGAGGATGAAAACTTAAATTAAAAAAAGAGAAAAGCACTTACCTTGCACTCACCGCATTGCGAACTCGGCGATGCGGCAAGCACAAGGTAAGTACTTTTCTTTTTTTTAAATTTAAGTTTCCCTCTTTGTCATCTGTTGACTACCCCACACCCCGCCCCATCGATCGTACCTGCACGACCCTGCCTGGTGGATTTGAACACTGGAGGGATATTAGGTGCAAGTGCAGGTACATCTCTGGATGATATAAGTAGGATTGTGGTGGCATGAATGGGGCACTGTTTAGGATCAGAATATTAAGGTATATTGGCATGGGTTTGGAACATTGATGCATGAAGCTGAGGAGCCCCAATGTCATTTTTCAATTCTTCTTTTGTTTCTGTCCCCAAACTCTTTGAGCAGACTTAGAATGCATACATTTAGTTGGCATCAATTTACATGGTAAAATGAGCACGTGTGTCTGTCCTTATGTGTGATTGTACTTATTGGTAAGAGCGTTCCTGTGCCACAGTTGTGGTTTTCTGAGAGTAAACAAATTAACAATCAAGTATAAGCATTATCGGAGCATGCCCCCTACTATTTATGGTACCATGGCCATACGATGGGCTCTACAGAATGAAGATATTCTTTGCATCATGACTGGCGTGTAGTGTAGGATGCTAAGCCTCTCAAGTAGGTGACAGAGCATAAAAATGAGGGGCCAGATAAAAAATCTCCTATGTATTGCAGTAGTGTGAGGATATTGGAATCTGATGTTAATATGTGTGAATACGATGTCAACGTACGCCATGATATATGGCCCCGCAATGGCAATACCGATAAATGCAATGTCAATGCATTAAATAACCTGTGTCTGCTTAACAGTGTCGATACCAGTAGAAACCATGACAATGTACGCCATGATCTAGACATGCATAACAATGTCAATATCAGTAAAGACAATATCAATGTACGCTATGACAACTGTATGTTCAATATTGAGGATGTGAGTAAAAATGATATCAGTGACTGCCACATTATTTTCAGAAGTTCTAACAAACTCGTATCATTGCTGTTGGAATCACCCAAGGTGACCTCCTCATAAACCCTGAGTCAGAGATATGTGGTCAGCAGGCCCTGCAACCCCAACCCACATCCTATCGAGTGACAGGTCAGAGGTGGGTTCTCATTTAGCCTAAAGACAAACGCGCACCCAGGGAAAACCCTGATTGATCCCACAGATAGGTAAGCACACCACAAACAGGACCTAGGAGGCTGACCCCAATAAAACATGTTGGCCAAAGGCGCACATTCCCAAAATACAACAAAAGTTAGATGCCACATGTAGTTAGAAACACCCAGCCAACCAGGACACGATATGCACACTGCACTAGGTGATCACACGCTCCACACTGGACATCTGGGCACGCACTCGCTTGCCCATACTAGCTCAGCCTTGAGGTCGAGAGCCACCTGTGTCCCCCTTATCAGATGGTTTTTCTGGCTATTTATGACTATGAAGCCTTTCAAGAAATGTCAAAGTGTTTCATTGCACCCAAAAAATGTATACATGTGCAGCCCAAACTTCTGTACTGTGAGACGGTCTTCAGATGTGCCTCTGTCGATACTCTCCCGGAAGCTGTGGTTAATTAAACCAACTTGTTCCTCTTTTGCCAAATGTCTCTTCTATTTTAATTTATTTAAGGTAAAATCATATTCGAGCAACAGTGTGAATTTACTCTTTTATTTAACCATTCTCCTTAGAATTATGTGACTACAGAAAGTGCCACCCTCAGCTCCAAAAAATGTTTATGGGCCGAAACATGTTGTCGTTTTTAGAATGGACTCTTGATTTTACCCCATCCTCATCCTGTTACATCTGTTTGTTCTTTCACTCATCTCTGAGGTATTTAATAGGTTTCATCTTATCAGGGTGGGTTGAGCTTCCCATGTTGAAGACTGCCAGAGCTGTGGGGGAGGCCTCCTCAGCCAGTGGGATGTTCATGTTGTTGGAACCTGGGAGTCAGGTGGGTGTCCGGGTGGAACACTGCCCTGCCACCCCAGGGTGTTTATTTTTAGTTCCGATGAGAACATATTGACAGGGTCTGAAGTGGTATTAAGTGACACATTCGGGTGTGTAACAGATTTTAGTCATCAGATAATAATCTTATATAAAGCGCTGAGACTGTACACCGTAATTTAAAAACATATTTTAAGTGTAGGACAAAAGATGACATGTTCCTTGAGAAAAGATGAATGAACTAAGGCTTCATGCTGTTCACCCTCTAGTACAAACAACAAACCTCAGTAAATCACAATGGTACATGGGGCTTGTCACCTGGATTGTCAGGCTGTGGATTATTTACAGTTTCTCCTGCACATTCTTTGAGTATGTCGGTTCGTGGCACGCTCACATCTCACACTGAGAAAGGCATGTGCAGATATCTGCATTACATCATCAGAGGTGAGTGTGAACTCCCAGAGAGGAGGTGCTGAGGGTGTGGGAAAGAACAACTCCCTAACACTCATCCTGAGGCCTTCCTTCAGCCTCCAACCAGTTCAGCTCTGCCTCACAGTGCTGGCCTGTGCTTGTACTGGTGAGGTCACACGCGATGTGTTACAAGACGGTGATAGTGTATTTGCCTACATTACACAACCACTGGCCTTAAAGGTAAGTAGAGGTTCACACTCTATGCTAACCTCGCCAAGGTGAGGGTGAGTGGAGATAAGAACAGGAAATATCCTACAAATGATGTAGGTTGATGTAGTGATGGAATATTATTGTAGGTCAATGTTACTAACCCCGATGGACTGTCACACTACCCGTGCCCCTAGCTCTGAGCATCACTAGTTGTCATCTGCCTCCTTACAGTGCCCCTCCCTGTGGCACCCACACATGGAAGTAAGACTACAGGTCAGAAGCTTCAGACCTCTTCAAGCCAACCTAGCTCCAGGGGTGGCCCCACCGTGTGACTGGTTACCAGGGCTTTGTCCAGACTGTTCCCGCCTCAAACAGAGCGGCTACTGAGTAGCTTTGATCCATCACCAAACTCAGGCAAGATCAGCCTTCTAAAACAGATTCACAGGGCTGTTCCACTGAGTTCCTACCCCTTGACAGCGACTCTGAAGATATAGTTTGGTCTAATCCTATCACCTGGTGAATCGGTGTAGTAACAGCGTCATCAATCAATCAATCAGGAGTTTGTTAAAGCGCGACTACTCACCCGTAAGGGTCTCAAGGCGCTAGGGGAGGGGGGGGAGTTGGGGGGGTGCAGGTTCCATTCCATCAAGGAGGGGGTCTGTTGAAGAGCCAGGTTTTGAGGTTTCTTGCGAAGATGGGGAGCGATGTTGTCTGTCTGAGGTGGAGCGGAAGGGCGTTCCATGCCTTGGCCGCGAGGAAGGAGAAGGAGCGGCCTCCCGATCTGGTCTTTCTAGTGCAGGGGACCACAGCGTAGGAAAGCTGGGCTGATCGTAGGGTCCTTTGGGGTGCGTGGAATTTGAGTCGGCTGTTCAGGTATGCTGGTCCGGTGCCGTGGAGGGCCTTGTGTGCGTGGGTGAGCATCTTAAAGGTGATTCTCGCCTCGACGGGGAGCCAGTGGAGTGTGCGCAGGTGCTGGGAGATGTGGCAGTGTTTTGGCAGGTTGAGGACCAGTCTTGCGGCGGCGTTCTGGATGTTCTGTAGCTTGCGGATGAGGTTTTTGTTTATTCCGGCGTAGAGTGCGTTGCCGTAGTCGAGTCTGCTGGTGACCAGGCCGTGAGTGACTGTCTTTCGGTGTTCGAGGGGGATCCATTTGAAGGTCTTACGAAGGAGGAGGGTCAAAGCCACTCAACCCGTGACTGGCCGACGGAGCGAGCCCAAGAATTCCACCATTTCTTTCGGCCCCCATCCTGATGCCCATTCCTTGGTCTCAGCCCTTCGCAACAGATCCCAGCTCACAGAACATCTAAGAGACTACCCTTTCCAGGGACACCAAGTATGAGGGAGTCAATCTCAGGCCTTCCCAACTCGGCTCCCTCTGCAGACAGAGAAACTGAAGTCTCTTAAGACTGCCTGGTTCCAAAATGGGATCAAAGTGAGGAACAGGTTCCCTTGTCCAACCTAAACCTGGCTAGTATGTTTTTGTGCCAACCTACATGAGGAACACAGGATCACAGCCCATGTTCCCAAATGTTGACTGTGTTAAAGTTTTCTTGGGATCTAATCGTATGACCATTTATGGCTCTGTACACTCCTCGCAAACTGTAATGGTCATGTTTCTGACTGGCCTACATATATCATGTGTGCTGTGCCGCTCTACCACACACAACCAGCCTTAGAGCATGTTATTTGATAACTTAGAATCACCAAATACTTTATGTTAAAGGGACAGTGAAAGTGACATCTCTCAGGTCCTTGCTGGGAGAGCTTCATTGTCTCCTTAATATACTGGAGCAAGGTCTGTCTTCAACTTGCTTCATCAAGTATCCTCAAGGGTAAGCAGCTTTACCAGGCATCCTGAACCTCGCAGTCCCTTTAGAAAGTGGGCACTACAATGAACGCTTCATTGCCAGACATTCCTTTACCACGCAAGTCATTACAATAACTTGCTTTAGGAAACACACTGCTGGACTGATATTGAATTTT
The DNA here is from genome assembly GCF_964261635.1 of Lissotriton helveticus. Lineage (NCBI taxonomy): Eukaryota > Metazoa > Chordata > Amphibia > Caudata > Salamandridae > Lissotriton > Lissotriton helveticus. Next base: position 68,745,137 of record NC_136065.1, read on the forward strand.
AATTCCTACACTTTCCCTACTGTTGCACAGACTGGAGTTGGAATAGTAAATTATATGAGTCCAAAGTTCAGCGCTTACCCCAGGAAAGTCGTTGTAACCACTTGTGTGTTAACAGAATGCATGGTAAAGGCGCGTTCATTGTATGGACCACATTGCAAAGGCATGCACAGAAAAGGCATGCGTGGTTCTGTCATATAACCATACACAAGTGATGAATTAATATGTTGGCTCTTGATAGCAACAAGCCTTGTCTCGCGTTCATCACTGCAAGCTATGCAGACTTTTCACCATCGTCTAAGCACATACATTCATACATGTTTGCTGGAGGCCTTTTTGTGACATGGATTGAGACCCAGAGGCGGTGTCTGTGGTCTGGAGAAGCACATCAAGTTCACCCTGCTTATCAAGCGTGACTGCAGTCACTTTGCTGGGCTGCAGAGGCCGGCAGTGGTGGCAGCAACAAGACAGGCCTGTTTTACCTGTTACTGCTGGCTGCCTGCTAGCCTCTCCCACATTTGTAAATTGGCCTGCCAGTTCCCAGCGACAGAGTTCTTTGACCATACATGTTAGACAGGAATGCTCTGTATGTATACATTACTTCTATGCGTAGAGAATGTGTGTGGAGAGTGGGACACATGGCTATAACCACAAAGGGTGCAATGTTTTCCATTCATCACAGAGGTATCTAACATAATTCTCCAGTGGCCCCATTACACATAGAACGCACTTTCCCTGTTTGCGCCACGGTGCACCATAAAACAGGTGCACAAGGCACACACAGGGAAAGTGTGCCCTATCACATTGAATGCGCTGCCCCCAGGGAAGCAGCAAACTCACCCTGCCCGGGGGCAGCGCATTTAAGTGAAAAACAGAGCGGCTTTAATCAGCTGCTTCGTGTTTCTCTGTACAGGCAACAGCCACCTGCACGTCTACGAGGGGAGAGAGATTCCCTAGCAGACGGGGGCAGTGAGTGACTGCACACAACCTGCAAGAGGAGATCTGGGGGGGCCATGGTACACCCCTTACCCCCTGCAGAGGACTGCCATCAGCGTGGCATTGACAGTGCGCCACCTTTTAGGTAGCACACTGTCAGTGCACCTCCTGGCAGCATCTATAATACGGCCAGGGCACAGAGGCAAAGAGATGCCCTCATTTGTTTGGGTGCACGCCCCCCTGCAAATAAAGTAACGCCCCCTGAAGATAGCATTGGCAATATATGTGCGCCAGCGCTATCTGTATTATAGAAGGGGCCGCACAAGCGTCTCTGACTCGTTCTGTAATTCCTAAGTGCCCTTTTGTGCCCTCAGGGCACTTTCCATAATATTGCCTGTTAGACCTGTCAGCCCTAGGGTGGTCTTTCCCAGTTTTTTTCGCCCTTGCTTCATTTTTCCCACCTTCTTTATGTTGACCCTTAGGTCTTTGGGCACCTTTTTATGGCTAATCCATGTTAGGGTGCAGGTGCTCTCTACTCCAAACATGGCTGCCACTGGCCCCTGCTACTGCAGCGTGGTCTTTTAGTGTAGCACCCTAGTTGCCAGGAGCTGGCTGGATCCCCATACATTGTTGCAATGCAAGCCTACCATCCCCTGTCCATAGGTAGAGTGGGGAAGCTCCTGGAACCTTCCAGAAGAAAGGCGGAGCTTATTTTTGCCGCCTTAGAGAGTGGTCACCTGACCTGGGCATACTTAAGCAAGGGAGGGAACTTTTTTTAGTCAGTTGGGGCATCACTGGCCTGGGGAACCCACGCAGGAGATTTAGGCGGGAGGGCCTAGTCAGGAACTTATGCCACTGGGAGTGACAGAATTTAGATGCTGCCTCTTAAGCTGAGTGAGGTATCCTAGACTAGCCCCCTGATCTGGCCCAGCTGTAGGGGACCCCAGGGTCCATCTTCAGTGACCTGAGGAAACTCATCCAGCCACCAACTCAAGCCCCCCCCCCTTCAAGAAACCACCTCATAAGGGCGCAGAACCATCCAAGCGCTGACTACTTGCCTTTAACCAGAGACTGCTGGGGGATCGACCAGGTACTGGACTGTGCCGCCCTGCACACTCCCTGCCTCCATCTGGGCCCATCTTGCCCTGCCTGTCTCCCCCTGACTGACTTGCTCTGCTTTCCATCCTGCCTGCATTACCTGCTGCATGACTTGAAAAGCACTGTAACTTGCCCCCTTTTCAAGCGCTGTGTCAGAGACTGCCTGCCTGTCAAGAGCTGCTGTAAATTGCCCCTCACGCGCTTGACTGCACTCACGCTGATGCCCCATGTGAGCGCTGACTGAAGCGGTCCCCAAGCGCTTTGAGAACTAGGCGCTGGCCAGGGTGACTCACCGCTGCGGCCCGGAGCTGTTTGCGCCCTCCTGTAGCACCTAGGAATCCCCATGGTGGCAGCGGCGACAGCACCAGCATTGCATCCCCTTCGGCGGCCCCCGTGTGCCAGGATAGGGCTGCCGGAATCCTCCACGGGCCGCGCTGGGCTGAAGCCAACCTGCCTCGCCATGCCCCGGTGCCCCAGCGGGTCCCGCACCGACATCGAGCCCCCCCTCAGCGGCCCCCATAGGCCAGGAGAATGCCGCCGCATCGAGTACCCCAGGCCGCACTAGGCCTGAAGCCTTCCAAGCCTGCAGCACGTGACGGGGGACTCCTGCCTCGTCATCGGCTACGCCCCGGCCCAAGCCGCGCAGCCATTGGCTGCCAGCACCGCGACTTCCACAGCGAGGCCCGGCACCCAGGAGGGAAGCCCCGACTCATCTCGGAGGGGGCCGCGGAGCACTAGAGCCCCCTTCGTTCTGGCCCGGAACGCTGGTTCTCCCTCGCCCCTGGCGCCGGTGCCCCACAGCTGTCCCTGCCCCACATGGATTGAGACCCAGAGGCGGTGTCTGTGGTCTGGAGAAGCACATCAAGTTCACCCTGCTTATCAAGCGTGACTGCAGTCACTTTGCTGGGCTGCAGAGGCCTGGCAGTGGTGGCAGCAACAAGACAGGCCTGTTTTACCTGTTACTGCTGGTTGCCTTCTAGCCTCTCCCACATTTGTAAATTGGCCTGCCAGTTCCCAGCGACAGAGTTCTTTGACCATACATGTTAGACAGGAATGCTCTGTATGTATACATTACTTATATGCGTAGAGAATGTGTGTGGAGAGTGGGACACATGGCTATAACCACAAAGGGTGCAATGTTTTCCATTCATCACAGTGGTACCTAATATAATAATCCAGGGGCCCCATTACACATAGAACGCACTTTCCCTGTTTGCGCCACGGCGCACCATAAAACAGATGCACCAGGCGCACACAGGGAACGTGTGCCCTATCACATTGAATGCGCTGCCCCCAGGGAAGCAGCAAACTCACCCTGCCCGGGGGCAGCGCATTTAAGTGAAAAACAGAGCGGCTTTAATCAGCTGCTTCGTGTTTCTCTGTACGGGCAACAGCCACCTGCACGTCTAAGAGGGGAGAGAGATCCCCTTGCAGACGGGTGCAGTGAGTGACTGCACACAACCTGCAAGAGGATATCTGGGGGGGGGGGCATAGTACACCCCTTACCCCCTGCAGAGGACTGCCATCAGAGGGGCATTGACAGTGTGGCACCTTTTAGGTAGCATCTATAATACGGCCAGGGCACAGAGGCAAAGAGATGCCCTCATTTGTTTGGGTGCACGTCCCCCCGCAAATGAGGTAACGCCCCTGAAGATAGCATTGGCAATATATGTGCGCCAGCGCTATCTGTATTATAGAAGGGGCCGCACAAGCGTCTCTGACCCCTTATATAATTCGTAAATGCCCCGTTGTGCCCTCAGGGCACTTTCCATAATATTGCCACAGCGATTCTTTGTTATGGGTGAATCTTCTGGGTGTAGAGCGAGGAGTCATTGGGACCCTTTGAAGCTTCTGAAGGTTGTCCTGCCCTTTCCTGCCCCACAGATGAACAGGCCGTTGTTACCTGGCACTTGTCTCTCTTTCTTGTGAATCCTTGTCTTGGGTCCCTCCTGACAGCAGCCTCCGACCCCCATGCTACCTTCCTGCTAAGACTTGAGAACAAAGACTGTGGCTGGAGCAGTCTGAGTGGAATATAAGCAAAAAAGAGGAAATGCCTAGAGCTGGTCTCAGACGCTGCTGTTGGATACAAAAGTAAACACGTGTCTGAAACTCTGTTAAAAATATGGGACAGAAATTCCCAGCCAGGGAGTCCACATTTTTGTACTGGAATCCAATGGCGACTGAGACAGTCCCGGACTGGCCATTGCGGGCACCGGGCAATCCCCCGGTGCGCCGCAAGGGTGGGGGCCGGTTTTGGGCCCTGGGGGCCGTTTTTGTTACAGGGCCGTTTTTGCAGCATAGCTGCAAAAGCGGCCCTGAAACAAAATCGGCCACAAAACCGGCCCCGCAAAAGAGCTCGGTCGCACACCCAGGGGGGCGGCCGAGCACTTTGCCAGGGCCAGTTTTGTTTTTCAGTCCGGCCCTGGACTGAGAGACCTGTGCTCCTGGGTTGGGGCACTTACTGACAACTGCAGAAACTTGGAAAGGTGTCCCTAGGTTGCTAGAAAAGGCTGTCTGAAAAAAATAAATTGCAATAAATCCCCTAGGATATAGAGACAGTAAATATTATCATGGCATATACAAGTGGAGATAAGTAATTTAGGTCTCTACTTATCTATTAGAAATGGGGGTCTCTAGTTGGCAGCGGCTTGAACACTGTCCATGTAGGGACCCTTCCTTCTGGTCAGGATAAGGGACTTATACACCCAAGATAACCCCTGCTCACCGCCTTGGTAGCTTGGCACGAGCAGTTTGGCTCATCTCAGAGGCAATGTGTAAAGTATTTGCACATAGCACACACAGTAACACAATGAAAACACTACAAATGGACACACACCATTTTAGAAGAATAAAGTACCTTTATCTGAACCAAACAATACCAACATGACAAAATCCAACATACCCACATCAAAATACCACTTATTACAGGTTTAAATGAGTTCAGTTCATAGAAAACTCTGATGCATCACTTTTGGTGCAAAGTACAGGCACAGGGAAGGTGAGGCACCGGAAAACACAGAAATTAGTTGGTTCCTTACATGCAGGGAAGGTGAAGCGTCGGTTCCTCACTCACAGGGAAGGTGTTGGATAGGCTCCTTGCTTCAGGGAAGGTGATGTGCTGGTTCCTTACTGAGAAAGGAGGTGATGCATTTGTTTCTTACTGTGAAAGGTGGTGATGCGCCGGTTTCCGGTTTGTGTGGAGAAGCGTGGCTCAGTGGTTAGAGGCGGCAGACCCGGAAGCTGAGATCAGCCGTGGACCAGGGTTCGATTCCCCGCCTCGGCGGGTCTCGGGCTCAAAATTCCACGGACTCGACAATTCTCGCTCCGGTGCCTACTCGACTCACGGGGTCACACTCTGCGACTCTGGGCAATAGCTTGCTTAATCTCCACTACGGCCCCTCGCGGCGGGATGCCTGGCTTTCACCTTGTGAATACCCTGCTGGGGTATCTCACAGGGGAATACCAGGACGGGTTCCCTAAGCAAGCGCCTTGAGACCCCTGGGTGATTTGTGCGCTATAAAAATCGAAATACATTTACATTTACATTTCCTTCTGCGTGGGGAGGTTTCTCTGGACACACATTGCCTTGGTTCCTTACTGAAGCCCAGTGTCGAAGCAGAGATGGTGCACAGATGCGATACATGGAAAATCCAGATGCTGCGGGTCGATGTGTTTGTGAAACAGGTGCTGAGTTGGAGTCAGGCCAGTGGTCTCGTACTTTGGGGACACAGTGCACTGAACTCGGGCTCCAGCAGTTTCTTCCGCTGCTGTCAGGCGCTGCATCGATTTCTTCAGCTGCACATAAGTGGTGCATGGAAACTTCTCCAGCTAGCAGTGCTGCATTGGAAAAACAGGCGCTTAAAGGGCAATGCATAGATTTTCAGCAGTAGAAGCATTACATCAACCTGCCACAGCCCAGAGCTGGAATTGGCACCACAAGGCACATCAGAACTCCCAGCAGTGGAGTTCAGGGATGCTGCAGACGAAGATAGCCCTGAGATTTCTTAATAGGAGGCAAGCACACACAAGCACTTGGAGAAACGTCACAAGCAGAATACACAGAAAGGTCCAGTCCATTTACTCTCCAAAGCAGTAGCAACAACCGAAGACCAACCCAGCAAAGTAACACACAGCAAAGGGGCCGTACTCCTCATCACAGCCACTCTCCTTGGCAGACGGTCTTCTTGATCCAGAAAGTTTCTAAGATTCAGGGGTTTTAGGTCCAATACTTCTACCTCTCTTGGCCTTTGAAGTAGGAATATATCAAAGAGAAGTCTTTGCAGTTTACAAGTTCCTGCCATGCCTGGCCTTGGCTCCAGCCATACTCCAGGGGGTTGGAGATAGCAGTGTGAGAGGACAGGCACTGTGTGACTGCCAGAGTGAATGTGCAAACTGCCTTTGTCAGTTTAAACCAGATGTTGATTTCGCAGGCAAGTGGAGACAAAAAAGCAAGAAAATGCCCACTTTCTAAAAGTGGCATTTTTAAACACACAATTTAAAAACCAACTTCTACAATTTAAAAACCACCTTTGTTACAAGATGCCTTTTTATATTCTAAGCTCTGTGAACCCAAACTCCAGATCTCTGTCTCTTACCAATTGAAAGTTAAACTTCTTAAATGTTACAAGGTAGTTACAATGATAACCTATGGCAGAGACAGTCCTTGCAATAGTGACAAATGAAATTGGCAGTATTTCACCATCAGCACATGTAAAACACACCAGCACATGTCCTACATTTCATATACACTGCACTCTGCCCATGGGGCTACTTTGGGCATTAGGGGTGCCTTACATGTAGAAAAAGGTAAGGTTTGGGCCTGGCAAGTGTGTGCACTGGCCAGGTCGACATGATAGTTTAAAAATGCAGACTCAGGCTGCAATGGTAGGCCTGAGACACACTTAAAGAGCTACTCATGTGCGTGTCACAACCAGTGCGGCAGGCTCACTAGCAGCATTTGATTCACAGGCCCTGGACACACACAGTGAACTTTACTAGGGACTGACCAGTAAATGAAATATACCAATCATGGATAATCAATCAGAATCATAATATATACAGGGAGAACTTGCACTTTAGCACTGATCAGCAGTGGTAAAGTTCCCAGAGTCCCCAACCAGCAAAAAACGAGGTTCAGGACACAGTAAACAAATACAGGATTTAGAGGAAGACAGACAGGGAAAACCACACCCAGGAGGCCAGGTCCAACATTACCTATATACACTTCCCTTCATTACTTATTTGTAATGTAATGTAATGTAATGTAATTTTATTTTTGTAAAGCGCAACTTACACTCCACGGAGCATCTTGGCGCTAACCATTCGTGTCTAGGAGGTGTTTGGCCAGGGAGCTAGTGAGACACCGGTAGGACAGTATCTGGTGTTTCTGGGGGAAGGGTTTAGACTAGGGCTAGACATGCTGTGTCTGTAAGTTTAAAAATCCATGTCTTTAGGGCCTTTCGAAAAAGGTTCTCAGACGGGATCTGGCGTAGTTGGAGTGGTAGTTTATTCCAGGTCCTAGCGCCCAGCACTCCAAGGGATTTTCCTCCTTTCATAGCTAGTCTAAATTTGGGAGTAACCAGCAGGTTAAGGTTGGAAGATCTGAGTGAACGAGAAGGCACATATCTTCCAAACCTTTTTGACAGGTAGGTGGGACCCAGCTGGTGATAGGACCTAAAGGTGATTACTAAGATTTTAAATAGCACCCTTTTGTGGATGGGCAGCCAGTGCAGGGTCTTTAGTGCTGCTGATGCAGACGACTTCCTGGGCCATCTCAGCACAAGGCGGGCGGTGGCATTCTGGACCATCTGCAGTCTATGCAGTACTGCTTTGCTGGAGCCTGCATATAGACTGTTACAGTAGTCCAGGCGAGATGTAATTAGAGCCACCGCCACCGTCTTTCTGGCTGTCAGTGGGAGAAGGTCGAAGAATCTTCTGAGGCCTTTGATTATGCTAAAGCAGGACCCTGCCACAGCACCTGCTTGTTGCCTAAATGACAGGGCCTCGTCGAACCTAATCCCGAGGTTGCGGGCCGTAGTGATGGTATTTGGGGGGATTTCTGCATCTTGTGGCCACCATGATTTGGGGGAGAAAAGGTTTTGTTGTCCGAATGGTAGAATTTCGGTCTTGCCCGTATTACATTTAAGATGGTGTTTGCTCATCCAGTCGAATGTGGCGGTAAGACAATCTCTCAGATTTTCCTCTGCCTTGGTTGTATTGCTGCCTAATACGAGGATGAGCTGAGTATCATCAGCATAGGATATGGTGCTGATGTGAAACGAAGAGATAAGCTCTATCAGGGGGGTCATGTACAGGTTAAATAGTACTGGGCTTAAACTAGAGCCCTGTGGTACTCCTGTTTTTAATGCTTTCTCCTCTGAGCAGTGTTTCCCTAGTACCGTGACTTGCTTCCTGTGGCTGAGAAAGTTTTTTAGCCATTCAAGAGTAACTCCTGCTATTCCTGATTCCGCTAGGCGGCCGATTAATACGGAGTGTGAGACCGTATCAAAGGCCGCCGGTAGGTCGAGCAGAACCAGGACAGCCTTTTTTCCTTGGTCCATAGCTGTCTTCAGGGTCTCTACTGTATGTAGTAGTGCTGACTCCGTGGAGTGTCTGGCCCTGAACCCTGCCTGGTTGGAATGCAGGATGTCATTTTCCTCCAAATATCTAGTAATCGATATTGAAGACCCGATGTTCATGTAGTTTATCATTTAAACTCTCTCTCCTGGTAGTCATGGCACATCAACTCCTACTGTCTCTCTCGCAGTCACTTTTGCTTGCTCTCACTCCTGGCAGTCACTACATAGCAACACTCTCTCTTTTTCTTTTGCTCTCTCACCTGCTTGCTCAGGGAGTTGATGAGAGCATTGAGGTGGGATCCTTTTCTGTAACTTGTGCCCAGCTGAGCTTTGTAGAAGCACTCAATCTCCAGCAGCACCTCGCCACAGCTCCTCGCCACAGTGCCTCACTACAGCGCCTCGCCACAGCGCCTCGCCACAGTGCCTCACTACAGCGCCTCGCCACAGAGCCTCGCCACAGCGCCTCACTACAGCGCCTCGCCACAGCGCCTATCCACAGCACCTTGGCACAACGCCTCACTACAGCGCCTCGCCACAGCGCCTCACCACAGCGCCTCTCCACAGCACCTTGGCACAACACCTCACTACAGCGCCTCGCCACAGAGCCTCGCCACAGAGCCTCACTACAGCGCCTCACCACAGCGCCTCACCACAGCGCCTCTCCACAGCACCTTGGCACAACGCCTCACTACAGCGCCTCGCCACAGGCAGCCAGTCCTCTTGGCAGGGCGTGAAACAGATGTACTTGCACGTCTTGTGAGAAGGTGGGGCAGGATCACAGAAAACAGGGCAATCTATTTCCTTGTCCCGAAGGGGAAACAAGCAGATTGTGTACAACATGTAAGTGGCTGTTTGGCCTGGCACCAACTTCCGTCAACTACAGATATAAGTTGGCCCTGTGGGTGAAAATATCAGAGGAGAATTTTAATTAAAGGGCCATTGTGTGCAAGTGTACAGAGGAAAACTTTGCACCAGACTCTCCTGCTCCCTCCCTCAGGAATAGAAGAAAGTGTGGAGCTACTGTAACAGGAGGAGGAAGAGAGGAAAGGAGCGGTGTGAGACCAGAGCGCAACTGCCAAGCCAGGCTTTACATGAAGATGCAACCCATAACATAACATGTGTATTTGTAAAATGCATGTTCACCTAGAAGGGTATCTTGGAGCTCAATAACAGATGTTTATTGTTACCCAAGTCAATGGTTCTAACGTTTTCGACCTCAGAAGGATGAAAGTCTGAGTGGACCCTGTGCTGTAGGGTAGTGTTTGTGTCTCTGAGGGAGCCTGTGGTGGGCCTGAGGGGAGTGTGTAACTCTGTATCTGGGTCTATCAGAGGGCTTGCGCAAGGCCGAAGGGTACCCTCTACGCTTGCGTCTGTGCCTTTGTCTGGGCATAAGTGGGAATTGAGGACCAAAGGTTTTCTTGCTTCCCCTCACAGTCCCCGCTCATGGTAGTCAACTTTTACATCATGTTTATGTTCCAAACCATTGAACACAGCAGGGCAAATTGAGTTGCATCTGGGGACTTCCATATGTGGGCAATACCTACTCTGACAGCCAACACCATGTGTGAGGTGAACCAACCTGTTGTCATTGTAAGAGGACAAATTCCTTCCTCTCCAACATCACCCAGAAGATGCACAAAAGTGTCCTTTTCCTGTTCAAAACTAGTGACATCTGTTATGCCTGGGACAACCTTCCAATTTCTTACTAGGTGGGTGTGCAAGGTCCTCACATACAAAATAATGTTCCCAGGTGCAGCATATCTCCTAAAGCTAAGGCCGGCTGCTAAAGGTGGCCTTTGGGCAGACCCAGGTTCCATGGAACCATTACCTTGGAGTAAGTATCTTAGATGCATTTTCTTTATATATATTTGAGAGCAAATAGAGGACTTCATCACTCTTGACTCTTGTCCATTGTGATTTCACAAGTTATATCTTCAACGCCCCCCCACATTGGCATGCTAAAATGAAGGTGCAGGTGTATTTAGTAGTGAATACCGGTCAGAGATGCCCTTTTTAATGAGTCAATCACTGTCTTCTACCTTCCTGTTTCCTTCTTTATCTGTCTCCTACCCACTGTAATCTCTGTGCTATACACAGAGTGTGTGTTTTTCATGTGTTAAACCGGTCCCTACAGGTATCAATATCTGTAGGTCTGAGCTCAATGAATAGGTTGCCTCCACCGTTAAAAACCGTGGTCTGTCCTGCCTGACGTAAATTCAGGGGTAAACACAGTAGGCAAAAAAAGAGGGGGGTATATAGTGATCTTACCACTTGATTTCAGTAATCAGGTGAGATCTGTGAGGAAGGCATAAGTGGGGTGGGGCTCTGCGGTGTCTTTCGTAGGTCCTTAGTGGATATGTTAAAGAGATGGAGCTAGTTCTGTAGTGTAGTTCCTATATTCCCAATAGGCTCTGCGCATTGGAATAATATAAACAGCAGTGTAGACGTAGGACTGAGGTCATCTAGGTCTCTACTGACTTTATTAGACTTAAGGTTTGCCAACTAGCTCAGAGGTCACTAGAAACTTTCTCGAATAAATGAGGAGGAGTTTAACCTCCCTGGATAGACAAGAAGGGATTAGCTTCTGACAACCATAAAACATGACAACTTTGCTCCCTCAGAATAAGAGTGTATCTCTAGAGTCGTGTGAAAACAATAGACAGCTATTTCACTCAGTCAAATGTGCGTACTTAGTTTCACCAGATTGCAGAGAATAGAGAGACTGGCGTTTTCAATAAAAGGTGTAATTTATTGAGCAGTCTTCTTTCTCATGCAAGAGAATTGAATTGCCACAATTGCAATACTCATAGTAAAGTAAAGTGCGTACAGTAAAAGGAGGATTATAAAATAATACTGTAAAAGCATTGATATGGTTTCTTAGCCATATGATACTTTAAAATAGATGAAATATATACATACATATATACATTGACTAACATACTCAACTGGTGCTTCTAAATATGCCTACCCCGGTGTACCTGACCTAAGCCTAATACATGGGAAGGATTAAGTAGGTAGCAGTTTAAGTTAAGTTGGTTTTGCCAAGAATCTGACTCAAGAATTCTCTTTAAGGGTTTAGTCAGCTCCGTACCTGGGTAATAGAAAGCAGGAGTCTGGTATCTCTCTCTCAGGACTCGATATCCCAGTAACCCGCAAGGGCGGCTGAAAACACCGGAGCTGGATTTCTCAGCAGGAGAAAAGATAGCGTCTCTCTCAGTGTGTCAAAAGGGGAGGGGCGGGGTCCGTGGGGTCTCGCATCAGCTGGGCTCTCGGGCAAGTAGATAGCCGCTCTGCTCCAAACCACCGTGTGTTTGCTCAAGGCAACGTTGGTATATTTATACCTGAAAGGTGCCAGGTTTGACGTAAGGTTGACCAAAAATATCAACAAAGGGAGTGAAGAGGTGGTGCAACAGGGCACCGCGGTGGGCTAATCCTCCTCTTATGAACGTTTAAATAATCAACAGAGACCACCTGAAACAAATATACAATACATATTCCGATGGTGTTGGAATACACTCAGTGTGTTAAAATACCCCTCACACACCAAAAGGGCCCTTGGTGTCATGCTTCATCATCGGGGTCTTCCCGCCCCCGCTGCGGGACGGGGCAGTGCTGCGACAAGCGGCTACGCCGGAGCACCTTTTCAATTGTGAGTACTATGTGAGTGATAATGAAGTGAGTGTCAGTGAGGTCAAAAGTGATAAATAGTGAAATAAAATTAAAAAATACCTGGCCTGGTGTTTAGAAAAAATTATCCCCAGCCACGGAAGCCACTGACGAAGGAGGAAGCACTGAGGTGTGGGGGTTGATTGGACCCTCTATACCCTTCGCCCAGCTTGGCTCATGGGGCATTGTCTCATCATTCAATAAGCTTACATCATCAGTATTACTGACCGAGCTTTTACACGTGCATTTAAATTATGTATACACATTGATCGTACTCAACACTCTCTATCTGTGGGAGCGCATTAGTGAGTGACAGGGGGATCTATACATCCCGGTCCTGACGAAGGGGCATGTCGCCCCGAAACATGTTGACCCACACAGGAGAGCAAGACTAGTAACCCGATCTTGCACTCCGTCTCACCCCTTTTAACGATACCAGCCAGTGCCTATTAAATAATTTTTTCTAAACACCAGGCCAGGTATTTTTTAATTTTATTTCACTATTTATCACTTTTGACCTCACTGACACTCACTTCATTATCACTCACATAGTACTCACAATTGAAAAGGTGCTCCGGCGTAGCCGCTTGTCGCAGCACTGCCCCGTCCCGCAGCGGGGGCGGGAAGACCCCGATGATGAAGCATGACACCAAGGGCCCTTTTGGTGTGTGAGGGGTATTTTAACACACTGAGTGTATTCCAACACCATCGGAATATGTATTGTATATTTGTTTCAGGTGGTCTCTGTTGATTATTTTGACGTAAGGTTGGACATAAGACATCAATAAAGATGTCACTAAGAACTGGCCATTCTTACAGTGCTCACAGGAGTTCTAGGACGAAATCAAAACAAAAGCAATGGGGATTTCCCAGGTTGCTGGAGGTTTGGTTTGTTTAGAGAACTTGTTGTGCTTTCTAGGAGTCCCGGGAAGTAGCCTTGCTTAATGTGGACTGCATGGGCTACGACTAAATATGGATATGATTCTTATGCCTTTATAAGGATATTATCTATTATAACCGCATAAAGGCATAAATTAGGAATATCGAATTAGGGTCCTAGATAGAAACACAATACCCACTCCACGATCTAATGTCCATCATTACTAAAACTAAGCAATAGTAAACATATAAAGGTGCATGTGTTTTCCAACCCACCCAAAATACATAATTTGCGTTTGAAATGGTATATGGTAAATACCCGAAAATGATTGGTACTGTACACTTTCCAAGCAGTGTTATCATTCAGTGAAAAAAGATGCATATATATATATCGGCTGAATGAATTTGCGAAAATTACACATGAAATGGCTCTTAATACAGAAAAGAAGGTCGAGACCATTCCATCACATATAAATACAGATGTTGTAAATGTGCTAGAGGCTGAGGTAATATATTGTCTCTAGAGTTCCTAAAAATAGAAGCTCTGTTCTCTAAGAATAGTTCTACTTTAAGCAGAGTACATGTGCCAGAAAAAAAAGTAAATATTTTGAAATTGGAAAAAATAATTTTGCTTTCAGGGGAAAAAAAATAGTTCCAAATATTTTCAGGAGCTTTTGTTTATCAATGCTGAAGGCCGAATTCAGAGTTCAGGGAACGCTGTGTGCTCGTTGCTTAAAACGTTATTCTTTCTGTGCAGGGGAGAACATCATGTCAGACAGACTCTCAAAAAATTGGTCTATGTCTTCAGGTGAAAGTTCGGCCAAGTTTGAATATGCCGCAACACTGCAGTCGTGAGAATGATTGCTATCATCGATGTCAGGATCAGCAATGCTCACAGAAGGTCGTACCTGGGTGATGCTGCTCTCATCTCGTACTTCACTGCCACCTAATCGTAGTGGTGAAGTCTCAACGAATGCCGTCATCAGAATGGGTAGCCGCTGGGGACAACACGATGCATGAGCGGTTACAGGACTTAGCAAAGTATCTGTATCCAATGGTACTGATGATGGTAGTGTAAGACAGACGTCCAACACGCATTCTTCTCCGCATAGCATACATCGAAGCACAGGTAAGATGCAATTCTGCCAGATGGGTCTGAATGAAAGAAACCAGGTCATATTCAGATATCATAGCCGGGCTAATCCAAGGACTTTAGTTATGCGGTCCCGATAGCGTATAGCTAGGATCGTTTCTTCCATCTTTGCTGGAGTCTTGCCTGTGACTTCGCTTGCCATAACGGAGCAGAAGGATCAAAAATAAAATTCCTGCTACGAGTCCCAAAAGAAGTGGTAGGCCGTCAAAGACAGAATGGACAAAATTAGGAAAAATGCCCAGAACTGTTTTAAAGGGTGTTAACAGTCCCGAAAAAATTGTCTTAAATACATGTGGGATACCACTAGTATCTGACATATTTAGGATTTGGCTTAGCATTTCTACGAAATGCACCGGGCAATTTGTTAATAAAAGGGAATGTATCTCTGCCGTTGTCCTTGCAACTTGCAGATCATACGTTTCTTTTGATGAAGTTAAGGGCACAGTTGTCTGTAAAAGAACAGACTTTATTCTGCTTAAAGTATCAATTCGAATAGAAGAGATATTCAAAGAAGGCCAAATTGTCGCCTCCGTATCTGGAGTGCTGTTTGGATACAATACTTGCATACAGCAAGTGACCATGGAACTCACGCTCACGAGATAGGCTTTCCCTGGCACCGTGCCACAACAGCTGTGGTCCACTATTAGAATATAACTCCCGTTAGAAAGCCGTCTAAAGAATGGCTCTATCTGTGTTGCAGGTGTGCCATGCTGGTGACATCAAAGGTTATTTGAAGACCCTTCGCAAGCCCCATGCAAGTTAATGCCTTCACAAAGAAGTCTACTGCTCAGTGATCTTTTACAATTTTTACCACTAAGAAATACATTCCTTTTCTTTTCACTGTAGCATGTGTGTGTATAAGGTAATTTCCATGATGACTTGATGTACCCTTTACCCAACCTTTCATACTGGCCCGCTGGTATATACTCTTGGCAGTATTTCAATTGGAAAGTTGTTATCGGAATTGTAATTGTTCCATGTATTATCCATTCAATGACAGGTCTTTCTGATATTGTCAATGGTAATCTCTCAAGTTTTTCAATGCTCAGAATTGAATAGTCTGCTCCTTTCTGTTCCAAACTGATTTGTTTATCAGTAAGGTTAAAGATAGAGAATAAAGACGTTGTGTTGATTAAACGCCATGGTAAGTAGCCTGAACGCAGATTTTGCAACGTCCAGCCAAGCTGTACAATAGAGCGTAATTGGGACTGACCATGTTGTAACATTAGTAAGTCCTGCTCTATTATATCAATAGCAGATGATACAATACTGTCCAGTGAATATATTCTGGAGGACAGAGTCATTAACCCATTGTCCACAACAGAAAGTGATTTTTCCAAATTAATACGATCAATTTCTCGTATTTTCTCTGCTGTTTCAATTTGCATTTCTTTCCAAGCTTCGTTGTACGCAGCGTATATACCGGCCGCTATGAAACGTTTTTGACGCTGATTGCATGGTCCCATTATGAAATCACGCAAGTCAGCACCGTCTTTAAGTAAAGTCAAGTGTTGCTTAATTTCAGCCAGTGTGGATTTTTGTAGCCATTCAAGGCATAGTTTCCCTACACTGTATGATGTAACTATCCCTGGATGTTATCTCTGGGAGTATCTTGGGTCTGGCCTGGTCATTTTGAACCCCTGTGTTTTGTTCAGGAATCTATCTTGACAGTTATTTGTGTCTGTGGGCCAGATCAACCATTTTTTCCAATCAGGATGTGTTCTGTTTTGGTTAAAAATATGGGATACGTCTATCTCAACATCTGTGGTGCTATTACTGTCAGGTGTTGGCTTTGGAATAGACGGTTTGTTTAAGTCTTTAATCTTGGCTAAGCCAAGACAGGATGTCTGTTGAACGGTGTCATTCAAGAATATTATTTGTTCTGGGATCATGCAGGCTCTAAATAATGCTTCTAAACCTTGGACCTGCCAATCTTTGGTACCCCAGATGGTTTTTGTTTCAATGTTGTTTTTCCAGAAATCAAAACCAAACGTATTCATTTTTTCATAAAATGTTTCCGAATAGATCAATTTAGTATTTGTCAGCATTGTTTTTACCCCTGTCTTATTTAACAGTTTGAAATAAAACGTTTCTGCATCACTTGTGTTAAACCCTGAAAAATATGGGAATTTCTCGTAAAATGTTTTTGACTGCTTTTAGGTGGAGTTGCACATTGTTCCCATTGATTATAATTAAAAACATTTCTAGGTTGAGCAGATTTATGCAAATAGTGATGTGCAAAGTGATTATAACAATACATTTCTTCATAATTTGATGAACCCTGTAAGTAATCATGTTCTGTAAATCTTGCTGACATTACTAAATCTGACATCATATCATTAATACATTCAAAGTCCCAATCATCAGAGAATGTACTCGGTTTTACAAAGTCACTTAATGAAACCTTGAACTGATGTGGATATTTCAAGAGCTCAACCGGGCCACAAATTTTATAATCCGTTTTGTCCCATGCTACCCCACCGGGTATTGGATTGGCTGTGACATTCACTGATGATAGTTCTCTTTTCTCGATGTGAGATGACTTGTGTGGCTTTAGGACCAAGTTGATGTTCTGACTTGCTGTGTCCATTGTACTGTATTTTCCTTCAATTAATTTTCCCAAACAATGACCCATGATGAGCCAAAGCAGGAGGAAAAGTACACCTAACACAATCCAAAATTCAATCCATGGAGAAGTCAGATAGGTTTCTTTGAGTTGATGAAAGAGTTCAGTTACTTTGTCTTTAAACGTTTTTGTTGCTGGTGTTTCTTCTTGTTCGCTTGGAACTTCAGAAAAGTTATCCAAATTGATGACGTAGCCAGATGCAGTTCTGTCAATTGTTGGAATTGCTTCCGGATTTTCTTTTGTTTTTGCATTTTTTGTTTTAATTAGCATAGTCTGAGGCTACATCGTTGTAGACAGGTGTTTCTTGATGAACTGTTGCAATTTGGGTTTCAAGAGGCATAAGTTCCATGGCTTTGTTGCATAGTCCTTTTTTATTTACTGCAGGTTTATCAAATGTGATTAGTCTCTCAGTTTGAACCTCTTGTATTGTAGCAAATGTTGGTACTCTGCTATTTCTTGGGAGTCCACTGGGCCTACTACTTATTATTGGCCACATGATTGTGGTTTTACCAGGTCGATGGATACAACTCGGTTCTCCTTTTTACCAGCAAGGTGCGGTAGTACAACTGATCTTGTTCCGCTGACAGCTAAGACAGGTACTGCTTTTCTGTAAGAAGGCCCAAATTCCTTCTTCACCGCGATCTTCTCTCTGACCAGATCCCCAATCTTTGGAATATAGACAGGCCTTGCTGGGACAGGTGGTTTATCTACAGTGGCTGTTGGCTGCTGTTTTAACTTTATGTTGCTCAGGCCTTTTCTTGTTTCATTTAAGTCCTGTAAAATAGCCAAACGATCTTTGATATCAAAGCATTTTTCTTCTACCACTAAAGTCTGACTATCAAGGTCCTGAATATGCATTCTAGTCCCAAACAATAGTTCGTACGGACTGAAACCTTTTAGAGAATTTCCTGGCAGATTATTAAGACTACGTTGGACACTTGTTAAATGTTGGACCCACCCATCACCCGAACCTAATACCCTCACCGTTATAGATTGCTTTATGTCTCGGTTTTTTCTTTCCACTACCACATTTCCCTCAGGATGGAAGGGACAAGAGTACCGCAATGCAATGCCCATGCTGGTCATGGCCTCCTTATAAGCTCGAGAGCTAAAAGCAGGACCCTGGTCAGAATGTAGCATGCCAATTGCGTATGTGCCGATATGGACTCGCAAATCTTTGTATAACAGTTCTGGCGTCAGCCGAGCGCTGGTGTCTGCATTTTCAAGTGAATCTAGTCTTAAATATTAATGGGACACATTTTTCCTGTTGGATTTTTCATATAGAAAATCTATCTAAACGGAGAGCCATGGCAAAACTCCAGCCGGTTCGCCACTGCGATCTCTGTTGCAGTTTGGACAGCTCATTGCAAATTTGTAATGTTGCAGGCTCATCCCCGGCCACCAGTATTCTGATTGTAATTCTTTCAGAGATTCCTTGATCTCTTGGTGCCTTAGACTCAATCCCATGTGTGCGTCTGCTATTAAAAAGATTCTCCTGCTCGTGTTTGGAATTACTCTATCCCCCACTCCAGGGATTCGAGCAAAAGGAACGGAGTTTGCATCAATTATGTATGTATAATTGAGTGGATAGTTCACGGGTAGTGCTGCACAGTCGCCTTTTGAAGACGTTTTTACTGCCAGCATGGTTTCCCCGTCTATGTATTTTTCTGAACGCTTTTTTGTGGCTACGGAAGCCGGATTAGTTGCTTCCGCTGTGGCTGTGTCAGCCAATGAATTCCCTGCAACGTGAACGCCATCACTCTGATGACTCAGTGTATGTATCACGTGAGTCTTTCGTAGTTCTTTCTGCAAAAGAACTACCTGTTCCCAAAGCCTTTTATGCTTTATTGTAGCACCTGTGTCATCTTTGTAATCGTTTTGAACCCAGTTCTGCATGTCATTATTGTAAGACTGGACGCAGTAATGCGAATCGCACACAATTAGTGTGGGGAATTCGCGATCAGCATTTTCAAGCGCCATCTTTAAAGATCTTATTTCAGCTCGTTGATTAGAGCATTTTCTGAGTGATTCAGTTTTTGTGACTATTGGTCTGAATTTACCAAAGCGCCAGCGACCTTTAACAATCGCGCACGCAGCGTTGTAGGATTTCTTCTCTACATCGTAATGTTGTGCAAATCTGTCCATGTAGATTACACATGTGTACTGTTCGAGAGGCAGAATTTCGATTGGCAGAGGATATTTTTTTTTATATGTTAGATCTATCAGTTTTTTCATTTTCGGGTCAAAATAGTATTTCACGTCTTCTGCAGCAAGAGAATTTTCCCATTCGATCCATTTTGGATCTAATGCCTGAGTAGCACTGATCCATCACCAAACTCAGGCAAGATCAGCCTTCCAAAACAGATTCACAGGGCTGTTCTACTGAGTTCTTACCCCTTGACAGCGACTCTGAAGATATAGTTTGGTCCAAACCCATCACCTGGTGAATCGATAGTAACAGAGTCATCGTCAAAGCCACTCAACCCGTGACTGACCGACGGAGCGAGCCCAAGAATTCCACCATTTCTTTCGGCCCCCATCCTGTTGCCCATTCCTTGGTCTCAGCCCTTCGCAACAGATCCCAGCTCACAGAACATCTAAGAGACTTCCCTTTCCAGGGACACCAAGTATGAGGGAGTCAATCTCAGGCCTTCCCAACTGGGCTCCCTCTGCAGACAGAGAAACTGAAGTCTCGTAAGACTGCCTGGTTCCAAAATGGGATCAAAGTGAGGAACAGGTTCCCTTGTCCAACCTAAACCTGGCTAGTATGTTTTTGTGCCAACCTACATGAGGAACACAGCAGGATCACAGCCCATGTTCCCAAATGTTGACTATGTTAAAGTTTTTTTGGGATCTAATAGTATGACCATTTATGGCTCTGTACACTCCTCGCAAACTGTAATGGTCATGTTTCTGACTGGCCTACATACATCATGTGTACTGTGACTCTCTACCACCCTCAACAGCCTAGGAACATGTTATTAGATAACTTAGAATCAGCAAATACTTTTTGTTAAAGGGGCAGTGAAAGTGACATCTCTCAGGTCCTTGCTGGGTTTGGAGAGGAGAGCTTCATTGCCTCCTAAATATACTGGAGCAAGGTCTGTCTTCAACTTGCTCTTTCAAGTATCTGCAAGGGTAAACAGTCTTTACCAGGCATCCTGAACCTCGCAGTCCCTTTAGAAAGTGGGCACTACAACGAACGCTTCACTGCCAGACATTCCTTTACCACGCAAGTCATTACAATAATTTGCTTTAGGAAACACACTGCTGGACTGATATTGAATTTTAAGTCCTACACTTTCCCTACTGTTGCACAGACTGGAGTTGGAATAGTAAATTATATGAGTCCAAAGTTCAGCGCTTACCCCAGGAAAGTCGTTGTAACCACTTGTGTGTTAACAGAATGCATGGTAAAGGCGCGTTCATTGTATTGACCACATTGCAAAGGCAAAGACTGTCAAATAATGGCAGGTTTACAGTTTGAACAGAAGGTACAGCACCCTACCCACAAGCTGGGCCACCTCCTTGATCCGGTTTTCGCAAACTGGAACCAAGTGGAGGCCCAAACTCCGATCCCCATCCTATGGTCTGATCATCTCCTCATCCCATTTACCATCGGAATGCAGGGACCACGCCCCAGTGACCCCCCCGCTGACAAACATCCTAGGCGGAGATGGACGGCGTTCTCCCAAGCCACATTCAATCTGGCGCTAACTGAGAAGGGTCATCCTGGGGGTGATGGGGTAGATGAAATTAATTCTAACCTAGACCAACGAATTGTGGAAGCCTTGGACCTGGTGGCACCACTTGGTGTGGTAAAAACGGGGGGCCGAGCACATAGATCGGCTCCTTGGTATAATGAGGACATGCGGACGGCCAAAGCCGCATGTAAACGTGCTGAAAGGCAATGGAGGATTGCCTACTCGACCCCCGCCAAAACAGAGTACATAGATTGTAGGCGCAATTACCACAAATTGATTAGAAAGGGTAAATCATTGTACTACTGCAATAAGATTGAAGAAGCTGAACAGTCCACCAAGGAACTCTTCTCAATCTATAAATCCATTGCGGTAGGGAAACCCGCTGCGGTGCCTAAAAAATTCTGCACGACGGAGGGCTGTGACCGCATTGCTGAGTTCTTCGCAAACAAGGTTAATAACATCTACAATTCCTTTCCTCAGAGGGCAGATAACGGTCTTAGACACCCGGAAGCCACTAAAACCAAAGGGGAACAACGTTTAACCACCTTTGTCACCCCCCCTACTGAGGAACTTCTCCGCATTTGTGGGTCGATAAAATCCGGCTCCCCGAGAGACCCGACCACTCCTAGTCGGTTGAAGGGCAGCCTACCAGTACTTGAGCCTTATGTTCGTCATCTACTGGATACCTCCTTTAAATCCCAGGTTGTCCCTAAAGCTTGGAAGCAAGCAGTGGTGCTTCCCCTGCAGAAGAAAGCCAATGTCAGTTTTGAAAAACTCGACAACCTTCGCCCAATCTCCCTCCTGCCCTACATGGCAAAAGTGACGGAAAAAATAGCCAATGTACAACTTATGCAGTTCGTGGAGACGGCTTCGCTACTCCATGACTCGCAATTTGGCTTCCGCCCCCGCCACTCGACAGAATCTGCACTCCTCGTGGCGGTTGAAGCGCTACGACAGGGTGTGGACGAGGGCCAAACCATGGCATTGATTTTACTCGACCTAAGCGCGGCATTCGACACTGTAGCACATTCCATCTTGCTACAGTGTCTGAATGAAGGCGGGGTTACATGAGCAGCGCTGGGCTGGATCGGGTCCTTCCTGTCTGACAGGTGTTTTCAAGTCAGACTAGGTGAATGCTTCTCGAGGGAGATTGAGTTGGGCCAGGGCGTGCCTCAGGGCTCGTCCCTGAGCCCAACCCTATTTAATATCTATGTCTCCCCCTTGGCAGCCATCGTGGAGGGATACGGTCTTCGCCTGGTGTCCTACGCCGACGACACGCAGCTGGTCATCTCCCTATCGCGTGCACCCGGCCTCGCAGCGGACATCTTCAGGAATTGCATGCAAGATCTGGCTGCCTGGATGTCCGCAAACTGCTTAAAACTGAACGGCAGCAAGACCGAGGTGCTCGTGGTGGGGGGAGGGACGTCTGCCTGGTCGTCGGCGTGGTGGCCGCCCTGTCTGGGTGAAATCCCCGTTCCTTGCCGTGAGGCCAGGAACCTTGGCGTGTGGCTGGACAAGGACCTTGCCTTTGGTCCCCAGGTCAGTCGGGTGGCGGGAGTGTGCTTCGGTGTCCTGAGAGCCTTAAGGAAAGTGTTAGACCTTCTCCCGATTTCTGCTTGAAGG
Organism: Lissotriton helveticus; assembly: GCF_964261635.1. Classification (NCBI taxonomy): domain Eukaryota; kingdom Metazoa; phylum Chordata; class Amphibia; order Caudata; family Salamandridae; genus Lissotriton; species Lissotriton helveticus. The sequence continues at coordinate 68,767,397 of NC_136065.1, forward strand.
ACGCTGGTGCATGCCCTCGTCACCGCACGACTTGACTATGGGAACTTGCTTTATCTGGGGGCCATAGGCAAGGCCATGGGTCGCCTGCAAGTCCTTCAAAATGCTGCAGCGCGGCTTGTACTCAGACTCCCTAGGAGGTCATCCTCCAAACCAGCTTTGCGGGCCCTCCACTGGCTTCCCATTGAGAGGAGAGTGGAGTTCAAGGCCCTCACTACATGTCATCGCATTTTGAGCGGTAAAGCACCTGCTCCGCTCAAGAGTCTGGTAACCCACTATGAGCCCACACGCAGTTTACGGTCCTCGCAGACTGGACTGCTAAAGGTCCCCAGAGTATCGAAGGCGCGTATGGGAGGTAGATCTTTCAGATACCTCGCCCCCAGCTGCTGGAATGCCCTTCCATTGGAACTGCGACTAGAACCATCTGAAGTCCTGTTCAGGAAAAAACTTAAAACATACCTTTTCAGCAGGTAGCCTTCTGTGGGAGGGGGGGGGCAGCCATCTCACTTATCACAGCGTGGGGACACGCCAGTGGTGTAACCAGGCGCTTTACAAATGCCCAAATAAATAAATAAAAATGCACAGAAAAGGCATGCGTGGTTCTGTCATATAACCATACACAAGTGATGAATTAATATGTTAGCTCTTGATAGCAACTAGGCTTGTCTCGCGTTCATCACTGCAAGCTATGCAGACTTTTCACCATCGTCTAAGCACATACATTCATACATGTATGCTGGAGGCCTTTTTGTGACATGGATTGAGACCCAGAGGCGGTGTCTGTGGTCTGGAGAAGCACATCAAGTTCACCCTGCTTATCAAGCGTGACTGCAGTCACTTTGCTGGGCTGCAGAGGCCAGGCAGTGGTGGCAGCAACAAGACAGGCCTGTTTTACCTGTTACTGCTGGTTGCCTGCTAGCCTCTCCCACATTTGTAAATTGGCCTGCCAGTTCCCAGCGACAGAGTTCTTTGACCATACATTTTAGACAGGAATGCTCTGTATGTATACATTACTTATATGCGTAGAGAATGTGTGTGGAGAGTGGGACACATGGTTATAACCACAAAGGGTGCAATGTTTTCCATTCATCACAGAGGTATCTAACATAATTCTCCAGTGGCCCCATTACACATAGAACGCACTTTCCCTGTTTGCGCCACGGTGCACCATAAAACAGGTGCACAAGGCACACACAGGGAAAGTGTGCCCTATCACATTAAATGCGCTGCCCCCAGGGAAGCAGCAAACTCACCCTGCCCGGGGGCAGCGCATTTAAGTGAAAAACAGAGCGGCTTTAATCAGCTGCTTCGTGTTTCTCTGTACGGGCAACAGCCACCTGCACGTCTAAGAGGGGAGAGAGATCCCCTCGCAGACAGGTGCAGGGAGTGACTGCACACAACCTGCAAGAGGAGATCTGGGGGGGCCATGGTACACCCCTTACCCCCTGCAGAGGACTGTCATCAGAGGGGCATTGACAGTGTGCCACCTTTTAGGTAGCATCTATAATACGGCCAGGGCACAGAGGCAAAGAGATGCCCTCATTTGTTTGGGTGCACGTCCCCCTGCAATGAGGTAACGCCCCTGAAGATAGCATTGGCAATATATGTGCGCCAGCGCTATCTGTATTACAGAAGGGGCCGCACAAGCGTCTCTGACCCCTTCTGTAATTCATAAGTGCCTCGTTGTGCCTTCAGGGCACTTTCCATAATATTGCCGCAACGATTCTTTGTTATGGGTGAGGCTTCTGGGTGTAGAGCGAGAAGTCAGTGGGACCCTTTGAAGCTTATGAAGGTTACCCTGCCCTTTCCCGCCCCACAGATGAACAGGTCGTTGTTACCTGCACTTGTCTCTCTTTCCTGTGAAACCTTGTCTTGGGTCCCTCCTGACAGGAGCCTCCGACCCCCATGCTACCTTCCTGCTAAGACTTGAGAACAAAGACTGTGGCTGGAGCAGTCTGAACAGAATAAGCAACAAAGAGGAAATGCCTAGAGCTGGTCTCAGACACTGCTCCTGGATACAAAAGTAAACACGTGTCTGAAACTCTGTTAAAAATATGGGACAGGAATTCCCAGCCAGGGAGTCCACATTTTTGTACTGGAATCCAATGGCGACTGAGACAGTCCCGGACTGGCCGTTGCGGGCACCGGGCAATCCCCCGGTGCGCCGCAAGGGTGGGGGCCGGTTTTGGGCCCTGGGGGCCGTTTTTCCAGCATAGCTGCAAAAGCGGCCCTGAAACAAAATCAGCCGAAAACCGGCCCCGCAAAAGAGCTCGGTCGCACCCCCAGGGGGCCGGCCGGGCACTTTGCCAGGGCCAGTTTTGGTTTTCAGTCCGGCCCTGGACTGAGAGACCTGTGCTCCTGGGTTGGGGCACCTACTGACAACTGCAGAAACTTGGAAAGGTCTCCCTAGGTTGCTAGAAAAGGCTGTCTGAAAAAAATAAATTGCAATAAATCCCCTAGGATGTAGAGACAGCAAATATTATCATGGCATATACAAGTGGAGATAAGTAATGTAAGTCTCTACTTATCTAATAGAAATGGGGGTCTCTAGTTGGTAGTGGCTTGAACACTGTCCATGTAGGGACCCTTCCTTCTGGTCAGGATAAGGGACTTACACACCCAAGATAACCCCTGCTCACCCCCTTGGTAGCTTGGCACGAGCAGTTTGGCTCATCTCAGAGGCAATGTGTAAAGTATTTGCACATAGCACACACAGTAACACAATGAAAACACTGCAAATGGACACACACCATTTTAGAAGAATAAAGTATCTTTATCTGAACCAAGCAAGACCAACATGACAAAATCCAACATACCCACATCAAAATACCACTTCTTAAAGGTTTAAATCAGTCCAGTTCATAGAAAACTATGATGCATCACTTTTGTTGCACAGTACAGGCACAGGGAAGGTGAGGCACCGGAAAACACAGAAATTAGTTGGTTCCTTACATGCAGGGACGGTGAAGAAATGGTTCCTTACTCACAGGGAAGGTGATGCATAGGCTCCTTGCTCCAGGAGCTGATGCGTTTGTTTTTTACTGTGAAGAGTGGTGATGCGCCGGTTTCCTTCTGCGTGGGGAGGTTTCTCTGAACACACATGGCCTTGGTTCCTTACTGAAGTCCATTGTCAAAGCAGAGATGGTGCACAGATGCGATACATGGAAAATCCAGACGCTGCGGGTTGATGTGTTTGTGAAACAGGTGCTGTGTTGGAGTCAGGCCAGTGGTCTCGTACTTTGGAGACACAGTGCAGTGGACTCGGGCCGCAGCAGTTTCTTCCGCTGCTGTCAGGCGCTGCATCGATTTCTTCAACTGAACATAAGTGGTGCGTGGAAACTTCTCCAGCTAGCAGTGCTGCATTAGAAAAACCATGAGGCACGGGGTCAGACTGATTTGCATATAGCCATGTCTGAACTGGGGTGGCAGAGTGGGCTAAAGAACGGTGATGGATTAAACCCAGATCTTTTGACTGGGTGTGAGTGTTTGATTGGTTCAGATGCTCCGTCCATCACCACCCCCTTTTGTACTGCTTTTGGCCACCATAAATTGGCAGGGTATGCTCAGACGTGAGTCCCTTGCTCACTTTGCCACTGGATTCAAGAAAGCTGGGCTGAAGACGGCTGTAATGCCAGAAACCTGTCCTCGGAAGCTTGTTTCCGGTCCAGGGAAGACATGGCTGGGCAGTTCGGGCTGGACTGTTCCCATGAAACACAGGGTCAGACTGATTTGCATATAGCCATGTCTGAACTGGCGTGGCAGAGTGGGCTAAAGAACGGTGATGGATTAAACCCAGCTCTTTTGACTGGGTGTGAGTGTTTTATTGGTTCAGATGCTCCGTCCATCACCGCCCCCTTTTGTACCGCATTAGAAAAACAGGCGCTTGAAGGGCAATGCATAGATTTTCAGCAGTAGAAGCAGTACAACAACCTGACATGGCCCGGAGCTGAAATTGGCACCACAAGGCACATCAGAACTCCCAGCAGTGAAGTTCAGCGATGCTGCAGACGAAGATAGCCCTGAGATTTCTTAATAGGAGGCAAGCACACACAAGCACTTGGAGAAACGTCACAAGCAGAGTACACAGAAAGGTCCAGTCCTTTCCCTCTCCAAAGCAGTTGCAACAACCGAAGACCAACCCAGCAAAGTAACACACAGCAAAGGGGCCGTACTCCTCATCACAGCCAGTCTCCTTGGCAGAGGGTCATCTTGATCCAGAAAGTTTCTAAAATCTGGGGTTTTAGGTTCAATACTTATACCCCTTTTGGACTTTGAAGTAGGAATATATCAAAGAGAAGTCTTTGCAGTTTACAAGTTCCTGCCTTGCCTGGCCTTGGCTCCAGCCATACTCCAGGGGGGTGGAGATAGCAGTGTGGGAGGACAGGCACTGTGTGACTGCCTGGAGTGAATGCGCAAACTGCCTCTGTCAGTTTAAACCAGATATTGATTTTGCAGGCAAGTGGAGACAAAAAAGCAAGAAAATGCCCACTTTCTAAAAGTGGCATTTTTAAACACACAATTTAAAAAACAACTTCTGCAATTTAAAAACCACCTTCGTTACAAGATGCCTTTTTATATTCTAAGCTCTGTGAACCCAAACTCCAGATCTCTGTCTCTCACCAATTGAAAGTTAAACTTCTTAAATGTTACAAGGTAGTTCCAATGATAACCTATGGTAGAGACAGGCCTTGCAATAGTGACAAATGAAATTGGCAGTATTTCACCATCAGCACATGTAAAACACACCAGCACATGTCCTACATTTCATATACACTGCACTCTGCCCATGGGGCTACTATGGGCATTAGGGGTGCTTTACATGTAGATAAAGGGACAGTTTGGGCCTGGCAAGTGTGTGCACTGGCCAGGTCGACATGATAGTTTAAAAATGCACACTCAGGCTGCAATGGTAGGCCTGAGACACACTTAAAGAGCTACTCATGTGCGTGTCACTACTAGTGCTGCAGGCTCACTAGCAGCATTTGATTCACAGGCCCTGGACACACACAGTGAACTTTACTAGGGACTGACCAGTAAATGAAATATACCAATCATGGATAATCAATCAGAATCATAATATATACAGGGAGAACTTGCACTTTAGCACTGATCAGCAGTGGTAAAGTTCCCAGAGTCCCCAACCAGCAAAAAACGAGGTTCAGGACACAGTAAACAAATACAGGATGTGGAGGAAAACAGACAGGGGCAACCACACCAAGGAGGCCTGGTCTAACATTACCTATATACACTTACCTTCATTACTCATTTGTAATCGATATTGAAGACCCGATGTTCATGTAGTTTCTGGTAGTCATGGCACATCAACTCCTACTGTCTCCCTCGCAGTCACTTTTACTTGCTCTCACTCCTGGCAGTCACTACATAGCAACACACTCTCTTTTTCTTTTGCTCTCTCACCTGTTTGCTCAGGAAGATGAGAGCATTGAGGTGGGATCCATTTCTGTAACTTGTGCCCAGCTGAGCTTTGTAGAAGCACTCAATCTCCAGCAGTGCCTCGGCACAGCGCCTCTCCAGCAGCGCCTCACTACAGCGCCTCGCAACAGCACCTCGCCACAGTGCCTCGCCACAGCACCTCGCCACAGTGCCTCACCACAGTGCCTCGCCACAGTGCCTCGCCACAGCGCCTCACTACAGCGCCTCACCACAGCGCCTCACCACAGCGCCTCTCCACAGCACCTTGGCACAACGCCTCACTAGAGCACCTCGCCACAGCGCCTTGCCACATCGCCTCACCACAGGCAGCCAGTCCTGTTGGCAGGGCGTGAAACAGATGTACTTGCACGTCTTGTGAGAAGGTGGGGCAGGATCACAGAAAACAGGGCAATCTATTTCCTTGTCCCGAAGGGGAAACAAGCAGATTGTGTACAACATGTAAGTGGCTGTTTGGCCTGGCACCAACTTCCGTCAACTACAGATATAAGTTGGCCCTGTGGGTGAAAATATCAGAGGAGAATTTTAATTAAAGGGCCACTGTGTGCAAGTGTACAGAGGAAAAGATTGCACCAGACTCTCCTTCTGCCTCCCTCAGGAATAGAAGAAAGTGTGGAGCTACTGTGACATGAGGAGGAAGAGAGGATAGGAGCGGTGTGAGACCAGAGCGCAACTGCCAAGCCAGGCTTTACATGAAGATGCAACCCATAACATAATATGTGTATTTGTAAAAAGCATGTTCACCTAGAAGGGTGTCTTGGAGCTCAATAACAGATGTTTATTGTTACCCAAGTCAATGGTTCTAATGTTTTCGACCTCAGAAGGATGAAAGTCTGAGTGGACCCTGTGCTGTAGGGTAGTGTTTGTGTCTCTGAGGGAGCCTGTGGTGGGCCTGAGGCGAGTGTGTAACCCTGTATCTGGGTCTATCAGAGGGCTTGCGCAAGGCCCAAGGGCACCCTCTACGCTTGCGTCTGTGCCTTTGTCTGGGCATACGTGGGAATTGAGGACCAAAGGTTTTCTTGCTTCCCCACACAGTCCCTGCTCAAGGTAGTCAACTTTTACATCATGTTTATGTTCTAAACCATTGAACACAGCAGGGCAAATTGAGTTGCATCTGGGGACTTCCATTTGTGGGCAATACCTACTCTGACAGCCAACAACATATGTGAGGTGAACCAACCTGTTGTCATTGTAAGAGGACAAGTTCCTTCTTCTCCAACATCACCCAGAAGATGCACAAAAGGGTTTTTTTCCTGTTCAATACTAGTAACATCTGTTATGCCTGGGATAACCTTCCAATATGCTACTAGGTGGGTGTGCAAGGTCCTCACATACAAAATAATGTTCCCAGGTGCAGCATATCTCCTAAAGCTAAGGCCAGCTGCTAAAGATGGCCTTTGGGCAGACCCAGGTTCCATGGAACCATTACCTTGGAGTAAGTATGTTAGATGCATTTTCTTTATACATTTGATGGCAAATTGAGGACTTCATCACTCTTGACTCTTGTTCATTGTGATTTCACAAGTTATATCTTCATCGCCCCCCACATTGGCATGCTAAAATGAGGGTACAGGTGTATTTAGTAGTGAATACAGGTCAGAGATGCCCTTTTTAATGAGTCAATCACTGTCGTCTACCTTCCTGCTTCCTTCTTTATCTGTATCCTACCCACTGTAATTTCTGTGCTATACACTTGGGGTCCGATTCCGATTCGGGAAAAACCGCTCCGAATAGCCGTTCGGAGCGTCTTTCCCATACGAATCGTACCCTGCAATGTCCCCCGTACGTACGACGAAGTACGATTCGTACCAGGAGCCGTACTCCGTACGAGTCGTACAGAGACCGTACGACTCTAATCTCAGTACGATACTCCCTTGGAACCCACTGTACGCGACATCTGTACGGTTCGCAGCTGTTTTTTATGACCCAGCAAGTACGATACGTGTCGGGTACGCACCGTATGACCGTATTTCTACGGGAGCTGAAAACAGCCGTAAAAGCAGAGTTCATGCCAAAACAGGTACGGAACGCCCCCGGGTACGGTGCGTACCCCCCATGATCGCAGGGGTACGGTGCGTACCCCTGCGATCATGGGGTGTACGCACTGTACCCCATGTACACTGGGTGTACGCACCGTGCACACTGGGTGTACGCACCGTACGGAGTACGGCTCCTGGTACGAATCGTACTTCGTCGTACGTACGGGGGACATTGCAGGGTACGATTCGTATGGGAAAGACGCTCCGAACGGCTATGGGTGCGTACACCCATCGTACATGGGGTACGGTGCATACACCCATCGTACATGGGGTACGGTGCATACACCCATCTTACATGGGGTACGGTGCGTACACCCAATGTACATGGGGTATGGTGCGTACACCCATCATACATGGGGTGCGGTGCGTACTCCCATCGTACATGGGGTACGGTGCGTACACCCAACGTACATGGGGTACGGTGCGTACACCCATCGTACATGGGGTACGGTGCATACACCCATCGTACATGGGGTACGGTGCGTACACCCAGCGTACATGGGGTACGGTGCGTACACCCAGCGTACATGGGGTACGGTGCGTACCCCCCATGATCGCAGGGGTACGGTGTGTACCCCTGCGATCATGGGGGGGTACAGACCGTACCGTGTGTATGTGTTTGTGTGCTTTTCCATATGACTCGCCCTTACCTGACGTGGACCGTACGGATCGGGTCCTCATACCCCGGTCCGGATCGTACTGGTCGGGTCGTACGGCATGTATACGAGTCGTACGGTTCACGGTTTCAGCCTTGCAATACGTACGGATCGCGACGATTCGGACGGATTCACGGAATACGGATCGTACTACTCGACTCGAACGGACGGGTACGATTCGTACGGAGAGGGCTCCATATACAAATCGTACGGACGTTTTTTTTTCCGAATCAGAATCGACCCCAGAGTGTGTGTTTATCTTGTGTTAAACCTGTCCCTGCAGGAATCAATATCTATATATTTGAGCTCAATGAATATGTGCCTCCACCGTTAAAACCCTGGGTCTGTCCTGCCTGACGTAAAGTCAGGGGTAAACACAGTAGGCAAAAAAGGAGGGGGTATATAGTGATCTTACCACTTGATTTCAGTAATCAGGTGAGATCTGTGAGGAAGGCATAAGTGGGGTGAGGCTCTGTGGTGTCTTTGGTAGGTCCTTAGTGGATAGTGGATATGTTAAAGAGATGGAGCTGGTTCCACTGGCAGCCAGGGGTCGGTATGAGTGGTGAATGACCGGACTAGTGCAGCCCACAGATAGCGAGCTGGAATGCACTGCTTCCACATGCTGGGAAGCCTCCTTGCTGTCTCAAGACATGATTTAAATAGTCTTTGCTTCACTATCCTCAGGAATTTGTTTTTCTGCAGAAAGGAAACTATTGTAGATATCAGTGATTGAGGACCCGATTCACAAAGTGCATTTGCTCCTGCAGTTGTGGGGGCTTCTCTGCACTTGTGGTGGAGGCCCCCGCAGTCGTGGGGATATCTCTACACTGGTGACAGAAGGCCCGCTGTTGTGGGGTCTTCTCAGCACTCGTGGTGGAGGCCCCGCAGTCGTGGGGGTAGCTCTACACTGGTGACAGAGGGCCCACAGTCATGGGGGCATCTCTGCACTTGGGGTGGAGGCCTGGCAGTCGTAGGGGCATCTCTACACTGGTGGCAGAGGGCCTGCTGTTGTGGGGTCTTCCCTGCACTCGTGGTGGAGGCCCGGCAGTGGTGGGGGCGTCTCTACACTGGTGGCAGAGGGCCTGCTGTTGTGGGGGCATCTCTGCACTCGTGGTGGAGGACCCACAGTCATGGGGGCGTCTCTGCACCCATGGTGGAGGCCCGGCAGTTGTGGGGGTTATCAGCACTCGTGGTGGAGGCACTGTAGCTGTAGGGGCCTCTCTGCCTCATGGTGAAGGCCCTGCTGTTGTGGGGGCCTCTCTGCCCCCATGGTGGAGGTCCCGCTATTGTGGGGCATCTCTGCACTTGTGGTGGAGGCTCGGCAGTCGTGGGGGCATCTCTACACTGGTGGCAGAGGGCCCGCTGTTGTGGGGTCTTCTCTGCACTCATGGTGGAGGCCCGGCACTCATGGGGAATCTCTACATTGGTGGCAGAGGGCCTGCTGTTGTGGGGTCTTCTCTGCACTTGTGGTGGAGGCCCCTCAGTCATGAGGGCATCTCCACACTGGTGGCAGAGGGCCCTCTGTTATGGGGGCACCTCTGTACTTGTGGTGGAGGCCTCACCATTGTGGGGGCTTCTTTGCACCCCTGGTGGAGGCCCCGCAGTTGTGGGGGTTTCTCTGCACTTGTGGCAGAGGGCACGCTGTTGTGGGTGCCTCTCTGCACTCGTGGTGGAGGCCTCACAGTTGTGGGGGCTTCGTGGCACCCATGGTAGAAGCCCGGCAGTTGTTGGGGCTTCTTTGCACCCGTGGTGGAGGTCCCGCTATTGTTGTATTTACAACAAGGGGTGGTGATGGACAGAGTCTCTGAATTAAGCAGAATACTCTCAAGCAAGCCGGGCCGACGACGCCTGAAATGGCAGAAACCGGTCCCCGGAAGCTTGTCTCCTTTCTAGTGAAGAATTGATTTGGTAGTTTGGTCTGCCCTGTTCCCATGATGCACTGGGCCAGGGACAGACTAATTTGCATATAGCCAGGTTCTGAGCTGGGATGGGGCAGTGAGCTAAATAACGGTGATGGATCAAGCCCTGATCTTTGGACTGGGTAAGAGTGGTCTGCTTAATTCAGACACTCTGTTCATCACCACCCCCTGTTCTGAATCCGCTATTGTTGTGGCATCTCTGCACTCGTGGTGGAGGTCCCGCAGTTGTAGCAGCATCTCTGCACTTGTGGTGGGGGCCTCGCTGTTGTGGGGGTCTCTCTGCACTCATGGTGGAGGCTCTGCTGTTGTGAGAGCTTCTCTGCACTTGTGGTGAAGGCCCTGCAGTTGTGTGGGCCTCTCTGCACTCGCCATGGAGGGCCTGCAGTCGTTGGGGAGTCTCTGCACTCATGGGGGAGGCCCTGCAGCTGTGGCGACCTCTCTGCACTCGTGGTGGAGGCTTCACAGTTGTGGAGGCTTCTCTCCACACAGTTTTGGGGGCTTCTCTGCACTCGTGGTGGAGGTCCCGCAGTTGTAGCGGCCTCTCTGCACTTGTGGCAGAGGGCCAGCTGTTATGAGGCCTCTCTGCACTCATGGCAGAGGCCCCACAGTTGTGGGGGCTTCTCTGCACTCGTGAGATCAGTGGTCAAAGAACCTCCAGTGCGGAGACACTATAGAGCAGCCGCACGTTCTACAAGTGCAGCCTTGCAGCGCCTCGATACTCTACAGAGCAGCTGCGCATTCTACAAGTGCAGCCTTGCAGCGCCTCGATACTCTATAGAGCGGCCGCGCACTCTACAAGTGCTGCCCTCCTGTGCTGAGACATTTTATAGAGCAGCCATGCGCTCTACAAGTGCCGCCCTGTAGCTCTGAGACACTCTTAAGAGCAACTGCGTGCTCTCCAAGTGTGACCCTCCAGCGCCTCGATACTCCATAGAGTAGCTGCACGCTCCACAAATGCCGCCTGTAGCGCCGCGACACTCTATAGAGCAGCTGTGCACTCTGCAAGAGACGCTCTATAGAGGAGCGGCATGCTCTGCAAGTGCCGCCTGTAGCGCCGAGACCCTCTATAGTCCAGCCTCGCGTTCTACAAGTGCCGCCCTGTAGTGCTGAGACACTGTATAGCGGTACAAAAGGGGGTGGTGATGGACGGAGCATCTGAACCAATCAAATACTCACACCCAGTCAAAAGATCTGGGTTTAATCCATCACCGTTTTTTAGCCCACTCTGCCACCCAATTCAGACATGGCCATATGCAAATCAGTCTGACCCTGTGCCTCATGGGAACAGTCCAGCCTGAACTGCCAAGCCATGCCTTCCCTGGACCAGAAACAAGCTTCCGAGGACCGGTTTCTGGCATTCCAGCCGTCTTCGGCCGGCTTGCTTGAATCCAGTGGCAAAGTGAGCAAGGGACTCACATCTGAGCATACCCTGCCACACTTATGGTGCCCAAAAACGGTACAAAAGGGTGTGGTGATGGATGGAGACACTGTATAGAGCAGCTGCACGTTCCACAGGTGTGGCCCTGTAGCACCAAGACACTCTAAAGAGCAGCTGCATGCTCTACAAGTGTTGCCTGTAGTGCCAAGACACTCTATAGAGTAGATGTGTGCTCTACAAGTGTTGCCCTGTAGCGTCAAGACACTCTATAGAGCAGCCATGTGCTCTACAAGTACAGCCCTGTAGCATTGAGACCCTCTATAGAGCAGCCGCGCGCTCTACAAGTGCCACCTGTAGCGTCGAGACACTCTATAGAGCGGCCCCATGCTCTACAAGTGCCACCTGTCGTGCCGGGATACACTATAGAGCAGCTGCATGCTCTAAGAGTGCTTTTCTGTAGCGCCAAGACTCTCTATAGAGCAGCTGTATGCTTTACAAGCATGGCCCTGTAGCGCCAAGACACTCTAAAGAGTAGCCGCGCAGTCTACAAGTGCTGCCTGTAGCGTCGAGTAACTTGGCTATCCAATCGGAGTGGGCACGTGCCCTGGACCACTAGTGGAAAACGACGTATCCCACCTTAGATATTGCTGTTTAACCAATGATTGTCATCAGCCCCACACATGTCGCTACCAAGTGTGCCCAACACTCTCCAGACTAAGGAGATCGTGTAGACCTCAGTGGTTGTGCCACCAGGAAGCTTGGGGGACCGACGCCTGCCTCCACTGCTCCAGCCCCAGATAACAGTTTCCCACCAGCCTGGCAGGACATATTTCTCAGAAGTGCTGAGACCAACTTGCCTGAAAGCACTTTAGAGGAAAGATGCACTCACCACAGTGGCATGGTGGGCTATTGACATTTTTCTGATTCTCAAAGATGAACCCCAAAGCATGGACGTCTTTGGTCTCTCACACTCATTGGTTGTTTCAGCTGCCTGGAGCCGCCTTGCTGTGCATGCTGGTCCCAAGCACACAAAGATGAAGTGACACAGTCCAGCTGGAGATGCTGCGAATAGGGCGGTCCAACCCTGCCTGCCTGCGCACAGCGGCAGGGGTTGGCCGTGATGCTACTGTGCCCAACAGAAGTAGCTGATTCTCCACTGACAGGAAGCACTACACATCCCACAGCTCTAGTCTAAATGAGGGTGAGAACTGAGTGCTGGGGGTGTTGGGCGTCTGTTGGTTTTGGTAGACACCCTACTGGTGCCCAAGTCTAAATGAGGCCCTTTGATTATTATTGTATCCTTCTTAGTTAACCAGATTGGATGACGTGTGGGTTAGTCATGCGTCCATTCTCACCTCCCTCGTTGGTTTCTGTTCAATGCCGAAGGCAGGTCATTGACTGCCTGTGGTAACCATGGTAACTCCGGATGAAGTTCCATCCCCCAATCTTGCTAGGTAACATTGTGAACAATGTAGCCCTTTACTCTGTCCTGAACTCGTGTCAGCCACATCAATGCCTCCCTGACCAACAAGATGGTCACCATAAGATTAGATTAGATTAGACTAAAATACTTATAAAGCGCATGGCTGCCTCGGCAATGGGGCGTCCCAGCCTGACAGCCAGACTAAGCAGAGAACAGAACAGAGGAAATATCCTGGAACAGAACAGAGACAGGACAGGGGAATTTAGGCCTGGGAAAAAAGCCAAGTCTTCACAAGCTGTCTGAAGGCCTGGTGGTCAGGGTTGCTGCAGATGTAAAGGGGGAGAGAATTCCAAAGAGTGGGGGCCAGGCGTCTAAAGGAGCGACCGCCAGATCTAGCTCTACGTATGTGAGGGATACAAGCAAGACTCTGGTTCGCTGAATGTAGGGCCCGCAGGGGGGTGTACCGGATACAAAGATCACCCAGGAGGTCTGGGGCACTTCCTATCAGTATCATATGCGTAATGCAGAGTGTCTTGAAGCAAACATGCTGTTCAAGAGGCAGCCAGTGCAGGCGGCAGAGAAGATTAGAGGCATGGCTGAATTTAGGAAGGGAAAAAATAGCGCGTGCTGCCGCATTCTGGACCCGCTGCAATCTACTTAGCACGGATAAGAAAAAGACTTGTAGAGCCCCTTAAATAAGAGGGGGGCATAACCAGTAATGAAATATGGAGGATGTCGTCCAAACTCATGGAGACGTCCATTACTGCATTACTCGTTGACGGGAATAACCGAGAATTATTCAATAGCTCTTCCTCGCATAATTAAGAGTAATTTGGAGGGGAAAATCCCACCACAAGAGAAATGTACAAGCGTGAGTGTCTCCTCACGCTACCTACTCATGTTCTGTTGCATTTAGAGCTATTTCTTAGCACAAAGCGCATCCACACGTCCATCTTGCACACCAGAGGGCATTTTTGGGCTGAGGATCAGGGCTAAATGCAGAATTAATATTCTTGCTTATTTCAAGCGTAGCCTCGCAGAATCCTGAGCTAATTCTGACAGAATTATAAGTGTTATGCCCACCACTAATCAATAATGAAGCATTCTTTAAATGCCCTGGGGCTGTCAGCTGAACGCATCTGCCATTTCTCCTACTGTGAAAATATACATTTTACAATGACCAACTGACCAATAAGTGTGGTGATGACGCTAATGATCAAAACAACAAGGTTCCCGGTACTTGTCTCAAACAAGAGAAGGATTATCTTTGTCCAATGAAGCACAGGAATCAAGGTCCAAATGTGTCCTCAGTCTTCAAGTCTTGAATTCTGGACTGATCATAGGTGCAGATAGTTGAGACTTGAACCCTCTTGCATGCATGGTGAATTCTAATGTGTCTCCCTTTGCTCTTTGTCCTCGCTTCAGGTGAGACGTGTCCACATTGTGCATTCAAAGCCACCAATTTTCCCTTTGAATTGTTTGTTTTGGCAGTAATCTCTAGCACGCCTCCACCTCAGCCACCAGAGCGCCTTTAATATTTCATGGCCAGTTCTAGGGGTGTTACAATCTCGTTGAGGATTCTCTTGACTCCTCCAATCTCTGCCTCAAGTCTTCTTTCCACCCTTTGAGCAGATCTTGAAGGCAGCCATAGGATTCTCTTTTGTTGGGTTTCGATCTTCTTTTGTGGGTGTCAATGAAATCACTTCACATCATTGACACACCTATTCAGCGACAGTGTGCACTGGCTCCTGTTGCGGGGCACCCTCGGTGGTAGCGCAGATCTTCTCGTGGCTTCACACCACTCAGGGGGAACTTCCCATTCCAAATCCCCCGGACACGTGGTCTTGATCTGCAGGGCTATATCAGCCTACAACCCGGCGTGCATCAGGACATTTATACCGTTGCCCGACCACTGATGCTGCCTGTTGGACTTGGCCTGTCCCTTGAAATTTTTCGCTTTTGCCCCCCTAATTTGGAATGTCTCCCCCATGGGATTAAACCTGTATAGGCCATGAGTGGTGTGAGAAACCTTGTTAAATTGTAATGCTATGTAATGGTGTGAGCACTTGTAAATTCCCCCCATTGTAAAATGCACCTGACTGAAATGTCCTATGTTTAAAATGGATGCCATGGGTTTTGCCACTGGACTGCCATAGGTCAGCGGTCTAGTTATTATTACCCAGCTACCCCTAGCTTTTGGAGGGAAAGCCTGGTACCCAGGGTGCTCAACCCCTCCCCTTGAGCCAGTTTAGGCCAGCTTTGCCAACATTCTAGAAGGTTCTGGCACTGCCTAGGAGGAGGGTATAAGTAAGGGGGATGTGCCACCAGAGAGTCAGTCAGAGCTGGTACAAGAAAGAGAGGGGACCTGCTGCATGGTGCTACCGCCACATGGGCCTGTGAGCTGGGCCCTGCACCCCTAAAACCCCCCCCTCTGCTGTCCCCACAGGCCCCTGACAGAGGAGGGCCCCTACCCAGGTCACTGACGCTGTTTGGACCGGGTACCACGCCAGCACTGCGTGAAGAAGCGCCCAGAAGGTGAGGAGTGTGCCCCTGAGGAGCTGTTGTGGGACTGTCTGCCCCCCCAGGGTGAAGCTGTGGCCCCTGTGGAAGTGCTGGGTCGTGAGGAGCTGCCCGGGCAGGATTGTGCCCCCGAGGGACTGTGGCATGGTAAAGTACTGTGCCCTGTGACTGGTGTGGCCCCCGAAGTGCTGTTAGCCCTGAGAAATGTGTGGGCAGAGTGAGGAGCGGTGCGCTGTGAATAGCGCCATATAAATAATTAAATAGAAGGGAGCCTACCCCTTATTTCCGCCAATCTCACCGCCGCAGTCCGAGGAGTGTTGGCGCTGCCATGCGCCGGTGGTAAATTGTTGGAAAATCACCGCCGCGGCCCGGCGCTGTCGTGGGGACCCCCCACCGTTGTGGATACCGTCGCGGCGGCCCCCGGTGCCAGGAGAGGGCCGCCGAAGTGAAGGGAGGGCCGCGCTAGGCCCTGAAGCCTTCCTTACCCCCATCACGTGACGGGGGCCTGGCCGCGTCATCGGCCCGCCCCCGCCAACGCCGCGCAGGGATTGGCTGTCGGCCCGGTCGGCCGGGAAGGCAGGAAGAAGCCGAGTCGAAGCCCCGGGTCCCCGTGAGGTAGGAGGGGGACCCGGGTGAAGCGCCGGTGCGGGGCCCCCGTGGTCGAGGGGGAGCCCCGAAGCGAGAGCGACCGGAGCGGGAGCCCACCCCGCCGGTCTGTGCCCCGGAGAGAGAGGCCGGTGGAAGAGGCGGGGCCGGGGCACACTGTTGGTGCCAGCCCCGCCGCCACAGAAGAAGCGAAGCCGGCCGGAGGAATAGAGTGCCTGCGGGGCTCCCGGGAGGAAGAGGGAGCCCCGATTGTGCTGCAGGAGCCTGTGGGAGGTGGGAGGAAAGCCAGGTAGGCTTCCCCCACGCGGGCCAAGTCACCGCGTTTGTCCCCGTTGGCCTCTCCGAGGCTGTTTGGATGCCCCGGGCCCCCTGTGAAGAATAAGGGCCCAGGTAAAGACCCGCAAGGAGAAGCGGGAGGCGGAGCCCTCACGCGCTGAGGAGAGCCCCGCATGTGGAGGGAGACTGGCAGGGACTGCCTAGGCACAGCGTTGGTGCCTTTCCTGCCCGCGACCCACGAGGAGGAGCAGCTGCAGAGGGAGAGGGAGCGTCGAGGCACAGGATCGGTGCCGGTCCCTCCCCCGCATCTAGTGAGAGTCCTAGAGGAGTCAAGAGGCCGGAGTTGAGGGAGCCCCGTGGGGAACAGCGGAGCCTGGGCCTCGAGGCACATTGCCGGTGCCTGCCCTTCCTCATTGTAGCCCCACGCCTGCTGAGGTCCCCGTAACAAAGGAGCCCAGGAGCAGTCGGTGAGTGGGGCCTTGGTCCGACTGTGAGGAGGGTAGAGGGTAGAGGGTAGAGGGCAACGGGGTACATTGTCGGTGCCCGCCCCGGGGACTGTGTTACCTTATCAGGTGCCCCGTCTGGCAGAGGGCACCTGTGACTTGGGCAAGAAGTATTGAACTGCCCTGACTCTCCTGCGCCTAACTGACCTACCAGACAACTCGGGAGCAAGCCGGAGGCCCTGATTGAATATTTTGGGGTAGAGAGCCTCATTCCCCCTCATTGCAAATATAGGTCCCTGCTGTATGGGTTGCCCCGAGGTCCCCCGTGATTACGGAAGCCTGAGGAAGGAAATGTCTAAGGGAGCCTAGAAGTATAAGGGTGCAAATGGTTGCCTACTGAACGTTACCTGCTCATGCCAAGGTTTGATATGCAGAGCCAGGTGAAATGCCTAATGAAATGCACATTTTTACCGGTTGCCTGATGTTCCCTGAAATGTTTAGGCCTGACATCCAATCTATATGTTTATGCCCAGGTGCTCAGGATTAGGTTGATGACCCCGGGTGGATGGGATTAGACCAGCCCGATCCCTGCGGAATGAAGTGTTTATACCAACCGGATGAGATGGTTACCCTCCGGGCTTAATGTGATGTCTAAATATGTGCATTCTGGCTTGATTGGTTTCCGCCCCTTGATTTAGGCCTGCTCCACCTGATGTTTGATACCCCTAGGTTTATGGTAGAGGAAGCCTTGCTATTTCATCAGGAGTATGGCCCCTACCTGATGTTAATGCTGGGTGATTTATGTTCTGCTTACAGGAGACGCCCATGCAGGTGTCCTGCCCCGGTGCTGGCCTGACGTGTCATTCCAGGCCCCCTGGTTATATCCCATGTTAATAAGCAAGCATTGCTGATTTGTTACAGGTGTTCCTGTCTGTTAGGATTTACTGTGATGCCATGAAGTTTTCCTTTACAGGGGACGGGTTGGAGTTATAGTGCACGGTGTGTACTTATGCTGATGGTGTATTTTGCAACTAGAGCCGATCACTAAGGAGGAGAGCCTGAGTTGGCCCCGCCATATTGGCCCCAGGTTCAATGTTAACGTAGTCACATTTCTATATTTCAGATGGACTTACGGACTCAGCCCTTACTTCCCATGTAAATAATCCCCCTTGATACACTTGGCTCTGGTGACAGTTGGCGCCGTGTTGTGATACCACTGTTGATGCATTTTTGCCTTGCAGGTTGGAGATACTAAACTTCTTAATTTTCCAACTCAAACTGGTGTCCTGACTCTTTTGTGGTGTACCTGGTGTGTCGTCTGTGGGTACTGCGTGAGTGCTTCACATGTCCTCCGAAGTTTGGCCTGCCCGCTTGGTTCCGTGCTACCCCCCTGGACTTTTGGTAACCCCATTTCTTACACTGCCTCTCTTCATATGAGTGAAATGGTCTTCTCAACTCTTATTGGTGTGAAAACCTCCCTAAGGCCTCAAGGAAAGATGTGTATATCAGTGGGAGAAGGCTTCGTAACCCGATTTATGAGATTCACGACTGCTTCGTTTCTCCTGTCCATCTAATTTCATCGACAACACCACTGTCTTCAGCCACCAGCCCTCACCCTAGTATGAGAGATCCCATGTCCAAGTAAGTCAGTCTCCCACCTACAACTCGCCCATGATTGCGGCGATCTCCTTGTCTCCTCAAACAAGCAAGAAAGGAGGCTTCGACACAGCTGGCAATCTTCTCTCCCTGGGGATTAAATGCAGAAGGAAAATCCAAATCCTCCTTGGGTTCAATTACCTCCACCCGCTGCCTGTCAGTTTTGGTTCACCCCTGCCCAAGGCTCCATCTTAATCCTATCCCAGGATCTTCATGTTGGCTCATGCCTTCCTAATGCCCAGACTGGGAGTGTTTGAACTTAATCTCATTAAATCTAACTCATTTGTTCACAATTTGTAGATATCATATACATACATTCTATACACACTAGCAACTTCACTCTATGAAGGAAGCCTCTTTCAGTGGTTTTCGATTAAATAAATAGAGAGTAAGCAGATTTCTCTGACAGATAAGTGCCTAGATACCCTATCTGGTGATCAGTTGCGCTTTACAAATCCTGAATGATTGATCAACACAACATCCACATTTAATGAGGTCATCAGATGGGATTGTTTCTTTAACTTTTTCTTTTCCATGGCTGTCAAAGACAAATTTCCTCATGGTGGTATGAGCCTATACATAATACATTACATGGTTTCACCGTTCGGTTCCATTGTTTTTCCACTTGGAAGCCTGCGCTTATTAACACATCTTTGTGCTTGATAGTTACTTACTGCATCAAAAGGGAAATAAGGATAGCCCATTATGCTATCGGCCCATTTCCCTTATTGATGTGACAGTGAAAGTACTAGGTAGGGTCATCCTCAATCGGTTAATGGATTGGGCGGATGAACACCACATAATCACTGACACTCAGTACGGATTCAGGCCTGGACGGTCAACTGCCGATCAAGGCCTTAATCTATATCTATTGGTAGCCAAGTACACTATCGCCAGCCACGAAACAGTGTACTTGGCTTTCATGGACTTGACGGCAGCTTTCGACTGGGTGAACCGCAGGAAATTGTGGGAACTAATGGGGGCCCTTGGTGTAGATCCGGGATTGGTAAACATATTAAGAGCATTGCACCAGAACACTTTTGCCCAGGTTAGATATAATGAGGAGGGAAGCATTACTGACCCTTTTCCATCTTCTAGGGGGGTGAGACAGGGTTGCATCTTGGCGCCTTCCTTATTCACCTTGTATATAAATGGCCCTGGATCAGGCCCTTGGTGCTCTAGGGGTGGACACTCCAAGGATAGGAACGAGAGGGATCCCTGTTCTGCTGTACGCGGATGACGCGTTGCTTCTTGCTCGTACCTCGCGTGGGCTACACTGTCTGACAGATGGTTTTGTCCGCTTTATGGAGAGTTTAGATCTGTCCCCCAATATTTCAAAATCATATATTATGGAAGTGGGAAAAACACCGAAAAGGAAATTTAATTATAGGATTGGTACTCACTGTTTGGAAAAGGTGCATGCGTTCTCTAATTTGGGGATTCGATTTGACACCCGCCTTAGTTTTAAAGCCCTGGCAGAAGAGAAATGCCGCAAACTAGCTAGTTGTTCCAGGGCAATTATGAATTTTGCATGAAGGCTGGGTCATTGGTCCCCGGAGCAAATCTTGAGATTATATAGCTCCATGTGCTGCGCCAAAGTTCTATACGAAAGTGAGGTCTGGGGTTTCACTGATTTACAACACTTACAATCTGAAGAGAATAAATACTTACGGCGGTTGTTGAAATTGCCTCAGAGTACACCTCCCCACATTATCCATGAGGAATTGAGTGTTACTTATATTAGAGATAGGTCGCAACTCAAACCCCTAACATGTTGGATTAAAATGTGGACAAACCCTGAGGCCTTACTGAGCAAGCAGAGCATAATGGATTGTATTGCCCTGACCGGGGCCGGAACATCCCATGGCTTAAGTATGTGAAGGAAACCCTAACAGGCATGGGATGTGCGGATTATTTTAATCATCCGACAAAATTGTTACCCCGGGATAAGGCGTATGTCAAGGCTGAATTTATAAAGCATGTAGTATCTCTTAGGGAAGATAGGGTGCTGATCAAACCATCTGTGAGAGAATACCTTTTGACCAAATATTGTCTGGGCATCGAACCTTATCTGTCTTTTATTCACAAACCCCAGGACAGATTTATAATGACTCATTTTAGGCTGACCCTATTAAATCATATCTTAGCGGTTCCGGCTGGATATACAACATCTACAGAATTGAAGGGCCCGTGTGGCTGCGACCAACGGTCTCCGCAGGACACCCTTCACTTTGTTTTATTATGCCTCTATTATGTGCGCCCTAGGTAGCTATTTTTAAAACTCATTTTATAGAACGCCAGCTTCAAGCAGGCAAAGGGGGCCCTATTGCTTCTGAAATTGTCCACAGAGGTTTTAACACTTTTTTGCACCGTAAACTTTTTAAGGTCGGCTGTGAGACTCAGAAACACAAGAGGCAAGGGGTGAATATACATGGTTGTAGCACTTCTTTGTCAAAAATTTTAATATTGAACTGTGTGGGGGAGGACAATTTTTAGCTTAAAGGGATTAATCATTTGTGCACCTTATGTGACTGATTTTATATGTAACCCCCCTACAAACTTACTTCGACCCACCATAATCCAGGACAATTTACATATGACCCTAATGAAAAATGATTGTGGAGAAGTGGCTCTATTTGTGAAATGATTGCACATGAATTTTAGCCTGGTTTTAATCTCATTTGGTGATGTTCTTTTTAAACTGTACTTTTATGGTATTGTATTTATACAGAATAAAGTATTTTTGATTGAATGATTGATACTTACTGCATCTACTTCAGTTATTTCCTGCTGCCATGCTCTCTT
This sequence comes from Lissotriton helveticus, assembly GCF_964261635.1. NCBI lineage: Eukaryota > Metazoa > Chordata > Amphibia > Caudata > Salamandridae > Lissotriton > Lissotriton helveticus. Next base: position 68,788,566 of record NC_136065.1, read on the forward strand.
GTTAGGAGATTTTCATGCTGTAGTCTCACTGATGAGGGGTGATACTCCAAAACCTGTCTCAGGATGCTAGTTTCTGGCCCAGGCAGGACCTGGCTTGACAGGTCAGGCTGGACTGTTCACATGAGGCACAGGATCAAGACTGATTTGCATATGGCTCGGTCCAAACTGGGGTGGCATGGTGAGCATAAGAATAATGGATTAAACCTTAATCTTTGAGACTGGTGGTGAATTTTTGCATTCTTCACCATTCCGTCCATCATTTGTTCCTATTGCTTTTGTCGCCCTAAGTCAGATGGGTATGCCCAGACTTGGGTCCTTGCACACTGCACCACTGGATTCAAACTAGCCTGGCTGAGGAGAGGTGATGCCAGAAACCGGTCCGGAAGCTTGTTTCCGGTCCAGGGAAGACCTGGCTAGGTATTTTGGACTGGATTGTTCCCATGAGGCACAGGGTTGAGACTGATTTGCATATGGCTGGGTCCAAACTGTGGTGGCATGGCGAGCAAAAGAACGATGGATTAAACCCAGATCGTTGTGGTTGGGGGTGAATGTTTGCAATTTTCATCATTCCGTCCATCTTTTGTTCCGTTTGCTTTTGTTCGCCCTAAGTTGGCAGGGTATGCCCAGACGTAGTTCCTGTGCTCGCTGCACCACTGGATTCAAGCTAGCCTGGCTGATGAGGGGTGATACCCCAAAACCAGTCCCAGGATGCTTGTTTGCGGTCCAGGGAGCACCTGGTTTGGCAGTTCAGACTGGACTGTCCACATGAGGAGCAGAGTCAAAACTGATTTGCATGTGGCTGGGTCCAAACAGGTGTGGCGTGGGGAGCAAAAGAGCAATGGTTTAAACCCAGATCTTTGTGACTGGGGGTGAATGTTTTCATTAACCAGCATTCCGTCCACCTTTTGCTGTAGTCTCACTTAAAGACACAGTAATATTCTTCCTGTGCTGGAAACAGTGAAATGTTGTGCGGTTATGTTGTTCAGTCCTAAAACAAGAGCTTCCAAATGCCCTCTATAACCAATGATTAGTATTACTGATATGTGCTATGGTCAATTAAATAGGTTACTATCAATTCTAACACAAAAGGATATTTCTTTAACCTCTGCACAGAAACTTCTAACTTTCAGAGGGACATTCTGTAGCAGAACTACAGCTACCTTAGAGTAGCACACAGTTTCTCCCTTTCTTTGCTGATTTGCGTGGTGCTGTATTTTAAGCTGCCAGCACAACCATTGTTGGCAATGTTTTTTTTTTAAAATAGCTACTCTGGGCTATTACAATTCCTTAAGACTGTGTTTGGTACTGTTTCTGTATTTTTGGTTTTGCTGTTATTCAGTGAAATGTTTACAACTTTAATTATTGCATGTGTTTTTGTAGGTGTCAAAGCATTGCTCATACTACTTTAAAGCGATGAGAATGACTACGCAGAATCCATCTGAGCAGCATTCTCACCAAACTACAGGTGTCTACTCTGGAGTAGATCTGCTTGAAGCATCAGTGAGACTGGACTTTGAGCTTTCACAAGTTGTGACCGCCTACAACGAGGCCTGTCTCTCAATGTCTTACTTGTGATCATACTTGGCTATTCGTCTTCAACAACGGGCCGTGATTCTTGTTGAATATTGTGGTGAGATGATTCAACCAATCCTGCAGCATCATTTATACTGCCAAGGAGCTGCCTGTCATTAAGGGCCTGTTTAGATCTTGGGGGATAATTTAATCCTTCACAACGGTCATGGATATCCCGTTCCTCTGAAATGTAAATGCTATTGTATCTCTGGGCCTGATTTAGATCTCAGCGGACGGGTTACTCCATCACAACGGTGACGGATATCCCGTCCTCTGAAATATAAATGCTATTGTATCCTAGGGCCTGATTTAGATCTCGGCGGACGGGTTACTCCATCACAACGGTGACGGATATCCCGTCCTCTGAAATATAAATGCTATTGCATCCCAGGGCCTGATTTAGATCTCGGCGGAGGGGTTACTCCATCACAACGGTGACGGATATCCCGTCCTCTGAAATATAAATGCTATTGTATCCCAGGGCCTGATTTAGATCTCGGTGGACGGGTTACTCTATCACAACGGTGACGGATATCCCGTCCTCTGAAATATAAATGCTATTGCATCCCAGGGCCTGATTTAGATCTCGGCGGAGGGGTTACTCCATCACAACGGTGACGGATATCCCGTCCTCTGAAATATAAATGCTATTGTATCCTAGGGCCTGATTTAGATCTCGGCGGACGGGTTACTCCATCACAGCAGTGATGGATATCCCGTCCTCTGAAATATAAATGCTATTATATCCTATGAGACTCAATTTTGGGTGGATGACATATCCGTCACCGTTGTGATGGAGTATCCCATCCGCCGAGATCTAAATTAGGCTCTAAGTCTGCTTCATTTGGATTACTTATGGACTTGGTACCCATGCCGAAACTATCCGATGGCAATACTACACTTAAGCCACCTTCATCTTATTTGGGTGTTTCACACAAATTCTCCAATGGTTTGGTGCACCATGGTCTCTGACCTTACTCACCTGCACCGTCTATGACTTCGCTCTACAGTCATATGTTTGCCTCTTTGTCATGTTTAGTGACCACTTCTGAGTGACCAGTGCCTCCTCCGCATATACTCTCTTCCAACATCAGCACAACCTTTCATTCTTCATCCCCTCCAAACTTGGATAATGGTTTTGATTTCTCTGATCGCAAAGTCTTGCTTTTGTACATTCAAGCTTGGACTGAAATGAACTCAGTTATTCATGACAAGAGCAATCAGTGGGTATTCTTAAAATGTTTATGTTTAATAATAATGTAAATTAATTTTATACATTTCTGCTTTGAGAAAAGAAAAAAAGTTATAGCACTATTAACATAAATTTGAATTAAATCATTAATTTAAATATCTTAAAATAATGTTCTAAGCTTAAATTAAAAAATATATTCCCATCTAAAGTAAACAATATATATATTTTATGAACTAATTATTATTAAAAGGGGTATTTCGAATTACTTAAAAGTATTTAGTTATATTTTAATATAATTTTATGGTGACATTAAAAAGGTTATTAAAAATGTGTTATAGATAAATAATAAATAGATACTTTTTTCAACAATAAAATATGTTTATTTATATGTGTTACTCTTTTAAATAATGTAATTTTAAATTAACATTATTTCTTAAGGGGTTTCATTTTAAGTCCCTAACTCCATTATTTCCTATGCAAGGGTGTTGCAGTAGCAGTAGTTGGTCCTGTGTGGTGCTGGAGTTACTTCTGCTCTGAGTATGATAAATGTACTCCTTTAGGGGTCCTTTTTGGCTGTAGCAACTTTCGAAGTGCCGTTTGTGAATAGCAGTGGACTTACTCTTTTGTGGGTGGGTGCATGTCCCTACTCAAGCCCCTCCTTATTCCTCTCTAAACCCCTTCCATTTAGTAGTAAGTATGACCCTTTTCAAAGCTAATCCCCTTGTTCCCTCCCACATTTACAAATAAGGGGCCGATTCCGATGTCGACATCGACATCGGTCAGGAACTGGTACCGAACAACCTCTTGTCATTGTTTCAGACATGCAAGTAGAATATAACTGAACCCTGTCATGTATTCTTTTCAATGGGAGCAAGCATTCCGAATGGACTGCATGCTTGCATCGTTAAGTGCAGAGGTGCAGTTCATCCCTGCACCCTGTGGCAGGCACCCCAAGGTGCCTGCCACTGGGTGCAGTGATCAACAGGGGGGCACCGACGATGAGGCTGCCATTCGGTGGCCTCGCACTCATATCGGCCTTGCTGGGGGCCCTAGTTTCCCACTGCCTTTCTGTGTGGGAAAGGCCGGCACAGAAAGGCAGTGGGAAAATGCCATCGTACTCCCTTCGGCCGGAAAGAGCCGTCCGGGGGAGTATTGAAGGATTTCTGGATGGTGGGCATCTATCGGTAGCCATCCGGAAAACCGTGTTGGATTCCTTTCCGACCAAGCCCATTGGAATGGCTTGGTCGGAAAGAAATCCGAATGGGCAAGTCCGATGCGGTTAGGATGGCTCCCACCGAGAGTCGGACCCATTCCTAACTGCATCGGAATCGGGCACTAAGTAATAAACGTATATGAGTGAGAATCTCCTCAGAGATGTAGAGGTGGAGATTCATACTCGTAGTTTTCAAGTAGCATTTTGTAGTACTTTAGTAGTATGTTTTAGTACTCTTGCAGTACTACTTAATGCGCTACAAAATGCAGTTTGTGAATAAGCGCTAGAGTGTGGATTTTATGTGTGTGCGTCCTAAGATGAACGGTATTTGGGAAAACCATTCTAAATAAACCTGCACTTTCCTGAAAGCCTAGAAGAATGTACTGGGTTGTACTCACAAGGGGACTTGTAAGAATGTACCCCTGGAGGAGTGTGGAGGAGTGTCGGGATATGAAGTGAACAACACAACGCAGAGCTCCTCCCCCTGGCCTTTCAGAAGAAGGAATGCCAGTTTAGAGGACAAGGTACCTTCAATGTCATTAAGAGGGCACTTTGATACCTGGGTGTGAAACTGGCCTTTTTGTTCACTTGATGGTATGCAGTTAACATTAGGGGTGGGCGGAATTTGCGTAATCGCGTTACGCTAATCTCCGCGAAACGGTAAAAAATCTCCACAAACACACAGAAATTCCACGAACACCTGGAATTGCTTGTTCGCTATGCTTTTTTCCTATTCGCAATTGCTGTTTGCCTGCTTGAGGGGAAATGTCTCGCGAACATGCATTTTAAGAACGCGAACAAGCAAAAAATTTTGCAAAGTTGCGGAGCGCAAAATTTTGATCAATTTCGCGTTCTCCCTAGAAAGCGAAATTACCCAAATTCCGTAAATTCGACGAGCAGAACGGAATTTACCGCCCAGGCCTAGTTTACATGCACCTTTTTTAAAGACATAGAGGCCCATCTGCAGTGGTGAAAAGATCGTTCTATATCATTAAGCTGCACGGTGATGGTCAAGACATATATAATCCATAGAATGGTGTATGTCTCCCAGGCCATACTGGTACGAGTATAAGAGGAAACACTAGGACCCTGATTCACAAAGACCCTCCACTCTCGTGACGGGGCCCCGCGCTGGTGTGGGGGGATCGCTGTGCTGCAGTTACTCATTGCGGGCCCTTTGTGAATCGGATCCTAGATCTCCCACAGTAGGTCCTGTTTCTGCAGCAGAGGAATCTAGCCGAGCATCAAGAAAGATGTAAAGAGCTCCAAAAGAGAAGGGAGGGAATGAACCCCATGTGTGCTTAATTACTACAGGGCGGCCCTGCTAGGCATAGTAGGAAAAGAGTGGAGGAACGAGTGAGACAAATACTGGATCCAGAGAGACTGGGCTGTGGCTAGGAGATCCCTGTGGCATTTAAGATGACTGCCACTGTCTCAAGGACCCCATAATGTTTATTATAGTGAAATCGCCAGCACACTGTTGGGAGTTGGGAACACAATAGCACAACCCAGCTAGATTACAACAGTGCGGTCTCCGCAGACCCCCATACAGAGACGAGTTCTTCCTTGGTGGGAGTCATTGCTAAAGCCGCAGACCGGAGATCGTCCAATGTGTAAGGTGGGGCCCGAGGCCCTCATGCTGGAAATAACTGGTGACACAGGACACACTGGATACTGGGTGCAACTGGCCCAGAGCACGTGCGCTCGGATACTTTTATTATAGCTGTGTCACCTGACCAGTGACATCAGTGGTGGGTGGGTGCTCAGTGTAATTACATCTTGAGCACTAGAATGTAATGTAATGTAATGTAATGTAATGTGTTTTGTAAAGCGCACTGCTGCCCTGAGGCGTCCTGGCGCTGTAGACCGCTGGGGAACCCTTCCTGGGTATCCCTGTGAGATGGTCCCTTCTGGGTATCTCCAAGGTGAAACCAGGCATCCCCGGCGAATGTGGGGGGCCGTTGTAGAGATGAGGCAAGCTAATGCCCAGAGTTGTGGAGTGTGATCCCTGGTTAGAGTAGGCGCCGAGGCGAGAATTATCGAGTCCGTTGACCCTGGTCCACGACCCTGCCGCGTCGGGAAATGAACCCTGGTCCCGGGCCGTTCTCTGCTTCCGGGTCTGCTGCCTCTAACCAGTGAGCCACACCACTCCACCACACAGAATGCTAACTGTGACTCTGGGTCCTTACACGATGTTATCAGACAAGTTTGTGACTGCGCAAGTGAGACCTTTCAAAGACTGACCGGGTACATTTGGCACATCAGAGATCCACCATTTCTGTCAATAACCAATGTATGGCTGGACCCTGAGGTGAGGGGTGGTGGAAGCGTCCATTAGACCATCAATCCAGGGTGAAGTTGTTTTAGGGTCATATCCAGGCACCGAAACGCGGGTCTCAGTCCTCGCTCGGGTACCAGACCGTCCTCGCCCGCTGTCAGTATCCAGGTCAACTGTTGCCAGGCAACGGAAACAGTACCTGCGCCCCTCCTCGCGTACCTGGCGCTCGAGGCTACCTGAAACAATGGGAGTGAGGCTGTGCAGAGGTGATCCTCTCAGATCAATCAATCAATCGATCTATCAATCAATCATACATTTATAGAGCACAGCGAATCATCTCTGGAGGCCTCAAGGGTCTTTAAATACCCGGGTGACGTCATGGCGGGTTGGCTGCCGGTCCTCAGATGCCTCAACATGAGGTCACGTGACCTGCTAGGGTAAGGGCCCCATCAGACACCGAGGGGCGTCAGATCATAGTATGGATGCGCACGAGGACTGGAGCATGATGGGAGCTCCGTGACTTACCATGGTTGTGACGTCTTATGCTCCGGAGGGGGCGGGGTGGGAAAAGGGGGTGAGCAAGTCGGTTCCCTTAGTTTCCACTTTGATTATAACCTAAATTATAATTAACACTCAGACGGATCAGACCCTCTGTGACCCGCCGCGCTTCACAAATCCGGATTCTGGAAACTTCTTCACGGTTCACGCGCGTTCTGTACACGTTCCGTGCGTGCACCAGAACAAAAACAGTAACGAAAAGCTCTTGCAAACAATTAAGTAATCAAACTATTTTTATGAAAACTATAATTAAAGCAATCATTGTATTATTATGCATATACAATTCCTAAATAACTATGTAAGAATGTAAGAGATTACATATTCTGACCTGCAGCAAGGTTCATAATGAATTAATAGTCGTGTAATACATCTGTAAACCCGTTTAATCCCATGGAAGCCTAAATAGATGTCACAAGCTCTTATAAAACGAAGACAATGATTCGTCAGTTTTATACGAGAGTGCGATCCTGCAAGACTGGAAGGGTTAGCGAGCACGGCTCAGTCTGGACGTGCTGTTTATATACATATAAAACATTTACTATGGCAGACTCAGCAAAGAAGGCAGCCAGGTGCCAAGCCATGAAAATACCTCGCAGTAATCTGTGAGAACGTATGAACCCGCGCACACAGCAATTTGACAAATAGATGGGCATTAAAAGGCTGTTCCCTCTGCCAGCAGCAGGCTTGGCCAGAGGCGACCACGGTGACGCTACAGCTGGACAAGACTATGCCTCCCAGGAGGGGTGTATGTGGGGGGGGAAGCGGAGGTATGAAATTAATTCGTACTTGTATAGCACACTTATACCCTGAGGCCTCTAGGCGCTGTACGCATACCGCTGTGGAACCCATCCTGGCTTTCCCTGTGAGGTGTCCACTCCTGGGCACCCCGAAGGTGGAGGCCAGGCATCCTTAGCGTTGTGGGGGCCATTGTGGAGATTAAGCAAGCTATTGCCCAGAGTTGCAGAGTGGGACCCATGATTGGAATAGGCACCGAGGCGAGAATTATCAGGTCCGTGGAATTTAGAGGCCAAGACCCGCTGAGGTGGGAATTGAACCCTGGTCCCAGGCTAGACCTCTGCATCAGGGTCTGCCACTCTAACCATTGAGCCACACTTCTCCACGGTCACCCCCAGGCCCCAGCTCTTCAAAGATGGGACATGCTTTCAAGGCGGCCTCCTGTGCCCCCGAGCGCTGCTGCACCGCACGCACCTGTCACGCGGAGCGGGAGTAAGTTATCTGTCAGATACTGTCCCATTAACCCCTCTGTCACTGCGGCCAGGACCTGGCTTTCTCCATGACTAGTACACACAGCCCGCCTGCAGCGGAGTAATTCATTTCAATCGTCACGGCGCACTTCTATTAAAGTGGCCTTGTCAGGGCGGGGCGTGAACGGATCACTCTCTAATCCTCTAATCTGATTTAAGCAAGAGGAGCAAATCCAGGATTAAGAAGCGGTGTTTAAATCCGAGTATAAAGGAGCGCGTGGAACCGTCCCTGGCCACGAAGAGCCCTCCGGGCGCGTCTGCTGGAGGTGGACCGTACCGGGTAATTCTAAAGCATTCACAGTATAGTTCGCACCTCACCCATTTGCACCTAGGCGCTTTGCTTTCCCCACCACGGGGCTGCTATGAAAACATGCCAAAGCATCCTTGTGACAACCACCTCTGGTGTCACCCTACTCAGCACTTCATATAGCACTCAACGCCACCTCTGGTGTCACCCTACTCAGCACTTCATATAGCACTCAACACCACCTCTGGTGTCACCCTACTCTGCACTTCATATAGCACTCAACGCCACCTCTTGCGTCACCCTACTCTGCACTTCATACAGCACTCAACGCCACCTCTCGCGTCACCCTACTCTGCACTTCATATAACACTCAACGCCACCTCTGGTGTCACTCTACTCAGCACTTCATATAGCACTCAACGCCACCTCTGGTGTCACCCTACTCGGCACTTCATATAGCACTCAACACCACCTCTGGTGTCACCCTACTCTGCACTTCATATAGCACTCAACGCCACCTCTGGTGTCACTCTACTCTGCACTTCATATAGCACTCAACGCCACCTCTGGTGTCACCCTACTCGGCACTTCATATAGCACTCAACACCACCTCTGGTGTCACCCTACTCTGCACTTCATATAGCACTCAACGCCACCTCTGGTGTCACTCTACTCTGCACTTCATATAGCACTCAACGCCACCTCTGGTGTCACCCTACTCGGCACTTCATATAGCACTCAACGCCACCTCTGGTGTCACTCTACTCTGCACTTCATATAGCACTCAACGCCACCTCTCGCGTCACCCTACTCGGCACTTCATATAGCACTCAACGCCACCTCTGGTGTCACTCTACTCTGCACTTCATATAGCACTCAACGCCACCTCTGGTGTCACCCTACTCGGCACTTCATATAGCACTCAACGCCACCTCTGGTGTCACTCTACTCTGCACTTCATATAGCACTCAACGCCACCTCTGGTGTCACCCTACTCGGCACTTCATATAGCACTCAACGCCAACTCTGCTGTCACCCTACTCGGCACTTCATATAGCACTCAACGCCACCTCTGGTGTCACTCTACTCTGCACTTCATATAGCACTCAACGCCACCTCTCGCGTCACCCTACTCGGCACTTCATATAACACTCAACGCCACCTCTCGCGTCACCCTACTCTGCACTTCATATAGCACTCAACACCACCTCTCGCGTCACCCTACTCTGCACTTCATATAGCACTCAACGCCACCTCTGGTGTCACCCTACTCGGCACTTCATATAACACTCAACGCCACCTCTCGCGTCACCCTACTCTGCACTTCATATAGCACTCAACGCCACCTCTGGTGTCACCCTACTCAGCACTTCATATAGCACTCAACGCCACCTCTGGTGTCACCCTACTCGGCACTTCATATAACACTCAACGCCACCTCTCGCGTCACCCTACTCTGCACTTCATATAACACTCAACGCCACCTCTGGTGTCACCCTACTCTGCACTTCATATAGCACTCAACACCACCTCTGGTGTCACCCTACTCTGCACTTCATATAGCACTCAACACCACCTCTGGTGTCACCCTACTCTGCACTTCATATAGCACTCAACGCCACCTCTGGTGTCACCCTACTCGGCACTTCATATAGCACTCAACACCACCTCTGGTGTCACCCTACTCTGCACTTCATATAGCACTCAACGCCACCTCTGGTGTCACCCTACTCGGCACTTCATATAACACTCAACGCCACCTCTCGCGTCACCCTACTCTGCACTTCGTATAGCACTCAACACCACCTCTCGTGTCACCCTACTCTGCACTTCATATAACACTCAACGCCACCTCTGGTGTCACCCTACTCGGCACTTCATATAGCACTCAACACCACCTCTGGTGTCACCCTACTCAGCACTTCATATAGCACTCAACACCACCTCTGGTGTCACCCTACTCTGCACTTCATATAGCACTCAACGCCACCTCTGGTGTCACCCTACTCTGCACTTCATATAGCACTCAACGCCACCTCTGGTGTCACCCTACTCGGCACTTCATATAACACTCAACGCCACCTCTCGCGTCACCCTACTCTGCACTTCATATAACACTCAACGCCACCTCTTGCGTCACCCTACTCTGCACTTCATATAACACTCAACGCCACCTCTCGCGTCACCCTACTCTGCACTTCATATAACACTCAACGCCACCTCTCGCGTCACCCTACTCTGCACTTCATATAGCACTCAACACCACCTCTGGTGTCACCCTACTCGGCACTTCATATAGCACTCAACGCCACCTCTGGTGTCACCCTACTCGGCACTTCATATAGCACTCAACGCCACCTCTGGTGTCACCCTACTCGGCACTTCATATAGCACTCAACACCACCTCTGGTGTCACCCTACTCTGCACTTCATATAGCACTCAACGCCACCTCTGGTGTCACCCTACTCGGCACTTCATATAACACTCAACGCCACCTCTCGCGTCACCCTACTCTGCACTTCATATAGCACTCAACGCCACCTCTGGTGTCACCCTACTCTGCACTTCATATAGCACTCAACGCCACCTCTCGTGTCACTCTACTCTGTACTTCATATAGCACTCAACGCCACCTCTGGTGTCACCCTACTCTGCACTTCATATAGCACTCAACGCCACCTCTGGTGTCACCCTACTCTGCACTTCATATAGCACTCAACGCCACCTCTCGTGTCACTCTACTCTGTACTTCATATAGCACTCAACGCCACCTCTGGTGTCACCCTACTCGGCACTTCATATAGCACTCAACGCCACCTCTCGCGTCACCCTACTCTGCACTTCATATAGCACTCAACGCCACCTCTGGTGTCACCCTACTCTGCACTTCATATAGCACTCAACGCCACCTCTCGCGTCACCCTACTCTGCACTTCATATAACACTCAACGCCACCTCTCGCGTCACCCTACTCTGCACTTCATATAGCACTCAACGCCACCTCTCGCGTCACCCTACTCTGCACTTCATATAGCACTCAACGCCACCTCTGGTGTCACCCTACTCGGCACTTCATATAGCACTCAACGCCACCTCTGGTGTCACCCTACTCGGCACTTCATATAACACTCAACGCCACCTCTGGTGTCACCCTACTCTGCACTTCATATAGCACTCAACGCCACCTCTCGCGTCACCCTACTCTGCACTTCATATAACACTCAACGCCACCTCTCGTGTCACCCTACTCTGCACTTCATATAGCACTCAACGCCACCTCTCGCGTCACCCTACTCTGCACTTCATATAACACTCAACGCCACCTCTGGTGTCACTCTACTCAGCACTTCATATAGCACTCAACGCCACCTCTCGCGTCACCCTACTCTGCACTTCATATAACACTCAACGCCACCTCTGGTGTCACTCTACTCAGCACTTCATATAGCACTCAACGCCACCTCTGGTGTCACCCTACTCGGCACTTCATATAGCACTCAACACCACCTCTGGTGTCACCCTACTCTGCACTTCATATAGCACTCAACGCCACCTCTGGTGTCACCCTACTCTGCACTTCATATAGCACTCAACGCCACCTCTGGTGTCACCCTACTCTGCACTTCATATAGCACTCAACGCCACCTCTGGTGTCACCCTACTCGGCACTTCATATAACACTCAACGCCACCTCTCGCGTCACCCTACTCTGCACTTCATATAGCACTCAAAACCACCTCTCGCGTCACCCTACTCTGCACTTCATATAGCACTCAACGCCACCTCTGGTGTCACCCTACTCGGCACTTCATATAACACTCAACGCCACCTCTCGCGTCACCCTACTCTGCACTTCATATAGCACTCAACACCACCTCTCGTGTCACCCTACTCTGCACTTCATATAACACTCAACGCCACCTCTGGTGTCACCCTACTCGGCACTTCATATAGCACTCAACACCACCTCTGGTGTCACCCTACTCAGCACTTCATATAGCACTCAACACCACCTCTGGTGTCACCCTACTCTGCACTTCATATAGCACTCAACGCCACCTCTGGTGTCACCCTACTCTGCACTTCATATAGCACTCAACGCCACCTCTGGTGTCACCCTACTCGGCACTTCATATAACACTCAACGCCACCTCTCGCGTCACCCTACTCTGCACTTCATATAACACTCAACGCCACCTCTGGTGTCACCCTACTCGGCACTTCATATAGCACTCAACGCCACCTCTGGTGTCACCCTACTCGGCACTTCATATAACACTCAACGCCACCTCTCGCGTCACCCTACTCTGCACTTCATATAACACTCAACGCCACCTCTGGTGTCACCCTACTCGGCACTTCATATAACACTCAACGCCACCTCTCGCGTCACCCTACTCTGCACTTCATATAACACTCAACGCCACCTCTTGCGTCACCCTACTCTGCACTTCATATAACACTCAACGCCACCTCTCGCGTCACCCTACTCGGCACTTCATATAACACTCAACGCCACCTCTCGTGTCACCCTACTCTGCACTTCATATAACACTCAACGCCACCTCTTGCGTCACCCTACTCTGCACTTCATATAGCACTCAACGCCACCTCTGGTGTCACCCTACTCTGCACTTCATATAGCACTCAACACCACCTCTGGTGTCACCCTACTCAGCACTTCATATAGCACTCAACGCCACCTCTGGTGTCACCCTACTCGGCACTTCATATAGCACTCAACACCACCTCTGGTGTCACCCTACTCTGCACTTCATATAGCACTCAACGCCACCTCTGGTGTCACCCTACTCGGCACTTCATATAACACTCAACGCCACCTCTCGCGTCACCCTACTCTGCACTTCATATAGCACTCAACGCCACCTCTGGTGTCACCCTACTCTGCACTTCATATAGCACTCAACGCCACCTCTGGTGTCACCCTACTCGGCACTTCATATAACACTCAACGCCACCTCTCGCGTCACCCTACTCTGCACTTCATATAGCACTCAAAACCACCTCTCGCGTCACCCTACTCTGCACTTCATATAGCACTCAACGCCACCTCTGGTGTCACCCTACTCGGCACTTCATATAACACTCAACGCCACCTCTCGCGTCACCCTACTCTGCACTTCATATAGCACTCAAAACCACCTCTCGTGTCACCCTACTCTGCACTTCATATAACACTCAACGCCACCTCTGGTGTCACCCTACTCGGCACTTCATATAGCACTCAAAACCACCTCTCGTGTCACCCTACTCTGCACTTCATATAACACTCAACGCCACCTCTGGTGTCACCCTACTCTGCACTTCATATAGCACTCAAAACCACCTCTCGTGTCACCCTACTCTGCACTTCATATAACACTCAACGCCACCTCTGGTGTCACCCTACTCTGCACTTCATATAGCACTCAACACCACCTCTCGTGTCACCCTACTCTGCACTTCATATAACACTCAACGCCACCTCTGGTGTCACCCTACTCGGCACTTCATATAGCACTCAACACCACCTCTGGTGTCACCCTACTCAGCACTTCATATAGCACTCAACACCACCTCTGGTGTCACCCTACTCTGCACTTCATATAGCACTCAACGCCACCTCTGGTGTCACCCTACTCTGCACTTCATATAGCACTCAACGCCACCTCTGGTGTCACCCTACTCGGCACTTCATATAACACTCAACGCCACCTCTCGCGTCACCCTACTCTGCACTTCATATAACACTCAACGCCACCTCTCGCGTCACCCTACTCTGCACTTCATATAACACTCAACGCCACCTCTCGCGTCACCCTACTCTGCACTTCATATAACACTCAACGCCACCTCTCGCGTCACCCTACTCTGCACTTCATATAGCACTCAACGCCACCTCTGGTGTCACCCTACTCGGCACTTCATATAGCATTCAACGCCACCTCTGGTGTCACCCTACTCTGCACTTCATATAGCACTCAACGCCACCTCTGGTGTCACCCTACTCGGCACTTCATATAACACTCAACGCCACCTCTCGCGTCACCCTACTCTGCACTTCATATAGCACTCAACACCACCTCTCGTGTCACCCTACTCTGCACTTCATATAACACTCAACGCCACCTCTGGTGTCACCCTACTCGGCACTTCATATAGCACTCAACACCACCTCTGGTGTCACCCTACTCAGCACTTCATATAGCACTCAACACCACCTCTGGTGTCACCCTACTCTGCACTTCATATAGCACTCAACGCCACCTCTGGTGTCACCCTACTCTGCACTTCATATAGCACTCAACGCCACCTCTGGTGTCACCCTACTCGGCACTTCATATAACACTCAACGCCACCTCTCGCGTCACCCTACTCTGCACTTCATATAACACTCAACGCCACCTCTGGTGTCACCCTACTCTGCACTTCATATAGCACTCAACACCACCTCTGGTGTCACCCTACTCAGCACTTCATATAGCACTCAACGCCACCTCTGGTGTCACCCTACTCGGCACTTCATATAGCACTCAACACCACCTCTGGTGTCACCCTACTCTGCACTTCATATAGCACTCAACGCCACCTCTGGTGTCACCCTACTCGGCACTTCATATAACACTCAACGCCACCTCTCGCGTCACCCTACTCTGCACTTCATATAGCACTCAACACCACCTCTCGTGTCACCCTACTCTGCACTTCATATAACACTCAACGCCACCTCTGGTGTCACCCTACTCGGCACTTCATATAGCACTCAACACCACCTCTGGTGTCACCCTACTCAGCACTTCATATAGCACTCAACACCACCTCTGGTGTCACCCTACTCTGCACTTCATATAGCACTCAACGCCACCTCTGGTGTCACCCTACTCTGCACTTCATATAGCACTCAACGCCACCTCTGGTGTCACCCTACTCGGCACTTCATATAACACTCAGCGCCACCTCTGGTGTCACCCTACTCTGCACTTCATATAGCACTCAACGCCACCTCTGGTGTCACCCTACTCTGCACTTCATATAGCACTCAACGCCACCTCTGGTGTCACCCTACTCGGCACTTCATATAACACTCAACGCCACCTCTGGTGTCACCCTACTCTGCACTTCATATAGCACTCAACACCACCTCTGGTGTCACCCTACTCTGCACTTCATATAGCACTCAACGCCACCTCTGGTGTCACCCTACTCGGCACTTCATATAACACTCAACGCCACCTCTGGTGTCACCCTACTCTGCACTTCATATAGCACTCAACACCACCTCTCGTGTCACCCTACTCTGCACTTCATATAACACTCAACGCCACCTCTGGTGTCACCCTACTCGGCACTTCATATAGCACTCAACGCCACCTCTGGTGTCACCCTACTCGGCACTTCATATAACACTCAACGCCACCTCTGGTGTCACCCTACTCTGCACTTCAAATAGCACTCAACGCCACCTCTCGTGTCACCCTACTCTGCACTTCATATAGCACTCAACGCCACCTCTGGTGTCACCCTACTCGGCACTTCATATAACACTCAACGCCACCTCTGGTGTCACCCTACTCTGCACTTCATATAGCACTCAACACCACCTCTCGTGTCACCCTACTCTGCACTTCATATAACACTCAACGCCACCTCTGGTGTCACCCTACTCGGCACTTCATATAGCACTCAACGCCACCTCTGGTGTCACCCTACTCGGCACTTCATATAACACTCAACGCCACCTCTGGTGTCACCCTACTCTGCACTTCAAATAGCACTCAACGCCACCTCTCGTGTCACCCTACTCTGCACTTCATATAGCACTCAACGCAACCTCTGGTGTCACCCTACTTGGCACTTCATATAACACTCAACGCCACCTCTCGCGTCACCCTACTCTGCACTTCAAATAGCACTCAACGCCACCTCTCGTGTCACCCTACTCTGCACTTCATATAGCACTCAACGCCACCTCTGGTGTCACCCTACTCGGCACTTCATATAGCACTCAACGCCACCTCTGGTGTCACCCTACTCGGCACTTCATATAACACTCAACGCCACCTCTGGTGTCACCCTACTCTGCACTTCATATAGCACTCAACGCCACCTCTGGTGTCACCCTACTCGGCACTTCATATAACACTCAACGCCACCTCTGGTGTCACCCTACTCTGCACTTCATATAGCACTCAACGCCACCTCTGGTGTCACCCTACTCTGCACTTCATATAACACTCAATGCCACCTCTGGTGTCACCCTACTCGGCACTTCATATAACACTCAACGCCACCTCTGGTGTCACCCTACTCTGCACTTCATATAGCACTCAACGCCACCTCTCGCGTCACCCTACTCTGCACTTCATACAGCACTCAACGCCACCTCTGGTGTCACCCTACTCTGCACTTCATATAGCACTCAACGCCACCTCTCGCGTCA
Source organism: Lissotriton helveticus (assembly GCF_964261635.1). Classification (NCBI taxonomy): domain Eukaryota; kingdom Metazoa; phylum Chordata; class Amphibia; order Caudata; family Salamandridae; genus Lissotriton; species Lissotriton helveticus. The sequence goes on from NC_136065.1 coordinate 68,805,332, forward strand.
CCCTACTCTGCACTTCATACAGCACTCAACGCCACTTCTGGTGTCACCCTACTCTGCACTTCATATAGCACTCAACGCCACCTCTGGTGTCACCCTACTCTGCACTTCATATAGCACTCAACGCCACCTCTCGCGTCACCCTACTCTGCACTTCATATAGCACTCAACGCCACCTCTGGTGTCACCCTACTCTGCACTTCATATAACACTCAACGCCACCTCTCGCGTCACCCTACTCTGCACTTCATATAGCACTCAACGCCACCTCTGGTGTCACCCTACTCTGCACTTCATATAGCACTCAACGCCACCTCTGGTGTCACCCTACTCGGCACTTCATATAGCACTCAACGCCATCTCTGGTGTCACCCTACTCGGCACTTCATATAACACTCAACGCCACCTCTCGCGTCACCCTACTCTGCACTTCATATAGCACTCAACGCCACCTCTGGTGTCACCCTACTCTGCACTTCATATAGCACTCAACGCCACCTCTGGTGTCACCCTACTCGGCACTTCATATAGCACTCAACGCCATCTCTGGTGTCACCCTACTCTGCACTTCATATAGCACTCAACGCCACCTCTGGTGTCACCCTACTCGGCACTTCATATAGCACTCAACGCCACCTCTCGCGTCACCCTACTCTGCACTTCATATAGCACTCAACGCCACCTCTGGTGTCACCCTACTCTGCACTTCATATAGCACTCAACGCCACCTCTCGCGTCACCCTACTCTGCACTTCATATAGCACTCAACGCCACCTCTGGTGTCACCCTACTCTGCACTTCATATAACACTCAACGCCACCTCTCGCGTCACCCTACTCTGCACTTCATATAGCACTCAACGCCACCTCTGGTGTCACCCTACTCTGCACTTCATATAACACTCAACGCCACCTCTCGCGTCACCCTACTCTGCACTTCATATAGCACTCAACGCCACCTCTGGTGTCACCCTACTCTGCACTTCATATAGCACTCAACGCCACCTCTGGTGTCACCCTACTCGGCACTTCATATAGCACTCAACGCCATCTCTGGTGTCACCCTACTCGGCACTTCATATAACACTCAACGCCACCTCTCGCGTCACCCTACTCTGCACTTCATATAGCACTCAACGCCACCTCTGGTGTCACCCTACTCTGCACTTCATATAGCACTCAACGCCACCTCTGGTGTCACCCTACTCGGCACTTCATATAGCACTCAACGCCATCTCTGGTGTCACCCTACTCTGCACTTCATATAGCACTCAACGCCACCTCTGGTGTCACCCTACTCGGCACTTCATATAGCACTCAACGCCACCTCTCGCGTCACCCTACTCTGCACTTCATATAGCACTCAACGCCACCTCTGGTGTCACCCTACTCTGCACTTCATATAGCACTCAACGCCACCTCTCGCGTCACCCTACTCTGCACTTCATATAGCACTCAACGCCACCTCTGGTGTCACCCTACTCTGCACTTCATATAACACTCAACGCCACCTCTCGCGTCACCCTACTCTGCACTTCATATAGCACTCAACGCCACCTCTGGTGTCACCCTACTCTGCACTTCATATAGCACTCAACGCCACCTCTGGTGTCACCCTACTCGGCACTTCATATAGCACTCAACGCCACCTCTCGCGTCACCCTACTCTGCACTTCATATAACACTCAATGCCACCTCTCGTGTCACCCTACTCGGCACTTCATATAACACTCAACGCCACCTCTCGCGTCACCCTACTCTGCACTTCATATAACACTCAACGCCACCTCTCGCGTCACCCTACTCTGCACTTCATATAGCACTCAACGCCACCTCTCGCGTCACCCTACTCTGCACTTCATATAACACTCAACGCCACCTCTCGTGTCACCCTACTCGGCACTTTATATAGCACTCAACGCCACCTCTCGCGTCACCCTACTCGGCACTTCATATAGCACTCAACGCCACCTCTCGTGTCACCCTACTCTGCACTTCATATAGCACTCAACGCCACCTCTGGTGTCACCCTACTCGGCACTTCATATAGCACTCAACGCCACCTCTGGTCTCACCCTACTCTGCACTTCATATAACACTCAACGCCACCTCTCGCGTCACCCTACTCTGCACTTCATATAGCACTCAACGCCACCTCTGGTGTCACCCTACTCTGCACTTCATATAGCACTCAACGCCACCTCTGGTGTCACCCTACTCGGCACTTCATATAGCACTCAACGCCACCTCTCGCGTCACCCTACTCTGCACTTCATATAACACTCAATGCCACCTCTCGTGTCACCCTACTCGGCACTTCATATAACACTCAACGCCACCTCTCGCGTCACCCTACTCTGCACTTCATATAACACTCAACGCCACCTCTCGCGTCACCCTACTCTGCACTTCATATAGCACTCAACGCCACCTCTCGCGTCACCCTACTCTGCACTTCATATAACACTCAACGCCACCTCTCGTGTCACCCTACTCGGCACTTTATATAGCACTCAACGCCACCTCTCCTGTCACCCTACTCTGCACTTCATATAACACTCAACGCCACCTCTGGCGTCACCCTACTCTGCACTTCATATAGCACTCAACGCCACCTCTCGCGTCACCCTACTCGGCACTTCATATAGCACTCAACGCCACCTCTGGTGTCACCCTACTCTGCACTTCATATAGCACTCAATGCCACCTCTCGTGTCACCCTACTCGGCACTTCATATAGCACTCAACACCACCTCTGGTGTCACCCTACTCTGCACTTCATATAGCACTCAACGCCACCTCTGGTGTCACTCTACTCTGCACTTCATATAGCACTCAACGCCACCTCTGGTGTCACCCTACTCGGCACTTCATATAACACTCAACGCCACCTCTCGCTTCACCCTACTCTGCACTTCATATAGCACTCAACACCACCTCTCGCGTCACCCTACTCTGCACTTCATATAGCACTCAACGCCACCTCTGGTGTCACCCTACTCGGCACTTCATATAACACTCAACGCCACCTCTCGCGTCACCCTACTCAGCACTTCATATAGCACTCAACGCCACCTCTGGTGTCACCCTACTCAGCACTTCATATAGCACTCAACGCCACCTCTGGTGTCACCCTACTCAGCACTTCATATAGCACTCAACGCCACCTCTGGTGTCACCCTACTCGGCACTTCATATAACACTCAACGCCACCTCTCGCGTCACCCTACTCTGCACTTCATATAACACTCAACGCCACCTCTGGTGTCACTCTACTCAGCACTTCATATAGCACTCAACGCCACCTCTGGTGTCACCCTACTCGGCACTTCATATAGCACTCAACACCACCTCTGGTGTCACCCTACTCTGCACTTCATATAGCACTCAACGCCACCTCTGGTGTCACCCTACTCGGCACTTCATATAACACTCAACGCCACCTCTCGCGTCACCCTACTCTGCACTTCATATAGCACTCAACACCACCTCTCGCGTCACCCTACTCTGCACTTCATATAGCACTCAACGCCACCTCTGGTGTCACCCTACTCGGCACTTCATATAACACTCAACGCCACCTCTCGCGTCACCCTACTCTGCACTTCATATAGCACTCAACACCACCTCTCGTGTCACCCTACTCTGCACTTCATATAACACTCAACGCCACCTCTGGTGTCACCCTACTCGGCACTTCATATAGCACTCAACACCACCTCTGGTGTCACCCTACTCAGCACTTCATATAGCACTCAACACCACCTCTGGTGTCACCCTACTCTGCACTTCATATAGCACTCAACGCCACCTCTGGTGTCACCCTACTCTGCACTTCATATAGCACTCAACGCCACCTCTGGTGTCACCCTACTCGGCACTTCATATAACACTCAACGCCACCTCTCGCGTCACCCTACTCTGCACTTCATATAACACTCAACGCCACCTCTTGCGTCACCCTACTCTGCACTTCATATAACACTCAACGCCACCTCTCGCGTCACCCTACTCTGCACTTCATATAACACTCAACGCCACCTCTGGTGTCACCCTACTCTGCACTTCATATAGCACTCAACACCACCTCTGGTGTCACCCTACTCAGCACTTCATATAGCACTCAACGCCACCTCTGGTGTCACCCTACTCGGCACTTCATATAGCACTCAACACCACCTCTGGTGTCACCCTACTCTGCACTTCATATAGCACTCAACGCCACCTCTGGTGTCACCCTACTCGGCACTTCATATAACACTCAACGCCACCTCTGGTGTCACCCTACTCTGCACTTCATATAGCACTCAACGCCACCTCTCGCGTCACCCTACTCTGCACTTCATACAGCACTCAACGCCACCTCTGGTGTCACCCTACTCTGCACTTCATATAGCACTCAACGCCACCTCTCGCGTCACCCTACTCTGCACTTCATACAGCACTCAACGCCACCTCTGGTGTCACCCTACTCTGCACTTCATATAGCACTCAACGCCACCTCTGGTGTCACCCTACTCTGCACTTCATATAGCACTCAACGCCACCTCTCGCGTCACCCTACTCTGCACTTCATATAGCACTCAACGCCACCTCTGGTGTCACCCTACTCTGCACTTCATATAACACTCAACGCCACCTCTCGCGTCACCCTACTCTGCACTTCATATAGCACTCAACGCCACCTCTGGTGTCACCCTACTCTGCACTTCATATAGCACTCAACGCCACCTCTGGTGTCACCCTACTCGGCACTTCATATAGCACTCAACGCCATCTCTGGTGTCACCCTACTCGGCACTTCATATAACACTCAACGCCACCTCTCGCGTCACCCTACTCTGCACTTCATATAGCACTCAACGCCACCTCTGGTGTCACCCTACTCTGCACTTCATATAGCACTCAACGCCACCTCTGGTGTCACCCTACTCGGCACTTCATATAGCACTCAACGCCATCTCTGGTGTCACCCTACTCTGCACTTCATATAGCACTCAACGCCACCTCTGGTGTCACCCTACTCGGCACTTCATATAGCACTCAACGCCACCTCTCGCGTCACCCTACTCTGCACTTCATATAGCACTCAACGCCACCTCTGGTGTCACCCTACTCTGCACTTCATATAGCACTCAACGCCACCTCTCGCGTCACCCTACTCTGCACTTCATATAGCACTCAACGCCACCTCTGGTGTCACCCTACTCTGCACTTCATATAACACTCAACGCCACCTCTCGCGTCACCCTACTCTGCACTTCATATAGCACTCAACGCCACCTCTGGTGTCACCCTACTCTGCACTTCATATAACACTCAACGCCACCTCTCGCGTCACCCTACTCTGCACTTCATATAGCACTCAACGCCACCTCTGGTGTCACCCTACTCTGCACTTCATATAGCACTCAACGCCACCTCTGGTGTCACCCTACTCGGCACTTCATATAGCACTCAACGCCATCTCTGGTGTCACCCTACTCGGCACTTCATATAACACTCAACGCCACCTCTCGCGTCACCCTACTCTGCACTTCATATAGCACTCAACGCCACCTCTGGTGTCACCCTACTCTGCACTTCATATAGCACTCAACGCCACCTCTGGTGTCACCCTACTCGGCACTTCATATAGCACTCAACGCCATCTCTGGTGTCACCCTACTCTGCACTTCATATAGCACTCAACGCCACCTCTGGTGTCACCCTACTCGGCACTTCATATAGCACTCAACGCCACCTCTCGCGTCACCCTACTCTGCACTTCATATAGCACTCAACGCCACCTCTGGTGTCACCCTACTCTGCACTTCATATAGCACTCAACGCCACCTCTCGCGTCACCCTACTCTGCACTTCATATAGCACTCAACGCCACCTCTGGTGTCACCCTACTCTGCACTTCATATAACACTCAACGCCACCTCTCGCGTCACCCTACTCTGCACTTCATATAGCACTCAACGCCACCTCTGGTGTCACCCTACTCTGCACTTCATATAGCACTCAACGCCACCTCTGGTGTCACCCTACTCGGCACTTCATATAGCACTCAACGCCACCTCTCGCGTCACCCTACTCTGCACTTCATATAACACTCAATGCCACCTCTCGTGTCACCCTACTCGGCACTTCATATAACACTCAACGCCACCTCTCGCGTCACCCTACTCTGCACTTCATATAACACTCAACGCCACCTCTCGCGTCACCCTACTCTGCACTTCATATAGCACTCAACGCCACCTCTGGTGTCACCCTACTCTGCACTTCATATAGCACTCAACGCCACCTCTCGCGTCACCCTACTCTGCACTTCATATAACACTCAACGCCACCTCTCGTGTCACCCTACTCGGCACTTTATATAGCACTCAACGCCACCTCTCGCGTCACCCTACTCGGCACTTCATATAGCACTCAACGCCACCTCTCGTGTCACCCTACTCTGCACTTCATATAGCACTCAACGCCACCTCTGGTGTCACCCTACTCGGCACTTCATATAGCACTCAACGCCACCTCTGGTCTCACCCTACTCTGCACTTCATATAACACTCAACGCCACCTCTCGCGTCACCCTACTCTGCACTTCATATAGCACTCAACGCCACCTCTGGTGTCACCCTACTCTGCACTTCATATAGCACTCAACGCCACCTCTGGTGTCACCCTACTCGGCACTTCATATAGCACTCAACGCCACCTCTCGCGTCACCCTACTCTGCACTTCATATAACACTCAATGCCACCTCTCGTGTCACCCTACTCGGCACTTCATATAACACTCAACGCCACCTCTCGCGTCACCCTACTCTGCACTTCATATAACACTCAACGCCACCTCTCGCGTCACCCTACTCTGCACTTCATATAGCACTCAACGCCACCTCTCGCGTCACCCTACTCTGCACTTCATATAACACTCAACGCCACCTCTCGTGTCACCCTACTCGGCACTTTATATAGCACTCAACGCCACCTCTCGTGTCACCCTACTCTGCACTTCATATAGCACTCAACGCCACCTCTGGCGTCACCCTACTCTGCACTTCATATAGCACTCAACGCCACCTCTCGCGTCACCCTACTCGGCACTTCATATAGCACTCAACGCCACCTCTGGTGTCACCCTACTCTGCACTTCATATAGCACTCAATGCCACCTCTCGTGTCACCCTACTCGGCACTTCATATAGCACTCAACACCACCTCTGGTGTCACCCTACTCTGCACTTCATATAGCACTCAACGCCACCTCTGGTGTCACTCTACTCTGCACTTCATATAGCACTCAACGCCACCTCTGGTGTCACCCTACTCGGCACTTCATATAACACTCAACGCCACCTCTCGCGTCACCCTACTCTGCACTTCATATAGCACTCAACACCACCTCTCGCGTCACCCTACTCTGCACTTCATATAGCACTCAACGCCACCTCTGGTGTCACCCTACTCGGCACTTCATATAACACTCAACGCCACCTCTCGCGTCACCCTACTCAGCACTTCATATAGCACTCAACGCCACCTCTGGTGTCACCCTACTCAGCACTTCATATAGCACTCAACGCCACCTCTGGTGTCACCCTACTCAGCACTTCATATAGCACTCAACGCCACCTCTGGTGTCACCCTACTCGGCACTTCATATAACACTCAACGCCACCTCTCGCGTCACCCTACTCTGCACTTCATATAACACTCAACGCCACCTCTGGTGTCACTCTACTCAGCACTTCATATAGCACTCAACGCCACCTCTGGTGTCACCCTACTCGGCACTTCATATAGCACTCAACACCACCTCTGGTGTCACCCTACTCTGCACTTCATATAGCACTCAACGCCACCTCTGGTGTCACCCTACTCGGCACTTCATATAACACTCAACGCCACCTCTCGCGTCACCCTACTCTGCACTTCATATAGCACTCAACACCACCTCTCGCGTCACCCTACTCTGCACTTCATATAGCACTCAACGCCACCTCTGGTGTCACCCTACTCGGCACTTCATATAACACTCAACGCCACCTCTCGCGTCACCCTACTCTGCACTTCATATAGCACTCAACACCACCTCTCGTGTCACCCTACTCTGCACTTCATATAACACTCAACGCCACCTCTGGTGTCACCCTACTCGGCACTTCATATAGCACTCAACACCACCTCTGGTGTCACCCTACTCAGCACTTCATATAGCACTCAACACCACCTCTGGTGTCACCCTACTCTGCACTTCATATAGCACTCAACGCCACCTCTGGTGTCACCCTACTCTGCACTTCATATAGCACTCAACGCCACCTCTGGTGTCACCCTACTCGGCACTTCATATAACACTCAACGCCACCTCTCGCGTCACCCTACTCTGCACTTCATATAACACTCAACGCCACCTCTTGCGTCACCCTACTCTGCACTTCATATAACACTCAACGCCACCTCTCGCGTCACCCTACTCTGCACTTCATATAACACTCAACGCCACCTCTCGCGTCACCCTACTCTGCACTTCATATAGCACTCAACACCACCTCTGGTGTCACCCTACTCAGCACTTCATATAGCACTCAACGCCACCTCTGGTGTCACCCTACTCGGCACTTCATATAGCACTCAACACCACCTCTGGTGTCACCCTACTCTGCACTTCATATAGCACTCAACGCCACCTCTGGTGTCACCCTACTCGGCACTTCATATAACACTCAACGCCACCTCTCGCGTCACCCTACTCTGCACTTCATATAACACTCAACGCCACCTCTGGTGTCACTCTACTCAGCACTTCATATAGCACTCAACGCCACCTCTGGTGTCACCCTACTCGGCACTTCATATAGCACTCAACACCACCTCTGGTGTCACCCTACTCTGCACTTCATATAGCACTCAACGCCACCTCTGGTGTCACCCTACTCGGCACTTCATATAACACTCAACGCCACCTCTCGCGTCACCCTACTCTGCACTTCATATAGCACTCAACGCCACCTCTGGTGTCACCCTACTCTGCACTTCATATAGCACTCAACGCCACCTCTGGTGTCACCCTACTCGGCACTTCATATAACACTCAACGCCACCTCTCGCGTCACCCTACTCTGCACTTCATATAGCACTCAAAACCACCTCTCGCGTCACCCTACTCTGCACTTCATATAGCACTCAACGCCACCTCTGGTGTCACCCTACTCGGCACTTCATATAACACTCAACGCCACCTCTCGCGTCACCCTACTCTGCACTTCATATAGCACTCAACACCACCTCTCGTGTCACCCTACTCTGCACTTCATATAACACTCAACGCCACCTCTGGTGTCACCCTACTCGGCACTTCATATAGCACTCAACACCACCTCTGGTGTCACCCTACTCAGCACTTCATATAGCACTCAACACCACCTCTGGTGTCACCCTACTCTGCACTTCATATAGCACTCAACGCCACCTCTGGTGTCACCCTACTCTGCACTTCATATAGCACTCAACGCCACCTCTGGTGTCACCCTACTCGGCACTTCATATAACACTCAACGCCACCTCTCGCGTCACCCTACTCTGCACTTCATATAACACTCAACGCCACCTCTCGCGTCACCCTACTCTGCACTTCATATAACACTCAACGCCACCTCTCGCGTCACCCTACTCTGCACTTCATATAACACTCAACGCCACCTCTCGCGTCACCCTACTCTGCACTTCATATAGCACTCAACACCACCTCTGGTGTCACCCTACTCAGCACTTCATATAGCACTCAACGCCACCTCTGGTGTCACCCTACTCGGCACTTCATATAGCACTCAACACCACCTCTGGTGTCACCCTACTCTGCACTTCATATAGCACTCAACGCCACCTCTGGTGTCACCCTACTCGGCACTTCATATAACACTCAACGCCACCTCTCGCGTCACCCTACTCTGCACTTCATATAGCACTCAACACCACCTCTCGTGTCACCCTACTCTGCACTTCATATAACACTCAACGCCACCTCTGGTGTCACCCTACTCGGCACTTCATATAGCACTCAACACCACCTCTGGTGTCACCCTACTCAGCACTTCATATAGCACTCAACACCACCTCTGGTGTCACCCTACTCTGCACTTCATATAGCACTCAATGCCACCTCTGGTGTCACCCTACTCTGCACTTCATATAGCACTCAACGCCACCTCTGGTGTCACCCTACTCGGCACTTCATATAACACTCAACGCCACCTCTCGCGTCACCCTACTCTGCACTTCATACAGCTCTCAACGCAAACGTTTTTTGTGCCAATTATGCTTGTAGATGCCACAAGCAAGGCTTGTTATATCTACAGCACCTTGAGGCACATGAAGATATCCTTAGGGTAATAAATGTTATTCATGCAGCATTAGTAGTGAGATACGGCCTTGTAGTGTGTGCTCTCCGGGAAATGGGGCTCTGGTCATTACCTGCAGCCCTACGGACAGGTACTGTGCACAGGACTGATGTCTGTTCTTGGGGCCTGGCTTACTCCTCACTGTGTTGTTCTTTCTGGGGGACTCCACTCACACTTCTGCTGCTGTTGGCCCCCCCACACCTCCTTCTGCCTGGACGGCCCCTACCTTAAATGTTGTTTCTTACTGAAGCACCCACACATCATCGTGCCACCTTCAGCCCCTGGGCCTGCTGCCCGCTGTGCAGCCGTACGCCTCTGCCCGCCTTGAGGTTGTGCGCCACTGCCCTGTGCATTGCAGAGCTCTCACACCTGGTTGTACCTTCCATGACACACGTCAGAGGCTCATCCTTGCCGAGGCTTGACATTAAGGCAGACTATCTGCTGCAGCGTCTTCTCTGGACTGACACTGGGCTGCCTCGTGGTCTCCATTGTGCGCCCATTGGCACTATCCTAGTTACACCTGCTGCCAGCTTCACTCACTGGAGATCCCTGTCCTCTCACCTCACTGCCGCTGGTCGACCAGGACCCGCTTCGCTCCAGCCACTTCACCACTCCTGTAGTTTCACCTGCAGCTGTTTGCGACTATCCGGACGCCTGTCCCACTGCTAGAGCTGCTCCTGCTGTGTGGTGCTGCACCTTCCTTGAGTGCTCACAAGCAGGCCCTCACCTAAAGATGCAAAGATCGAAAGCAAATTAGTCTGATGAAGTCGTCCACTAGCTACTCTGCAACTCTACACTATAGGGGCACAGACTAAGCTGCACACACTACTAGATCAGCTCTGCTTTTCGGAACATAGGGTGGAGGATGCAGAAGGCCGCTCTTGCAGAAACAATGTTCGTGTTGTGGGTCTTCCGGAGAATGCTGAAGCCCAGGAAGCAGTGGCCTATCTAGAAGCATGGGTCCACCATGTATCCCTTCTGCTGCCCTCACACCTTTCTTCTCAATTGAAAAGGTGCACCGAGTGCCAAGGAGGAGACCCCATCAGGCACCCCCCCGAGATCGCTTCTAGTGCAAGGACTGTGATGCGATCTTGAGAGAGGCTTGCAAATGAATCGATCTGATAGTGGATAATGCGCAGGGGATGATTTTTCCAGACTATGCTGACAGTATAACATCAACAGAGCTCAGTCCTTGCTGTCAAACTCAGACTTCGGGAATCGATCACTCCTTTCTATTCCAGGCGCGGCTCTGGGTGATGATGGATGACAGGTCACTTTTTTATGGATCTACAGGAGACCTGGCCCTAGCAGAGGGTCACTTGGCTGCAGGCTCAGATGCATCACAGCCATTGGCAGACTGCTCAGGGGTTCATGACTGGCCATGCTGGCGCCTAGGGATCCGCTGACCACAGCAACTGTTGCAGTCATTGCGTTCACCCGACTATGAGCAGGTTATACAGGAAAGATGACAGGCCCTGCGAGCAGCGGTGTCATTCTGAGATCCTGCTCCATTCATGGACCCTGATGGAGATGCCTCCAAAACATCCAGCGATTGCGACTCCTCGAGATCTTGCATCCTTTCACCAGGCTCCGCCACATCACCTTCTGTGACTCCACAAACAGCAGACAATATACTCACAACTCTGAGATCATTTCTTCTTTTCTTAGGCCCTAACTGTGATGTACAGTGCCATTTTTCTTTTTTTCAATTTGTCTTGCTCTCCTTCCGAAGGGTTGTACCATTACATGCATGTCTATCTAATTTGGTAACTGTAGTTTGCTCTGAAATCGTCATTGGTTTTGCTTGCAGTCATGCCCACCAGATGCTCTGTTGTGTTTGGCGAATGTTGTTACTAATCTACTTGCTGGCTGCTGGTGTGACTTCCTGCTTCAGGCACAGTAGACCTGTTACTATTGTAAAGATTGCACTACATGGGGCATGATGCTTGGACCACGCTGGCTGGCGGATTTATTTCCACATACTTGAATACTTGTTGTTGCACCCCACAGAGCTTTGCGGACGCCTGCTTCCACCATACCCCAATAGGCAAGCCATGCTCCTGCAGGGCTTACCAACCTGCTGGCTTCCTGCACTTGCGCAATGCTTTGGGTGAGGCATCTAGCTAGGGTCTCTACACCGGAACTGGGCCTTTCAGCCCGGACGCTGGATCAGCAGAGGGCAGGGGCGAATTGGCACTGCGGGCACTTGGGCATGGGCGGAAGGGTTGGTGTCTCAGTGCACTCTGTGGGCCGTTTTTTTCCCCCTTTACTAGTCCACAGAGAGCACTGACAGGGAGAGGAAAGCAGCTTCGCTGTGCGGCCGGCTGTTCAGCGATGATCAGCTGTGGCCTCTCCTGCCCTGCCAAGCAATCACGCTGATGGTGGGCTGGGCAGGGGTGATTATGTGCCAGAATCGGCCTTAGTGGGGGTCAGGTGTTGCTCAGGCCTTTGAGCCATTTTGACCTCGCCCCCCCTGGGGCCCCGCAGCCCAGAAACAGTGCTTGCATTAGTCCTCGCCCACAGCCCTTCTCATTCAGGGCATAGTGGGCGAGGAAGAATGGGTTAGGTGATGTGGGAACTCGCACAATCTTCACCTCAGCCTCTCCCCTCACCCCCATGGATGGCCCAGAAGCTGTGTTTTTGCTTTAGCCCCTCTCCTGGCTGTCACGCCATTGCCCTGAGGCACTGAAGGGCTGGGGAGGGCTGAGTAATTTACAAATAGCTGTGGCCTAGCTGTTTTCGGGTGCTCCTGCGCTGGAGGGCTGGGGAATAATTTTTTAATAGAAATGGGCCTCACTGTTTTCAGGTACCCCTGCGCTGGAGGGCCGGGGAATAACTTTTTAATAGAAAGGAGCCTCGCTGTTTTCGGGTGCTCCTGCGCTGGACGGCTGGGGAATACTTTTTTAAGAGAAAGGGCCTAGCTCTTTTCAGGTGCTCCTGCGCTGGAGGGCTGGGGAATAATTTTTTAGGAGAAATGGGCCTCGCTGGAGGGCTGACGAATAATTTTGTAAAAGAAAGGGGCTTCGCTGTTTTCAGGTGCTCCTGCGCTGGAGGGCAGGGGGACAATTTTTTAATCAATCAATCAATCATTGCATTTGTAAAATGCGCTACATACCTGTGAGGGTCTCAAGGCGCTGGGGGGAGAGGAATTCTGCTACTGCTCGAATAGCCAGGTCTTGAGAAGTCTTCTGAAGGACTGCAGGTCTTGGGTCTGCTGTAGGTGGATGGAGAGGGTGTTCAAGGTCTTTGCGGCGAGGTGGGAGAAAGACCTGTCACACGAGGTTGCACTACGGATGCCGGGGATTGTGGTGAGGGCGAGGTCGGCGGAACGTTGCTGGCGGGTGGGGGTGTAGAAGCTGAGTCGTCTGTTGAGGTACGCTGGTCCGGTGTTGTGGAGTGCCTTGTGTGCGTGGGTGAGGAGCTTGAAACTTATCCTCTTGCTAACGGGGAGCCTGTGCAGGTCTTTCAGGTGGGGTGTGATGTGGCTACGGCGAGGGATATCGAGGATCAGGCGTGCAGAGGCGTTCTGGATGCGATGAAGTCTTTTCAGGAGTTTTGCCGAGGCTCCTGCGTAGAGTGCGTTTCCGTAGTCCAACCTGCTGCTGACGAGGGCCTGGGTGACTGTTCTTCTTGTTTCGGTGGGCATCCACTTGTAGATCTTGCGGAGCATGCGGAGGGTGTTGAAGCAGGAGGAAGAGACGGCGTTCACCTGCTTAGTCATGGAGAGGCTGGAGTCGAGGATGATTCCTAGGTTGCGGGCCTGGTCAGTGGGTGTTGGGGCTGTTCCCGGTGCGGTCGGCCACCAGGAGTCGTCCCATGCCCAAAGGGTGGATCCGAGGATGAGGACCTCCGTCTTTTCCGAGTTTAGCTTCGTCGGCTGTTCCTCATCCATTCGGCGATGGCCTTCATTCCTTCATTCCTTCATGGAGGTTGGTGTGGGGGTCCTTGGTGAAGGAGAGGATCAGTTGGGTGTCATCGGCGTAGGAGATGATGTTGAGGCCGTGTAGTCGGGCGACGTGGGAGAGCGGTGCCATGTAGATGTTGAACAGCGTCGGGCTGAGGGATGAACCCTGGGGTACACCGCAGATGATCTTGGTAGCTTCGGAGCGGAAAGGAGGGAGGCAAACGCTTTGTGTTCTGCCGGAGAGGGAGGAGGTGGTCCAGTCCAGGGCCTTCTCTTGGATCCCGGCTTCGTGGTGGTGTGTTCGTAGGGTGCGGTGGCAGACCGCGTCTAAGGCGGCTGACAGGTCCAGGAGGATGAGGGCCGCGGCTTCTCCATTGTCTAGCAGGGTTCTGATGTCATTGGTGGCGGCGATGAGGGCAGTTTCGGTGATGTAGTTGCTGTGGAACCCGGACTGGGACGGGTCCAGGATGTTGTTCTCCTTGAGGTAGCTGGTCAGTTGATTGTTGACAGTCTTCTCGATGACCTTTGCTGGGAACGGGAGCAGGGAGACAGGCCGGACATTCTTGAGGTCATTGGGGTCCGCCTTGGGTTACTTAAGTAAGGCGTTGATCTCAGAGTTTTTACAGCTCTCCGGGAAGGTCGCTGTCTCGATGGAGGTGTTGATGGCTTTTCGGAGATCGAATGCGATGGTGGTGCTAGCTTTGTTGAAGATGTGGTGTGGGAATCTGACGGGGATCCGGAGTGGATGGTGTTCATGATCTTGATGGTGTCGTCGTCGTTGATGTTGGTCCAGGAGAGCAGGCGGTTGGTGCAGGTGGTGGTCGTGGGGGTGGGTGTCTCCGTGGTGGTTGAGGTTGTAGTGGCATTGAAGCTGTCGTGGATGTCTGCGATCTTGCGATGGAAGAAGGTGGCAAGTGAGTCACACAGGTCTTGCAAGGGTGAGATGTCGTTGTTGTTAGAGCTGGGGTTGGAGAGTTCCTTCACGATGTTAAAGAGCTCTTTGCTGGTGTGTGCGCTGTTGTCTAGGTGGTCTTTGAAGGAGGCCCTTTTGGCCGATCTGATGAGGTGGTGGTGTCTGCGGGTGGCGTTTTTGTGGGCTGCGTAGCTGGCCGGTGTTCGTTCACGGAGCCAGTTATTTTCTGGCTTTCAGCAGGTTTGCTTGGAGGCCTGGAGGTCTTCCGTGAACCAGCTGGCTTTCTTGCTGGTGTGGCTTTTGGAGGGTTTCTTGAGCTGGGCGAGGGTGTTGGCGCAGTTGTGGATCCACTGTCCGAGGTTGTGGGAGGCGGTGTCGGGGTCGGTGGGGTTGCCTGGTGGGCACTGGGCAAGGGTGGTGGTTAGCTGGTCTTTGGTGACTTTGCTCCAGCAGCGGTGGGGCATCTGTTGGGTGCGGTGGTGCATAGTGGGTTTCCGGAAGGAGAAGTGGATGCAGCGATGGTCGGTCCAGTAGAGTTCGGTGGTGTGGCTGAAGGTGACGTGGGAGCTTGCGTAGAAGATGGGGTCAAGCGTGTGGCCGGAGGAGTGGGTGGGTTTTGTGACGAGTTGTCAGAGTCCGAGGTTGGCGAGGTTGTCAATCAGGGTGGTGGAGTTGGCGTTGTTGTTGTTCTCGAGGTGGAAGTTCAGGTCCCCGAGGAGGATGTAGTCCGTGGAGGCGAGGGCGTGTGAGCTGAGGCGATGGAGTCGCTGAGCTGTGGTCAGGGTCCGGGGGGTCTGTAGACGAGGGTTCCTCTGAGTGTGGTGTTGGGGTCGGTTTGGATCTGGAAGTGGAGGTGTTCGGCAGTGCTGAGGGTGTCGTCGGTGTTGGTCGAGACGCAGAGTGTTCCTGTGGATGATGGCGATTCCTCCTCCTACTCCGTTGGTGCGGTCTCTGCGGGTGATCTTGTAGCCTTCCGGGATGGCTATGGCGATGCCGGGTGCCGAGGAGGGGTTCATCCAGGTCTCTGTCAGGAAGACGACATCTGGGGAGGTTGAGTCGAGCAGTTCCCAGAGTTCAACGACATGTTTTCAGGCGGATCGGGTGTTGAGAAGAATGTGTCTGAGGTAGTTGGGTTCTTTCCTGTTGGTTGGGTTGGCGGGTTGGATGCTGGTGAAGCCGCAGTACCGGCAGGAGAAGAGCCCTTGGGTGCGCTTTGGGGCAGCCACGTAGCAGGTTCGTGCTCGTCCTGCGTTGAGTGCGTGGAGGGTGCTGGAGTCGTAGCGGAGACGGGTGCCGTGGCTTTCGTGAGGGCCAGGGGTTCTGTTGCTGGGCACGGTCCAGGCGAGGATGGGAGCAGACAGGTTTGCCTTAAGCGCCTTCGGCGCACCATCGGCGCTCCCGCTGCATGCGTCCGCTGCGCAACCGTGCAGCGGTCGCCATTTGAAGGGGAGGGACGATCAACTGTGAGGCGGGAGTGGGGCGGGAGGGGAGGTTAGGGGTCAGGGATAGGGGTGCAGATGGCGGGAGGAAGGGGGAGAGCAGAATGTGAGCAAGAAGGAGACAAAACAGTGGCAGTCAAAACGAGTAAACCAGAGTAAAAAGGAGAAAAAACAACTGTGGTAGTCAAAACAGTGACAGTCAAAATAAGTAAACCAGAGCTAAGAGTGGTAATCAGGAAAATAAATGAAATGAACTGAACACAGGGAATACCGTGTCAGTCAGGTAGGTGTGAGCTTGGAATGAAGAGAGCACAATCGGTGCAGAAGCAAAAGTGAGAGCAGAGGGCAGGCAGGCTTGAACCCTGCACAGGAGGGCTGGCTGGGTGCGAGGAGGGGCAGAGCCCGGCTGAGCAGCTGAGGAGCAGGTGAGACGAGTGAGATCCCTGGACAAAGGTTAAGAGAAAGGGGCCTCACTGTTTTGAGATGCTCCTGCGCTGGAGGGCTGGGAATAATTTGGTAATAGAAAGGGGCCTGGCTGATTTTCAGGGGCTCAGCTTGTAGGACATTGTCACCTCGGCCCTGTGTCCTTCCCAAGAACAATATTCTCCCACTTCCATCCCTTGTGTGTTTCATGCAAGGACACGCCTGCGAATTTTGGCCCCACCCGCGAATTATGGGCCACCCCTGCGAATGTGGCCCCGCCCCGCAAATGTGGGCCACTTTTTTCGTCAGTGGCCAGGCTAAATTGTGATCCCAATCTGACCCTGGCGGAGGGGCGCTCAAGTTAGCAACATCTGGCCAAGCCTCCCATTTGCCTGGGTGCTGTTTACGTCATCGGCAAGCCTCTGCCTGACTAGACAAGGAATTGACCCTCCTGAAACCCCAGCACTGTCCTCCAGGCAGAGTTTTATAGTTGTCCGCTGCTGCCAAACCCGCTGCATCAGGTAACTTAGTGGCCCATGCTGAGAGTGCTAGGCGCGTCTCACACACATAGCATAAGTGAGCTCTACACTGTCTTTCCATACGGAACTGGATTCCACTCCTTAGACAGCTTTCACAGTGGCCATTACTACCAGACACGACTGGAGCATTCAAGGCATGCAGACTCCATCCTGCAGATATGAGGAGCACTCCTACCTCCACCGCAGGGCGACATACAAGAATCCCATCTCACTAAGGCAGAGGCTGCGCACTTACAGAAACACTAGAGGGACCAGGCCTTCTCAATGAATTATTGTGCTTGTGGGATATTAGTCTGGATAAGAGCGGGGGTTCCCTTCATTGCAGACACCACAATTACCAACCTGGAAGGGTGGAACATCTTTAAGGAGGGCCATCATCTTTTGCTTGATGGAGACTTCAATAGAGTCCTGATTGGTAAGCTGGATCATTCCATCCCCATCTCTCCCTCGCACTATTGCCATATCGAATGGACGCGCACTGTTGGGCGGGCTCAACCGCTGGAGTCTTATAGACATTTGGAAATCGCGTAATGCAAAAGAAGTCTGGAGCTTTAATATATGCACATAGGGATGTACATGCTGATTTCACGAGGCACTATACTTCCCCATACACCTCAGTATCTCCTGTATCAGAGGCAGATATTAGGTCCTTTTTAGCTGATGCGTTGCTCCTTCAGGTGCCACTGGAGTGGAAAGTGGAACTTAACAGTGATATCTCAGATTTTTTAAATCAAAGGAGATATATTCTCACTTACATCCATCAAGACTCCGGGCCCTGATGGGCTACTGCGTGAGTTCCATTAAAAGTACACATCCCTTCTCGTCCCCACGCTTGAAGACACTGCATGATGGGTGTTGGACTTGGCCCTTTTTTGCAGGGTCATCCCTAAACTTTTTGCCTTCCTCATGACTTTTTTCTGACCTGTTTTTGTTGGTTTTATGACTCCGGGCACTTTACAACTGCTGATCGGTGCTAAAGTGCACAAGCTCCTTATTGTAAATTGTTGTAATGGATTTGTGACACCATGATTGGCTTATTTGATTGACTTATCAGACTCTAGTATAGTGCACCATGTGTGCACAGGGCCTGTAAATCAAATGCTGTGGTGGGCTTGCAGCACTGGTTGTGCCACCCACAGAACCAGCTTGTAAAGTGGGGTTCAGGGCTGCCATTGTAGAGCCAGTGTGCAGTTTGGGACTGCCATGTCGACTTCGCAAGTGCACCCCCTTGCCAGTCCCTAAACCTTCCCTTTTCTACATGTTAGTCACGCCTATGGTAGCCCCAAGGGCAGAGTGCATTGTATGTGAAAAGTAGGACATGCCCTGAGGTGTGTGGCATGTCCTGATAGTGAATTACAGCCAATTTAGTTTTTCACTATTGCAAGGCTATCTATTCCCATAGGCCAGAATGGGCACTTTGATTATAACATCTTATAATCATAAATGACTCAGGGAACAAGATAGGAAAATAAAGTTTAGTATGCCTGTACTCAAAATGTTTAAATACATCTTTTAGTGTGAGTTATTTGTACATTCTGTGTTTGAAAATACCCTTTTTGGAAAGTAGGTCTTTTCTTGCCTAACCATCCAGCATGCCTCTGCTAGGTTTGTGTATTCCATGTCTGGTTTGTGAGTGACAGGGGGCTGGAGAGGGCTTTTGCTCCAGCAGTCTGATGGGTCAGGGCTGGGCTGAATAGGACCTGCATTGAATAGAGTGTAGGGGGAGGATAATTCCTTTCACTTGCCTGAGCCTACATAGAATAGAGAGTAGGGGGAAGAGTTTCCTATCTAGGCCAGGTCTACTTTCAACAATTTTGTCTCCACCTCCTGCCGGGAATCTGCACCAGGGAGGACAGAACTGGTTTTGGCTGGGCACAGACACTCACTGCCTTCAGAGGACAAAGGATTTTTCAGTTTAAATATTGGGGCTCACAACTTTAGATCACTTCTGGGAATCAAGACAAACCTTTGCCAAAGAGAGAAACCAAGGAAGGTGAAGGAGGAGACTGCGCCTGTGCTGTTTGCTGTTTGGGGTTGGCCTGCAGTGGTTACTTATTGCCAAGGAAACGAAAAAAGGAACTGTGTGTGTACTTTTACTATCTTGGGGAAGATCTCGAAGGGCCTGAAGCTGAGCTTGCCTCCTGTTCTGAAGTCTCAGGGACACAAAGACTTCACCACCAGCTCCCCCTGAGTTTCCTTACTGGGAATTCTACCTGCAGAGAGGTGCCTGCTGTTGTTTTGGGCCATTTAGAGACTGCCTGCCACTGGGAACTGGAAGTGCTACGCAACAAGGAAGAAGCTTGTCGCTGCTGCAGCAGTTGCCGTCACATTGCAGAGGAAGGGTGTCGCCTTGCAGCTGCTCGCCGGCGCCTTGCAGTGGAAGCATGTCGTATCACCAGAGAAGCATGCCGCCGCCACAGAGGTTGCCATCGCATCACAGGAGAAGCGTGTCACGGGGTCGGTCGCGGCTGAAGAAACTATCGATTTCGTTGCCCGGCCATCGGGCATGCACGCATCGCATCCACGTTATTGCATTGCATCAAAGACGCAATTCTGTCGCATCGCACCGGATAGTCGCATCGCATCGAGGTGCCATTTTTTCACATCACACCCGATCACAGTAAGAAACAGACGCTTTGCCTCCTCTCCGGTAAGGAACATACGCATCACGTCCCCTGCGCTGCAGTAAGGAACAGGTGAGCTGCCTCCCCCGAAGCAAGGAACTGACGCATCGCCTTCCCTGCGACCCTTTTGTTTATGTTGCATGACGCGTCCAAGATACTTTGAGAGTAAAGTGACGCATTTACCATTTACATTGAACTAAGCTATTTCTACCATTTTTAAAGTCATATTCTTGATATTGTGGATTTTTGTTGTTTGGTCTTGTGTTGTACCTTTTTTTCTAAAATGGTGTGGTGTCCATTTGTAGTGTTATCACTGTATTACTGTATGTGGTCACAAATGCTTTACACACTGCCTCTGAGATAAGCCTGCCTGCTCGCGCCAAGCTACCAATGGGGTGAGCAGGGGTTATTTTAGGAGTGTAGCCCCCTTACCCTGACTAGAAGCAAGGGCCCCTACTTGGTCAAAGGTACCTACCTCTGTCAACTAGAGACCCCCATTTCTAACATTGAGGCTCTGACCGCTGCCTGTCTTCCGCTCTTGCTTCGTGAAGCTCTCTGTATCTCCATAACTGAACCAGGCAGGGATCTGCTTGTGCTGACATCATATAGACCACAAGCGGGTCTCAATGCAGATTTCAAAATACTCACTAAGATTCTGGCAGACCGCTTGCCCCCTCAGGTCTCTCATTTGGTTCACAAAACAGGTTTGTACCAGCACGGAGCACATTCCATAACCTGTGCCAGTTTTTTGTATACTGGAGCACGCTCCTACTGCCTGGCACTGGACCGGTTGGCTGGATCTAGAAAAACCTTCAATTCACTTGAGTGGACCTATTTGTTTGAGGTACTTCCGAAACATATGGCCTGGGGACCAGTTTTCTTTGCTTGATTAAACCCTTACACACTCAACTCTTCGCTAGGGTCCAAACAGGACAACTCATTTCTGACCTAATTATCCAAAGTGAGATGTCCTCTGGCCCAAATACCATTCTCTTTAGCAATGGAACTATGGGCTCACATCCTCCGTGCAGAAGGTACACACTATAATAATAATAATACCAGCATTTGTAAAGCGCACAGCTACCTCCAGAGAGGTGTCCCGGCGCTGCGGGCCGTCGGGAAGATTAAGGGACATATTGCCAGAGTCACAAGGTGCTGGGCTAACCTGGCGCTGTCAATCAAGCCATGAGCCCCGTGTTTCAGAGTCAGCCTTCCTGGCCGCAGCACCACACCTCTTCCCTTCCCCTTCACATTGGGGCTGTCTCCTTGGAGATCAAACTCTTCCAATCTCCCTTTACGCAGACGATATGCTCCTTTACCTTAGGGACATACATGATGCTCTGCCTGCCACAGCATGGATGCTCATTGAATTCACATATGTTTTAGGCCTCATGGTTAATTGGGCTAAATATTGGCTCTTCCCATTGGCCACTGTTATGTCTGTAGGGGGGTAGGTAAAAAGACCCCCAACCTCCAGGGTCGACAGCGTGGATGTGCCTTGAGCGCAGTGTATACTCCCTTTTCACAGCTCCCAGTAGCTGTTGTGCTGGCAGTAGGTGCAAGGGTGCCTCAACGCAGGCTACACATCTCCCGAAAACAAATTGCAATATGGCCGACAGCACGCACATGGGGTAGAGCCGCTCAT
This sequence comes from Lissotriton helveticus, assembly GCF_964261635.1. Classification (NCBI taxonomy): domain Eukaryota; kingdom Metazoa; phylum Chordata; class Amphibia; order Caudata; family Salamandridae; genus Lissotriton; species Lissotriton helveticus. The sequence continues at coordinate 68,827,212 of NC_136065.1, forward strand.
TACCATTGTAGTGTTGTGGGCACTAGACCCACACGCTACTACAAGCAGGGCCATGGACATAGGGAGTAAAGTGGTTAACAGGCTACGAGCATGTGCCTTTTATCGTCCGGCTCACATCACCCGTGATACCTGTGGTGGATTGGTGTGGGATGCAAGTGTGCTCAGCCCTCAAGGGAGTGGTTGGCAATACAAGTGCCTGCAGAGACACTAGAATGTGTCCAGCACAACACTGATGCTTGATCCTGCCCCTAGATGGTACACTCTTACCCTGGCAATCCGTCATGTTCTGCTATTTGAAGATCAGAATGTATCATACACTTGCAGACCTTCTTGATGGCAATCTTACGCAAGCAGTGATCTCGCTGCGTGCACAGATTGCTTCCTAGTGTTCCCTCCCACCATCAGTGGTGGGTCCAATAGCCCTCACAAAAATGGTGATGGTGCCAGGCTTGCTCTACTTCTTTGATACTCTCCCTCTTTATAACCCTAAGCCCTTCTTTCTTTCGATTGCTGGCACAACTGACAGGTGACTTCATTTAACATGCTACAAGAAGTAGGCTTGCAATAGCAAAGCTGTACCTAATCACTGACCAGAGGAGCCTAGCAGTTCCAAATTTTGAGCTTAACCACCTGGTTAACTACTGCATTTGAGGAGCCAGATGGTAATCAGGTTACCAGCTGGACTACACTATAACTACCTCCCCCGGTGGGAATTAACGAAAATATTGCACTTTTCCAAGACAGTATTACCCCCACCCCCTTGTCTGAAGCTAGTCGCGAGCCGCTTCTCCATGTCCCCCTCGCTCTGGCGCTTTCGCTGCTTGTTACGACTAGGGGAAGACCGGTCACGTCCCTGGCAGAGATGGGCACTTGGCATGAAGTTGTTTTTCATAGTCTTGGGGATCTCTATCCCCTAGAGGACCTTACAGCCAATGTTGGGGTTCTCCTGGGCCAGTTTCTACTACACAAGCATTGGGGTGCAATTCAACAGGCGCCCACAATGGTTTTACTGATTCAATGCTTGCATGTCCTATGGCCGGGCCGCCACTTAACAAAATGGTTTGCCAGCTCTTACGTATACACGCTGCAGGGCCTCTAACACTAGTGTGTTACCACTGGTCCTTGAGGTGGGTTGTTCCTGCTGAGACACATAATGGCAGACATCCTGGCTTGCCCTGCTTTGGTGTCTCTTGGAGCTGGTTTTAAATTAATTTAATACTACATATTGCACAGAGCCTACTTCACACCAGACAAAATCATATGAGCGTTCCCTTTGCTCCCCCACTATTGGCTGGTATCACTACTCTTTTACCCCTCTGTACAGGGAACCCCTCACTGCACACATGGGAGGTGGGTCTACTGGGCATGCTCAGGCACACAAGAAAGAACAAAGTAACACTGAGGTTCTTGAGCCTGGCTCTTTTTGTAGCTAAGCATATGATTACTCACAGGTGGAAGTCACCTGCTCCCCCTCAACTCTCTGCCAGGGCCAACATGTTTAATATCTCTACACACCTATAACCCAATAGGAGCATAAACATATTGTAAACACTTTAGCAGCGAGGAGGTTCTACAAATGTAGGTAGAGCACTAGGATCATACGTACCTACCACTGTTCAAAGTATAAAACAAACTAACACATTCATTGGATGATGTAATCAGTGATGTCATCAAGGATGCCATTTGAGACCGAGCACTTTCTGGTACAAAACTTTGATTAGACAGTATGCGGCAGATGAATGGGTTATCGTGCCATGCTAATGCTTCCCAGAAAAAGGACCAGTGGTATGGTATGCTATCAGCGCATGAGTAAAAAGATTGAGGAACTTTTTCCTGCCATCACTGAGCTGTAAAAACGGCACGATGACTGTAATAAACTTTGAGCAATGACATGCTTTGATGGCGGAGATACAATCTGGAAGGATGATTGTGTAATGGTTGTCCTTTCCTGCTTTCACTGTAGTGGAGCCAATCAGAATATGTAACCACCTGCATGTAAATGAATTGTTTCACAAGGGGCATTTGAGAAAGGCTTGATGCCAAAACGCGTCATGCCCAGTGCAAAGAAAGTCAACATTGAACCCGCAAGAGTGCTCCAGTAAAAAAGCTGAACAAAATGAGACCAAATTTGGCAGAAAGTGAGATCTTTACTCAGAAAGGATGTTTTAGGGATTATGTGGAAATCCATTCATTCGTTTTTGACAAATTAAGTTTATAAATGTATTCATATTTACAGCTGCATAGGATCCGTGGACTGGACAGATCAAAAGATACCCTGAAAAATAATTACCCAAACATATAGGGTGACAAGGTAGGGATACGATGGCTAACTAGACCTGATAGAGTGGGGTCCCAGAGTGTTTCCCTGCTGCCAAAAACCTAATTGTATTTTTAATGGTACAGCAGATCTGTTGTAAAGTTAAAAAAATTATTAAAATAAAGCAGGCTCACACCCTTTTCAATTAGAAGTCCACCATGCGGCCAGGGCCCGGTTGGTCGCCATAGTATTATATTAAGGGGAGCGGGATGTGCGGCATCCCCCTCTCTGAGCCATAGTATGGCCAGAGGGCGCCATCCCACCGGGCTTTTTCGCCACAGCCCCAACCGTGAACTTGGCTTTGGATGCCCCAGGTGGGGCCAGAGCACCCAATTAAAAAATAAAGAAGAAAACAACAGAAAAGCGTGGCTGGCCATTGAGCAGTGTCACAGAATGGGGCTGCTTGTAGTGGGCCGCAAGGGCCCTGAAGCTCTCCTTGCAGCCCCCAACAAAAAAGAAAACTGTTGGTGTCACTGGTTTGACCGCCGTGACACACACAAAAAAAAGATAAAGAAACAAATAGAAACGGGAAATTATATTAAATGAGTGGCTAAAGCCACTCATTAAGTACACACTGCTCTTGCAAAGAATGCCCTATAATGCCCTTCATTGGTGGATACACATATATTTTTTTCATGGTGGTGGCCCAATCAGGGCATGGACACCCCCAGCATGTTTAAGTATTGTAAGAAGGGCTGCAGGGAGTACAGCAGTCCCCCAGAAATACTTTACAAAAATTAACCCCACTTTTCCTGGGGTCTGTAGAGCATGACCCCAGGAAACGTTTGTGATGTTTTCAAGCATTCCTGGAGCTACAGTTTTTGCACTTCAGCTCAGACTTCAGGGACCCTTTATGGTTGATTGTATGGCTGCTTTATGTGGTCTGAAGAATGTAAAAGTGCTGACTTATGTTAACTACTGCTTTGAATGCAAATGGCTTATTTACATGTTTATTCACTAACATTGCAATACTTGTTAACAAATATCAATATCTTCATATCTAATTTTGATTGTGATAAGACAACTGTACTTTATGTTTATTTTATATGTACAATAACCAAATAAAGTTATTTGAATTGAATTGAATTGAATATATCCAATATTAAAATTTGTTGGTTTTTATGATGATTCCTAACATGTCAATTTTTTTTTTTTTTAAGGTGGTGAACTTTTAATAAAGCAAATAGATTTGCCTTTACGTTGATGTAGGGATCCCTTGACAAAACCATTAGGCATATCTTGTATATTTATGTAGTTGCCCCTTTACAAAGGCAATAGACACACCTCTTATATATTCGAAGTGACTTACATTAAAAGAACAACCTAGAAATTCACTGAAAAAAGCTAAGGTTAATGCAGCAGTTATAGTTAGGTATTAAAAAATAAACCTTGGAAATTGACTGAAAACAGTTGGATAAAGGGATGCTGTAGTTGGGTGAAAATGTCAATTGCAACATTACATTTTAAACTATAAAAACAATTGAAATCCACAAGTTATAGTTAACTGAAGTAACCATAACTTGCGACCTGAAGTAACTATAACTTTCCCCCGCGCCATGCACGGCTTATTACTTCACACATTGCATCACTCCTGACATTTTCTATGACATCACTGAGACTGATCTTCATATAGTCAATGGTTTCAGGTGGTTATATTCTTAAAATTGGGTCTGGTTATATTTCTTTCAATCAGGTGGTTATTGTCCTTAAAGCCAAGGTGCTCCTCTTTTTAATATCCGCATTACTTATTGGTCTTAGGATGGAAGTTTTACAGATAACACATTGGGGTATTTATTAGGCTTTTATTTGGGTGGCTCTAAATCTTGTCATTGGTGAGGCTTGGAGTTATGTTTCTAAATTGCTAATTCGGAAGGTGACTGTGATCCCGTTGCGCAGCGGATTCTCTCTTGTGATGTAGGCCATCCTGCCGTACACTCAGTAGCCCCTCTTCAGAGACAGCCTGGTGCCCAAGGCTAATACAGGTACTCAGTGACACATGCCCAAGCTCTCATCGCCTCCAAGTCTCAAGTATTGAGAAGAATGGCAGACCACAGATAGATGACCAGGTGACCTTGTGAAGACTTCGGTCCTGATGTCGATTCCGGCGGACGGGTTACTCCATCACAACAGGAACAGATATCCCTTCAGCTGAACTATAAATCCCGTAGGTTATTATGGGGTTTATATTTTTACCGACATGATATCCATCAACGTCATTAAGGAGTAGCCCGTTCACTAAAATATAAATAAGTCTCCCTGTTTTCTGTTTTTACTGATTTTCACCGATAAATGCAGACAGTGAACATTCATTTTCTTGTCTGTATTTATTTTTAAATGTGGATAAAAACGGAAATTGGGTTGCTTTTTTAATCATTCTAAATATTGTCTGCCATGACTGGCAGGCCAATAGATGTGTGGACTAATGTGGAAGAGGTGTGGCGCCGCGGCCAGGGCGACTGACGCTGGAATCTGGGGACCACGGTTCGATCCCCGGCTCCGGCGGCAGATTAACCCAGCACCATGTGACTCTGGGCAATAGCTCGCTTAATCTTCCCGACGGCCCCCCAGCGCCTAGAGACCCTTACGGGTGATTGTGCGCTTTACAAATGTGGACTTTACTTTACTTTACTAATAGATAAGGGGGTTAAAAAAGAAAGAAATCTTAGTAAATAAGCTTTAACAGAAGTAGGTATGCACAAGGTTGATAATGAAATTTGCATGTTTTCATATAAGTGTACTGATTTTTATTCTGCAGGTATTAAAAACACTGAATCCTGGCAGGCATTCAAGCATGAGTGCATATTTATTGGTTAAATAAATGTGGAAATACACTAATTTCTGCTTAATTTTTCCACAAAACCCAAAATAAATATGGATAAATACAGATACAATTAGGACAAAATAAATATGGATAAATACAGATGGAAATGGCAAAAAAATAAAAACCATAAAACTGTTAGTCCTAAATATAAATCACGCCCTAAATGAGACTAACTCATGAAGACTGGCATTAGCGACCAAACTGGGCAGTGGCAGTATAGCGATGACCCACTCTTGAGTATGGAAAATATTTGTTCACAGAAGTATTGTTCCATTGGCTTTATATCTTCTATTCTTAACTCTAAAGGAGCAATATTTTTGTAAATAATATTCAGGACACAATATTTCAGGCAGACGGTATTTTGGTGACTATGTTCTGGTAACATACATACTCCTATCAGCAATCTATGACATTGGGAGAGACAACCTGCATTAGGAAAGACTAAAACAGGAAGAAGAAGAAGCTATTTTCCAAGTCCCTTCATCGTAATGTAGGTGCATGATCTGGTTTGAAGACAGTCTGTGCAGGAAGGATGGCGCCGCCATTTGAGCCAAGGCCACCTCCCATGCCATTGTAGTTCACATTTAATCAGAATGGCTCAATGCATCACAGATGGACAGAGAGTATTTGATTTCGCTGCTCTATAAATATAAATAATAAATATGTTGCACTGCAAGTCAGAACAAAAGATGCCTTTTGAGATATGCGAGAGCCACAGAGCTGTAGTCCTACCAGTAGTAGCTACTCATAGTGGTAGAGTTCACTTGAGTTAAGTATGAGTGTGAGTGGAGACTCTCACCAAAGCCTCTTTCTACTGCACAAGATTGTGTCAGTGAGTGCACTCTTTGCCTTTCTTGTTTGGTGGATAGAATGACTGTAGAGTCCTCACACTCTCCACTGCCAGGAAGTGTTTGGAGTAAATCATAGGCCCAGAGCAGTATTTGTACGAGTAAATCAGCAGCTTCATTAAGGCGTTAGTTAGAACACTAGGAGATGCCAATTCTTGCTCGCCAACTTATTGTTGGTGAGCCACATATGAGAACAACCTCTGCTACGGGGTGGTAGGCGGAGTTTTGCCGAAACTCCAAAACTCAGCAAACTTCACGAGCGGAACAGAATTTATCGCCCACCCCTAATTGCAAGGTTGAATCCTCCGTGTTTTCCTCAAGGGTAAAAGTGATTGGATGTGCCACCACAGTCCCTGGTATTGTCATGGTGGTGCTCCATTCCATGGCAGTGGGGTGGTTCCTGTCGCCCATGAAGTCGACGATCAGATGCGTTATAGGGGTTATTAAATCTCACTGTGTTCGATGTTCTCCCTGCCGTGGCATTCCCGGAGCTGGCAGCTGCTGGGTCAAAGAATCCCGAAGAGAATCCCCCAGAGAATCCTCCGAACAGCCCAGACAATGACCCACTGCCAAGCTGAAAGAGAAGAAAGTTGGCATTTGTAAATATCAACACCAAAACATCTACGATGTAATCAAGGAAAATTGACATTGTTCACAAAATGATTATATTCACTGAAAGGGATTCCTCAAGACTAAAGAAGGGTGACACCAGAAGACTGTTCTCAGTACTAAAAATCTTGCAACATCAGGAGATGCCCCTGTGAACAACAACTTCCACCAGTGACAGCTGCAGCTCTCACACCATGTTCCTCTAAGGGATGTGCTCCTATCAGGCATGACCTCCCTACAGAAGGAAGTGCTCAAGCTATGGAGAGATGTTTATGTGGGAAAAAGTGATTTGATAGCAATCACCTCCCTACAGAATAACATCCCGGAGCTGTGGAGAATTGTTGATATTTGTGTCCTGTCTTATCAGAAGACATGATCTGCTCTACAGAAGGACAAGCTGAAGGTATGAGATATATGTCTTTTGAAAAATCTGATAATGTAGAAATGGCCTCCATACAGAAGGACATCACAAGGCTTTGGAGAGAGATTTCTATCAATGAGATTCTATGCTCCTTTTGCAAAAGCTTTGGGAACATATAAGAGTATATTTGGCAACTAGAAGAAAGGCCTAGACACATGATGATGGTGAAAAACTGGCATGTGTGTTGCTTCCAAACCAACAATTAAGGCCCTTGAACGTCCCGCAAGAGGTCATGTTTGACCTGACTCCACAAATTGCAGGATTGTTGGAGATCAGACAATAAAATGCTGCAAATACTGCATGGAAATCCTGGTGGGATGTTGTTGGTGTCCTGTTGAGAACAGTTTTTGTCTAAAGGAATGATTGTAATGTTTCCTTTAAAGGTGAGCTTTGTTACAGGTTGATTTTAGGACATTAAATGTGTCATCAATAAAGTGATTTATTGGTTATGGAAATTGGTCTCCTTTCCTATAATTAGGGCTCTGACTGTTAGTATTGAGAGATCTCATTGTGGCAAAGGATTCTCTAGATGTTTTTCAGAAAATGCAGTAGCATCTAATACATTGAGGGTGGGTACTGAAATTGTCCAAAAGAGGTAAGTGAGGGGGGAGTATTGCAGTAATCCCTATAGGCGGTGGCGGCCGGTAATTTTAGCAAGAAGGGTGATGGGCACACACGCAAACATACACACTCACCCACACCCATGTATTCACACACAAGGGAACGCATGTATCCATTTCCAACACTCACTCCCAAATGTTTATACATACAGGCACACATGCTCCAAACATTAACAGAATCACACTTACCATGCAGAACTGTCTCACAGGTCCCAGGAGGATTGGGACGGCAGCCTTTGGTTCACCTTAGCTCAGGCACTCAGGAGCCTGCACATTTAGCGAATGTCTAGCTCCTGGGTAAAGAGTGTCTGTCAGGCTATGCATTGCTCATCATGACACTCTTCTTGTTGAGTAAAAGGTGAGTGGGCATCCCCCCCCTACCCATTAGGACACGCAAGGCCTGCCTAAAGGCGTTTTTGTGAGTGGAGTATCCTAAGGCTCTTAAACATAGTCTGTGAGCGTGGAATATAGTGATAGCCCCAAAAGTGTGCTCAGTGATGATAGAGTATTCAAATACACTCCAATGTAGTCTGTGAAGGTGAGTATTGCAATATTTTTCAAAGCCGTCAGTGAGGGTAAGGTCTTTCTATCCTCTAATGCGTCTGTGGGAGTGGAGTACTGTACAAGTCCCTTAAGAGTCCAGTACAGGTAAAATATTGCAAAAGTATCTAAAGTGGTGTGTGGTAGTGGTGAGCTGCAATGGTCCTAAAGGGGCCAGTGAGGGTGGAACATTAAAATAGTCCATAAGGCTGCCTGCGAGTGTTGAGCGTTGGAATTAAAGTTCCCAGTGAAAATAGAGGACTGAAATAGCCCCTAAAGTGGCCTGTGGGAGGAGTAGAGGAATAGCACTGAAAGCACAGAGTCAGCTTTGGAAGCTGCCACAGACAATATCAGGTATATGGTGGATAAGTGAGGTTCTGTGGTGCTCGTATTACTTGACCTGTCTGCAGCATTTGATACCGCCAGCCAGTCCGTGGTAGTGACCCCGCTGGCCAAGTTAGGGATTAAAAACACTCCTCTACAGCTGCTGAAACCGGGAGAGCCCAGGCACTGCTCTGACAACAGTTCAACCCTGAACCCTTCTCTGTCCTGTGTGGGGTGCCACAAGGTTCCTCATCAAGTCCTACTTTATTTAACTCATGTGAATCTCCTTTAGTCGCTCTCATTAGATTTGTTGGCTTATTGGTACATTTCTTTGCAGATGACACTCAAATAGTCCTTCTGATTCAAAAGAACATCCAATGAACAAGCCAGTAGTTTCCAAAATTGTAAGCGGGCAATTAGTAACTGTATGACAAGAAATTGTCTGAAATGAAATGTGGAAAGAGCAGAGGTCCTCATCTTTGGTAATCAACCCAATGTATGGTCTTCAGCTTGGAAGCCCGAAGAGCCGGGAGTGATTCCTACACCAGTGAAATCAGCTGGGAATGTGGGGGTGATGTTTGATCATTTACTGGCTTTTACTAAGCAAGTGAGTTCTGTATATCAACTTGCATCCTTATTTTAGGAATGCTCAAGAAAAGCCTCCCAAATAGCTCTCTGCATTTATTAACTTTACAGATGTTGTTTCCTGGCTCACAAACTAGATCCCCTTTTTGAGAACTATTGGGATGTAATTAGTAAGAGCCTTGACAAAAAATTATACCACCAATTTAGAGTAGGGTCACTACCTGTGAGGTCCTTCACTAAGAACTGGGTTGGCCATACAACAGAGTACTGCTCTCGATGTAAAGACCATAAGGAGAGTGTGGGACATCTCTTTTTTGCCTGTCCGGCCTACCTCGCCGCGAGGAATAAATGGATTAGGCCCATATGTCGTAAATTAAAGGTTGGAGGGTGTACTGAGGCATTGTGGGCTTTAAGAACGAATACCTCCGAGACTGTGGTCGTTGGCGTTGCAAAATTCTTAGGGTGGGCATGGATAATCAGAGCTAGACATCATCATGTATAAACAATTTTAATTTTAAAATATGGTCCCTTTTAATTTATCATACTGAGTCTTTATAATTCACTGTTTAATCATTGTTTAAATGATCTTAACGAACCAAATGAATTTGAAATGAATTGTGATGTTGTTACACTTTATTGTATATAATATTTGGTCCCTTTTATCATGTTTGTAAAGTGTCTTTTATGATGTAAAAATCGAAATAAAGACGTATGAGCTGAACTGAACTTTACAGATGTAAAGAGACGGTAAGCAGTCCAAAATGCAGCGGCCGCCTGATTTTAGCTATCCCTAAACATTGCACGGTTGCATCCGAATGAGATCACCTGCACTGGCTACCAATCAGGAAGAGGTCCGTATTCAAATCTCTGTTAACAGCACATAAAGGACTAGCTGGGCTAGGTGTGAAATATCTGGAGGAAAGATTCCAAAGATATGTACCGCGTAGGGTATAAGGCTCAGGATCCAGAAACAAATGTGACAGTGCAGAAGGTCTGGAGATACCACTGGGGTGAAAGATCCTTCAGGCATGAAACAGCAAACTACTGGAATGCTTTACCCAGAGATATCCAGGCTGCTGACCACCACTTGTCCTTCAGGAAATAACTGACAGGATGGTGTTTCAACTGAGGGTCTAATTCTTTGTTTCAGAGATAAGGTGGGAAGAGTATGTTTGTGGTAACACTCTATAAATTGTTAGTATTCTTCTTATTTTAATACCAATGAGAGAGTAGTATTGCAATCATCCCTAAAGCGGACTTTGAGGGTGAAATTGTTATAGTCTATAAATTGTGAAGGACTATCAAGTGTTGCAATCATCCGGAAATTGGTCAGTGAGAATAGAGTTGTGAAATAACCCTTGAAGCGGCCAGTGAGGGTGGAATATTACAATAGCCCCTAATGTGGCCAGTGATGGAGTACTGTAATAGGCCCTAATGTGGCCAGTGGTGGAGTACTGTAATAGCCCCAAAAGGGGCCTGTAATGGAGTACTGTAATAGCCCCTAAAGGGGCCTGTGATGGAGTACTGTAATAGGCCCTAATGTGGCCAGTGGTGGAGTACTGTAATAGCCCCAAATGGGGCCTGTAATGGAGTACTGTAATAGCCCCTAAAGGGGCCTGTGATGGAGTACTGTAATAGCCCCTAAAGGGGCCTGTGATGGAGTACTGTAATAGCCCCTAATGGGGCCAGTGATGGAGTACTGTAATAGCCCCAAAAGGGGCCTGTGGTGGAGTACTGTAATAGCCCCTAAAGGGGCCTGTGATGGAGCACTGTAATTGTCCCTAATGTGGCCAGTGGTGGAGTACTGTAATAGCCCCTAAAGGGGCCTGTGATGGAGTACTGTAATAGCCCCTAAAGGGGCCTGTGATGGAGCACTGTAATTGTCCCTAATGTGGCCAGTGGTGGAGTACTGTAATAGCCCCAAAAGGGGCCTGTGATGGAGTACTGTAATAGCCCCTAAAGGGACCTGTGATGGAGTACTGCAATAGCCCTTAAAGGGGCCTGTGATGGAGTACTGTAATAGCCCCTAATGTGGCCAGTGATGGAGTACTGTAATAGCCCCTAAAGGGACCTGTGATGGAGTACTGCAATAGCCCTTAAAGGGGCCTGTGATGGAGTACTGTAATAGCCCCTAATGTGGCCAGTGATGGAGTACTGTAATAGCCCCTAAAGGGGCCCTGTGATGGAGTACTGTAATAGCCCCTAAAGGGGCCTGTGATGGAGTACTGTAATAGCCCCTAAAGGGGCCTGTGATGGAGTACTGTAATAGCCCCTAATGTGGCCAGTGATGGAGTACTGTAATAGCCCCTAAAGGGGCCTGTGATGGAGTACTGTAATAGCCCCTAAAGTGGCCAGTGATGGAGTACTGTAATAGCCCCAAAAGAGGCCTGTGATGGAGTACTGTAATAGGCCCTAAAGTGGCCTGTGATGGAGTAATGTAATAGCCCCAAAAGGGGCCTGTGATGGAGTACTGTAATAGGCCCTAATGTGGCCAGTGGTGGAGTACTGTAATAGGCCCTAAAGGGGCCTGTGATGGAGTACTGTAATAGCCCCTAATGTGGCCAGTGGTGGAGTACTGTAATAGCCCCTGAAGGGGCCTGTGATGGAGTACTGTAATAGGCCCTAATGTGGCCAGTGATGGAGTACTGTAATAGCCCCAAAAGGGGCCTGTGATGGAGTACTGTAATAGCCCCAAAAGGGGCCTGTGATGGAGTACTGTAATAGGCCCTAATGTGGCCAGTGGTGGAGTACTGTAATAGCCCCAAAAGGGGCCTGTAATGGAGTACTGTAATAGCCCTAAAGTGGCCAGTGATGGAGTACTGTAATAGCCCATGAAGTAGCCTGTGATGGAGTACTGTAATAGCCCCTAAAGGGGCCTGTGAAGGAGTACTTTAATAGCCCCAAAAGGGGCCTGTGATGGAGTACTGTAATAGCCCTAAAGTGGCCTGTGATGGAGTACTGTAATAACCCCTAAAGGGGCCTGTGATGGAGTACTGTAATAACCCCTAAAGGGGCCTGTGATGGAGTACTGTAATAGCCCCTAAAGGGGCCTGTGATGGAGTACTGTAATAGCCCCTAAAGGGGCCTGCGATGGAGTACTGTAATAGGCCCTAAAGGGGCCTGTGATGGAGTACTGTAATAGCCCCTAAATGGGCCTGTGAAGGAGTACTGTAATAGCCCCAAAAGGGGCCAGTGATGGAGTACTGTAATAGCCCTAAAGTGGCCTGTGATGGAGTACTGTAATAGCCCCTAAAGGGGCCTGTGAAGGAGTACTGTAATAGCCCCAAAAGGGGCCAGTGATGGAGTACTGTAATAGCCCTAAAGGGGCCAGTGATGGAGTACTGTAATACCCCCTAAAGGGGCCTGTGATGGAGTACTGTAATAGCCCCTAAAGGGGCCTGTGATGGAGTACTGTAATAGGCCCTAAAGGGGCCTGTGATGGAGTACTGTAATAGCCCCTAAAGTGGCCAGTGATGGAGTACTGTAATAGCCCCAAAAGGGGCCAGTGATGGAGTACTGTAATAGCCCTAAAGTGGCCTGTGATGGAGTACTGTAATAACCCCTAAAGGGGCCTGTGATGGAGTACTGTAATAACCCCTAAAGGGGCCTGTGATGGAGTACTGTAATAGCCCCTAAAGGGGCCTGTGATGGAGTACTGTAATAGCCCCTAAAGGGGCCTGTGATGGAGTACTGTAATAGGCTCTAAAGGGGCCTGTGATGGAGTACTGTAATAGCCCCTAAAGGGGCCTGTGATTGAGTACTGTAATAGCCCCAAAAGGGGCCTGTGATGGAGTACTGTAATAGCCGCTAAAGGGGCCTGTGATGGAGTACTGTAATAGCCCCTAAAGTGGCCAGTGATGGAGTACTGTAATAGCCCCTAAAGGGGCCTGTGATGGAGTACTGTAATAGCCCCTAAAGGGGCCTGTGATGGAGTACTGTAATAGCCCCAAAAGGGGCCTGTGATGGAGTACTGTAATAGCCCCAAAAGGGGCCTGTGATGGAGTACTGTAATAGCCCCTAATGGGGCCAGTGATGGAGTACTGTAATGGCCCCAAAAGGGGCCTGTGATGGAGTACTGTAATAGCCCCTGAAGGGGCCTGTGATGGAGTACTGTAATAGGCCCTAATGTGGCCAGTGATGGAGTACTGTAATAGCCCCAAAAGGGGCCTGTGATGGAGTACTGTAATAGCCCCAAAAGGGGCCTGTGATGGAGTACTGTAGTAGGCCCTAATGTGGCCAGTGATGGAGTACTGTAATAGCCCCAAAAGGGGCCTGTGATGGAGTACTGTAATAGGCCCTAATGTGGCCAGTGGTGAAGTACTGTAATAGCCCCAAAAGGGGCCTGTAATGGAGTACTGTAATAACCCTAAAGTGGCCTGTGATGGAGCACTGTAATATCCCCTATTGTGGCCAGTGATGGAGTACTGTAATAGCCCCAAAAGGGGCCTGTGATGGAGTACTGTAATAGCCCCAAAAGGGGCCTGTGATGGAGTACTGTAATAGACCCTAATGTGGCCAGTGATGGAGTACTGTAATAGCCCCAAAAGGGGCCTGTGATGGAGTACTGTAATAGGCCCTAATGTGGCCAGTGATGGAGTACTGTAATAGCCCCAAAAGGGGCATGTGATGGAGTACTGTAATAGCCCCTAAAGGGGCCTGTGATGGAGTACTGCAATAGCCCCAAAAGGGGCCTGTGATGGAGTACTGTAATAGCCCCAAAAGGGGCCTGTGATGGTGTACTGTAATAGGCCCTAATGTGGCCAGTGATGGAGTACTGTAATAGCCCCTAAAGGGGCCTGTGATGGAGTACTGTAATAGCCCCTAAAGGGGCCTGTGATGGAGTACTGTAATAGGCCCTAATGTGGCCAGTGGTGGAGTACTGTAATAGCCCCAAAAGGGGCCTGTAATGGAGTACTGTATTAGCCCAAGAAGTAGCCTGTGATGGAGTACTGTAATAGCCCCTAAAGGGGCCTGTGATGGAGTACTGTAATAGCCCCAAAAGGGGCCTGTGATGAAGTACTGTATTAGGCCCTAATGTGGCCAGTGGTGGAGTACTGTAATAGCCCCAAAAGGGGCCTGTAATGGAGTACTGTAATAGCCCTAAAGTGGCCTGTGATGGAGCACTGTAATATCCCCTATTGTGGCCAGTGATGGAGTACTGTAATAGCCCCAAAAGGGGCCTGTGATGGAGTACTGTAATAGCCCCAAAAGGGGCCTGTGATGGAGTACTGTAATAGGCCCTAATGTGGCCAGTGATGGAGTACTGTAATAGCCCCTAAAGGGGCCTGTGATGGAGTACTGTAATAGCCCCTAAAGGGGCCTGTGATGGAGTACTGTAATAGGCCCTAATGTGGCCAGTGGTGGAGTACTGTAATAGCCCCAAAAGGGGCCTGTAATGGAGTACTGTAATAGCCCTAAAGTGGCCTGTGATGGAGCACTGTAATATCCCCTAATGTGGCCAGTGATGGAGTACTGTAATAGCCCCAAAAGGGGCCTGTGATGGAGTACTGTAATAGCCCCTAAAGGGGCCTGTGATGGAGTACTGTAATAGCCCTGAAGGGGCCTGTGATGGAGTACTGTAATAGCCCCTAAAGGGGCCTGTGATGGAGTACTGTAATAGCCCCTAAAGGGGCCTGTGATGGAGTACTGTAATAGCCCCTAATGTGGCCAGTGATGGAGCACTGTAATATCCCCTAATGTGGCCAGTGATGGAGTACTGTAATAGCCCCTAAAGGGGCCTGTGATGGAGTACTGTAATAGCCCCTAATGTGGCCAGTGGTTGAGTACTGTAATAGCCCCTAAAGGGGCCTGTGATGGAGTACTGTAATAGCCCCTAATGTGGCCAGTGATGGAGCACTGTAATAGCCCCTAATGTGGCCAGTGATTGAGTACTGTAATATCCCCTAATGTGGCCAGTGATTGAGTACTGTAATAGCCCCTAAAGGGGCCTGTGATGGAGTACTGTAATAGCCCCTAAAGTGGCCAGTGATGGAGTACTGTAATAGCCCCTAAAGGGGCCAGTGATGGAGTACTGTAATAGCCCCAAAAGGGGCCTGTGATGGAGTACTGTAATAGCCCCTAAAGGGGCCAGTGATGGAGTACTGTAATAGCCCCAAAAGGGGCCTGTGATGGAGTACTGTAATAGCCCCAAAAGGGGCCTGTGATGGAGTACTGTAATAGCCCCTAAAGGGGCCTGTGATGGAGTACTGTAATAGCCCCTGAAGGGGCCTGTGATGGAGTACTGTAATAGGCCCTAAAGGGGCCTGTGATGGAGTACTGTAATAGCCCCAAAAGGGGCCTGTGATGGAGTACTGTAATAGCCCCTAAAGGGGCCTGTGATGGAGTACTGTAATAGCCCCTGAAGGGGCCTGTGATGGAGTACTGTAATATCCCCTAATGTGGCCAGTGATTGAGTACTGTAATAGCCCCTAAAGGGGCCTGTGATGGAGTACTGTAATAGCCCCTAAAGTGGCCAGTGATGGAGTACTGTAATAGCCCCTAAAGGGGCCAGTGATGGAGTACTGTAATAGCCCCAAAAGGGGCCTGTGATGGAGTACTGTAATAGCCCCTAAAGGGGCCAGTGATGGAGTACTGTAAAAGCCCCAAAAGGGGCCTGTGATGGAGTACTGTAATAGCCCCTAAAGGGGCCTGTGATGGAGTACTGTAATAGCCCCTGAAGGGGCCTGTGATGGAGTACTGTAATAGGCCCTAAAGGGGCCTGTGATGGAGTACTGTAATAGCCCCAAAAGGGGCCTGTGATGGAGTACTGTAATAGGCCCTAAAGGGGCCAGTGATGGAGTACTGTAATTACCCCTAAAGGGGCCTGTGATGGAGTACTGTAATAGCCCCTAAAGGGGCTTGTGATGGAGCACTGTAATATCCCCTAATGTGGCCAGTGATGGAGTACTGTAATAGCCCCTAAAGGGGCCTGTGATGGAGTACTGTAATAGCCCCTAATGTGGCCAGTGGTTGAGTACTGTAATAGCCCCTAAAGGGGCCTGTGATGGAGTACTGTAATAGCCCCTAATGTGGCCAGTGATGGAGTACTGTAATAGCCCCTATAGGGGCCTGTGATGGAGTACTGTAATAGCCCCTAATGTGGCCAGTGATGGAGTACTGTAATAGCCCCTAAAGGGGCCTGTGATGGAGTACTGTAATAGCCCCTAAAGGGGCCTGTGATGGAGTACTGTAATAGCCCCTAAAGGGGCCTGTGATGGAGTACTGTAATAGCCCCTAATGTGGCCAGTGATGGAGCACTGTAATAGCCCCTAATGTGGCCAGTGATTGAGTACTGTAATATCCCCTAATGTGGCCAGTGATTGAGTACTGTAATAGCCCCTAAAGGGGCCTGTGATGGAGTACTGTAATAGCCCCTAAAGTGGCCAGTGATGAAGTACTGTAATAGCCCCTAAAGTGGCCAGTGATGGAGTACTGTAATAGCCCCTAAAGGGGCCAGTGATGGAGCACTGTAATAGCCCCTAAAGGGGCCTGTGATGGAGTACTGTAATAGCCCCTAATGTGGCCTGTGATGGAGCACTGTAATAGCCCCTAAAGGGGCCAGTGATGGAGTACTGTAATAGCCCCTAATGTGGCCTGTGATGGAGTACTGTAATAGCCCCTAATGTGGCCTGTGATGGAGTACTGTAATAGCCCCTAAAGGGGCCTGTGATGGAGTACTGTAATAGCCCCTAAAGGGGCCTGTGATGGAGTACTGTAATAGCCCCTAAAGGGGCCAGTGATGGAGTACTGTAATAGCCCCTAAAGGGGCCTGTGATGGAGTACTGTAATAGCCTCTAAAGGAGCCAGTGATGGTGTACTGTAATAGCCCCTAAAGGGGCCTGTGATGGAGTACTGTAATAGCCCCTAAAGGGGCCAGTGATGGAGTACTGTAATAGCCCCTAAAGGGGCCTGTGATGGAGTACTGTAATAGCCTCTAAAGGGGCCAGTGATGGTGTACTGTAATAGCCCCTAAAGGGGCCTGTGATGGAGTACTGTAATAGCCTCTAAAGGGGCCAGTGATGGTGTACTGTAATAGCCCCTAAAGGGGCCTGTGATGGAGTACTGTAATAGCCCCTAAAGTGGCCAGTGATGGTGTACTGTAATGGCCCCTAAAGGGGCCAGTGATGGAGTACTGCAATAGCCCCTAAAGGGGCCAGTGATGGAGTACTGCAATAGCCCAAGAAGTAGCCTGTGATGGAGTACTGTAATAGCCTCTAAAGGGGCCAGTGATGGAGTACTGCAATAGCCCCTAAAGGGGCCAGTGATGGAGTACTGCAATAGCCCAAGAAGTAGCCAGTGATGGTGTACTGTAATAGCCCCTAAAGGGGCCTGTGATGGAGTACTGTAATAGCCCCTAAAGGGGCCTGTGATGGAGTACTGCAATAGCCCAAGAAGTAGCCTGTGATGGAGTACTGTAATAGCCTCTAAAGGGGCCTGTGATGGAGTACTGTAATAGCCCCTAAAGGGACCTGTGATGGAGTACTGTAATAGCCCCTAAAGTGGCCAGTGATGGAGTACTGTAATAGCCCCTAAAGGGGCCTGTGATGGAGTACTGTAATAGCCCCTAAAGGGGCCAGTGATGGAGTACCCGTAATAGCCCCTAAAGGGGCCTGTGATGGAGCACTGTAATAGCCCCAAAAGGGGCCTGTGATGGAGTACTGTAATAGCCCCTAAAGGGGCCTGTGATGGAGTACTGTAATAGCCCCTAAAGTGGCCAGTGATGGAGTACTGTAATAGCCCCTAAAGGGGCCTGTGATGGAGTACTGTAATAGCCCCTAAAGGGGCCTGTGATGGAGTACTGTAATAGCCCCAAAAGGGGCCTGTGATGGAGTACTGTAATAGCCCCAAAAGGGGCCTGTGATGGAGTACTGTAATAGCCCCTAATGGGGCCAGTGATGGAGTACTGTAATGGCCCCAAAAGGGGCCTGTGATGGAGTACTGTAATAGCCCCTGAAGGGGCCTGTGATGGAGTACTGTAATAGGCCCTAATGTGGCCAGTGATGGAGTACTGTAATAGCCCCAAAAGGGGCCTGTGATGGAGTACTGTAATAGCCCCAAAAGGGGCCTGTGATGGAGTACTGTAGTAGGCCCTAATGTGGCCAGTGATGGAGTACTGTAATAGCCCCAAAAGGGGCCTGTGATGGAGTACTGTAATAGGCCCTAATGTGGCCAGTGGTGAAGTACTGTAATAGCCCCAAAAGGGGCCTGTAATGGAGTACTGTAATAACCCTAAAGTGGCCTGTGATGGAGCACTGTAATATCCCCTATTGTGGCCAGTGATGGAGTACTGTAATAGCCCCAAAAGGGGCCTGTGATGGAGTACTGTAATAGCCCCAAAAGGGGCCTGTGATGGAGTACTGTAATAGACCCTAATGTGGCCAGTGATGGAGTACTGTAATAGCCCCAAAAGGGGCCTGTGATGGAGTACTGTAATAGGCCCTAATGTGGCCAGTGATGGAGTACTGTAATAGCCCCAAAAGGGGCATGTGATGGAGTACTGTAATAGCCCCTAAAGGGGCCTGTGATGGAGTACTGCAATAGCCCCAAAAGGGGCCTGTGATGGAGTACTGTAATAGCCCCAAAAGGGGCCTGTGATGGTGTACTGTAATAGGCCCTAATGTGGCCAGTGATGGAGTACTGTAATAGCCCCTAAAGGGGCCTGTGATGGAGTACTGTAATAGCCCCTAAAGGGGCCTGTGATGGAGTACTGTAATAGGCCCTAATGTGGCCAGTGGTGGAGTACTGTAATAGCCCCAAAAGGGGCCTGTAATGGAGTACTGTATTAGCCCAAGAAGTAGCCTGTGATGGAGTACTGTAATAGCCCCTAAAGGGGCCTGTGATGGAGTACTGTAATAGCCCCAAAAGGGGCCTGTGATGAAGTACTGTATTAGGCCCTAATGTGGCCAGTGGTGGAGTACTGTAATAGCCCCAAAAGGGGCCTGTAATGGAGTACTGTAATAGCCCTAAAGTGGCCTGTGATGGAGCACTGTAATATCCCCTATTGTGGCCAGTGATGGAGTACTGTAATAGCCCCAAAAGGGGCCTGTGATGGAGTACTGTAATAGCCCCAAAAGGGGCCTGTGATGGAGTACTGTAATAGGCCCTAATGTGGCCAGTGATGGAGTACTGTAATAGCCCCTAAAGGGGCCTGTGATGGAGTACTGTAATAGCCCCTAAAGGGGCCTGTGATGGAGTACTGTAATAGGCCCTAATGTGGCCAGTGGTGGAGTACTGTAATAGCCCCAAAAGGGGCCTGTAATGGAGTACTGTAATAGCCCTAAAGTGGCCTGTGATGGAGCACTGTAATATCCCCTAATGTGGCCAGTGATGGAGTACTGTAATAGCCCCAAAAGGGGCCTGTGATGGAGTACTGTAATAGCCCCTAAAGGGGCCTGTGATGGAGTACTGTAATAGCCCTGAAGGGGCCTGTGATGGAGTACTGTAATAGCCCCTAAAGGGGCCTGTGATGGAGTACTGTAATAGCCCCTAAAGGGGCCTGTGATGGAGTACTGTAATAGCCCCTAATGTGGCCAGTGATGGAGCACTGTAATATCCCCTAATGTGGCCAGTGATGGAGTACTGTAATAGCCCCTAAAGGGGCCTGTGATGGAGTACTGTAATAGCCCCTAATGTGGCCAGTGGTTGAGTACTGTAATAGCCCCTAAAGGGGCCTGTGATGGAGTACTGTAATAGCCCCTAATGTGGCCAGTGATGGAGCACTGTAATAGCCCCTAATGTGGCCAGTGATTGAGTACTGTAATATCCCCTAATGTGGCCAGTGATTGAGTACTGTAATAGCCCCTAAAGGGGCCTGTGATGGAGTACTGTAATAGCCCCTAAAGTGGCCAGTGATGGAGTACTGTAATAGCCCCTAAAGGGGCCAGTGATGGAGTACTGTAATAGCCCCAAAAGGGGCCTGTGATGGAGTACTGTAATAGCCCCTAAAGGGGCCAGTGATGGAGTACTGTAATAGCCCCAAAAGGGGCCTGTGATGGAGTACTGTAATAGCCCCAAAAGGGGCCTGTGATGGAGTACTGTAATAGCCCCTAAAGGGGCCTGTGATGGAGTACTGTAATAGCCCCTGAAGGGGCCTGTGATGGAGTACTGTAATAGGCCCTAAAGGGGCCTGTGATGGAGTACTGTAATAGCCCCAAAAGGGGCCTGTGATGGAGTACTGTAATAGCCCCTAAAGGGGCCTGTGATGGAGTACTGTAATAGCCCCTGAAGGGGCCTGTGATGGAGTACTGTAATATCCCCTAATGTGGCCAGTGATTGAGTACTGTAATAGCCCCTAAAGGGGCCTGTGATGGAGTACTGTAATAGCCCCTAAAGTGGCCAGTGATGGAGTACTGTAATAGCCCCTAAAGGGGCCAGTGATGGAGTACTGTAATAGCCCCAAAAGGGGCCTGTGATGGAGTACTGTAATAGCCCCTAAAGGGGCCAGTGATGGAGTACTGTAAAAGCCCCAAAAGGGGCCTGTGATGGAGTACTGTAATAGCCCCTAAAGGGGCCTGTGATGGAGTACTGTAATAGCCCCTGAAGGGGCCTGTGATGGAGTACTGTAATAGGCCCTAAAGGGGCCTGTGATGGAGTACTGTAATAGCCCCAAAAGGGGCCTGTGATGGAGTACTGTAATAGCCCCTAAAGGGGCCTGTGATGGAGTACTGTAATAGCCCCTGAAGGGGCCTGTGATGGAGTACTGTAATAGCCCCTGAAGGGGCCTGTGATGGAGTACTGTAATAGGCCCTAAAGGGGCCAGTGATGGAGTACTGTAATTACCCCTAAAGGGGCCTGTGATGGAGTACTGTAATAGCCCCTAAAGGGGCTTGTGATGGAGCACTGTAATATCCCCTAATGTGGCCAGTGATGGAGTACTGTAATAGCCCCTAAAGGGGCCTGTGATGGAGTACTGTAATAGCCCCTAATGTGGCCAGTGGTTGAGTACTGTAATAGCCCCTAAAGGGGCCTGTGATGGAGTACTGTAATAGCCCCTAATGTGGCCAGTGATGGAGTACTGTAATAGCCCCTATAGGGGCCTGTGATGGAGTACTGTAATAGCCCCTAATGTGGCCAGTGATGGAGTACTGTAATAGCCCCTAAAGGGGCCTGTGATGGAGTACTGTAATAGCCCCTAAAGGGGCCTGTGATGGAGTACTGTAATAGCCCCTAAAGGGGCCTGTGATGGAGTACTGTAATAGCCCCTAATGTGGCCAGTGATGGAGCACTGTAATAGTCCCTAATGTGGCCAGTGATTGAGTACTGTAATATCCCCTAATGTGGCCAGTGATTGAGTACTGTAATAGCCCCTAAAGGGGCCTGTGATGGAGTACTGTAATAGCCCCTAAAGTGGCCAGTGATGAAGTACTGTAATAGCCCCTAAAGT
This sequence comes from Lissotriton helveticus, assembly GCF_964261635.1. Classification (NCBI taxonomy): domain Eukaryota; kingdom Metazoa; phylum Chordata; class Amphibia; order Caudata; family Salamandridae; genus Lissotriton; species Lissotriton helveticus. Next base: position 68,848,679 of record NC_136065.1, read on the forward strand.
GGCCAGTGATGGAGTACTGTAATAGCCCCTAAAGGGGCCAGTGATGGAGCACTGTAATAGCCCCTAAAGGGGCCTGTGATGGAGTACTGTAATAGCCCCTAATGTGGCCTGTGATGGAGCACTGTAATAGCCCCTAAAGGGGCCAGTGATGGAGTACTGTAATAGCCCCTAATGTGGCCTGTGATGGAGTACTGTAATAGCCCCTAATGTGGCCTGTGATGGAGTACTGTAATAGCCCCTAAAGGGGCCTGTGATGGAGTACTGTAATAGCCCCTAAAGGGGCCTGTGATGGAGTACTGTAATAGCCCCTAAAGGGGCCAGTGATGGAGTACTGTAATAGCCCCTAAAGGGGCCTGTGATGGAGTACTGTAATAGCCTCTAAAGGAGCCAGTGATGGTGTACTGTAATAGCCCCTAAAGGGGCCTGTGATGGAGTACTGTAATAGCCCCTAAAGGGGCCAGTGATGGAGTACTGTAATAGCCCCTAAAGGGGCCTGTGATGGAGTACTGTAATAGCCTCTAAAGGGGCCAGTGATGGTGTACTATAATAGCCCCTAAAGGGGCCTGTGATGGAGTACTGTAATAGCCTCTAAAGGGGCCAGTGATGGTGTACTGTAATAGCCCCTAAAGGGGCCTGTGATGGAGTACTGTAATAGCCCCTAAAGTGGCCAGTGATGGTGTACTGTAATGGCCCCTAAAGGGGCCAGTGATGGAGTACTGCAATAGCCCCTAAAGGGGCCAGTGATGGAGTACTGCAATAGCCCAAGAAGTAGCCTGTGATGGAGTACTGTAATAGCCTCTAAAGGGGCCAGTGATGGAGTACTGCAATAGCCCCTAAAGGGGCCAGTGATGGAGTACTGCAATAGCCCAAGAAGTAGCCAGTGATGGTGTACTGTAATAGCCCCTAAAGGGGCCTGTGATGGAGTACTGTAATAGCCCCTAAAGGGGCCTGTGATGGAGTACTGCAATAGCCCAAGAAGTAGCCTGTGATGGAGTACTGTAATAGCCTCTAAAGGGGCCTGTGATGGAGTACTGTAATAGCCCCTAAAGGGACCTGTGATGGAGTACTGTAATAGCCCCTAAAGTGGCCAGTGATGGAGTACTGTAATAGCCCCTAAAGGGGCCTGTGATGGAGTACTGTAATAGCCCCTAAAGGGGCCAGTGATGGAGTACCCGTAATAGCCCCTAAAGGGGCCTGTGATGGAGCACTGTAATAGCCCCTAAAGTGGCCAGTGATGGAGTACTGTAATAGCCCCTAAAGGGGCCTGTGATGGAGTACTGTAATAGCCCCTAAAGGGGCCAGTGATGGAGTACTGTAATAGCCCCTAAAGGGGCCTGTGATGGAGCACTGTAATAGCCCCTAAAGGGGCCTGTGATGGAGTACTGCAATAGCCCCTAAAGTGGCCAGTGATGGAGCACTGTAATAGCCCCTAAAGGGGCCAGTGATGGAGTACTGCAATAGCCCAAGAAGTAGCCTGTGATGGAGTATTGCAATAGCCCCTAATGTGGCTATTGACTCCCATTCAGTGGCTCCTGCTCGTTGATTCCTTTTCAGTTGTTCACAGGCGGTGACTCGATCTAAATGGCTTTTCTTGAGTAATACCAATTCATTGCTTCCCATTCAGGAGGACCTGCCCCATATTTTGAGTATCTCCCATTTGTACAACCCTGCCAATCCTCTGTAATGTTTCGCCACAGCCAAATGTGTCCTTACCAGGAAAAGGAGGCCGGTCAGCACGGCCCCGATCCCAAGAGCCCCCACGATGACGAGGCCGACCTGCCAGTCAGTCAAGCCTAGGACGCTTGCGGAGCCTTCTTCACTCTCTGTGGTTGTCTCTGTGGGAGATGTAAGAAAAAAGAGTTAGGGATGTTGGGTGCAGCAGTCCTTGGCAGTCCGTACAAGGCTTCCACAGTCCTGCCCTGTGGTGTTCTAGATTTGGATGAGGCAGTCTGCAGACCACCTCCAAGGACGTGCTCAAGGAAGAGTAGGGGGTGTCCTTGAGCACTTAGGAAGACTGCGGGCCCCCAGGACTAAAGTCAGTACCATATGCAATCCGGCCACTATTTATTTATTTATTTATTTGTGTATTTTATAAAGCGCACAGCTGCCCCAACGGGGCGTCCCGGCGCTGAGGTCAGTGTTCACTGAGGCAGACATTATGTGGCAGGCGTCAACAAACCCTTTTTGTAATGAGATCTACGTCCTATAAGTGAACATCGTGATGAGCTACTGAAGGCCAACTAACTCGCACACTCTTACAAGACACCCCCTCGCCCGGCTTCATGTTTTAAACCTAGTGTCCATGGAGCCTGCTACTATAGTTTGAACAATGTACTGAACAATTTTTTTTGCCATATGTGACTCTGTTACATGTACAACTTTTTTTTTTTAAATGGAGAGAGTGCAGAGAAATGTTTTGCAAAAATGTTCATAATAAAGAAAATATTCTGCATTTGATGGAACATTTTTCTGCACTTAATATTTCTCCCATTTGAAAAAAATGGCTGCATTTTTCAGTTATAAATGTGGAAGCGTGTCTACCAGCCACTGGGAGCAAGACGCCTGCTGTATGTAAATGTGACATTTTGAAATGGGGGGAAATTCAACTAAGGACTAAACTTTATGTTTATATAAAACTCATCATTTTCATTTTTTCCCTGTCAAAGTGCCTTTACAAACAGCAGGCATTGCACTCCCATGGCCTGTAGACATGGTTCAATATTTGTAGCAGGAAAATGCAGTCATGTGTTTAAAAGTGAGGAATTTATAGTGGAGAAACACGAGTCATAAAACATTAGGACTTAATTGGCTTAGTGTAAAGTAGAGAAAAACCTTAAAACAAAACTTTACTCCACTCTAATCTACACCACTCCACTCTACTCGACTCTATCCCACTGTACTCTGGAATACGCTACTCCATTATATGCTACGCCATTCCACTGGACTCAATTAGACTCTGTTCCACTTTACGACATGTTACTCAACTCTGTGGAACTATACAGCACTCCACTCTACACCGTCCCACTGCATCACACTCTACTCCACAATATGCAACTCCTCTCTACTATGCTACAGTTTGCGCCACCATTAGAACTGTACTCCACTCTATGCCCCTACACTGTACAATTCTTTACTACAGTTTATGTACCTACTGTATGCCCCACTGTACAACACTCTATTCCACATTAGGACACTTTCCAACACTCTACGACACACAACTTCAGTATACTGTACATGTCATTCCAAATTATAAAAATGTACTTGACTTTACACTTCTCCTGTTCACTCTAGTATACTCCATGCCACTATACTATACATATGCCACTACACTACATACAAAAAAACTCCACTATATGGTATGCTACTACACACCACTCTACTCTATCATTCTCCACTCTACACCCCTCCACTCTGCATCACTCCAATTTACACCACTCCACTTGATGCCATTCCACTGTATGCAACTCCACTGTACCGCAATTCACTTTACTACACTCTACAACAGTATACTCTATGACAGTATACTGTACTACGCTATCCTCCACGCTACTATGCAACACTTCTCTTAATAGTATTCAACTTGACTAAAGCAACTGTATGAATTGAAACAAATGTTTATAAAAAATACAAAAACATTGAAAGTCAATGTAAAAAACAAATGTTAACCGTTACTTAAAGACAAGAACCCTCACAGACCCATCTCTCTCTCCTCTGGGAAAAACAGCTGAAATACAAAAAACATATCTACAGAGAGAAACCCTCTTACTTCCGAGCCTAAATTGACCACTCCAGAAATAGTCATAAAGACCATTTGAACAACATCAAACAGCAAACCTCCTCTCTCCCATTACACTCATCTGATGCCGCCGTTAAGCACTGTGAGGAATTTGCATATTTCTTCTCCACAAAAATAACAAACATCAAACTATTATTGGACCCCCCACCTCCTCACCCCCTACCATAGACGCACCTCCGACCAAAGATCACGGTCACACCTCCAGCTAATGACGGGCCAGTCAAACCCACCGCAAGATCCTCCCACTAGGGTCTGATTGGCACAGCCGTCATCCAGATCACTGCAGCAGTCTATTGTGATTTTACAAAGAAAGGCTAAAATAAATAAATGTTCAGAACTGATGCCCACTATTGTAGGGGGAAGACAAACATATAAATTGGTCTGGCCTTTCTGGGCCTGTTGGTTGCAACCACCCTGCACGTATGATGACCACCAAGCCAATGATTCCCATCAAGCTACGCATGCTGGATGAATACAAAATGCATTACCTTCTGAGCTGGTAGCTGTGGTCCCTTCTGTGGTGGTAGTAGTAGAGCCTCTTGTGCTAGTTTGAGTAGCAGTAGCTGTTGTCCCTCCTGTGGTAGTAGTAGTAGGGCCTCTTGTGCTAGGTTCAGTAGCAGGATCTTTGGTCCTTCCTGTGTTGCCATCATCAGTCAATGCTGTGTTTTTATCTGTTATCAGTGCTGTTGGGGTTACAGTAGTTGCTTTTGCTGTGGTGCTTGCTGTGGTAGGTGCTGTCGAGGTAGAAGCCGGTGATGCTGTTGTTTTGGCTGCTGTTGTAGCTGTGGTAGGTGTTGTGGTAGGAGTTGTAGTCACTGTGGTTGTCTTCGTTGTGGTGGCAGCTGGGGTAGAAGCCGTTGATGTTGTTGTTGTGGCTGCTGTTGTAGCTGTGGTAGGTGTTGTGGTAGGAGTTGTAGTCACTGTGGTTGTCTTCGTTGTGGTGGCAGCTGGGGTAGAAGCCGTTGATGTTGTTGTTGTGGCTGCTGTTGTAGCTGTGGTAGGTGTTGTGGTAGGAGTTGTAGTCACTGTGGTTGTCTTCGATGTGGTGGCAGCTGGGGTAGAAGCCGTTGATGTTGTTGTTGTGGCTGCGGTTGTAGCTGTGGTAGGTGTTGTGGTAGGAGTTGTAGTTACTGGTGTTTTCGTTGTAGTGATACGAGCTTCCCATGGATATGGTGGATCTGCATTTTAATGATACATTTTTATTATACTGGATCACTGTATTACTGAAACAGCATTTTTAACATCACCACAACTGTTTGAAATAGTGTGTGACTCTGTTGCCTAACCTCTATTTGTGCATTGCGTATTCACCCTTTTTGCTCCTGTAATTGTAAAATGTTGTGTGCTGTTACAGACTGGGATTGTGCTTCATTTTTTCTCTCAATTCTTTTTGCCTTTCTTTTGCTGTCACTCAGTTCACTCCAGCTCTCGCCACTCTGTGCCACTTTCCCCCTGTCTGCCCACCTTCTGGATAGTGCCTACCACCTCCCAGGGCTACTTCCTGGAGGCCAAAGTACAGAAATAAAAGCAAGCCTGCCTGCGCCCGTCTGTAGCCGTCCTCACCCGTCCGTGCCTGGGCTGCACCCAGTGCCAGGAACCTTGGCCGGACACACTCATACAGGTACACTGCCACAGAACTCCATGCCCTGGACCCCAACAACAACAACTGCTGATTCACATCACCACAATCCACAGCAGAATTCTTCACCACCACACCTCCTTCAACAACTACTTCATCGAACAACACAACGCCAACCCAAGCTGCAGAAACTCTACCAAATCACCTCAACTGCCCCATAATAAATTTCAGATCACTCTGCAAACATGCCGCCAAAATCTGGGACACCATTGCACCATCACCCCTGACGTGACTTTCATCACAGAGAACTATGTCACCCCCACATCGGCCCCAGACATTGCCATGGCAACCCCCAGCGGCTACAAGATGAAAGACCAAGACTGCCCCAACAGACATGGTGGAGGCATTGCCATTGCACACAAAGAATCGATCACCTGCACCATCACTAATAATGACACCATGCCAATTATGGAACACATGAATGTCCAGACCATGCCAATGCCAAATCCACCATCAAAGGCACTCTCGCATACAGGCTGCCAGGACCACAAACCAGCCTCAGCCATGCCACTGCAGAATTTATCACCCCTCTCGCAGTCAAATCTGATCACTACATCTTCATGGAAGATCTCAACTTCCACCTCGAAGACTCCACCAACACCATCGACCTACTGAAAAGCCTAGACAACAATGGCATCAAGCAGGTTGTCACTGAACCCACTAAGAGAGCAGGATACACGCTGGTCCCCATCTTTACGTCCAGCAACAGAATCAGAAACAGCCAAACATCGGAACTCACCTGGACGGACAACTCCATTGTATACTTCACCCTCACTGGATCGCCATACACTACCCCCAACCAGCACAGTGTTCCCAATCGCATCTGGACCAAGGAAATTCAATGGGCAATGGACTGACCCCCTCAGCACAGCTCAGCCCAACACCACCACCAAACTGAACCAGACAGCAGATAGTATCAATGCCTAGATCACCAGCGCTGCCAACCAAGTTGCCCCCACCAAACCAGCCGAAATGCACTGACCCACCAAAAAAGCCAGCTGGTACACACAAGAACTCAGTGCATCAAAAAGTGGGTGTAAACAACTTGAAAGAAGATGGCGAATCATCAGGAAGATGCTGACCGAACCGCCTACAAATCAGCCCTCAACAACTACCTCCGCCAGAACAAATCCTCAAAAAGGGAGGCCCTGACACGCTGCATCAAAACCAGCATCAACCAAACCAAGGAACTCTTCACAATCGTCAGAGAGTTCACCTACCCATCAGCAACAGAAAACTCAACCCCCCCTCACAGGAACTTTGCAAATCCCTCACTGACCACTTCCACAACAAGGTAGCAACAATGTACAGAAACGTCAATTCCCAACCCTTCGACTTCCTCTGCAACACATCAAGCACAGTCACTAACCCCCAATCACAGTATGGAATCAACTTAACACATCAACAATGGGCACGCTGAATACCTCCATCCACTCAGGAGCAACCACCGACCCATGCCCCTATCAACTCTTCAGCATCGGAAGCAACAAGATCAGCTACCAGCTCACCACCATCCTAATACCTCCATAAGTACAGCCACCATTCCCGATACATGGAAACACACAGAGGTCAGATACTTCTTCAAGAAACTGTTGACAGACCCCAGAGAGCTCCAGAACTACCATCCAATCTCCTTCCTCCTGTTCCCCACTAAAACCCTGAAGAAAGACACCAACCTCCAACTAACCAATCATCTGGAAAGAAACAAACTGATGGACCCATACTAATCGGGGGTTAGAGTCAACCACAGCAGCAAGACAGCCCTGATCGCAGCAACAGACGACATCCAAGCCCTACATGATAGAGGAGAATCAGCTGTCCTCCTCCTCCTGAATCTCTCTGCAGCTTTCAACACTGTCTCCCATCACACGTTCATCTGTCGACTATGTCCCCAGGTCAGACTGGTTTAGATCGCAATATAGACATGTGGGTCCAGTACTGGTCACTAGAGAAGGAGGTCAGTGAGGAGCTCAGGTCACCAGGTCAAACTGGCTTTAGTCTCAATATAGACAGGTGGGTCCATCCTGGTCATTAGAGGGCGGTGTGGGGCTTAGGTCACCAGGTCAGACTGGCTTTAGTCCCAATATAGACAGGTGGGTCCAGTCCTGGTCATTAGAGGGCGGTGTGGAGCTCAGGTCACCAGGACAAGACTGGCTTAAGTCCCAATATAGACAGGTGGGTCCAGTCCTGGTCATTAGAGGGGGTGTGGGGCTTAGGTCACCAGGTCAGACTGGCTTTAGTCCCAATATAGACAGGTGGGTCCAGTCCTGGTCATTAGAGGGGGTGTGGGGCTTAGGTCACCAGGTCAGACTGGCTTTAGTCCCAATATAGACAGGTGGGTCCAGTCCTGGTCATTAGAGGGTGGTGTGGCGCTCAGGTCACCAGGACAGATTGCTGTGTTTCCCAATATAGACAGATGCAATGCTCCAGGTCACTGGAGTCAGGTGATTCTGGTCCTGGCCATTAGAGCGGGTAGGGTGTATTGCTCCAGGTCACTGGGGCAGGCGAGTGTGGTGCTGGGCATTAGGGAGGGAGTGAGCGTACAGGTCCAGGTCACTAGGGACAGGCGAGGGTGGTCCTGGGCTTTAGGGCCGATAGGGTGCAATGCTTCAGGTCACTAGGGACAGGCGAGTCTGGTCCTGGACATTAGAGCGGGTAGGGTGTATTGTTCCAGGTCACTGGGGCAGGCGAGGGTGGCCCTGGGCATTAGGGCCGATAGGGTGCAATGCTTCAGGTCACTAGGGCCAGGCAAGGGTGGTCCTGAGCATTAGGGCCGATAGGGTGCAATGCTCCAGGTCACTGGGGTCAGTGAAGTCCGGTCCTGGGAGTTAGGGAGGGTAAGGTGCAATGCCCCATGTCACTAGGGACAGGCGAGTCTGGGCCTGGGCCTTAGGACAGGTAGGGTGCAATGCTCCAGGTCACTAGGCACAGGCGAGTCTGGTCCTGGGCCTTAGGACAGGTAGGGTGCAATGCTCCAGGTCACTAGGGACAGGCAAGTCTGGTCCTGGGCATTAGGGAGGGCAGGTTGCATTTCTCCAAGTCACTGAGATCAGGAAGTCCGCTCCAGGGCATTAGGACGGATAGGTTATGCTGACCTCAGTCACTTGGGACTGACAAGTCTGTTCTTGGTCACTAGAGTGGGAGTGAGTGCAGAGGTCTGGGTCACTGGGTTCAGGCGGGTGTGGTACTGGTCAGTAAGAGAGAGTGGCCCAGAGCAGCCAGTCACTGGCCTTAGGCTAGAGAAGCAGGAGGCACTGGGCTCTGGAAGTTGAAAACTGAGATATGAGATGGCAGGGTTGTTTCAAGTGCTAGAAATGGAAGGAAAGTGTTCAGTGAACCAACAGATGTGTGAGTTTGTGCAGACTTTGAATAATGTGTCTAAAAGAAGCATAAATGTTGAGAAATAAAAGGCACAAGAGGGTTGACTTACTGGCTACTCCAAGGGTGTCATCTGCAGTATCTTGTCCAACTGTGGAGATAAAAAGTTATCATTAAAACATTGCATCTTTGATGACGGGTTCAAAGCTGTGACCATAATTTAACAGATGCACAATCACAAAGTAAGATAAAAAAACACGTAAAGTGCACAAAGGAGGGTAAATTGGGCTGTCAGAAATTCCACGAAATTGATACACAATCATGCTTTTGTTGGGTAATGTGAATTACAGTATCTTGCATTTTTTGTTGTGCTTGACCACGCACCTCACGTAAAAAAGTCACACAAAATACCATCAGGTTCAAATCATCGTGAATGGCACCATGCACAGCGCAAGCGGGCGTTGCTTCCTTTCTGCCGCTTGAGTAGATTTTTACTCGAGTGGCAGCTTTCTCAATGTGAACGGACAGTTTCTCATCGCGGGCGATCACGAGCATACGCGATCACTCGCAATGAGCAATCTGACCACCCGAGTTGAGAAATCTTGCTGGGAGGTTGATTTCCACACTCGGGCTCGCCAACTTGATGTTGGCAATCGCGAATAAGGAAAGATCTTGCCGGGAGGTGGATTTTTCCCGCTTGCTCTCGGCAGCTTGATGTTGAGAAATGCGAGCGAAGAGAAAAACTCAGCTACACGAAGCAGAGTTGTTGGGTACTCCGCAAACTCTGTGTAACGCTGAGTGCAGAAAACTCCACAAACTCCACGAGTGGAGCGGAATTCACCACCCAGACTTAGTTATTTTTACAGTGCACAAGTGCGGCTAGAAGGTATGTGAAATCAGATAGGTTTAACATGAAAATTTGAAAAATGTACACATTTTTCCAGCCTTATTAAAAAATGTTGATAGTTTTGTGTTCCGTATTTGTGCGTCTTGGCTCCTTGCACAAGAGAGGCTGTAAGAGAGCACTAGAGATGTAGAAACCATCCTATGCAGTCCTTCCTACTTCCACTACGGAGCAGATCATGAAGTAGCTGTAGAGCTCCCTCTAGAGGCCAGTACCTGGCCGAGCACCATTCTTTCTGTTCCCTCTGCCTACAGGATGGTATAAAAAAAGTCTGGTGATGTTCTATACCTTGCCACTAGAGGGCAGAGGCTGGGGTGGCCACAGTTGTTGATTATTTTCACTAGGGGAGCGGGTGGTTGTAGAACCACTGTGCTTCTTCTTTCCGCTACATTACAGTTCATGAAATAATCCCAGCTCTCCATCTGGGATTCAGTGCCTGGTCAAGTTGCAGTTCTCTCTCCTTTCACTAGGGGACAGAGCAATGAATTCTTCCTTTGACTAGAATGCAGAGAAGACTAGGGCTGTACTTCTTTATTCTGCTTCTAGAGGGCAGCAGAGTATTGCTAGAGTTCTCTGCACTACCTCTGGTACACTAGAGCTGTAGGTCTCCACCCTACCTCTAGGAGACAGCGTGCTGTACAGCTGCAGTTCTTAGTCCTTCCATGAGGAAGAGAACAGTACAACGGTTGTCTGTCTTTCTTCTTTTAGGGAGCAGATCATGGAGTAGCTTCAGTTCTCCATCCTTTCTCAAGAGGGCACATGGGAGTAGAGCACTGTTTTCAGGGGTGGGAGATAATTTCCGCTCAAGCTGCGGAGTTGGCAGAGATTTGGCCACTCATAAATGTGTGTTTTTTCTCCAAAATCTAGCCTAATTTATTATGCATGACTATCCTCAGAATCACAGCAGGATTAACATCTTCTGCACAATAACTATGTATAAGGGTCATCCCTCTTGTCATTCCCAGCCAACATGACACAGCAAGGTAGAACCCATGAGGGTACCTTTTGGGTATATAAAAACCATATCATTGCTGGGGCAAAGAGAGGAGAAAGACTTCCATGCTGACACACTGATGCAAGACACTGAGATTCCTGCATGCAGACACTCCAGCTCGCAGTGGTCTGACATCCCTTGCAGCGTGTCCATCTCGAGACCAAGACGGGGTCCTTCATTCTCTTACACCAGGTAATAGGGCTGGTTATGTTCTAGGGGAATTCTTGGCTAAACACCTACATACATGCTAGGTACATTTAGGAACATCTAGTTAGGGTTGCATTGTAGGAGTATGCATTATTACTGTCATGTATTTATATGCCTGCATATACTCATTGTATTAGCACGATGGTAGAAATCTACCAGCCTTTTACTCTGTCGCTGCTTATGTTTGTTTATATCTGTTGCAGCACACAAACTTTAATCTAGAATGATGCTGGTTCAATAAATGCGTATTGAAAACGACCCAACCATTTATTCTGTGCATCTCTCTGACACAAACTGAGCAAAAAGTACTGCACTGTTTCCATGAGCCTGAGGGGTCAGGGTTGTCATGTACGATAGTTGCAGGAAACTATTTGGTCCTCAGAAAGAGGAGTTCATAGTGGCACTGTGTGCTAGCTGGAATACAGGCGAACATATCCGGTGGGGGTGTCCAGAATCAGTCTGAAAACCTATCCCACAGCTGTGTTGTCTAAACGCGCAGATCCCATATAGATTTAGAGGATGTATATGACACAGGGCAGCCTTGGGATCTCGGCTGGTGATTGATCATTCGACCGCTTCTGGAGGTGGTCTGTATCCAACAGTTCGGAAGCTCCTCGTCTACTTTCATCCACCCTTAATGTTTGAAACCGTAAGGGCGGTGCCCACGCTTGCCTACTCAGCCAGCATGATTGCAGCTTGATAGACGGTGAATCATCCTGTTAGGCATGAGCTTTATTAGATAGGTGGGATGCATGCCATGACAATCAATCACACACACGAGTGAAGCACTCATCACCTCAATAGCTTGCATTAGTTTGCATTAATCAAGGTCAATTGTTTACAACAATGTATAATGGAAACGGTGGCAGGCAAGCTTCAAAGTCTGAATTTGGGAGAAAGACAACCTAACTCTGGTTACTCTGGTCCAGGAACTGAGCCGGAGGGCTGCTGTCCTGATTGCGCAATCTGAAAACAGGATGGTTAAACGTTCCCTTCTAACATTCCACCTACCTTTGAAAGGTAGAGCTCATTCTACTAATGACGCTTCAAATTGGATTGGCTGGGCATTTCAAAGTTAGGGGACATGTGGGTCGCCACAGGCCTCTTGTCGTTTGATGAACTCCAACAACAATATGAGTTTGCCGACACTCAGCGTACGGCCTCTACTCACAACTTAGGCTTACACTGACTAAATATGCCCTCTGGTGGAGTCCCCGGAGGATGAGTGTTATCTGGAATTTAAACTCTTGACGGCACCACTCTGAAAACATTCTATATCCATATTCAATAGGACACCGATTGCCAAGAGTCATGGCCCGCCTAAGGGTCTTAGGCATTATTGGGAGGGGAAACTAGAGGCGTTGGCAATGGTGATAGGGAGGAGGTACAGCAGATACCAGAGAGATGACGCGATCAGCTTAGACTTCCAGCTCATCCAACTGAAGATCCTCAACAGTTCATATTTAACCAGAATACGTCTGCTTGGAAGCAGAAGGACCGACAGTGTCAGATGCCTTCACTGCGGTCACAAGCCAAGACCCTGGTCCACACTATTTGGGAATGCCCCATGGTGGAGCCCTTCTGGTCTCGGGTAGAACACATACTGTCCCACATCATGGGAGAATCCAATAAAGCTCACCCCACAGCTGGTGCCCCTTGGGATTTTAAGCGATCAAACGCCCCTTACATATGCTTCACCCTTCTGCAAGGTTGCACTGATAATGGTCAAGAGGGACATTGTCCAACTATGGGGCAGTGGGACAATCCTGGAGGTGAACCTAAAATATGGACCTGTGCATGCATGCGGAAGCGACCATATACCAATCCAGGGGGGTGCCCCCAACAAATCTCTGGGGTGTGATAACAATGGAGCGCTCCAATAACTTCGGGTCGAGTTTGCACTATATAAAACTGTAAAAAAAAGACTGTTCCCATGAGGTACAGGGTCAGACTGATTTGCATATGGTCATGTCTGAACTGGGGTGGCAGACTGGGCTTAAGAACGGTGATGGATTAAACCCAGATCTGTTGACTGGGTGTGAGTGTTTGATTGGTTCAGATGCTCCGTCCATCGCCATCCCCTTTTGTACCACTTAGGACTCTTTGATTGGGCTGACATCATCAAACTCTCAAAGCATATTGCTGTACACAGCTCAATGGCACTCAATGTATTGACCTTGAAATGGTGAAAGGCTGAGGTTAACTGTTGGGATTTAAAGTAATTGCTGGCAACTAATGCACTAGTTGGAAAGCACTTTAAGAAGTGAAGCGTTCTTACCTGCCAAGTGAAGATGTAGAACCAGCAGCAGAATGATGCCCACTGAGGGGACTTTTGATCCTCGCCCTCCCCAGGTCATGGCTCCTGAATCCTTTCCTTGGCTGCCTAAAATCCACACTCCACAAATAGCAGGTCCAGCACCTCCAGAAATGTATCCACAAGTGAGTGTGGTGTTTGGTCCCAAGTTTATATATGCACATATATGTATTACACACAGCGGGCGATCATCAACGACACACCCGCATTGTATCTAAGTTCATAGGAGTGGCTCCCAGTGCTGGCACAGGCTCCAGTCACTCACTTTCTGAATATGTAAATCAAGCACCTGACATCACCAAAATAGCTCCTATCGGAAGTGATAAAAGAGTGTAACATCTTGAATGGAGCTGGAATGTTGTGAGTCAGTGATACCTAAAGTCAGATAAAACGTGAGAATCACCCGGCACACAGGTATCGGAACACAGAACTTTAGAGCACATGGCTCATTACATCACTTATCAAGCTGTGTAAACTACCAGCTAACTTTATCAGTATTAAAGGAAGATCCATAACCAAATATAAAACCCAAAAACAGAAACAAAACTTTATTAATGAACATCAATTCTAGATACATTCTATAACCTATAAAACACCGTCCCAAAAATAATCATTACTAAAACAACTTCTAGATAAAACCCATTGTAACAAACTGGGCAGCAAAACCCATTGTAACAAACTGGGCAGCTTTCAGATGCACCCTCCCCCCCACACTCTTTTGCCCCCATTTGAACCGCTAGAAGCTGTGGAAATTGACCTGAAAGTAAGTTAGTTCCCACTAACCAGGCCCAGCACCAGTGCTCTTTCCCTTAAATTGTAAGTGAGAGTTGGTATACCAAACTGGCAAGTAATTTTACACCCCTGTAAACCCCTGGTATATGATATCAGACAAACCCAGGGCAGGGCAGCAAAAGGGGTACCAGGATTGCAGCACTTATTGTGCCATCCTGACTGACCCAAGTAAAGTAAAGTCTGCAGTTCTGCCACGTCAAATCTGCACGAGCAGTTAACCTGCTCGAGTACAACCCTGAACACACCATGTGTGACAGGGTCACTTCATTGCATTTAATATATGTCATTCACCCCTATGGTATGCCTCCTATAGCCCATCAGGCAGGGTGCATTATATTATATGTGTGGAAATATATCTGCCCTGTGGTAGCTTTCTGAATGTAATTCTACCGCAAGTGACCGACCTCCCATAGGATAATATAAACTGGACATTGTACACACCCCAGATGTCCAGCTCCAGAATAGTTGATTCATTTTATTTTTGGTATCAAACACTGTGCTTTCTAACCCCTGACACGATGGTGGTATTGAGGTTTAATCAGTATTATTATTATTAACATTTATAAAGCGCACTGTAACCCTGCGGGCATCCTGGCGCTAGGAGAACAAACCGGCCCAAGAACTGTCAGCTGCACAAGAAAAAGAGGTCCTACCATCCAGCAAATCTACTGCTACACTCAAGTAGAAACATATTATACCCTAGGGAAGAGCCAGGTCTTAATTGTTTTGTGTAACAGCAGCATGTCCCTAGGTGACCCTTTAGACAGTGAACACCAAGTTAACCCAGTGTTCTCGTGCCTTGGCAAGCTTTTCCAAGGGTTTGCCGCCAAGACATAAGTTTGCCCTCATGCTAGGAAGTGTGTGCCACTCCCAGAGGCCAGAGACAAAGGACCTGTGTGCGCAGGTGGTAACACCTCTGCCCACAAAGGATGGCTAGTGAATGGACCATTACGGTGGCGATCCTCAAAGTTTTCACCAACACCATGGAACAAAGGAACGTGTCCCCCACTCGAGGACAACGCCTCCCACTGTTCCAGCCACTGTTTTTCGCGGGCAGGTGGAAACTTCACTATGCAGGAAGCATGCCTCACCACAATTTGAATGTATGCTAAAAATCTGGTTCTTATTAGTTTTAGTGACATACTCCCACTGTATATGATCACTACTGGGGCAGATAAGCAGAAGGGTTAGATACCCATTGCTACTAGTTGTTGAACCCATTAACCCCCATAAATTCAATATTTAAGGGGCACCCCAGACAACAGAATCGTAGATTCAGCGTGATAACAAGGGAGGACTCCACAAAGAGGTGCTAAGCTCTGCACCTGTGGCAGCCACCCTGCACCAGCTAGATTGTGACTCAACCAAGGCATGAGACCAGTTCCAGAAGGTAGGTGAACCCCCTGCAAACTCCGGACTTCACAAGAACTTTCTTGGGCTCGAGGAACTAGTCCCCTGCAGTCTGCAAACTTGAAGTACTGTCCTCTGAGCTATCCTGCTCAAAGTCACTGTGCATGTGGCTTCTTGCAACTGTAGCCCTGACCCTCTGCAAAGCTCAGTTTCCCACACGGTGACCCTGGTCCTCTGGAAGGAAATTTCCTCAATCGCAGTGCTTGCAGAAACCAAGATTTGGTGCCACATGTATGAAGGCAATTTTTCAATCGCAAATGCCGAAATTCACAGAATTTCGGCATTTGCAAATCAGCAGTGACCATTGTATGACACAAAACACCACTCGCAAAATAAGGAATCGCAAATGTTGCTAATCCCCATTTTGCAATTGCATTTAAGGCATCGCACATTACAATTCCTTAAATACAATGTAAGAAGCACAGAACAAGTGCAATTTGGACTTAAGGAATCTCAAATTAACACCAACTTCAAGTTGGTGGTAATTTGCGATTTCTTTGAAAAATGCACTTTATTGCATTTTTGAAAGTGCCATGTGACTCATGCCCTTAGGGAAAGTATGTTTGCCAAATCTGCACCCATGCTCATTTCAGGGGTGCAACAGGGTGTCCTTTTGACACCCTGGCACCCTTGAAATTGCATTTGCAATTTGCGATTCTCTAATTGGGAATCGCAAATTGAGAATGCCTTCCCATTCATTCCTATGGGCCTCTAGGCCCATTGGAATGAATGGGGAGGTATCCCTTAATTGCGATTTGCAATTTGTGATTCGCAATTAAGGAATATGTAGGATTCGCAAAATGTATTGCAAATCCTACATAGTGTTTTACGATTCTCAAATAGCGATTCACAAAAAATCGCTATTTGAGAATCACAAATGGACATTTTCATACATATGGCCCTTGGTGGGGGTTAATCCGACTACTACTTGCTTTACTTGCCACTTCAAGAGGAGAGATTAAACTACACCTCTATGACAGGGTCCGCCAAACCAGGTAGAGGGGATCTGCCTGGTGTCCAGTGCCAGTTCCTTGCTTAAGTTCCAAATGTTTTTGCTCAACACCGACCAAAAGTAGTTTTTTGCTAAGGTAGCCATTTAAAGACCACAAGCCTGATTGACAGCTCAATTTGACAGCTAAAGAAAACCTCTGCACCCTGCTCCGCTGAGCCGGGTAAAATTGTCCAAGCTTTTACGAACTGGTCTAGGGAATCACAAGACCTTAACCTCGAGTGGGTTCAGTTGAACTCTCAGTAACCAATTTCATTTATGTTTTTTTCCCATTGTCTGCAACGTTAATATTTGCTTTACTCTACAAAGAACTGATATATTTAAAGCTTTGAAAGTGATAACACCGGTTGTCCGGTATGAATCGATTTGGTTCTGGTGGCTACAAATATATAAACTTCAAAGCTATTGTTATAAATTGGTGTTGGATTTCTTTCCAGCTGTGTCAATTACTTATTGTCCATGTTGGTGATGTGAAATGCTTAACACCTGTTCCTCTTAGTAGCCTGTCTGCTTCTAGCCTCTCTACCAGGTCCAGGAGAAGTTATACAAGCGAGTACTTGTGGGTCCATCTTTGTGTTTTGAGTATTACATGACAAGGCACCCCTCCATATCACAGAATACTTTCACCTTGCAACAACCATAATTCCAGGCACCAATGTTCACAAACAAAGCGCCATTCCAGGCACCAATGTTCAACAAAAAAACACATTTCCAGGTACCAATGTTTAACAATATAACACCATTCCAAACATCACTGTTCAACAATGAAACACCATTCCAGACACCAATATTCAACAATAAAACACCATTCCAGGCACCAATGAACAATAATAAAACATTATTCCAGGCACAAGTGATCAACAAGAAAACAAGATTCCAGGAACTACTGTTAAGCAATAAAAGATCTTTCCAGGCACCCCTGTTCAACAATAAAACACCATTCCAGACACCAACGTTAAACAATAAAACAACATTCCAGGCACCACTCTTAGACAAAAGTACACAATTCCAGGTACCAATGTTCAACTAGGAAACAACATTCCAGGCACCAGTGTTCAACAATATAACATCATTTTAGGCACAACCGTTCCACAATAAAACACCATTCCAGGCACCAATGTTCAACAATAAAACATCATTTTAGGCACAACCGTTCCACAATAAAACACCATTCGAGGCACGAATGTTCAACAATAAAACACCATTCCAGGCACCGATATTCAACAATAAAACACCATTCCAGGCTCCAGTGTTGAACAATAAAACATTATTCAAGGCACGAATATACAACAATAAAACATCATTCTGCGCAATGAAATGGACTCTCAACGGCACCTGTAAGCCCAACTTTGTCATGGGATAGACTAACTATTAGCTAGCTTCTAGGTCATATCTAACAGTTTTTACTCAAATCACATCTGTCGAATCATAGTACATATTTTCTATCATGGATACTGTAGGAAAGTAGGATCTGCTGTTATGGTTACCCCCACTTTTTGCCTTTTGCTTGCTGTTTCAGACCACTCTAAATGGGATCCTGCTTTTCAGGACCCCTTCCTCTGTGCTTTCTCCCCTAAATTGGTTATGGTAGTACTTAGGTGCATCAACGTTGAGTACTGCTGTACCCATATAAGTCCTTTGTAAATGGTACTGAGGTACCCAGGACATTGGTACCCCAGGGTCTGCCATGGGCTGAAGCATGCATTATGCCACCCATTGGAGACCACTCAAATGGTAACTATGGGACTGTCACTGCTGCCTGTGTAAGCTGGTGCTAGCACCACTTACAACAGATATAGTATTCCCTATATCTGAGGTCACTGCACTTGAAACCTATAAATCACCCCTAAGGCAGGCCTTTCAATCCTGAAGTTAGGGTGCTTGGTTCTAAGTGTGAGGGTGCCCATGCATGAGGAGGACAACCCTACAACCTTTGTAGTCCATTCTCCCGGGTTGTAAGTGCATCAGCCATTACGCTACATAGAGCGACCATGCCTCATTACGCGATGACCATCTCTAAACTGGCTGTAACAAACCCTGTTATGTTTGGTATCACCATGATTCCATGCACTGTAACTCTCCTCCAGGTGGCCCTCAGTACTCTCTGTACCAGTCTTCTAGGCCAGGACAGCATGACACGGCTCCTGCTGACCTGAGACATGATTCTGTCCTCCAGGTCCTGAGCCAAGCTCGAGCAGGGGAAGACAGAACAATAGGTATCTTCTCACAGGGAGGTGTGAAAACTTCCCAAACAGAGTTAGTGTACTGGGGCCATTTGGGGGCACTTGCCAGTGCCACTCAGTCTGCTTGAGGGGCACATTGGGTGCTTGTCTTGCATAGTACAGTTCAAACCAGCTCAGGGAGTTTTTGCCTCCCGCTCTTGTGTGAAAATGGATAAAGGACATGGGAGCATCCTCCCCACCGTCCAACCCCTCCCCTGGGAAGGAACCTTGAATCGTCACAACCCTTTCCTTAGGGTACTTACATTCAATGGGTCCCCAGATTTGGCGTTGGATTTGAATAATCTTCAACTCTTCTTCAACTCTGACCGTCTGGATATCCTGGCCGAGTCGTACTGACCAAGCCAAACTGATCGCATCTTCCTTTGCTCTGGGACCGAGACTGCAACTGAGAAGACTCTGACTACTCCTAACCTCGTAGCCCTGCACATCTGCTGCACCATCAGTGCTTCAGATCCATGCAGGTTCTGTCCTGGGCCTGTGGACATATAAAGACATCCAAAGGAATCTCCCTTGGAGTGAAGGAGTCACTCCCCTGCATCCTCAGGCACCATAACAAGATCGACTGGTCTGCCAAACCTGGGCTTCTGCGGATTCTCCAAGGCTCAGGATTATAGGTGGTGTTTCTGTGTTCCCTCGAGGGCTGGGTTGTCCTCTCGTCGAGTTAAGGCCAGCATCCCTCATAGAACGTACTTCAACCAAACCCCTGTGCACTGTATCATTGCAGTGCTCCTTCACGCGGTAATGGCAATGGTTACTACGACCAACTCACACTGACGGAGTCGGGCGCATTGAAATGTTCTGTTGACAAGTCTATCCCTGCTATAACTGATGCGTGCCGGCGCGGTTGGTTGGCTGGACAGATCCTGCCATCTTTGGCATCCCAGTGGCTCAGGCTGAGCTACCATCGGTGTACCCATACTTGAAGCCTCTTCATCATTTGACCTCTTTCCCTGAACTTGAGTGGCCTTCATCATTCGTGCCTCCTGGACATCCTGGTGTGGCATAGAATCTGTACCCTCTGCTGTCAGATACTGTTCGACACAAACCTGCTCCGGGGTTCCAACATACCCTTTCATCCATCTGCCACAGCGTTCTCGTCCTGAAGTCCTCGATTGTGCTCAACAGTGGTTGTAGGTATCCTGAATCCGAGGGTATCCACAGGTGGGCTGGCTCTCCAAACTACCGTCTTCCATGGGGTGTCCTCAGGGTCCACTGGGAAGGGTCCTTCTTCTTTAATCTTGCAACTGCGACTTCCCCATTGACTTGCATTGATCTCTCTGCTGTGTTCCTAGTCTGTGCACGGCCTCCGTGGGGTTCCCGGTTACTTACCTCAGGTGGTTTCTTGGGTCCTCGGCCATTCAACGTCTTCTAGGCATAGTATTGACTTGAGTCGTGGTTCGCATACATTGAATATGGTTTGGTCTCCACTTTGCGACCACTCAAAGAGCTTCTAATGTTGTCTAAGATCACTAAAATCAGCATAAGGGATGTCTGGATTTGCACAGGGTGCCCTCTTACATAAGTGTGAACCATATTCCAAGCCAGCTTCTCAAAGATACACTGGCTGGGTGATTTGAGGCATCTTTGTAAGGGGCATAGTAAAGCAGATTTCTTTTTCAACCTCCCCTCACATTCCCAATTTTCCATGATACACTTAAACTGATTTTAAAGTCTAATATAGAAGTGCCCTTTTGTCACGAACCCGGTATCATACTCACAGGTATTATTTGGGGTTTTCTAGGGTAGCCTTCTGATCTCAGCTGGTGATTGGTCGTTTGACAGTTTCCTGCTTCTGTAGTTTGTCTGTATCCAACAGTTCGGATGCGCCTCATCTCCTTTCATCCACATTCAATGTTTGAAACCCGAAGGGCGGTTCCTACGCTTGGCTACTCAGCCAGTGTGATTACAGCTTGATAGACGGTGAATCATTCTCTCAAGCATTAGTTTTATGAGACAGGTGAGATGCATGTCATGACAGTCAATCACCCACGCCAGCTGAAGCACTCACCACCTCAAATAGCTTGCATTAATCACGGCCAACTGTTTACAACATAGTGTAATGCAAAGTTTTGCAGGCAAGCTTTCAAAGACTGAATTTGGGAGAAAGACAACCAAACTCTGGTTATTCTGGTCAAAGAACTGTGCCTGAGGGCTGC
This sequence comes from Lissotriton helveticus, assembly GCF_964261635.1. Taxonomy (NCBI): domain Eukaryota; kingdom Metazoa; phylum Chordata; class Amphibia; order Caudata; family Salamandridae; genus Lissotriton; species Lissotriton helveticus. The sequence continues at coordinate 68,869,461 of NC_136065.1, forward strand.
GGTCTCCAATGACGAAACTCAGAAGGTTCATATTCCCTTCAGACGCTTCCTCTACCTTTGAAAGGTAGAGCTCATTTTACTAATGACACTTCTAGTAGGATTAGTGGGCATTTCAAAGTTAGGGGACATGTGGGTCCCCACAGGCCTCTTGTCCTTCGACGAACTCCAACACCAATATGAGTTTGCCGACACTCAGCGTATGGTCTCTGCGCACAACTTAAGCTTACACTGACCAAATATGGCCTCTGGTGGAGTCCCCGGGGGAGGAGTGTCATCTGGAATTTAAACTCTTGATGGAACCACTCTGAAAACATTCTTTGTCCGTAATCTATAGGACACCGATCACCAAGAGTGATGGCCCGCCTAAGGGTCTCAGGCATTAATGGGAGGTGGAACTAGAGGCGTTGACAACGGGGATAGGGAGGAGGCCAGTGGATACCCGAGAGATGACGCGATCAGCTTAGACTTCCAACTCAACCAACTGTGGGCCCTCCATAGGACATGCTTCACCAGAACACTTCTGCTTGGAAGCGGAAGGACCGACAGTGTCAGATGCCTTCACTGCGGTCACAAGGCAAGACCCTGGTCCACACTATTTGGGAATGACCCTTAGTAGAGCCCTTCTGGTCTAGGGTAGGACACATACTGTCCCACATCATGGGGGATCCAATAAAGCTCACCCCACAGCTGGTGCCCCTTGGGATTTTAAGCGATCAAACGCCCCTTACATATGCTTCACCCTTCGGCAAGGTTACACTGGTGAAGGCCAAGAGGGACATTGAACAACTATGGGGCAGTGGGACGATCCAAGGGTGAACCGATGGGCCCAAAATATGGACCGGTGCATGCATGCGGAAGAGACCATATACCAATCATGGGGGTGCCCCCAACAAATCTACGGATGTGGGAACAATAAAGTGAATATACAGACACTGTTTGATCCTAAAACAGTGCCTGTGGACGCTGGCCAGAGCTGTAGCAAGGGTTCGATGACCCTAAACCCATGGGGTTCCAGACATGAACATGACTGCCTGGAGACCGGGGCTACCCCTGATGCACAGAACTGCACGGGCTCCGATTATACAAAATGAGGCACGTGGGCTCCGATTATAGAAAATGAGGCACGTGGGCTCCGATTCTACAAAATGAGGCACGTGGGCTCCGATTATAGAAAATGAGGCACGTGGGCTCCGATTATTCAAAATGAGGCACGTGGGCTCCGATTTTAGAAAATGAGGCACGTGGGCTCCGATTTTAGAAAATGAGGCACGTGGGCTCCGATTATAGAAAATGAGGCACGTGGGCTCCGATTATACAAAATGAGGCACGTGGGCTCCGATTATACAAAATGAGGCACATGGGCTCCGATTATAGAAAATGAGGCACTTGGGCTCCGATTATACAAAATGAGGCACGTGGACTCCGATTATTCAAAATAAAGCACGTGGGCTCCGATTTTAGAAAATGAGGCACGTGGGCTCCGATTATACAAAATGAGGCACGTGGGCTCCGATTATAGAAAATGAGGCACGTGGGCTCCGATTATTCAAAATGAGGCACGTGGGCTCCGATTATTCAAAATGAGGCACGTGGGCTCCGATTTTAGAAAATGAGGCACGTGGGCTCCGATTATACAAAATGAGGCACGTGGGCTCCGATTATAGAAAATGAGGCACGTGGGCTCCGATTATTCAAAATGAGGCCCGTGGGCTCCGATTATAGAAAATGAGGCGTGTGTGCTCTGATTATAGAAAATGAGGCACGTGGGCTCCGATTATATGCATGGTGATGTCATAGGCCTGGAGTGTGACATATGTTGGTTCTGTTGTGCCTTTGCATGTTTGCTAAATAATAGGAATTATTATTATTATTATTATTATTATTATTATTATTATTTTTTAAATATTGAAATTACACAAAAAACGCGAATCTGGATTTTTTGGGGTGAAAAATAATACTGTAAAATATACATAAGCACAGCGAGCAAGAGCGCCAGACGGCTGGTTATTTAACATGAAGGTTTCTGATTACTGCCCCGTTCCTTTTATATTTGGACTCTTGTGATGTGAACCGAGTGACAACAACACTAGAGCGCAGGAAGTGTGACAGGAAAGGCTGCATGTTTTCTAACGCACAACCACACATAAATACTTGTAAATGAACTAAACAAAATTTCAAAATATAATAGCAGCAAACAAAGTAAAAATGAGTTGCATTATGTTTTCAAATTGTGAAGTGCGAAGGAAAAAATATTATAATAGTGTTAAAACAAACCAAGGCTGTTTACTCATCTTAAGCAAAAAAGGTAAACACGTGCCGAAATCTTATTTTCTCACGCTTCATTTTTGCGCCGCAAAGTATTATGGGTATTTAAGAGGCCTTTTCAATCACAACTGTGCTCTCCGGAAGCGGCAGCAGCACACCATGCTTGTGAAGTATTTAGATCAGTGTGTTACAAAATGCAGCACTGCACGCACTGCCACTGGGGTGCGTTTGCTACACCTGTTTTCTGTGTAACACTTGGATTTTTTATGATCCGTCTAACATTACTGACGTGGCATCGAGGGCTGCAATACCACTATTTAATTGGTTCCAGCACCGCTGCCGGATGTATTTTGCTAGAAAAATCCAGATTTTAATTATTTGCGTAATTACGCAAAAGGAAATTGCACACCACGACAGCCCTATCTGCGTAATTACGCAAAAGGAAATGGCACACCACGACAGCCTGGACCCGCCTGGGACCTCAGATGCATCCTTCATGTGGCATCATTCATTTGATCAGGTTTATCGACCTTGCAAGGATGAAAGGCCACGGTTGCTGGCAGCTAATGCACTATTCGAGTAGGAAGGCGTTTCCAGCAGCTGAGCCTCTTACCTGCCGTGTGGAGACGTAGAAGCAGCAGGAGGAGGAGGCCCACTGAGGGGGCGGCTGGTCCTCGCCTCTCCCGGGTCATGGCTCCTGAATCTGTCCCTTGGCTGCCTGAAAATCCGCACTCCTCAAACGGCCGGTCCAGCAGCTGCAGAGATGCGTCCACAAGTAAGTGTGGTGCTGGGTCCCACCTTTATATGTTTACATATGTACGTGCGCACCGCCGGCGATCATCAAAGGCACGCGAGCAGTGTATCTAAAGCCATGGGAGCGGCTCTCAGCGCTGGCACAGACTCCAGTCACTCACTTTCTGAAAATGTAAATGATGCGCCTGACATCACGTAAATAGCACCTTCGGGAGTGATGAGGGACCATAAAACGGTGGAATGAAACTAGAATCTGTGAGTCAGTGATACCAGAAGCCAGATACAACGTGAGAATCGCCAACGCGCAAGTATCCGAAAATAAACCACAACACAACCCACCGAGAATGAGAAACACGTCAGAGTCAACTGTGCCACAATCAAACAACATTAGAATAAAACAAAATCAACCATAAAACAATACTTCGGAGAACAGGGTATTTACAAAAAGAACGCATCCTACTTAAAATTGTACATTAATAAAACATTCGAAAAACAAGTAACAACTACTTATCCAGAAACAAACAATGAACAGCCAGGCACCATTCTGCCTTAAATTTTCGACAAAATTATGTCTCTCCACATATTACCAGTCAGCGTTCGAAATATTTCCATATAACAATGTCCAACAATAAAGCACAATTCCAGGAACAAGCTATCACAATAACAAAGCATCTTAGCTAAATCTAATAACAACGAAAGTACCATGCAAGCTACAATTGTTCCACCAGAACTGACCACTGTAGACAACAGTGATGTAAACATCAGTTGATAGGCAATGAAATCATCCTAGTGCAGTCAATCAACAATAAATGCTGTTCTAGCCACAGCCGTGTGTTAGAGGAGGCAGACCCGGACGCTGAGATCAGACCCGGGACCAGGGTTCAATTCCCGACGCAGCAGGGTCTTGAGCCCAAAATGTCCACGGGCTTGGTAATTCTCGCTTCGGTGCCTACTCGAATCACAGGTTCACACTCTGCAACTCTGGGCATTAGCTTGCTTAATCTCCACTACGGCCCCCCGCGGCGGGATGCCTGGCTTTCACCTTGGGGATACCCAGTAGGGGCTATCTCACAGGGAAAAACCAGGACGGGTTCCCAATGCAAAGCGCTTTGAGACCTGACGGTGATATTGCGCTATATAAAAACCTATCCATCCATCCATCCGTGTGCACATTAAACAAAGCTAAACTGTATACCAACCAATAACAATAAGGCACCATTCCAGGCACCACTGTTCAACAATAAAACACCATTCCAAACACCACTGTTCAACTATAAAACACCATTCCAGCCACCAATGTTTAACAATAAAAACCCATTCCAGGCACCAATGTTCAACAATAAAACACCATTCCAGGCACCAATGTTCAACAATAAAATACCATTCCATGCACCAATGTTCAACAATAAAACAGCATTCCAGCCACCCATGTTCAACAATAAAACAGCATTCCAGCCACCCATGTTCAACAATAAAACACCATTCCAGGCACCAATGTTCAACAATAAAACACAATTCCAGGCACCAATGTTCAACAATAAAACATCATTCCAGGCACCAATGTTCAACAATAAAACACCATTCCAGGCACCAATGTTCAACAATAAAATACCATTCCAGGCACCAAAGTTCAACAATAAAACACCATTCCAGGCACCACTGTTCAACTATAAAACACCATTCCAAACACCACTGTTCAACAATAAAACACCATTCCAGCCACCAATGTTTAACAATAAAACACCATTCCAGGCACCAATGTTCAACAATAAAACACCATTCCAGGCACCAATGTTCAACAATAAAATACCATTCCAGGCACCAAAGTTCAACAATAAAACACCATTCCAGGCACCACTGTTCAACTATAAAACACCATTCCAGGCACCAGTGTTCAACAATAAAACACCATTCCAGGCACCAATGTTCAACCATAAAACAGCATTCCAGCCACTAATGTTCAACAATAAAAACATGTTTGGGTCCCACTGTTCAACAATAAAACATTATTCGGGTCCCAGTGTTCAACAATAAAACACCATTCCAGGCACCAATGTTCAACAATAAAACACCATTCTAGGCACACATGTTCAACAGTGAAACACCATTCCAGCCACCTATGTTCAACAAAAAAACACCATTCCATCCTCCAATGTTCAACAATAAAACACCATTCCAGGCACCAATGTTCAACATTAAAACACCATTCCAGGCACCATTGTTCAACAATAAAACACCATTCCAGCCACCAATGTTCAACAATAAAACACCATTCCAGGCACCAATTTTCAACAATAAAACATCATTCCAGGCACCAATGTTCAACAATAAAACACCATTCCAGGCACCAATGTTCAACAATAAAACACCATTCCAGGCACCAATGTTCAACAATAAAACACCATTCCAGGCACAAAAGTTCAACAATAAAACACCATTCCAGGCACCAGTGTTCAACAATAAAACACCATTCCAGGCACCAGTGTTCAACAATAAAACACCATTCCAGGCACCAATGTTCAACAATAAAACCCCATTATAGGCACAAATGTTCAACAATAAAACACCATTCCAGGCACCAATGTTCAACAAGAAAACACCATTCCATGCATCAATGTTCAACAATAAAACACCATTCCAGGCACCAATGTTCAACAATAAAACGCCATTCCAGGCAACATTGTTCAACAATAAAACACCATTCCAGCCACCAATGTTCAACAATAAAACACCATTCCAGGCACCAATGTTCAACAATAAAACATCATTCCAGACAGCATTGTTCAACAATAAAACACCATTCCAGCCACCAATGTTCAACAATAAAACACCATTCCAGGCACCAATGTTCAACAATAAAACACCATTCCAGGCACCAATGTTCAACAAGAAAACATCATTCCAGGCACCAATGTTCAACAATAAAACACCATTCAACAATAAAACACCATTCCAGGCACCAATGTTCAACAGTAAAACACCATTCCAGGCACCATAGTTCAACAAAAAACACCATTCCAGGCACCACTGTTCAACAATAAAACACTATTCCAGGCACTAGTGTTCAACAATAAAACACCATTCCAGGCACCAATGTTCAACCATAAAACACCATTCCAGCCACTAATGTTCAACAATAAAAAAATGTTTGGGTCCCACTGCTCAACAATAAAACATTATTCGGGTCCCACTGCTCAACAATGAAACACCATTCCTATTACCAATGTTTAACAATGAAACACCATTCCATGTTCCAGCGTTCAACAATAAAACACCATTGCAAGCACCAATGTCCAACAATAAAACACTATTCCAGGCACCAGTGTTCAACAATAAAACACCATTCCAGGCACCACTGTTCAACAATAAAACACCATTCCAGCCACCAATGTTCAACAATAAAACACCATTCCAGGCACCACGGTTCAACAATAAAACACCATTCCAGGCACCACGGTTCAACAATAAAACACCATTCCATGCACCACTGTTCAACAATAAAACACCATTCCAGCCACTAATGTTCAACAATAAAACATTATTTGGGTCCCACTGTTCAACAATAAAACATTATTCGGGTCCCACTGCTCAACAATAAAACACAATTCCTATTACCAATGTTTAACAATGAAACACCATTCTAGGTTCCAGCGTTCAACAATAAAACACCATTGCAAGCACCAATGTACAACAACAAAAAACCCATTTCAGGCACCAATGTACAACAACAAAAAACTCATTTCAGGCACTAGTATTCATCAATGACACATAATTCTAGGCACCGCTGCTCAACAATAAAGCATCATTCCAGGCACCAATGCTCAACGAAAAAATACCGTTCAAGGCACCAATGTACAACAATAAAGCATCATTTCCAGGCACCACTGTTCAACAATAAAACACCATTCCAGGAACCAATGCACAACAATAAAGCATCATTACAGGCACCAATGTTCAACAAAAAAACACAATTCAATGCACCAGTATTCAACAATGAAACACTATTCCAGGTACAAATGTTCAACAATGAAACACAATTTCAGGGACCAGTGTTCAACAATAAAACACCACTACAGGCTCCACTGTTCAACAATGAAACACCACTCCTATTACCAATGTTTAACAATGAAACACCATTCCATGCACCACTGTTCCACAATAAAACTCCATTTCAGGCACCACTGTTCAACAATAAAACATCATTCCAGACACCACTGTTCAACAATAAAACACCATTCCAGGCACCCATTTTCAACAATAAATCACAATTCCAGGCACCAATGTTTAACAATGAAACACCATTCCAGGCACCAATTTCCAACAATAAAACACCATTCCAGGCACCACTGTTCAACAATAAAACACCATTCCAGGCACCACTGTTCAACAATAAAACACAATTTCAGGCACCAATTTCCATCAATAAAACACCATTCCAGGCACCAATGTACAACAATAAATCATCATTGCAGGCACCACTGTTCAACAATAAAACACCATTCCATGCACCAATTTTCAACAATAAAACACCATTCCAGGCACCAATGTGCAACAATAAATCATCATTGCAGGCACCACTGTTCAACAATAAAAGAACATTCCAGGCACCAATGTTCAACAATAAAACACCATTCCAGGCACCAATGTTCAACAATAAAACACCATTCCAGGCACAAAAGTTCAACAATAAAACACCATTCCAGGCACCAGTGTTCAACAATAAAACACCATTCCAGGCACCAGTGTTCAACAATAAAACACCATTCCAGGCACCAATGTTCGACCATAAAACACCATTCCAGCCACTAAAGTTCAACAATAAAAAAAGTTTTGGGTCCCACTGTTCGACAATAAAACATTATTCGGGTCCCAGTGTTCAACAATAAAACACCATTCCAGGCACCAATGTTCAACAATAAAACCCCATTATAGGCACAAATGTTCAACAATAAAACACCATTCCAGGCACCAATGTTCAACAAGAAAACCGCATTCCATGCACCAATGTTCAACAATAAAACACAATTCCAGGCACCAATGTTCAACAATAAAACACCATTCCAGGCAGCATTGCTCAACAATAAAACACCATTCCAGCCACCAATGTTCAACAATAAAACACCATTCCAGGCACCAATGTTCAACAATAAAACATCATTCCAGGCACCAATGTTCAACAATAAAACACCATTCAACAATAAAACAGCATTCCAGGCACCAATGTTCAACAATAAAACACCATTCCAGTCACCATAGTTCAACAAAAAAACACCATTCCAGGCACCAATGTTCAACCATAAATCACCATTCCAGCCACTAATGTTCAACAATAAAAAAATGTTTGGGTCCCACTGCTCAACAATAAAACATTATTCGGGTCTCACTGCTCAACAATGAAACACCATTCCTATTACCAATGTTTAACAATGAAACACCATTCCATGTTCCAGCGTTCAACAATAAAACACCATTGCAAGCACCAATGTCCAACAATAAAACACTATTCCAGGCACCAGTGTTCAACAATAAAACACCATTCCAGGCACCACTGTTCAACAATAAAACACCATTCCAGCCACCAATGTTCAACAATAAAACACCATTCCAGGCACCACGGTTCAACAATAAAACACCATTCCAGGCACCAGTGTTCAACAATAAAACACCATTCCAGCCACTAATGTTCAACAATAAAACATTATTTGGGTCCCACCGTTCAACAATAAAACATTATTCGGGTCCCACTGCTCAACAATAAAACACCATTCCTATTACCAATGTTTAACAATGAAACACCATTCTAGCTTCCAGCGTTCAACAATAAAACACCATTGCAAGCACCAATGTACAACAACAAAAAATCCATTTCAGGCACCAATGTACAACAACAAAAAAATCGTTTCAGGCACTAGTATTCCACAATGACATATAATTCTAGGCACCGCTGCTCAACAATAAAGCATCATTCCAGGCACCAATGCTCAACGATAAAATACCGTTCAAGGCACCAATGTACAACAATAAAGCATCATTTCCAGGCACCACTGTTCAACAATAAAACACCATTCCAGGAACCAATGCACAACAATAAAGCATCATTACAGACACCAATGTTCAACAATAAAACACAATTCAATGCACCAGTATTCAACAATGAAACACCATTCCAGGTACAAATGTTGAACAATGAAACACAATTTCAGGGACCAGTGTTCAACAATAAAACACCACTACAGGCTCCACTGTTCAACAATGAAACACCATTCCTATTACCAATGTTTACCAATGAAACACCATTCCATGCACCAGTGTTCCACAATAAAACATCATTCCAGACACCACTGTTCAACAATAAAACACCATTCCAGGCACCCATTTTCAACAATAAATCACAATTCCAGGCACCAATGTTTAACAATGAAACACCATTCCAGGCACCAATTTCCAACAATAAAACACCATTCCAGGCACCACTGTTCAACAATAAAACATCATTCCAGGCACCAATTTCCAACGATAAAACACCATTCCAGGCACCAATGTTCAACCATAAAACACAATTTCAGGCAACAATTTCCAACAATAAAACAACATTCCAGGCACCAATGTACAACAATAAATCATCTTTGCAGGCACCACTGGTTAACAATAAAACACCATTCCAGGCACCAATTTTCAACAATAAAACACCATTCCAGGCACCAATGTGCAACAATAAATCATCATTGCAGGCACCACTGTTCAACAATGAAACATCATTCCAGGCAGCAATTTTCAATAATAAAACACCATTCCAGGCACCAATGTGCTACAATAAACCATCATTGCAGGCACCAATGTTCAACAACGAAACATCATTCCAGGCAGCAATTTTCAATAATAAAACACCATTCCAGGCACCAATGTGCTACAATAAACCATCATTGCAGGCACCAATGTTCAACAATAAAACACAATTCAGTGCACCAGTATTCAACAATGAAATACCATTCCAGGCACCAGTGTTCAACAATAAAACACCATTCCAGGCACCAGTATTCAACAATGAAATACCATTGCAGGTACAAATGTTTAACAATGAAACACACTTTCAGGCACCAGTGTTCAACTATAAAACAACATTCCAGGCACCAGTATTCAACAATGAAATACCATTCCAGGTAGAAATGTTCAACAATGAAAAACACCATTACAGGCTCCACTGTTCAACAATGAAACACCATTCCTATTACCAATGTTTAACAATGAAACACCTTTCCATGCACCACTATTCAACAATAAAAAAACATTCCAGGCACCACTGTTCAAGAATGAAACATCATTCCAGACACCACTGTTCCACAATAAAACCCCATTTCAGGCACTGATTTTCAACAATAAATCACAATTCCAGGCACCAATGTTTAACAATGAAACACCATTCCAGGCACCACTATTCAACAATAAAAAAACATTCCAGGCACCACTGTTCAAGAATGAAACATCATTCCAGACACCACTGTTCAACAATAAAACACCATTCCAGGCACTGATTTTCAACAATAAAACACCATTCAAGGCACCAATTTCCAACAATAAAACACCATTCCAGGCACCAATTTTCAACAATAAAACACCATTCCAGGCACAATTTCCAACAATAAAACACCATTCCAGGCACCAATTTCCGAAAAATAAAACAGCATTCCAGGCACCACATTTCAACCAATAAAACACCATTTCAGGCACCAATTTTCAAAAATAAAACACCATTTCAGGCACCAATTTCCAACAATATAAAACCATTCCAGGGACGAGTTTCTAACAATAAAATATCATTCCAGGCACCAATGTTCAACAATAAAACACCATTCCAGGCACTGATGTTCAACAATAAAACACCATTTCAGGCTCCAATGTTCAACAATAAAAAAATATTCCAGGCACCACTGTTCAACAATAAAACACCATTCCAGGCACCAGTGTTCAACAATAAAACACCATTCCAGGCACCACTGTTCAACAATAAAACACCATTCCTATTACCAATGTTTAACAATAAAACAGTATTCCAGGCACCACTGTTCAACAATAAAACACCATTCCAGGCACCAATTTTCAACAATACAACACCATTCCAGGCACCACTGTTCAACAATAAAACACCATTCCAGACACCACTGCTCAACAATAAAACACCATTCCTATTACCAATGTTTAACAATGAAACACCATTCCAGGCACCACTGTACAACTATAAAACACCATTCCAGGTTCCAGGGTTCAACAATAAAACACCATTGCAAGCACCAATGTACAACAACAAAAAACCCATTTCAGGTACCGCTGTTTATCAATAAAACACGATTCCAGGCTCCAGCGTTCAACAATAAAACACCATTGCAGGCACCAATGTACAACAACAAAAAACTCATTTCAGGGACTAGTGTTCAACAATGATACATAATTCTAGGCACCACTGCTCAACAATAAAGCATCATTCCAGGTACAAATGTTCAACAATAAAACACCATTCCAGGCACCACTGCTCAACAATAAAACACCCTTCCTATTACCAATGTTTAACAATGAAACACCATTCCAGGCACCACTGCTCAACAATAAAACACCCTTCCTATTACCAATGTTTAACAATAAAACACCATTCCAGGCACCACTGTACAACAATAAAACACCAACCCAGGCACCAATTTCCAGGCACCAATTTTCAACAATAAAACACCATCCAGGCACCACTGTTCATCAATAAACCACCATTCCAGGCACCAGTGTTCAACAATAAAACACCATCCAGGCACCACTGTTCATCAATAAAACACCATCCAGGCACCACTGTTCATCAATAAAACACCATTCCAGGCTCCAGCGTTCAACAATAAAATACCATTGTAGGCACCAATGTGCAACAACAAAAAACTCATTTCAGGCACTAGTGTTCAACAATGACACACCATTTCAGGCACCACTGTTCAACAATAAAACATCATTCCAGGCACTATGGTCAACAATAAAACATCATTCCAGGCACCAATGTTTAACAATAAAATACCATTCCAGTCTCCAATGTTCAACAATAAAACATAATTCCAGTTAGCAATGTTCAACAATAAAACACCATTCCAGACACCAATTTTCAACAATGAAACACAATTTCAATTACCAATGTTTAACAATGAAACACCATTCCAGGCACCACTGTTCAACAATAAAATACCATCCTAGGTTCCAGCATTCACTATAAAACAACATTGCAGGCACCAATGTATAACAACAAAAAACTCATTTCAGGCACCAATTTTCAACAATAAAACACCATTCCAGGCGCCACTGTTTATCAATAAAACACTATTCCAGGCTCCAGCGTTCAACAATAAAACACCATTGCAGGCACCAATGTACAACAACAAAAAACTCATTTCAGGGACTAGTGTTCAACAATGACACATACTTTTAGGCACCACTGCTCAACAATAAAGCATCATTCCAGCTACAAATGTTCAACAATGAAACACCATTCCGAGCACCAATATACAACAATGAAGCATCATTACAGGCACCAATGTTCAACAATAAAACACAATTCAATGCACCAGTATTGAACAATGAAACACTATTCCAGGTACAAATGTTCAACAATAAAACACCATTACAGGCTCCACTGTTCAACAATAAAACACCATTCCAGGCACCACTGTTCAACAATAAAACACCATTCCAGGCACCAATTTTCAACAATAAAACACCATTCCAGGCACCAATTTTCAACACTAAAACACCATTCCAGGCACCACTATTCAACAACAAAACACAATTCCAGGCTCCAATTTTCAAAAATAAAACCCATTCCAGGGACCAATTTCCACCAATAAAACACCATTTCAGGCACCACTGTTCAACAATAAAACATCATTCCAGGCACTATGGTCAACAAAAAACATAATTCCAGGCACCAATGTTGAACAATAAAATACCATTCCAGTCTCCAATGTTCAACAATAAAACATAATTCCAGGCAGCAATGTTCAACAATAAAACACCATTCCAGACACCAATTTTCAACAATGAAACACAATTTCAATTACCAATGTTTAACAATGAAACACCATTCCAGGCACCACTGTTCAACAAGAAAATACCATCCTAGGTTCCAGCATTCACTATAAAACAACATTGCAGGCACCAATGTATAACAACAAAAAACTCATTTCAGGCACCAATTTTCAACAATAAAACACCATTCCAGGCCCCACTGTTTATCAATAAAACACGATTCCAGGCTCCAGCGTTCAACAATAAAACACCATTGCAGGCACCAATGTACAACAACAAAAAACTCATTTCAGGGACTAGTGTTCAACAATGATACATAATTCTAGGCACCACTGCTCAACAATAAAGCATCATTCCAGGTACAAATGTTCAACAATAAAACACCATTCCAGGCACCACTGCTCAACAATAAAACACCCTTCCTATTACCAATGTTTAACAATGAAACACCATTCCAGGCACCACTGCTCAACAATAAAACACCCTTCCTATTACCAATGTTTAACAATAAAACACCATTCCAGGCACCACTGTACAACAATAAAACATCAACCCAGGCACCAATTTCCAGGCACCAATTTTCAACAATAAAACACCATCCAGGCACCACTGTTCATCAATAAAACACCATTCCAGGCACCAGTGTTCAACAATAAAACACCATCCAGGCACCACTGTTCATCAATAAAACACCATCCAGGCACCACTGTTCATCAATAAAACACCATTCCAGGCTCCAGCGTTCAACAATAAAATACCATTGTAGGCACCAATGTATAACAACAAAAAACTCATTTCAGGCACCAATTTTCAACAATAAAACACCATTCCAGGCGCCACTGTTTATCAATAAAACACTATTCCAGGCTCCAGCGTTCAACAATAAAACACCATTGCAGGCACCAATGTACAACAACAAAAAACTCATTTCAGGGACTAGTGTTCAACAATGACACATACTTTTAGGCACCACTGCTCAACAATAAAGCATCATTCCAGCTACAAATGTTCAACAATGAAACACCATTCCGAGCACCAATATACAACAATGAAGCATCATTACAGGCACCAATGTTCAACAATAAAACACAATTCAATGCACCAGTATTGAACAATGAAACACTATTCCAGGTACAAATGTTCAACAATAAAACACCATTACAGGCTCCACTGTTCAACAATAAAACACCATTCCAGGCCCCACTGTTCAACAATAAAACACCATTCCAGGCACCAATTTTCAACAATAAAACACCATTCCAGGCACCAATTTTCAACACTAAAACACCATTCCAGGCACCACTATTCAACAACAAAACACAATTCCAGGCACCAATTTTCAAAAATAAAACCCATTCCAGGGACCAATTTCCACCAATAAAACACCATTTCAGGCACCACTGTTCAACAATAAAACATCATTCCAGGCACTATGGTCAACAAAAAACATAATTCCAGGCACCAATGTTGAACAATAAAATACCATTCCAGTCTCCAATGTTCAACAATAAAACATAATTCCAGGCAGCAATGTTCAACAATAAAACACCATTCCAGACACCAATTTTCAACAATGAAACACAATTTCAATTACCAATGTTTAACAATGAAACACCATTCCAGGCACCACTGTTCAACAAGAAAATACCATCCTAGGTTCCAGCATTCACTATAAAACAACATTGCAGGCACCAATGTATAACAACAAAAAACTCATTTCAGGCACCAATTTTCAACAATAAAACACCATTCCAGGCACCACTGTTTATCAATAAAACACGATTCCAGGCTCCAGCGTTCAACAATAAAACACCATTGCAGGCACCAATGTACAACAACAAAAAACTCATTTCAGGGACTAGTGTTCAACAATGATACATAATTCTAGGCACCACTGCTCAACAATAAAGCATCATTCCAGGTACAAATGTTCAACAATAAAACACCATTCCAGGCACCACTGCTCAACAATAAAACACCCTTCCTATTACCAATGTTTAACAATGAAACACCATTCCAGGCACCACTGCTCAACAATAAAACACCCTTCCTATTACCAATGTTTAACAATAAAACACCATTCCAGGCACCACTGTACAACAATAAAACATCAACCCAGGCACCAATTTCCAGGCACCAATTTTCAACAATAAAACACCATCCAGGCACCACTGTTCATCAATAAAACACCATTCCAGGCACCAGTGTTCAACAATAAAACACCATCCAGGCACCACTGTTCATCAATAAAACACCATCCAGGCACCACTGTTCATCAATAAAACACCATTCCAGGCTCCAGCGTTCAACAATAAAATACCATTGTAGGCACCAATGTGCAACAACAAAAAACTCATTTCAGGCACTAGTGTTCAACAATGACACATACTTTTAGGCACCACTGCTCAACAATAAAGCATCATTCCAGCTACAAATGTTCAACAATGAAACACCATTCCGAGCACCAATATACAACAATGAAGCATCATTACAGGCACCAATGTTCAACAATAAAACACAATTCAATGCACCAGTATTGAACAATGAAACACTATTCCAGGTACAAATGTTCAACAATAAAACACCATTACAGGCTCCACTGTTCAACAATAAAACACCATTCCAAGCACCACTGTTCAACAATAAAACACCATTCCAGGCACCAATTTTCAACAATAAAACACCATTCCAGGCACCAATTTTCAACACTAAAACACCATTCCAGGCACCACTATTCAACAACAAAACACAATTCCAGGCACCAATTTTCAAAAATAAAACCCATTCCAGGGACCAATTTCCACAAATAAAACACCATTTCAGGCACCACTGTTCAACAATAAAACATCATTCCAGGCACTATGGTCAACAAAAAAACATAATTCCAGGCACCAATGTTGAACAATAAAATACCATTCCAGTCTCCAATGTTCAACAATAAAACATAATTCCAGGCAGCAATGTTCAACAATAAAACACCATTCCAGACACCAATTTTCAACAATGAAACACAATTTCAATTACCAATGTTTAACAATGAAACACCATTCCAGGCACCACTGTTCAACAATAAAATACCATCCTAGGTTCCAGCATTCACTATAAAACAACATTGCAGGCACCAATGTATAACAACAAAAAACTCATTTCAGGCACTAATTTTCAACAATAAAACACCATTCCAGGCTACAGCATTTAACAATATAACACCATTGCAGGCACCAATGTACAACAACAAAAAACTCATTTCAGGCACTTGAGTTCAACAATGACACATCATTCTATGCACCACTGCTCAACAATAAAGCATCATTCCAGGTACAAATGTTCAACAATAAAACAACATTACAGGCTCCACTGTTCAACAATGAAACACCATTCCAGGCACGTATGTTCAACAATAAAACACCATTCCATGCACCAATGTTCAGCAATAAAATATAGTTCCAAGCACCAATTTTTAACAATAAAACATAATTCTCTGCAATGGTTTTAATGATAAAATAGTGTTTTTAGGGGGTGCGGAATGCAAGTACTAGTGTAACGGGTTTTGCCTAAGTGCAGCTTTCACTGATTTCCTGAGGTATGTAATGCAAGGTCACCTCATTATGTATTGAAAGGGGGACAATAGAAATTAAATGGGCCCTCACCTCACCTTTTTCATGGGACCGACAAACTGTTCACTCTCTGCTATCTTGAATATATCAAAGTGTTTTTACTCATTATGCATTAGTTGATTGAGAACACATACTTTTTATCATGTTTTGCGATTTGTGGCATCTTTCTCATAAAAGAGAAGGTGTTTTTTTACCCCCTGATCACATTCCCAAGTTTCCAGGATACTCTTAAACTGATTTTGAAGTCTAGTTTTGAAGCTCCCTCCTGTCATGAACCCAGTTATCATATTTGATTACTCCCTGGCATTATTTGGGACTTTCCAGGGCAACCTTGGTTTTCTAGCTGGTGACTAGCCATTCCACTGGTCCATACCTCTGGGTGTGGTCTGTATCCAGCAGTTAGAAAGCTCCTCATACTATTATTGAAACCTTAAGGGTGGTGCCCTCGTTTCCCTACTCTGCCAATATGATTACAGCTTGATAGACGGTGAATCATTCTCTCAAGCACATGTTTTATTAGATAGATGAGATGCATGCCATGACAATCAATCACCCACACGTGTCCGGCACTGAAAAATAGCTTGCAGTAGTTTGCATTTCTCAAGGCCAACTGTTAACAACATAGTGTAATGCAAAGTGTTGCAGGCAAGCTTTCAAATACCAAATTTGTGGAGAAAGACAACCAAGCTCCGATTATTCTGGTCAAAAAACTGAGCCCGAGGGCTGCTGTCCTTGCTATTCAAGATGAAGATGGGATCGTTAGACATCTCCACTAGATACTCTATCTACTTCCAAACTGTACTACTATTTGCTCTTTACTTATGATTCTATGGATATAGCCTTTACCATGTTGCGTTTATCACACAATAATGTTTTTTCTTTTTTTAAACAACATGCATTTTGATATTATTTAAAAATAAGTGGGTAATAGTGTGAGTAGAGGTAAAGGGAGTTAAGGGTGATTAAAGGATTTAGGAGTGGGTAGAGATAAAGAGAGATAACAGTATTTTTAGGATTTTAGGGTGGGTGAAGGGAGATAATGGTGATCTCTGATATAGACTTCTAGCCTTAGATTCCTTGCCTTTGAATTTTCCCCAGGTATCAGACTGAATCTGATATTTTTTCTTGAGAAGTACTCCTGCCAGGGATGGATCTGGACCGGTGCAGGTCATACCACCTCGATCATCCCCGGCCCCAGTGCACCTGGCATTGCCAGTGCTCCCTGGTGCCGCCATCCCCATTCTAAACCCCGACTCCAACATGAATCCGGAAGGGGGTCGCCCGACGCCGACTTGGACCTTGCCTCTCAGGTCAGATCCTGAACTCTATTCATATGGGTAGGGACTCGGGGAGGAATGGCAACGGTCGCTGGATCCTGAAGAACACCATCCTCTAGATGCAAATATGGACTAGTGGGAGGACCTATCAGATGCCAGTGTGCTAGATACTTCTCCTGATACTAGCATGGTCTCTTCTCTTAACATGGCAATGGAGGAGGGAGCCTCTTTCGTTATAGCAGCTTAGGTCCTAGACCTTGGCCTGCCCTCAGTGGTAATCTAGCCTAATGTCTTGACAGTGGTGATTCAACAGGGAGTGTCGTCTTCAGAAACACTTTTCCCCTTTGAATGAAGTCCTCATGAACGACCTACTAGAGTTTTGGTACACACCCTGAACAGGGGCTCCTGTGAACAGGACGATTACCTCACCCCAGGAGAAAGCAGCTTCCTCACGCTATCCCCGAGAGCTTGTTGGTCCAAGCCTCACCTTCCTGTTTAAATCCTGGCACCTTCCCTACCACCACAAAAGAGAGAGTTACCCAGGTAGACCAGAAAGGACTGGAAAATACAAAGTGATAAAAAATTGTTTCCTTTCTGTGTTGTTCAATTATAATGTGATTAATCACAGCAATATACAGTGAACCATGGGAGATCTAGTTATAAAAATTTGTAGCAACACGTGGAATCATATCCTTCATTTACTGTTTGATATAAAATCACAGAATTAGACACAAGGATCTGCATTGTTGTTTTTAGTATTGATTTATATGAACTGTAATGTACCAACTTTTTATATGTAATGCACTAGTCTATGAAGGTGACAGTTTTGAATGCAATTTGGAAAGAAAAAAATTGTTTTGTATTTCACTAAAATGAGATATTTACATGTTGAACTTTTTATCTCTGTAGTATTATGTACATGTTTATGTTTTTAATTGCATCAAATTGAGTGTTTTGAATCGTAGCAATATCTAATTCTGTGATTTTATATCAACCAATAAATGAAGGATATGATTCCACATGTTACTACATATTTTTATAACTATATCTCCCGTGGTTCACTGTATATTGCTGTGATTAATCACATTATAATTGAACAGCACAGAAAGGAAAAATTTTTTGTTATCACCTTCCCTACCATCCCATTGAATAGAGAATCCAAGACGCTGGACACCTTAGCGAAGAAAATATTTATTTGTTTTCCCAGCCTGGCACTGTGGTCTGTGAAAACGATGTGCCTTTGTGCCTTTTGGCAGCTACTCCCATGCGCTGTGGGATACAGTTGTGCAGGTGCTGCCAACGGTCCCAGAGGAGACACTGGCCATACTCTTCCAAGCTGATGCTTACAGGAGCCAAGTTCACCATCCACTGTGAACTGGACAAAACTGACTCACTAGGCAGAATATTTTCATTGACAGTGGCCTTACAGCGCCACGCCTGGCTGAGGACTGGCTTTTCATAGGATGTTTAGACATTATTTACGGACACGCCCTTTGATTCCACCCGTCTCTTTGGAGACAAGGCAGACTCAGCGCAGGAGCACTTCAAGGACAGTAGCGCCATGGCCAGATCATTGGGTCTATCTATTGCCCCTCCCCAACTGCTCCAATTTTGGCCACCCGTCTTCACACACTCAGCTACCACGGCATGCAAGGTTCCCAGTCTCTGTTTGGCTTGGGGCGCTGTACCCACAGAGCCTTTGGGTTGGGCAGCAAGAGGTTTGGCCAGTCCACCACTCTCCCAGAAGCCGTAGCAATCAAACCCATTAATTTGCGTTTAATCCATTATAGGCACAGAGTGAGAGGTAGTGTGTGCCATCACATTCCCTACTGGTGGTCTATAACATCAGACAAGTAGTCTCTTCAAATTGCTCTGTTGCAGGAATATAAATTTACCTTGAAAAAACAAAAGACAAGAGGCGTTTGGTAAAACAGGAACAGTTTGTTTGATTGAATGCTTCGGCTGGGAAATATTCAGAAATGGGTCTGAGGAATGTCTCAACATACATTTGTTCAGAGTGTCATTACATGCAGTCTTTGGAGCTTTATAAAGAAATTAAGATCTTATTTTAAAGGAAGGAATGCAGGCCAAGTCATTGGGTTGTAAATAAGCCACCTGATGATGAATGCAGTTGGGTCCTGACCCTGCGTGGACAAAATGAGGATCAATGCGTGAAGTTTCCAGATGTCTGGTATGGAGAGCATGTGATTACTACATTTACTGTCACTCAATCAATCCATTTCTAAAGCGCACTACATACCCGTGAGGGTCTCAAAGGGCTGGGGAGGGGGGAAGGGGCACTACTGATTGAAGAGCCAGGTCTTGAGAAGTCTTTTGAAGGCCAGCAGGTCCAGGGTCTGTCATAGGCTATGAGGGAGAGTGTTTCAGGTCTTGGTGGCGATGTAGGAGAAGGATCTGTCGCCGGCGGTGGCTTTCCGGATACGAGGAACTGTGGCGAGGGTGGCTGAGCGGAGGCTTCGGGTGGGGGTGTGGGAGCTGAGTCGGTAGTTGAGGTATGTGGGTCCGATGTTGTGAAGTGCTTTGTGTGCCTGGATGAGGAGTTTGAAGGTGATCCTCTTGTTGATGGGGAGCCAGTGCAGGCCTCTCAGGTGGGGTGTGATGCGGCTGCGTCAGGGGACGTCGAAGATCAGTCGTGCCAAGGCCTTCCGGATTCATTGTAGTCATCTCAGGAGCTTGGTTGTTGTTCCTGAGTAGAGGGTGTTCCCATAGTCGAGTCTGCTGGTGACGATGTGTGCTTTGCTCCGATTGGCCGAGTGTCCCTAACTACATGTGGCATCTAACTTTATGTTTTTTTGGGAATGCATGCACCCATCCAGCCATATGTTCTTTATTAGGCTCAATCACCTCGGACCATTATGGTGTTGCTGCCTATCTGTGGGACTAATCTGGGTTTTTCCTGTTTGTCCAACTGGTTACGTGCCACCCCACCTGTGATCAGTAGCCTCAGGCCTAGGTCGCACAGCCTGCCTGACCATGTATTTCTTACTAGGTGTTCATGGAGATGTCATTTTGGTCGATATCGACAACAATAACTTGCTCACATTTTTTAATATACATATATCTTTGTGTAGATTGACTTCAATATTAACAGTTTGAAGAGGCGTCTATCTCACCTTTGTAACTTCCCCCACCCCCATACTACACAGCTCCGAAAGACTGATGGAGGACCACCTCTACTTCCTCCGCCAGGAGCCATGGAGAGGGTGCTGATGCCAGAAGTAGATTATGGTTGCTATTTCCTCTAATTTCAGGTGCCAGAGAAGGACAGAGGCTTTCGTCCTATCCTGGTCCTGTGCCATGTCAGCTTCTTCCTCAAGAAGGAGAAAATCAAAATGCTCAGCAGGCTCATTTAAATCCTGTCTTCCCTGGACCCGGAAAACTGGATGGTATCATTGGACTTGCAGGATGATTACTTCCTCTTTCCCACCCTGTCTGCTTACAGGCTTTACCTGCAAGGCATGTTTGCAACAAGCACTTTATATGCACCTCTCGGGTGTTCATCAAGATAATGACAGTGGTTGCAGCTCATCTGCGGCGATCAAGGGTGCCAAGTCTTCCCCTATCTGGATGACTAGCTGTTGAAGGTGGTCTCTCCCCAAGCTGCCGACTCCCACCTCCAGACTACGACGGACCTCTGTACTTGCTGGGGTTCACTAATAAAGTGCCAAAGTTACACCTGACTCCCTCTCAGACTCTCCCTTTTTCTGGAAATTATGCGGTTCTGGGCTTATCCTCCCGAACAACGATTCCAAGCTATTCAGGGTATTATACCGATGTTTCAGCCCTTAGTGTAGATTTTGGTGAGACTGACTCTGAGGCTTCTGGGTGTCATGGCATCCAGCATCCTGCTTGTAACACATGCCCGCTGGCATATCTGGGCTCCTCAGTGGGACCTGAAGTTCCAGTTGGCACTTAATCAGAGAATTCTCTCCAACATGGTCCATATCTTGAAGGGAACTGCAAAAGACCTTCACTGGTGGGTTATGATCGACACTTGGGTCAGGGGCAGACCTATATCCCTTCCCCAATCAATCTCACAGTAGTGAAAGATGCATCCCTACTCGGATGGGTCAGCCATCTGGCAAATGGGGGCATCAGGGACTTGCATTGTGGCGTTTGCTGTGGGCTGCTTCACACACCACAATACAAATCATACACATTTAAAACACCCCTGCAGTATGTGACAGGAACCATGCAATGCCTGAAACACGGTGTAGGGTTCTTTAGGGGGGTACCATAGGTGCCTCCTAGGCCCCATGGTGGAGGGCCACGGGCAAGAGGGCCCTGCTAGCGGCCCCCAAAGTCACTTTCCACCTGCCTTTTCATGGCGGGTGAACCGCCATGAAAAGGCAGGTGGAAAGGTACATGCTAATCCCTACAGCGATGCCTTGGCATGCACGTCATCTTTGCAGGGAATAGGAGTCTGACAGCTGCCTTCACAGCATACTTTATCCTGTTGGATGCAGTGGTGTTTCTCCCCGAGAGCCGAGCTCCGACATCCTAATGTGTCATTCAGATCGAATGGGCTGGATTGCCGTGGGACTGCCACCGACAGCCTGAGCCAGACCATAAGAGAGGGATCAGAACGCAGGGCCACAGATGATGCTGAGGAACTGAATTAATGATCACCACAGAGAAGAGATTCGCAGGACGCCTTACCTGAGGAGATCCGGGGAGGGCTGGTACCATGCCCCAGGCTGAGGCCCTGGACTGCCATAAATCGAGGGGCAGCTGCATGTGCAAGACAATATGCAATCTTGAGAGAAGGAGAAGAATAATTGGCTCATGGAAGATTTTTCAGCCACTGTGCCGATTGAAGGACAATGGTGTACAGTAAGACAGTGAGGGGATTTGGTGGCGGGAGGCTTTCTGTTCATTGTGAGCATTGAAGCTGCTCTTATATATTACTGTTGGGGTAACAGGCACTCTGCAATGTTGGGTGATGGGTAGTTCTAAGTCCGCCATGCAGGGATGTGGGGGGGGGGTTGAATGGGAATATTTTTATTGCCGAGTTGGTTGTTTTTTGTTTGGTTTTATGCACTGTCAATTCACACTGGTTATATAAATGCCTTCTAAGCCGATTCAAACTGGCCCTGGTATCTGGCACGGGGTAGGTGGACCCTCAGTACCCCTGGCGCTGGGTATCCTACATTCAGAATGGCTGAGTAACCTTCTTGAGAATACTGCTCTGGAATGGCAATGGGCCCGGGAGACTAGATGAAGAGGGGAATGATACTTCAATATCTTACATGCTATGCTCCTGACATCATTGTGTTACGGGGCACAGACAGGATGGGTAACACATACAGATGGGGTTGCAAAATGGCAGCCCATGCAGGCTAAGCATCGGGCTCGAGTGGAGTGAGGGGGGTTAATGAAATAGAGGATCCATTTTGCTGCCCAATGCACACGGCCGAACACACACAGGAGTGTGATGGGAGGAGCTGACAATCAATATATATTCAATACATGTGCCACCACCTACGCATGCCTCCATGCTCTCTGAATTTAGTGCTCTGCCACTACAATTACCAAATGGAATGCTGATCATGGGGGGTGACTTTAATTTAGCAGTCAGCGATGCCCAGTGGCTCCCAAGGTGCATAGGGATAGATCAAAATCCACTTTCAGAATTTCTAATCGCTCTTGGGATGTTTTTTTACAATTTTATATACCGCAAATTAAACCCGAGACATCAGGTGTCAGAGCGCTTAACATGAGCACCAATTTCATTACAGATTGACTCATTCATTTTTGTTAAGCATGGGGAGATTCATTTGCACAGAATCACAGGATGTTGAGCGTCATTGCCAAGACTCAAACCCGGTGCCCCAGCTTTGAGGTCGACCGCTCTAACCGTAAGGCTACATCCTCTCCTTAAGGTTGATATATGGTTTAAACACAACCTGGAGGGACAGAAATACACTTTTTATTCTGGCACAGAAGGAAGACTCTCATGCATCGACTACCTTCTCACACAACACTGACAGGTACATCATTACTCGGATGTTCGACATTTAGAGAAGGGTATCTCTGACCGCTCCCCGGTATAGGTGGTCTTCGCTTGAGATTAAATGATTTTGAGGTGACCCGATCAATAAATCCCTGGTACCTGAACCATATCTCTGTGTGAGAGGGTCTTATTAAAAGCACAGACTACTACTTTAAAGATAACCTGGCCTTGGTCGACTTGGCACAAACTCCCTAGAAGGCATATAAAGCTGTGGTTAGGGTCAGGCGAGATCCCTTATTTCAGATTGCAAGAGGGACAGGAGCATCAAACTTGATGAACTCTAGGGGGACACACTGTCACTGGAGCAACACCTCACATCAGTGAGGGGCCCAAAAGTGTGGCATACTTTATCCCTAAAACAAAGGGAATATAATGACCTGGCTGCAGAAGCTGCTTGTGCGAACACTGTGCCATGAACCATTGTCTGTATGAAGTAGGGAATAAAACAGGCAAACTTTTGGAGTGGTATGATGAGAGAGATCAGTCCCAAAACTAGGTCTTGGAGGGCAGAACAGGGGTTGGAGAACTGGTCGGGGAGAGAAGTTGGATAGCAGAGACATTCCTAGACTACTACGCCCAGCTATACTCCCCGGCTGTAAATACGACGGCCGACAATGCCTGTGCTTAACTCTAAGAGATGCACCTGCCAAATCTGGCGGGTGCAGATCGGGAATTCTTGGAGTTGGATATTACAGAAGAGGAACTGGTGACTGCGATAAGGGAGCTCCGATCTAAATGAAATCCCTATTAAACTACTTTGGGGAAATAGCTGAAGGACAGTGCCGCCTATAGATTCTTAAATGCTGAAGTCAGAATATTAGGTCAAGTCAAAATATTGGCTAAAACATTAGCCATGCATCTAAATACAGTGATCCAATCCCTGATCCATCCAGATCAGTCAGGATTTATGTCCCACCAGAGCACCAAATTTAATCTCTGGCACCTCCATGGGGTACTGGGGCAGAAGACCAACTTACGTGAGCTGGCCCTGGTGCTGTCACTGGATGTCAAAATGGCATGGGACATAGTGGAATGGGGCTATATCTTAGCAGTGATGGCCAAAATTGGGATTTGGACCCACTTCATGCAATTGGTCCACCTCTTATACAATGGCCCGGTGGTGTAAGTTAGGGTTAATGGTGGGCACTCCTGACGGTTCAGACTCCGGAGTGGTACCAGGCAGGGCTGGCCCTTGATTTTTTGCTCTTGCCCTGGAACTCTTGGCGGCATGGATTCGGCGGGATTCACTGGTTAGAGGATTGCAACAGGGGGCACTTTGGGAAGACAAAATATCACTATATGCAGATGACGTGCAGGTTTATGTGTCTGACGAAGAGTTAACAATGGCTGGTTTAATGCAGAATATTAAATATTTATGGCAAGCATTCGGGCTGCACTATCCACAGGCATAAATCCTTGGTGTATCCGCGTAGGGTTCAGACCTCTGACTGCCGTCGTACACTGTAGCGACAACGCGTGGACGGGCTTTTGCTACCTGGGAATATATGTGACACCGGACATTGAACCCTTTTCCGAGAATAATCTGGCCCCCTTGTAAGATACGTTATGGCAGGATGTACGACACTGGTGGTCTTTGCCGCTCTCTATTAGGGAGAAAGGTCACTATTTAAAGTGTCTTAACCACACTTTTTTAATTATCTGCAGAACACCCTTTTTGAGGTACATACATTTATTTGGCAAAGATTGAGGGGGACGTCTGATCACTGTTATGGAATGGAGGCCCAGCAGGAATAGAGCATCCCAACTGTACAAGAGGTTGGTAAACATTGCTCTGCTGGATATTCAGAAATACTACTGGGTTGCACAGCTGAGCACAATTAATAACTGGGTTTCCTTCCACAGACGGAGCCAGTGTTCTGGATGGATATGTCTGTACTGGACTGTGGAGATACCTCAACACATATTGTGGTGAGAGGGTGGCAGACTGTCCCGAAACCCATCAGGATGGTTGGGAAACTTTGGAAAATCGTTCCAACATAAGTGGGGTGGAAAAACACGGCTACACAAGCTGCTATGCTCTGGGATGCGGAGATTCTTGGGATACAAAGGAAGCAACCGCGGTTTGACAAATGGGAAATCATTGCAATGTCCACAATTGGAGACATATGGACCCAGGGAGATGTTACCACCCTAGCTGACTTACATCGGGAATACCATCTGGCACCTTCCGATACATAGTGGTGAAGCAGCCAGAGAGGCTGACTCCAGCATGCAGGGCTCACGGTCCGATCCCTGGTGCCAGCGGCAGCTTAGCTCAGCACCATCATATGACCCTGGGCAATAGCTCACTTAATCTTCCCGATGGCCCCCAGCACCTTGAAACCGTCACGGGGTGATATGTTTGCACTTTACAAATACGTATTATTACTATTTTATACATACAAGTGTAGGCAACTCTGGCATGCACTCAGAGCTGTGCTTCCAAGGGGGACTGACATTGAAGAATCATCCCGCCTGGAGGATAGAATGTTGGGAGATCCCATGCCTTGGAAGGCCACATCAATGACCTGTTAAAGCAACTGAACCCCATAATTTATGACCTGCAACACCTAAGGGGTCAATGAGATAGGGAGGTTGATGGTCTTGAAGATGAAATGAAATGAAATGAAATGAAATGAAATGGGGTTTTATAGAGCGCAAATCTACCCGAAGGCCTCGTAGCCTGGGAATGGGAGGAGGCCCTCGCAGCCACTGGGGAGGTGGCCAAGTGATCAGGCTTCCGACTGGTCCAGTTAGGTATCATCCACCGCTCCTACTATGCTCGAATGAGTATGGTAAAGATGGGGATGGCTGCTGATGCACATTGTTTACAGACCTGTGGGCAGACTGGTTCCTTCTTGCACATCCTGTGGAAATGCCCGGCAATACACGACTTCTGGTCGGAAGTGGTGAAATGCTTGGGTAAGGTGGGGGGAGAAGATTGGGGGCCGAACAGTGTACGCCAAACAATGTGCTCTTAATATCTTGGGAGAGGCAGGGCTCGGCGGGGTTCAGTGGACATAGATGACATTGGGCCGGTCAGTGGCAAAGAGAAATGTAGCAAAGCCATGGGGTGTTGGTTAGGCTCCGGACCTTGGGGCAAGGAAGTCGGATATGGATTGGTGCATGTTAGCTGAAAAGGTGCTGTATGAGGTTGGAGGATGTCCCCGGAAGTTGGGGAAGATTTGGAATGGATGGAACCTCTATTGGAGCCTTATCCAAGAGAACTAAGGCTTAGCTGACCAAGATGGGGAAAATCGATGGAAAATTCAGAGAGGACCATACAGCAAGTAGGGAGACAAAGTGAGACAGGAGGAGATTGAACCAATGCTTGAAGGTAGTCTGAGATGTAAGACAGTGCTAATGTTAAAGGTTGTTTTGGAATATATACAATATTCAATTAAAAGACATGTTAATAAAAATGAGGAATTACCCGTATAGTCAGGGAACAATTCAGTGTTTCCTTTGAGGAAATTGAACGCAAGAAGAGGGAACACTACTCAACGACAATTTTGGTGAAGTACGTTTTCAGGCTTTTGTGTATACTTGTGTTCAAATATTGCTAGAGCTTTCCGCTTAAACAAATGGTGCAGGGTCATCAAACATGGCAGCCATCTTGATATTCTGTTTTCTCCACAACGGGCTCCAACTGGACACATCTACACTGGCAATTATTTGTTTCATAAAACAATGTGTTTAGTTCCTCTGCAATTGGGTCTTCCAATCAATCAGGCAAATTAATTCAGAATATCAGAACTTTTTTTTGCCTGATACCCCCCCGGAGATCTTACATTACTTTTTAAAGCACTCTGAGTTGGAGTTTCATGCTCCTCAGCTGGAGTGCGGCGACCCCTTGTGGTTGCCCCTATAGCTGCACTTTGTAACATGAATAGTGTCTTAAAAAGAGTCAGACATGGTAATGCTTTTTTTTAAAGGCTTTTTTGAAAATATTTGATGAGTATCACTTTTAATAAACATTGCTATGTGGGAATTTATAAAAGATATATTTGATTAGGGTTATTGGGGACTTTTTGACAAAGTTAGAAGTTCTGCTTTATATATGTTGCCATGGTGACCCATAAAGCCAATAGGTCTGCCTTTTGCATTTGAGTGTTCTGAACCTTTGAGAAAGTCACCAGGCCTTCCATTCTTGAAATTACACATTTTATGTTGTTACATAATTCAGTAATCTGGACGTGCCCATGGTGGATAGGGTGCCTGTGGGAGGTTAGGCACAGGGGCGAGCTGCAGGGCAGACCCTGTGCTCAACCCCACACCATGCACAGTCAAAGGCAGTGGCAGTGGGGGTACTGGGTGCCCAAACCCACATCACACACAATGATGAACATCCTACTTTGTTATAACGCTATAGAAATGTACTGAAAAAAACAGATATTAAAGGAATGTTTTAGTTAGGTGAAAATGTTAGTTAACAAATACCAATTTAAACAAACAAAACCAATAAAATTCACCAGTTAAAGTAATCTCAAGCAACTATAAAGTGAGTATAACTTAAACCGAAAGATACTATAGCTTGCACCTCACCATGGGCTGCCAATTTCCCCTATATTAAATAAAGCATGACATGTTCTATGACATCATTGATAACATCACTGCAATATTTGAAAAAACATCATTTGTCGGGATCCATATGTAGATCTTGCGGAGCATGCGGAGGGTGTTGAAGCAGGAGGAGGAGACGGCAATGACTTCCTTGGTCATTGAGAGCGTTGAGTTGAGGATGATTCCCAGGTTACGTGCGTGGTTGGTGGGTGTCAGGGCTGTCCCCAGTGCCCTCGGCCACCAGCAGTCGTCCTAGGCCGAAGGATTGGAGCTGAGGATGAGGAACTCTATCGGGTTCACCTTCAGATGGCTGGTCTTCATCCCGTCGGCGACGGCCTTCATTCCTTCGTGGAGGTTGGCTTTGGCGGTGATGGGGTCCTTGGTGAGGGAGAGGGTCAGCTGAGTGTCGTCGGCATTGGAGATTATGTTGAGGTCGTGCTGTCGGGCTCCGTGTGCAAGCGGGCCATGTAAATGTTGAACAGCGTCGGGCTGAGGGAGGATCCCTGGGGTACGCGGCAGATGATCTCGTTGGCTTTGGAATGGATGGGGGAGGCGGACTCTATGAGTTCTGCCGGAGAGGAAGGAGGTGGTCCAATCCAGAGCCTTGTCTCAGATCTCTGCGCCGTGGAGGCATGTGCGTAGTGTGCGGTGGCAGACGGTGTCGAAGGCGGCAGAGAGGTCTAGGAGGATGAGTGCTGCGGTCTCGCCGTTGTCCAGCAGGGTCCTGCTGTCGTTGGTGGCGGCGATGAGGGCCGTCTCAGTGCTGTGGCTGCTGCGGAACCCTGACTGGGAAGGGTCCAGGATTCTGTTTTCTTCAAGGTATCGGGTTAGCTGTCTGTTGACGGTTTTCTCGATGACCTTGGCCGGGAAGGGGAGTAGAGAGATGGGCTGTAAGTTCTTGAAGACTCTTGGGTCTGCCTAAGGTTTTCTGAGTAGGGCGTTGATCTCGGCGTGTTTCCAGATCTCTGGGAAGGTCGTGGTCTCGAGGGAGAGATTGATGACATTGCGCAGGTGGGGTGTGATGGAGCTGCTTGCCCTGTTTAAGACGTGGTGCGGGAATGGGTCTGACGGAGAGCCGGAGTGGATTGAGCGCATGGTCTTGATGGTGTAATCGATGTTCATGCTGGCCCAGGCTAGCAGGGGTTCGTGGTCGATGGTGTGCAGAGGGTCTGATGTAATGCTGTCTGTTGGAGCTGTCTGGGTGTTGAAGCTGTTGGCTGTTTGCCAGGCCTTGCTTCAAACCCCATGCAGCACTCGGTCAAAGGGTTGGTCGCCCACCGGCATTAGGTTCAATACAGTGCCAGGCCACTGGCCAGGTCCTGTAGTCAACACCAAGCTGCACACAGAATTAGCCGACAAAAATTAATGAGTTCTTCTAATTAGATATGGTAGAAATATCTTACTTTACATTAAAAAAAGTCTTAAAAATTCTCTGCAAAAAACAAAGCCATAGGAGCTGTTAATGTAAGTTAAAATATAACAGGTTAAGCTAACTATAACTTGCACCCTCACCATGCACTGCTTATCTCACACATGACCTCACATATTACATTACTTATGATATGATCTATGATGTCATTGATAACATCACAGATTACATCATTAATTACATCACTGTGCGTAGTGAGTGCACAAGTTATACATTACATGAATTGCAGTGTTTGTTCTAGTTTAAAATGTTACTTTTTGTTATTAACTTACATTTTCACCTAACTATGATGTCACTTAAACCTTTTGTTTTTTGCATGCGTGGTAACGGCATGCATTGTAAAGGCATACATCCAGTGGCGATGTATTGTAATTTCTCAACATCTGACCCCTTTAGTTCCTGTGTCGGGCTGTGGATGTGGTTAAAAGAGTGACTAAGGAAGAGATCATAAAAGTGCCACTCCAAGGGAAAGACGCAGGGCTCGATGCTCCATCGATGCTCCAGCAATACTCCATTGATCCTCAACATTCCAGCGGAGCTCCATAATAGGATAACCCCAATTCTGTCAGTTACCACAATGATTGCAATGCAGGGGCCAGATTCTAATCCCTTCACTAATATGTGAATAAAGAACCAGCGCCCTATCAGCTGGTAGCCCAGTACTAATTGTGAATGATGCAATTGTTAATTGAAGTTATTTTAGTGAAAAGTCTATCGCCCGGGCATTCAACAATAATTGATTTAAAATATTCACAAATTTAGCACATCTTCCCAGCCCCCCAGGTGGAATTCTGCTCAAGCAGAAGGAAAATGCCCATGCACAAGA
The DNA here is from genome assembly GCF_964261635.1 of Lissotriton helveticus. Taxonomy (NCBI): domain Eukaryota; kingdom Metazoa; phylum Chordata; class Amphibia; order Caudata; family Salamandridae; genus Lissotriton; species Lissotriton helveticus. The sequence continues at coordinate 68,900,275 of NC_136065.1, forward strand.
ACTAACTCCCTCTGCAAAAAAGACTGAGCATCCAAAGGTGCCCTCTCTGCTGCTGCTGGCTGGTCATGGGTAGAAAGACCGGTGACCATATAGCAAATTCCTCATCACATTAAAAAGGCTTCCCATTTAAGTTAGGAACATATCCATCTGTGATCCATCTTCCATGAACCCAGTTATCATATTCATTCCCTCCCCGGCATAATCTGGGATTTTCCAGGGCAGCCTTGAGATCCCGGTTGGTAATTGCTCATTTCACAGCCCATGCTTCTGGAGGTGGTCTGTATCCAACAGTTAGATAGCTCCTCGTCTTATTTCATCCACCCTTAATGTTTGAAACCTTGAGGGTGATGCCCACGATTGCTACTCAGCCAATCTGATTGCAGCTTGATAGGTGGTGAATCATCCTCTCAGGCAAGAGCTTTATGAGATAGAAGGAATGTGTGCCATGACCATTAATCTCCCACGCAGGTATCCAGCACTCACCACCTTCAATAGTTTACATTAGTTTACATGTGTCAAGCCCAGCTGTTTATAACATAGTCTAATGCAAATTCTTTCAGGCCAACTTTTAAAGACTGAATTTGGGGAGAAAGACAACTATACTCTGGGTATTCTGGTAAAATAACTGGGTCCAAGGGCTACAGTCCTTGCTATGCAAGATGAGGATGGGGTGGGTAGACATCTCCATTTGATACTCTATCTGATTTTAAACTGTACTAGTATTTGTTCTGCAGTAGTCATTCTAGGGGCACATCCTTTACCAATTAGCATTTTCCATACAAGTAAGTTTATGTTTAAATACCATACATTTTTATGTTATATAAAAAGGGAAACAACTTTTACAACACAACTTTTACAACGCACTACCATTACAACAAAACTTTTACAACTCAACATCCATTACATCACATGTCATTACAACGCAACCATTACAACGCATGACACTATAACGCATGTCATTACAACGCAGTCATTACAGCACATACCATTACAGCGCATACCATCACAGCGCATAGTACCCTTACACTATCCAACACTCACCCTACTGTTGCACCCCCTGGAGTTAGAATAGTAATTTTTACCCCTACACTATCCAACACTTACCCTACTGTTGCACCCCCCTGGAGTTAGAATAGTAATTTTTACCCCTACACTATCCAATACTTACCATACATGCAATGTAATGGTATGCGTTGTAATGGTATGTGTTGTAAAGGTAGTATGCGTTGTAATGGAATGCGTTGTAAAGGTAGTTTTTAAAAATTCAATGTAATGGCATGCGTTGTAATGGAATGCGTTGTAATGGATGTTGCGTTGTAAAAAATGTGTTGTAAATGTATGCGTTGTAAAAGTATGCATTGTATTGTCATACTCCTATAAAAAAGAGGGTATATTGTCGTAAAAGGCAAAGAGAGTTAAGGGGGATTCCAGGGTTTCTGGGTAGGTAGAGTTAAAGAGAGATAAGGGTATTTTTAGGATTTAGGCTTTGGTAAAGGGAGGTAGGGTGATTTTAGAGTTTAGAGGTAGATAGAGGTAAATAGGGTAAAGCTAGTTGTGAAGTGCAGGGATGGGTAGAGGTAAATGGAGGTAAGCGTGATTTTTGGGCTTTGGGTTGGGTAGAGGAAAATGAAGGTAAGGGTAATTTTAGGATGCAGGGAAAAGAAGGAAAGGACATATAGAATTAAAATGGGTACCTTTATATATTCACTAGAAAACAAAGATTAAATTGGAGTTATACATGAGGAAGGTAGTAAGGTTGTTTTGCTTACTAAAAAAAAACTAAGAAATTCACTGAAAAGCACTATTGCTTAAAGCCAAACCAAATCTTTAAAATTTGCAAATTACACGTGACTGACATGAGATAATTTGCACGCAATAGATTTCAGATGTCATCATGAATGTAATATTTGTGTTCATAAGCAGTGCATCACAGCGGTGCAAGTTATACTTAGGTCAGTTAAGGGCCAGGGTTCAAGGTACTCCTACTCCACCCCTATTGGAATCCTTTCAATATTAAGTTTCAAGACACTCATATACACAGATATATTACCCAGTCATCACTGGGTAGTAATAGTTACCACCATGTTTCCATAGGAAATTGAATTTTTAGGCTAGCTAATAATCTTAATGTCATTTGATGAAACTTAACCAAACATTTTTAAAGAGTCTCATCAACCAGCAGCTCCTTGTAAAGTTTCGGGGTGATCCGTCAAGCAGGGACTGATTAAAACGGAGGGGATCCCTTAATGAATTTTCCCCATGCAATTTTCCATAAGTAATTTAGACACAGCTACAGCCATTATAGCTCAATGGAACTACACTCAATTTGGCAGACAACTAAAACTTGGACCACAAAGCATTTAGTAGGTTTTGTAAAATTTAGCTTTGGAATGTATGCATGTATCAGGCTGCGGAGGATCTGCTGATCCAACTTTTCTAAAGATATGATCTGATCGATTACCATCATATCAACAATGATGTGTCAGCAGTCATTTTAGGACTGGGGGACTCAGCACCAGGTCCTAAAAAAAGCTATAACAAAGCCTATGAGGGGCAGTGTAGGGATACCCTGTCCCCCATTAGGCTTGGTGGTGAGGTGCCAGAGAGATCTCCCCAGGGTCACCAAACATTTTTTTTAAAATCAGTACCACAGACTTGTGTCACTGATTTAAAACAAAAATTAAGAAATGTGGGCTCCCACCCTTTTAAGCTTTATTGCCACCAGGTAGGTCAGGGCCGGGGAAGGGTTAATGTTATTATAAATTAGGCGACGGGATGCATGTGGTCACACCCTTCCCGAGCTGTTAACAGTCCCCGGGGAGGGGACCTCATCCTCTGGAGCTGCACTATATTTTAATGGGAATATGGACATGTAGCCCACATCCCCACGCCAATACAAGGCTCCCCAAGACTGCAACCATCTGGGCCCCCACACATTTTCAAAGAGGAGGGGCACACCATGTTCATCCCTAAGCGACTCACTTGCCTGGGGCCCATCCTCAGAGCCACAAGACATTAAAATACTGTATGTGCGCCGGTACCACCCGGGATACCCATAGCAAAATGAGCCAATGGGGCTGCTGGGGAAGTCCCTGCAGCCCCTGTCAGATCCCCTACCTGCACCCATTGCAATGTGGTGTAAGCCGGCTGCCGTGGTTTGCTCCCACCCGAACTGTTCAGCTTTTCTCTACTCCTACTGGGCGGGAGCAAGCCTGTGTTCCATGCCTAAACGAACAGGGAGTTGAAATTCTCCCAACTCACACTCTTGCAGACAGGAAACTGCACTGTGCTGGAGGATGGAGTCCTTGGGACACTGCTGCAATCAGGCTCCAGGGGATGGGGTTCCCATGGCCCTTACCTTGCCCTGGGAGGGAACCCCATAAGCCCTGCCCCTCAAAAGCAATTGGTCTGGGGAATAGGGTTCCCGGACTCCTTCGGAGGCTTATAGAGAGAGGTTTGGAGGCAGGATGCCCCCCTCCCCAAAAGAAAATGATTGGCCCCAGAGGATGGGGTCCCACAAGCTCTTTTGTGCCTCAGGAAGAAAGGCAGTGCAACCTCTCCGCATTTAAAAAAAAACAAATGATTGGCCCTGGGGGATGGGGTACTCAGGGCCATGAAATGGCTTGGATTTGGGGGGCCATGTGCCCCCTCCCAAAATTTAAATAAATAAACACTGAATCTAAAATGGTCTGAGTAGCTACTCGTTTCACATTCTCTTCTCTAGCCTGGGAGTGCCCCATAATACCTTGCAAGGGCTTTTCTTTAAGTATTTTTGTGATCCTAGTGGTGCCCCTACAAGTGGTAGGGGCACCACAAAGCATGTGTGTAATATTGTGGAGGGCTGGAGAGAGTGTATCAGTGCCCCAACAACATTAAACAAAAACATTAACACAATAAGCCTCCTGGGTCATTCAAATTGCCAGATATTAATAACTCATCTGTCACAGAAGAGGAATGATGCTAAACTCCCAATGCCCCACCAGTGAGAGATCTGGGAACGAGACTCTGAGGGGGAACGGGGATGGGGATTGAGAAGAGACAGCCTCTGCCTTTTATCTAGGGTTTTTCTGTTACTACCTTGATTAGTAGCTCGTAGACTTCTTGGGTTGATGATGGGACTACTGAAGAGCTGTTATAAACATTAGGTTCACAATTAACATGGAAAAAGAAATAACATTTGGGCTAATAGAGACATATATTTTCTCTCTTATATGTCAGCTAGCATTGACATTCCCAAAAAGACATTGGCATTTGGATCTCTTTCATAAGAAGGTCATTATAAGCATTATCCTTAAGCTGCCCATTTCATGTTGTTTTTAGGTCGAGCCTGAGCCAGTGTGCATGCACTACTCTGGTGAACTGTTGTAGTACAGTATGGAAGAAAAAGCTCCGCCCACTCCCCACCCATACTTTTCATTGGCTTGTGTCTTTGACCTTCCTAAATGCTGGCTGCTGATTCCTTAATAGGCTTGTTAGTCTGGCCTTAGTACGGCCTTGTCGTCATTTGTAACCTCCCATGGATACTGGCCCCTTAGCTTCGGTTCTTACACTGTACATGTTATTTTAGTGTTGTAAGCACTATTTTTTTTTATTGAGTGTGTCCTTCTTCAGGCAGGATGACATGCTTCCTTTACATTCAGCGCTCTGCGCGCGTTTTCACTCTCGAAGCTACCGGGACAATCACGACCGCTTGCTTCTTTAGGCACCCACATTCCAAGTGTTTTTCCCAATACTACAGGATGTTGAGCTGACGCTGAGACTCGTTTTGTTTCCTAGTCACAGATGGGAGACCCTCAGCATAAACTCACAGGATGACGAGGTGTGTCAGTGGAGCTGCACAGCCAGTGCTGCGGGCTTCGGGGTGCAACCTGCACACAGTTAATTGAAAGGGGATAATATCTCCATTGATAAAAAATACTGCTGGGAGGACAGAACATCGGCGCAGAGGGTGTAAATAAGTAGCATCTAGTACAGCAAGGGTAATGTGGGTGCTAGGGGGGGGCAGTCCACGAAAGAAGGGAATACAGAATCCTAGGTTGCAGCAGGGGTTGGAGCATACGAGAGGCTAGCCCTGCCCCAGCTTGAACTCGGAGATTTGGAAAGAAGCTGCGCCGACTCTCCTCCCATTTTTAGGTCGAGCCTACAGCGGCAGCGCGCATGTGCTGCTCGCTTTGTGAGGCATGTTGTAATCGAGTATGGGGTGGAAGCTCCATGGAAGCTCTGCCCACTCCTTGCACATGTTTTTAAATTGGCTCCTGTCATTGTTTTTCATAAATGCTGCCTTCTGATTGATTAGGAGGCTTGTTAGTCCCTCCTTAATGTGGCCATGTTGCATTTGTACTCTCCCATGGCTACTGGCCTTTTTACTTCGAGTGTATATTTGCATTTCTCAGGCAGTACCTGACGGCACTATATCCATGCTGCTTTTAGGGCGGTATACACATGCAGTATTTGAGCTCAGAATACCCTCACAGCTCTAGGGCGGTATACCCCCACAGCTCGAAGGTCAGTATCCCAGGGCAGTGTACCCACCCAGCTCTCAGGACAGCTCCTCGTAGCAGTTCAGCTCTCAGTGGACACTGCCCCAGAAATTACGTTGTCGAACAGGAAAGTTTGGTTTCACACCAGGCAGACATGTGAAGTGTAAAAATGATGTAAATACGTTTCAATTCGTTTCAGTCACTAGGACCATAAAAAATTAACACAAGCACAGAATAACGTACATTATTAAGAAATTCATACCATAATTATAAACACTCCATGGGATAATACAAAGTCTAATTTTAAGTCGCATCCAGAAGTTATACCAGACAGCTAGGGAGGGAGGAGGTGAGGCAGAGGATTGGAACAGCGGGGAGGGGTTGTAACAATGAATAACATTGTATAATTGTTTACCCTTTTCAATAAAAGCCCATCTCCTTCGCCACTTTGTATTTAAGTAATGAGAAACAGCAATCACAATGGGTTTAGATGTATCATATTTTAAAACCCGGAAAGCCTCCCTACAATGCTCAAAACCCTGGTTCCGACAGAGCTGTACAAGCCAGTGGTGCCTCGCTTTTTGGTAGTCAGGACAGAAGAATAAGATGTGCATTTGTGTTTCCTCTTGTGTAATGCATACAGGGCATCCCTCATCTTTCTGCCCTGCCCATTTATTAGTAACAGCACGTACAGGTAGAGTGCTGTGTCTGAACTGGACATACAATTTTCTTGCAACCTGGGGAAGGATATCATCCAGAAGAGTTTTGAGTTCGTTGTGATCCTTCACTGCAAGAAACTGTGTTGTAAGGGAGTCCAGTTTGGGGTTTTTGTGCATGGCTTCGAGCTTTAGGGTGAAATAGGTCTTCGGTAATAGAGGTCGGGGAACTAAGGGGCTAGTAATGCCTGGAGTGCTCAACAAGGATGGTTTGCCAAGCTTTTCGCACTCATGCTTCACATGGGCAAACCAAGGAACCCTTTTCAACAATAAAAAAAATAGGATAAAAGCTCATTTGTTTCTGCCTGGTATGGTGCTAGTTCAGGAGTTGCCCAGAGTCTTCGCCAAAAGACTAGAGGTTTTAGGGCGATCTCGTCTTTAATCGGCGAAATACCCAAATCTAGTTGTAGGGGAATTAGCGGAGTACCCACTGGGAGGTCCGTTATTTGTCTTAAAAATCACCACCAGACCACCACCCCCACCAATACCACCACCACCAATACCACCACCACCACCAATACCACCACCACCACAAATACCTCCACCACCAATACCACCACCAATACCACCACCACCACCAATACCACCACCACCACCACCAATACCACCACCAATACTACCAATACCACCACCAATACCGCCACCTATACCACAACCAATACCACCACCAATACCATCAATACCACCACCATCAACATCACCAATAACATTACCACCACAAATACCACCATCACCACCAACACCACCACAACCAATACAACCACCAATACCACCACCATAAATACCACCACCTCCACCATGAGTGATACCACCACAAATACCACCAACACCACCACCAATAGCATAACCACCAATACCACCACCACCAAGACCACCACCAATACCACCACCAATACCACCACCACCAATACCACCAATTTCAATACCACCGCCAATACCACTGCCAATACCACCACTACCATCAATACCACCACCACCACCAATACCACCACTTCCAATACCACCACCAATACCACTGCCAATACCACCACCACCACCAATACCACCACCACCACTAATACCACCACCACCAATACCACCACCACTACCACCCACACTACCTATACCACAAATACCACATCCATCACCAATACCACCAACACCACCAGCAGTAGGAGGTGAAGCCAGGGCCCTACTACAGCTTGAGTGTTTTTTTAGGCCAAAGATAGCAATGACATTACACAATGCCACACTGCACACTCACATCACAGGGAGGGCAGAAAATAGCCCCCCCTTCCACTCTCCCTCCTGAGCCGCAACAGTGTAATCACAGAGCGAAAGGTGTTGGAGTCGTTTGTTAGTGTTTATAGCTTGTATTATAGGAAACTCTCACTTCACACTTTGGGGTCCATTACGATGTCGGGCGGATTTCCTCCGCCAGCCTGGCGGAGGAAATCCGCCCGACATCTATTGCCCAATTCCCCCCACCATATTAGGATGGCGGAGGGGACCGTGGCGGTGTGAAACACCGCCTGCCTGTTTTTCGGCCCCGCCTGTTTTTCGCCCGGGTCGCCTTGCGGCCGGGGCGGAAAATGATTAATATGGAGGCGTGTCTGTTAGACACCGCCCGCCATATTACAATGGGCTTTTGCTGATGCTTTTCCGTGGCGGCAATGCCGCCACGGAAAGGCATGCAGAGACTCTCTGCGGGGGCCCCTTGTGGGCCCCCTGGGAGTCCGTGGCTTGGGGGGTGCACATGGGGGGTACCTATGGTACCCCCCGCCTTTCTAAGTGCAACATGGCAAGCACCATGCGGTGCCTGTCATTTTGCGCTTAGAAAAGCACAACTTACACTTTTACCATTGCGTCGGGCGGAGATTTCTGCTCCGCCCGCCGCAATGGTAAATATACAGGACGCGCCCGCCTGTGTGGCAGGTACATCCTAATGCCCTGATCGGAACCCCCGCCCTTATGGCGGGTAGTCCCGGTATAATGGCGGGCGGACTATGTCCGCCCGTCATCATAATGTCCCCCTTTGTGTCTGTGTAATTTACAACAGTTACACATCTTCATTTCACTATTCATCACTACTTTGAAGACGACACAGTCCGGTCTCTTCCTCTGATATTTACAATATAACAAGCAGTCGAGAAGGCCCTCGCATTTGTGAGAGTTTAAGCTATTAGTATTGTAAATGACAATGCCTTTTAAAGGCATTATCATTTACAATGCCAATAGCTCAAAGTGACGTGAATGTGAGACCCATTGCATTGCAAATGCTTGTGTAAATAGGCATTTTCCTCCCATGCTGCTCCTCTCCTAAGTCATGGTAATAGCTGCTTTTTTGTTTGCTAATGTCAGAGGCTTTTAAAATAGCCAACACTTTCTATACTTTTCGACATGGCTATCAGTTGCGCCCTGCAACGTACGCTTTTGTTACACCTCGTCATAGAGCACAGCATCCATCTATCAATGACGTTTTGTTATGCTCACAGAGTAACTGGCCACTGGAGTGACTTTAATAAAAATTAAGTGCGAGAGTGGGTTCTCAGTTTGGGTTTTGAGTTCTGGGCATTTCCTATATAAAAAATGGTTAGACACTTACGGGCATATGCATCAACGAAAATACCTCCCGGTAAAACAGCGAATCGGAAAAACAGGCCGATACCGAACGCAAAACCATAAATTGCAATGCATCAAACAAAAAATCGGAAAAAAATAAAGAACCGCTAAATTCCCCCGCGGTAAATTACCGATTCTTTAAACAGACATTCGGAAATACCGAACCCCAAAGCATACTTCGGAAATACCGATTAGGCAATAACGAATCGAAATGGTATGCATGAACAGTCGCTAATACCGGAAATCCCCAAAATCGCTATTTAGCATGAGCAAAATAAGGGGAATCACAATCAGGAGGTAAAGTTAACAGAAGGTCAGAAAAAAAAAAAACACCATCAGCAGGTGCTGACAATCAGTTACCCTTCATAAATGCCCTGGGAAACCCCACATGTACACCAAAATGGCTGCCCTCTACGTGCTTGCTAGGAGGTGGAGGATCAACGCCCAGGCCCAGCGCAGGAGGATGATACAGGACAGGATCTTCAGGGTGCGCATCACTTTGCTGGGGCAGACCGAGGAACAGGTGTACGCCAAGTACAGACTGAACCGTGCCATGATAATGGACCTAATAGCAGACCTGACACCATTACTGCAGCACGAGACCCGTCGGATACACATAGAGGTGGAGGGAGAGGAAGAACTGCGTGCCCAGCAACCCCCCCCACAACACCAACAGGCACATGTGCCCAACACAGCTGAAGGGCAAAGGAGACGGGCATACATCACATGGAATCATTTCTGAGACAGGTAAGAGAGTGACTTGACAACAGGAACAGTTTTGCAAGGGTTTAATGGGCATGGACACCTGACTGGTGCAGAAAAACGTAACACAAACAAGCTGCTGCCGCAGCGAAATAAAAACTAGCAATGTCCCTTCTCAGAACAGGTGGCGCGTGAGGCACTTTGGTCTGTCCATGGTTACCTCACCAAGGACAGTGTGACTTTGCCACATGTTCACTTCCGTTTGCCGCGTACCCCCAGTCTCTTGTCCTGTGACTCCTCGGGTTCTACACGATGGGAGTCAGTGGCAGTTGCACTGCGGCCACTGCGCCTCCTCACGCTGGTGTCCGGCAGGGAGACGCTGCTGACACTGGAGGCTGCCTCACTCCCCTCTTCCGCCCCCAGACTGCTGACACTGGCTGACCCTGGCTGCAGTTGCTCCACTGCAGTGGTCACCCTCTCAAGGGCCTTTGCCACATCCCCACAAAAATGACCTAGATCCACTTGCAGGGACACGGACCTGCGTGACAGCACAGCCGTGCTGTTGCACAGCTTATTGATGGCCTTGTTTGTAGTATTCACTGCCAGCATGACCTGCCTGTGACGCCGGCGCTCACTCTGTTGGCCTGCGACTATGGCACGTGTCAGTTCTTGCAGGCACAGCTTGATGTCTTTGTTGCCAGCAGATACGGCAGTGGTGTGCTCCCGCACTGCGTCAGTCATGTTGCCAAGTTTGTTGCAAAGTTTTGTCATGGTGAGTTTCATGGCACCCATGTGTCTCCCCTGCAGGCGCTGGACACGCAGCATCCGGGTCTCCACTACTCCGTACCCTCCGGACAGATCGACCGGTCTTGCAGCAGCCCGACCCGGGGACACAACCCTCTGCCTGATGCGCTGTTGGCCTGCAGTGTGGCTGGTTGGAGTGACGACAGCCTGGCGTGGAACATTTGGGTGTGATGAACATTGATCTGACTCCATCACGGACAGGGCGGCAACATCTGCTCTGTGGCTCTGCGGAGTGGGCCGCACTGGTGGTGGTGGTGTCTTGGTCCGCGAGGATGGTGGTGGTGGTGGTGGTGGTGGTGGTGTCTTGGACTGCGAGGATGGTGGTGGTGGTGGTGGTGGTTGCTTGGTCCGCGAGGATGGTGGTGGTGCTGCCTTGGACCGCGAGGACGGTGGAGGTGTTGTCCGGCGTGGTGGTGAAGGGGAGGACATGACTTCAGCTCCCTGTGAGCACTCCGCTTCTGACAACACTGGCGTCTCCGAGATGACAAGGCGGCCACTGTCGTCTGAATCGATGGGGGATGCATCTGTGTGTGAAACAGTGCATAGTTATTATCATGGTATGGTATGTGACAATAGCTGTGGCATCTCACAATACATTACTTTTGGTGACTGACATTTGACCCTTAGCAGCTGTATTCATCTCTGGGCTCAGGCATGCACCCATTCATGTATTGACTACATCTCCCATGGTGCAACACAGTGGTGAGGTGTGTGTGTAGGGCAACGCTACATGTGCACTGGGTCTGGCATGGGGGAGTGGGCAGGGACTTAGTACACGCTGCATCGTTACGCTGGCATGCCTCTTACCTTGTCCTCCTTTCGCAGCACCTGAGGTGTCCAGACTTGTGACCCCCACAACAGCTTCCCGTTCTATGGTGGCCTCCATTAGATCCTCCAGGTCAGTGTTAGGCGTCACATTGGATGGGCCCCCTCCTGTGCAAGCAGCATCCCTGACCCTCTGCACAATCTTCTCCTTGGCCCTCTTACGCAGGTCGTACCAGCGTTTTTTTTAGGTCGTCGATGCTGCGGTGGGTGACTCCGCAGGCATTCACCTTGTCCTTGATGCGCAGCCACATCTTCCTTTTTTCTGCCTCTGGCACCTTAAGCGACAACTTTCCAAATAGTCGATCATGGTTGCTGCTCACACTCTCTATTAGGATTTCCAGCTCCTTATCTGAAAACGTCCGTTTTCGCTTTCGGGGTGTGTCCTTTCCATGCCGGGGGGCCTCCTTCTCCATCTTGTCCTGCTACCTTTTTCCTGGTTGCTTCTGGTTCAGTGTGGGACCTCAGCTCCTGAGCTCTGCCTCCTCCTCTGTGCAACTCCGGACACTGTATGCAGCGTGGGTGTCCTACTTCCTGGTTGTGATGTCATTGGCCTGCTTCCGAAGCGTCGCGTAATTTTCCCGTTTTCGGTATTATCGAATCCGCAAATACCGGATCCGGTAATACTGACTCGGTATTTCCGAATTCGGTTTTTGTTACTCTCGCTGGCGTATAATCGTTATTTAATAGCGATTATTACCGACTCGGTAATTTTTACCGATTACTTTGATGCATCGCGGTTTGCATGTTCATAATAGCGGTTCGTTATTTTTCGGTATTACCGACTGGTATTTACGAACGTTGATGCATATGCCCGTTAGATGTTCTGTAGGTACCTACAGATGTTAATGTATAGGATTATTGTATTCCCTTTAAATATTAGGTTGGAACAAAGTGTGCAGTTCAATAAAATTTAAAAGACTGCCATCAGATATTTATTCTGCTTAACAGGGTGTAAGCCTGTTTATGAAGTGGGAAAATCTTCTAAGGGCAGCAGTGTAGAAGAAGGACCTTCACAGATGTGGAGAAACAAGTTAATAAGGTGCTTTTGGACACGTTAGTAGCACGTGTACATGCATGCCAGAGTCAGGAAAGCATGGATTGGGAAAGACAAGCAGGTTAACTCAGCTATTTTTGGAAACTGGCAATTACTTGCAACATATGAAGTTTGTCATTGAATATTTCATATCCAGTATGAATAAACATGCGTCATACATTCTGTGCTTCCTTATATATGACTTTATATGATGGTCCATCGTACAGCTAGTATACATATGCATATGTAACACAAATTCTCGTTTAAAATGTATTCTCAAATACATTGCTTGCTATTCTGCACACTAGACAAGCTGTACGCAGCAAAGAATAACGGAATTAGCCAGGACACAAGATATTTATTTAACATGTAATTGGCACAGTTTCCTGAGTTATAAGCAACATAAAGCATGGTTTTAATTGACAGTTTATGACATGACATCTTCCCTGGAATTTCTTTCAAATGTGATTCTTCAGACCCGGTACGGTGAAACTCATGAAAAATGTTCTATGTATTAGGCCTGGGCGGTAAATTCCGTTCCACTTGCGGAATTTGCGGTATTTGAGTAATTTTGTGTTCCGCAGAGAACACGTAATTGCCAAAAATTCCACGGCTTCGCAGACATTTTTCCTTGCTCGCGCTTTCAAAATGCATGCTCATGAAATATTTCTCCCAGAGCACTCAAACAGCGTTCGCGAACAGGAAAAAAGCATAGCGAACGGGCAGAACAAGCAATTCCGCATGTTCGCAGAACGTTTGCGTGCTCGCGGAGATTTTTTACCATTTTTCGGAGCTTTGCATAGCGCGGCTACGCAAATTCCGCCCACCCCTACTATTTATGCTGCACTGATAAGCTCTGCTGCTGGGGCCATTCTGGAATGAATACATTCCCTGAGCGAATGTCACTTCACCGTGTTGTTTACCTCATTACAAGCTTTCCCATGATTGCAGGGGCATGCACCGTACCCCTGCGATCATGGGCGTACGAGCCGTACCCCCATTGTACGATCGGTGTACGAACCGTACCCCATGTACGATCGGTGTACGAGCCGTACCCCCATTGTATGATCGGTGTACGAGCCGTACCCCATGTATCATCGGTGTACGAGCCGTACCCCCATTGTACGATCGGTGTACGAGCCGTATCCCATGTACGATGGGGGTACGGCTCATACACCGATCGTACATGGGGTACGGCTCGTACACCGATCGTACAATGGGGGTACGGCTCGTACACCCATGTTCGCGGTGGTACATGTGTACCCCTGCGATCATGGGGTGTAAGGACCGTACGGTGTGTATGTGTTTGTGTGCTTTTCCGTATGACTCGCCCTTACCTGACGTGGACCGTACGAAACGCGTCCTCATACCCCGGTCCGGATCGTACTCGTCGGGTCGTACGGCATGTGTACGAGTTGTACGGTATGTGTACGAGTCGTACGGTTCATGGTTTCAGCCTTGCAATACGTACGGATCGCGACGATTCAGACGGATTCACGGAATACGGATCGTACTTCGCGATTCGGACGAACGGGTACAATTCGTACGGAGAGGGCTCGGATACAAATCGTACGGACGTTTTTTTTCCCGAATCGGAATCGACCCCATAGTGTTGCACGAAAGGTTTGTGCACAGCAGCAAGAGCAACCACCTGCAGCACACCAGCACACCCAAACTCTAAATCTCCAGAAATTATTTTAACAACTTCGAGTTGCTTTTTTTGCCGCTGACACAATTGAACTGAGTCTGGTTTTGTTTTTTGGGTGGATTTTGTGTCTTTTTTTAGACTGTGAATTCCAGTGCTTGTCGGTACCTTAAGTATTTTATTTGGTGCTACTCATGATTATTAAGCAAGACGAACAGTGACGGATGGAATGCTTGAAGTAAGCTAAATCACTAGAAATTGCTATAATTACATCAGTAATTTATTTATTTTCAACTGTAAATTATCAGAGTGTAACCACCCCTCAAGCCCCAAATTACAGCCAGTCGCACTGCTTACTCTGCTCTAGAACATAGCTTGCACGCATTGGCAAAACCAGTAGCTCTGGCTTGCATTTGCAAAAGTTTGACTTATTGGCATTGTAAATGACAATGCCTTTTATTTATGTGTTAAGAAAACCTGCAAGTGGTGCATAAACAGGCAGTTTGTACTTAAAGTCCTTACTTACGCTTGCAGGTTATCAAAACACACAAGCATACAAGGCATTGTCATTTGCAATGCCAACAGCTCACACTCTCTCAAACGTGAGACCTATTGCATTGCAAATGCTTATTATTCCTTTTGGTCTTTCTTTTTGAAAATTAAGCCAATAATTCCTCATGAGACATTTTTTATTTTTGTAGGTTTAGAGAGTCTTGTTGGATCAGAGCTTTACAGTTTTCACAACAATGCAACTAGGTACTTGCAAGCCAATAAAACCCGACTCCAGGAGTACTATAAAAGAATGCATCAAAAATATATTTCTTTTGAATAATACCTAATTTAAGCAAATATTCACTTCTTAGCATCTTTAACTCCAATTCTACAAATACTTGAATGGTAACAGTCAAGCACTGCAGAGAAATGTCTTGGACCCTGAAGTAACTATAACCTGTGCCCTTGCCATGCACCTCTAGTTGGTCCCGTAAAAATCACTTATGAGATGTTCTATGACATCATTGATAACATCACTACAACAAATGACATCATTGATGATAACACTGTGGCTGTTGGGGTGGGCAAGTTATAGTTTCCCTAGGGCACAAGTCACAGGTACTTTAGGGCACAAGTTATAGTTACTTTAGGGCTCAAGTTATAGTTACTTTAGGGCACTAGTTATAGTTACCTTAGGGCACAAATTATAGTTACTTTAGGGCACAAGTTATAGTTACTTTAGGGCACAAGTTAGAGTTACTTTAGGGCACAAGCTATAGTTTGTTGAGATAACTATAACAAGTGAATTTCAGTGGTTTTATTTGTTTAAAATGGTATGTTTTAACTGATATTTTCACCTAACGATAATGTCTGTTTAACTTTTGTTTTTTTCATTGAATATATGTTTGAAAGTGTACGTGCATATAAACATATACATACACACACAAATATATTACACAGTGGTGGACGCCACGGTGTTGTTATAGTTAGGACCGTGTTACCACAGGAAATTATTTTTTTGTTTTGCTAATAACTTTTTTGCCATTTGACGAATCATCTTAAAACTTTTCACAAAAATTGTCCTTTCACGTCTGGTCCTCTCTGGAATGTTTCAGGGTTACCTGTCAAGCAGGGGATGAGAAAAAGGGGAGAGTCTAAAAATGCTAATTCCTCATTGAATTTCCATGGTGATTTTTTAACAGTGCTGAACGGAATTACACCAAATTTGGCTGCAAGCTGTATCTTTACCCATAAAGTGTTCATTTTGTGATTTGGTGTAAATCTGTTGAGTAGTTTTTGAGAAATGAAGGTTCGAATTGTATAGATATTTTGATAGTTGTTAAGCGTCAGTCCAGCTGGTACGCAACTTAAAATAATAGCCAATGGAGTGTTTTACCCATTGGCTGCTTTACGCACACAATCCTGGAGGACCGCGCTCTCTGATTGGCCAGCCCCAATTTGAAAGGAAATGTTGTGTCTACCATTACAGGACCAGTCCTGAAAGTTCCTGAAAATGTCCCGAAAATTAAACACATAAATCAGGTATTAGTCCAGGGTAGGAGTACATACCTGGGTCAATTTACTGCTTAAAAAATATTTTGTATGTGTTGCAGTGATCCTGTGGCACTTGTGTGGTAGCTAGTGTATCCCGCCATACTCTCTTAAGAGTCTTTCGGGCTCAAAAAACAATAACCAAAACAAGTAGAGTGGTTGTTCCTTAGTGCACGGCCATCCCCATGCTGGATTATGCACAGCGGAGGGTTGAGCACCCAATGAGGGTTTGAGGGTTGGCTGTATGCCAGGCCCTGCTTCCGACCTCATGCTGCGCATGGCCAAAGGGTTGGTTGCCTGCTCACCAGCGGGAGGTTCGACACAGGTCCTGTGGCTAACACCAAGCAGCGCACAAAACAAAAACCAACAAAGTTTAATGTGACTTGATAGTTAGGTATAGTAGAAATACTTTACATAAGAAAAGCCTTAGAAATTCTCTGAAAAAAAGAAAGCCTTAAGTGGTGTTATAGTTAGGTAAAAACGTAGGTTAAAATATTGCATTTTAATCTAAAAACAGCACTGAAAATTGTCAATTTAAGTTGAATGAAGTAACTATTTCTTGCACCCTCGCCATGGGCAGCTTATAATTACACATATGACTCACATATTGCATTACTCATGACATGATCTCCTTCCGAATATTACTTTAAGGGAATCATGCAGGAGTCCCAATCTTCACAAAAGCTGCAGGATTATGTTTTGTTTTGAACACATATCTTTCAGGTTAAACTTTGTGTATGTCTATAATGCAGAACCAGTTTATCCTTTTGTATATGCATTATTTAGCTCACTTAGGTATGGGTAGTTATTTATAGGTAGGTATTCTTTACAGTTATAGAGTGTTGCATGGGGGGATGTGTAGGGTTCTTTTGCATTGTATGCCTTGCTATTTGGGATTGGAATGTGAGAAGTGTGGGTCATGTGTACACTTGAATTGTAGAACAGTCGAAGATTCCTGCCTGTGCTGCTGGTCATGCCAGTAATTAGGAAATAAGTTAATAGTGCATCAGGTGACATTATTCTTCTCTTGAATATTTTGAGGGTGTTTAACTCTGACCTGTGCATTATAGTTTTGTGGGTACTAACTGAATCAATGTTACTGTCATAGAACTCTTCTGGAAGAGCATCGAGTCTTGATGATCTCTGACGCGGTCACCCTTCTGCTCAAATCGTCACATCCTGCCCAATGCAGGGAAGGAAGGGGAAAGATGTTGAGGTATCACAAAATTCCTATATCAGCCATTGTAGAGTCACTAGGACAAAGTAATGAGTAATACCGTACAAAGGTAGACAGAGTATCAAAAGGGGATCTTTAACCATCTCTTTGTCATCCTTCTCAGTAAGGACCGCAGCCCTCAGGCTCAGTCCTTTGACTAGAATAACCAGAGTTCGCTTTTCTTTCTCCACCAATTCAGTCTATGAAAGCTGCCAGAAAGACTTTGCATTACACTATGTTGTAAACAGTCGGCCTTGATTAATGCAAACTAATGCAAGCTATTTGAGGTGGTGAGTGCTGAACACCTGCGCGGGTGATTGATCATCATGGCATGCCTCACATCTATCTAATACAACTCATGCCTGAGAGAATGATTCACTGCCTCTCAAGCTGCAATCATACTGGCTGAGGATCAATCGGGGGCACCGCCCTTAAGGTTTCAAACATTAAGGGTGAATGAAATAAGGCAAGGAGCTTCCTAATTGTTGGATACAGACCACGTCCAGAAGCAGGAAACTGTCAAATGACCAATAATCAGCCGGGATCCCAAGGCTGCCCAGGGAAATCTCAAATAATCCCAGGGAGTGATTGAATATGATAAATTGGTACAGGGCAGAAGGAGGATTCAATTATAGACTTAAAAATCAGTTTAAGTGTATCCTGGAAAACTGGTAATGTGATGGATAGCCACCTTCTCTTATATAAGACACTGCATGCCTGATGTTTTTTCTAGTGGAGTGATGGCGCTCTAAGGCAGTACTCATATTTTATAGGGTGAACTTAGGTATAAGTGTGGTGCAAAAGGGTAGGGAGACCCACCCCTCTCTCTGGTTTGTGGTAAAGCACAAACAAAGAACTCCAAGGTCCCCTGCACACGCTAGTGGTACATAGAATTATGTTAGTACAGTAATGAGTATAGGAAAGAAAAACACTCTTCATCCACTGCTCTGTGTGGTTCCAGGATTTATTGTCCTTGAGGTGCGTTCCTTGGTACAGAGTCTTAGCCTAGCCAACACGTGTTTTATCACTACCATGAAGTACACACAACTTCTTCAGGGCTAAGAAATATATAAGATACACAAATGTTTCAAAGTGGGTATAAGACAATTAACGCCATTGGCAGACACCCATATTGACATGTAAAGTAAGAGAAAAGCAGCACGGTACACATGAATTTCATAACATGTGGAAAACCAAGTTGTTATAAACATAATGTCTAACATATTAAAGCTTTTTTTATATAAAAAGATTCTTTATCAAATGAGGAACACAACTGTGTTTGGAAAGCGCTTGTGAAATTGTGTGACTTATCATTGTGACAGCATTAATGTAGTTTTATGGTATTGTGACAAACAAAACAGTCATTAATGCCCTGTGGCTTGGTAAGTTTCACTACTAAAAATGGTGAATTTGTGGTCCTATCCCCCCTTAATGTCACCAATCCAAAGTCAATGCAAGTATTGAAAGAAAAAGGGATAGAGTTACCTAAATTCCTATGATTACGGTCCAGAGTGACAATGAAACACAGACTCAGAAAGGCCGCAACCCGATCGAGTAATAGCAACTTGACACGCACAGATGGAAAATAGCTTTCTCTACTGAGAGATACAGTAGGCTACTGTAGGTGCCTTAATAGAATGCACAAAACTTAATAATCACCCACCACTAATGACTACAAATAGTTCAGTTAATGGGCAATCGTGTCTAGGTCTGTTTGGACAAACATAGGCCAGGTGGGCAGTCCAAGATGGCCGACGTGTGGCCTTCACTACAGCCTCCAATTAACAGAGCACAAATGTCATCATTTGTCCTCTCTCAATTTTGCCTACTTTTCCTACTTATGGAGAGGAGATCATTCAGGTGGTGAACGCTGTCCCTCTCACATTCTGGCGATGTCACCGGTAAGAGATTCCTTTGAGGACCTGAACACTCATGGCCACAACCTCCTTTTCGGTTGGGTGGTTCAAGGCGCTCATTGCTATGGAGTACTCCCTACATAGGAGTTTCTCCTCAGTAACTCAACCTATTTGTTCTCGATTCCACTCTAGGATGGGGTGACCAGCGGCAACACAATCAAAGCTGGCTGACAACCATAACCCTACGAATAGGGTCTCACAATAATTAGTAGCTGCTTATTCTGAATACCCATCAGCATCATAGAATATAGGTATGTGCAACTAACATTACTATGTTAAAAAAAAATTGAAGCCTAGTTTCCTACTACAATACCAACCTTTGATTATTACTTTGTGCCTTATCCCTGTAGAGTCTGCTTCATGAAGAAACTTTAATTAAATGGAATTCTTGTCTCTGTTACCCTTGGGACCATCTACTACTATTTACCTTCGGGACAAAGGCACAACCGACAATAAAGTTGGTTTTATTACTATCCATCCACACATGTTTGTTTTCATGTCATGGTTGTATTCTGGAGTACTAATCTCTCTGATACAACCCTTTTCCCTGCTTTCCTATAGAACCGTAATCATAGGAATTTAGGTAACTCTATCAGTCTTTCAGGTTGATCCTAGCATTGCAGCGGATGTGCTGTGCGCTCTGCGAGGCTTGCAGTAGTCCAGTATGGGGACACTAGCTGCCCTACTCTCTGCCCATATTTTTTATTGGCTTATGTGTTTGTTCTTCTTAAATTCTGTCTTCTGATTGATAGTGAGGCTTGT
Source organism: Lissotriton helveticus (assembly GCF_964261635.1). Lineage (NCBI taxonomy): Eukaryota > Metazoa > Chordata > Amphibia > Caudata > Salamandridae > Lissotriton > Lissotriton helveticus. Next base: position 68,920,018 of record NC_136065.1, read on the forward strand.
TAATCCCGCCTTATTATGCCATGTCATCCTTCCGTGGCTACTGGTCCCTTTACTTCGAGTGTTACACTGTACCCCACGAAGCACTATTTTTCCCGCTCCCCCGCCCTCTCTCCATTGTCCTTGCCTTCTCACACCCCCTCCACCCTCCCGCTGTCCGTGCCTTCTCGCCCACCTACCCCCACTCGCACACCTGTTTGCAATGCAATAAGTCTTGTGTAAATGCGAGTCCTATTGCATTGCAAATGTTTGTTTTTGTGTAGCGTTTGTGATAATAAGAGAATGCGTTCCTCTCCAGGCCTGTTTACATGCTGCAGCCATAGCAACATGTATGGCTACGCATGTGATGTTTGTGTCACAGTTCCTGCTTCTTTTGGATACTTTGAATTAATAGTATATTTATATCCAGTAACGAAAGTAACTTTTGGAACTGAATCATGTTGTCTGCTTGGCTGGGGGAGAGCAGTTTCTATCATCACCAGTTGAGGTCTCACAGCCCGTCGCCACCCATGCAGATAATGCAGCAGCTGGACAGTTACAGCCTGTCCTGGATGTTATCAATGTTACTGTCCATGCGAGGCCAAGTGATATTCATGAGTCCTGAATCTGCTGTCATCAATGAGGAATATTAAAGACCGCACCACGTAGCTAAATAGAGCACACTCATTAGTTGCGTGACGTTGGACTGATGGTAGGATATTCAAGACAGTTACTGAAAAGGGTATACCTAGGGTTTGTCCCACTAGTTGGCATGAAAGACTCATAGCGAATGGCTTCAGGTGAACCTATTTCACGTGCTCTGAGATGGGTCAAAACTATCACTGACAAACAAGCACCCTGGCTTGTTAAAATGTTTCTGTCGCTCGTCAGTGCTTATTCTGCTTTAATTATTCTGGATGGACAATGAAAAGTCCTCTCCTTGCCGTACATATAATTTTGCCTCTCTCTAGGGGCAGACATGTTTCGACCAGCTCTACACAAGAGAGAAAAGTCTTAATTGTTGTTGCAATGTAGCTACAGTAACACTAGACATGAAAAGGGACATCATCTGGAGCGCTCAAAACTTTTTAAAAAGTGAGCACTATCCACCACGTGCTGCCCTGCTCAACGCAAGTGCCTATTAAATGTATGACGAGGGCGATTAGACATGAATAATGGAATTAAAGGGTGTCATCCCTTGACTTGTATAAACATAAAACCTGAAGGAATTGTGTTTCGTTGTGATGAAAATAAACCTGTGACACATGGCAAATGCAAGATAAAATGGAACAACCAAGGGTGTCTCAACGTAGAAAATACACCAATATAATTAAAAAGAAATATAATGAGGAATAAAATAAGCATGTTTCATATTGATTGTGTCTGTCCTTTTTCCTAAACACGTGTTTTGTAATTTACTGATCGCTTTAAGCAGGTGTGCTGTTATCATTTATCACCATGTTGCGTACTCAATATGGAACATGCCCTTGTCCTAAATATATTATTTAAAATATTATGATTGTATGTATAGTGCGAAGAAAATGGTGTCCTGTCAAAAATTTGAAAGTATTGTCATTACTCAATCACAGCTGGATGTGTAATACTAAGGACATACACATTTTTCAAACACAACTCTATTGTTGTTCATGCTTTAGCGTCTGAAGAACGAACGACTAAATGTTTCCCAGCAAGGTGTGCATATGTAAATCAGGTGCCAATGCCACAAGGCCCTACAGCAGTGAAGGTATTCTTCTTTTATTTTCAGTCGTGTTACTCGATATGCACAAAACAGAATCAGCCAACGCGTTTCGCCCACAGGATGGGCTTCTTCAGGGCTGTGAAAGGATTCAATATTTTGTTTGCGTAGCAGTATTTTGGATAAAAGTACATACCGGAATACCACATATAGGTTGCTCTGATAGATTAAGAGAGGACAGGAGAGGGAGAGAGGAGAAAGGGAAAGAGAGGGTAGTGCTAGTGTATGGAGTGAAGATGGTGAAGGCATTATTGTAGGTGACCTAGCCAAGGAGTAGTGCAACTATTCTGGAGCGTGAAAGGGTTCCAGAGATGTCCCAGCAAATGCTGAACACTCTTAGTGATTTTTATACCTGTTTTTTATATATTGTGAGAGTGAACGTGATGGCAAAAAGAACTTGATTGGGTATGCAAGAGTGTCACTCAGAGTATCGCACTCCAAAATGGCCCATTTAGGAGCCGAGCAAATAGCCCATGTCGCATGCAGAGAGTGTACGCTTAGACTAGCTTACCAAGGTTGTAGATGGTGTGCAATTCATCAAGGATTGGTCATTAACATCGGGATGAGTATAAAATCTGAAAAAGTGTATGTGAACACCAATCAGAATTCGTACTGTTGTGTATACTGAGACAAAACTTTTCTTTCTTAAGTATGAAAGACATATCTTTGTAGAAGTGCGCAAGCTCCCGTGTTGGAGAGTTATCTGCATTGGAAGAAGGGACCTGGAATAGAACAAGTCAATGATCAGGGGGTGTCCGGACTTTTGTGCGCGAAAGCCTCGCATGAACGTATGCTAGCCGTACAAAGATTGTGATCAGTGCATCACAAATAGTGTCATTCCGAAGGCTCTGCAAAATGGCAGTGACAGGCGGTATGGAAAGTGACCCATGTACGACTAGCATACGTTCATGTGATGCTTAAGCGCACAAAAGCCTGGACACCCCCGATCATTGACTTGTTCTATTCCAGGTCCCTCCAGGGGTGGGGGGTGCACATGGGGGGTAACCCCCCTGCATTTCAATGTACAACGTGGCAAGCACTGCGAAGTGCCTGTCACGGTGTGCATTGAAATGCATGATGTGCATTTTTAGCATTGCGGCGGACGGTGCTCTCAGCACCGCCTGCCTCAATGTTAAATATGCGGGATGCACCCGCCAGTGTGGAAGGCGCATCCTAATGTCACCCACTGGACACCCGCCCTTATGGCGGGTAGTCCCTTTTTGCGACAGGATGGTGGGCATACAAAGTCTGCCCGCCATCCTAATCTGCCCCTAAGACTTCAATAGAAGACAGTCCTCATACCAGTGCTTTATATAGGCCGGTACTGTCCGGTACCAGTACTTTTGTATTTTGAGAGGGAGAGTACCAATACTTATCAAGAGAAACATAATACTTTTAATTGGAGAGTACCAGCACTTCTCAGAAACAAGCAGGTACTCTGGTACATGGTACCTGCACTTCAATTTTTCCATTTCAAGCACTGTCTCACGCCAGGGGCAGGTTTAGAAGCGGACAAGCAAATTAACCTGTTCTGGCTCCTAGTCTAAAGTGGATGCCACATAATTCCATGCCACAAATCCACTCCACAAACATAATTCCACACCACACAATTACACAACTAACTAATCCAATCCAACCCACATCATTCCACTACACACCACATACATACATTCTGTAATACATAGGTAAATAACATTGGCATTTACAATGCCAATAGCTCTAACTCAAACAAATGCGATATCGATTGCATTTCCAATGCTTGTACTTTCAATACTTGCATGTACTTTGTACTGGCGATATTAAGGGGGGGAGGGGTAGGCCCACAAATTCACACTTGCACCATGCACAAGTCACCATTTTAAGTAATGAAATGTACCATGCCGCAGGGCTTTCATGAATGTTTCAGTTGTCACAATACCAAACAACCAAATTAATGCAGTCACAATGAGAAGTCACACAATTTCACTAGTGCTTTCCAAACACAGTTTTGTTCCTTATTTGATAAAGAATATTTTATATAAAAAAGTTTTGATGCGTTAGACATTTTGTTTATAACAACTTGGGTTTCCACGTGTGTTAAAAAATCATGTGTACCGTGTTGCTTTTCTCTTATTTTATATGTCACAATGGGTGTCTGCCAAAGGGGTTATTTGTCTTATACCCACTTTGATAGAATTGTGTATCTTATACATTTCTTAGACCTGAAGAAGTTGCTGTGTACTTACTTCATGGTAGCAACAAAACACATGTTAGCTAGGCTAAGACTCTGTACCAAGGAACGCACAACAAGGACAATAAATCCTGGAACCACACAGAGCAGTGGATGAACAGTGTTTTTCTTTCCTATACTCATTACTGTACTACCTTCTCTTATACACCATGCCCCAGAATGCAGTAATCACCAAGAAAGCGTATCCCTGATGGAAAACCTGTGTTATGTGTCGACAGATGTGGATTGTGCCTGAACGGTTAGATTTGTCCAATCTGTAACATAGCTAATAGTTAATCTGTCCCATGAAAAAGGTGGGCTTACAGGCGTCACCGATTTCATTACTGTGGTCTCTGTTTCAATTTATATTGAGGTGACTTCACATTACATAAGTCAGTGAAGCAGAGAAAGTTGCACTTAGGCAACATCTGTCTCACTAGTACTTGTATCCTGCACCCACTTAAAACTGTATTTTATCTATAAATCCATTACAGAGAATTATGTTTTATTGTTGAAAATGGTGCCTGGATCAGTGTTTTATTGTTGAACACTGGTGCCTGGAATGGTGCTTTATTGTTGAACAGAGGTGCTTGGAAAGGTGTTTTATAATTGAACATTGGTGCCTGAAGTTGAGTTTTATAGTTGAACATTGGTGCCTGGAGTGGAGTTTTATTATTGAACACTGGTGCCTGGATTGGAGTTTTATTGTTGAACACTGCTGCCTGGAATGATGTTTTATTGTTGAACATTGGTGCCTGGAGTGGAGTTTTATGTTGAACATTGGTGCCTGGAATTGAGTTTTATAGTTGAACAATGGGGTCAGGAATGATGCTTTATTGTTGAACTAAGGTGCTGTGAACTGTATTTTATTGTTGAAAATTGGTGCGTGCCTGGAATGGTGTTTTATTGTTGAACAGAGGTGCTTGAAATTATGTTTTATTGTTGAACATTGGTGCCAGGAATGATGTTTTTTTGTTGAACAATACTGACTGGAGTGGAGGTTTATTGTTGAAGATTGGTGCCTGGAATGATGTTTCATTGCTGAACAGTGGTGCCTGGAATGGTGTTTTATTGTTGAACAGTGGTGCCAGGAATGGTGTTTCATTGCTGAACAGTGGTGCCTGGAATGATTTTCATTGTTGAACAGTGGTGCCTGGAATGATAATTTATTGATGAAAAGTGGTGCCTGGAATGGTGATTTATTGTTGAACATTAGGGGCCAGAAAGTTGTAAGGGCATCAATTGTTTCTTAACCCTTAAAAATGTATCAGCATTTGTAGAAACAATTAGTATTCCTCAGCTCTAGTATTGTCTCGATGTTTCATCATCCCGTTCAATCGCAGATCACCTACTTGATGCCCCTACAACTTTAGCCTAAAAGGAATAAAGACAACAATCACTCATTGATTTATTGAACGAGTGGCTATATAAGAAGCTTGAAATAAAGGATTGAAGAATTAAGAGTGAAGAACTCATGGTTACTTATTGTTCCTGGTGATCACAATACACTGGAAGGGATTCATCATCCAAACAACTGGGGGAGACACCCATATGGTGTGTAGAACATATTAGAAAATGAACAACATTATGTATTTTTAAAATAAGCGTGTCCTGAAGAAGGTGGAGCCCATCAAAACAAATCCACTGAAACACAGCATCAAAAAATTGTTCATCATTGTATTGTTTTGTTAACGGTTTTAATGATTTGTTATTCACAGCTAAAGTAATTATTGGAATATTGTTGCCTATGAAAAACAATTGTATTAGGAACACAGTAATATGAAAAGATTTGCATTAGGAACGAAGTAACCAGGATTTCTGCTTTCAATGCACATCTAAATGTTAGTAGACCAAAAATCAATTGAAGACAAAGGATTATTGTGTATAGGCATTAATGACTTAGAATATTACAATAATTTTGCTGTGACCTCTTTTTAAAAGTGATTATGTCATGATGAACTTTAAATAGATTTTATTGTTGTATTTGTAAAATTGTTGTAATAAAGGAGGAGAGACATTTAAAAAACAGTACTTGGAGTTTGGAATGATTATATCTGAATGCATGTGAAACTATAGTGGGTAAAATTAAGTAAGAGATTAATAGGGGACATATTATTTTGGTTGGTTTCTGAAAACCCAGTTCCCTTTGGATTGAAGGGTTGCTCTCATATTTTATTTTGGAGTTTTTAAACCTCAACATCACCATTGTATTAGGGTTTAAAAAGCAAGGGATTCAATACCAAACATGTAGGAAATTGACTATTCCATAACAGATCAGGACAACTCAAGTTGTCCAGTGTCCAGCTCATGTTACCCTACAGAGGGTTGGTCACTTGCTGTAGAATTATGTTTAGAATGATACTACAGGGCAATATATGCTTGTGCATATGTTTCCACACATGTAACATAGTGCACCCTTTCTCTTGGTCTATAGGAGGCCTGCTTTAGTTTTGACTGACACATATTAAATACAGTGAGTGACCCTGTCCCACATGGGTTGTGACATGGTAGAACTTGAGCAGGCAAGCTGCTCGTACAAGACTGACTTGGCAGACCTGAAGCTTTTGGTTTCACTTGGATCACTCAGGGTGGCACAATAAGTTCTGCAGCCCTGGTGCCCCTTTAACATAACCGCCCTTAGTACCACTGGTAGCATATACTAAGGCCTTACAGGGGTGTAAAAGTACTTGCCAATTGGGTGTACCAGGTCACATTTACAGTTTAATGGTAAAAGCACTGATTCCGGGGCCTAGTTAGCTGGACACAGCAGACATTCAGATCAATCAACACATCATCTAGCAGCGAAAAATAAGGGGGGGTCCAAAGTCGACAATTTACAACATGTCTGGAATTGTGTTTTGCTGATGAATAGTGGTGCCTGGAATTGTGTTTATTGTTAAACATTAGAACCTAGATTCATGTTTTATTGTTGATCTGTGCAGCCTGGGACGATGTTTTATTGTTCAATAATGGTGCCTGGAATTATGTTTTATTGTTGAACAGTGGTGTCTTGAATTGTGTTTTATTGTTGAACATTGGGGCCCGGAATGTTATTTTATTGTTGAACAGTGATGCCTGGAATGATGTTTTATTGTTGATCACGGGTGCCTGGAATGGTGTTTTAATGTTGAACAGTGGTGCTTGAATGGTGTTTCGGTGATGAACAGTGGTGCCTGGAATGGTGTTTTAATGTTGAACATTTGTGCCTAGAACGGTGTTTTTTTGTTGAACATTGTTGCCTGGCATGGTGTTTTATTGTTGAACAGTGGTGCCTGGAATGATGTTTTATTGTTATAGATTTGTGCCTGGAGTACTGCTTTATTGCTGTACATTTGTGCCTGGAGTACATTTTTATTCTTGGACATTGGTGCCTGAAATGGTGTTTTATTGTTAAATATTGGTGCCTGGAATGATGTTTTATTGTTGAACACCGGTACCTGGAATTCTGTTTTATTGTAGTACATTGGTGCCTGATATGGCGTTTTATTGTTTTACATTGGTGCCTGGAATGATGTTTAATTGTTGGACTATGGTGCCTTGAAATGAATGATGTTTTATTGTTGAACTCCGGTGTTTTATTTTTTAACACTGGTGCATTGAATGGTGATTTATTGTTGAACATTGGGGCCATGAATGGTGTTTTATTGTTGAAGAGTGGTGCGTTGATTAGTGCTTTATTGTTGAATAGTGGTGCATGTAATGGTGATTTATTGTTTAACATTGGGGCCCTGAATGGTGTTTTCTTGTTGAACAGTGGTGCCTTGAAAGGTGTTTTAATGTTAAACACTGGTGCCAAGAATTATATGTTTATTGTTGAACATTGATGCCTGGAATGGTTTTTCATTGTTGAACAGTGCTGCCTGGAATGATGTTTTATTGTTTAACAGTGGTGCCTGGAATTATGTATTATTGTTGTGCACTGCTGCCTGAAATGATGTGTTATTGTTGTACATTGGTGCCCGGAATTATGTATTATTGTTTAACAGTGGTGCTTGGAATTATGTATTATTGTTGTGCACTGCTGCCTGAAATGATGTTTTATTGTTGTACATTGGTGCCTGGAATGATGTTTTCTCATTGTACATTAGTGCCTGAAATGATGTTTTATTGTTGTACATTAGTGCCTGGAATGATGTTTTCTTGTTGTACATTGGTGCCTCGAATTATGTTTTATTCTTGTACATTGGTGCCTGGAATGATGTTTTATTGTTGTACTTTGGTGCCTGGAATGATGTTTTATTGTTGTACATTGGTGCCTGGAATGATGTTTTATTGTTGTACTTTGGTGCCTGGAATGATGTTTTATTGTTGTACATTAGTGCCTCGAATGATGTTTTATTGTTGTACATTGGTGCCTCGAATGATGTTTTATTGTTGTACATTGGTGCCTGGAATGATGTTTTATTGTTGTACATTGGTGCCTCGAATGATGTTTTATTGTTGTACATTGGTGCCTGGAATGATGTTTTATTGTTGTACTTTGGTGCCTGGAATGATGTTTTATTGTTGTACATTGGTGCCTCGAATGATGTTTTATTGTTGTACATTGGTGCCTGGAATGATGTTTTATTGTTGTACTTTGGTGCCTGGAATGATGTTTTATTGTTGTACATTGGTGCCTCGAATGATGTTTTATTCTTTTACATTGGTGCCTGGAATGATGTTTTATTGTTGTACATTGGTGCCTGGAATGATGTTTTATTGTTGTACATTGGTGCCTGGAATGATGTTTTATTGTTGTACTTTGGTGCCTGGAATGATGTTTTATTGTTGTACATTAGTGCCTCGAATGATGTTTTATTGTTGTACATTGGTGCCTCGAATGATGTTTTATTGTTGTACATTGGTGCCTGGAATGATGTTTTATTGTTGTACTTTGGTGCCTGGAATGATGTTTTAATGTTGTACATTGGTGCCTGGAATGATGTTTTATTGTTGTACTTTGGTGCCTGGAATGATGTTTTAATGTTGTACATTGGTGCCTGGAATGATGTTTTATTGTTGTACTTTGGTGCCTGGAATGATGTTTTATTGTTGTACATTGGTGCCTGAAATGGTGCTTTAATTTGGAACAGTGGTGCCTAGAATGGTGTTTTATGATGTGTTGTTCCTGAAGATGAGGCCTTCCATCTTGTCTGTGTTGAGTTTGAGACAGTCGTCCATCATTTAGTCTATGATGTTTCTCATGCATCTGTGAAAGCTGGCTTTGGGGGTGCAGGTATTTTCGGACAGTAAGAGGAAGAGCGGGCTGTCATCAGCGTAGGCGATGATATTTGAGCCTGTGCGATTTGACTGTATCAGCCAGGAGACAATCATGGAGTCATGGACTCTACTGTTCACACTCTTTAGGTGGTAACCCTTCCTAAAACACACAGTAAGGGCACCTCTGGGACCCTTATGATCATCCATTGGTCTCTTCTGATGGCATTGAGCCCTAACCTCCAGATACTAGTCTCCCATCACAACCCTTCTATCTCAGCAGTCATCCACTGACTTGAGGACTTTGTCTGTAGTCACACAATAGATAATCAGGTGTTTGGCTCTCACTGGTGTGGGACTGACTGCTCTACAATAGAGATACTCTTGTATGTCTGAAGGTTCTACCCTAAACAGTGCATTCTCTAAAGATCTTTAGAGTTTCTTTCTTTCTTTGTTCTGCAGCAACTACTAAACCCTTACCCTACATCAATTCTTCTTTGGAAAGGGAAGAACTATAAATTGTAGGCCCATCTGCAGTATTCTCCTCAGGACTTAGGATGCACCAATCAACGTTGATATCTGCAGAACCCAAACTGATTTGATCAATCCTTGGTATCGAGTGTATAGAAAAATCTCTATGTAGCCCCACCTTCATCATTTATACAGTTTTCCTGGCCTGTGGTTCTTCCTTCCTTCTACTAGGAGTTCTGATATATTTCTCACTAGTCTTGCTATACTGGTTGTTTATCATCACCATCATGGCTCCGTTATACAGGAGACAACTCAAACAGTGACCTTCTTCAGAGGTCAGCTGTTGGATGCTCAGCAGCACTTTGTACAGTACTCCTCCAGGGTCTGTCTTCTTCACCTTCCAGAACTTTAAGGCAAGCTTAAAGCTCTGGTAGTCGCCAACAGCTGGTGGCATCCATAGGACAAGGAATATCTATTTCATAGAATTAAACCCAGGAGAGTTCAAGTTTCTATAGTGTTGATGACCCCACTTCAAGTAGCCATGGTGGCCTATCTTGGACTTGAGCCCACATTATATGTCTATACCCAGTGAAATGTCCCAAACCTCTAGATCTTATCACCATTTCTGAAAATTCGGAAACTTTCATCGCTGCTCTAAAAATGCTTTTTACTTTTTCATAAGGAAATAGTCCTCTAAATAAGTTAACTTTGTAGACCCTAATCTGTTTTGACCTAATCTGTTCGCCTACCACTTATCAGCATTTGCAAAGAAATACCTCAGGAAATAATTCGCGAGTCTATAAGATGCAACCACTGCTCAACCGTCTGTCGAAGGTGCTCCAGCAACAACAACTGATCTTTTGTTCCTTCTAATATGCTAGTTTTCCCCTCTTCACATATTGTTATTTTTTCCTTGCCTCAAGATCTGTTTATCTCGTGAGACTTTGCTGTGAGACCTAGAAGTACTGAAAAGGGATAAGACCAAACTTCCTAATCAATAAATCCCCAAATCCACCATAAATCCTGTTTATTTTCGTGAACTCTCATTTTTATGATTGCTTTGTTGCCCTGAAGGGATACTCTACTACTACTACTACTACTACTACTTGTATAACTACAGATAATGCTACTTTTACAACTACTGCTAAAATTACTACTACCTGTATTACTGCTACTAGTGATACTACTACTATAACTCCTGCTATTACTACTACTTGTAATACTACTACTGGCACTACTACTACTACAACTACTGCTACTTCGACTTCAAATACTAGTACTACCAATGCTGCTACCACCCAACCAGCTTCTGCAAATTGCACACGCTCACTTCAGCAAATTCAGAACCTCACCTAGCCCCTTCCTCAATGCTCTTTCAAACATTGACCAAAATTAGAAACAAGGAAACCCTTAGGGTCGAAAAGGGTCCACGGGTAGTAGTAATTATAAGACACAGCAGTATCTTTAGGTTTGATAATCTGAACAATTGTAGCCAAATTATCACAATAGTGTTTGGCTCCATTTATGTCTTAATTGACGATATCAAGATATTTATTCACATATAATGAAACACACATCAAAATCTACAAAGCGAGTGAGATGGACGTGACAGGGTAATGGGAAATCAGCTGATTTCCTTAACACAGGCAGGTGACTTTCAAAGTGACTTTTATGAAGACAAAATGTGAATATGCAAAAGTTACAATGAGAAATGCATCTTGTACTCCACATAAATAATGAAGTAAAGTATAGAGTTAAGATGCAAATGTCGACAACGTTTCGATCCCAAGAGAATTTATGGGATCATCATTAGGACTGAAATAAGGAACAAATGCCTGGGAAGTAGCCTGGGTATGTGAGGGGAGGGGAAGGAGGGAAATAGGGAAAATAAAGGAAGGAGTTTAAAATTAAAATAGAGGTATGGTCACAAACAACAATTAGAAAACTTAAATTAGAACACTGTAAGATACATATAACCCAACATCCACGTGCTTGCACCAAGGTATGAGAATACAGTAGAATGGAAAAAGTTAAGAGGAAAAGAAAATGCGAAAGAACATTCCAAGGGTGAAGGTCGAATAGTTGTGTGGTGCTATTAGCTACAGGTCAAAGGTACTATGCGCATATAAGAGCCAGGAAGGCAAGTAGCTCCAATTGTGATTGAAGGTTATATTACGGGAGCGATAAAATGGAGGGTGCGAGTTTGAGGAGAGGGAAAGATATACAGAACCTAATTAGAGAGTAATAGAGGGGGCACTGAGGTTGAAGGCTTACCCACGGTAGGTAGAAACATGCTTGCTGGGGTCAATCTCAGGATGAGGGAAACAGGCAGCCTAAGAGAAAGTGAGGTAGGTAAGTGAATGGGGATCGGCGGTAGCTGGATGTAAAAGCAAGAGGTAAATTGGCAGCACTTGCCGGCGACTATGTAGCCATGAATCAGAATTAACTGATGGTCAATGACACGGGAATCCAACCGGGGAGAGGATCCGGCGTGAAACTGTGTCCGTGTATCACGTCCCTCAATGGGCGTGATCGGTGTGATGAAAGATGACAAACGGGAGTCTGGTGTGGTGGGGAAGCCTGCGGTTGCGGAGGAAAAGTGGGAATGAGAAGGAGCGGTGAGCAGGTAAAGTCAGCGTGTGTGCCAGTGCAGAATTCAAGACTTACCGAGATAAGGCTGATGACATGCAACAACTCAGTGCAGGCGACCAGATGTCCTCAAATTGTGCCACTGTGCGAAGCGCTCGGTGTCTGAAAATCAGAAAGTATGGGAAAGCGCTTGGCTCATAAGGGGGCAAGTGCAGGAACTGACGTTGAGCTCCCAAGGCATTAGCAATATTGAGCAGATAGGAGCAAGGATCAGACGGGGCGGGTGCAGGAACTAGCATGTAGTACGCGTTAAGGACTACAACGCTCAAGGATGAGTGTGCAAGCGGAATTGGAACTAATGCTGGTCAAAAGATGTGCGCTGATTAGAAATGAGAAGTGATCATAAGCGATCCACCAAAATTGGCAAACTGCAGCAATACGACTCAGTGATGCACATACTAAACCCCAATTGTGTCACTGTAAAAGTGAATAGGGGAAAGTGAGGGGTAGAGGAGGACTGGATATAAGTAATATGTAATTGAGGAAAGAATTGAGGTTCCTTGGTACGTAGAAGGTTAAAACATTACGCCTGGAGGATGAAAAGGGGTACAATAGAGTTCCTCCAAGTCGTCTAGACAGGTGAGCCAAAAGAAACACAGAGCAGGAAAAAGGTAGCCTATAATAGTGAGTCGCTGACATAATATCGAAAGACAGATTATAGAGGTACAATTATATCGATACATAATTATCAATAAAATTAATATCGACATGACATACTTATTTAAAAACTTACCAAAATACATAACAAATATCGCCAACTTTCTTATCGAAGTTTAAAAAAATCAACCTTCATTAAAATACATTCACTAGGTAAAAAATGTTGTTCACAATTATATCAACAACACTAATATCATATTTTTTAATATATCAACTATATAAAAGTATACAAAATATCAAATTAAAACGACATAAATATAAATAAATGACTAAAAACACATTACAAAATTAATGATTACAAATAACAGTTTTACTACAATAAAAAATCTATTAACACAACACGAAAATACAAAAACATTATTAATAACATGACTAAATAAACATTAATAATATTAAATATTACTATTATAATTTAATTCTATAATATAACATATAACAAAAGCAATTTAAATATATACAAATTTATACACAACTTACTACTAATTAGCGTTTTCCTTATTTGGAAACTAACTACCCATACATTTAAAAAAGATACAAATTAACCAATAGAAACACTCGAAATTCAAACTAACCAATAAATTCGAGATTCCAACATCCAAAACACTATATAAACAATAAACTTCATGCCTATTCCACACACAAAAAAAAGAAAACTAAAGAAGGAGAAACTCTGCAGAAATTCAACTACAGACATAAGAAGATCCACATAGTCAAAATAATAAACTCTATCAAAAGTAAATAAACTAAATACAACTCAATAATACTAAATGTCAAAAACTTTAAACAATAATATACATAATCTAAAAGTTAATCAATGTCTTCTTTCTATGTTATAGTTCCACTACAGAAAACTCTAAAGAAAACTAACAAACTACAGAAAACACCAACAAAAGATACAACTAACAAAGTAAGTATTTTCCAAACTATCTTAAATAAATAGATTAAAAACCCACCCAAACTCAAAACCAATCAAAAACCCGCTACCCACCCACTATAAAAGATATAGAAACAAAAACTAAAATGAATGTACTTTTATTTTTCAGACAAAGAAAATACAGAAAGAACATTCCACAACTAAAGAGTAAACGTCATGTTAATGTTAATGTTAATGTTAATGTTAATGTTAATGTTAATGTTAATGTTATGTTATGTGGATTTATATAGCGCACGGCTGCCCCAGCCAAGGGGCGTCCCGGCGCTGCGAGCAGACAAAATGCAGAGTGAAGGTAACAGAAATGGAAGACAGATTATTGGAAAAGATGGGTTTTGACGGCCTTTCTAAAGGCTAAAAGGTCTTGAATCCCCCGTATGGTTTCAGGCAAACTGTTCCATAGCTTGGCAGCAAGGAAACTGAAGGAACGGCCACCGACTCTGGCCAGTCTAGTGCGAGGGATGGTCACCAGATGTTGTCCTTCTGAGCGGAGCGATCTTCTAGGGATGTACTCAGACAGGAGGGGACTCAGCAATGGAGGAGAGGCGGTTTTAAGAATTTTGAAGGCTAAACATAGAGCCTTGAACTGGATCCTTTTACCCACTGGAAGCCAATGCAGTTTTTTTAAGGTTCCAGAGACGGAAGAATGGCGAGGGAGGCCAACCAGAGCCCTGGCTGCCGCATTCTGGACTCTCTGCAATCTGGTGGTTTCGGCCAGGTTCGCTCCCAATAGGAGAGAACTGGCATAGTCCAGTCTAGAAAGGATCGTCGCCTGAACAATGAGCTGGCGGGTGCGGCAGTCAAAGAACTTCAGAATGGGCCTGATGTTGCGTAGAATGCCAAAGCACGTGGCAGCCACTTTCTTAGTGTGGATGGTAAACTTTAAAGCCGAATCGACCCAAACACCTAGATTTTTAACGCAGTCTTTTGGCTTGGGGGGAGGGCCTAGGATGTCAGGCCACCAGTTATCTCCCCAGGATGCGGTGTTTTTTCCTAGGAGCAGAATCTCGGTTTTTCCGGCGTTTAATTGAAGAAAATTTGCCGTCATCCAGTTGGTGATGTCAGTGAGTGTCTGTTTAAAGTGATGGGCTTCCAGACCACTGTTGTTATTCAGAGCCACCACCAACTGGGTATCGTCTGCATAGGATACCAGTGCCATTCCATTCCTTCTAGCCACCTCCGCTAAAGGGCGAACATAGACATTGAACAGGGTAGGGCTAAGGGACGAGCCCTGCGGTACTCCCTGTCCAATGCTATGCTCCTTCGAGATGTAAGGAGGGGTGGAGACTCTAAAGGACCTGTTAGACAGGAAGTCTGTGAACCATCCCAAGGCTGCCTCTGTAACTCCAATTTCCTCCAATCTCGTCAAGAGGACCTCATGTGACACCGTATCGAAGGCAGCACTAAGGTCCAATAGGACCAGTGCTGCAGTGCCGCCGGCGTCAAGAATGGAACGGAGGTCTTCAGAAACACTGAGCAAGGCTGTCTCGGTGCTGTGACCAGCTCTAAACCCGTGTTGGGAGTCATCCAGAATGTTGTTGGTGAGGAGGAAATTGGACAGGATATTGTTGACGTGTGCCTCGACAACTTTGGCAGGCCAAGGGAGCAAGGAGATCGGCCTGAAGTTCTCCGGAAGTGAGGGGTCTAAGGTGGGTTTTTTTAAAATGGGGGACACCCAGGCCTGCTTCCATTTGGAAGGAACACTGGCGGTGGAAAGTGACAGATTGATAATGTCACGGATGTGTTCTGTGATGAGTTCGTGGGCTTCACAGAAAATGTCCGGTTTTAAGGGGTCTGCCGGAGATCCGGATTTAATCTTTCTGCAGATTTTTAAGAAATTCTCTCGGTCAAGTGTAGGAAGGGAGGTGAGAGAAGGCCTGGTAGAATCAATGGTAACCGGTGACTGCGGGCATTTGGGGAAGGTGTCATATATCTTCTTGATTTTATCTGTGAAGAAATTGGCCATGTTGTTGCAAAGGTTGGGCGAGGTGGTAGTAGTGTTAACAGATTTTTTTGCAGTTAGATCTTTCAGAATTTTAAATACCGATTTTGAGGTGTTGGAGCTATTGTTGATTTCACTGGCGTAATATGCCGCTCTTGTTTTGCAGACCTTACGGTGATAGATTTTTTGGAGCAGGACATAATCTTGTTTAAGGTTGGCATCATAGTTTTTCCTCCAGCACCTCTCTGCCTTCTTACATTCCTTTTTCAAGGCAGCTAGTTCCAAGTTATACCAAGGACTGGCAGTGTGGGTGCGGGCCTTGGTCCATCTGGCAGGAACTAGGATGTCGAGTGCCTGGGTGATCCATAGGCAGAACTGATCATATCCTACATCCAGATCCTCACTTGGGAGTAGGGGCTTTAATACCAAGAGATCATGTAGGTCTTCAAGGCGAAGTTTTCTCCATGGCCGTTTCTGAACAAGGGGAGTAGGTGCTACTACCGGGCTCGAGTTACAGGGAATAGATAGAATCACTAAGTGGTGATCTGTCCAAGTCATGGGAATAGGTATGTCTGAGGAACCATCGGTGATGTTGGAAAAAATGGGATCAAGGAGATGTCCTGCTCTATGGGTAGGGCCTCTGACAAGTTGATTGAGTTCGAAAGCCGCAAGATCCGCTAAAAAAGTTGCCACTTTGGACTCAGTGTTCCTGTCGAGATGTAAATTGAGATCGCCTATAATCGTAAAGTTGGCTGAGTTAATGACATGAGAGTTCAGGTATTGTAGAAGAGAATTAGTGAAGGGGACGTCTGCACCAGGGGGTCTATAAACCAGAAGGCCAGTTGCACAGAACTGTGGATTAATTTTAATCGAAAAGCGAGCGCTTTCGCTGCCTCTAATGTCTACTTTGCTGAGTTGACAATCAAAGTGAGATTTTATTATGAGCGCTAACCCGCCCCCTCTCGTGCCCCTGTTCATGGTGTGGATAGAATAGCCTGTAGGTGTAACCAGGTTGCAGACCGAGTCCATCTCGTCAAGGAGCCACGTCTCAGTCATGAACAGGGCATCAAGAGAGTGGTCAGTTAAGAGATCATGAATTTCAGAATGATGTTTGGACATAGATCTTACGTTAAGGTGACCTAGCCTGAAGGTATGGGCAAGGGGGGCTTTGGATTTACTTTTAGTAGTAGAGCACAATTGGGAGGGATTGGCAAGGGGGTGGCGTATATGAGCCGGATTGCGTCTAACGCAGGAGCATGAAGAATGCTGAAGGCTCAACAGCTCAGATTTGGAGTAGCACATCTTACCGCCTTGAAACCAGAGTAGAGAGCAGAGTGCCTGGCGCCTAGCGCTACCTTAGCGCGGACGGGCGCAGACGGGCAGCTCTTTGGCGGGTCTTCGGCGAGGCTGCGCGCGACCGCTGTGCGCTCAAGATGTTGTGAGGGCTAAATAGCCACAGGAAGTTGGACACTAGAGCGCTAACCGCTCTGTATACTGGCCGACCGGAAGTGTCCCAACGAACAGATGCAGGGAAACGGATCCTACAATCAGTATTATGGCGTGTGGTGCAGGGGAAGTGAATTTTAATAAAAGCGCTACTCAGTAAGTACACAATTCAGAATACAACAATTTTAAAAGGACGTTTTTTAAAATCAGCGCGCTAGCTTACACTGCCCAGGTCAGGTCGCAAAGCGGGTCGGGGACACTGCCACTGTCTCCTTCCCGCGAAGCGCCGCAGCCCCTGTTCCGCCTAAATAGCCACAGGAAGTTGGACACTAGAGCGCTAACCGCTCTGTATACTGGCCGACCGGAAGTGTCCCAACGAACAGATGCAGGGAAACGGATCCTACAATCAGTATTATGGCGTGTGGTGCAGGGGAAGTGAATTTTAATAAAAGCGCTACTCAGTAAGTACACAATTCAGAATACAACAATTTTAAAAGGACGTTTTTTTAAATCAGCGCGCTGGCTTACACTGCCCAGGTCAGGTCGCAAAGCGGGTCGGGGACACTGCCACTGTCTCCTTCCCGCGAAGCGCCGCAGCCCCTGTTCCGCCTAAATAGCCACAGGAAGTTGGACACTAGAGCGCTAACCGCTCTGTATACTGGCCGACCGGAAGTGTCCCAACGAACAGATGCAGGGAAACGGATCCTACAATCAGTATTATGGCGTGTGGTGCAGGGGAAGTGAATTTTAATAAAAGCGCTACTCAGTAAGTACACAATTCAGAATACAACAATTTTAAAAGGACGTTTTTTAAAATCAGCGCGCTAGCTTACACTGCCCAGGTCAGGTCGCAAAGCGGGTCGGGGACACTGCCACTGTCTCCTTCCCGTCATCAGACTCAAATACATAAAGACCAACTTTGTAAGTATATTGTAAAATATTTTTTGTTTGTTTAAATTCAAATGCAAAGAGCAACATATTTAATAACTATAATATACATTTATCATATATTTACCTGCATTAAAACGACTGAAGGAGCAGAGTTTATTACAAGCCAGAAAGACATTGCTTTATTGTGCTATATGGTAGAAATTCTTTATTTAGATATAACACAGATATCTTTAAAAGAGGATTACATAGTTCACGTTGTATACAACTTATTAAAAATAAAAACAACAAGACAGTCAATTAGCCAGGCATGATAAAAATAGGGGTCTTCCGCATCCTCAGCCTCCTAGGTCCATAAAAAAAAAAAATTATTTTTATAAAGGATAAAAACCAGAAGAAAAAAAAAAAAAAAAAAAAAAATAGTACAAAAGTTAAAATCTAATATACTGGGAACTTCACCCCATTTTCTTTACTCTCACTGAGTTGGATATCAAACAACTAAAAAACGACCCAATTCTCCTAGGGGTACTACTCATATTCTTTTCGTTTCATCCCCCTAGAAATTTGGGATGTATCGTAAGGGTCATTAAGTAATAAAAAAGAAAAAGGAAATAAGAGGGAGGATTTAGCAGGACCTCTTTAAGTTAAAATTACGATAAGCTTGCTGGATGAACTTTGTGAGTCTGATATTCAAGTCAGTGTTTTCAGGGTTCAGAGCCACAATGATGGCTTGCCTGCAGGTTCGGGCGCCCAACCTATTCCATTCGGGTTTTAGTTTGCACCTGCGTTGGAGGTTAAAGGCTGGGCAAAGGCAAACCACGTGTAGCAATGTTTCGGCTGTTTTACCGCACCCTCTGCAGGTTAGATCTTCCACTGTCCGTCTCCAAGGAGGTAAATCTTGCAGAAAACGCCAATCACCCATTCTAATGGCTATAAGGGTTCGTTTTAGATACAGTGGATATGTGCAGGAAAAGTAAGCGGCGGGGAGTAGCCGACTGTAAGAGTTTACAAGGGCCCAAGAATGGCTGCGTTTTGAGAAGAGTGCTTTGTCTGTGATGAGTGATCTCATTCTTACACATTTTTTGATGGCGATTTTAAACGCTGTCTGACTGGGGTTAAGAGCCCATAGGTCACCTGCTGACATTTGTTGAATGTAGTCCTTAAAAAGGCGACCAAACGTTCCACCTGGATTTTTCTGGGAGATTTCCAGCCAGACTAGAGATTCTAGTGAGCCTGGGTTGGCCTGCCTCAGCTTGTGACACAGGTTTAGATATGCACCAATATTGAAAACCTCATAGTTTGGTAGCCCCATCTCCAGTCTTATCTGTGCAGCAGATGCAGAAGTTGGCAACTGGAGGACCTTTTTATAGATTTTGGTGGTATGTTGATTTAGGGCCGTATTCAATTTACCCTTGAATGACTCTATCCCGTATGATAGGGTGGGGCCGATTTTCGCTCTCAGGACTTCCAGGAGGGGCGAAAGGGTTGGACCTGAGAGGTTTTTCGAAAGCTTGGTTAAAGATACTGCAAGGGTCGTGGCTTTAACTGCAATCTCGTGACGCTGTTTTAAAAGGTTGCCCCTTGAATCCAGGTGGACACCAAGATATTTATACGATTGACCAATCGCGAGGCTTATGTTGTTGAAAGTCCACCCACCGCAGACATGTCGTTTCTTCCCAAAGGGGACTACTTGGGTTTTCTTTAGATTGACTTCTAATTGATTCGCTATTGTGTAGCGAAGCAGTGTGTCAAGGAGCCTTTGCAGCCCGACCTTGGTGAGGCTGAAAAGAACTAGGTCATCGGCATATAACAGATTGCTGAGTGCCGTGCCGCCCACCTTTGGAGGATGACTATTAGTTTCATCCAGGGTCTGTGACAGATCTGCTATAAACAGATTAAAGAGAAGGGGGGCCAGCACGCATCCCTGTTTTACACCTCTCGTTGTCATAATTTTCCGGGAGAGATGCGTGCCGGACCCTAACTTTACTCGTACCCAGGTACGAGAGTGAAGTTGAATCATGGCCTCCAGTAGTTTGTCAGGGATTCCCCACTTCCTTAGCTTTTCCCATAGGGCCGCCCTAGGAACCCTATCAAATGCTGCTTTGAAATCGACAAAGCAGCATAGCACTGTCCTGGATGTTAAGAGTGCTTTGTCGACGATGGTTGACACTGCTAGGAGATTGGTCATAGTCCCTGAGTTGGCAACAAACCCCGTTTGATTCATCGGGATCCGGTTGTGTTCCGTTGCCCAATGCTTCAGGTCCTCCAAGAGGAGGCCTGCATAGTGCTTAGCCTCAATGTCCAAAAGAGCTATGAGTCTGTAGTTGTTAGGGGCAGCGCGAGATCCTGATTTATAAATTGGATGTATTATTGCACCCCGCCATGAGTCTGGGATGGTTGCGGTTCTCAGGGCGTAGTTGAAAAGGTTTGTTAGAGTTCCTGACCAAAAAGCTACATCAGATTTGAAAAGGTTCTGTGGCAGGCCATTTGGGCCCGGTGCTCCATCTGATCTTGCTTTAGTCACAACCGTCGCTACTCTGTCTTGGGACACCTGAAGATCCATATTGAGTGAGCTTGATGGCTCATTGGGTGTGTTCCGCTGGGTGCTGGCCCCGATCGCGGTCTCTCTCAACGGTCCACATCCTATGGGTCCTAGATGTTCTGGGGAACTGAAATGGTCTGTGAGGAATGATGCCCATTCAGACTCTTGGATATTTGCTGATCCGAAGCTGGTGGTGCTCGAATTGGTGTGGTTTATTAGGGCCCAGAACTTTCTTGGGTTTTTGCTCTTACTCTCCCACACCAGCTTGCACCAAAATTGATTTTCGTGGTTCTGTTTGTCTTTGAAGGTCGCCAACCTAAATGACTTTTGGGCAGTTTGATAGAGATTTAAACATTCGCTGTTCCCAGGATTTTTTGCAAGTGACCGCAGGGCCTTATTCCTGGCTTTCTTAAGTACCTTTGACTGTAATGAAAGTTTGAAATTGTGAGGCTGAGTTGTCCTTCGGGCCTGCTGTATTACTGGAAAACAGTTGGTCAGATGGGAGCACAGCGTTGTCCATATTACGATAGGGGAGATATCTTGATCGTTTCCACCTTTTATACGTTCCATGCATACCTGTAGGATAGTTGGGCTGATATCATCGCTCCACTTAAGGCGCTTAAGATTTTCCGTATATGTTCCCAGACACGCCGAGGGTGCGGGTTTGTGCTTCACTGTGTTTGTGTTAAGGGATATGACCTGGGGTCTGTGGTCACTTTCAGAACGTGGAAGGATACAGAAGCTGGTCAAACAATGAAGCAGGTCCGCGTTACAGATGGTGTAATCCAGATAAGAGTGTTTGCTACCGTTAGACCAGGACCAATTCGGGGGGGTAACCCCCGAAGACCTGCCATTCATTACCAGGTAGCCGGCGCTGTATAGTTTCATCACACAGATCTCACCCAGACCACAATAGGCTTGATTGGTTGGTTTGATTTGTGTCAGGGCCTCAGTAATGGGGAATAAGAAGGGCCCGTCGGTGTCTGCTAAGTCCCCCTGGAATAAGTTGGTGTTAAAATCCCCCGTGACAATGCAGTCTGAGTCGGGGTGTTCCGCAGCTATGTCGCTCATTATTTCCGTTAGGCGTGCCAAGTGATCTTTTTTTGTACGTGTATTGGGGTTGATATATACATTAAAAAGAAGAAGTGGGCGCTGTTTTCGCCACGAGTTAATTTTAACCCCGAGTAGCCAGTCTTCCTTGGTACTTAGTCGTGAGATTGGGCCTTTTAGGTTATTTGATATGTATATTGAAAGGCCACCTTTGGCGTGGCCATAGCGGCTGTCCCTGAGTGCGGGTTTCCATAATTCAATATAGCCAATGACAGGAAATCCTTCTGTAGCCCAGGTTTCCTGTAGGGCTATTACGGCATGTTCGCATAGGAAAGAAAAAGTGTCAGGGTGCATAATTTTCTGGTGGAGGCCGCTGATGTTCCAAGAACATATAAGAAAAATTGGATCAGCTTCTGGAATTGGAGCGGTTGTAGATGGAACTACTGGTGGAATTGGCATTGCTTGGGGTTTGTAGTTGTCGGCAGAAAGCTCTACTTCGGAGGGTCAATCTGAGCTTTTGGTTGACAGGATTGCTGGAAGCCATTCCCAGCCTAGTCTTGTGTCGACGTTGGAGACCACCGTTGGGGGAATATTATATAGTTCCTCGGATCCTGCCGCGTTTTTTAAGATCGAATACGGTCTGAGATAGGACGCTGGTCTGGTGGTACCAGCATTTCGAGTAGGTGTCGGCTGGATTAGTAGGGAGGTGGGGTAACCTGGAGTGGAATATGGATACACTCTGATGCCCCAGTCCCGAAAGGTGGTCTTATGGTTCAAAAAGACTCCTGCCCAGCTGGCCGACTTGAGTGACACTAGCGTTACCTCGGACGGTTGGGTGCCTCTTGGTGGGAGAAATTCGATAGATTCTATGTCCTCCGATGCCAGGCCTGCGAACCCTGGGATGCCTTCCACGAGTTTTATTATGTTAGATCTGTTGAGGATATCCTGTCGACCCCTTGATTTATATTCTGGTGCCAGTAGGATATGAAAGAGTGAGGAATCATTTTTATTCTCTTCTTTGGGTATGCTTGGGGCCGACTTGTTGGTTTTATTAGTAGACTGTCCTGCATCTGTTTTCTGCACCTGTTGCATTGGACAATTAGGAACCTTCAATGAAGGATGACTGGTTTTGTGCACAGTTGTTTTTTGGATGTAAATTGTTTTTGTGAGATTCATTCCTGTTTTTACAGTGTCCAAGCGTGGAGGGGATGTGACCGACATTGGGTTAGATTTTATTAAAGTAACTGTGGGCCCTATTGGGCTTGGCTCAACAGTTTTGGTCATTAAATTTTCCACAGCTATGCTTGATTCTTCAGTTGCTGCTCCCCTAGCTGGTTCGATAAGATCTTGGATACCCCCCAAGGATGGCTGGGTGGCGCTTGCTGGTGAATCCCCTTTTAATTTGGGGGCACTGGGACTAGTTAAAGTTGGTGGGACATCCGTCTCACTTATGGCTTTCTTATCAATTGCCTTCGCAAAGAGGGGAAAGAAGTCCTGGTATGCGGCATTTGCTTTGGCTCTTGTTTTGTTTCTATGTTTGCGCTGTCGTTTGCGCTCTCTCTTGCTGCATGGTGGCGGGGGGGCTGACAACGCTTCTGATTTGGAGGGTGCCAAGGCCGCTGGGCTGGCCATTGACCTGGTCACAGGGTTATCCATGCAGGTTGTGTATCCGGTGGACGCCCCGGCGTTTTCACTCGTCACTTCAGTTCGGTCAGAACCCGTTGTTGCTGGTTGGAGGTGTCCGCTTTTTGGCTGATCGTTTAGCTGGTTTGTGCTTGGTTCTGTGCCACCACTTGGCTTTAAGCCTTTATTAGTAATGGACCATGGGTTAGTAGAGGCTTGGTCCGTTACCGATGGTCTTTGCTGTTGCATACCAGAATTTGTGGGTGAGTTACCCCCCTTCAGCGACTTAACTTCCTTTATGACACTGGATAGAAAGTCTGGAAGCGAAGAAAGTGAGTCAATGATTGGGGAGCAACAGCAGACAGACTGTACGAGCTTGGTCGAGGCTTGTGCTCCTAATATTAAGTTGTTCAATTTGTCGAGTTTGTTATCTATCCCTGCCGTGAACAGGGCTAGAGTATTCAAAAGGTCGACCTGCACGTCCAGTTTGTCCGAATGATAATTTAGTGCATTAACTGTTTGTTGAAACGTTAGGAGGAGTTGTGGCCAGACTCCGGTTACTGTTAGGTCTTCTTTGTTAGAGTTAATATTTGGCGTATAATTGGGGGAGTTTTGAGTGTTTTTAAAAAAGAATGACAGATCCGCTAAGAGCTGGTTGTTCGGATCGGTTTTCTTGGCTGTTTCTCGAGGGGATGATATTTTTGCTGCTGGTGGTGAGAATACAGAGTGCTGAGGACTTGACACGACGTTGTCTATGCGCTGGGGACTTAGCGTGACCGGGAGCTGATTTAATGTGTTTATGACTTGGGGTGAATAGGACGTTTGGAGAGTGATATTGCGCACATGGGAATTTTGCACATGAATTTGTGCAAGAGTTGATTGGCAGTGGGGGACCATTGAAGGTTCATTTGACGGGGCGCGCTCTTGTTGAGAGGTAAGTGCAGGGGACTCTGATCTCGGTTTGTAATCTGAAAAGGAACTTGGGTTAGGTTGCAACTGTGGTTGAAAAATGACTGCGGGGTTTTGTTTAGGGCTTACGTCCCCTGGCCTAGCCGAGATAGAATCGTTGAAAGTTGATCCAAAGATATACACTCCCGGGGGTTGGACAGACTTTTTGGATTTCATTGACCACTGTAATGGGGATAACAGTTGTGGAGGGGGCACGCTTATTTCGGCCAGTTGGTCCGGAACATCAAGCCTTGCTGCGTCCTGGGGCTGGGACTGTGGATGCGTATCCAACGTGGGTGGTGTTTTCTTAAAGTAGGACAACAGGTTTATGTGCTTCATGGTTTTTGGCATGTCCGAACTCTTGCCTTTCTGACTTGAGTGGCAGCAGCTGGTTGGAGAAGCTTTTACCGCTGTCACTATTTCCTCGGGACCCAGGAGGGTTGAATGGCTACCCGGATGGGGTTTCTCTTTGGGTGCCGGTTGTTTTGTAGTCCTCCGTTTGGGTGCCGCTGTGGTCCTTCTTACCTTCCCCGATCTCATTGCCTCAATTAAATGGAGGTAGGGTAAGCTACCAAGGCTGATAAGAGCCTAAAAATAGTCCAAAATAGTCAAAAAAAGGGGGTTGCTATAGCCTTAAGTCTCCGATAGCTATGCAATGGCTCTGCTGTTGAGGAGTTGGAAGGGATTTAATAGCCTTGGAGCTCTGGCGGGTGTGGTCAATGTGTTCAGTCTGAGGGTACTGCCAGTTCAACCGGTACAGATCTCTCCGTCTGGGTCCGCTATGCTTGGTAGTGCAGTATTCCTTTCCTTTCTGCTCCCTTCCTTTTTGTTCCTTTATGTTCTCCGCATCTGTTCTCCACTATCTTCCGTTTTGATTGATCTGATCTTCGGTGGCTGCCCAGCTAGATGATGGGTAGCTAGGTAGCTATTTAAGTGGCACTGTGGCCCTTCACTGGGCGCGCTCAGGTGCTTTGTCTGCGCTTGAGGTACCTTTGGATGTGGCACCCCCACGCCCTTTGCTCACTAACCAACCCCTTCCGCCTAACCCACGGCCGCCCGCCAAGCCGCACACCTCAAGACTGGGCTCAAGACTGAGCTCGGAGTCTGAACACAGATGGGAAGTTGGTGTGTGTCAGGCCGACTCAGCTTGTTAGTGTCCTGAGCTTGCTGGGCTCGCAGCTTGTCTGGCTGTCACTGGGCAGGCTGGGGGGGGGGGAAGGACGGCGTGGGGAGCAGCCCCAGAGCTGAAAAGGGCGGCCAGATACTCACACGGCCGACAGCCAGGCCAGTAGGTGAGGTTGCGCGGGAAAACCGACACAGGGCGCCGCAGGGGAGCTTGCTCGCCGGGCGGCCTTCTGGAGTAAATCAGGAGTAAATCAGGAGCAACACAAGAGAGACCTGGGAGATACCAGGGTGACTGTACAGGATGTACAGGATGTACAGGGTTGGGGATCTCTCAGCAGCAGGCAGCAGTGGCTCTATGCGACGTGCGTGCGGTTCAGGGCAGGGGGCTTGTATCGCGTTTGTTAGCAGCCCCTACTGCCGGTTATCCAGCCCAGCCCAGCCCAGCCCAGCCCTACCACAGCAGTGGCGGGGCGCCTCTCCACACCCTTACTCCCTCCCACACGCAATTAGCCGACTTACCGGCACACCGCCGCTCTGCTGGAGCCCCCAAACCGGACCTCAATCGGCTCCCGGCTCCCGGCTCCCGACTCCCTGCTCCCTGACCACACAGCTCGCAGCAGCCCAGCTGCATGGCCTCAGCCAGTCTCCGCCCACCTCACACTCACCACACCTGCCCGTCGGCACGTTCGGGTAGCAGCCTGCACCTCTCGTCAATAGGGCGCGGCCTCGGTACAAAACGCTGAATGGAAATTAGTCAAGGAGAACTGTGTGAATAGCAACAAACTCTATGGGATACACTTACACGCAGGAAAAACAATTTGGATTAAAAGTTAACTGGAAATGCTGTAAACAATATTCTAATAAATGTTACGGGCGTGCTATAACAAGGGAAGCAACAGCACTGTACACTAGAGAACACAACCACCCACCAAACATTACAGAAATAGGAGTCAGAGAAGCATTGGAAACAATAAAGGAAGCTAGCACAAAATCCCAAAAACCAACAAGTGTAATTTTAAAAGAGCAGCTGTCCAGAATTCCTAAAACAGCTACTTCACAAATGCCATTTGTATCTTCATTGAAGAGTAATATAGCACGTACTAAAAAGGCCACTACTACTTCCACCCAAATTCCTAGAACATTTAACAAAGTTATAATTCACCCTGAACAATCTATTGCTTTAAATAAAGAACCATTTGTCATTTTTGATAATCAAATCAGTGAAAAAAGATTAATAATATTCAGAACTGCAAATAATCTATTACAACTGCAACAATCTCAATACTGGATGATGGATGGATTTTTACGACATGTCCCAAGCCACTGTACACAATACATGGGCTACATCAAAATTGCAATATTCCACTCATTTACGCATTATTACCAAACAAACACAACTCAACATACATGGAACTATTAAATACATTAAAACAACAAACTAATGATTTTGATCCACAAAAAATCATTATAGATTTTTAACAGTCAATTATTAATGCTATATTAAAAACACCCCCCCTTACTTGCATTCAAGACTGTTTCTATCATTTTAATCAGTGCTTATGGAGGCACTGGAAAAAATCAGCACTAAGCATTGAATATGCAACTAATTCTTCTTTTGCATTTCAAATACAAAAACTACCAGCACTAGCTTATGTGCCTGACACAGATGTCACAGAACATTACAATATTTTAGTAGACAGCACCTTCTACAAACAACATGAAGCAAAACTAAGTCCAATATTGGACTATTTTGAGGACACATGGGTCGGCAGATTACATAGATCTGGCCACAGGAGAAACCCTAAATTTCTAATTCCCTTGTGGAACATATACAGAAGCACATTAAATGGGGAAGCCGAAACTAATAACGCTGTAGAAGGATGGCATAATGCCTTCCTTCAATAAACAACAGAGTCAAACCAACACTAGAAAAATGTATATCATGTCTACAAAAAGAACAAAGTTATCAAGAGTTCCGAATGGAACAATCTGTAACTCAACTAAGGCCAAAAACACCAAAACAAACTAAACAAATGCACAAATATCTAGAACAACAAGTAAAATTCGACCCTAGTACAAAAGACCTTGAGTACCTAAACATGATAGCCAAAAGTCTTCCTTAAAGGATTAACACAAATAAAATACAAAAGACTGATCTTTTAAACATAACATACAACTTAAATTAATTTATTTTATCACAAATATAATTACTGTGTGTAAAATATTTGTAATTTTGTAATAAAATATATGAACACACATTAATGATATTTGTAATAAAATAAAATTCAACAATAATAAATACATTTCCCAACCACAATAAAAAATAAGAAATGAACTTACCAAGTTTCTTCCAATTGCTGTAAAATCCATTTTCTTCTGATACAATCCAATTAAATAAAAAGAAAATAATCCACAAAAGATTCCACCCCAAAAATGGAAACATACAACTGTAGCAAAAAATAAATACTCATTGTAGAAAACGTCGATAGGAAAACCATAAAAAAAAAACGAAAATTTATAAAATGATAAAAACGCTCCAGGAATGCTGAAAAATATAAAGAAGTGTAAGAAATATATTACTCACTAAAACTAAAATACACTTCTTTAAAAAAAACTCCTTCCGACACGAGTAACTTCTGAAAATAGAAAGTTTCAAAACAAAAGCACATACACTCTCACCCACATAAAACAACACATAAACACTTACTAACATTACTACTAACTTTAATTTTGATAAAAGTATACATTAAACACTGTATTTCTAACTCTCTGAACAGGCCTACATAATGTTATAAATACGTAAAAACACAACACGTAACTATAACAAATTACAGTTCCGATTATAACTAATAAGGGGCTGATTCCGATTTCGGTCGGAAGAACTCCAAACGATGGTCCGAGCCCATTCGACTGATCCAGAATGTGTCGCCCGGATTCCTTTCCGACTGAGCCATTCTGATGGGCTCTGTCGGAAAGGAATCAGACTCAGATTTCTGGATTGCGGACGACAGGCTCAGAGAGCCCGTCCACCCTCCCGAAATCCCTCAGTACTCCCCCTGCTGCCTCTTTGTGACTGAGGGAGTACGATGTCAGTTTTTCACTGCCTTTTAGTGCCGGTTTCTCCGGCACAAAAAGGCAGTCAGAAACTGTCTTTGGGGGCCACCAGTAGGGCCCCATGGGTGCGAGGCTGCCAAATTGTGGCCTGGGGGTACCTATGGTGCCCCTCTGTGGATCCCTGCACCCTGTGGCAGGTGCCGGCCCCAGGGTTCAGGGATGGACTGCACCCCTACTTTTCACAATGCAAGCCTGCATTCCGCTCGGAATGCATGCTTACATTGTGAAGTATACAAGCTTGACCGAACCCTGTTTGGTTGCATTGTACTAGCCAGGCCGTACTGACGACAGCAGGTCAGTCGGTTATGGCTCCTGACTGATGTCGGTCGGACCTGAGCCCGTCGACATCGGAACTGGCTCCAAAATGTCTAAACACACTAAACACTATCTAACTAGGTTGAAAATAGATTCAAAACTTATTTAAAACAAAGAAAATAAACCTTACCTTTAGCGACGTGAAGTGTCTCCGAACCGCGAGCTTCTCTTCAACCAAAATGACACAAAACGACATTAACCGATTACAAAATACAAGGCCCAAAAACAAATACAATGTTTTACCACACAAAATGTAAAACATTTAATGCAGTAAAATTGTATTTAACATATAAAAATTATACAACTATTTAACTATTATACTAGAAATATCATTTATTTTAATAATAAATTGTTACAAACAAACATAAATATTATAATATATATCATATTTATATTATAATTATAGAAAGTAATAAATATGATAAAACAATCTATAGGAAATTGTTATACATGTTGTTCATGCATTATAAAAATAAATATGTGTTTAAAAATTGTATTAGGTTTAACAAAATGTAATAATGATTAATATTAATATGTTTAATATTAATATGAATTAAACATTCTAATATGTATATAACAAAAATATACAAATGTTAAACATTTATATTATATAAAAACTGTTTACACTTTCTTTCTATAAATATATCCAATACCTATTACTGTATAAAATATAATTTGTAACCCAATATTATGTTTTGTTAATATTTAATATGTATTACAAAATGTACAAAATAATTATTGTAAATGTACATAACATGTTTTCTGAAACATATGCACAAATATGTTTGTATTGAATTATAATGTTATAACATATTTTACTGCATTATCCTATTCAAATTAACAATTAATAAAAAATTATAACTTCTACAATAAAGATGTTTTTCCAATTATTTTTCTTATATTATTTATATTTTACATTTAGAAAGTACAAGTTATTGCTCACAAATATTATAATAAATACATATTTTCAATTTATAAGCTAGTATTATACCATTTTTAAAATCCAAAACTTTCTAATATATGTTTTTAATAAAATGTACTATATTAATAAACATATTATAATTAAAACTTACATTTCATTTATATCCTACACTATACTTAATTCATAAACTATTACAACTCCATTATATAATAATTAAATACAGGTGCTGTACACTAGACACAATTAGTTTACTATTCCCACTCCAATCTAAATTAATTATGGCAGATGCTGGACACTAAACATAATGAATTTACTATTCCCACTCCAATATAAAATAAATTAGGGTAGGTGATGGACACTAAACATAATTAATGTTTTTTTCCCACTCCAGTCTATAATAAATTAGGGTAGGTGCTGGACACTAAACATAATTAATTTACTATTCCCATTGCAGTCTAAATTAATTAGGGTAGGTGCTGGAAACTAAACATGATTAATTTACTATTCCCACTCCAGTCTAGATCAATTAAGGTAGGTGCTGGACACAAAACAATAATTAATTTACTATTCCACTCCAGTCTAAATTAATTAGTGGAGATGCTGGAACTAAACATAATTAATTTACTATTCCCACTCCAGTCTAAATTAATTAGAGGAGATGCTGAACACTAAACATAATTAATTTACTATTCCCACTTCAATATAAAGTAAACTAAGGCAGGTGCTGGACACAAAACATAATTAATTTACTATTCCCAATCCAGTCCAAATTAATTAGGGTAGGTGCTGGACACTAACATAATTAATTTACTATTCCCACTCCAGTCTATGATAAATTAGAGTAGGTGCTGGACACTAAACATTATTAATTTACTATTTCCCATTCCAATGTAAAATAAATGAAGGCAGGTGCTGGACAATGCACATAATTAATTTACTATTCCCACTCCAGTGTAAAATAAATTAGGCTATGTACTGGACACTAAACATTAACAATTTCCTCACCCAAAATATTTTTTTTTATTTTCAAACTGTATCTTCTAAATAAATTATATAAATGTTACACTATATCAAAAAATATATACACTATTTAAGAAAACACTAACATCCTTATACAATATATACAAAAGATTACACTCATAAATATTAAAATAGTAAATCCATTTTTTTTAAAACAGCATCATACATTATAAACACATCATCACACTTATAAAGAATATTTTAAACAGATATTTGAAACATATTTAAAATTTTAGAAGTTCTAAAATATTTACATATTGGCAAAATAAAACCCACACTTATCTCATAAATTACAACACATCCTCATCTATTGTAGTCAAAAACTTTACATTTGTAATTTTTATTTAATTAAAAATGTTAAATGTATTATATTTCAAAATGTATTTTTTAAAACACTCTTCGCCCTTATCCCCTATAAACCCAACATCCCCCTCCTAAAATCAAATATCTAAATTTCAATGTTTTAATTATAAAAAAGCTCTACATTTAAAAAAGAAATTGAAATAATATTTAATGTAATATATATATATGTTTAAAACATTCCCCACCCTTATCCCCTACAAACCCAACATCCCACACCTAAAATTAAATATCAAATTTAAATTATTTAATTATAAAAAATTCTACATTGAATTTTTTTTAAATAATATTTAATTTAAAATATATATTTTTAAAACACTCCCCACTCTTATCCCCTATAAACCGAACATCCCGCTCCTAAAATTAAATATCAAATTTAAAAATATGTATTCGTAATTTAATATATAAAATATAACTGACCCCAGCAAGCACCCTTCTTCCTACCGTGGGTAACCCTTCTACCTCTGTGTTCCCTCTATTCAGACCTCCAGGATATTGTGGCATGGATTGGGAAATTTAGCGGCACAAATAAGGAAATTTAGCAGCACAACCATGGAAATTTAGCAGCATTTTTGCGGCACTTTATTTTACTCATAATCATTCATTTTCAGCCTGTTATCAGTGGAAACAGTTTTAGCAGGCTATTCCACTTTGAAATAGGCATGCTTAAAGTGTCTGCAGCTCTACAGAAGCACAGTTCCTGTCTTAACCTCGTTCCACAAATCTGTGCAAGATCCTTACTGGGTGGGATGGGGCACTTGTTCAACTCTACTCTTCTGTGGTCCCAGCCCCACCAGCCTTTAACAGGTGATTATCTGATAAGAAATTCTACTAACTTCCTTACTGGCTAGTCAATACTTCTTCCCTTCCCTGCACTCCGCCAACCCTTTACGTGACAAGTGAGTTATTATGTAATATGATCTTGCTGCCTGGCAGCTGGTAATGTTAACCTGCTCTGAGTCAGTCCATGGGCAGTGACCCCATCACTAAGGGCTCATTAGAGCCCATGATTAACTCCTCCCAGAAGCTGTAGGTAGCCTGGCCAGTGTAGTAATGCCAGTGTGATGTGCTGTCAGGATTATGCAGTAATGCTGTGAGGTGATGATTCAACGATGCATGCATCTGTTTCTGCAACACGTGCAGATGTTGCTAAAGACCTGTTAAGAGTTACCAAATGCATGAATAGTCTCTCCTAAAGCACAGGTGAAGTCTGGACTCTAGATAAGTCAGTTTTTCGTGTAAGGTTAGGATTGGTAAACTGCCAGGCAGTAGCGAAATGCAATCATAGCCAGGTGACTATATAGAATATATAGGTTTGCAGATAAGCAGGACTCAACCATTGGGAAAGTTTCCTTTGATCTGTTCCTTGTGAAATCATGGGCAACAAGCGCAAGGCTTGTGTTGTGTGTGTACACAACTGCATTGTCAGGCTTGGGGAAGCAGCAGTCACACCCTAATGCCAGCTATTAGCAGTGACTGAGCTCTTTCAAAGCGCACATGATCTGGCACATATTAGCCGAAATGTATTCTGTGAGGCATATCCGGCACATCCTTGGCAGCATTTCATCACAGAGTGGTACCAGTGTGGAGCTTGCAGAGCCACTGAAACAACAATGCAATGATAAAAATAAGGAACATTTCCAAACCGAGGGGTCATGCAATTATGGTTGGCATCCTGTCTGAGGACGGGACCGTCCGCCACAGGGGCGGAGGTCCCGTCCGTGGAATTAGGATGCACCCGCCACAGCCTGCATGGCGGTGGCAATCCGTCCGCCATCCTAATTGACCCTCAAGTTGGTTATAAGAATGAGAAATGAATAAGCTGTCTGTCACAAACATTTAAAGTATGATAGGGCTCAAACGCTATAGCAAACAAATGAATTACAATGTCTGATGATGAAAGCCAGACTTCAAAAAGGAGGAAATGAAAAAATGAATTGGAGATGGCCCTCAAAACTGAAACAAGCTGGCAAGAGAGCATTTCTTTTTGGAACTGAAAGAATGATTCTAGCAGCTTCCACTTACACGTGTCATCGAATGTTCTTAAAACTCTTGATGACTAATGTGGCAATCTTCATGACTTGTTAGTACTTGTTGAGTCCTTATTTTGCAGCTACAGGGGGTCCCCACAACTCCCTTTCAGGCCCACAGTGAAACATGCAGTTCATCTAGTCCTAGGCCTTGGTGAGCAACAACACCATCCCTCTCCAGCCCTCAATTCTGCAAAAAGGTGTTTTTCCAGCAAACAGAGAAGTCGTATTTTCATTGATGAATCCAGGCAGCTCACGTCCTATAAAAAAAAATATGTCACGTTTTCCAAATTTCGCGGCAGTTTTCTAAAAATCGCTGCATTTTTACAAAACTGCCGATTTAGCAATTTTTTTGCGAATCGCAAAATCCTGGAAGGTCTGTCTATTACATGCTCTAATTAGGTTCTGTATATCATTCCCTCTCCTCACACGCACACCCTCCGTTTGATCGCACCTGTCATATTACCTTCAATCACAATTGGAGCTGCTTGCCTTCCTGGCTCTCATATGCACATAGTACCTCTGACCTGTAGCTGACAGCACCACACAATGAATTTCACCTTCACCCTTGGAATGTTCTTCCGCATTTTTCTTTTTCCTCTTAACTTTTCCCATTCTACTGCACTCTCATACCTTGGTGCAAGTGCGTGGATGTAGGGTTATATGTATGTTACAGTGTGCTAATTTTACAGTGAACATACCTCTATTTTAATTTTAAACTCCTTTCTTTATTTGCCCTATTTCCTCCTTCCCCTTCCCTCACCTACCCAGGCTACTTCCCAGACTTTTGCTCCTTATTTCAGTCCTGATGATGATATCAGAATTTCTCTTGGGATCGAAATGTCGTCGACACCTGCATCTTAACTCTATACTTTAATTCATTGTTTATGTGGAGTACAAGATGCATTTTTCATTGTGGCCTTTGCATATTCACATTTTTTCTTCATAAAAGTCACTTTGAAAGTCACCTGCCTGTGTTAAGGAAATCAGCGGCTTTCCCATTACCCTGTCACGTGTAGCTCACTCACTTTGTAGATTTTGCTGTGTGTTTCATTATATGTGAATAAATATCTTGATACCCTCAATTTAGACATAAACTGAGCCAATCTCTATTGTGATGATTTGGCTACAATGGTTCTGATTATCGAAACTAAAGGGACCGCTGTCTCTTATAATTCCGTCAAACATTGAGGCAAGGAGTGGGATGTTAGTGGGGGGTTGAACTACAGTGGGCCTCTGGTGCCTTAACCATCTGCAGCTATATCTCTTCTATTTACCGAGCTCTGTAACTCTATAAATCTTTTCTACTCTCTCATCTTACGTCTTATGTCACCCTGATCTTCCTCTCAATGTCTTGCCTTGTTTTAGCCTAGACTTCTCTAGAAGGACATCCTACCACTGCTGGATATCACCCCTGAAAGCCCCCTCTTCACCACCACCATTGTTTGCACAAATTCTCCTTTGCACAAAACCTTATCTTCTGAAGAACTCCCGATCCGCACAATATAAATCACAATCAGACACATACAGACATGCACCAATAGGGCCTGATTAGGACCTTAGGTTAATGGTACAGCCACCAAGGAACATCAACTGTCCCATCAGCCTCTGCATTCATTGACATGGGGCTAGATGTAGGTAATTCTATTTTACCGACTCATAAATACCGAATTTTACCAAGGGTAAATTCGGTAATTGAATTACCGAATCTGTAAAAATCGGTATTTACCGAATCGGTAAATACCGATTCGGTATTGCCCATTGATTCCTATGGGCCTTGAAGCCCATAGGAATCAATGGGCAATACCGAATCGGTATTTACCGAATCGGTAAATACCAATTTCAGCAAGGGTGCAGGGGGTGTCACTTTGACACCCTCTAGCACCCCAAATACAGGCATGTGTGCCATGTGACAGACAGACATGCCCTTAGGGCATAGGTGTGCATGCACACATGTGCACGCACACCTGGATTCTGTATTTTACCACCCAATTGGATTGGGTGGTAAAATACCGAATCTGTAAGGCCTTTGGGACTCAGAAGAGTCCCACCTACATCTAGAATTTTCTGAATCGGTAAAAATACCAATTCTGTATTTTACAGATTCAGTAAAGTTACCGAATCGGTAAAATTGGCCCCCTACATCACAAAAACCCATTTACCGGTCGGTAACGGCCGAAATCGGCCGTTACCGGCCGGTAAATGGCCACCTACATCTGGCCCATGGACTTATAGATGGGCATTGCTGCTGCTGGCTCTGGCCATTTTTCTAAAACAACAATGGTCCCATGCAAGGATAAAATACAGTATCAATAAACATAGACGCGAATCCAATCTATATTTTAGAGTGACATGTCCAGCCGGACAGAGGTCATTCAAGTTTACTTAATAAACGAATATCCAAAATACAACAAGAATACCTTCCACAATGCCCCTGTGAGGTACACAAGCCTGTGCCCAACACTTACGGGGTGAGTACAGTTGGAGAAAGGATAGGAAAGGTTTAAAAGGCAAAGCAACGTTTTTCTGTTTACACATTCATTGTACAGAAAATATCAAATAGCACCATTACATCAAATTAACCAATCAAATATGTTTGTATAAGGTGCATGAGCAAGTCGACGGCGTTTCGGTTCCCCTAAAGGATAATTGGAACCATCATCAGGACAAAAATAAATAATTGCCTTATAACACTAAACCTCAAATTGCCGAGGCAGTGCGTAACAGACCAAGGACGAGTCGATGCTCAGTGTGGCCCGGTCCAGCAAGCCTCGAATAAAAGGCTGCCGGGGTCCGTGTTACAGAGTCGCAACCGGACGGCGCCAGGGTAAGCCCGAATCGGCGATCATAGAGGTAATCCCTGCCTGCACTGCCTCGGCAATTTGATTATTGATACTGTATTTTATCCTTGCATGGGACCATTGTTGTTTTAGAAAATTGCTCCCCGAGGTCCCTAGCAGACTGATTTGGGGTCCCTTGTTGTTACAAAAAGCTGGCTCTGGCCATGGCATCAAGCAGAAAGGACACCAGATGGGTGCTGCCTTTATGAAGGACACCTATGTCAACTATGCAAAAATAACTATTGATGGACAGAATGCAGAACAATGTCATACATTCACTCCAGTACATTGATCTGGGCCTAAATCCTTTATTTTTTCTGCTCACCATGCCATTCCAGTTTGGATTCAGCCATATGCAAATCAGTCTTTACCGTGTACCCAATGGGAATAGTCAGCCCGAACTTCCAAGCCAGGTCCTCCCTGAACTTGAAACAAGCATCCTAGGACCGGTTTTGGGGTTTCACCCCTCTTCTGCCAGGCTAGCTTGATTTCTAGTGGCATGGAGTGTACGGGACTCACGTCTGAGCATACCTGTCCCACTCGGGGTGACAAATGCAAAAAGAACAATTGATGGGCAGAATTCAGAACAATGTCATACATTTTCCAGTACAGAGATCTGGGCCTAAATGCATAGTTTCTTTGCTCAACATGCCATTACAGTTTGGACACAGCCATATGCAAATCAGTCTTGATCATGCGCCCAATGGGAACAGTCCATCCCGAACTGCCAGCCCAGGTCCTCCCTGGACTGGAAACAAGCATCCTAGACTGGTTTCGGGCTTTCAACCATCATCAGCCAGGATAGCTTGACTCTAGTGGCATGGAGAGCATGTGACCCATGTCTGGGCATACACCTCCCACTCAGGGTGACACATTCAAAAAGAACAATTGATGGGCAGAATACAGAACAATGTCATAAATTCACCCCAGTAAAGAGATCTGGGCCTAAATCCATTGTTTCTTTGCTCAACGTGCCATTCCAGTTTGGACACAGCCATATGCAAATCAGTCTTGACCCTTCACCCAATGGGAACAGTCCATCCCAAACTGCCAGGCCAGGTCCTCCTTGGACTGGAAACAAGTATCCTAGGACCGGTTTCGGCCTTTCAGCATTTATCACCCCGAGTAGGACGAATATATGGGCGGTATTTTTGCAAACATGCCACATCAGTGACTAAAGCATGGACGTGATGCTTAAAATTCTATTTCAGAATAGGTATTTAACAGGCACATCTCATTAAGATAAATAATGACCAAACACTCTTTTGAATGTTGTTCATGGTTTAATAAATTGATGATTGCTTTACAGTCTACAGTGCTTTTTATGCACCTGGACACCAGTAAAAAGAGCATAATTTCAAATAAATGTGTGTGCTTTCACAGATTTGGTTTATGTCCGCCATGCTGCAAAATGTCATGCTCAATGCTCATAAGCACCTCAGAGGGGATAGAAAACGTGGTCCTGGTGTAGGTCGCTGATACCTTTCAGTATGAAAAGCATAGAGCAAACGGTCCCATTCATTTGAGATGTCATCAGCTACGTGATTTAACATGTCATTTGTTCTGGGGTCTCTCTCTGTCTCTCTCTTTCTATCTCTGTCTCTCTCTCTCTCTCTCTCTCTCTCTCTGTCTCCCTCTCTCTCTCTCTCTGTCTCTCTCTCTCTCTCTTTCTATCTCTGTCTCTCT
This sequence comes from Lissotriton helveticus, assembly GCF_964261635.1. Classification (NCBI taxonomy): domain Eukaryota; kingdom Metazoa; phylum Chordata; class Amphibia; order Caudata; family Salamandridae; genus Lissotriton; species Lissotriton helveticus. Next base: position 68,957,717 of record NC_136065.1, read on the forward strand.
CTCTCTCTCTCTCTCTCTCTCTCTCTCTCTCCCTCCCTCTCTCTCTCTCTCTCTGTCTCTCTCTCTCTCTCTCTCTCTCTGTCTCTCTCTCTCTCTCTTTCTATCTCTGTCTCTCTCTCTCTCTCTCTCTCCCTCTCTTTCTCTCCCCTCTCTCTCTCTCTCTCTCTGTCTCTCTCTCTCTCTCTCTGTCTCTCTCTCTCTCTCTTTCTATCTCTGTCTCTCTCTGTCTCTCTCTCTCTCTGCTCTCTCTCTCTCTCTCTCTCTCTCTCTCTGCTCTCTCTCTCTCTCTTTCTATCTCTGTCTCTCGCTGTCTGTCTCTGTCTCCCTCTGTCTCTCTCTGTTTGTCTCTTTCTCTTTCTCTTTCTCTCTCTCTCTCTCTCTATATGATCAAGGGAGCTTGACTCCCAAAAAAGCGTTGATGATTGTAATTTAAATAAATAAAAAGGCTAAGTTCATGATACCCGCGTACGAGTGCCGGATGATTTCCTTGACAAACAAAAATGGATTTCTTATCTTGAATATATATATATATATATATATATATATATATATATATATATATATATATATATATATATATATATATAAATATATATATATTTTTTGTTGTTTTTTTTTGTTTTAATTTTTTTTTTCAATGAAAAAAGCCAAAGGATATGGAAACGTTATAGTTACTTTAAGTTATCAGTGACAACATTCACATAAAAATACCTCATAAATTCACCAGTTACAGTTAGTAGTGCTAACTATAACTTGTGCCCCACCATGCACAGCTTATGATGTCAGATATTACAGCACTCATGGCATGCTCAAGTGATATCATTCATGACATCACTGATGGCATTGCAAATGACATCAGTAAGTAGAGGATGCAAGCATTCCAACCATACAGAGATGGTGACAGAGCTGCCTGGCCCAGGGAATGCCACACGAGCCGCTTCCCTACACTGTGAGGAAAACAAGCACATGCAAGGCAATGGGTGCTGCAAGCCGGTGCCAGACGCTCAGATGCAGCCATGAGGCATGCCGGGTGAGGCGAAGGCGTGGCTGATCAGAAGCGCCCCACCCTCTGTAAATGTGTCAGGCCACAGCAATCAGTGTGGAAATGAGCACACTAATGTTGAAAGCAGAGCTATAAATTCTAGCCAGGCTGACAGCCCTCCAAGCACACTGAAGAGAGGTTCAGTATCTCATTATCAGATCCAGTTCTTCTCTGATCTCTCTTCAGACACCGCCAGGACAGAGGCAACACTGCAAAGGGTGCATAAACACGCTGCCAGACTGGGGCGTGCCACAGAGGCAGCTAGCGCCTAGACACCTCCGGGTATTAGAGCACTTTATAGATCTTATTTTCCTTTCATTCCAAATACCTGTAGGCTGAGAAGAAATGAAAACTTTTTTGTTGGGTTAAGAAACCACTGACCAGTACCTTCCATGTACCAAGTTCAAAATGCCCTCCCTCGTAGCTGCCAAGTATTCAGATTACTAACCTGTGACATTTCCATTGCTTCAGTGCACTTATGAGTGACCTTCAACAGCAACATATGTGACACTTTGAATGACATCTTATAAAGTGTGAAAATAATGAGTTGCATATAGTCACTGTGCTTTCCTTAGAAGACTGGGATTCGAAGCGCTATGAATACACAAGTCGGTAACCAGCTGACCCCCTGCCAACCGGGATTCTGCATACGAAAAGCATACGAGGTGAGTACAGCTGAATTTCGTTCAGATATGCAGGGTCAATTGTTTATTGCATTGCAAAAGCCTTTTAAGCCAGGTACTCCAGCTACCTTAGTATGATGGGTACGTTGGCTCATGAATGAAGCAGGCATTGATGTCTCTAAGTTTGGCGCTTATTCTGCTCGAGGCGCAATGGCGTCTAAGTATTTCTCACTGGGAGTAAATCTTACTGACATCATGAACACGGCCGATTGGTCAACGGAATCTACTTTTTAAATCTTTTTATTACAAACCTACTGTGGATGTTGCATTAGTGGTGGTGGCTCAGCTTTGAACAAGCATAATCGGAGCCTCCGGTCCTGACATAGAATTAAAAATTTGTGAACATTCATGGCAAGAATTTTCAATTCCTATTAGGGACAACAGAGGCAAAGATTATCCCACCCAGTATTTATGTATTTAGCTACTTGATTCATAAATGTGAATGTACGATTACTGACTCTATAGCATTCCAATTGCATTATGTTGGATGTCTTTTCCCCCCTGTTATGAGATCTTGCTGATTGCGCATAGTGGTCGATTAGGATGGCGGACGTCCGTCCGCCACCCCCGAGGTGGAGGGACCGACCGCAGGAGCAGCGGCGGTCCCTCCGTAGCAATTAGGATGTGACCGCCACCTTGGCGGTCATCCCGTATATTTTACAATGCGGCGGGTGCTGCTTTGAGCATCCAATCCCCTTCTTGCAGTAGGTCGTGTAGCAAATGAACGCCCTCCATTTTGAAGTGGCGGTAAACTATCCATCCATTGAACTCCTTGAGATTCAGGACCAACCTGGACCCGCCCCCTTTTTACTGGACCAGGAACACATTGCTGAGAAAACCCTGAGGGTGACATTGAGTGGCCACTATTGCCCCTTTCTTCAGAAGGGATCTTATTTCTTCTGAGATAAAAGTCTGATCTTGTTGGGAAAAATGTATGGGATGGGGTTGGAAGATCTGGGAGGGTTTCTCGTACATCTCCAACTTGTACCCTTGCACCGTCTCCAAGACCCAAGGATCCCGCGAGAGAGTGCGGAAAATTTGTTGAAATAACTGAAAGCGTCCCCCCAAGATCACCTCTGAACATAGGATTAGTCTCACCTGTAGTTCCGGCGTCCTGGTGGTTTCCTTGGTTGCCACCAAACATTCCCCTGCAGAACCAGTTTCTCTCTCTCCGGGAGGGGTAGAAGTTAGGATTGCCGGAGGAGTTGTCCTGGTAACCTCCTCTGTGATGTTGTTGGCCATGTTGGGTGCCTTGATTGTTTCCTCAGCCGCACGACTGCTCTCGATTTCGTCCGGCCCTGGTAAAAACCGGTTTGAATGTGGGCCGAAGTGACTCCTGTGCCTTGTCCAGGCCACTGAAGGTGGCTATGAACTTGGTCAATTCTTTTAGGAACCGTTGACCGAAGAGGAGGCCCTGCGCCACGGGACCTGCCTCTGACGAGGACAATTCTGCTAATTTAGGATCCAGTTTGAGGAGGATAGACCTCCACCTCTCGCTCGACATGGCGCAGTTGGCGTTGCCTAACTGGCACACCACTCGATGCGCCCTTCCAATGAGGGCGTCGGGATGTATCGGGGATCCGGACTCTTTGGTATGGAATTCCATCTCAAGAATTTTTATTAAGGGGCCCAAAAGGTCAAGTTGTTTATCCTGTCATGACCGCCAGGCGCCATCTATGCCTTTCTTGGGATCCTTGCCATACTTTTTTAGGTAGGTCATCAAGGCCAGTGTGCTGGACCGCACTGCAGACAGTGCTGGGCTTGCAAGCCCAGGGCCTACCAGGCAAGGCTGCTCTTTGACCTCCTTGGTCACTGTCTCTCGCTGTTACTATATGTGCTTCTAAGCACGACCTGTAGCATGACAACACCGGGCACACTGTGAGGGTCGAGCACCAGCGCCAGACTGGGAACCCTAAGCAGTCCTGGCAGTTTTCTGGGGTCAGCCCCTGGGGGAAGCACTACCCGGACCTGGGCGGGTGGAATCACTTGCTTGCTGCTTTTGCTACTGGGAGCCAACAATGCAGCACTGCTGCAAAACCGACCACTAGTAAAAAAAACAGTCCCCAACCCTACAAAACCGCCCCCACCCTTCCAGCCTCCCGGGGAAATGCCAGAGGCCCAGTGTGGCCAGTTCGGCCCTGTTGGACAATGCAGCTTGTGTGGATGAACACAGTAACATGAGTACAAATCAAAATACAGTCACCAACTGGGACAATGATTGCAGGCTTTATGGTTCTGGATCAGAAAGTGCCGGGTCCCGCCTCGTGTTTATGTTCTGCTGTGACGCCAGTAGCCACTGGAGAATACATGCCAATAGACCCAATTCAGGCGGGAGACTTCCAATTTCTGAAGCCAAACTGGCTTAATTTTCATTGTTTCCTGTCAGTGAGATTCTAGAACTGATCCCGGAGCATTTCAGAAAAGCAGTGATTCAAGACCTGATAGTTCGGCATGGTCACCCTGTCCAGTACTCTCACCAGTGCGGGGAAGCATTCGGGTAGCCGTGCACATTACAAACCCTAAACATAAACCATAAACATATTTGATGGCTGTAGTAGTAGTTGTTGATGCTGCAGGTACTACTATGGTGGGAGTTGTTTTTCGTCCTTTAGCTAATGATGTTGGTGCTATGGAAGCAGCTTGTGTCGTGGCTGCTGTAGTTGATGATGTAGTTACTGATGTGCTCATTGTAGTGATGGAAGCAGGTGCTGCACTTATTGCATATGCTGCAACTGTCGGTGTTGTCACAGCTTTCTGGCTGGTTGGCCATTGCCGAGGTAAAATCAGTGGTAATTGCATATGGCCGGGATGCCCGCCACCCCCTCCCAACACATATCCCCAAGGATGGGAAGTCGGACAATAGTTGAACTTTTGGAAGACGGGAGGGAGTCACCCTCCCGGACGTATTTATTAAAATATGAAACAAATTTAAAACATTAAATAAAAGTTTCATCATTATGCATTATGTACAATTTGTCATTTTATTACATTTCGATGCAGTCATGTACTTTTGGCTAACATCCTGAAAATGCATATACTCCAATTCAAATTGTACATCCTAGCATTAAGGGCCAACGGCAAGGTCTTAACCGGTGTCAGATCCCTACTACCAAACTCCCGCCCTCACTGTGTGAGCGGCGCATGCGCAGAGGGCTCTACCCTCATTGCCAACTGTAACTTCCCTTGTCGTGGTGGGGGCCCCCTTTCTACTCGACGCCATCTTAAGGGTCGTCCGAGTTCCCGTATGAGGTCTCTGTAGGAAGGACAGCGTGGACTCTCCCCCCCAACCCCACACTCTCTATCCGCCGTCGCGGATATCCGGCCCCCGGGAAATTAGTAAGGAGGGGCATATAACCGCCTCCCCCCTGGGAGGGGCCCATGGCCATCTCCCCCTAGGCGCCCCATCGTTAGTGGGTGCCGCCTCCCCGTGGAAGGGGCCAATGGCCGTCTTCCCCCGGGCGCTCCCATCCATTGTGGGTGGCGCCCCACTCTAGGGACCTTGAAATTACTGCTCACCGATCATGACCTTACCGCCCGACAAATAAATACGACAGTTGTTTTACCTACGAAAAGAATTTTTTTTACATCATCTTACTGTTATCACTGATCTTTCCTGCAAGAAGACATTTCTCTAATGCAAACCAAATCTTTATTCTCAAAGTTCCTTCATTCACTGTACCAAGGAAGAAAGGCCTAAACTTTCATCACTCAGAAAAACTTTATTTTCCTCCAAACATTTGCTATCAGGGGCTGGTGGGTGGGTCAAAATTGCTGCTTGTTCCGTCGAGGGCTCACGAGCAACGAGTGGGTGCAGCCTTCCGATCCGAGGAACAAGAGGACGATCTTCTGGATTCCCGCTCCTTTATCCTTCTGCGGGAGGGCGTGTACCCGTCCCCGATACGCCTACTGGGCGTGGTCTTCCATCGAGGTGTCTAGGACAACCCCTCTTGGGCGGGGGAAGGCGCGCCCCGGCTACGCCGCTTTGGGCATACCAGCCGGGCTACGCCCACCTCGCCAAAACTGGTTTCCCGGGGGGTTCGGGGCACCCATCCATACGTTCGGGGGGACCGAGCGGTCGCCCCTTTCCATATGGCCGGGATGCCCGCCACCCCCTCCCAACACATATCCCCAAGGATGGGAAGTCGGACAATAGTTGAACTTTTGGAAGACAGGAGGGAGTCACCCTCCCGGCCGTATTTATTAAAATATGAAACAAATTTAAAACATTAAATAAAAGTTTCATCATTATGCATTATGTACAATTTGTCATTTTATTACATTTCGATGCAGTCATGTACTTTTGGCTAACATCCTGAAAATGCATATACTCCAATTCAAATTGTACATCCTAGCATTTAGGGCCAACGGCAAGGTCTTAACCGGTGTCAGATCCCTACTACCAAACTCCCGCCCTCACTGTGTGAGCGGCGCATGCGCCGAGGGCTCTACCCTCATTACCAACTGTAACTTCCCTTGTCGTGGTGGGGGCCCCCTTTCTACTCGACGCCATCTTAAGGGTCGTCCGAGTTCCCGTATGAGGTCTCTGTAGGAAGGACAGCGTGGACTCTCTCCCCCAACCCCATACTCTCTATCCGCCGTCGCGGATATCCAGCCCCCGGGAAATTAGTAAGGAGGGGCATATAACCGCCTCCCCCACTGGGAGGGGCCCATGGCCATCTCCCCCTAGGCGCCCATCCTTAGTGGGTGCCGCCTCCCCGTGGAAGGGGCCAATGGCCGTCTTCCCCCGGGCGCTCCCATCCATTGTGGGTGGCGCCCCACTCTAGGGACCTTGAAATTACTGCTCACCGATCATGACCTTACCGCCACAGACCGGATAGTTGACCGACGATCCGGTCCTCCCCAACTCCTCCTATAGGTCATGCTTCCTCAAACCTCTTAGCCATGCAACAAAGTCTCCTATGAGTAAATCATTCCCCTCCCTGGACAGGTGAACCCCATCGTTCAGATACATATGGTCACCCCGGATACACCCATGAGGAATGACATGCAACTGTGCGGAACGGAACAATCTACCAATCTTATTATTGACCCGTTTAACCGAATGGTTCAGAGCTGACACCGAAAGGCCCCCCTGCCACCTCCTTCTAGGAATCATGTGGGACCAGGCAATCGTGCACCCCGGGACTCTTTTAGCCACCCAGCTAACAGCCGACAAGACTCGTTCAAGTAACACTCGTCTACCCAGTGTCACCAAGTCGTTGCCTCCCAGGTGTACTATGACTACAGATGGCGCTGACCTATGCCGCCCTAAAAGTCCCTCGAAAAATGACTCAAATTTGTCAAAAACGAGCCCACCTTTCCCATGGAAGGCCACTCTGAACCCGTATTCCCCAGGTGCGTGAATCGCGTCACCTTCCTTGAATACGTCACCGGCGCGCCTCAGGTATGAGTGGCCCACGACCTATACCATCCTCTCTCCAGTCGGTGACCTCTGACCGCTGGTCTCTTGATGCAGGGTCGACCTCCAATTCCGCCCTGCGTGGCAGGCTCGCGAAACTGCAAAGTAAACAAAAGACAGAAAACGTGAGTGCATGTCAATTGATCACTTACAACATGTGCAAGCGCACATACCTCTTGAAGCAATTCGAGGACCAACGGCCCAATTGTTTCACTTCCTCAGCACTCTGACCCCTGGCTGTAGCCTCAGTAGCAGCCCCTATCCTAAAGGAGTGGGTCCCAAAATCGCACGGGTCCATGCCCGCGTCAGCGATTGCCAGTGCTAGCACCCTCTGAAACTGAAATCTCGTCAGTGGGGTGCCATCCTTGTGTCGGAGCAAACTCCCCCCCCATGCGGCCGCTCTCAGCGCCAAATAGTCTTCCACACCCATCAACGGGCAAACGGGGGACCCACGTCTGCGCTGCACGACAACACTATCTCCCATAACCCCTTGGTCAGTCTTGGACCTGGCTATCGTGATTACCATTGAATCACCCCTTATTTGGACGTGATCCCTGCACAAGCCTCCCTCCATATCTCTCTTGTTCCTTGCGACAAGTTCGCTCACCCTCATGGCCCCATGGAATGCCAATGTGAACGCTGCCCGGAACAGAACTGCTTCGTAATGGGAGGAACACGTCTCATCCAGCTTTGCTAAAAGCAGAGACAGTCTGTCTAAGCCAATCGGGTGCCTCGTATCTTTCTTGCAACCCTCAAGGCGCTGCCAGCCGCGAAGGGCTTTCTTCACCAAAAAAGAACCTGTAGGGTCTTTTATGCCGTGTACCTGGGCCATGAAGGAAATGGCCGCCCTATGCCTACCGGCCGTTGCCACTGATCGGCCCTCCCTGTGTAGTGCAACCAGGTACCCCAGGAAGGATTCCTCCTGACCCCAATTCTGACTCCCCGTGGGACCTAAATATGTGCAATAGGAATGAAACGCTCCTTCGTATGCTTTCCTTGTCCTGGGGGCTAGACTCGCTGCCACGAGGTCTTGTAATCCAAGGCACCGATTAGCCACATTGCTTCTGGGAATGGTGCTGCCTCTAGGTCTGCTGTGGGCAGATAACCCCTGAATGCCTGTATATGTGAACGAGAGAGTGCATCAGCCGCATGATTCAGTACACCTGGCACATGTTTCGCCCTGAACAGTACATTCAATCTCATGCAAAGCAGCACAATCTCTTTCAACAATCTCAAGATCATTTTGCAGCGTGCTGCCTGTTGGTTAATGCAATCAACAACAGTCATATTGTCGGACCAAAAAACCACTGAGCGGCCCCTGAAGTCGTCAGCCAATGTCATCAGAGCAACCCAGATGGGGAATAATTCGAGGAACCCAATGTTACCTGTGAGACCGTTGGAGTGCCACCATGTTGGCCATGTTTGTGCCGACCATCGATCACCTAAGATGGCGCCAAAACCCACGCTCCCTGCCGAGTCGGTCCATAGACCTAATTCCTCCAAAGACTCTGGCGGGGAGCTCCAGACGACTCGATCGTTGAAGTCCGCCAGAAATGCCAACCAAAAACGCATATCCTGGCGAACCTCTCCAGACAGTCTCGTACGGTGGTGAGCCTCTTTGAGACCACCCATAGCTTGCGCGATAGAGCGCGAAAACGGGCGGGCCATAGGAATCACCCTCAAGGCAAAATTAAGCTGACCCACTGTTTGTTGTAACTGGTGCAGGGTCACTTTCTCCCCACCCAGGCATTGCATCAAGGAAGCCTGGAACTTGATCACTTTGCCTACTGGTAGTCGGAAACACCCCTCCACAGAATCGAGCTCAATTCCCAGAAACTCCAGTGAAGTAGATGGTCCAACCGTCTTACCTGGTGCCAATGGGACACCAAATTCATTCATGAGGATGCAGAAATCATACAGCGCCTGTGCGCAGTTCGTATCACCGGCTGCCCCCAAAAACAGAAAGTCATCCAGATAATGCATAACATGTCTATGCCCTGTAGCCTCGGAAAATGCCCATTCCAAAAAACAGCTAAACATCTCAAAATATGCACATGAAATGGAGCAACCCATGGGCATGCATTTATCCATGTAATAACTTCCCTGAAATGCAAAACCTAGCAGGCGCTGATCCTGCGGGTGCACCGGAAGCAACCGGAATGCTGATTCGATATCACATTTCGCCATCAGCGCCCCAGGGCCTAGGTGGTTCAATATGGCCACGGCATCGTCGAACGATGCGTATCGTACCGAACAAACGTCTGGGTCAATGGCATCATTCACCGAGGAACCCCTAGGGGCAGAAAGGTTATGTATGAGTCTAAACTCCCCCGGATCTTTCTTCGGGACAACCCCTAACGGGGAACAGATGAACTCGGCCACCGGCGGGCAGGAAAAGGGGCCAGCCACTCGTCCTAAACTGACCTCTTTTGCTATTCTCTTTTCTGCCACGCCTGGGTTGTGCCGTACCGATAACTGGTTTCTACAAAAGGAGTTCCCCCGAACTTCCCCCGCCGGGATGTGGAAGCCATGTAAAAATCCCTTCCTCAACACCCCAGCGGATACATGATCAGGGTATTTGTTTAACCACAGAATCATAACCATGAGATCAACGGGTGTAGGCAATCGGTTACAAAGGTCTACCTCACTCCTGCTTAGGTCCACCTTTTCCTCCCGTCCCGCCATTTTTCGATCTACATGCACTTTCCGGATGTGAGGAATTCCCACAGCCGGCACACACATGCTTAAACTTGCATGTCCCCGGCGGTCTGTTACAATTGCCTCGATTGAAGCCCCAACAGACCCCTCCTTTTCCGCCATTCCCGCCAACTCTAGGCTGATAGCCCCCACCTGTGCCTGCTCGAAAGGGCACCCCGGGCTTTTGGTGGACCACTCCGGACCCGCTCCCGCCTGGCGAGGACGTACCTGTCGCCCCTGGCAGGAGTTGCTTGTGCCATGACACCGAGTCCAAACAATCCCAAGACAAAGAAGCATCATATTCTTTTGCTTTACGGAACTTCATGTCATAGCCTTTCCATTCTTCCCCCTCATACATTGAATAAAAATCCATAATGCGATTCTGATAGCAAACCAACTCAGTCATAACCTCAGGTTTACGTTCCCCCATAACTGCGGTAAATATAGAGAAGGCCTTAACCCAGTTCGTCACTGTCTCTTCCACCCTGAATTCGGCCATCTTTGCGCGCCAGACACTAGGGTGCCACAAATCTTTCTGCGTTTTAGCATACTCCATCTCACGATGGTCCGTTAACAATGAAAACATGTTGACATACTTGTCTCCCCATATTAACTCTTTCGTGGCCAAGGGAATGTGCTGTGCAACCTTTTCCCGCCTTGAGGGTATCGAGCCCTCCCCCACCATCGGCAATGCGAGCTTACCCGGATCGGCTGTTGTTGCCGCCGTCTTTTCTTGACCAGCTGCTGGTACTCCCGGCGCCACCTGTGGGGGAACAAGAGGAACACTCGCCTTCGCGACATCTCTCGATTGCCGCAACTGCTTTATTAACACTCTGGCTTCTTCGGCCGGATCTCCCGGGGTCGCTGTGCCCCCCACCTTTGTTTTGAGCCATGCCGTCAACTGTGCGGCCAAATCTGGGGGTATTTCATCGTCCTCGACAGAGGTGATCACCACCGGGATAGGCTGGCCTACATCTGGGTTCTGAACCGGGTTATCGACCGGTACGAGGGGGGCGATGAGAGGTACCTCTGGAACTGGGACCCCCCCCGAAACCGCCCTTTCCTTGACCCGCTTCCCTCTTTCCCCGGGGACTATTCCCGGCAAAGCCGGGCCTATAACCTTTTTCGGCTGACCTGGGTCGTTCAATGCGGCCAATTGCTTCTTTACCTCCGCTAAACCTCTCCCGAGCGATTGGACTTGTCCGAGCTTTCGGTCCATACCAGCCATCCGATTCGACAACAAGCGTAACATCCTCTCTGTCTCGGAACCCTTTCCTGCTTTCTTGCTAGGCATGGTTTCGAGTCTTCCGCCCTTGGTCGATCCACGAGGTCCTGAAGTCTGTGGGCCCTCGAAACTGAAAGAGAAAAAACAAGATTACCACATTCAAAATTGCTGCTTGTTCCGTCGAGGGCTCACGAGCAACGAGTGGGTGCAGCCTTCCGATCCGAGGAACAAGAGGACGATCTTCTGGATTCCCGCTCCTTTATCCTTCTGCGGGAGGGCGTGTACCCGTCCCCGATACGCCTACTGGGCGTGGTCTTCCATCGAGGTGTCTAGGACAACCCCTCTTGGGCGGGGGAAGGCGCGCCCCGGCTACGCCGCTTTGGGCATACCAGCCGGGCTACGCCCACCCCGCCAAAACTGGTTTCCCGGGGGGTTCGGGGCACCCATCCATACGTTCGGGGGGACCGAGCGGTCGCCCCTTTCCAGTTGTCACTGCTGTAGTAGTGGTTGATGTGGCAGCTGTAGTGGCTGCTGTGGTGACAACTTTTGTCATTGCGTGAGTTAAAACTGTTGCTGCCGCTTTACCAGCTGTAGTAGTTGTGGATGCTGTAGGTAGTGCTATGGCCCCCACTGTGGTGGCAGTTGTTGTACCTCCTGTTTTTGAATCTGTTGGTGATATGTAAGCAGCTGTTGTAGCTGCTGTAGTGGCAGCTGTAGTCACTACTTTATGGCAGCAGTGATTACTGCAGTGGTAGCAACTGGGGATGCTGCAGTTGTTAAAGCTGTTGTTCCTGATGCGGGTGCTGCAGTTTTACCTACTGTTGCCGCTGCTGTTGTGTCAGCTATGGTAGCTCATGTCGGTGCTGCCTTTGATACAACTGTTGCTGCTGTGCTTACTTTTGTTTTTGCATCTGTGGTGGCTGCCGTTGTTGCTGCTGTGGTAGCAGCTATTGTTTCTGCTGTGGGTACTGCTGTCCCTGTTATTGCTGCTGATGTTGTTGCTATGTGAGAAGCTCCTGTAGCTGCTGTTGTGGCATCTCTAGCCATGTCTGTGGATGTTACTGTTGATGCTTTGGTTGCTACTGTTGTTTCTGCTGTGATGGCAGATCTTCTTGCTGCCATAGTTACTTCTGTAGTCCCTGTCATAGAGGCAGTTGTTTTTACTGCTTTGGTGGTAACAGTTGTGCTGGTTGTTTTGTCAGTTGTTGTTGCATCTGTGGTAGCTGAACTAGTGGCTGCTACAGAGGCAGCTCTGGTCACTAATTTTGGTGTTGTGGATATAACAGTCGCTGCTCTAATGGCAGATGAAGTAGAATCCGTGGTCACTAAATTGGTTTCAACTGTGGTCTCTGGTGTGGTGGCAGCTCTATTTGCTGTTGTTGTTGCTTTTCTGGTGGCTGAAGTTATCACTACTGTTGTGAGTGCGGTTGTGGCAGGAGTGGTGGTTACTGCCGTGGATGTAACTGTTGTTTCTGCTGTGGTCACTGCTGTTTTTGCTGCTGTGGTGGCTGCAGTTGTGGTAACAGCCACTGATTCTGTGGTAGCAGTGGTGAGTGCAACTGTTGTTGCTGTTGTTGCACCTGTTGTTCCAGTGGTTGTTGCTGCTGTATTGCCTTCAGCTGTGGATACTGTTCTGGCTAGTGTAGCAGCTGTGCTATCCCCTGTGATTGCTGCTATTGAAGCAGCTGTTGTTGCTGTTGTGGTTTATTTATATTATTTTATTTATACATTTTTATATAGTGCGAACATGATCCCGGAGGATATCAGAGCGCTTTACAATTGGAGGGAAGAAAGGTAATAAATGCAGTATCAGCATCAAATAAGAACACCAAACAGAAGTTACAAAACGACAGGGGTCAATAGAGAATAATAAAAGAACTGATGCATAGCGAGTTAGGAGGGGAGCAACTGATAAGTTTGCCTCTGTTGTTGAAGCTGTGGTGACTAAAGATGTGGTTTCAACTGTTGTTCCTGCTATGGTTACTCCTGGCACTGGACGTGTTGTTGCTGCTATTTTGGCAGCTCTGGTTGCTTCTGTTGTGGCATCCATTTTAGCAGTTGTTGCTGTTTTTGCAACTGAGGTGCCAGCTCATGAACCAAATAATGCACTTTTAGGGAGCTTACTCCACCAAATATTAAATTAAAAAAGACATCTAAGGAGGGGGATCTCCAGCACACAGGCAACCTCAACGAATCCATACTGAAGGTGTTACCAAACTAGAAAAGAGCACAGCCAGCAGGAAGGATGATGGAGCATGACGATGAGAAATGTGCAGCCTCTGAGGGGTGAAGTAAAAAGGGGGAGCTAGTGTAATGCAGTGAAGGCACTGCAGCCAGCTGCAGAGAACATAGGCACCGGATGGGGTCAGCCCCTTCAGCAGTAAACAAAGAAGCAGCAGAGAGCACAGTCATCCAACTGGAGCAGTCAACTGAAGGGAGCACCACCAGCACCCAGCTAACAGCAAAGAGCATAGGAACCCAAATAGAGCAGCTCAGACAGGATGGGAGGAACATCTAGCACGAGGGAGCATGGATAACATAAAGGAGCACACACAAAATGAGGTTCACGTGGAGCAAAGGTGATTAACGCCATTAACATGGAGCACAGCCAGGAAAAGAGATCAGAACCACAGCTATCTGAAAGGAGCACAGGAGAAAAGAGCAGAAGAGAGGGTGGGCAGCAGAAGGGAGCACAGGAATCCATGAGGAGCATTGGTACCAGCCTGGACCACTGTCATATGACTGGAGCACAGCAGACTAGAGCACATCAGAGAGGGCGGACAGCAGGAGGGAGCACAGGCAGCCATGGAGACCATTGGTACTAGACTGGACCACTGCCATCTGACTGAGCACAGCAGAATAGAGCAAGGCCCCTAAAATACGCCTGTCCCGGATAGGAGGTAGATCTTTTCAGGCAGTGGCTTCATGACTTTGGAATGACCTACCCCTCTACCTAAGGCAGGTCCAGGATCTCCTCACTTTCAAGAGTCAACTAAAAACCTGGCTTTTTAGACTGTAGCTCGCTTGGTCATGTATTCTGCTCTGTGATGTTGGGGTTTTTGCTAAGCGCTGGGACACTCCATGGAGTAGCGGTGTGCTTTATAAATATAGAAGAAGCTAGCGGTCACAGTGGTCGGCAGGTCCAGTCATGGCCATTTAGAGATGAAGCTAGCGGTGACACGGGTCAGGTGGGTCCGGTCCTGGCCACTTAGAGAAGAAGCTAGCGGTAACAGAGGTCAAGCGGGTCTGGTCTTGGACATTAGAAAAGATGCTTGTGGTACCAGGGATAGGCGGTTTGGTCTTGGTCATTGGAGAAGAAGCTGGAGATGCCAGGGGTCAGGTGGGTCCGGCTCGGTCATTAGGGAAGAGGCTAGTGGTGACAGGGGTCAGATGGGTCAGTACTGGTCCTAAGAGAAGATGGCAGTGACAGGGGTCAGGCGGGTCAACTCCTGGTCATTAAAGAAGAAGCTAGCAGTGACAGGGGTCAGGCGGGTCCAGTCCTGGTCATTAGAGAAGAAGCTAGCAGTGACTGGGGTCAGGCGGGTCCATTCCTGGTCATTAAAGAAGAAGCTAGCAGTGACTGGGGTCAGGCGGTTCCAGTCCTGGAAATTAGAGAAGAAGCTAGCAGTGACTGGGGTCAGGCGGGTCCAGTCCTGGCCATTAGAGAAGAAGCTAGTGGTGACAGGGGTCAGGCGGGTCCAGTCCTGGTCATTAGAGAAGAAGCTAGCAGTGACTGGGGTCAGGCGGGTCCAGTCCTGGCCATTAGAGAAGAAGCTAGTGGTGACAGGGGTCAGGCGGGTCCAGTCCTGGTCATTAGAGAAGAAGCTAGCAGTGACAGGTGTCAGGCGGGTCCAGTCCTGGTCATTAGAGAAGAAGCTAGCGGTGACACAGGTCAGGCGGGTCCAGTCCTGGTCATTAGAGAAGAAGCTAGCGGTGACACAGGTCAGGCGGGTCCAGTCCTGGTCATTAGATAAGAGGCTAGCGGTGACACGGGTCAGGTTGGTTCAGTCCTGGAGGTTAGAAAAGAAACTAGCCATGACACGGGTCAGGCAGGTCCAGTCCTGGTCATTAGAGAAGAAGCTAGCGGTGACACGGGTCAGGTGGGTCCGGTCCTGGCCACTTAGAGAAGAAGCTAGCGGTAACAGAGGTCAAGCGGGTCTGGTCTTGGACATTAGAAAAGATGCTCGTGGTACCAGGGATAGGCGGTTTGGTCTTGGTCATTGGAGAAGAAGCTGGAGATGCCAGGGGTCAGGTGGGTCCGGCTCGGTCATTAGGGAAGAGGCTAGTGGTGACAGGGGTCAGATGGGTCAGTACTGGTCCTAAGAGAAGATGGCAGTGACAGGGGTCAGGCGGGTCAACTCCTGGTCATTAAAGAAGAAGCTAGCAGTGACAGGGGTCAGGCGGGTCCAGTCCTGGTCATTAGAGAAGAAACTAGCAGTGACTGGGGTCAGGCGGGTCCATTCCTGGTCATTAAAGAAGAAGCTAGCAGTGACTGGGGTCAGGCGGTTCCAGTCCTGGAAATTAGAGAAGAAGCTAGCAGTGACTGGGGTCAGGCGGGTCCAGTCCTGGCCATTAGAGAAGAAGCTAGTGGTGACAGGGGTCAGGCGGGTCCAGTCCTGGTCATTAGAGAAGAAGCTAGCAGTGACTGGGGTCAGGCGGGTCCAGTCCTGGCCATTAGAGAAGAAGCTAGTGGTGACAGGGGTCAGGCGGGTCCAGTCCTGGTCATTAGAGAAGAAGCTAGCAGTGACAGGTGTCAGGCGGGTCCAGTCCTGGTCATTAGAGAAGAAGCTAGCGGTGACACAGGTCAGGCGGGTCCAGTCCTGGTCATTAGATAAGAGGCTAGCGGTGACACGGGTCAGGTTGGTTCAGTCCTGGAGGTTAGAAAAGAAACTAGCCATGACACGGGTCAGGCAGGTCCAGTCCTGGTCATTAGAGAAGAAGCTAGCGGTGACAGGGGTCAGATGTGCCAGTACTGGTCCTAAGAGAAGCTGGCAATGACAGGGGTCATGAGGGTCAAGTCCTGGTCACTGGAGAGGAAAAGTGGTGCAGAGCTCAGGCCAATAGGGTCAGACTGGTCCAGGTCTCAATTTAAATGGGCAGGTTAGTCCTGGTCATTGGAGAGCGATTAGTCCGGAGCCAGAGGTTACTGGAGTTCTGTCCTGAGCATTGTAGAGGGAGGGGGTAAAGAGCAGAAGGTCACTAGTGGCGGTCGGGCATGGTCATTAGGGAGGGGCGCATAGCATTAGGTTGCAGGGATGAGGTGAGTATTGTCCTGGTCATTGTAGAGGGAGAGGCTAAAAAGCTGAAGGCCTGGTCATAGGGGAGGGGTGCAGAGCCAGGGGTTACAGGGCTGAGGTGAGCCCTGTCCTGATGTCAGGCTGTTCCACTCCTGGTCATTAGAGAGGGACGGGGTGTGAGCTCAGGTCACTAGGGTGAGGGGCACCCTGTCGAGGGAGGGGGTGTGAGCTCAATTTACTAGCATCAGGCCACCCCATCCTTGTATTTGGGGTCGGGGCAAAGCCACCAGTCTCCCTTCCATTCCACTCCTTTTGGTGGTGTGTACAGTCTCTGAAGGATATTTATTGATTATAATAAATATTTAGCAGCATTTGGAATAATATAAAAGTTATTTTAAGGCAGTGTTTGCAGGGTGCTGCTTGGCCTAGTGCAGTTCATAAATATCAGACCAAGGGGGTGGGTGATGGAGAAGCAGGAAGGTACAAGGGTCTGGAATCTGAGCACTGAGATAGGAGATACCTGGTTTGTTTCAAGGCGCTAGAAAAAAGGAAGGAAGGTGTTCTGTGAACCAGCGCCTAGGTGCGTTTGTGAAGACTTCAAGAAATGTGTCTAAAAGAAGTACAAATGTTAAGAAATGAAAGGTATGAGAGGCTTGACTCGCCCGCCTGACCCCTGTCACCACTATCTTCTACTCGCAATGTTTTCGCCATCGATAAGTGTGTATTTATTTCTTAAGTATAGGGTCACAATACTTGTACTTTCATTATTTTTTTGTGATATTAGTGTATGTCAATTTAGTTTTTTTCTATAAAGTGTCACACAATCCAATTTATATTTGTTAGCATGATATATTACATTTAGAATAGGGCAGATGCGGCCCTTGCAGGTAAGAGCGGTGGGCCAGGTGGGGGTGACTCCCACGGACGATGACGAGGGGAAATCCCCCCGATCCAGCCCCCAGCCCCACCACTGTTACCTGCATGGGCCGCGGTTGGAATAAGGGCCTCTTTTTTTCACATTTTACTCTTTTGTTGTAAGTGCTGCCAAGTGTGCTGTCTCTCCCCATCTCTTCACACTCTACACATGTCCAACCACAGTACCTGGGCTGAGGTACAGCAGGGCACACATACGTACACGAGCCATTATTTAATGCATTCTTCGGATGCTTAAGTCACAATTCAGATGTCTTCTTGACCATAGATGGGGGTGCTGGGGTACTCCATTGAAGTTATGTGCAAGATTGTTGTACACCAAAAAGGGGACACTGTTCCTAATGCAAGGTGCAAAAATTCACCCGTTTAAAAATAGGGGAAGAAAAGAGAAAGAACAGGAATCCTAGGTAACAGTCCCCACTAGTGATAGGAAAACCATGTTGTGTCCTCTGCTGCCCTCACACACCCCGAAAGGTGTCATGCTTCATCATTGGGCAGTTGCTCCTCGTAGGGCCGGTGCTGCAATTCCCAACGAGCCCCTGCCGGTTGATGCATGTGGGTGTGTGGGGTGTGCGGAATGGGTTTGTTCATGTTCAATTGAGGGTAATGAATTGACGTGCAAGCGTGATATAAAAGTAGGGTCACCATGCAGCGAAGATAAATTGGTGTACCCAGAGTAGCCTCAACTGCTAATTAAAATCTAGCCCCAATGGCATACTATGCCCGGGTATAGAACGACATAGGTCAACATGTTTCGCGCCTATATTGCCATAAGGATCGTTGGCGCTTCTTCAGGACCAGAGCTATAGTGTGTAAGGTACACGTGAAAGAAAACTAAAAAATACCCTCACATAAATCAGGGCAGCGCAGTAACCTGTATGCCCAGCTTCTGGCTACAACTGCATGGTGGACCCGCTCCTGATCAGTACCTAGAAAAGAAAAACAGTACAGGGTACGTCACATATATTAGCATCAGGAACACCTTGACGCTACATAGTGTGCCACCATTGTGTGCACATCCAATACATTAAAACAAAAAGAACAACAGATACAAGAGAACCACATACAGCTGCCTACCAACCAGTATCCGTGCCCCGACATAGCATAGTTAAGTGCAAGAGTATAGGCCCCCTAGAAAATGAGAGTAACTCCTTTAATGTCAAGGAGCAGAGTCACCCAAGGACATGCTTGCGCCTCTGCTTGCTCTGTAATCAGGCCTAAAAAGCGTTCATGAACTTGAAACACAAATGGTTCCAGCAAAGGTGGGTGCCCTTAAGGTATAATCTCATGATGCGCGCTTACCTTGTCATGTCAAGGAAACCAATGCTGGCACAAGCATTGTACACCACCAATATGCCAGGCTGTAAAAATAACAAAAGTCAGCGGGAATTTAGCTGTGGGGACCGGGACAAGTCTTGTAAAGCTTTCAGTGCGGGCGTATTGCCTGTTTCCGTTTGGTGAAAGCTACTCACGTATTCCCCGCATGTTGATGCCTCCGCACCTACCCCTACAATGCGTCTGCCGAGAGTGTGAGATGTAAAGTCACGACAAATAGTTAAAAAGTGATCACTGAGGTCAGGTGTGCTGGGCGTTACCCCTTTCCGGAGTTCCCGTCTGAACATAAATATAACCGCGCATGCTCAGGAGAACAGACTTGCTAATCATGCGCAATGTTAGAGATGGTGCTCCCCAACGCATGCGCATTAGATGCGCTTGTAATACAAGTGTGTTAAAGTCAAGAGCGCTGTCGAACCATAATTATGGTAGGTCTGGAATACTCAAAGGTGTATGGTGTACTGTTTATCAATCTGGTTAGAACAGAGGGATCACATTTAGTGAGGCCTATGCATGAAGATATTGGAAATAACAGGTTGTTCATCCAGTTTACGGTGGTAGGATATAGAAGGGCTAGGGCATGCTGCATTTTTACAGAATATTAAGTCGATGTCATCTCAGAACTTAAACTGTAGCGGAGTTGAAGCAATCTCCACTCACAAAAGAATCTAGTCCCATGTGTCTGTAAGGAAAGTAGAAAAGGGGGAGAGGCAGTACGGTCCCACGGCTGGTTCGCCGTGCTTAAATTGCTTCAACAAAAGAGGGGGGGACCAAGGAGCTTTTTAAGGTCCAGTGTCCATGCTCCTAAAATATATATGTAAACCAAAAAGGGGACACTGTTCCTAATGCAAGGTGCACAAGTCACCCGTGCAAAAGGGTGCAAAAAGTCACCCGTTTAAAAACAGGGGAAGAAAATTGAAAGAACAGGAATCCTAGGTAACAGTCCCCACTAGTGATAGGAAAACCATGTTGTTGTCCTCTGTTGCCCTCACACACCCCGAAAGGTGTCATGCTTCATCATTGGGCAGTTGCTCCTCGTAGGGCCGGCGCTGCAATTCCCTACGGGTCCCCCGAAGGGTCTCCTTATCGAAGATCTTTTTATAGGACTGCCGGTTGGTGCATGTGGGTGTGTGGGGTGTGGGGAATGGGTTTGTTCATGTTCAATTGAGGGTAATGAATTGACGTGCAAGTGTGATATAAAAGTAGTGCAGTTATAAAAGCAGTGAAGATAAATTGGTGTACCCAGAGTAGTCTCAACTGCTAATTAAAATCTAGCCCCAATGGCATACTATGCCCGGGTATAGAACGACATAGGTCAACATGTTTCGCGCCTATATTGCCATAAGGATCGTTGGCGCTTCTTCAGGACCAGAGCTATAGTGTGTAAGGTGCACGTGAAAGAAAACTAAAAAATACCCTCACATAAATCAGGGCGGCGCAGTAACCTGTATGCCCAGCTTCTGGCTACAACTGCATGCACTGAGGTACAGCAGGGCACACATACGTACACGAGCCATTATTTAATGCATTCTTCGGATGCTTAGGTCACAATTTAGATGTCTTCTTGACCATAGATGGGGGTGCTGGGGTACTCCATAGAAGTTGTGTGCAAGATTGTTGTAGCCTGTTGTGTGCTGCGCAGCATCCTCACGGGACAGGGATATGATATATAACTTAACCCTGATCTACTCTCACGTACCTGTACCCAAGGTGGGGTTCACAATACAGGGCAGGGTATTCAGGGGAAGGATCAGAAAATTTACTCATTTTTCATTTAGTGTAGAGTTAGTCAAGACCTTTTGATTTTACTAAAATTACATGCATTATTTACTCACTTAAAAGGACTTTCGGACAGTTCTCTTCTTCCATTGCCCTACTGTGGTGCGTTCAAATTTTTTTCAGAGCACTACAGCATACAGCGTGGGGCAATCCAGTCTAGCCATTGGCCACATTGAGTTTGAATGCCAGCATTCTGTCCTTTCAATAGGAAGAATACCCTCACACAATGCAGTACCGTTCAGGCTTAAGAACTTTTCTATTGTTATTTTTTTTCATTTGTAGAGCTCAGCATGTATCCTCTAGGGGATATCACAGCGCTAGGTAGATGCCCAACCCGTCCACTGAGCGAGTTTCATTGAACCAAGACAGGATTATGCCATCCATTAACAAGGAACCAGGCAAGTTTTTAATTCTTTCCTAAACCCAGTATGATTATCAATAACACATATTTCAAAGGGTAAAGAGTTCCATTGAACCGCAGCCAAATAAGAGAAGGAACGGCCTCCTGATCTGATCTTCCTTGCCCATTTAGTTTTGGCTTCAGCCAAACTGCGGGATCTCAGCAAAGCTTTGAGGGCGAAGCATACACATTTAAGATGGCCACCTTGTGCATAGGCAGTCAATGCAGAGAAGTTAAGCCGGCTGAAGCAGAGCCAACTCTATCCATATTGCAGATAGGCCTGGATGCTGCATTTTGAATTACCTGCAATTTAGAGAAGAGATGCTTTTGGTAACAAAAGCCAAGTGAACTTCAATTGCTTATTTTATTTCTACCAGAAATGTTTTAAACTTTTTGAAACTCACATACCTTTTTTTTCTCTGCAACATTAAGCATGCTGTTGAGTGCATCTAAGTGCAGCAGACCATGTGAAAGTGTGAATGTTTTATATATGGTTGTCCTCTCCACAGTCCTTATGTCATAAGCAGATCTCCTGTTGAGAAAGAAGTAACCAAGCAAAAAACATATCACCTGCTCCCGAACTCTCCCAAAATGTTTAACTTCCTTAACTAATCCTGCTACTGAGTATAAAAAAGGACGCCCACACACTCTACCTGCTGTATTAGCAATCTGTTCTACTTAACTTAAGTTATAACCAAATGAACAGGTAGGGGTGGGAAGCTTTACTTTGGAGAGGACATCTTAAGGGCCGCTTACAATGTAATTCGGAAAGGCTCCGAATGGGACACGGAATCTCAGAATCCGATTCGACACCTATGTTTCCGACCGAATCGTACACATTTCCAACCGACCGATTACAATGCATGGAAACCGTTCGGGCTGTCCAATTCAGTTCCGAGAGCCATTCGGACATATTGAGTCTTTCGGAGCAAATTCGTACAGCTCTATGGACACGGTTTTCCAGTGAGCAATTACGATGACCGATTCGGACCGCCATTCCAATTCGGTCTACCTGACATGAAATAGCTATCGGAATGTGACTTTGGCAGCCCGTAGCAGACCCCCTTCACCCTGAGGTCTCCGGTTGGGGAAGGTAGGGGGTACCCAAGGAACCCCCCTGTTAAACCATATACAGTAGGGCAGAAACCATGGTGTGCCGCCACAGGGTGGCCGCTTTTCCCCAACCACCCCTTTTTCCAATCGGAGCCTCTGTTCTTGTTCGAAACAGAAGCTCCCATCGAAGTCAATGCGAGTCTGACCAATTGATGTTGGGATGCATCATAATCGGTCGGTTCGACTCGCAGACCCTGATTTGGTTGCAAACGATTCCAAAACCGATTTGGTCGGAAGAGTTTCAAAATGACATCGTAATCAGCCCCTTAGAATTTAAGTAATGAAGAATGCTGGTAAGTAACCTGCCCTCGTCTGTCTTCGCAGTCCTAAACTCATGAGCTCATATGCAAGTATTAAGTCAAATTCATAAATGACACCTTCACTTAAATCATGTTATTATTTTTCTAAACAATATGTGGGACAGAAACAAGAATCATTATGTAAATGAACAGCTATGTTTTAATAATAAAACATAATACTATAGAACCTAAAGTACATAACGTATTTCCTCCAAGCTGCGGTCTATAGTGTTTCATCAATGTGTGAGGTGTGGACCAGGTAAATACGATACAAATGTCCAACATGTTAATCACTGTTTGTTATATGTCCATTCATATCCATACTAATATTAGAACGAGCGAGCCCAAACCTTTGAGGCGGGTAATCTCAGGAACCACAGCACCAATCAAAACACCCAAAACAGCGTTGGAAAGGGCAGTTGCAGCAGAAGGACATAGGCTATGCAGACGCCCACCATATACATTTAAAAGGTAAAAGAACCGTGCCAGCAAAGTAGTCCCTTGTGGGCGTGTCTGCGTTGTGCTGTGGGCGTGTGCTGGGGGTGTGACAAACGCTGGGGGCGTGTGGTACATTCCGGCCTTCATGCCATGTCTCATATCGTGTGCTGTGGGCGTGTGTTGGGGGCGTCGGCGTGTGCGGGAGGAGGGATTACGGGGGGAAAAAAGCGAACGTTGTGCCCAATATTGTATTGTTTTTTCTTCCCAGGTTCTGTACATTCCAGCTCCGGGTGTCCACCCTGCTCCCTTTAAATACCCCTGCACCCCATAATCATAACCCACCCTTACTCCTTAAAATACCCCAACACCCTTAAACACTAACCCATCTTAACCCTATAAATATACCCTGTACCCCAAAACTCAAACCTATCCCTAAACCCTAAAAATACCCCTGTACCCCAAAACCCAAACCTAGCCCTGACCCCTATAAATACCCCTGTACCTCAAAACCTAAACCTACCCCTGAACCCTAAATATACCCCTGTAGCCCAAAACCCAAACCCAGCACTGAACCCTAAAAATACCCCTGTACCCCAAAACCCAAACCTTCCCCTGAACGCTAAAATACCCCTGTACCCCAAAACCCAAACCTTGCCCTGAACCCTTAAAATACCCCTGTACCCCAAAACCCATACCTACCCCTGAATCCTAAAAATACCCCTGTACCCCAAAACCCAAACCTAGCCCTGAGCCATAAAATTAACCCTGTGCCCCAAAACCCAAACCTAGCCCTGAACCCTAAAATACCCCAGTAACCCAAAACCAACAACTAGCCCTGAACCCTAAAAATACCCCTGTACCCCAAAACCCAAACCTAGCCCTAAACCCTTAAAATACCCCTGTACCCCAAAACCCAAACCTACCCCTGAACCCTAAAAATACCCCTATACCCCAAAACCCAAACCTAGCCCTGAGCCCTAAAAATACCCCTGTACCCCAAAACCCGATACCTATCCCTAAACCCTAAATCTACCCCTGTACCTCATAACCAAAACTATATCTGAACCCTTAAAATATCCAAACACCCCAAATCATATACCTCTATACCCATACTTACCTTATCCAAACATTAAAAAAACATGCTTTTACCATTCATGCAATTACAACGAATTTCGTTGTAAATGTATGTGTGGTAAAAGCATATAAAATGTAATGCCATGCGTTATAATGGCATTGCGGAGTCATTGTACTTTCGTAATGAAAGTATGCAGAGTGATGGTATGCGGAAAGAAATTTGCAGAATAATGGGTGTTTATCCTCCCCCGGTAAGTACATTGGTGGCACGGAGGCCCGCATCTCCAGCAACATACTCATTTTTTTTCACCACCGATTTGAAAAATGCACAGGCCTCTCCCATTGATGGCCAGCACCGACATACACTTTTAGACACACCTCCCACCACAAGTTCTAGAATTGCGAACTTTAGAGCTGGGGAGCTACGTTCGAATCTCGGCATCAGCTCAACATCCTGTGATTCCAGGCAAATCGC
Source organism: Lissotriton helveticus (assembly GCF_964261635.1). Taxonomy (NCBI): domain Eukaryota; kingdom Metazoa; phylum Chordata; class Amphibia; order Caudata; family Salamandridae; genus Lissotriton; species Lissotriton helveticus. The sequence goes on from NC_136065.1 coordinate 68,981,866, forward strand.
TTTGTCTGCCCGTGCCTACCACAAATGAATGTGTTCTTCTGTAATGTAAATTGTGCTCATGCCATGTTGTTGAGTTTGCGCTATATAATATTGCAAGGAAAAATAAAGTAGGGAAACTCGAGTTCACACACTACTGAACGCGCACTCTTAAGTGCATCAGCAGTGCACTGTGAATCGGAGCGTTTCACAGGCCTGTCACAGACAAGAAATGCTATCAAAACGAAATTCTACAAAACAATATACTACTGGACGGCAGCAATTTATACACAGACAACGTCGGGACGGGCTGCTAGTATTTAATAAAACAATTTGGTTAAAAAAATACTCTCACATATTTTCCTGTAAATTTCAAATTAATTACAGGATTTCTTAAAAATGCATTCACAAAACATAGCCCGCACGCTTCCTCAAAAGCAGTAATTTGCCCTTACACTCTCTTCAAAAGATTTGACTTGTAGGTGTGGAACAATTAATAAAACACTGACTTGTTTTTAAATATGGGTTAGCATGTTAGTGCCCATAAAACTGAGGCTTATAAACTGAATTATTATACTATAGTCACTCTCAAGCAATATTTAAATGAATATAAACTTCATAACTCTTTTAATTTGACATATTTTCCATGTTACTAATACACATACTTTCAACATAATCTATCAACCCATAAAATGGGTTCCATTCTAACAACCCCTCATAACACACAAATCTAATTTGGTGAAAGCAATCTGTTAGTTAGAAAAATAGGTACATACCTGCTCAGAAGAAGCAAACAACAGAGGAAGGTGTTATAGGCCAGAAGATTCTATTTCATTGCGGGTTCCTTCAGTTTTCAGATTTTTGCATCTTTAAAGTGTTTTCTGCTCAGAAGTGTAAATAAAAGTTATTGCATACTGCTAGCCCCCTATCTTGTTATAAAATAAAGTATATTCTGCTGACATAGCGCGTGACTGCATACAGGGACATCTTTGTGTCAGTCGTGCTGGTCACATTCAATCTAGGAAGCAGTCATTTATAATGTTCCTGCTCCTGTGTGCTGAAGACCCTTCAGTTTGTCCCAGCTTAAAAAAGAATGTCCTCTGACTCTTGCAGTGCTTAATTTGCACAAGTGTTTCTGTTGCTCGGCACTGGCACTTAATTGTCAAGGTGTGCGTACGCCTGTCTGCCACATGATGGCGGTGTTCAGCAAATTAGAATATGAGCAAAACAGCAATTTAAATATAAAATAAGATATGGGAAACAGTTGCTGCCCAAGCCATTACCATAGCATTGGGGGCCTGGAAAAGCCTGCGTTGTCACACTTGTAGAAGTGTGAGGGTTAGTAGTTGTGTTGGTGGAATCATTGGCAATACTGGCAGGGGCATTGTGTGGCGCAAGCTAAAGTGGCCTTCTGATGAGGGCCATGGCACTTATTTCTTTACAAATTAAGCACTGGACTTGTAAAATGAAGTACACCCGAAGGCTCATTCTATATGTGGTTACTGATCTCGCCGATAACCTATGCCTGAATATCGCTAAGATGTTTTTAAATATGGCAACAACATTTTGAAATGTATACTTAGTTATTTTAACATTAAATCATTTGGCCCTAATCTTGAAGTCTTTCTGCTCAATGGCACTTCTGTCATATTTTCATTTATTTATTTTTACGTGACAATGATGCGTTTGTTGTGGAAATCTCAATTTAATTTCTCATAGTTGCACCCAAGGCCGGCTTTTGACGTAGGTGAGCTGGGATCAGCCCCCCCAATTTTCAGATGTTTCGCGGATCTCCCTGTGAAAAGTCCTGTGCTCAGCAACGACCCCCAACCTTGGATTCAGCCATTCAGTTTCAGGATGTTCCAATCATTTTTTACATCTCAGTCGCATTAACAACCTCTGTCTCCCCGTGTCTACATGGAAAACTCTCACTCATGCATTGGTACTAAGCCACCTAGACTACTATGACGCTCTCCTGGTCTCGGCCAATGAGTCCTCGCTGAGCAGACTGCAGGTAGTCCAAAACACAGTGGCGCACCTTGTCTCGAATGCCCCACCCAGAACAGCCTCACTTCCCCTTCTTCAACCGCTTCCCTCGCTCCCGGTACGCAAGCAAGTTAAGTTTAAAATCTGTTGCATCGTCCACAAGGCCATGTATGGCAAGGGCCCCACTTACCTTGCAAGGAAACTCAACCACTATATTCCTACAAGGCCTCTTCACTCAGGAACTAGATCTCTTCTCCTTGTTCCTCGATTTAAAAAAGCTACCTTTCACACCTTGCTGCCACACATCAACAACCCTCCCCCCACCCACCCAACAAGCAACTTGGCATCTGGCAGATGGAGCTAAACTGTGGGTGATTCACTAGGTCTGGGGGAGGAACAGAGATGTTTGCGTAAAAAGGAAAGACACTGCGTTGATGTAGTCAGCCAGCGCCTGACCTGTGAAGAGGACCGCCCCCTCTGCCTCATTTTATTTACCAAAAGACACACAATTGATGGAAGCAATGCAGAACAAATCAAAACATTCACCCCCAGTCAAGAGATCTGGGTTAAAACCATCAATCTTTTGCTCACCATGCCCCCCAGTATAGACGTGGCCATATGCAAATCCGTCTTGACCCTGTGCCTCATTGGAACAGTCCAGCCTGAACTGCCAAGCCAGGTCGTCCCTGGGCTAGAAACAAGCATCCTAGGACCGGTTTCACCCTCTCCAGCCAAGGTAGCTTGACTCCAGTGGCATGGAGAGCACGGTACTCACGTCTGAGCATACCTGGCACACTTAGGGCGAGAAAGCAAAAGATACACAATTGATGGACGGAATGCAGAACAAATCAAAGCATTCACCCCCAGTCAAGAGATCTGGGTTAAATCCATCATTCTTTACCAGCAGCAGTGAGGGTAGAAGATTTCTTCCCACCCAGGACACTCCCAGAGTAGGAGCCGTCTCTTAATGCAACAGATTATTTATTTATTCGTGAGATTTATAGAGCGCGAACAATTGCCCGAAGGCGTCTCGGCGCTATGGACGGAGCAGAATGAAAAGATGAGGGAAATGGAAAATTATTGGTTGAACAGCCAAGTCTTTATTTTTCTCCTAAAAATGGTCAGAGTAGCAGATGACCTAATGTCAGGATCGAGGGAATTCCAGAGCTTGGCTGTTGACACAGTGAATCTGTAGATGGCATGTAGAGACAGCTGTGCATAAGTCTGTTTCCACATGAAATTCTGATTTGTACTAAAGGTGTTGATGAGGAGTGAGCATTTAAAAGTAAGGAAAGGAGTTAAATGGAAACATATGCCTGATGTTTCAATTCTTTATTGAATTTTCTCATTACATTAACAAGAATGACACACTAAACATACACAAACCGACCGGCATGGAGGGCGAGGATATCAACAAAGTAAAATACAGTCCCACAATCTGTCCATAAACCCGATCCCCGTTAGAGCAATTTATGAGAAATAATGCAAACAAGGGGGACAGAAGAACAGAACACAATCATTGAAGAGGTGGAGGGAGAAGGTAAAGGGAGCACACACCTGTTATTAAGGGGGAGGGTGGCATGATAGAACACCCAGGCAAAAAACAAATCCTATTCCAAACACCCTGTAATGTGGGTCCGTACTGTATTGGGTTGAAGTCCTATGCATGAGCCAGCCTGGGGTCCATACCGGGACCTTCAGATGCGCAGCCAGGCAAAATACCTAAGGGCAGATTTACAAGCCCCTTGCACCACTTTTGCGTCACTTTTCCCATGTTAAAAATGACGCAAAAGTGGCGCATGGGCCTTGTAAATCTGCCCCCTATTTCTTAAGAAGCTTACGTCTAAAAAGATGTGAATGGGGGGAGTGCAGGTTGTCAAAGCTTGGGGTTCTGTGGGCGCTATAGGCTCAGTGAGCTTTAGGGGAGGCTCAGTCGGGTGCAACTCAGTGGGGAAGGTGCTTCTTGGCCTGCAGATGCCAGCTTAGAACCAGGCACAAATACATTTTCTTTACATTGAAAACAATGTAATCATATTTTTGACATTATAGTATTTTATTATACTTAACTTTCTTTTGTAACTTAACTCTATGATATCATTATTTTGAGTAAAGCTGATAATATGGTATGCTTTTTCTCAATTTTCTTACATCTGGTGTCATTCAAGAACTTTTAATTTTATTACAATTCTATGTATAATGTGCTTACATATGATGGTGTCAGCCAGTTCTCTTCTTCCATTGGTCTGTTGTTGTGTCATTCACATTTTTAGGTCTAGTTTTGTTAATGTTAATTGTTATAAACAGGGCCGGACTGGCCCTAGATGGCACCGGGCAATCCCCTGGTGGGCCGCACGGCTGAGGGTCGGTTTTGGGCCCCTGGGGGCCGTTTTTGTTACAGGGCCGTTTTTGCAGCATAATCGTCCCTGTAACAAAATCGGCTGAAAATCAGCCCTGCATCGAGCTTGGCGGCACCCCCAACCCCCCCCCCCCAGGGGGTGGGGGTGCGGATGGCGGAATACTTTGCCAGGGCCGGTTTTGGTTCCCAGTCTGGTCCTGGTTATAAAGCCCTCAAATGGCCAAGGGCATCTTGGTACTGATATCCGGCTAGACATACAACCGTATAGACTTTAAATGAAAATGTGGCACAAAAACCCAGGTTTTAAGCCGCTTTCTAAAATAAGCATGATTGGAACCCGCTCTGAGTACAGAGACCTTCTGTTCCAAAGTTCACATCTTGAGAAAACAAATCTTCTGCCACCCCAAGAAGCCCTAATTATTTTAGGTGTCTCAACTGTTCTTGAGGCGACTGATCGAAGGGATCTCCTGGGTGTGCACCATTTAAATTTCTTCCTAAGGTACCTTTGATCTACATCATGGAGGGTGAACTACGCGGATGACACCCAGATGATCCTCTCCTTTGAAGGAGAAGACTCAATTTCAATCGAGGTCTTTCATGATTGCTTGCAGGATGCGCCCCGATGGCTTCGGACCAATTCCTTACAATTCAATGCCGGCAAAACTGAGGTGGTGGTGTGCGCTGCAAATAATATCTCCCGTCCTCTCCCTCTCCCGGACAATTTTTGGCCCTCTGGCTTCTCTAATGCTGTGAAGCCGATTGAAAGTGCTCGTAACTTGGGCATTATGTTCGACTGCAGGCTCTCTTTGGAAGCTCAGGTTATAAAAACTACAGCCACCTGTTTTGCTATTATTAGGTCCCTTCATAAGATTTTTACCCTTTTACCTTATCAGGCGCGTGCTACAGTAGCAAGGTGCACAATTCTAAGTAGGCTTGACAACTGAATGCCCTCCTTTTAGATGCTCCTAATTTTCTCTTGGACAGGCTACTAAGGATCCAATCAGCGGCCGCCAAGCTGGTGTTTGGCTTATCAAGAAGGTGTTCTGCATCTGCTGCCCTTGCCAAGCTCCACTGGCTTCCTGTGAGACAGAGAGTGTATTTTAAATCACTCTGCCTGGTTTTTAAAGCCCTTCATGGGAGTGGACCAATGGCTCTGCGGAAACAGTTTGATTGGTATACTCCAGCGAGACTGCTTCGCTCGTCCTCAGCTAGACTGGTGAAGGTGCCCAACTTCAGGAGAGCCAGGTCAGGAGGCAGGTCCTTTGAAGTAGCTGCTGCTAGATTGTGGAATAAACTTCCCTGTGAAATTAGACAAATCAGAGAACTTCTCCCGTTCAGGAGACAGGTGAAAACGTGGCTGTTTCCGAAGATCTAAATGACCTGCCCGGTGGGACCCTTTCCACCCCTACCCCCCCTATTTTTTGGCTGCTCAGCGCCAGGATACCTGCCAGGTGATAGTGTGCTTAATAAGTTGAATAAATAAAAATAAATAAAATAAATAAATAAATAAATATGCAATTTATTCATTGATTGTTGATGGAAGCCCATACAAAGAGCACTGTTTTAATCCAACATGGAAAGCATCAGGGCAAGGATTACCTATTTCTGTAACTTAAATGCTATAAAGGGGAGAATCTTACTCAAGGATTTCAACAAAAATGTTCTCCCATCTAGCTAACTACTTTGGTCATGCAGTTATTAAAACATTCGGCGGTGTCCTCCACATCCATTGAAATTGACACCACGATTTGTGTGTCACCTGCATATGAGATTGTGGAAAAACTGAAGGAGCAAATCTACCTGGCAAAGAGAACAACATAAATATTAACCCGTAGCGTGCTCATGACAAGCTCAGCTCATCATGAGGCACGGTTGAGCTTCACTCACGACAAGCTGAGCTCGTCATGACCGTTGGAACGTTCACACGCGGGGATAATTTCCCCGCTGTGCTGAACGTTCCGAAACGAGTGTGGTCGTGACGAGCTCATCATGAGTGAAGCTCCACTGTGCCTCATGACGAGCTGAGCTCGTCACAAGCACGGCGGCGCCGTGTGCGCCCCCCCCCCCCCCCCCCCGCCTCCCCCCCACACAGCAGGTGAAAACGCCCCGCAGCCAAGGGTTTAAAAAGGGTGGGATTCGAGGAAGAACTCTGAGGATCACCGCACAGCAGTGTGAGAGGATTCGAGGAAAACCTAACATCTAGAGAGCAGAACCTCTGATGCCCATGGCCTCGAGTTGATCTACTAACACTGTGTTAGTAACTGTGTCAAAAGCTGCGGATAGATTCAACTGGATCACCACAGCCTTCCCTCCATTGTCTACAATTGATCTGACATCCTCAGTGGCGACTATGTGTGCGGACTCAGTACAATGGTTTCTCCTGAATCCAGGCCTACCATTTGCACCATCCTGCTTCCTCCCCATTTTTCTGAGTGCTTTCTCATGCTTTTGAATTGCTTTTTTACTTCTTTCTCCTTCCTTTTACCCCTGTTTTCTGAGTGCTTTTCCTGTTTTTGCCTAGTTTTGTATTTTGTTCTCTGTCCTTTCACCCTTTTTCTTAGTTCTTTTCCTGCCAGTGCCTCATCTTTTAGTGTTTTCTCATTCCTTTCCTCCATTTTTCAGATTGGTTTTCCTATTTTTGCCTAGTTTTTTACTGCTTTCCCTCCCCCCCAATTTTCTGAGTGCTTTCTCCTGCTTTTGCCTTGTATTACTGATTTCTCATTCCTCTCCCCCTTTTTCTGAGTACTATCTCCTGCATTTGCCTAATTTTTTACTTCTTCTAACTTCATCTCCACCTTTTTTATGAGTGCTTTCTCCTACTTTTGCTATAATTTTTCTCTGTTTTCTCTGTGAAGCAGCTAGCAACTCCAGCGCCTTGAGACCCTCACAGGTATTTTGCCGCGTTTTAAAAATCCTTATTGATTGATTGATATTGTGCTCCGTCCAATACATGGTTTGTGTTTTAACCCCTTGCATGCTCATGATGGAACCATTCCGTCACAAGCCACGGTGGCGTCTTGCTGGTGATGTAATGGTTCCGTCACTGCCCAGCCGCCGCGCCTGCGCTGCAGTGATTTTGCGCCTGTGCGGTGCGTTCTATTGAGCGGGCAGGCCGTGACGGAACCATTCTGTCACAAGCACAGCGCCACTGTGGCTCGTGATGGAGTGGTTCCGTCACGAGCATGGCGGCGCGGCTCGCCCCCCCCCCCCCAGCGCCGCGGCGGAATTACCACAGCGGCCAAGGGGTTAAAAAAGGACAATTTCGAATTAAGATGACTTTCCAGAATTTTAGCGAGCAGTGGAAGACGTGAGATGGGACAATAGCTTTTGACCTCTTTGGGGTCAAGAGAGGGATTTTTTTTTTTTTAGCGGTTGATAGATGTTTTTATCCAAGCCTTAGGAAACTGTCCTCCCAGAGTGATACCATTCAATAAATTGGTAAGGAGGCCTACTATTGTAACTGCTATCTCATGGAGGATTTTGTTTTGTGGGGCAGGGGTCAGAAGATGGACCAGCCTTGGTTATTTCAAGTAATTTCATCACTTCCTCTTCCACTAAAAGAGGGAACTTGCTAAGCAGATTGTTCCTAGTACCTAGGAATTCACATTGACACAGCAGAATGGATATTTTGGCAATCATTGAATTCTGAGGATATTTCCTCTATCTGGTTTACAAACATTTCGTCAAATTGTCACAAAGAGAGCACTGGGAGACATAGATTTGGTAAAGTTAGCATTGGAAATACTTTTAACTGTCTTCAATAGTTCATTAGTAGACATTTCTGCCGAGGTGATATTCACAGTCAAATATTTTATTTTATCTAGGATAATCACATTTTTATATTCTTGCATAACTTGCTTATATAGGTTTCTCTCCACACGATAATAATTTGGCCTCCACTTTCTCTCCTGCCTTTCGCATTTTTGCTTTCATAATCTTAACTTAGACGAGAACCATAGGACAGTGGGTTTGGTTCCATAGTTTTTAAAAGTTTTTAAAAGTTTTAACAGAGGCTAACTCTGTAGATGCTGAGTTGATACGGTCAAAATAAATGTCCGAATCTAGGTTAAGTTCAGCTTCAAAACAGGGCTGGTTTTGATGCTTCCATGGAAGCTATGAGTTCAGTTTTATTCAGTCTATTCCAAGTGTGAGTTTTAATAACCGGTGTGATTGAGGGTGAATGATCATGTGAGGTAGAAAGATTAAGGGAGAACCCAACGGCATTATGGTCAGATCAAGTAAGCTGGAGCACAGCATTCAAATTATCTTCCAAATTACTATCCACTAGCCAAGTTCTTTTGATTTTATTATTTGCTCTGGCATTAACAAAGACCATTTGATTTTGCTAAGATTAGGTCTATATTATACTTACTAATAACAACTTTGAGACAGTATTGTTCAACTGGCCTGTTGTGTCATTCACATTTTTTCCACCAACTACGACAGTAGTTGTCTTATCCTAGGGGATCTCCATTGAAGTCATAAGCATTAAATAGTTACGCCCACATGCGGGAATCCTGGGGCATTTTTCCATAGTATATCTTCTTAAGTATAGATGTTTTCCTTTCTTCAGGAACGCCTGTAGAAACACTTAGGAGAACATATTATGCACCCTATAAGAACAGGCTACAGTGGCCAAATTCTTCTGATTCTTGAAATTGGCCAATACACCCATATGTATATATATGTATAATTTAAACCCATATACCCTGTACAGTTTATATCTCTTTCAAAAACCCTATTTGCAAAGGTGAAGAGACGAAGGATAGCAGGACAGTTTAGCCCCATAGGCTGTCAATGTGTGAGTATTAAAACGCGTCAGTGCATTTAAGGACCCAGAGACCACCAGGATTCCATCATGCCCAGCAGTTGTCAGTTGCTTAAATTATTTTATCCCGCTCCTGGTGACAAGATCTTGGAGCACTGAGCTCAGCCTTTTTGTTTTTTCCTCGTCAAAATTCACTGGTGGAATTTTCTGACAGCACTCGATGCTTTTGATCTCTCCCTTACATTTTCTGTTTTTTTCTGACAGAATGTGTGGGATTTCATCGAATAAAATGCCATCTTTGTTTGACAAGTGTACTGCCTGTGGGAGAATGAAGACAAAATCAAACCCTCACAATGTCTGCATGATCTGCCTTCCAGCAACCATGTTCCTGACAAATGTCAACATCAGGAAGTGTCAAGGCAAACCCTGAGGGAAATGGATAATATTCACCTCCATGGCACTGAAGAAAGACACAGACAGGAGGCGCAGTCTGAAGGTAGGACTTCAGAGCAAGCAGAGGATCTGTCCTCTACCAGGGCTCTGTCATCTACCTCTGAGGGATGTGGAAGGTCCAAAAAAAGGGTTTCAGCCCAAAAAGGATTTCCAGATTGACGTCGAGAGGACCAACACTGAGATAAGTTACGGCACCTACTTGTTGGGCGTGGAGGGCAAGGTCAACATTGAACGCAAAGGTCAACGTCAAGACTGGGTAGGTCGACATCAAAGACACCTACGCAGATGAATCGTAGAATAAGATCAACATTGAGGATTGTGTCAATGTCGATACAGAGAGATTTATCAAAGTTGAGGAGTGTGCCATGGTCGAGACGTAGGAGAAGGTTGACGTTGAGAAGCATCTGCACGTCGAGGACATCACAACATGACAAAGGAAGAAAATGGAGACAAATTTCTACTTACCTAGACTCCAAATACTCTAGAGTATAATCCCCTTTTTCCCCAATATTGTTACCAGACACTCCTACTTCCCCACCACAGTCTCCTCCTCTGCCTCCACCACCACCACCAACTTCAGTGCCTCTTTCACCGGTGCCAATTCATCTTCCTGTGGAAAGCCTGGAACACGTTTAAGAATATGCCATAGTTTGTGCCGTTACAGATTCTTCTCATCCCAGCATTCTTCATCTCTTCCATCTTCAAGGCACTCTCACCATTGTGGTCATGCCTCTCGATCAAGATCACACACAAGATGAAGACATTACTCCCATTATACTTCTTCCACTGGAAGATACTTGCCAATGCTATCAGATTCACCACTACCATGTATCTTTTCAGTGGATGACATCACTGCTTTCCAGGAGACCCTGGTAAGAGGCACTGCAAAACTCAATATACCGTTGTGGGTTCCCACGCCTTGTTCACGGTTATATCTGAGATGGTCAGCATCACGACCGCTCCTTTCTTTAGTGTGAGGCCTGTTAGAACCAGTGATGGAATTGTTTTTGATGCCAGCCTCAGCTACATCTGCTTCATTGATGCTACAGAAAAAATATAGACCTCCCAAGAAGGATCCTTTTTTTCTCCACTCCGACCCATCTCCAGACTCTGTGGTCATATTAGCATCCAAAAGTAATCATGCTACTACTCCTTTGTATTTTGTACCACCTGACAAAGAGAGCAAGAAGCTGGACTCTGTCAGCCGCAACGTATGCAGTACAACGGCAACCACTATGAAGGTAGTGAGCGTATCTTCTCCTCTAGGCAGATATGATTGTGCATTATTGGACTCAATCCAGAAGTTTGCCGATGACCTTCCCACAGAAAAATGTGAAGACTTTCTGGAGATTGTCAATAAGGTGTTGATGGTCTCCAATCAGAACATCAGTGCTGCAGCTGAGTCCTCTTTGCTGGTGGTACACGAGTATTGTCACATTGTGACATTACACAGACATTCTTGGTTCTGTCTCACGACTCTCAAGCATGAGTCACAACAAAGGATTCTCAATCTGCCTTTCTCAGGATCCACACTCTTTGGCAGCCACACTGACAATGAGATGGCTCGGATGAAATCCGAAATGGAAACCCTCAAGACAGCTGGCCTAGTAAGTGAATAAAGGAATAAAAAAAGACCTTTCAAGCCTTTCTGGGCTTTTTTTACCCCCAGAAGGTTCAACCTCACTGGTATCAAGGTTGCCAGCAATACCTACAGCAATGTCCTTGTAAGGATTGCAGGCTGGTTCCACAGGAGCGTCAGGAATCCGAAGAGTAATCCGCAGCCTTCCCCTACGGTCTTCCGACTCTATCAAGCACTAGAGTACGAGAGACACGCCAGGGGAAAACAGGGAAACAAAACAAGGAAAGATGGGGGAAGACAATGATGATTGATGGTACTCTCCAGTAGTGAATGCGATGGTGCTTCAATGAAAGGAACCGGAACAAACAGGTAGGCTGTAATGACAAGAGGAAGTCAACAACTCTAGTTCTAATCCAATAGCTAGAATATACCAATGTGCAAATACAACCATATCACATACCCCAGGTTCTTATTATGCAGCGGAGTTAACATGTGAAGGTGAAGACAATGGCACAGCGTCTGGAGCTATAATAGGGATGACACAATAGGCTGTTGAGCACCTGCAGATGAGATGGTGTAAGGTACAAATACGGCCTATATAACTCCCTTCTTACTTCAACTATAATGGACCAGCCTTCGAAGACACTTTCACTACTGTGTGGCATATAATGAACTTTCCGCCCAACACTTCTGGAGGTGTCTTACACAGTGTATCACCATCTAGGAGAATCAAAGCCGAACATATATAATCCATACACATGTATCTATAGTACTGAAAAAAGATTGGTAGCGCATGTGCGCTCTTACCGCGATTCTTTGTAGTGTGGAATGTGCACCCACCCTGATCCACGCAAGAGTGCCACCAAATACCAAGGAAAGAGGGTTCCAGTAATCTCAGCGTTAATGGCGAGTGTTCTGGAAACAGGGGAATAAGATGGGCAAGGTGGAAACAGGATAGGGACAGGGAAAAAGGTGAGGGAGCAATCTAACTAACTAACTAAAGAAATAATAACTGGAGAATGTACTGACACCGGACAGCGGAGCCAAGCCCGGCCGCCGGGTGCAGTACACAAGTAATAGAAAATCAATAGGGAAAACTATCCCACCGGATGGCGGAGCTAAGCCCGGCCACCGGGTGGAGTATGCAGCCTGCGGACAAGTAAAGCGGAACCCTCTGAAGTGAGTCCCACCGGATGGCGGAGCAAAGCCCGGCCGCCGGGTGGAAAACACGACCAGTGAAAGTCAAGGAAATATACTCCGGCGTTGTGAACAGGCTCTCGCACAACACAGGAAAATGCTGTGCCCGGCCGGATGGCGGAGCTAAGCCCGGCCGCCGGGCGAGGCACACGGAAAGGGGGAGAGGAGGATAGGCGTTTACGAGGTACGCCTGAGGCAGCGGAACACTGCCGACAAAAACTGCGTAAGCGTCTCCCGAGATAGGAGGATGCAGGGGACGCATACGCTCTACCAGCAACGGAACAGGAAAAGCGAAACAGGAACTGCTAGGTCAGGCAACAGGGAATAGGACGGAACAGGAAACAAGGGAAGCTCGACGCTAGAACGTGAAGCGTCGTTCCCTGTTTCCTGGTTCCTTAAATATCCTGTGTCTTAAAGGGACAGCGTAGGGGAGACCCGAGGCATGACAGTCCTTACCACAGAAGGAGGCTAGAGGAAGAACCACCAAATTGCCTGCTCAAGGGGGGAAACCTACAACAGGCTCTAAGCCATGAATCTTTCCTTCCCCCTCTTCGGCTACCCACTTTGGTAGGGGGTAACATTTTGCATTTTCTGACAGGGTGGCAAAATATCACAAAAGACTCACACAGCAGGACACACACTCGACCCCCTTTATTCGCAGAAGGAAACAGCAGTGACTGCAGCCACACCACCGAACTCCTCTGGAAAGATCACCACTGCATCCACTTCTCCTTTAAATAACCCTCCAGACACAAGCATGCCTACCGCCTCACCTGTAGAAGATAGAACAAAATCACCTAAGATCCGCGCACCTCCACCCTCATCAGCAACCCACCAACGATGATGATGGATGCCAACACCGCAGCATGCGACCTCCACCGCTGGATCACAAACTGCACTGACACACTCGCCCTCCCTCAAGAAAGCCACAGGGAGACACATCAAGAAAGCAGGCTGATTCTCCCCTGCACTCCAAGAATTGAAACGCACCCACCGACAGTTTGAAAAGACATGGAGGAACAACAAAACCCCGGAAACATGCGTCGCCTACAGAGTAGCCACCACCGCACAGCACCACCTCATCAAATCCTTTCAAGACAGAATCTTCACCAACACTTACAATACCAAAGTAATCTTCTCCATCATCAAGGAATTAACCAAACCCTGCAACGAAACAACAGACATCCTACCCTCCCAAAACCTCTGCAGCAAACTCAACACCTCCTTCCACCTTAACATTAAGATGATCTACAACAACTTTGAAAACCAAGACCTCCGCACCACTCCTGCACTACCTCCAAACGACGCCAGCCAGCAGATCCTTCTCAAATAAACCCCTCTAATGACAGAAGACACTCCCAAAACCAGGAAAAGCATACACTCTGGAGCACCATCAGACCCCTGACCACCCCACTTTTTCCACAGAGTCACTTCGGCCATCGGGCCCAAACTTTGCAGGACAATCCTTCAAAACCACCACCTTCACGCAACTACTGGAAACATGGTGAAGTTAACCACCTCCTTAAGAAACCCTATGCAGACCAGACGGACCTCAAAAACTTCAGGCCCATCTCTGTGCTTCCTTTCGCAGCCAAAGTAATTGAAAAAACTGTCAACACCCACCTAGCAAACTTCATAAAAGCCAGCAACAGCCTAGACATCTCCCAATCTGGATTCTGCAGCAACCAGAGCACCAAAGTACTCGCTGCCACCAACGACATCCGTTCCCTCATTGCCCAAGGTGAAACGGCAGCGCTCATCCTTTTGGACCTCTCGGCTCTCTTCGACGCTATCTCTCACCGCACCTTAGCCACCAAACTCTATGATGCCGGCATCCACGGTAAGGCCCTCAATTGGATTTGCTCATTCCTCACTGGCAGAGCTCAGCGAGTCAGACTTCTGCCCCAAATCTCAGAACCAACAGAGACCCACTGTGGAGTGCCCCAGGCCTCCTCCCTCAGCCCCACCCTCTTCAACATCTAGATGGTCCCCCTCGCAACTATCATCAGGAACCACAGGCACAACATTGTTTCTTATGCCGATGACACCCACTTCATCCTCTCCCTCAGCAGCGAACCCAACATCACCAAACACAACTTCCAAGAAGGGATAAAAGCTGTTGCTACCTGGATGCAGAACAGCTGCCTAAAGTTCAACTCTGAGAAAAGGGAAGTTGTCATCCTTGGCTCCAGCCCTTCTGCATGGGACAACTCCTGGTGGCCCCCCATCCTCGGGAAATCTCCCCACCCCATCGGACCACGCACAAAACCTTGGAATCATACTAGACTCATTGCTCACAATAAACCGCCAGATTAACGCTGTGTCATCAACCTGCTTCAACACCCTCCGCATGCTTTGAAAAATGTTCAGATGGATCCCACCCAAATCCTGAAAAACTGTGAAGCACACTCTCATCAGACGAAAAGAAATTAATAAGGACCAGGCTATATGGACACTTATTAACCCAATACCTTCAGGCAAATATTATTCCCACTGGATTGCAAATTAAAATCGAACCTGCAATCTTTGTGGATGTACCTAAATTGCGGGAAGGATTTCGTTTCGTGGCCAATAAACGCTCCCGGTACTGGATGGTGCTGGGAGTAGAGATGGCGGCGGAGCAAATCAAAATCCTGCAAGAAGAGATCACAACTCTGACGGCTGAAATTGAAAGTGATCCCACCCTCACAAACGCAAAGAAAGCACTGAAAAAATTGGATGCAACACTCAAAGACCGCGATATCACCACACAAACTAGGAAATTAAACAAACTAGCAAGGGACATTCGACTTTATGATAAGAAGAAGACTTATCCTTATCTGCAAGAGAATTTCTACAGACAAGACACCCAAGGTCGTTTCATGAACAAAGGACGAGGGGGATATAGAGGCAGACGCAATTACACCACCTTCTCGGATTCCTCTTATAGTTCGGAAGGGGATACAGAACAGGCTGGTCCTAGTGGTAATTATCAGTATCAGGACTACCATTACCAAGCACAGCAGTCTTTTTTAGACCAAGGATCATGGAGACCGCCACGAGGGCGGGCCGCCCTTTTCCGAGAGGGACCAACAGAGGACAACAGAACAACAGTGGCGACTGGGAAGGCAATCGAGGCCGTGGCCAGAAACAGGTCAGATTCAACCTAGAAGAACACGGAGAGAGGTCGACCCGCCGCAAAAATTACAAGTGGTGAAGGAAAGTCCTGCGGTGAATCTATCAAACCACACTCTGACTGAGAGTGAAGAAAAATTGCTCAGTAGAGGCTTATCTTATGTCCCCACAGCAGTTCCTAATGCAGTTAATATCAGAACTGAGCTGTTCAAATTCTTTCGTAAAGTAAGATTAAGATATCATTTTCGGAAGTCTCCATCCACTAGTCCTCAAACACATACAGGACTAAGAATTCCTTCGAGTTATGTTCCACCAGCACATATGATGACCAAAAGAATTCTCGCATATGAATCCGTGGTAATGAGAGACGTTGAAAATATACTTTCTAAGAAAAAATATACCCAATTCAACATCAGCAGAAATGAAAAACTTGCTTTGCAGAGCCTGAGAGACAATAAAAATGTCGTCATAAAACCGGCCGACAAAGGCGGAGCTATTGTGATTCAAGACATCTGTAAATATAAAGCCGAAGTGATGAAACAACTAAATGATGGTGTAATCTACAAGAAACTCCCAGGCGATCCCACTCAAGATATGGCATCTGAAATAATGCGTGTGACCAGAGAAGGATTGGACCAAGGCTTTCTATCAGAACAAGAATTCCAATATCTTAATCAAAAGAATCCCCGGACCCCTACCATTTACACATTACCCAAAATTCACAAAGACATGAACAGCCCCCCAGGACGTCCCATAGTCTCTGGGTGTGGGTCCATATTAGAACCTTTGTGTCGATATATTGATTTCTTTTTAAAACCCATCGCGGAAACAACTGCAACATACCTACGAGACACTACACATACCATTACTATTGTTGATGGCTTACCGTTTGATCCAACCAGTCAACTATTGGTCACCAGTGACATCGTTTCACTCTATACAAGCATTCCCCAAGAAGAAGCTATTGAAGTGATTACTATGGTACTTGACCAAAGAGCAGCCCCTGTCTATGTACTCACCAAATTCATCACTTTATTGCTAAAGATCGCTATGATGCGTAATTTTTTTGTCTTCCAAAATTACTTTTACGTCCAGACAAAAGGAGTCGCAATGGGGGCGGCATTTGCCCCAAATTTAGCGATTATCTTCATGGCCACATATGAGCAACATTTTGTATTGAACAACGTTAACCCATACAGATCTATGATAATGACGTGGATGCGTTACATAGACGATATCATCATGGTTTGGGAAGGAGATAAGTCACAATTAACTGAATTCCACACATGGCTCAACGCTAGGTCTCCTGACATCCAGTTTACCATGGAGTCTAGTTCTTCTACCATACATTTCCTGGATTTAACCATCTATATACAAGAAGACAAGCTATGTACTACACTCTATAGAAAACCGGCTGAAAGAAACTCCCTTTTGCAGTATTTCAGCCACCATCCGAGGGCGTTACGTGATAACTTGCCATTTGGGCAATTTTTGCGTATAAGGCGAAACTGTTCATTGAAAAATAATTATATGGCTGAGTCTGAAGAACTAATCCAACGCTTGATAGACCGAGGATATCCCAAGCGGTTGGTCAAACGAGCAAGAAAAAGAGCATGGTTCAGCCCCGGGAATCCCTCCTGCAATGGAGTACACAAGATGAACCTGAACTAGACCGCTTAATTTGTGTGACGACCTTCTCTACAAAGAGCAATGAGATCAAAAAAGCTGTAAACAAATATTGGAATTTGATCAGTGACGATGTGGGAATAAGAAACCCGCCCATGCATTTGTTTAAAAAAGCTAAAAATATTCAAGAGCATGTGGTTTGTTCCTTCCTTGAGACACCTACACCACCATCACTCACATCGATGTGGAACCTGCAACCCATTGTTGGACACCACAGATGCGGTAACTGTAAAGCCTGTGATTACACCTTACAAATTAAGGAGTTTGTTCATAAACATCACAAAATTGCTCTAAAACACTACACAAACTGCAATACCATGGATGTCATCTACTGCATTGTGTGCCCCTGTCAGATGATATATATAGGGCAAACACAGCAAAAAGTGAAATCAAGAATTTTACAACATTGCAGTCGTATTAGATGTGAAACGGTGGGCGCCCCCCTGGTTGACCATTTCAAGACGCTAAGACATGCACCTGAAGACCTTAAATGGACCGTCCTAGAGAAAGTCAATCTCGGACCAAGAGGTGGCAACATCTGCTCCTTACTGAATTTGCGAGAAATGAAATGGATAACTCACTTCAATTCTATCAATGAAGGACTGAATGAATTAGACAGCAGTTTCATACAGATGACAACAATCTAATGTATAGGGTTCACCTTCCGTAAGGTCATTTCCTGAGTCTCCCCATTATAGACTTGAGTCCCAAGTCCTCCATAGAAGAGTGCATAACAATCTGGATCACCGTATGGACCGCTATAACACCTTGTGAGGCAGTTACGTGGTTTTTGATAAGAAGTAATACGATATAAAGATTTTACTCTAGATCATTATAGGGACCACTCTAACACCCTGTGAGGCAGTTACGTGGTCTTGGACAAAAAGCAATATACGTTTTGATCTTCATTGTTACATCATACATTGTTTAATTATTGAAAAATGCTTTTGATCGAATTAAATAGAGATGTATATATATGGAAATGCTGCCCATTCCACTCTAGACCACTTTAATACCCTGTGATGGCAATTACGTGGTCGGCAAAAATATCATATGCTGTTCCCTCTGTTTAATGATCTACGTATTCTGGGGCGCTTGTTAAGAATAATATAGACATGCTATTCCAATGTGTTTTCCATATAGACCACTTTAATACCCTGTGACGGTAATTACGTGGTCCACCTAAGGATACTTTAGAGACCCTGGCTGATATACCGATAACAGTAATGTTTATCCGCAAGTATATAACATACGGCTAACAATTAAACCTATTTTCCTTCACACTCTAAGAGACAACTAACCGTACCCCAGATAACAATTTCAAAACCTGGTGAACAACATGAACACCTGATTACTCTTCCTATTCTACCTGACTGGTCTTGTAAATACGGGCAGTTCCGTTGCAACACATCCATCTTAAATTAATTACGGGAAGGTTGTTGCACTCAATGTATTAAAATTAATAATAAACCCTATGTTTGATTTTACTAGATCGCCCTATCGCGCGTCTTAGTAACCACGGTAACAAGCTTAGGCTTTCTTTCATTGCCCTCGCGGTCACGTAGTGCGGAAGTGTTTTATTTCACTTTGCAGCGAATGCGAGCGCCACACTCCCGAGTAAATGCTGGAGGTGAATGATGCCGGGGGCGAAGAGTTCTGACTTGTTTCCTTAGGTAAGAGCGATCTAGGCCTTCCCTTCCTCATTAATTTTACGATTAGGCTGCGTGTTGCATCGAGCCTGATTGCAATTCGGTTTTTTCATTTACAGCGACCGAGTCAGAAATGGACTAGGACCCGTGCCTAGATCGGTACGCTACTATACAGGTACAAGCAGGGGTACTCATTTGTTTTCTTCCAACCTTAATTAGAATTTAAAATGCGAGAGCCGTATTCAACCACTGGCTTTATCTTATTTATTTTAATTTATTTTCCTTTAGATTGCCATTTACCTAAGGACTCTCTGCCTCAAACAAGGTACCATTCAGAGAGCCGGTATTTATGCTTTACCGGTCTTAACCGTACATGAGTGGAATTTGGAATTTAGAATTTAAAATCCTGCATTTATTTATATCCTTAGGAATGCTATTGTCAATAAAGTAAAACGTGCAACTCCAGAGCGTCCCAGCAATCCGTATATAAGGTAACCCCTAATAACCTACAATTTTTCCTACATAACCGCTGCTGTGGGTTAGATCAAGCACCCTAAATGTACACTTGAAAGATGTATTTCTGTGTCAATATAATTGAGTCAAAACCCATCTCCTTGTAATAATGCCGAGACCAGAAACCCAATTGACCTAATAGGTAAGGTATTCCCGTTTAGTGTCTTAGATCATCTTGACACTTTTCAGATATATGTTGGAACTACCTTCCGAACAGAACTAAACTGCTAATAACGTCTGCTCCAGGAGCCACCACAGACAGAAACTAGCCTGGTACTCTGCCCTATGTCCCTTTGGACTTAAGTTTAGGGTATACTAAAGTATGGTGCTAATTAATGTACCCCTGTGTAAATAGCCTTCATTAAGTGACTTTTTAGTAATCTCTTTTAAATACCTTTCCCCTATAGGAACTGCCCACCCCCCTCTCACTGTCCTGAAGAAGACCCGCCATGTAAGGGGCAGCATCCCTACAACGAGGGTCGAAACGTCGACTACCAACTAGTACACATAATCAGAGTGCGATTTGGTACACTTGTTACAATATGATGTTACAATAATGTTAACTTGATTTTGGATTAATTCCGGCAAGGCTCCTCTGAGAAGCCATCTTCAATTGTTGAAAGTAATTTACAATTGATTTGTCATTTCACCCACCCACACCTTCCTGAACACTGCACAATCCTTTCCCTTCCCTGTACAGTGGGCACTGCTAAGATGTTATTTATATGAGTATATAAACTATGAAATGAAAAATACAATGAAATACGTTTTGACACTATGTGAATAAACAATAGTGTGCTACAAATAATTCTGTCAACGAATGTTTGTTATTAAACTTAAAGTTACTCTTTGCTGCCCTATGGCCGCGCTGAAGAGGGGGGCTGCTGGCAATGCTTTCTGGGTTTGCTGCCCCGCGGCAAACTAATGTAAGACCGGGGTGAAACACTGCCGCCCCTAAAAGTTGTGCTGCCCCCCTCGCTACGCGACTTAAATGACTGGAGCCAGTTTTGCAGGGAACTCTGTCTTGTGCAGTCAACCATCCTGCCATACATGCATGCCCCTTTTCAGGGATGGCCGGCTATCATTGAAAGGAATATTGTCACATGAGGGTTGTAGAGTTGCCGTCCCTCTTCTTACCCAATTACTCAAGCACATAGGAGAGGAACAGATAGCAGTTAGATGACCTGATGACCTTGTGAATACTTAAGCAAGACTAACTCATGAGGCCTGGCACAAATAACTAACTGAACAGTGTCAAAATGATGACCCACACTCCTTGTATGTCAGACTATTGTTTACAAAAATATTTTTCCATTGGGTGTAGATTTTCTCTTATTATGTAGTTTTTTCAAACAATATTTATAGTTACCAATTTGTAAAAAAAACAAGTAATGTGGCTCAATGTTCTGCTCAGAAGCGCATAGCTGATATTATGAATATCAGGAGTGCTGAATACCAAGGCTGTGTAGCCTTATTTCCATCTCAACCACCATTATAAACTCTTGGCCTTTTTTACTCCACTCTCGCGGTTCTTTTTCAATCCTGCTTTCTCCCTTTGTCACTGTTTCCCATCTCTCTCTTCCCTCTTTTGTCTTTTTTGTTCTTACTCTTACTGGAAATCTGATGGGAAGTAATTAGTGCATTCCCTAAAAATAAGCACTGTTGGGCTCCACTTGCAACTACCGGCTCCAATGAAGCACTGTCTGTCAGACAATATTTTGGTTTTGACATTCTCGTACACACCCCAACTCTCAGCGTGCAGTGCCCCAGGGCTGAGACTAACGTCATTCGCACAAATTAACACAGACACCAGATTTTTCAAGTGAATTCATTTTAATGGTGGTACACGGGTAGGGGTACTAGACGGTCTTCACAGACAGCACCTCATTTTCCATGGTGTGAATTTATAGTAATCATTCTTTAAAAAAAAAAGATGGCAGACAGAATGCTGAACGTTGTCAAACATGCACCCTGGCTGATGAGGGGTGATAACCTGAAACCGGTCCCAGGATGCTTGTTTACAGTCGAGGCAGGACCTAGACAGACAGTTTGGACTGGACTGTTCCCATGGGGAGCAGGGTCAAGACTGATTTGCATTTGGTTTGGTCTAACTAGACTGGCATGGAGAACAAAAAAACTATGGCTTCAACTCATATCTGTGACTGTAGGTGAATGTTTGATTAATTCAGCACTCTGTCCATCATATGTTCTTTATTTTTTTCATTTCAGCCAATGAGACCATCTATCTTATCTTAATTCACGTTCACTGTCTGAATGCATCACAGATGTACAGAGAGTATTACATTCTCTGCATTATAAATATCAATAATAAATATGTAGCACTGTAAGTCAGAACACAAGATGCCTTCAGTGATAAGCAGGGGCCACTGAGCTGTAGTTCTACTCATGGTCCCAGAGATCATCTGAGTGTGAGTGGAGACTCTCACTGTAGTCTCCTACTGCTGCACAAGTGTGTGAATAGGTGCACACTTTGACTCTCTTGTTAGGTGGAGGTCTCTGCACCCTCTGCATCACCAGGAAGTGTTAGGAGTTGATCACTGGTCCAGAAAGAGATTTGTACCAGTGGAGTAGCATCCAAACCAAGGCGCTAGTAGAAAGTTACATTTACTTTAGTGAACTGGGAACAAGTGAAATTGTGACCAATTGGCGGAAGGAAGGGCGCTTAGGCTAATGTTCTTGTGTGCTGTAGGCCTCTGCTCATGGAAGCTCATGGTTGGATCACTAAAGCTCAGGAGGTACTCATAAGAGGGAGTCTAAAAGCAAATGCTTCTTTGACCACCAATACAAAGTTTCCACACTGAGAACCATCTATTGCTGCAGCCACAGTGAGAAACATGTCCACTCGGATCCAGACAGGTATTTCTTGGTACGATCCTCCTGGGTGTTTTTACTCATGGGTAATACCGTAGATTTCTGCTACTATATTCCAAATTCCCATCACGACTGTCTTGGCCGTGATGATTATGGCTATCGCCTTGTGCCCCGTGTTCATGGTGGTGCTCCAAGGTGTGGTGGAGGGGTGGTTCCCGTTGCCATTGATGGTGTTCACCCTGCTGAAGTTGAGGGCCAGATTGTTGAAAGTGGGTGTAGTATCTGGGGGCATACAACATGGCTTTTGCCATGGCAGCTGCTGGGGAATAGGAGCCCGCAGAGAATCCTCCAAGCAGCGAAGATAATCCGCTTGAGGCAAGCTGAAAGAGAAGGAAGAAGGAATGTGTAAATAACACCAACCATCAGAGGTTTAGTCAAGACAGACGGACATTCTTCAAAGAGTGATAACATCCATTGGAAGAGATTGTCTAAGACCAAAGATGGATGACACCAAAAGAGCACAACTTCCACAGAGGGGGGGGGCTTTAGCTATCCAGGATGTTCCTATCAATGAAGTGTGCTCTCATTAAACATTACCTTTCCACATAAGGACAAGCTCAAGCTGTGGAAAGATGTTTCTTTAGGAAATTCTGATATTATAGGACTTGTCTTAGAATTGTGGAAAAATATTTGTATCTGAGACATGGCTTATCATCATCATTGACTCCCTTAAAGAAGAACATCCTTAGAGCTGTGGAGAGATGTTTCTATCATGGACATGTCTTATAATAGGGAATGTTCCTGCTTACAGAAGGATATCCTGGAGCCAGGAAGAATTGTTACTATCAGGGGCAGGGCTTATCTTTAAAACAGTGCCCCTTTACAGTAGAACCAGCTGTAGCTGTGGAGAGTTGTTTCTTTATGAAATTCTGATGTTATATGAATTATTTTTTAACACCCTGGAGCTGTGAAAAGATATTTATTTTAAGGAGATATCAGATAAAGGACATATTATGCACTAATTGATGTATCCAACATTTAATTGAAACATCCCTCAATAATCCAGGGTGTGTACCCATCACAGAAGGCATAGTGATTCGTGTCAGGATGAAATGCAGCCCCTCATCCTTCCAATGACCCATAAGATCAACATGTGAAGTCTCAGTGCCTGCAAACCTTGGGCCACACTGCAGCAAATGTTGTATATTTTCTACTTTTCACCCAGCTAGCTATTGATCAAGAAATATGATGTTCAATGAATTGCACCAGCATATAACCAACATAGCTGAAACATTACACTGTATAAAGGCATATATATATAACAGTAGTCACGGTTGTCGACGGGGGCATTCATGACTATGGGATTTTAGATTTTCTATCAGCGTATCCCATATTTCTGCTACAAATCAGTTACTCAAGCCTGCACAATGGTCTCTGTGTAAGTGTACACTCTCCGTCTTGAGCCATGTAACTCAAAACTCATATATCAAAACCATCTGTAGAATTCCCCCATTTTTCGCATTATCGTTTTGATTTGAGACCTGCAAGGTTCCAGCACAACACTGTAAGGTTCTTGTAGTTTAATAGTGGTGGTTCGCTCAAATCTAGGGATTGCCCCCTCTCAGTCCTGATCTAGCAGAGGGTAGTTGGTAGATTAGCAATTTTAGATTTTTCAACGTGGACATTCACTTTAACCAACCTGTTCTACCTGGCTTGGGGTGGCATCCCTTCTCCCATCATGCCGTATAATGATCATTGCACAGAGGACTGGGTTTGTGCGGTTTGGTGTTATGCTGTCGTGTTTCCACTAGATTAGGCTTGGGCCCAGGACCCCAGACGGTCTGTGCTGATCTTATCTGAAGTAAATTGAACTCGAAATGGATCATCGACCCATTAGGGTAAGTGGGTTGGTCCAGGTTTACTAGACCTGCCCCCGAGAATCATTGATTTAGTCAAATGCTTCACTATAGTAATGCCCGTTGGCAGCTAGGATGTCAGATCTAATTATGGACCAACAGTTTCTTCTCTGTCTGATCCAATGGATCACCTTATTGATTAGCGTCTCTTTATCCTCCCATGTTTCTGGCAAAATGGGTGGAGCATTTATTATATGAATTCTCCAACTATTTCTTCCCCTTGGGGTCAAAAGGCCAGGATAAATAATTTCAGACCTATGTCCAATGTTCGTTCTGTGGGATAATTGGTCCCCCAGGGGTTAAATCTTACTCTCCCACCTCTTACCGAGTTCAGTGATACAGTCTGTAAGAGCAGAGTATTGCAATAGTCCTTACAGAGTTCAGTCACACAGTCTGTAAGAGTAGAGTATTGACAGGTTAATGAGGATTGAGGGGTTCGATAGCCTCTTTGGATTAACTTTCTGTTGGGAACCTACTATCAATCTTTGAAGGAAATGCTGAAAACTGATTCATGTGGTTCTACTGCACATCTAATACTCTGGTGTGAACTCCCCAGCTCAAGCACATTCTTTATAGTGGGCATCACCAAGCCTTTGCTATCCCTGTTGCACTACATGTGTATAAATAAAGTTGTCACCTGTTAATATTGTCCACACAAACATCATGATAAGTTACCCTTCGTGGCTCAGTAAACATCTCTTCAGTAATAACTCAGAACGAAGATTCTGAAATTGGGATGCCCAATATTGGTTCCGCCCTCATATTCAGCATGGCCATGGACTATGTAAATGATGTCTCTTAGAATGAATGTATATAGATGTATCTCACATGGTTATCCTAAAATCTACTATGGATCCAGGGGTCACAGACATGCGATGGGCACTCATCCAAAGCAAACAACACTCAGTTGATAAATTGAAATCAATGACTTCATAGCCGATGACTCACAATTTTTAACATCCTGCTTATTGATTCTTTATCAAAGTCCCTGAATTATTACAAAATGAAGACGCCTAGAAATCCGAATATCTCCTATAAAAAAATTCTCATTAGTTGACATTCAATCTGGGACTCCAAATTAATAAGCCTTCTGCCCCCAAATAATGGCTGGCAATTGATGATTACTATTGCTACCCAATCAATAATGACCAGTGAGAACTTCAAACAGAGGACTTGCACTCAACAGCCCTCAAACTTTCAACTTTTGACTTAAATTGTTGTCTCTAAACCAATGACTCTGTACAATAAATCCAACCAAGGCCTCAATTAATGGCTCTTGATCGATAACTTCTAATTGACCAATCTCGATCGACAGCTCCAAATCAGTGGATGGCAATAAAATACTTTCAATGACTCTCAACTGACTACGAATCTTTGACTTCCATTTATTTTCTCCAAATAAATGACTCCAGTTGACTTCTTATTATGAATTATCCCCATTTAATGAGTGCCATTCAAATGCTACTGATCTTCAACTCATCAGATTCATTATCAATTACTTCTAATTGATGACTTCAATTATATGAGACTCAGTGATGACATTCACTGATAGCTATCCAATGATACCTTATCAGGTTGCTCCAAAGCAGCAACTCCAAGTAAACAGCTCTGAGTCCATGAACACAATTTGATAAGTCCTAACTAATGATCTCTGATTGATACTTCTAATTGGAAGCCCAGTTGAAACACTTCAATCAATCATTGCAAATTATTGGTTCACAAACCCGAGGACCCGTCTAAGAGCCTGTAGATTAGAGAAAAGCTCCTAAAAAAACTCTCGACACAGACCTACTGTATGCTTATCTGACCCATGCTCCATTGCAGTCGGCCTAAAACTTGGACTTTGTCCCAGTTTAGTGTGACTAGATAGCGACGAGTGGCGCTTTGAGCTTTTAGGTGCTAGAATGCAATTGTTTTTTATTAATCTTTGAAAATCCCTATCTCTGGTTCCCTACATTGGATGTTTGTCGTTTGGGCTTGTTTTGGAGATAGAAATACTCTCTCTTTTTATAAATTGGCATTGGATTTTTGTTACGTTGTATTTTTTACCTATTTACTATTGGTGGTATTACATGCATTACACATACCTATCTCCTAAATTAAGCTGACTGCTCTTTTGCTGAGCTCCAAAGGAATGAGGAAAGATTAATTTACTGTGACTTGACTGGACCTATTAGTGATTGTGCTATTATTACTAGTAGAGGATGAATACCCCACCTAATAATAAACAACTTTCCTACAATCATGATTAGCAATTACTCCTAATTGATGACTGCCAGTATGTGACACATAATGATGACAGTCAAGGACAGCTATCCAGTGATACCTTATCAGGTACCACAGTTGATAGCTCCACAGCAGCAACTCTGAGTCAGCGACTCCAAGTCAATGAGAGCAGTTTGAGGACTCCTAACCAATGATCTCTAATTGATATTCCTGATTGTAAACCCAATTCAATCACTCCAATCAATCACTCCAAATTAGTGACCTATGATTAATGATGACTTACTCCTAAACTCTGGCTTCTACTAGAGCACTTATGATTAATGACTCTCAAACAATAATCCTGATTCCTGATCAATAATTTCATATAGCTGGCTCCCACTCTATGGCTGAAGGTCTCTGATTCCGAAACAAGGTTATGAAGTTTAAGACCAGATCAAACGCCTGCAGTCATAGGTTTCCAGTTGATGACTCTGATTAATAAAACCTAAAGGATCACTCCCAAATGCTACCAACCCACACCTTGCACTCAGTAGTTACCACTCAAAGAGCACCATTAACAGACTCCTGATTCAGGATCTAATTTAGGGAACTGTCTGCACTAACTCCTAGTCAGTGACATCTGGTTAGTGGCCACTAATTTATCAAAATAATCAGACTCCTAACGATCCCTGTCAATGCTATGTCTTAAACAACTCTCAATTACTGACTCTCAGTCCGTAACCTCCCTTTATGTACTCCCTTCCATGACTCACTTTCATGAACTGTAATTCAGAGACTTCCATTTAGATACTCTTATTCAGTTACATATAGTCAGCGAGTCACTCTCAGTGACTATCATTCACTGACTCCCATTCAGTGGCTTAGTTTCAGTGACTCCAATTAAGTGATTCCCATCGTTGAATATCACTAATCTCATTCTGAGGCTCTCATTCAGTGGCTGCTGCTTCAGTGGCTTGTGTTAAATAGTTTTCATTCAGTGAGTATAACTGAGTGACTACATTCAGGACAATCGTCCCCACATACTGAGCATGTCCTACTTCCACAACCCTGCCATGGCTTATTGCTGAGGACGCGGCAGCCATGTTTGTTCTTACCATGAAACAGAGGCCGAGCAGCGTGGCCAGGAGCGCGAGAGCCCCCAGGCTGATGAGGATGATCTGCCAGTCACTCAGGTCTTCGACATTTATAAAGCCTCCTCCGCTGAGTGTGGTTGTTCCTGTGGGAGATGTAAGGAAAAGGTTTAGGGGTGTTAGGTGCAACACTCAGTCTTTGGCAGTCCATACACAACTTCTATAGTACATTTCAACAGTGTTCTAGATGTGGATGCGGATGATTACATACAACCTCCAAGGGCTCCCTCAAGGCAGACCCCCGGGTGCCATGAAGCCCTTAGGCAGGCTTCAGGTATCCAGAACTGAAGTCAGTGCTATGCTGAGTCTGGCCAGTAGAGATCAGAGTACCTAAAGGCAGTCACTGCTATTAAGACTATGTGAAGACTGCAGGTGCCAGGGTTGTAACAGACACCCCTGACAGGTAAACTATCATTTTGAGCATTTGGTCTCTTATATAACTTTGCAATCTTCATTGTTTTGAGCACTGTGGGATTGGCAACCCGGGATCTGCTGTAGCACCTCATGAGCAGGGCAGGTGCATTGTCACCAAACACACTTGTCTGTTCCCTGATTGTACAAAGGCAAAACACCTAGGGGCAAATTTATGAGATTCTCATGCAGCTCCGCTTAGCATGTCACCTTGCTGCACCCCGCTGCTCCAGAGGCAGGACTGCGCCACATTTAAATGATTTGGTGCATTCCAGTCCTTTCCCCTTGCATCGGTCCCTTTTCAGCATCTGAGCGCTAACGAAGCCCTCCTTGCACCATTGTACAAAGTTTCCTGTGTTGTAGGCAGGATTGTTTATTTGCAGGAAGGGGCACCTTCATGCACAAAAACAATCCATAGAGGTGTTTTCCTCTATCTATATGCAGCACTCATAGAAAGGGGAACTAAAGATATTTCTCCTTATTATGCCCCACCTGGGCTTATTCCCATATTTACAAGTTCTTGTAATTTTGGGGGAGCATAAAAAACCACAGGATTTGCTTTGCAACACCCACCGTAACGCCCATGAACCGCTGCCTTTATTTTTTGGGGGAGTTTTTTATAGCACAAGCTAGACCCTAAGGTGTCAGAGAACTTGGCACGAGTGCCAGTTACATTACAGATGGACACATGCATTTTTTGGAAGGCACGGGAGGTTGCATGATTTCTACAGAATCGCAGGATGTTGTGTGACCCAGCCTAAGATCGAACCCAGTTCCCGTGCTACAGGTCGACCACGATACCTCTTAGGCCACATACTCTCCCGTGCACAGAGTAAGGCAACGCACTGATTTGCACTACATTGCTTTGCTCCAGCTTTATGAAGTCATTCAAAGCCACGCAATGTGGCTTTGGGTGACTTCATGAATCTGACTTGAACGCCTCCGTCAGACATGTAACAATATGAGTGGTGCAAACATGACGCAAGCCTCTCATAAATATCACCCTAAAGTAGAAGCAAAAGTGTGAAACAGAGAGGGCTGTGGCATGCTTGGCGGCTGTAACCTCTGGCCAGTTGTGTTCAAGCAGGTGCAGACTTATTCAGTATTGTCCATGCTGCTGATCACTCTGTTTTTCTAGCATGCCACATGGTTCCCTGTGGCCTGTTGTATCCATGTATCCCTGCCCATGAGTGTTATGCTTTTCTTGCATGCCATGTGTGGCCCGGAGGCCTGTTGTACCCATTCACCCATGCTTCTGAGCATTTCCCTTTTCTTGCATGATGCCAATGCCATGAACCTGTAAGACTGTTTTACTAGGAGCCTGGCCAGGCAGGGTACATGGTGCAGCTGGCCACAAAACAGTGTGTGTATGTGTGTTGTGATGTGTGTGTGTGTCTCTCTCTGAAAAAAAAAAAAACCTATATTGTGACAGTCTAGTCAGTGCCATCACAGGCAATGACAACTTTATGCAACTGCCTCTTTTAAACTACTGGCTGAACAAGGATAGTCAAGAAATAGAGGCTGAAGTGTGTAGAACCTTCCTAGACTTTTGCTTAATTCTAACAAAACTGTTCCAATATATTTGTGAAAACAGCTGGCTTAGGCTGAAAGAGAAGGGTGTATCGCCTGTACTGTGAAGGGAGGGAATGGAAACCAGGAGGATGCTACCTGCAAACATGTAAATGTGTGCAATTTGTTAATAAGCACATCTAAAGGCAGCTTAAAATCCAATATTAGCTGTAATTGATGGAGATTTAATTTATTTGAGGCTTTATGTGATTTTTACTAGTTTTTGTAAATATGTTTTTTTGTTCTTTAATTAATCCTATTACTAAAAAGCTGTAAACATATCCTTGCACTAAGTAGAGTCTTTTGGCTATTACTAAATATATACATTTTTAAAACATGACTCTTTTTGCTCACTTAACATTAGCTTATTTTACAATATGTGCAGTAATGTTGCCACCTTTCTCACACAAATATGTCCATTTGTTTACTTTTTGCTACAGTGGAAGGGTTAAGAGCTGGGAGTTGAAAAAGAAAAGCAATTATCCCTCTGTATGTTTTAAGAATCATTTAAAAAATATTTACATAACTCTCAGACACTTCGAAGTGATTTCTACACTTGTTTCCTAATTTACGTTTAGATATCAAATGGTAAAATATACTAAATGTACAAATTTTTCCAGTTTATTTACTGTTAGGCCCCTAAATATACTGGTCCAAAACCCTGTGCCTTTCCTATGTCAGGTGTAATAGATTTGTATGTCTCACCTGGACAGAGCATGCACTGTCTTTTCAAAACATTTTGTTTATAGTTAGTTTGCTTGGAGGCTACCCATAACATACCACTGGCTGTCTTCAAACCCACTCTAAATCACATGCTTCCTGATGGTTGGCACTGTGGTCGCCACTTCCCTCTTCTTGCATGTGGCCCTGCCCAGGAGCACAGCCCAAGTACTTGTGTTCTAACACTCCTTTGTGCCTTTTGTAGCTATTTATTTCTTTTTGTTGAGACACTCTACAGAGGGCCCATTTTGTAGCTGACTCTAATATCAGCTCCCTCCCAATACCCCCATTATCCGTGTTTGCTTGTTCCGTCCTACCCATTTTGCATGTCGCCCTTCCTCCCATTGCTGTGTTGATCCCATCCCAGCATAACTA
The DNA here is from genome assembly GCF_964261635.1 of Lissotriton helveticus. Lineage (NCBI taxonomy): Eukaryota > Metazoa > Chordata > Amphibia > Caudata > Salamandridae > Lissotriton > Lissotriton helveticus. The sequence goes on from NC_136065.1 coordinate 69,012,322, forward strand.
AGGGTACTTAGTCAAATATTTCTGTGACTTAACTTCGGAGAAGAATTGGTGGCTCGCTTGAATGTTTTCAGTTAAAGTGTATGTTCTGTGGAGAGATGAATCCCACAGTGTAATTAAATCATTAAATGTTCCTTTCCACAGAATTATGGACAGCAAACTTTCAAATGAAAGTATTTCATTTTGGAAATGTTTTTGTAGCATCCTTTTATGCCTCTAAAGAAGATGTTCTCCAGCCCTTGTCTTCCTGGCCTGTCCCGCCTGCTTCTTCTCCAACCCATCACCCTGTCTCTGTTTTCCCTCTCCTTCCGCTCATGTGTCTTCTCCCACTCCCCTCCCATCCCTTTCCCCTTTTTTATTCACACCGCCCGAGCAGACAGAAAGAAAACAAGTGTTCTGAAGTGGCCAGCATTGGCTGCTTCATAATACTTTTTTTGCCAGTCCTGTTATCCACCCCCATACCAAGGCTTCTTTAAACTGCAGTGTAATTCTTTTTTAGTGTATTGACTCCCATAGTCACAGTGTTTTCTGTCATACAGAGAGATGCAATGGTACTGTAAATATACATGTCAATATTTCCCATTGCACCATCCAGAATTCAAATCAGTAATCCTCCTGTTTGATACACAAACATATGGAGTGATTGCATCAACCACCTGAGCATTTATAGAAGAACAAATAGTCTTTCACGGATTGGTTTTAAATGCAGTTACTTTTCATTTAAGTTGTGTGCATCATGTCTAGGTGAAAATCCAACAGACGAGCAACAAAAATGTTGTTCTTTTAAGCCATGTCCCTGATCCCACACTCAGTGATCACGCCCCCGTTGTATGACTTTGACTGTTGTCAAGAACCCTGAAGAGAGGCCTCCCTTACCACAATTGATGACTTTATTGAACTTGTGGCTCATGGAGGAACCTACTCAAACCCTCCTCTTAGCTCAGCCACCACCTCATGTTTCTTTCAATTTCTGTTTCACCGCTGCCAGGATGAATGATGCTAGGTTGCATGTGCAATCTTCTCTACTAGGTCCTGCTTGACCTGAAATATGAGGAACCTCTTCCCACAAGGCTCTGACTGACAAGACCTTTATCCAGCTCAAGCATTGAAACAGTGGATTGATTGGTGAAGCCCTGATAGGTTCCCTGTTGCTTAAGCTCTGCTGTTATGATGACCACCTAGCCAATGGTTCATGCGAAGCTTTGAACAAAGGAGGAATACAAAATGACTTGCCACTTAAACTTGTAGCTGTTGTGGCAACTGTTGTTTCTGATGTAGTGGCAGCTGTTGTGGAAACTGTTGTTTTTGATGTAGTGACAGCTGTTGTGGCAACTGTTGTTACTCCTGTAGTAGCGGCAGTGGTAATGGCTGTTGTTGTTGCTATTGTAGCAGCTTTTGTTGCTGCTGTAGTGGCAGCTGAGGTGGCTATTGTTGTTATTGCTGTTGTGGCTGCAGTGGTAGCTACTGTTGTTGGTTCTGTAGTGGCAGCTGTAGTGAGGGCTGTTGTTGCTGCAGTTGTACCAGCCATTGTAGCTGCAGTAATGGTAGTAGTTTTTGCTGTTGTAGCAGCCGTTGTTGCTGCTGTTGTAGCAGCCGTTGTTGCTACTGTAGTGGCAGCTGTAGTTTCACCTGTTGTTGGGGCTGTTGTTGTATCTGTTGTTGCTGCTGTTGTGGCTGCAGTTGTGGCTATTGTTGTTATTGCTGTTGTGGCTGCAGTGGTAGCTACTGTTGTTGGTTCTGTAGTGGCAGCTGTAGTGATGGCTGTTGTTGCTGCAGTTGTACCAGCTGTTGTAGCTGCTGTTGTGACAGCGGTTGTTGCTGTTGTATCAGCCGATATTGCTGCTGTTGTAGCAGCCGTTGTTGCTGCTGTTGTAGCAGCCGTTGTTGCTGCTGTAGTGGCAGCTGTAGTTTCACCTGTTGTTGGGGCTGTTGTTGTGTCTGTTGTTGCTGCTATTGTGGCTGCAGTTGTGGCTATTGTTGTTATTGCTGTTGTGGCTGCAGTGGTAGCTGCTGTTGTTGGTTCTGTAGTGGCAGCTGTAGTGATGGCTGTTGTTGCTGCAGTTGTACCAGCTGTTGTAGCTGCTGTAGTGACAGCAGTTGTTGCTGTTGTAGTAGCCGTTGTTGCTGCTGTTGTTCCAGTGGTTGTTTCTGCTGTTGTAGCAGCTGTTATTGCTGCTGTTGTGGCAGCTGTAGTTTCACCAGTTGTTGGGGCTGTTGTTGTATCTGTTGTTGCTGCTGTTGTGGCTGCAGTTGTTGCTATTGTTGTTATTGCTGTTGTGGTTGCAGTGGTAGCTGCTGTTGTTGGTTCTGTAGTGGCAGCTGTAGTGATGGCCGTTGTTGCTGCAGTTGTACCAGCTGTTGTAGCTGCTGTAGTGACAGCAGTTGTTGCTGTTGTATTAGCCGTTGTTGCTGCTGTTGTTCCAGTGGTTGTTTCTGCTGTTGTAGCAGCTGTTGTTGCTGCTGTTGTGGCAGCTGTAGTTTCACCAGTTGTTGAGGCTGTTGTTGTATCTGTTGTTGCTGCTGTTGTGGCTGCAGTTGTTGCTATTGTTGTTATTGCTGTTGTGGCTGCAGTGGTAGCTACTGTTGTTGGTTCTCTAGTGGCAGCTGTAGTGATGGCTGTTATTGCTACAGTTGTACCAGCTGTTGTAGCTGCTGTAGTGACAGCAGTTGTTGCTGTTGTATCAGCCGTTGTTGCTGCTTTTGTAGCAGCCGTTGTTTCTGCTGTTGTAGCAGCCGTTGTTGCTGCTGTAGTGGCAGCTGTAGTTTCACCTGTTGTCGGCGCTGTTGTTGTATCTGTTGTTGCTGCTGTTGTGGCTGCAGTTGTGGCTATTGTTGTTATTGCTGTTGTGGCTGCAGTGGTAGCTACTGTTGTTGGTTCTGTAGTGGCAGCTGTACTGATGGCTCTTGTTGCTGCAGTTGTACCAGCCATTGTAGTTGCTGTAATGGCAGCGGTTTTTGCTGTTGTAGCAGCCATTGTTGCTGCTGTTGTAGCAGCCGTTGTTGCTGCTGTAGTGGCAGCTGTAGTTTCACCTGTTGTTGGGGCTGTTGTTGTATCTGTTGTTGCTGCTGTTGTGGCTGCAGTTGTGGCTATTGTTGTTATTGCTGTTGTGGCTGCAGTGGTAGCAACTGTTGTTGGTTCTGTAGTGGCAGCTGTAGTGATGGCTGTTGTTGCTGGAGTTGTACCAGCTGTTGTAGCTGCTGTAGTGACAGCAGTTGTTGCTGTTGTAGCAGCCGTTGTTGCTGCTGTTGTAGCAGCCGTTGTTGCTGCTGTAGTGGCAGCTGTAGTTTCACCTGTTGTTGGGGCTGTTGTTGTATCTGTTGTTGCTGCTGTTGTGGCTGCAGTTGTGGCTATTGTTGTTATTGCTGTTGTGGCTGCAGTGGTAGCTACTGTTGTTGGTTCTGTAGTGGCAGCTGTAGTGATGGCTGTTGTTGCTGCAGTTGTACCAGCCATTGTAGCTGCTGTAATGGTAGTAGTTTTTACTGTTGTAGCAGCCATTGTTGCTGCTGTTGTAGCAGTCGTTGTTGCTGCTGTAGTGGCAGCTGTAGTTTCACCTGTGGTCGGGGCTGTTGTTGTATCTGTTGTTGCTGCTGTTGTGGCTGCAGTTGTGGCTATTGTTGTTATTGCTGTTGTGGCTGCAGTGGTAGCTACTGTTGTTGGTTCTGTAGTGGCAGCTGTAGTGATGGCTGTTGTTGCTGGAGTTGTACCAGCTGTTGTAGCTGCTGTAGTGACAGCAGTTGTTGCTGTTGTATCAGCAGTTGTTGCTGCTGTTGTAGCAGCCGTTGTTGCTGCTGTTGTAGCAGCCGTTGTTGCTGCTGTAGTGGCAGCTGTAGTTTCACCTGTTGTTGGGGCTGTTGTTGTATCTGTTGTTGCTGCTGTTGTGGCTGCAGTTGTGGCTATTGTTGTTATTGCTGTTGTGGCTGCAGTGGTAGCTACTGTTGTTGGTTCTGTAGTGGCAGCTGTAGTGATGGCTGTTGTTGCTGCAGTTGTACCAGCCTTTGTAGCTGCTGTGATGGTAGTAGTTTTTACTGTTGTAGCAGCCATTGTTGCTGCTGTTGTAGCAGCCGTTGTTGCTGCTGTAGTGGCAGCTGTAGTTTCACCTGTGGTCGGGGCTGTTGTTGTATCTGTTGTTGCTGCTGTTGTGGCTGCAGTTGTGGCTATTGTTGTTATTGCTGTTGTGGTTGCAGTGGTAGCTACTGTTGTTGGTTCTGTAGTGGCAGCTGTAGTGATGGCTGTTGTTGCTGCAGTTGTACCAGCTGTTGTAGCTGCTGTAGTGACAGCGGTTGTTGCTGTTGTATCAGCCGATGTTGCTGCTGTTGTAGCAGCCGTTGTTGCTGCTGTTGTAGCAGCCATTGTTGCTGCTGTAGTGGCAGCTGTAGTTTCACCTGTTGTTGGGGCTGTTGTTGATGCTGTTGTGGCTGCAGTTGTGGCTATTGTTGTTATTGTTGTTGTGGCTGCAGTGGTAGCTGCTGTTGTTGGTTCTGTAGTGGCAGCTGTAGTAATGGCTGTTGTTGCTGCAGTTGTACCGGCTGTTGTAGCTGCTGTAGTGACAGCAGTTGTTGCTGTTGTAGTAGCCGTTGTTGCTGCTGTTGTACCAGTGGTTGTTTCTGCTGTTGTAGCAGCTGTTGTTGCTGCTTTTGTGGCAGCTGTAGTTTCACCTGTTGTTGTATCTGTTGTTGCTGCTGTTGTGGCTGCAGTTGTTGCTATTGTTGTTATAGCTGTTGTGGCTGCAGTGGTAGCTACTGTTGTTGGTTCTGTAGTGGCAGCTGTACTGATGGCTGTTGTTGCTGCAGTTGTACCAGCCATTGTAGTTGCTGTAATGGCAGCGGTTTTTGCTGTTGTAGCAGCCATCGTTGCTGCTGTTGTAGCAGCCGTTGTTGCTGCTGTAGTGGCAGCTGTAGTTTCACCTGTGGTTGGGGCTGTTGTTGTATCTGTTGTTGCTGCTGTTGTGGCTGCAGTTGTGGCTATTGTTGTTATTGCTGTTGTGGCTGCAGTGGTATCTACTGTTTTTGGTTCTGTAGTGGCAGCTGTAGTGATGGCTGTTGTTGCTGCAGTTGTACCAGCTGTTGTAGCTGCTGTAGTGACAGCAGTTGTTGCTGTTGTATCAGCCGTTGTTGCTGCTGTTGTAGCAGCCGTTGTTGCTGCTGTAGTGGCAGCTGTAGTTTCACCTGTTGTTGGGGCTGTTATTGTATCTGTTGTTGCTGCTGTTGTGGCTGCAGTTGTGGCTATTTTTGTTATTGCTGTTGTGGCTGCAGTGGTAGCTACTGTTGTTGGTTCTCTAGTGGCAGCTGTAGTGATGGCTGTTATTGCTACAGTTGTACCAGCTGTTGTAGCTGCTGTAGTGACAGCAGTTGTTGCTGTTGTATCAGCCGTTGTTGCTGCTGTTGTAGCAGCCGTTGTTTCTGCTGTTGTAGCAGCCATTGTTGCTGCTGTAGTGGCAGCTGTAGTTTCACCTGTTGTCGGCGCTGTTGTTGTATCTGTTGTTGCTGCTGTTGTGGCTGCAGTTGTGGCTATTGTTGTTATTGCTGTTGTGGCTGCAGTGGTAGCTACTGTTGTTGGTTCTGTAGTGGCAGCTGTACTGATGGCTCTTGTTGCTGCAGTTGTACCAGCCATTGTAGTTGCTGTAATGGCAGCGGTTTTTGCTGTTGTAGCAGCCATTGTTGCTGCTGTTGTAGCAGCCGTTGTTGCTGCTGTAGTGGCAGCTGTAGTTTCACCTGTTGTTGGGGCTGTTGTTGTATCTGTTGTTGCTGCTGTTGTGGCTGCAGTTGTGGCTATTGTTGTTATTGCTGTTGTGGCTGCAGTGGTAGCAACTGTTGTTGGTTCTGTAGTGGCAGCTGTAGTGATGGCTGTTGTTGCTGGAGTTGTACCAGCTGTTGTAGCTGCTGTAGTGACAGCAGTTGTTGCTGTTGTATCAGCAGTTGTTGCTGCTGTTGTAGCAGCCGTTGTTGCTGCTGTTGTAGCAGCCGTTGTTGCTGCTGTAGTGGCAGCTGTAGTTTCACCTGTTGTTGGGGCTGTTGTTGTATCTGTTGTTGCTGCTGTTGTGGCTGCAATTGTGGCTATTGTTGTTATTGCTGTTGTGGCTGCAGTGGTAGCTACTGTTGTTGGTTCTGTAGTGGCAGCTGTAGTGATGGCTGTTGTTGCTGCAGTTGTACCAGCCATTGTAGCTGCTGTAATGGTAGTAGTTTTTACTGTTGTAGCAGCCATTGTTGCTGCTGTTGTAGCAGCCGTTGTTGCTGCTGTAGTGGCAGCTGTAGTTTCACCTGTGGTCGGGGCTGTTGTTGTATCTGTTGTTGCTGCTGTTGTGGCTGCAGTTGTGGCTATTGTTGTTATTGCTGTTGCGGCTGCAGTGGTAGCTACTGTTGTTGGTTCTGTAGTGGCAGCTGTAGTGATGGCTGTTGTTGCTGGAGTTGTACCAGCTGTTATAGCTGCTGTAGTGACAGCAGTTGTTGCTGTTGTATCAGCAGTTGTTGCTGCTGTTGTAGCAGCCGTTGTTGCTGCTGTTGTAGCAGCCGTTGTTGCTGCTGTAGTGGCAGCTGTAGTTTCACCTGTTGTTGGGGCTGTTGTTGTATCTGTTGTTGCTGCTGTTGTGGCTGCAGTTGTGGCTATTGTTGTTATTGCTGTTGTGGCTGCAGTGGTAGCTACTGTTGTTGGTTGTGTAGTGGCAGCTGTAGTGATGGCTGTTGTTGCTGCAGTTGTACCAGCCTTTGTAGCTGCTGTGATGGTAGTAGTTTTTACTGTTGTAGCAGCCATTGTTGCTGCTGTTGTAGCAGCCGTTGTTGCTGCTGTAGTGGCAGCTGTAGTTTCACCTGTGGTCGGGGCTGTTGTTGTATCTGTTGTTGCTGCTGTTGTGGCTGCAGTTGTGGCTATTGTTGTTATTGCTGTTGTGGTTGCAGTGGTAGCTACTGTTGTTGGTTCTGTAGTGGCAGCTTTAGTGATGGCTGTTGTTGCTGCAGTTGTACCAGCTGTTGTAGCTGCTGTAGTGACAGCGGTTGTTGCTGTTGTATCAGCCGATGTTGCTGCTGTTGTAGCAGTCGTTGTTGCTGCTGTTGTAGCAGCCGTTGTTGCTGCTGTAGTGGCAGCTGTAGTTTCACCTGTTGTTGAGGCTGTTGTTGTATCTGTTGTTGATGCTGTTGTGGCTGCAGTTGTGGCTATTGTTGTTATTGCTGTTGTGGCTGCAGTGGTAGCTGCTGTTGTTGGTTCTGTAGTGGCAGCTGTAGTAATGGCTGTTGTTGCTGCAGTTGTACCGGCTGTTGTAGCTGCTGTAGTGACAGCAGTTGTTGCTGTTGTAGTAGCCGTTGTTGCTGCTGTTGTACCAGTGGTTGTTTCTGCTGTTGTAGCAGCTGTTGTTGCTGCTTTTGTGGCAGCTGTAGTTTCACCTGTTGTTGGGGCTGTTGTTGTATCTGTTGTTGCTGCTGTTGTGGCTGCAGTTGTTGCTATTGTTGTTATTGCTGTTGTGGCTGCAGTGGTAGCTACTGTTGTTGGTTCTGTAGTGGCAGCTGTACTGATGGCTGTTGTTGCTGCAGTTGTACCAGCCATTGTAGTTGCTGTAATGGCAGCGGTTTTTGCTGTTGTAGCAGCCATCGTTGCTGCTGTTGTAGCAGCCGTTGTTGCTGCTGTAGTGGCAGCTGTAGTTTCACCTGTGGTTGGGGCTGTTGTTGTATCTGTTGTTGCTGCTGTTGTGGCTGCAGTTGTGGCTATTGTTGTTATTGTTATTGTGGCTGCAGTGGTAGCTACTGTTGTTGGTTCTGTAGTGGCAGCTGTAGTGATGGCTGTTGTTGCTGCAGTTGTACCAGCCATTGTAGCTGCTGTAATGGTAGTAGTTTTTACTGTTGTAGCAGCCATTGTTGCTGCTGTTGTAGCAGCCGTTGTTGCTGCTGTAGTGGCAGCTGTAGTTTCACCTGTGGTCGGGGCTGTTGTTGTATCTGTTGTTGCTGCTGTTGTGGCTGCAGTTGTGGCTATTGTTGTTATTGCTGTTGCGGCTGCAGTGGTAGCTACTGTTGTTGGTTCTGTAGTGGCAGCTGTACTGATGGCTGTTGTTGCTGCAGTTGTACCAGCCATTGTAGTTGCTGTAATGGCAGCGGTTTTTGCTGTTGTAGCAGCCATCGTTGCTGCTGTTGTAGCAGCCGTTGTTGCTGCTGTAGTGGCAGCTGTAGTTTCACCTGTTGTTGGGGCTGTTGTTGTATCTGTTGTTGCTGCTGTTGTGGCTGCAGTTGTGGCTATTGTTGTTATTGCTGTTGTGGCTGCAGTGGTAGCTACTGTTGTTGGTTCTGTAGTGGCAGCTGTAGTGATGGCTGTTGTTGCTGCAGTTGTACCAGCCATTGTAGCTGCTGTAATGGTAGTAGTTTTTACTGTTGTAGCAGCCATTGTTGCTGCTGTTGTAGCAGCCGTTGTTGCTGCTGTAGTGGCAGCTGTAGTTTCACCTGTGGTCGGGGCTGTTGTTGTATCTGTTGTTGCTGCTGTTGTGGCTGCAGTTGTGGCTATTGTTGTTATTGCTGTTGCGGCTGCAGTGGTAGCTACTGTTGTTGGTTCTGTAGTGGCAGCTGTAGTGATGGCTGTTGTTGCTGGAGTTGTAGCAGCTGTTGTAGCTGCTGTAGTGACAGCAGTTGTTGCTGTTGTATCAGCAGTTGTTGCTGCTGTTGTAGCAGCCGTTGTTGCTGCTGTTGTAGCAGCCGTTGTTGCTGCTGTAGTGGCAGCTGTAGTTTCACCTGTTGTTGGGGCTGTTGTTGTATCTGTTGTTGCTGCTGTTGTGGCTGCAGTTGTGGCTATTGTTGTTATTGCTGTTGTGGCTGCAGTGGTAGCTACTGTTGTTGGTTGTGTAGTGGCAGCTGTAGTGATGGCTGTTGTTGCTGCAGTTGTACCAGCCTTTGTAGCTGCTGTGATGGTAGTAGTTTTTACTGTTGTAGCAGCCATTGTTGCTGCTGTTGTAGCAGCCGTTGTTGCTGCTGTAGTGGCAGCTGTAGTTTCACCTGTGGTCGGGGCTGTTGTTGTATCTGTTGTTGCTGCTGTTGTGGCTGCAGTTGTGGCTATTGTTGTTATTGCTGTTGTGGTTGCAGTGGTAGCTACGGTTGTTGGTTCTGTAGTGGCAGCTGTAGTGATGGCTGTTGTTGCTGCAGTTGTACCAGCTGTTGTAGCTGCTTTAGTGACAGCGGTTGTTGCTGTTGTATCAGCCGATGTTGCTGCTGTTGTAGCAGCCATTGTTGCTGCTGTTGTAGCAGCCGTTGTTGCTGCTGTAGTGGCAGCTGTAGTTTCACCTGTTGTTGGGGCTGTTGTTGTATCTGTTGTTGATGCTGTTGTGGCTGCAGTTGTGGCTATTGTTGTTATTGCTGTTGTGGCTGCAGTGGTAGCTGCTGTTGTTGGTTCTGTAGTGGCAGCTGTAGTAATGGCTGTTGTTGCTGCAGTTGTACCGGCTGTTGTAGCTGCTGTAGTGACAGCAGTTGTTGCTGTTGTAGTAGCCGTTGTTGCTGCTGTTGTACCAGTGGTTGTTTCTGCTGTTGTAGCAGCTGTTGTTGCTGCTTTTGTGGCAGCTGTAGTTTCACCTGTTGTTGGGGCTGTTGTTGTATCTGTTGTTGCTGCTGTTGTGGCTGCAGTTGTTGCTATTGTTGTTATTGCTGTTGTGGCTGCAGTGGTAGCTACTGTTGTTGGTTCTGTAGTGGCAGCTGTACTGATGGCTGTTGTTGCTGCAGTTGTACCAGCCATTGTAGTTGCTGTAATGGCAGCGGTTTTTGCTGTTGTAGCAGCCATCGTTGCTGCTGTTGTAGCAGCCGTTGTTGCTGCTGTAGTGGCAGCTGTAGTTTCACCTGTGGTTGGGGCTGTTGTTGTATCTGTTGTTGCTGCTGTTGTGGCTGCAGTTGTGGCTATTGTTGTTATTGCTGTTGTGGCTGCAGTGGTATCTACTGTTTTTGGTTCTGTAGTGGCAGCTGTAGTGATGGCTGTTGTTGCTGCAGTTGTACCAGCTGTTGTAGCTGCTGTAGTGACAGCAGTTGTTGCTGTCGTATCAGCCGTTGTTGCTGCTGTTGTAGCAGCCATTGTTGCTGCTGTAGTGGCAGCTGTAGTTTCACCTGTTGTTGGGGCTGTTATTGTATCTGTTGTTGCTGCTGTTGTGGCTGCAGTTGTGGCTATTTTTGTTATTGCTGTTGTGGCTGTAGTGGTAGCTACTGTTGTTGGTTCTGTAGTGGCAGCTGTAGTGATGGCTGTTGTTGCTGCAGTTGTACCAGCCATTGTAGCTGCTGTAATGGCAGCAGTTTGTACTGTTGTAGCAGCCATTGTTGCTGCTGTTGTAGCAGCCGTTGTTTCTGCTGTAGTGGCAGCTGTAGTTTCACCTGTTGTTGGGGCTGTTGTTGTTTCTGTTGTTGCTGCTGTTGTGGCTGCAGTGGTAGCTACTGTTGTTGGTTCTGTAGTGGCAGCTGTAGTGATGGCTGTTGTTGCTGCAGTTGTACCAGCTGTTGTAGCTGCTGTAGTGACAGCAGTTGTTGCTGTTGTATCAGCCGTCTTTGCTGCTGTTGTACCAGCGGTTGTTGCTGCTGTAGTGGCAGCTGTACTGATGGCTGTTGTTGCTGCAGTTGTACCAGCCATTGTAGTTGCTGTAATGGCTGCAGTTTTTGCTGTTGTAGCAGCCATTGTTGCTGCTGTTGTAGCAGCCGTTGTTGCTGCTGTAGTGGCAGCTGTAGTTTCACCTGTGGTTGGGGCTGCTGTTGTATCTGTTGTTGCTGCTGTTGTGGCTATTGTTGTTATTGCTGTTGTGGCTGCAGTGGTAGCTACTGTTTTTGCTTCTGTAGTGGCAGCTGTAGTGATGGCTGTTGTTGCTGCAGTTGTACCAGCTGTTGTAGCTGCTGTAGTGACAGCAGTTGTTGCTGTTGTATCAGCCGTTGTTGCTGCTGTTGTAGCAGCCGTTGTTGCTGCTGTTGTAGCAGCCGTTGTTGCTGCTGTAGTGGCAGCTGTAGTTTCACCTGTTGTTGGGGTTGTTGTTGTATCTGTTGTTGCTGCTGTTCTGGCTGCTGTTGTGGCTGCAGTGGTAGCTACTGCTGTTGGTTCTGTAGTGGCAGCTGTAGTGATGGCTGTTGTTGCTGCAGTTGTACCAGCTGTTGTAGCTGCTGTAGTGACAGCAGTTGTTGTTGTTGTATCAGCCGTTGTTGCTGCTGTTGTACCAGCGGTTGTTGCTGCTGTTGTAGCAGCCGTTGTTGCTGCTGTTTTGGCAGCTGTAGTTTCACCTGTTGTTTGGGCTGTTGTGGTATCTGTTGTTGCTGCTGTTGTGGCTGCAGTTGTGGCTATTGTTGTCATTGCTGTTGTGGCTGCAGTGGTAGCTACTGTTGTTGGTTCTGTAGTGGCAGCTGTAGTGATGGCTGTTGTTGCTGCAGTTGTACCAGCTGTTGTAGCTGCTGTAGTGACAGCGGTTGTTGCTGTTGTATCAGCCGATGTTGCTGCTGTTGTAGCAGCCGTTGTTGCTGCTGTTGTAGCAGCCGTTGTTGCTGCTGTAGTGACAGCTGTAGTTTCACCTGTTGTTGGGGCTGTTGTTGTGTCTGTTGTTGCTGCTGTTGTGGCTGCAGTTGTGGCTATTGTTGTTATTGCTGTTGTGGCTGCAGTGGTAGCTGCTGTTGTTGGTTCTGTAGTGGCAGCTGTAGTGATGGCTGTTGTTGCTGCATTTGTACCAGCTGTTGTAGCTGCTGTAGTGACAGCAGTTGTTGCTGTTGTAGTAGCCGTTGTTGCTGCTGTTGTTCCAGTGGTTGTTTCTGCTGTTGTAGCAGCTGTTGTTGCTGCTGTTGTGGCAGCTGTAGTTTCACCAGTTGTTGGGGCTGTTGTTGTATCTGTTGTTGCTGCTGTTGTGGCTGCAGTTGTTGCTATTGTTGTTATTGCTGTTGTGGCTGCAGTGGTAGCTACTGTTGTTGGTTCTCTAATGGCAGCTGTAGTGATGGCTGTTGTTGCTGTAGTTGTACCAGGTGTTGTAGCTGCTGTAGTGACAGCGGTTGTTGCTGTTGTATCAGCCGATGTTGCTGCTGTTGTAGCAGCCGTTGTTGCTGCTGTTGTAGCAGCCGTTGTTGCTGCTGTAGTGGCAGCTGTAGTTTCACCTGTTGTTGGGGCTGTTGTTGTGTCTGTTGTTGCTGCTGTTGTGGCTGCAGTTGTGGCTATTGTTGTTATTGCTGTTGTGGCTGCAGTGGTAGCTGCTGTTGTTGGTTCTGTAGTGGCAGCTGTAGTGATGGCTGTTGTTGCTGCAGTTGTACCAGCTGTTGTAGCTGCTGTAGTGACAGCAGTTGTTGCTGTTGTAGTAGCCATTGTTGCTGCTGTTGTTCCAGTGGTTGTTTCTGCTGTTGTAGCAGCTGTTGTTGCTGCTGTAGTGGCAGCTGTAGTTTCACCTGTTGTCGGCGCTGTTGTTGTATCTGTTGTTGCTGCTGTTGTGGCTGCAGTTGTGGCTATTGTTGTTATTGCTGTTGTGGCTGCAGTGGTAGCTACTGTTGTTGGTTCTGTAGTGGCAGCTGTACTGATGACTCTTGTTGCTGCAGTTGTACCAGCCTTTGTAGTTGCTGTAATGGCAGCAGTTTTTGCTGTTGTAGCAGCCATTGTTGCTGCTGTTGTAGCAGCCGTTGTTGCTGCTGTAGTGGCAGCTGTAGTTTCACCTGTTGTTGGGGCTGTTGTTGTATCTGTTGTTGCTGCTGTTGTGGCTGCAGTTGTGGCTATTGTTGTTATTGATGTTGTGGCTGCAGTGGTAGCTAGTGTTGTTGGTTCTGTAGTGGCAGCTGTAGTGATGGCTGTTGTTGCTGCAGTTGTACCAGCTGTTGTAGCTGCTGTAGTGACAGCAGTTGTTGCTGTTGTATCAGCAGTTGTTGCTGCTGTTGTAGCAGCTGTTGTTGCTGCTGTTGTAGCAGCCGTTGTTGCTGCTGTAGTGGCAGCTGTAGTTTCACCTGTTGTTGGGGCTGTTGTTGTATCTGTTGTTGCTGCTGTTGTGGCTGCAGTTGTGGGTATTGTTGTTATTGCTGTTGTGGCTGCAGTGGTAGCTACTGTTGTTGGTTCTGTAGTGGCAGCTGTAGTGATGGCTGTTGTTGCTGCAGTTGTACCAGCCATTGTAGCTGCTGTAATGGTAGTAGTTTTTACTGTTGTAGCAGCCATTGTTGCTGCTGTTGTAGCAGCCGTTGTTGCTGCTGTAGTGGCAGCTGTAGTTTCACCTGTGATCGGGGCTGTTGTTGTATCCGTTGTTGCTGCTGTTGTGGCTGCAGTTGTGGCTATTGTTGTTATTGCTGTTGTGGCTGCAGTGGTAGCTACTGTTGTTGGTTCTGAAGTGGCAGCTGTAGTGATGGCTGTTGTTGCTGCAGTTGTACCAGCCATTGTAGCTGCAGTAATGGCAGCAGTTTTTGCTGTTGTAGCAGCCATTGTTGCTGCTGTTGTAGCAGCCGTTTTTGCTGCTGTTGTAGCAGCCGTTGTTGCTACTGTAGTGGCAGCTGTAGTTTCACCTGTTGTTGGGGCTGTTGTTGTATCTGTTGTTGCTGCTGTTGTGGCTGCAGTTGTGGCTATAGTTGTTATTGCTGTTGTGGTTGCAGTGGTAGCTACTGTTGTTGGTTCTGTAGTGGCAGCTGTAGTGATGGCTGTTGTTGCTGCAGTTGTACCAGCTGTTGTAGCTGCTGTAGTGACAGCGGTTGTTGCTGTTGTATCAGCCGATGTTGCTGCTGTTGTAGCAGCCGTTGTTGCTGCTGTAGTGGCAGCTGTAGTTTCACCTGTGGTTGGGGCTGTTGTTGTATCTGTTGTTGCTGCTGTTGTGGCTGCAGTTGTGGTTATTGTTGTTATTGATGTTGTGGCTGCAGTGGTAGCTACTGTTTTTGGTTCTGTAGTGGCAGCTGTAGTGATGGCTGTTGTTGCTGCAGTTGTACCAGCTGTTGTAGCTGCTGTAGTGACAGCAGTTGTTGCTGTTGTATCAGCCATTGCTGATGCTGTTGTAGCAGTCATTGTTGCTGCTGTTGTAGCAGCCGTTGTTGCTGCTGTAGTGGCAGCTGTAGTTTCACCTGTTGTTGGGGCTGTTGTTGTATCTGTTGTTGCTGCTTTTGTGGCTGCAGTTGTGGCTATTGTTGTTATTGCTGTTATGGCTGCAGTAGTAGCTACTGTTGTTGGTTCTGTAGTGGAAGCTGTAGTGATGGCTGTTGTTGCTGCAGTTGTACCAGCTGTTGTAGCTGCTGTAGTGACAGCAGTTGTTGCTGTTGTATCAGCCGTTGTTGCTGCTGTTGTACCAGTGGTTGTTGCTGCTGTTGTAGCAGCCGTTGTTGCTGCTGTTGTAGCAGCCGTTGTTTCTGCTGTAGTGGCAGCTGTAGTTTCACCTGTTGTTGGGGCTGTTGTTGTATCTGTTGTTGCTGCTGTTGTGGCTGCAGGGGTAGCTACTGTTGTTGGTTCTGTAGTGGCAGCTGTAGTGATGGCTGTTGTTGCTGCAGTTGTACCAGCTGTTGTAGCTGCTGTAGTGACAGCAGTTGTTGCTGTTGTATCAGCCATTGCTGATGCTGTTGTAGCAGTCATTGTTGCTGCTGTTGTAGCAGCCGTTGTTGCTGCTGTAGTGGCAGCTGTAGTTTCACCTGTTGTTGGGGCTGTTGTTGTATCTGTTGTTGCTGCTTTTGTGGCTGCAGTTGTGGCTATTGTTGTTATTGCTGTTATGGCTGCAGTGGTAGCTACTGTTGTTGGTTCTGTAGTGGAAGCTGTAGTGATGGCTGTTGTTGCTGCAGTTGTACCAGCTGTTGTAGCTGCTGTAGTGACTACAGTTGTTGCTGTTGTATCAGCCGTTGTTGCTGCTGTTGTACCAGTGGTTGTTGCTGCTGTTGTAGCAGCTGTTGTTGCTGCTGTTGTGGCAGCTGTAGTTTCACCTGTTGTTGGGACTGTTGTTGTATCTGTTGTTGCTGCTGTTGTGGCTGCAGTTGTGGCTATTGTTGGTATTGCTGTTGTGGCTGCAGTGGTAGCTACTGTTGTTGGTTCTGTAGTGGCAGCTGTAGTGATGGCTGTTGTTGCTGCAGTTGTACCAGCTGTTGTAGCTGCTGTAGTGACAGCGGTTGTTGCTGTTGTATCAGCCGATGTTGCTGCTGTTGTAGCAGCCGTTGTTGCTGCTGTTGTAGCAGCCGTTGTTGCTGCTGTAGTGGCAGCTGTAGTTTCACCTGTTGTTAGGGCTGTTGTAGTATCTGTTGTTGTTGCTGCTGTTGTGGCTGCAGTTGTGGCTATAGTTGTTATTGCTGTTGTGGTTGCAGTGGTAGCTACTGTTGTTGGTTCTGTAGTGGCAGCTGTAGTGATGGCTGTTGTTGCTGCAGTTGTACCAGCTGTTGTAGCTGCTGTAGTGACAGCGGTTGTTGCTGTTGTATCAGCCGATGTTGCTGCTGTTGTAGCAGCCGTTGTTGCTGCTGTAGTGGCAGCTGTAGTTTCACCTGTGGTTGGGGCTGTTGTTGTATCTGTTGTTGCTGCTGTTGTGGCTGCAGTTGTGGTTATTGTTGTTATTGATGTTGTGGCTGCAGTGGTAGCTACTGTTTTTGGTTCTGTAGTGGCAGCTGTAGTGATGGCTGTTGTTGCTGCAGTTGTACCAGCTGTTGTAGCTGCTGTAGTGACAGCAGTTGTTGCTGTTGTATCAGCCATTGCTGATGCTGTTGTAGCAGTCATTGTTGCTGCTGTTGTAGCAGCCGTTGTTGCTGCTGTAGTGGCAGCTGTAGTTTCACCTGTTGTTGGGGCTGTTGTTGTATCTGTTGTTGCTGCTTTTGTGGCTGCAGTTGTGGCTATTGTTGTTATTGCTGTTATGGCTGCAGTGGTAGCTACTGTTGTTGGTTCTGTAGTGGCAGCTGTAGTGATGGCTGTTGTTGCTGCAGTTGTACCAGCTGTTGTAGCTGCTGTAGTGACAGCAGTTGTTGCTGTTGTAGTAGCCGGTGTTGCTGCTGTTGTTCCAGTGGTTGTTTCTGCTGTTGTAGCAGCTGTTGTTGCTGCTGTTGTGGCAGCTGTAGTTTCACCAGTTGTTGGGGCTGTTGTTGTATCTGTTGTTGCTGCTGTTGTGGCTGCAGTTGTGGCTATGGTTGTTATTGATGTTGTGGCTGCAGTGGTAGCTACTGTTGTTGGTTCTGTAGTGGCAGCTGTAGTGATGGCTGTTGTTGCTGCAGTTGTACCAGCTGTTGTAGCTGCTGTAGTGACAGCAGTTGTTGCTGTTGTATCAGCAGTTGTTGCTGCTGTTGTAGCAGCCGTTGTTGCTGCTGTTGTAGCAGCCGTTGTTGCTGCTGTAGTGGCAGCTGTAGTTTCACCTGTTGTGGGGGCTGTTGTTGTATCTGTTGTTGCTGCTGTTGTGGCTGCAGTTGTGGCTATTGTTGTTATTGCTGTTGTGGCTGCAGTGGTAGCTACTGTTGTTGGTTCTGTAGTGGCAGCTGTAGTGATGGCTGTTGTTGCTGCAGTTGTACCAGCCATTGTAGCTGCTGTAATGGTAGTAGTTTTTACTGTTGTAGCAGCCATTGTTGCTGCTGTTGTAGCAGCCGTTGTTGCTGCTGTAGTGGCAGCTGTAGTTTCACCTGTGATCGGGGCTGTTGTTGTATCCGTTGTTGCTGCTGTTGTGGCTGCAGTTGTGGCTATTGTTGTTATTGCTGTTGTGGCTGCAGTGGTAGCTACTGTTGTTGGTTCTGTAGTGGCAGCTGTAGTGATGGCTGTTGTTGCTGCAGTTGTACCAGCCATTGTAGCTGCAGTAATGGCAGCAGTCTTTGCTGTTGTAGCAGCCATTGTTGCTGCTGTTGTAGCAGCCGTTGTTGCTGCTGTTGTAGCAGCCGTTGTTGCTACTGTAGTGGCAGCTGTAGTTTCACCTGTTGTTGGGGCTGTTGTTGTATCTGTTGTTGCTGCTGTTGTGGCTGCAGTTGTGGCTATAGTTGTTATTGCTGTTGTGGTTGCAGTGGTAGCTACTGTTGTTGGTTCTGTAGTGGCAGCTGTAGTGATGGCTGTTGTTGCTGCAGTTGTACCAGCTGTTGTAGCTGCTGTAGTGACAGCAGTTGTTGCTGTTGTATCAGCCATTGCTGATGCTGTTGTAGCAGTCATTGTTGCTGCTGTTGTAGCAGCCGTTGTTGCTGCTGTAGTGGCAGCTGTAGTTTCACCTGTTGTTGGGGCTGTTGTTGTATCTGTTGTTGCTGCTTTTGTGGCTGCAGTTGTGGCTATTGTTGTTATTGCTGTTATGGCTGCAGTGGTAGCTACTGTTGTTGGTTCTGTAGTGGAAGCTGTAGTGATGGCTGTTGTACCAGCTGTTGTAGCTGCTGTAGTGACAGCAGTTGTTGCTTTTGTATCAGCCGTTGTTGCTGCTGTTGTACCAGTGGTTGTTGCTGCTGTTGTAGCAGCTGTTGTGGCAGCTGTAGTTTCACCTGTTGTTGGGACTGTTGTTGTATCTGTTGTTGCTGCTGTTGTGGCTGCAGTTGTGGCTATTGTTGGTATTGCTGTTGTGGCTGCAGTGGTAGCTACTGTTGTTGGTTCTGTAGTGGCAGCTGTAGTGATGGCTGTTGTTGCTGCAGTTGTACCAGCTGTTGTAGCTGCTGTAGTGACAGCGGTTGTTGCTGTTGTATCAGCCGATGTTGCTGCTGTTGTAGCAGCCGTTGTTGCTGCTGTTGTAGCAGCTGTTGTTGCTGCTGTTGTGGCAGCTGTAGTTTCACCAGTTGTTGGGGCTGTTGTTGTATCTGTTGTTGCTGCTGTTGTGGCTGCAGTTGTGGCTATTGTTGTTATTGATGTTGTGGCTGCAGTGGTAGCTACTGTTGTTGGTTCTGTAGTGGCAGCTGTAGTGATGGCTGTTGTTGCTGCAGTTGTACCAGCTGTTGTAGCTGCTGTAGTGACAGCAGTTGTTGTATCAGCAGTTGTTGCTGCTGTTGTAGCAGCCGTTGTTGCTGCTGTTGTAGCAGCCGTTGTTGCTGCTGTAGTGGCGGCTGTAGTTTCACCTGTTGTGGGGGCTGTTGTTGTATCTGTTGTTGCTGCTGTTGTGGCTGCAGTTGTGGCTATTGTTGTTATTGCTGTTCTGGCTGCAGTGGTAGCTACTGTTGTTGGTTCTGTAGTGGCAGCTGTAGTGATGGCTGTTGTTGCTGCAGTTGTACCATCCATTGTAGCTGCTGTAATGGTAGTAGTTTTTACTGTTGTAGCAGCCATTGTTGCTGCTGTTGTAGCAGCCGTTGTTGCTGCTGTAGTGGCAGCTGTAGTGTCACCTGTGATCGGGGCTGTTGTTGTATCCGTTGTTGCTGCTGTTGTGGCTGCAGTTGTGGCTATTGTTGTTATTGCTGTTGTGGCTGCAGTGGTAGCTACTGTTGTTGGTTCTGTAGTGGCAGCTGTAGTGATGGCTGTTGTTGCTGCAGTTGTACCAGCCATTGTAGCTGCAGTAATGGCAGCAGTCTTTGCTGTTGTAGCAGCCATTGTTGCTGTTGTTGTAGCAGCCGTTGTTGCTACTGTAGTGGCAGCTGTAGTTTCACCTGTTGTTGGGGCTGTTGTTGTATCTGTTGTTGCTGCTGTTGTGGCTGCAGTTGTGGCTATAGTTGTTATTGCTGTTGTGGTTGCAGTGGTAGCTACTGTTGTTGGTTCTGTAGTGGCAGCTGTAGTGATGGCTGTTGTTGCTGCAGTTGTACCAGCTGTTGTAGCTGCTGTAGTGACAGCGGTTGTTGCTGTTGTATCAGCCGATGTTGCTGCTGTTGTAGCAGCCGTTGTTGCTGCTGTAGTGGCAGCTGTAGTTTCACCTGTGGTTGGGGCCGTTGTTGTATCTGTTGTTGCTGCTGTTGTGGCTGCAGTTGTGGTTATTGTTGTTATTGCTGTTGTGGCTGCAGTGGTAGCTACTGTTTTTGGTTCTGTAGTGGCAGCTGTAGTGATGGCTGTTGTTGCTGCAGTTGTACCAGCTGTTGTAGCTGCTGTAGTGACAGCAGTTGTTGCTGTTGTATCAGCCGTTGTTGCTGCTGTTGTAGCAGCCGTTGTTGCTGCTGTTGTAGCAGCCGTTGTTGCTGCTGTAGTGGCAGCTGTAGTTTCACCTGTTGTTGGGGCTGTTGTTGTATCTGTTGTTGCTGCTGTTGTGGCTGCAGTGGTAGCTACTGTTGTTGGTTCTGTAGTGGCAGCTGTAGTGATGGCTGTTGTTGCTGCAGTTGTACCAGCTGTTGTAGCTGCTGTAGTGACAGCAGTTGTTGCTGTTGTATCAGCCATTGCTGATGCTGTTTTAGCAGTCATTGTTGCTGCTGTTGTAGCAGCCGTTGTTGCTGCTGTAGTGGCAGCGGTAGTTTCACCTGTTGTTGGGGCTGTTGTTGTATCTGTTGTTGCTGCTTTTGTGGCTGCAGTTGTGGCTATTGTTGTTATTGCTGTTATGGCTGCAGTGGTAGCTACTGTTGTTGGTTCTGTAGTGGAAGCTGTAGTGATGGCTGTTGTTGCTGCAGTTGTACCAGCTGTTGTAGCTGCTGTAGTGACAGCAGTTGTTGCTGTTGTATCAGCCGTTGTTGCTGCTGTTGTACCAGTGGTTGTTGCTGCTGTTGTAGCAGCTGTTGTTGCTGCTGTTGTGGCAGCTGTAGTTTCACCTGTTGTTGGGACTGTTGTTGTATCTGTTGTTGCTGCTGTTGTGGCTGCAGTTGTGGCTATTGTTGGTATTGCTGTTGTGGCTGCAGTGGTAGCTACTGTTGTTGGTTCTGTAGTGGCAGCTGTAGTGATGGCTGTTGTTGCTGCAGTTGTACCAGCTGTTGTAGCTGCTGTAGTGACAGCGGTTGTTGCTGTTGTATCAGCCGATGTTGCTGCTGTTGTACCAGTGGTTGTTGCTGCTGTTGTAGCAGCTGTTGTTGCTGCTGTTGTGGCAGCTGTAGTTTCACCTGTTGTTGGGACTGTTGTTGTATCTGTTGTTGCTGCTGTTGTGGCTGCAGTTGTGGCTATTGTTGTTATTGCTGTTGTGGCTGCAGTGGTAGCTACTGTTGTTGGTTCTGTAGTGGCAGCTGTAGTGATGGCTGTTGTTGCTGCAGTTGTACCAGCCATTGTAGCTGCTGTAATGGTAGTAGTTTTTACTGTTGTAGCAGCCATTGTTGCTGCTGTTGTAGCAGCCGTTGTTGCTGCTGTAGTGGCAGCTGTAGTGTCACCTGTGATCGGGGCTGTTGTTGTATCCGTTGTTGCTGCTGTTGTGGCTGCAGTTGTGGCTATTGTTGTTATTGCTGTTGTGGCTGCTGTGGTAGCTACTGTTGTTGGTTCTGTAGTGGCAGCTGTAGTGATGGCTGTTGTTGCTGCAGTTGTACCAGCCATTGTAGCTGCAGTAATGGCAGCAGTCTTTGCTGTTGTAGCAGCCATTGTTGCTGTTGTTGTAGCAGCCGTTGTTGCTGCTGTTGTAGCAGCCGTTGTTGCTACTGTAGTGGCAGCTGTAGTTTCACCTGTTGTTGGGGCTGTTGTTGTATCTGTTGTTGCTGCTGTTGTGGCTGCAGTTGTGGCTATAGTTGTTATTGCTGTTGTGGTTGCAGTGGTAGCTACTGTTGTTGGTTCTGTAGTGGCAGCTGTAGTGATGGCTGTTGTTGCTGCAGTTGTACCAGCTGTTGTAGCTGCTGTAGTGACAGCGGTTGTTGCTGTTGTATCAGCCGATGTTGCTGCTGTTGTAGCAGCCGTTGTTGCTGCTGTAGTGGCAGCTGTAGTTTCACCTGTGGTTGGGGCCGTTGTTGTATCTGTTGTTGCTGCTGTTGTGGCTGCAGTTGTGGTTATTGTTGTTATTGCTGTTGTGGCTGCAGTGGTAGCTACTGTTTTTGGTTCTGTAGTGGCAGCTGTAGTGATGGCTGTTGTTGCTGCAGTTGTACCAGCTGTTGTAGCTGCTGTAGTGACAGCAGTTGTTGCTGTTGTATCAGCCGTTGTTGCTGCTGTTGTAGCAGCCGTTGTTGCTGCTGTTGTAGCAGCCGTTGTTGCTGCTGTAGTGGCAGCTGTAGTTTCACCTGTTGTTGGGGCTGTTGTTGTATCTGTTGTTGCTGCTGTTGTGGCTGCAGTGGTAGCTACTGTTGTTGGTTCTGTAGTGGCAGCTGTAGTGATGGCTGTTGTTGCTGCAGTTGTACCAGCTGTTGTAGCTGCTGTAGTGACAGCAGTTGTTGCTGTTGTATCAGCCATTGCTGATGCTGTTTTAGCAGTCATTGTTGCTGCTGTTGTAGCAGCCGTTGTTGCTGCTGTAGTGGCAGCGGTAGTTTCACCTGTTGTTGGGGCTGTTGTTGTATCTGTTGTTGCTGCTTTTGTGGCTGCAGTTGTGGCTATTGTTGTTATTGCTGTTATGGCTGCAGTGGTAGCTACTGTTGTTGGTTCTGTAGTGGAAGCTGTAGTGATGGCTGTTGTTGCTGCAGTTGTACCAGCTGTTGTAGCTGCTGTAGTGACAGCAGTTGTTGCTGTTGTATCAGCCGTTGCTGCTGCTGTTGTACCAGTGGTTGTTGCTGCTGTTGTAGCAGCTGTTGTTGCTGCTGTTGTGGCAGCTGTAGTTTCACCTGTTGTTGGGACTGTTGTTGTATCTGTTGTTGCTGCTGTTGTGGCTGCAGTTGTGGCTATTGTTGGTATTGCTGTTGTGGCTGCAGTGGTAGCTACTGTTGTTGGTTCTGTAGTGGCAGCTGTAGTGATGGCTGTTGTTGCTGCAGTTGTACCAGCTGTTGTAGCTGCTGTAGTGACAGCGGTTGTTGCTGTTGTATCAGCCGATGTTGCTGCTGTTGTAGCAGCCGTTGTT
Source organism: Lissotriton helveticus (assembly GCF_964261635.1). Classification (NCBI taxonomy): domain Eukaryota; kingdom Metazoa; phylum Chordata; class Amphibia; order Caudata; family Salamandridae; genus Lissotriton; species Lissotriton helveticus. The sequence continues at coordinate 69,033,951 of NC_136065.1, forward strand.
GCTGCTGTTGTAGCAGCCGTTGTTGCTGCTGTAGTGGCAGCTGTAGTTTCACCTGTTGTTAGGGCTGTTGTTGATGCTGTTGTGGCTGCAGTTGTGGCTATTGTTGTTATTGCTGTTGTGGCTGCAGTGGTAGCTGCTGTTGTTGGTTCTGTAGTGGCAGCTGTAGTGATGGCTGTTGTTGCTGCAGTTGTACCAGCTGTTGTAGCTGCTGTAGTGACAGCAGTTGTTGCTGTTGTAGTAGCCGGTGTTGCTGCTGTTTTTCCAGTGGTTGTTTCTGCTGTTGTAGCAGCTGTTGTTGCTGCTGTTGTGGCAGCTGTAGTTTCACCAGTTGTTGGGGCTGTTGTTGTATCTGTTGTTGCTGCTGTTGTGGCTGCAGTTGTGGCTATTGTTGTTATTGATGTTGTGGCTGCAGTGGTAGCTACTGTTGTTGGTTCTGTAGTGGCAGCTGTAGTGATGGCTGTTGTTGCTGCAGTTGTACCAGCTGTTGTAGCTGCTGTAGTGACAGCAGTTGTTGCTGTTGTATCAGCAGTTGTTGCTGCTGTTGTAGCAGCCGTTGTTGCTGCTGTTGTAGCAGCCGTTGTTGCTGCTGTAGTGGCAGCTGTAGTTTCACCTGTTGTGGGGGCTGTTGTTGTATCTGTTGTTGCTGCTGTTGTGGCTGCAGTTGTGGCTATTGTTGTTATTGCTGTTGTGGCTGCAGTGGTAGCTACTGTTGTTGGTTCTGTAGTGGCAGCTGTAGTGATGGCTGTTGTTGCTGCAGTTGTACCAGCTGTTGTAGCTGCTGTAGTGACAGCAGTTGTTGCTGTTGTATCAGCAGTTGTTGCTGCTGTTGTAGCAGCCGTTGTTGCTGCTGTTGTAGCAGCCGTTGTTGCTGCTGTAGTGGCAGCTGTAGTTTCACCTGTGATCGGGGCTGTTGTTGTATCCGTTGTTACTGCTATTGTGGCTGCAGTTGTGGCTATTGTTGTTATTGCTGTTGTGGCTGCAGTGGTAGCTACTGTTGTTGGTTCTGTAGTGGCAGCTGTAGTGATGGCTGTTGTTGCTGCAGTTGTACCAGCCATTGTAGCTGCAGTAATGGCAGCAGTCTTTGCTGTTGTAGCAGCCATTGTTGCTGCTGTTGTAGCAGCCGTTGTTGCTGCTGTTGTAGCAGCCGTTGTTGCTACTGTAGTGGCAGCTGTAGTTTCACCTGTTGTTGGGGCTGTTGTTGTATCTGTTGTTGCTGCTGTTGTGGCTGCAGTTGTGGCTATTGTTGTTATTGCTGTTGTGGCTGCAGTGGTAGCTGCTGTTGTTGGTTCTGTAGTGGCAGCTGTAGTGATGGCTGTTGTTGCTGCAGTTGTACCAGCTGTTGTAGCTGCTGTAGTGACAGCAGTTGTTGCTGTTGTAGTTGCCGGTGTTGCTGCTGTTTTTCCAGTGGTTGTTTCTGCTGTTGTAGCAGCTGTTGTTGCTGCTGTTGTGGCAGCTGTAGTTTCACCAGTTGTTGGGGCTGTTGTTGTATCTGTTGTGGCTGCAGTTGTGGCTATTGTTGTTATTGATGTTGTGGCTGCAGTGGTAGCTACTGTTGTTGGTTCTGTAGTGGCAGCTGTAGTGATGGCTGTTGTTGCTGCAGTTGTACCAGCTGTTGTAGCTGCTGTAGTTACAGCAGTTGTTGCTGTTGTATCAGCAGTTGTTGCTGCTGTTGTAGCAGCCGTTGTTGCTGCTGTTGTAGCAGCCGTTGTCGCTGCTGTAGTGGCAGCTGTAGTTTCACCTGTTGTTGGGGCTGTTGTTGTATCTGTTGTTGCTGCTGTTGTGGCTGCAGTTGTGGCTATTGTTGTTATTGCTGTTGTGGCTGCAGAGGTAGCTACTGTTGTTGGTTCTGTAGTGGCAGCTGTAGTGATGGCTGTTGTTGCTGCAGTTGTACCAGCCATTGTAGCTGCTGTAATGGTAGTAGTTTTTACTGTTGTAGCAGCCGTTGTTGCTGCTGTAGTGGCAGCTGTAGTTTCACCTGTGATCGGGGCTGTTGTCGTATCCGTTGTTGCTGCTGTTGTGGCTGCAGTTGTGGCTATTGTTGTTATTGCTGTTGTGGCTGCAGTGGTAGATACTGTTGTTGGTTCTGTAGTGGCAGCTGTAGTGATGGCTGTTGTTGCTGCAGTTGTACCAGCCATTGTAGCTGCAGTAATGGCAGCAGTTTTTGCTGTTGTAGCAGCCATTGTTGCTGCTGTTGTAGCAGCCGTTGTTGCTGCTGTTGTAGCAGCCGTTGTTGCTACTGTAGTGGCAGCTGTAGTTTCACCTGTTGTTGGGGCTGTTGTTGTATCTGTTGTTGCTGCTGTTGTGGCTGCAGTTGTGGCTATAGTTGTTATTGCTGTTGTGGTTGCAGTGGTAGCTACTGTTGTTGGTTCTGTAGTGGCAGCTGTAGTGATGGCTGTTGTTGCTGCAGTTGTACCAGCTGTTGTAGCTGCTGTAGTGACAGCGGTTGTTGCTGTTGTATCAGCCGATGTTGCTGCTGTTGTAGCAGCCGTTGTTGCTGCTGTAGTGGCAGCTGTAGTTTCACCTGTGGTTGGGGCTGTTGTTGTATCTGTTGTTGCTGCTGTTGTGGCTGCAGTTGTGGTTATTGTTGTTATTGCTGTTGTGGCTGCAGTGGTAGCTACTGTTTTTGGTTCTGCAGTGGCAGCTGTAGTGATGGCTGTTGTTGCTGCAGTTGTACCAGCTGTTGTAGCTGCTGTAGTGACAGCAGTTGTTGCTGTTGTATCAGCCGTTGTTGCTGCTGTTGTAGCAGCCGTTGTTGCTGCTGTGGTGGCAGCTGTAGTTTCACCTGTTGTTGGGGCTGTTGTTGTATCTGTTGTTGCTGCTGTTGTGGCTGCTGTTGTGGCTGCAGTGGTAGCTACTGTTGTTGGTTCTGTAGTGGCAGCTGTAGTGATGGCAGTTGTTGCTGCAGTTGTACCAGCTGTTGTAGCTGCTGTAGTGACAGCAGTTGTTGCTGTTGTATCAGCCATTGCTGATGCTATTGTAGCAGTCATTGTTGCTGCTGTTGTAGCAGCCGTTGTTGCTGCTGTAGTGGCAGCTGTAGTTTCACCTGTTGTTGGGGCTGTTGTTGTATCTGTTGCTGCTGCTGTTGTGGCTGCAGTTGTGGCTATTGTTGTTATTGCTGTTGTGGCTGCAGTGGTAGCTACTGTTGTTGGTTCTGTAGTGGCAGCTGTAGTGATGGCTGTTGTTGCTGCAGTTGTACCAGCTGCTGTAGTGACAGCAGTTGTTGCTGTTGTATCAGCTGTTGTTGCTGCTGTTGTACCAGTGGTTCTTACTGCTGTTGTAGCAGCTGTTGTTGCTGCTGTTGTGGCAGCTGTAGTTTCACCTGTTGTTGGGGCTGTTGTTGTATCTGTTGTTGCTGCTGTTGTGGCTGCAGTTGTGGCTATTGTTGGTATTGCTGTTGTGGCTGCAGTGGTAGCTACTGTTGTTGGTTCTGTAGTGGCAGCTGTAGTGATGGCTGTTGTTGCTGCAGTTGTACCAGCTGTTGTAGCTGCTGTAGTGACTGCAGTTGTTGATGTTGTATCAGCAGTTGTTGCTGCTGTTGTAGCAGCCGTTGTTGCTGCTGTTGTAGCAGCCGTTGTTGCTGCTGTAGTGGCAGCTGTAGTTTCACCTGTTGTGGGGGCTGTTGTTGCTGCTGTTGTGGCTGCAGTTGTGGCTATTGTTGTTATTGCTGTTGTGGCTGCAGTGGTAGCTACTGTTGTTGGTTCTGTAGTGGCAGCTGTAGTGATGGCTGTTGTTGCTGCAGTTGTACCAGCTGTTGTAGCTGCTGTAGTGACAGCAGTTGTTGCTGTTGTATCAGCAGTTGTTGCTGCTGTTGTAGCAGCCGTTGTTGCTGCTGTTGTAGCAGCCGTTGTTGCTGCTGTAGTGGCAGCTGTAGTTTCACCTGTGATCGGGGCTGTTGTTGTATCCGTTGTTGCTGCTGTTGTGGCTGCAGTTGTGGCTATTGTTGTTATTGCTGTTGTGGCTGCAGTGGTAGCTACTGTTGTTGGTTCTGTAGTGGCAGCTGTAGTGATGGCTGTTGTTGCTGCAGTTGTACCAGCCATTGTAGCTGCAGTAATGGCAGCAGTCTTTGCTGTTGTAGCAGCCATTGTTGCTGCTGTTGTAGCAGCCGTTGTTGCTGCTGTTGTAGCAGCCGTTGTTGCTACTGTAGTGGCAGCTGTAGTTTCACCTGTTGTTGGGGCTGTTGTTGTATCTGTTGTTGCTGCTGTTGTGGCTGCAGTTGTGGCTATTGTTGTTATTGCTGTTGTGGCTGCAGTGGTAGCTGCTGTTGTTGGTTCTGTAGTGGCAGCTGTAGTGATGGCTGTTGTTGCTGCAGTTGTACCAGCTGTTGTAGCTGCTGTAGTGACAGCAGTTGTTGCTGTTGTAGTAGCCGGTGTTGCTGCTGTTTTTCCAGTGGTTGTTTCTGCTGTTGTAGCAGCTGTTGTTGCTGCTGTTGTGGCAGCTGTAGTTTCACCAGTTGTTGGGGCTGTTGTTGTATCTGTTGTGGCTGCAGTTGTGGCTATTGTTGTTATTGATGTTGTGGCTGCAGTGGTAGCTACTGTTGTTGGTTCTGTAGTGGCAGCTGTAGTGATGGCTGTTGTTGCTGCAGTTGTACCAGCTGTTGTAGCTGCTGTAGTTACAGCAGTTGTTGCTGTTGTATCAGCAGTTGTTGCTGCTGTTGTAGCAGCCGTTGTTGCTGCTGTTGTAGCAGCCGTTGTCGCTGCTGTAGTGGCAGCTGTAGTTTCACCTGTTGTTGGGGCTGTTGTTGTATCTGTTGTTGCTGCTGTTGTGGCTGCAGTTGTGGCTATTGTTGTTATTGCTGTTGTGGCTGCAGTGGTAGCTACTGTTGTTGGTTCTGTAGTGGCAGCTGTAGTGATGGCTGTTGTTGCTGCAGTTGTACCAGCCATTGTAGCTGCTGTAATGGTAGTAGTTTTTACTGTTGTAGCAGCCGTTGTTGTTGCTGTAGTGGCAGCTGTAGTTTCACCTGTGATCGGGGCTGTTGTTGTATCCGTTGTTGCTGCTGTTGTGGCTGCAGTTGTGGCTATTGTTGTTATTGCTGTTGTGGCTGCAGTGGTAGATACTGTTGTTGGTTCTGTAGTGGCAGCTGTAGTGATGGCTGTTGTTGCTGCAGTTGTACCAGCCATTGTAGCTGCAGTAATGGCAGCAGTTTTTGCTGTTGTAGCAGCCATTGTTGCTGCTGTTGTAGCAGCCGTTGTTGCTGCTGTTGTAGCAGCCGTTGTTGCTACTGTAGTGGCAGCTGTAGTTTCACCTGTTGTTGGGGCTGTTGTTGTATCTGTTGTTGCTGCTGTTGTGGCTGCAGTTGTGGCTATAGTTGTTATTGCTGTTGTGGTTGCAGTGGTAGCTACTGTTGTTGGTTCTGTAGTGGCAGCTGTAGTGATGGCTGTTGTTGCTGCAGTTGTACCAGCTGTTGTAGCTGCTGTAGTGACAGCGGTTGTTGCTGTTGTATCAGCCGATGTTGCTGCTGTTGTAGCAGCCGTTGTTGCTGCTGTAGTGGCAGCTGTAGTTTCACCTGTGGTTGGGGCTGTTGTTGTATCTGTTGTTGCTGCTGTTGTGGCTGCAGTTGTGGTTATTGTTGTTATTGCTGTTGTGGCTGCAGTGGTAGCTACTGTTTTTGGTTCTGCAGTGGCAGCTGTAGTGATGGCTGTTGTTGCTGCAGTTGTACCAGCTGTTGTAGCTGCTGTAGTGACAGCAGTTGTTGCTGTTGTATCAGCCGTTGTTGCTGCTGTTGTAGCAGCCGTTGTTGCTGCTGTAGTGGCAGCTGTAGTTTCACCTGTTGTTGGGGCTGTTGTTGTATCTGTTGTTGCTGCTGTTGTGGCTGCTGTTGTGGCTGCAGTGGTAGCTACTGTTGTTGGTTCTGTAGTGGCAGCTGTAGTGATGGCAGTTGTTGCTGCAGTTGTACCAGCTGTTGTAGCTGCTGTAGTGACAGCAGTTGTTGCTGTTGTATCAGCCATTGCTGATGCTATTGTAGCAGTCATTGTTGCTGCTGTTGTAGCAGCCGTTGTTGCTGCTGTAGTGGCAGCTGTAGTTTTACCTGTTGTTGGGGCTGTTGTTGTATCTGTTGTTGCTGCTGTTGTGGCTGAAGTTGTGGCTATTGTTGTTATTGCTGTTGTGGCTGCATTGGTAGCTACTGTTGTTGGTTCTGTAGTGGAAGCTGTAGTGATGGCTGTTGTTGCTGCAGTTGTACCAGCTGCTGTAGTGACAGCAGTTGTTGCTGTTGTATCAGCTGTTGTTGCTGCTGTTGTACCAGTGGTTGTTGCTGCTGTTGTAGCAGCTGTTGTTGCTGCTGTTGTGGCAGCTGTAGTTTCACCTGTTGTTGGGGCTGTTGTTGTATCTGTTGTTGCTGCTGTTGTGGCTGCAGTTGTGGCTATTGTTGGTATTGCTGTTGTGACTGCAGTGGTAGCTACTGTTGTTGGTTCTGTAGTGGCAGCTGTAGTGATGGCTGTTGTTGCTGCAGTTGTACCAGCTGTTGTAGCTGCTGTAGTGACAGCGGTTGTTGCTGTTGTATCAGCCGATGTTGCTGCTGTTGTAGCAGCCGTTGTTGCTGCTGTTGTAGCAGCCGTTGTTGCTGCTGTAGTGGCAGCTGTAGTTTCACCTGTTGTTAGGGCTGTTGTTGTATCTGGTGTTGCTGCTGTTGTGGCGGCTGCAGTTGTGGCTATTGTTGTTATTGCTGTTGTGGCTGCAGTGGTAGCTGCTGTTGTTGGTTCTGTAGTGGCAGCTGTAGTGATGGCTGTTGTTGCTGCAGTTGTACCAGCTGTTGTAGCTGCTGTAGTGACAGCAGTTGTTGCTGTTGTAGTAGCCGGTGTTGCTGCTGTTGTTCCAGTGGTTGTTTCTGCTGTTGTAGCAGCTGTTGTTGCTGCTGTTGTGGCAGTTGTAGTTTCACCAGTTGTTGGGGCTGTTGTTGTATCTATTGTTGCTGCTGTTGTGGCTGCAGTTGTGGCTATTGTTGTTATTGATGTTGTGGCTGCAGTTGTAGCTACTGTTGTTGGTTCTGTAGTGGCAGCTGTAGTGATGGCTGTTGTTGCTGCAGTTGTACCAGCTGTTGTAGCTGCTGTAGTGACAGCAGTTGTTGCTGTTGTATCAGCAGTTGTTGCTGCTGTTGTAGCAGCCGTTGTTGAAGCTGTTGTAGCAGCCGTTGTTGCTGCTGTAGTGGCAGCTGTAGTTTCACCTGTTGTTGGGGCTGTTGTTGTATCTGTTGTTTCTGCTGTTGTGGCTGCAGTTGTGGCTATTGTTGTTATTGCTGTTGTGGCTGCAGTGGTAGCTACTGTTGTTGGTTCTGTAGTGGCAGCTGTAGTGATGGCTGTTGTTGCTGCAGTTGTACCAGCCATTGTAGCTGCTGTAATGGTAGTAGTTTTTACTGTTGTAGCAGCCATTGTTGCTGCTGTTGTAGCAGCCGTTGTTGCTGCTGTAGTGGCAGCTGTAGTTTCACCTGTGATCGGGGCTGTTGTTGTATCCGTTGTTGCTGCTGTTGTGGCTGCAGTTGTGGCTATTGTTGTTATTGCTGTTGTGGCTGCAGTGGTAGCTACTGTTGTTGGTTCTGTAGTGGCAGCTGTAGTGATGGCTGTTGTTGCTGCAGTTGTACCAGCCATTGTAGCTGCAGTAATGGCAGCAGTTTTTGCTGTTGTAGCAGCCATTGTTGCTGCTGTTGTAGCAGCCGTTGTTGCTGCTGTTGTAGCAGCCGTTGTTGCTACTGTAGTGGCAGCTGTAGTTTCACCTGTTGTTGGGGCTGTTGTTGTATCTGTTGTTGCTGCTGTTGTGGCTGCAGTTGTGGCTATAGTTGTTATTGCTATTGTGGTTGCAGCGGTAGCTACTTTTGTTGGTTCTGTAGTGGCAGCTGTAGTGATGGCTGTTGTTGCTGCAGTTGTACCAGCTGGTGTAGCTGCTGTAGTGACAGCAGTTGTTGCTGTTGTAGTAGCCGTTGTTGCTGCTGTTGTACCAGTGGTTGTTTCTGCTGTTGTAGCAGCTGTTGTTGCTGCTGTTGTGGCAGCTGTAGTTTCACCTGTTGTTGGGGCTGTTGTTGTATCTGTTGTTGCTGCTGTTGTGGCTGCAGTTGTGGCTATTGTTGTTATTGCTGTTGTGGCTGCAGTGGTAGCTACTGTTGTTGGTTCTGTAGTGACAGCTGTACTGATGGCTGTTGTTGCTGCAGTTGTACCAGCCATTGTAGTTGCTGTAATGGCAGCAGTTTTTGCTGTTGTAGCAGCCATTGTTGTTGCTGTTGTAGCAGCCGTTGTTGCTTCTGTAGTGGCAGCTGTAGTTTCACCTGTGGTTGGGGCTGTTGTTGTATCTGTTGTTGCTGCTGTTGTGGCTGCAGTTGTGGTTATTGTTGTTATTGCTGTTGTGGCTGCAGTGGTAGCTACTGTTTTTGGTTCTGTAGTGGCAGCTGTAGTGATGGCTGTTGTTGCTGCAGTTGTACCAGCTGTTGTAGCTGCTGTAGTGACAGCAGTTGTTGCTGTTGTATCAGCAGTTGTTGCTGCTGTTGTAGCAGACGTTGTTGCTGCTGTAGTGGCAGCTGTAGTTTCACCTGTTGTTGGGGCTGTTGTTGTATCTGTTGTTGCTGCTGTTGTGGCTGCTGTTGTGGCTGCAGTGGTAGCTACTGTTGTTGGTTCTGTAGTGGCAGCTGTAGTGATGACTGTTGTTGCTGCAGTTGTACCAGCTGTTGTAGCTGCTGTAGTGACAGCAGTTGTTGCTGTTGTATCAGCCGTTGTTGCTGCTGTTGTACCAGTGGTTGTTGCTTCTGTTGTAGCAGCTGTTGTTGCTGCTGTTGTGGCAGCTGTAGTTTCACCTGTTGTTGGGGCTGTTGTTGCATCTGTTGTTGCTGCTGTTGTGGCTGCAGTTGTGGCTATTGTTGTTATTGCTGTTGTGGCTGCAGTGGTAGCTACTGTTGTTGGTTCTGTAGTGGCAGCTGTAGTGATGGCTGTTGTTGCTGCAGTTGTACCAGCTGTTATAGCTGCTGTAGTGACAGCGGTTGTTGCTGTTGTATCAGCCGATGTTGCTGCTGTTGTAGCAGCCGTTGTTGCTGCTGTTGTAGCAGCCATTGTTGCTGCTGTAGTGGCAGCTGTAGTTTCACCTGTTGTTAGGGCTGTTGTTGTATCTGTTGTTGCTGCTGTTGTGGCTGCAGTTGTGGCTATTGTTGTTATTGCTGTTGTGGCTGCAGTGGTAGCTGCTGTTGTTGGTTCTGTAGTGGCAGCTGTAGTGATGGCTGTTGTTGCTGCAGTTGTACCAGCTGTTGTAGCTGCTGTAGTGACAGCAGTTGTTGCTGTTGTAGTAGCCGTTGTTGCTGCTGTTGTTCCAGTGGTTGTTTCTGCTGTTGTAGCAGCTGTTGTTGCTGCTGTTGCGGCAGCTGTAGTTTCACCAGTTGTTGGGGCTGTTGTTGTATCTGTTGTTGCTGCTGTTGTGGCTGCAGTTGTTGCTATTGTTGTTATTGCTGTTGTGGCTGCAGTGGTAGCTGCTGTTGTTGGTTCTGCAGTGGCAGCTGTAGTGATGGCTGTTGTTGCTGCAGTTGTACCAGCTGTTGTAGCTGCTGTAGTGACAGCAGTTGTTGCTGTTGTAGTAGCCGTTGTTGCTGATTTTGTTCCAGTGGTTGTTTCTGCTGTTGTAGCAGCTGTTGTTGCTGCTGTTGTGGCAGCTGTAGTTTCACCAGTTGTTGGGGCTGTTGTTGTATCTGTTGTTGTTATTGCTGTTGTGGCTGTAGTGGTAGCTACTGTTGTTGGTTCTCTAGTGGCAGCTGTAGTGATGGCTGTTATTGCTACAGTTGTACCAGCTGTTGTAGCTGCTGTAGTGACAGCAGTTGTTGCTGTTGTATCAGCCGTTGTTGCTGCTGTTGTAGCAGCCATTGTTGCTGCTTTTGTAGCAGCCGTTGTTGCTGCTGTAGTGGCAGCTGTAGTTTCACCTGTTGTTATATCTGTTGTTGCTGCTGTTGTGGCTGCAGTTGTGGCTATTGTTGTTATTGCTGTTGTGGCTGCAGTGGTAGCTACTGTTGTTGGTACTGTAGTGGCAGCTGTACTGATGGCTCTTGTTGCTGCAGTTGTACCAGCCATTGTAGTTGCTGTAATGGCAGCAGTTTTTGCTGTTGTAGCAGCCATTGTTGCTGCTGTTGTAGCAGCCGTTGTTCCTGCTGTAGTGGCAGCTGTAGTTTCACCTGTTGTTGGGGCTGTTGTTGTATCTGTTGTTGCTGCTGTTGTGGCTGCAGTTGTGGCTATTGTTGTTATTGCTGTTGTGGCTGCAGTGGTAGCTACTGTTGTTGGTTCTGTAGTGGCAGCTGTAGTGATGGCTGTTGTTGCTGCAGTTGTACCAGCTGTTGTAGCTGCTGTAGTGACAGCAGTTGTTGCTGTTGTATCAGCAGTTGTTGCTGCTGTTGTAGCAGCCGTTGTTGTTGCTGTTGTAGCAGCCGTTGTTGCTGCTGTAGTGGCAGCTGTAGTTTCACCTGTTGTTGGGGCTGTTGTTGTATCTGTTGTTGCTGCTGTTGTGGCTGCAGTTGTGGCTATTGTTGTTATTGCTGTTGTGGCTGCAGTGGTAGCTACCGTTGTTGGTTCTGTAGTGGCAGCTGTAGTGATGGCTGTTGTTGCTGCAGTTGTACCAGCTGTTGCAGCTGCTGTAGTGACAGCGGTTGTTGCTGTTGTATCAGCCGATGTTGCTGCTGTTGTAGCAGCCGTTGTTGCTGCTGTAGTGGCAGCTGTAGTTTCACCTGTGGTTGGGGCTGTTGTTGTATCTGTTGTTGCTGCTGTTGTGGCCGCAGTTATGGTTATTGTTGTTATTGCTGTTGTGGCTGCAGTGGTAGCTACTGTTTTTGGTTCTGTAGTGGAAGCTGTAGTGATGGCTGTTGTTGCTGCAGTTGTACCAGCTGTTGTAGCTGCTGTAGTGACAGCAGTTGTTGCTGTTGCATCAGCCGTTGTTGCTGCTGTTGTAGCAGCCGTTGTTGCTGCTGTTGTAGCAGCCGTTGTTGCTGCTGTAGTGGCAGCTGTAGTTTCACCTGTTGTTGGGGCTGTTGTTGTATCTGTTGTTGCTGCTGTTGTGGCTGCTGTTGTGGCTGCAGTGGTAGCTACTGTTGTTGGTTCTGTAGTGGCAGCTGTAGTGATGGCTGTTGTTGCTGCAGTTGTACCAGCTGTTGTAGCTGCTGTAGTGACAGCAGTTGTTGCTGTTGTATCAGCCATTGCTGATGCTGTTGTAGCAGTCATTGTTGCTGCTGTTCTAGCAGCCGTTGTTGCTGCTGTAGTGGCAGCTGTAGTTTCACCTGTTGTTGGGGCTGTTGTTGTATCTGTTGTTGCTGCTATTGTGGCTGCAGTTGTGGCTATTGTTGTTATTGCTGTTGTGGCTGCAGTGGTAGCTACTGTTGTTGGTTTTGTAGTGGAAGCTGTAGTGATGGCTGTTGTTGCTGCAGTTGTACCAGCTGTTGTAGCTGCTGTAGTGACCGCAGTTGTTGCTGTTGTATCAGCCGTTGTTGCTGCTGTTGTACCAGTGGTTGTTGCTGCTGTTGTAGCAGCTGTTGTTGCTGCTGTTGTGGCAGCTGTAGTTTCACCTGTTGTTGGGGCTGTTGTTGTATCTGTTGTTGCTGCTGTTGTGGCTGCAGTTGTGGCTATTGTTGGTATTGCTGTTGTGGCTGCAGTGGTAGCTACTGTTGTTGGTTCTGCAGTGGCAGCTGTAGTGATGGCTGTTGTTGCTGCAGTTGTACCAGCTGTAGTGACAGCTGTTGTTGCTGTTGTATCAGCCGATGTTGCTGCTGTTGTAGCAGCCGTTGTTGCTGCTGTTGTAGCAGCCGTTGTTGCTGCTGTAGTGGCAGCTGTAGTTTCACCTGTTGTAAGGGCTGTTGTTGTATCTGTTGTTGCTGCTGTTGTGGCTGCAGTTGTGGCTATTGTTGTTATTGCTGTTGTGGCTGCAGTGGTAGCTGCTGTTGTTGGTTCTGTAGTGGCAGCTGTAGTGATGGCTGTTGTTGCTGCAGTTGTACCAGCTGTTGTAGCTGCTGTAGTGACAGCAGTTGTTGCTGTTGTAGTAGCCGGTGTTGCTGCTGTTGTTCCAGTGGTTGTTCCAGTGGTTGTTTCTGCTGTTGTTGCTGCTGTTGTGGCAGCTGTAGTTTCACCAGTTGTTGGGGCTGTTGTTGTATCTGTTGTTGCTGCTGTTGTGGCTGCAGTTGTGGCTATTGTTGTTATTGATGTTGTGGCTGCAGTGGTAGCTACTGTTGTTGGTTCTGTAGTGGCAGCTGTAGTGATGGCTGTTGTTGCTGCAGTTGTAGCTACTGTAGTGACAGCAGTTGTTGCTGTTGTATCAGCAGTTGTTGCTGCTGTTGTAGCAGCCGTTGTTGCTGCTGTTGTAGCAGCCGTTGTTGCTGCTGTAGTGGCAGCTGTAGTTTCACCTGTTGTTGGGGCTGTTGTTGTATCTGTTGTTGCTGCTGTTGTGGCTGCAGTTGTGGCCATTGTTGTTATTGCTGTTGTGGCTGCAGTGGTAGCTACTGTTGTTGGTTCTGTAGTGGCAGCTGTAGTGATGGCTGTTGTTGCTGCAGTTGTACCAGCCATTGTAGCTGCTGTAATGGTAGTAGTTTTTACTGTTGTAGCAGCCATTGTTGCTGCTGTTGTAGCAGCCGTTGTTGCTGCTGTAGTGGCAGCTGTAGTTTCACCATTGATCGGGGCTGTTGTTGTATCCGTTGTTGCTGCTGTTGTGGCTGCAGTTGTGGCTATTGTTGTTATTGCTGTTGTGGCTGCAGTGGTAGCTACTGTTGTTGGTTCTGTAGTGGCAGCTGTAGTGATGGCTGTTGTTGCTGCAGTTGTACCAGCCATTGTAGCTGCAGTAATGGCAGCAGTTTTTGCTGTTGTAGCAGCCATTGTTGCTGCTGTTGTAGCAGCCGTTGTTGCTGCTGTTGTAGCAGCCGTTGTTGCTACTGTAGTGGCAGCTGTAGTTTCAACTGTTGTTGGGGCTGTTGTTGTATCTGTTTTTGCTGCTGTTTTGGCTGCAGTTCTGGCTATAGTTGTTATTGCTGTTGTGGTTGCAGTGGTAGCTGCTGTTGTTGGTTCTGTAGTGGCAGCTGTAGTGATGGCTGTTGTTGCTGCAGTTGTACCAGCTGTTGTAGCTGCTGTAGTGACAGCAGTTGTTGCTGTTGTAGTAGCCATTGTTGCTGCTGTTGTACCAGTGGTTGTTTCTGCTGTTGCAGCAGCTGTTGTTGCTGCTGTTGTGGCAGCTGTAGTTTTACCTGTTGTTGGGGCTGTTGTTGTATCTGTTGTTGCTGCTGTTGTGGCTGCAGTTGTTGCTATTGTTGTTATTGCTGTTGTGGCTGCAGTGGTAGCTACTGTTGTTGGTTCTGTAGTGGCAGCTGTACTGATGGCTGTTGTTGCTGCAGTTGTACCAGCCATTGTAGTTGCTGTAATGGCAGCAGTTTTTGCTGTTGTAGCAGCCATTGTTGCTGCTGTTGTAGCAGCCGTTGTTGCTGCTGTAGTGGCAGCTGTAGTTTCACCTGTGGTTGGGGCTGTTGTTGTATCTGTTGTTGCTGCTGTTGTGGCTGCAGTTGTGGTTATTGTTGTTATTGCTGTTGTGGCTGCAGTGGTAGCTACTGTTTTTGGTTCTGTAGTGGCAGCTGTAGTGATGGCTGTTGTTGCTGCAGTTGTACCAGCTGTTGTAGCTGCTGTAGTGACAGCAGTTGTTGCTGTTGTAGCAGCCGTTGTTGCTGCTGTTGTAGCAGCCGTTGTTGCTGCTGTAGTGGCAGCTGTAGTTTTACCTGTTGTTGGGGCTGTTTTTGTATCTGTTGTTGCTGCTGTTGTGGCTGCTGTTGTGGCTGCAGTGGTAGCTACTGTTGTTGGTTCTGTAGTGGCAGCTGTAGTGATGGCTGTTGTTGCTGCAGTTGTACCAGCTGTTGTAGCTGCTGTAGTGACAGCAGTTGTTGCTGTTGTATCAGCCATTTCTGATGCTGTTGTAGCAGTCATTGTTGCTGATGTTGTAGCAGCCGTTGTTACTGCTGTAGTGGCAGCTGTAGTTTCACCTGTTGTTGGGGCTGTTGTTGTATCTGTTGTTGCTGCTGTTGTGGCTGCAGTTGTGGCTATTGTTGTTATTGCTGTTGTGGCTGCAGTGGTAGCTACTGTTGTTGGTTCTGTAGTGGCAGCTGTAGTGATGACTGTTGTTGCTGCAGTTATACCAGCTGTTGTAGCTGCTGTAGTGACAGCAGTTGTTGCTGTTGTATCAGCCGTTGTTGCTGCTGTTGTACCAGTGGTTGTTGCTGCTGTTGTAGCAGCTGTTGTTGCTGCTGTTGTGGCAGCTGTAGTTTCACCTGTTGTTGGGGCTGTTGTTGTATCTGTTGTTGCTGCTGTTGTGGCTGCAGTTGTGGCTATTGTTGTTATTGCTGTTGTGGCTGCAGTGGTAGCTACTGTTGTTGGTTCTATAGTGGCAGCTGTAGTGATGGCTGTTGTTGCTGCAGTTGTACCAGCTGTTGTAGCTGCTGTAGTGACAGCGGTTGTTGCTGTTGTATCAGCCGATGTTGCTGCTGTTGTAGCAGCCGTTGTTGCTGCTGTTGTAGCAGTCGTTGTTGCTGCTGTAGTGGCAGCTGTAGTTTCACCTGTTGTTAGGGCTGTTGTTGTATCTGTTGTTGCTGCTGTTGTGGCTGCAGTTGTGGCTATTGTTGTTATTGCTGTTGTGGCTGCAGTGGTAGCTGCTGTTGTTGGTTCTGTAGTGGCAGCTGTAGTGATGGCTGTTGTTGCTGCAGTTGTACCCGCTGTTGTAGCTGCAGTGACAGCAGTTGTTGCTGTTGTAGTAGCCGTTGTTGCTGCTGTTGTTCCAGTGGTTGTTTCTGCTGTTGTAGCAGCTGTTGTTGCTGCTGTTGTGGCAGCTGTAGTTTCACCAGTTGTTGGGGCTGTTGTTGTATCTGTTGTTGCTGCTGTTGTGGCTGCAGTTGTTGCTATTGTTGTTATTGCTGTTGTGACTGCAGTGGTAGCTGCTGTTGTTGGTTCTGCAGTGCCAGCTGTAGTGATGGCTGTTGTTGCTGCAGTTGTACCAGCTGTTGTAGCTGCTGTAGTGACAGCAGTTGTTGCTGTTGTAGTAGCCGTTGTTGCTGCTGTTGTTCCAGTGGTTGATTCTGCTGTTGTAGCAGGCGTTGTTGCTGCTGTAGTGTCAGCTGTAGTTTCACCTGTTGTTGGGGCTGTTGTTGTATCTGTTGTTGCTGCTGTTGTGGCTGCAGTTGTGGCTATTGTTGTTATTGCTGTTGTGGCTGCAGTGGTAGCTGCTGTTGTTGGTTCTGTAGTGGCAGCTGTAGTGATGGCTGTTGTTGCTGCAGTTGTACCAGCTGTTGTAGCTGCTGTAGTGACAGCAGTTGTTGCTGTTGTAGTAGCCGTTGTTGCTGCTGTTGTACCAGTGGTTGTTTCTGCTGTTGTAGCAGCTGTTGTTGCTGCTGTTGTGGCAAATGTAGTTTCACCTGTTGTTGGGGCTGTTGTTGTATATGTTGTTGCTGCTGTTGTGGCTGCAGTTGTTGCTATTGTTGTTATTGCTGTTGTGGCTGCAGTGGTAGCTACTGTTGTTGGTTCTCTAGTGGCAGCTGTAGTGATGGCTGTTATTGCTACAGTTGTACCAGCTGTTGTAGCTGCTGTAGTGACAGCAGTTGTTGCTGTTGTATCAGACGTTGTTGCTGCTGTTGTAGCAGCAGTTGTTGCTGCTGTTGTAGCAGCCGTTGTTGCTGCTGTAGTGTCAGCTGTAGTTTCACCTGTTGTCGGCGCTGTTGTTGCTGCTGTTGTGGCTGCAGTTGTGGCTATTGTTGTTATTGCTGTTGTGGCTGCAGTAGTAGCTACTGTTGTTGCTTCTGTAGCGGCAGCTGTACTGATGGCTGTTGTTGCTGCAGTTGTACCAGCCATTGTAGTTGCTGTAATGGCAGCAGTTTTTGCTGTTGTAGCAGCCATTGTTGCTGCTGTTGTAGCAGCCGTTGTTGCTGCTGTAGTGGCAGCTGTAGTTTCACCTGTTGTTGGGGCTGTTGTTGTATCTGTTGTTGCTGCTGTTGTGGCTGCAGTTGTGGCTATTGTTGTTATTGCTGTTGTGGCTGCAGTGGTAGCTACTGTTGTCGGTTCTGTAGTGGCAGCTGTAGTGATGGCTGTTGTTGCTGCAGTTGTACCAGCTGTTGTAGCTGCTGTAGTGACAGCAGTTGTTGCTGTTGTATCAGCCGTTGTTGCTGCTGTTGTAGCAGCCGTTGTTGCTGCTGTTGTAGCAGCTGTTGTTGCTGCTGTAGTGGCAGCTGTAGTTTCACCTGTTGTTATATCTGTTGATGCTGCAGTTGTGGCTATTGTTGTTATTGCTGTTGTGGCTGCAGTGGTAGCTACTGTTGTTGGTTCTATAGTGGCAGCTGTAGTGATGGCTGTTGTTGCTGCAGTTGTACCAGCTGTTGTAGCTGCTGTAGTGACAGCGGTTGTTGCTGTTGTATCAGCCGATGTTGCTGCTGTTGTAGCAGCCGTTGTTGCTGCTGTTGTAGCAGCCGTTGTTGCTGCTGTAGTGGCAGCTGTAGTTTCACCTGTTGTTAGGGCTGTTGTTGTATCTGTTGTTGCTGCTGCTGTGGCTGCAGTTGTGGCTATTGTTGTTATTGCTGTTGTGGCTGCAGTGGTAGCTACTGTTGTTGCTTCTGTAGTGGCAGCTGTACTGATGGCTGTTGTGGCTGCAGTTGTACCAGCCATTGTAGTTGCTGTAATGGCAGCAGTTTTTGCTGTTGTAGCAGCCATTGTTGCTGCTGTTGTAGCAGCCGTTGTTGCTGCTGTAGTGGCAGCTGTAGTTTCACCTGTGGTTGGGGCTGTTGTTGTATCTGTTGTTGCTGCTGTTGTGGCTGCAGTTGTTGCTATTGTTGTTATTGCTGTTGTGGCTGCAGTGGTAGCTACTGTTGTTGGTTCTGTAGTGGCAGCTGTACTGATGGCTGTTGTTGCTGCAGTTGTACCAGCCATTGTAGTTGCTGTAATGGCAGCAGTTTTTGCTGTTGTAGCAGCCATTGTTGCTGCTGTTGTAGCAGCCGTTGTTGCTGCTGTAGTGGCAGCTGTAGTTTCACCTGTGGTTGGGGCTGTTGTTGTATCTGTTGTTGCTGCTGTTGTGGCTGCAGTTGTGGTTATTGTTGTTATTGCTGTTGTGGCTGCAGTGGTAGCTACTGTTTTTGGTTCTGTAGTGGCAGCTGTAGTGATGGCTGTTGTTGCTGCAGTTGTACCAGCTGTTGTAGCTGCTGTAGTGACAGCAGTTGTTGCTGTTGTAGCAGCCGTTGTTGCTGCTGTTGTAGCAGCCGTTGTTGCTGCTGTAGTGGCAGCTGTAGTTTCACCTGTTGTTGGGGCTGTTGTTGTATCTGTTGTTGCTGCTGTTGTGGCTGCTGTTGTGGCTGCAGTGGTAGCTACTGTTGTTGGTTCTGTAGTGGCAGCTGTAGTGATGGCTGTTGTTGCTGCAGTTGTACCAGCTGTTGTAGCTGCTGTAGTGACAGCAGTTGTTGCTGTTGTATCAGCCATTTCTGATGCTGTTGTAGCAGTCATTGTTGCTGATGTTGTAGCAGCCGTTGTTACTGCTGTAGTGGCAGCTGTAGTTTCACCTGTTGTTGGGGCTGTTGTTGTATCTGTTGTTGCTGCTGTTGTGGCTGCAGTTGTGGCTATTGTTGTTATTGCTGTTGTGGCTGCAGTGGTAGCTACTGTTGTTGGTTCTGTAGTGGCAGCTGTAGTGATGACTGTTGTTGCTGCAGTTATACCAGCTGTTGTAGCTGCTGTAGTGACAGCAGTTGTTGCTGTTGTATCAGCCGTTGTTGCTGCTGTTGTACCAGTGGTTGTTGCTGCTGTTGTAGCAGCTGTTGTTGCTGCTGTTGTGGCAGCTGTAGTTTCACCTGTTGTTGGGGCTGTTGTTGTATCTGTTGTTGCTGCTGTTGTGGCTGCAGTTGTGGCTATTGTTGTTATTGCTGTTGTGGCTGCAGTGGTAGCTACTGTTGATGGTTCTATAGTGGCAGCTGTAGTGATGGCTGTTGTTGCTGCAGTTGTACCAGCTGTTGTAGCTGCTGTAGTGACAGCGGTTGTTGCTGTTGTATCAGCCGATGTTGCTGCTGTTGTAGCAGCCGTTGTTGCTGCTGTTGTAGCAGTCGTTGTTGCTGCTGTAGTGGCAGCTGTAGTTTCACCTGTTGTTAGGGCTGTTGTTGTATCTGTTGTTGCTGCTGTTGTGGCTGCAGTTGTGGCTATTGTTGTTATTGCTGTTGTGGCTGCAGTGGTAGCTGCTGTTGTTGGTTCTGTAGTGGCAGCTGTAGTGATGGCTGTTGTTGCTGCAGTTGTACCCGCTGTTGTAGCTGCAGTGACAGCAGTTGTTGCTGTTGTAGTAGCCGTTGTTGCTGCTGTTGTTCCAGTGGTTGTTTCTGCTGTTGTAGCAGCTGTTGTTGCTGCTGTTGTGGCAGCTGTAGTTTCACCAGTTGTTGGGGCTGTTGTTGTATCTGTTGTTGCTGCTGTTGTGGCTGCAGTTGTTGCTATTGTTGTTATTGCTGTTGTGACTGCAGTGGTAGCTGCTGTTGTTGGTTCTGCAGTGCCAGCTGTAGTGATGGCTGTTGTTGCTGCAGTTGTACCAGCTGTTGTAGCTGCTGTAGTGACAGCAGTTGTTGCTGTTGTAGTAGCCGTTGTTGCTGCTGTTGTTCCAGTGGTTGATTCTGCTGTTGTAGCAGGCGTTGTTGCTGCTGTAGTGTCAGCTGTAGTTTCACCTGTTGTTGGGGCTGTTGTTGTATCTGTTGTTGCTGCTGTTGTGGCTGCAGTTGTGGCTATTGTTGTTATTGCTGTTGTGGCTGCAGTGGTAGCTGCTGTTGTTGGTTCTGTAGTGGCAGCTGTAGTGATGGCTGTTGTTGCTGCAGTTGTACCAGCTGTTGTAGCTGCTGTAGTGACAGCAGTTGTTGCTGTTGTAGTAGCCGTTGTTGCTGCTGTTGTACCAGTGGTTGTTTCTGCTGTTGTAGCAGCTGTTGTTGCTGCTGTTGTGGCAACTGTAGTTTCACCTGTTGTTGGGGCTGTTGTTGTATATGTTGTTGCTGCTGTTGTGGCTGCAGTTGTTGCTATTGTTGTTATTGCTGTTGTGGCTGCAGTGGTAGCTACTGTTGTTGGTTCTCTAGTGGCAGCTGTAGTGATGGCTGTTATTGCTACAGTTGTACCAGCTGTTGTAGCTGCTGTAGTTACAGCAGTTGTTGCTGTTGTATCAGCAGTTGTTGCTGCTGTTGTAGCAGCCGTTGTTGCTGCTGTTGTAGCAGCCGTTGTCGCTGCTGTAGTGGCAGCTGTAGTTTCACCTGTGGTTGGGGCTGTTGTTGTATCTGTTGTTGCTGCTGTTGTGGCTGCAGTTGTGGTTATTGTTGTTATTGCTGTTGTGGCTGCAGTGGTAGCTACTGTTTTTGGTTCTGTAGTGGCAGCTGTAGTGATGGCTGTTGTTGCTACAGTTGTACCAGCTGTTGTAGCTGCTGTAGTGACAGCAGTTGTTGCTGTTGTATCAGACGTTGTTGCTGCTGTTGTAGCAGCAGTTGTTGCTGCTGTTGTAGCAGCCGTTGTTGCTGCTGTAGTGTCAGCTGTAGTTTCACCTGTTGTCGGCGCTGTTGTTGCTGCTGTTGTGGCTGCAGTTGTGGCTATTGTTGTTATTGCTGTTGTGGCTGCAGTGGTAGCTACTGTTGTTGGTTCTGTAGCGGCAGCTGTACTGATGGCTGTTGTTGCTGCAGTTGTACCAGCCATTGAAGTTGCTGTAATGGCAGCAGTTTTTGCTGTTGTAGCAGCCATTGTTGCTGCTGTTGTAGCAGCCGTTGTTGCTGCTGTAGTGGCAGCTGTAGTTTCACCTGTGGTTGGGGCTGTTGTTGTATCTGTTGTTGCTGCTGTTGTGGCTGCAGTTGTGGTTATTGTTGTTATTGCTGTTGTGGCTGCAGTGGTAGCTACTGTTTTTGGTTCTGTAGTGGCAGCTGTAGTGATGGCTGTTGTTGCTGCAGTTGTACCAGCTGTTGTAGCTGCTGTAGTGACAGCAGTTGTTGCTGTTGTAGCAGCCGTTGTTGCTGCTGTTGTAGCAGCCGTTGTTGCTGCTGTAGTGGCAGCTGTAGTTTCACCTGTTGTTGGGGCTGTTGTTGTATCTGTTGTTGCTGCTGTTGTGGCTGCTGTTGTGGCTGCAGTGGTAGCTACTGTTGTTGGTTCTGTAGTGGCAGCTGTAGTGATGGCTGTTGTTGCTGCAGTTGTACCAGCTGTTGTAGCTGCTGTAGTGACAGCAGTTGTTGCTGTTGTATCAGCCATTTCTGATGCTGTTGTAGCAGTCATTGTTGCTGATGTTGTAGCAGCCGTTGTTACTGCTGTAGTGGCAGCTGTAGTTTCACCTGTTGTTGGGGCTGTTGTTGTATCTGTTGTTGCTGCTGTTGTGGCTGCAGTTGTGGCTATTGTTGTTATTGCTGTTGTGGCTGCAGTGGTAGCTACTGTTGTTGGTTCTGTAGTGGCAGCTGTAGTGATGACTGTTGTTGCTGCAGTTATACCAGCTGTTGTAGCTGCTGTAGTGACAGCAGTTGTTGCTGTTGTATCAGCCGTTGTTGCTGCTGTTGTACCAGTGGTTGTTGCTGCTGTTGTAGCAGCTGTTGTTGCTGCTGTTGTGGCAGCTGTAGTTTCACCTGTTGTTGGGGCTGTTGTTGTATCTGTTGTTGCTGCTGTTGTGGCTGCAGTTGTGGCTATTGTTGTTATTGCTGTTGTGGCTGCAGTGGTAGCTACTGTTGTTGGTTCTATAGTGGCAGCTGTAGTGATGGCTGTTGTTGCTGCAGTTGTACCAGCTGTTGTAGCTGCTGTAGTGACAGCGGTTGTTGCTGTTGTATCAGCCGATGTTGCTGCTGTTGTAGCAGCCGTTGTTGCTGCTGTTGTAGCAGCCGTTGTTGCTGCTGTAGTGGCAGCTGTAGTTTCACCTGTTGTTGGGGCAGTTGTTGTATCTGTTGTTGCTGCTGTTGTGGCTGCAGTTGTGGCTATTGTTGTTATTGCTGTTGTGGCTGCAGTGGTAGCTACTGTTGTTGGTTCTGTAGTGGCAGCTGTAGTGATGGCTGTTGTTGCTGCAGTTGTACCAGCTGTTGTAGCTGCTGTAGTGACAGCAGTTGTTGCTGTTGTATCAGCCGTTGTTGCTGCTGTTGTAGCAGCCGTTGTTGCTGCTGTTGTACCAGCCGTTGTTGCTGCTGTTGTAGCAGCCGTTGTTGCTGCAGTAGTGGCAGCTGTAGTTTCACCTGTTGTTGGGGCAG
The DNA here is from genome assembly GCF_964261635.1 of Lissotriton helveticus. Taxonomy (NCBI): domain Eukaryota; kingdom Metazoa; phylum Chordata; class Amphibia; order Caudata; family Salamandridae; genus Lissotriton; species Lissotriton helveticus. Next base: position 69,055,105 of record NC_136065.1, read on the forward strand.
TTGTTGTATCTGTTGTTGCTGCTGTTGTGGCTGCAGTTGTGGCTATTGTTGTTATTGCTGTTGTGGCTGCAGTGGTAGCTACTGTTGTTGGTTCTGTAGTGGCAGCTGTAGTGATGGCTGTTGTTGCTGCAGTTGTACCAGCTGTTGTAGCTGCTGTAGTGACAGCAGTTGTTGCTGTTGTATCAGCCGTTGTTGCTGCTGTTGTAGCAGCCGTTGTTGCTGCTGTTGTACCAGCCGTTGTTGCTGCTGTTGTAGCAGCCGTTGTTGCTGCTGTAGTGGCAGCTGTAGTTTCACCTGTTGTTGGGGCTGTCGTTGTATCTGTTGTTGCTGCCGTTGTGGCTGCAGTTGTGGCTATTGTTGTTATTGCTGTTGTGGCTGCAGTGGTAGCTACTGTTGTTGGTTCTGTAGTTGCAGCTGTAGTGATGGCTGTTGTTGCTGCAGTTGTACCAGCTGTTGTAGCTGCTGTAGTGTCAGCTGTAGTGGTGGCTGTTGTTGCTTCGGTTGTTACTGCTGTTGTGGCAGCTGGTGTTGGTGTTGCTAATGCACAAAAATAAGACCATTTTTGGAGGTTATTTCCATCAAGTATTAAAGTTAATTCCGTTTTTAAAGGGCAAACCACCAGCATGCATAAACACAGCCCGAGTGGCAACAGGCTGGATGTGAGCTGAAATGGGCAAAGCACCAAGCAGAACGAGAGGACATGATGATGTAAGATGGACAGCATACAAATGAAATTATAAGAGACAGCTAGCTGCATGGTCTGAGGGGACAGCAGCCAGCCGAGAGAGCATAGGCAGCAGGTAGGAGCTGCTCAGCAGCAGTGAGTAAAGATGACAGAGGGAGCACAACCTGCCTGCTGAAGCAGTGACATCTAAAGGGAACCCTAACGTCTTTAAATAACCCAGTTACCAGAAGGGAGCATAGTTGCTTAAAGGGACTGGAGCCAGCTGACGGAAGCACAACCAGCAGAATGTCACTGAGGTAACATCAGTGAGCAGAGATGTCAAGATGGAACAGAGCCTCTTGCAAGGCACAGAATAAGCAGGTGGATCATCTAGCATCTGGGAGCATAGCCAGTGTGATGGAGCAGACACAAAGTTAGGCTCATGAATAGCAAGTTTGATCAAAGCCACTAACATGTTGTACAGCCAGGAAAAGAGAGCACAACCACAGCAGAATATAGCATGAGAGGGTGTACAGCAGAAGGGAGCACAGCCAAGAAACAAGAACAGAACCACAGCCATCTGACTAGAGCACAACAAATAGAGCACAATAGGTTAGGCAGCAGAAGGGAGCGCAGCCAAGGAGATAGAACTGAACCACAGCCTTCTGACTGTGGCACAGATGGCTAGAGAACAAGCAGCCAGAGTGGGTGGGCAGCAGAAGAGAGCATAGGCAACCAATGTGACCACAGGTACCAAACTGGACCACTACCATCTGGCAGGAGCAAATCTAAGAGGAGGGAGCACCACCAGAAATATGACCCTTGCAGCAGGAGAGAGCATAGGTGTCAAGCTAGACAAGAGCCAACTCAAGGGAGCATTTCTCAGCAGCTAGCATTACACAGTATATCAAGCAGAGACAGCAGTAAGATGTCTGTACACTAAACTGACTTGCATAGAGAGATACCTTTGCACTGACTCAAGTGTCTATTTCAGGTCTAGTTTGCTGAAGATAGGCTGCTCTGTCCAAGTATAAAGCTACGGGTGACACAGCCCCCCCTACAATCACCACTAAGGGCTGGTGAGTCCAGTCCTGGACATTAGATATAGAGAGAGGATGTCACAAAGGTCTAGCTTCTGGTGTTTACATGGCTCCTCGTCACCAGGCAGTGCCCTGGTCATTAGTCGATATGGAGATGCTGAGATATATATATCACTAGGGTCAAGCTGGTCCAGTGCTGGCCCTTAGACTGAGAGGGAGCCAATAGCTCCTGGCCACTGGTTGCAGGAGATTGTATTATTCCTGATCCTTAAAAGTAGGGTTATATAGCCCCAGGTTTCTAGGATTTGCATGGTCTTTATTGGTTGCTAGAAATGGAGGGATTACAGGGCTCCAGGCTAGAGACAGGTGGGGCCTTTCCTGTCCTTTAAAGAGATAGCGCAGTGCAGAGGTTGAAACGCTGGTGTCAGGTACATCCTTTACTGGTCAAAGAGAGAGGGGGTACAGAGCTTGTGCCACTAGGGACTGGTGTGTCCTTTACTGGTCAAAGAGAGAGGGTGGTGCAGAGAGTGTGCCCCTAGGGACAGATGCGTCCTTTACTGGTCAAAGAGAGAGGGTGGTGCAGAGGTCGTGCCACTAGGGTCAGGTGTGTCCTTTACTGGTCAAAGAGAGATGGTGGTGCAGAGGTCGTGCCACTAGGGACGGGTGCGTCCTTTACTGGTCAAAGAGAGAGGGTGGTGCAGAGGTCGTGCCACTAGGGACAGGTGTGTCCTTTTATGGTCAAAGAGAGAGGGTGGTGGAGAGCTCATGTCACTAGGAACAGGCGGGTCTGTTTCTTGTCATTAAAGGGAGAGGGTGGTGCAGAGTTCGTGCCACAAGGGAAAGTTGTATTTACAACAAGGGGTGGTGAGGGACAGAGTCTCTGAATTAAGCAGAATACTCTCACCCAGTCAAGAGATCAGGGCTAGATCCAACACCGTTTTTTAGCTCATTGCACCATCCCAGTTTCAGAACCTGGCTGTATGCAAATTAGTCTGTCCCTGGCCCAGTGCATCATGGGAACAGGGCAAACCAGACTACAAAAGCCAATTCTTACACTGGGAAGGAAACAAGCTTCCGGGGACCGGTTTCTGGCATTACAGCCGTCTTCGGCCCGGCTTGCCTGAATCCTGATGGTGCAATGAGCAAGGGACTCATGTCTGAGTATACACTTCCACGCTTAGGGTGGACAAAAATATTTACAACAAGGGGTGGTGAGGGACAGAGTCTCTGAATTAAGCAGAATACTCTCACCCAGTCAAGAGATCAGGGCTAGATCCAACACCGTTTTTTAGCTCATTGCACCATCCCAGTTTCAGAACCTGGCTGTATGCAAATTAGTCTGTCCCTGGCCCAGTGCATCATGGGAACAGGGCAAACCAGACTACAAAAGCCAATTCTTACACTGGGAAGGAAACAAGCTTCCGGGGACCGGTTTCTAGCATTACAGCCGTCTTCGGCCCGGCTTGCCTGAATCCTGATGGTGCAATGAGCAAGGGACTCATGTCTGAGTATACCCTTCCACGCTTAGGGTGGACAAAAATATTTACAACAAGGGGTGGTGAGGAACAGAGTCTCTGAATTAAGCAGAATACTCTCACCCAGTCAAGAGATCAGGGCTAGATCCAACACCGTTTTTTAGCTCATTGCACCATCCCAGTTTCAGAACCTGGCTGTATGCAAATTAGTCTGTCCCTGGCCCAGTGCATCATGGGAACAGGGCAAACCAGACTACAAAAGCCAATTCTTACACTGGGAAGGAAACAAGCTTCCGGGGACCGGTTTCTGGCATTACAGCCGTCTTCGGCCCGGCTTGCCTGAATCCTGATGGTGCAATGAGCAAGGGACTCATGTCTGAGTATACCCTTCCACGCTTAGGGTGGACAAAAATATTTACAACAAGGGGTGGTGAGGGACAGAGTCTCTGAATTAAGCAGAATACTCTCACCCAGTCAAGAGATCAGGGCTAGATCCAACACCGTTTTTTAGCTCATTGCACCATCCCAGTTTCAGAACCTGGCTGTATGCACAGGCGGGTCTGTTTCTTGTCATTAAAGGGAGAGGGTGGTGCAGAGTTCGTGCCACAAGGGAAAGTTGGTCCTTTCCTGGTCATTAAATACAGAGGGCAGTCCAGAGCTCAGGTTAGGAACAGGTGGGTCTTTTCCTGGTCTTTAAAGAAAGATGGCCATGCAAAGCACGTACCACTAGACATAGGCGAGTCAGTTCCTGGTCATTAAAGAGAGAGGGTGGTCTAGTGTTCTTCAACCCTGTTTTTCTTTCTCCCCCAAATATATTTATGCAGGAGTCGATTAAAGCATGCCCCATCATGTCACCGTGACAAGAATGCTTTGAGCTTCCGCCGGTCACTCTCCGGTCTGGAAGTCTGGTTTTATTGTCAGTTTTGTCGTATTGGCTTCCAGACCACCTGGTGACCATTTACTGCAAACTGACCTGTCCACAAGATGGCTTCCTCTGATTATTTTGGCCTACTCTCTTATAGGTAATTCAAAATCTGACTAGTCTGCAAGACCTTTAATGGAATTCTTTTTATGTTTTAAGGCTTTTCTTTTTGAGAGAATTGATGTAAAGTAATGTTACTATTCCCAACAGGTGTGCCTCACCACTGGCACATCTGCCTTATAATAATAAATTAGGACCCAGATCCTGTCTGTAATCATTGCAACCCTTATCCAACATTTCTCTACAGGGTCACAAATGATTTTTACCCTATATCACCATTCTTGTATCTCATTTAGCCCTGATACAGGTAAAAACAATAGACAATTGCGTATCTCCCAAAGCAGTGCCAATTTAGGGGCTTCTCTCACATACAATACTTGGACCTTCCTTCTCTTGTCTTCCCATCACCTCTATCTTTAGAAGTTTCATTGTCTCCCATATTCTTGAAAATAAAACAACATTCTAACTATATCCCCAAAGTAATATTGGCTATAGGTCTAACTAGACAACTTTCTGTGACATATCCCTAACCCCAAAACTCAACCCTCCTCCAAATCTTGCCAAACCTAGTTGGGGACCTCCAACCCCTTTATCCAAGCACCACTCACGGTTTTCCACACCCTGCCACTTACCCCAATGAATTTGATTCAAACCTGTTTTTGTATAATACTTTGTACAATATCCTGTTTTGTATAATAATTTGTGTAATAACCGCAATTACAGTCGTCCATAAACACTCCGCTATTGTTTCTGACCACTCCAATCTGAGTGTATACTTCATTTACGCACTGCCCTCATTTTAGCAGTAGATCCCCTCCAGTACTATGAGAGGGATTACTATAGAGAAACTCATTCTGGGTTCAGTACTCTGGGGGAACTCAGTTCTAGTAGAAAACTTTACTCAAGAATCTACTGCATTTTTCCTTTAGAATTTCCTTGCTCTCCATTTCTAATTATGATCAGTAAGTTTTTTTCACATTAAAATTATTTTTTTCAGCTCCAAAAATAGCTTATCTCATGCTTTATGCACTATCTCATTAATAAGACAATTATATAAGTTGATTAGCACAATTCCAGTGGCACTAGTGTGACCACTGTTTATCTTATATATGTGTTAATTATTGCTGTAACCCTGAGGAAGCCCCAAGTCTGTGTGCATTAGAAGGGCGAAACACGTGTTGGCTGTGTAGTGCACCTTTTGCCTCACCTCCAGTGGAAGTCAAGAGGAGCATTTGTTCAGACTAAGTACCATTCTACTTTTCTACCGATGAGCGTTTATGTTACTGAAGCAGGGACAATGGATACATTCATGATAGCTTAAGGTGCATAGCTTACATAATATACTATATATAACATGGACTAGCTGTTTACTTTGCCTGTTGCTTTGCACCAATGAGAGGAACAATACATAGGAGACATTATGCTAGTTTTTAATTAGTGTCAGCAGCATCCCTTCATTCCTTTGATCTAGTCATTTTTGGGCTTGAGGGCACAACCCAGGCACAAGTGGGTGCAGCAAAGAAAACAGAATACTAAACAAAAAGAATGGGCTACTACTAGGCAGACTTGGAGTAGAGACATCTTCTCTATTCCATTAAAGGGGGGAGGGGCTGCAGGTCACCAGACGTAGGCTAACTCCATTTTGGTGTTAAAGGTCAGGGGCACAGACCTGCATTCAATGGTGTGTCTTTCTTTAGATGGTGCAACCTCGGATGGATGATTCTTAAACATAATAAATATTTAGTGGCATTTGGATTAGGATAAGTGTGTTTGGAGGGTGCTGATTAGTCTAGTGGAGTACATAAATATGACAGCAAGGGGGTGGGTGATGGAGAAGCAGGAAGGTAAAAGGGTCTAAAAGCTGAGCCCTGAGAAAGGAGATGCCTGATTTGTTTCAAGGCGCTAGAAATGGAGTGAAGGTGTTCAATGAACCAGCGCCTAGGTGTGTTTGTAAAGACTTCAAGAAATAAAATAGAAATGTAAAGAAATTTAAGGCATAAGAGGCTTAACTTACTGGCAGCTGCAGCAGTTGCGGTATCTGGTGAGGTTTGTCCAACTGTGAAGACAAAAAGTTATGATTAGAACATTCAGGGGAGCTGGAACAATTTTCCTGGTGGGGTTGCCATCAGTGTTACATCACTGAAGTTCCAGGGATAATGGCAACCCCCAGCATATCAGAAAGAACAATGATAGATAAATGAGCCACTCCTACTCAGCAGCAAAGTGGTAATGGTGTGGTATATAGCTGGCAGTGCATTGTCGGGGCGGGCTGTGGGGGGACACTGACTGAAAATATATTATTAACGCATTCACCTGTTGTTGGGGCTGTTGTTGTATCTGTTGTTGCTGCTGTTGTGGCTGCAGTTGTGGCTATTGTTGTTATTGTTGTTGTAACTGCAGTGGTAGCTACTGTTGTTGGTTCTGTAGTGGCAGCTGTAGGGATGACTGGTGTTGCTGCAGTTGTACCAGCTGTTGTAGCTGCTGTAGTGACAGCAGTTGTTGCTGTTGTATCAGCCGTTGTTGCTGCTGTTGTAGCAGCTGTTGTTGCTGCTGTAGTGGCAGCTGTAGTTTCACCTGTTGTTTGGGTTATTGTTGTATCTGTTGTTGCTGCTGTTGTGGCTGCAGTTGTGGCTATTGTTGATATTGCTGTTGTGGCTGCAGTGGTAGCTACTGTTGTTGGTTCTGTAGTGGCAGCTGTAGTGATGGCTGTTGTTGCTGCAGTTGTACCAGCTGTTGTAGCTGCTGTAGTGACAGCAGTTGTTGCTGTTGTATCAGCCATTGTAGCTGCTGTTGTACCAGCGGTTGTTGCTGCTGTTGTAGCAGCCGTTGTTGCTGCTGTTGTGGCAGCTGTAGTTTCACCTGTTGTTGGGGCTGTTGTTGTATCTGTTGTTGCTGCTGTTGTGGCTGCAGTTGTGGCTATTGTTGTTATTGCTGTTGTGGCTGCAGTGGTAGCTACTGTTGTTGGTTCTGTAGTGGTAGCTATAATGATGGCTGTTGTTGCTGCAGTTGTACCAGCCATTGAAGCTGCTGTAACAGCAGCAGTTTTTGCTGTTGTAGCAGCCATTGTTGCTGCTGTTGTAGCAGCCGTTGTTGCTGCTGTTGTAGCAGCCGTTGTTGCTGCTGTTGTGGCAGCTGTAGTTTCACCTGTTGTTGGGGCTGTTGTTGTATCTGTTGTTGCTACTGTTGTGGCTGCAGTTGTGGCTATTGTTGTTCTTGATGTTGTGGCTGCAGTGGTAGCTACTGTTGTTGGTTCTGTAGTGGCAGCTGTAGTGAGGGTGGATGTTGCTGCAATTAGACCAGCTGTTGTAGCTGATGTAGTGACAGCAGTTGTTGCTGTTATATCAGCTGTTGTTGCTGCTGTTGTACCAGCAGTTGTTGCTGCTGTTGTAGCAGCCGTTGTTGCTGCTGTTGTGGCAGCCGTAGTTTCACCTGTTGTTGGGGCTGTTGTTATATCTGTTGTTGCTGCTGTTGTGGCTGCAGTTGTTGCTATTGTTGTTATTGCTGTTGTGGCGGCAGTGGTAGCTACTGTTGTTGGTTCTGTAGTGGCAGCTGTAGTGATGGCTGTTGTTGCTGCAGTTGTACCAGCCATTGTAGCTGCAGTAATGGCAGCAGTTTTTGCTGTTGTAGCAGCCATTGTTGCTGCTGTTGTAGCAGCCGTTGTTGCTGCTGTTGTAGCAGCCGTTGTTGCTACTGTAGTGGCAGCTGTAGTTTCACCTGTTGTTGGGGCTGTTGTTGTATCTGTTGTTGCTGCTGTTGTGGCTGCAGTTGTGGCTATTGTTGTTATTGCTGTTGTGGCTGCAGTGGTAGCTACTGTTGTTGGTTCTGTTTTGGCAGCTGTAGTGATCGCTGTTGTTGCTGCAGTTGTACCAGCTGTTGTAGCTGCTGCAGTGACAGCGGTTGTTGCTGTTGTATCAGCCGATGTTGCTGCTGTTGTAGCAGCCGTTGTTGCTGCTGTTGTAGCAGACGTTGTTGCTGCTGTAGTGGCAGCTGTAGTTTCACCTGTTTTTGGGGCTGTTGTTGTATCTGTTGTTGCTGCTGTTGTGGCTGCAGTTGTGGCTATCGTTGTTATTGCTGTTGTGGCTGCAGTGGTAGCTGCTGTTGTTGGTTCTCTAGTGGCAGCTGTAGTGATGGCTGTTGTTGCTGCAGTTGTACCAGCTGTTGTAGCTGCTGTAGTGACAGCAGTTGTTGCTGTTGTATCAGCCGTTGTTGCTGCTGTTGTAGCAGCCGTTGTTGCTGCTGTTGTAGCAGCCGTTGTTGCTGCTGTAGTGGCAGCTGTAGTTTCACCTGTTGTCGGCGCTGTTGTTGTATCTGTTGTTGCTGCAGTTGTGGCTATTGTTGTTATTGCTGTTGTGGCTGCAGTGGTAGCTACTGTTGTTGGTTCTGTAGTGGCAGCTGTACTGATGGCTGTTGTTTCTGCAGTTGTACCAGCCATTGTAGTTGCTGTAATGGCAGCAGTTTTTGCTGTTGTAGCAGCCATTGTTGCTGCTGTTGTAGCAGCCGTTGTTGCTGCTGTAGTGGCAGCTGTAGTTTCACCTGTTGTTGGGGCTGTTGTTGTATCTGTTGTTGCTGCTGTTGTGGCTGCAGTTGTGGCTATTGTTGTTATTGCTGTTGTGGCTGCAGTGGTAGCTAGTGTTGTTTGTTCTGTAGTGGCAGCTGTAGTGATGGCTGTTGTTGCTGCAGTTGTACCAGCTGTTGTAGCTGCTGTAGTGACAGCAGTTGTTGCTGTTGTATCAGCCGTTGTTGCTGCTGTTGTAGCAGCCGTTGTTGCTGCTGTTGTAGCAGCCGTTGTTGCTGCTGTAGTGGCAGCTGTAGTTTCACCTGTTGTTGGGGCTGTTGTTGTATCTGTTGTTGCTGCTGTTGTGGCTGCAGTTGTGGCTATTGTTGTTATTGCTGTTGTGGCTGCAGTGGTAGCTACTGTTGTTGGTTCTGTAGTGGCAGCTGTAGTGATGGCTGTTGTTGCTACAGTTGTACCAGCCATTGTAGCTGCTGTAATGGCAGCAGTTTTTGCTGTTGTAGCAGCCATTGTTGCTGCTGTTGTAGCAGCCGTTGTTGCTGTTGTAGTGGCAGCTGTAGTTTCACCTGTTGTTGTGGCTGTTGTTGTATCTGTTGTTGCTGCTGTTGTGGCTATTGTTGTTATTAGTGTTGTGGCTGCAGTGGTAGCTACTGTTGTTGGTTTTGTAGTGGCAGCTGTAGTGATGGCTGTTGTTGCTGCAGTTGTACCAGCTGTTGTAGCTGCTGTAGTGACAGCAGTTGTTGCTGTTGTATCAGCCATTGTAGCTGCTGTTGTACCAGTGGTTGTTGCTGCTGTTGTAGCAGCCGTTGTTGCTGCTGTTGTGGCAGCTGTAGTTTCACTTGTTGTTGGGGCTGTTGTTGTATCTGTTGTTGCTGCTGTTGTGGCTGCAGTTGTGGCTATTGTTGTTATTGCTGTTGTGGCTGCAGTGGTAGCTGCTGTTGTTGGTTCTCTAGTGGCAGCTGTAGTGATGGCTGTTATTGCTACAGTTGTACCAGCTGTTGTAGCTGCTGTAGTGAGAGCAGTTGTTGCTGTTGTATCAGCCGTTGTTGCTGCTGTTGTAGCAGCCGTTGTTGCTGCTGTTGTAGCAGCCGTTGTTGCTGCTGTAGTGGCAGCTGTAGTTTCACCTGTTGTCGGCGCTGTTGTTGTATCTGTTGTTGCTGCAGTTGTGGCTATTGTTGTTATTGCTGTTGTGGCTGCAGTGATAGCTACTGTTGTTGGTTCTGTAGTGGCAGCTGTACTGATGGCTGTTGTTTCTGCAGTTGTACCAGACATTGTAGTTGCTGTAATGGCAGCAGTTTTTGCTGTTGTAGCAGCCATTGTTGCTGCTGTTGTAGCAGCCGTTGTTGCTGCTGTAATGGCAGCTGTAGTTTCACCTGTTGTTGGGGCTGTTGTTGTATCTGTTGTTGCTGCTGTTGTGGCTGCAGTTGTGGCTATTGTTGTTATTGCTGTTGTGGCTGCAGTGGTAGCTACTGCTGTTGGTTCTGTAGTGGCAGCTGTAGTGATGGCTGTTGTTGCTGCAGTTGTACCAGCTGTTGTAGCTGCTGTAGTGACAGCAGTTGTTGCTGTTGTATCAGCCGTTGTTGCTGCTGTTGTAGCAGCCGTTGTTGCTGCTGTTGTAGCAGCCGTTGTTGCTGCTGTAGTGGCAGCTGTAGTTTCACCTGTTGTTGGGGCTGTTGTTGTATCTGTTGTTGCTGCTGTTGTGGCTGCAGTTGTGGCTATTGTTGTTATTGCTGTTGTGGCTGCAGTGGTAGCTACTGTTGTTGGTACTGTAGTGGCAGCTGTAGTGATGGCTGTTGTTGCTGCAGTTGTACCAGCCATTGTAGTTGCTGTAATGGCAGCAGTTTTTGCTGTTGTAGCAGCCATTGTTGCTGTTGTTGTAGCAGCCGTTGTTGCTGTTGTAGTGGCAGCTGTAGTTTCACCTGTTGTTGGGGCTGTTGTTGTATCTGTTGTTGCTGCTGTTGTGGCTGCAGTGGTTGCTATTGTTGTTATTGCTGTTGTGGCGGCAGTGGTAGCTACTGTTGTTGGTTCTGTAGTGGCAGCTGTAGTGATGGCTGCTGTTGCTGCAGTTGTACCAGCTGTTGTAGCTGCTGTAGTGACAGCAGTTGTTGCTGTTGTATCAGCCGTTGTTGCTGCTGTTGTAGCAGCCTTTGTTGCTGCTGTTGTAGCAGCCGTTGTTGCTGCTGTAGTGGCAGCTGTAGTTTCACCTGTTTTTGGGGCTGTTGTTGTATCTGTTGTTGCTGCTGTTGTGGCTGCTGTTGTGGCTGCAGTGGTAGCTACTGTTGTTGGTTCTGTAGTGGCAGCTGTAGTGATGGCTGCTGTTGCTGCAGTTGTACCAGCTGTTGTAGCTGCTGTAGTGACAGCAGTTGTTGCTGTTGTATCAGCCGTTGTTGCTGCTGTTGTAGCAGCCGTTGTTGCTGCTGTTGTAGCAGCCGTTGTTGCTGCTGTAGTGGCAGCTGTAGTTTCACCTGTTGTTGGGGCTGTTGTTGTATCTGTTGTTGCTGCTGTTGTGGCTGCAGTTGTGGCTATTGTTGTTATTGCTGTTGTGGCTGCAGTGGTAGCTACTGTTGTTGGTTCTGTAGTGGCAGATGTAGTGATGGCTGTTGTTGCTGCAGTTGTACCAGCCATTGTAGCTGCTGTAATGGCAGCAGTTTTTGCTGTTGTAGCAGCCATTGTTGCTGCTGTTGTAGCAGCCGTTGTTGCTGTTGTAGTGGCAGCTGTAGTTTCACCTGTTGTTGGGGCTGTTGTTGTATCTGTTGTTGCTGCTGTTGTGGCCGCAGTTGTGGCTATTGTTGTTATTGCTGTTGTGGCTGCAGTGGTAACTACTGTTGTTGGTTCTGTAGTGGCAGCTGTAGCTATGGCTGTTGTTGCTGCAGTTGTACCAGCTGTTGTAGCTGCTGTAATGGCAGCAGTTTTTGCTGTTGTAGCAGCCATTGTTGCTGCTGTTGTAGCAGCAGTTGTTGCTGTTGTAGTTGCAGGTGTAGTTTCACCTGTTGTTGGGGCTGTTGTTGTATCTGTTGTTGCTGCTGTTGTGGCTGCAGTTGTGGCTATTGTTGATATTGCTGTTGTGGCTGCAGTGGTACCTGCTGTTGTTGGTTCTCTAGTGGCAGCTGTAGTGATGGCTGTTATTGCTACAGTTGTACCAGCTGTTGTAGCTGCTGTAGTGACAGCAGTTGTGGCTGTTGTATCAGCCGTTGTTGCTGCTGTTGTAGCAGCCGTTGTTGCTGCTGTTGTAGCAGCCGTTGTTGCTGCTGTAGTGGCAGCTGTAGTTTCACCTGTTTTTGGGGCTGTTTTTGTATCTGTTGTTGCTGCTGTTGTGGCTGCTGTTGTGGCTGCAGTGGTAGCTACTGTTGTTGGTTCTGTAGTGGCAGCTGTAGTGATGGCTGTTGTTGCTGCAGTTGTACCAGCTGTTGTAGCTGCTGTAGTGACAGCAGTTGTTGCTGTTGTATCAGCCGTTGCTGCTGCTGTTGTAGCAGTCGTTGTTGTTACTGTTGTAGCAGCCGTTGTTGCTGCCGTAGTGGCAGCTGTAGTTTCACCTGTTGTTGGGGCTGTTGTTGTATCTGTTGTTGCTGCTGTTGTGGCTGCAGTTGTGGCTATTGTTGCTATTGCTGTTGTGGCTGCAGTGGTAGCTACTGTTGTTAGTTCTGTAGTGGCAGCTGTAGTGGTGGCTGTTGTTGCTGCAGTTGTACCAGCTGTTGTAGCTGCTGTAGTGACAGCAGTTGTTGCTGTTGTATCAGCCGTTGTTGCTGCTGTTGTACCAGTGGTTGTTGCTGCTGTTGTAGCAGCTGTTGCTGCTGTTGTGGCAGCTGTAGTTTCACCTGTTGTTGGGGCTGTTGTTGTATCTGTTGTTGCTGCTGTTGTGGCTGCAGTTGAGGCTATTGTTGTTATTGCTGTTGTGGCTGCAGTGGTAGCTACTGTTGTTGGTTCTGTAGTGGCAGCTGTAGCTATGGCTGTTGTTGCTGCAGTTGTACCAGCTGTTGTAGCTGCTGTAATGGCAGCAGTTTTTGCTGTTGTAGCAGCCATTGTTGCTGCTGTTGTAGCAGCTGTTGCTGCTGTTGTAGTGGCAGGTGTAGTTTCACCTGTTGTTGGGGCTGTTGTTGTATCTGTTGTTGCTGCTGTTGTGGCTGCAGTTGTAGCTAATGTTGATATTGCTGTTGTGGCTGCAGTGGTAGCTACTGTTGTTGGTTCTGAAGTGGCAGCTGTAGTGATGGCTGTTGTTGCTGCAGTTGTACCAGCTGTTGTAGCACCTGTAGTGACAGCAGTTGTTGCTGTTGTTTCAGCCATTGTAGCTGCTGTTGTACCAGCGGTTGTTGCTGCTGTTGTAGCAGCCGTTGTTGCTGCTGTTGTGGCAGCTGTAGTTTCACCTGTTGTTGGGGCTGTTGTTGTATCTGATGTTGCTGCTGTTGTGGCAGCAGTTGTGGCTATTGTTGTTATTGCTGTTGTGGCTGCAGTAGTAGCTACTGTTGTTGGTTCTGTAGTGGTAGCTATAGTGATGGCTGTTGTTGCTGCAGTTGTACCAGCCATTGAAGCTGCTGTAACTGCAGCAGTTTTTGCTGTTGTAGCAGCCATTGTTGCTGATGTTGTAGCAGCCGTTGTTGCTGCTGTTGTAGCAGCCGTTGTTGCTGCTGTTGTGGCAGCTGTAGTTTCACCTGTTGTTGGGGCTGTTGTTGTATCTGTTGTTGCTACTATTTTGGCTGCAGTTGTGGCTATTGTTGTTCTTGATGTTGTGGCTGCAGTGGTAGCTACTGTTGTTGGTTCTGTAGTGGCAGCTGTAGTGATGGCTGTTGTTGCTGCAGTTGTACCAGCTGTTGTAGCTGCTGTAGTGACAGCAGTTGTTGCTGTTGTATCAGCTGTTGTAGCTGCTGTTGTACCAGCGGGTGTTGCTGCTGTTGTAGCAGCCATTGTTGCTGCTGCTGTGGCAGCTGTAGTTTCACCTGTTGTTGGGGCTGTTGCTGAATCTGTTGTTGCTGCTGTTGTGGCAGCAGTTATGGCTATTGCTGCTATTGCTGTTGTGGCTGCAGTGGTAGCTACTGTTGTTGGTTCTGTAGTGGCAGCTGTAGTGATGGCTGTTGTTGCTGCAGTTGTACCAGCTGTTGTAGCTGCTGTAGTGACAGCAGTTGTTGCTGTTGTATCAGCCATTGTAGCTGCTGTTGTACCAGCGGTTGTTGCTGCTGTTGTAGCAGCCGTTATTGCTGCTGTTTTGGCAGCTGTAGTTTCACCTGTTGTTGGGGCTGTTGTTATATCTGTTGTTGCTGCTGTTGTGGCTGCAGTTGTGGCTATTGTTGTTATTGCTGTTGTGGCTGCAGTGGTAGCTACTGTTGTTGGTTCTGTAGTGGCAGCTGTAGTGATGGCTGTTGTTGCTGCAGTTGTACCAGCTGTTGTAGCTGCTGTAGTGACAGCGGTTGTTGCTGTTGTATCAGCCAATGTTGCTGCTGTTGTAGCAGCCGTTGCTGCTGCTGTTATAGCAGCCGTTGTTGCTGCTGTAGTGGCAGCTGTAGTTTCACCTGTTGTTGGGGCTGTTGTGGTATCTGTTGTTGCTGCTGTTGGGGCTGTTGTATCTGTTGTTGCTGCTGTTGTGGCTGCAGTTGTGGCTATTGTTGTTATTGCTGTTGTGGCTGCAGTGGTAGCTGCTGTTGTTGGTTCTGTAGTGGCAGCTGTAGTGATGGCTGGTGTTGCTGCAGTAGTACCAGCTGTTGTAGCTGCTGTAGTGACAGCAGTTGTTGCTGTTGTAGTAGCCGTTGCTACTGTTGTACCAGTGGTTGTTTCTGCTGTTGTAGCAGCTGTTGTTGCTGCTGTTGTGGCAACTGTAGTTTCACCTGTTGTTGGGGCTGTTGTTGTATCTGTTGTTGCTGCTGTTGTGGCTGCAGTTGTTGCTATTGTTGTTATTTCTGTTGTGGCTGCAGTGGTAGCTACTGTTGTTGGTTCTCTAGTGGCAGCTGTAGTAATGGCTGTTATTGCTACAGTTGTACCAGCTGTTGTAGCTGCTGTAGTGACAGCAGTTGTTGCTGTTGTATCAGCCGTTGTTGCTGCGGTTGTAGCAGCCATTTTTGCTGCTGTTGTAGCAACCGTAGTTGCTGCTGTAGTGGCAGCTGTAGTTTCACCTTTTGTCGGAACTGTTGTTGTATCTGTTGTTGCTGCTGTTGTGGCTGCAGTGGTAGCTACTGTTGTTGGTTCTGTAGTGGCAGCTGTAGTGATGGCTGTTGTTGCTGCAGTTGTACCAGCTGTTGTAGCTGCTGTAGTGACAGCAGTTGTTGCTGTTGTATCAGCCGTTGTTGCTGCTGTTGTACCAGCGGTTGTTGCTGCTGCTGTTGTAGCAGCCGTTGTTGCTGCTGTTGTGGCAGCTGTAGTTTCACCTTTTGTTGGGGCTGTTGTTATATCTGTTGTTGCTGCTGTTGTGGCTGCAGTTGTTGCTATTGTTGTTATTGCTGTTGTGGCTGCAGTGGTAGCTACTGTTGTTGGTTCTGTAGTGGCAGCTGTAGTGATGGCTGTTGTTGCTGCAGTTGTACCAGCCATTGTAGCTGCAGTAATGGCAGCAGTTTTTGCTGTTGTAGCAGCCATTGTTGCTGCTCTTGTAGCAGCCGTTGTTGCTGCTGTTGTAGCAGCCATTGTTGCTACTGTAGTGGCAGCTGTAGTTTCACCTGTTGTTGGGGCTGTTGTTGTATCTGTTGTTGCTGCTGTTGTGGCTGCAGTTGTGGCTATTGTTGTTATTGCTGTTGTGGTTGCAGTGGTAGCTACTGTTGTTGGTTCTGTAGTGGCAGCTGTAGTGATGGCTGTTGTTGCTGCAGTTGTACCAGCTGTTGTAGCTGCTGTAGTGACAGCAGTTGTTGCTGTTGTATCAGCTGTTGTTGCTGCTGTTGTACCAGCGGTTGTTGCTGCTGTTGTAGCTGCCGTTGTTGCTGCTGTTTTGGCAGCTGTAGTTTCACCTGTTGTTGGGGCTGTTGTTGTATCTGTTGTTGCTGCAGTTGTGGCTATTGTTGTTATTGCTGTTGTGGCTGCAGTGGTAGCTACCGTTGTTGGTTCTGTAGTGGCAACTGTAGTGATGGCTGTTTTTGCTGCAGTTGTACCAGCTGTTGTAGCTGCTGTAGTGACAGCGGTTGTTGCTGTTGTATCAGCCGATGTGGTTGCTGTTGTAGCAGCCGTTGTTGCTGCTGTTGTAGCAGCAGTTGGTGCTGCTGTAGTGGCAGCTGTAGTTTCACCTGTTGTCGGGGCTGTTGTTGTATCTGTTGTTGCTGCTGTTGTGGCTGCAGTTGTTGCTATTGTTGTTATTGCTGTTGTGGCTGCAGTGGTAGCTACTGTTGTTGGTTCTCTAGTGGCAGCTGTAGTAATGGCTGTTATTGCTACAGTTGTACCAGCTGTTGTAGCTGCTGTAGTGACAGCAGTTGTTGCTGTTGTATCAGCCGTTGTTGCTGCTGTTGTAGCAGCCATTTTTGCTGCTGTTGTAGCAAACGTAGTTGCTGCTGTAGTGGCAGCTGTAGTTTCACCTGTTGTCGGCGCTGTTGTTGTATCTGTTGTTGCTGCTGTTGTGGCTGCAGTGGTAGCTACTGTTGTTGGTTCTGTAGTGGCAGCTGTAGTGATGGCTGTTGTTGCTGCAGTTGTACCAGCTGTTGTAGCTGCTGTAGTGACAGCAGTTGTTGCTGTTGTATCAGCCGTTGTTGCTGCTGTTGTACCAGCGGTTGTTGCTGCTGTTGTAGGAGCCGTTGTTGCTGCTGTTGTGGCAGCTGTAGTTTCACCTTTTGTTGGGGCTGTTGTTATATCTGTTGTTGCTGCTGTTGTGGCTGCAGTTGTTGCTATTGTTGTTATTGCTGTTGTGGCTGCAGTGGTAGCTACTGTTGTTGGTTCTGTAGTGGCAGCTGTAGTGATGGCTGTTGTTGCTGCAGTTGTACCAGCCATTGTACCTGCAGTAATGGCAGCAGTTTTTGCTGTTGTAGCAGCCATTGTTGCTGCTCTTGTAGCAGCCGTTGTTGCTGCTGTTGTAGCAGCCATTGTTGCTACTGTAGTGGCAGCTGTAGTTTCACCTGTTGTTGGGGCTGTTGTTGTATCTGTTGTTGCTGCTGTTGTGGCTGCAGTTGTGGCTATTGTTGTTATTGCTGTTGTGGTTGCAGTGGTAGCTACTGTTGTTGGTTCTATAGTGGCAGCTGTAGTGATGGCTGGTGTTGCTGCAGTTGTACCAGCTGTTGTAGCTGCTGTAGTGACAGCAGTTGTTGCAGTTGTATCAGCTGTTGTTGCTGCTGTTGTACCAGCGGTTGTTGCTGCTGTTGTAGCTGCCGTTGTTGCTGCTGTTTTGGCAGCTGTAGTTTCACCTGTTGTTGGGGCTGTTGTTGTATCTGTTGTTGCTGCAGTTGTGGCTATTGTTGTTATTGCTGTTGTGGCTGCAGTGGTAGCTACCGTTGTTGGTTCTGTAGTGGCAACTGTAGTGATGGCTGTTTTTGCTGCAGTTGTACCAGCTGTTGTAGCTGCTGTAGTGACAGTGGTTGTTGCTGTTGTATCAGCCGATGTGGTTGCTGTTGTAGCAGCCGTTGTTGCTGCTGTTGTAGCAGCCGTTGGTGCTGCTGTAGTGGCAGCTGTAGTTTCACCTGTTGGGGCTGTTGTTGTATCTGTTGTTGCTGCAGTTGTGGCTATTGTTGTTATTGCTGTTATGGCTGCAGTGGTAGCTGCTGTTGTTGGTTCTGTAGTGGCAGCTGTAGTGATGGCTGTTGTTGCTGCAGTTGTACCAGCTGTTGTAGCTGCTGTAGTGACAGCAGTTGTTGCTGTTGTAGTAGCCGTTGTTGCTGCTGTTATACCATTGGTTGTTTCTGCTGTTGTAGCAGCTGTTGTTGCTGCTGTTGTGGCAGCTGTAGTTTCACCTGTTGTTGGGGCTGTTGTTGTATCTGTTGTTGCTGCTGTTGTGGCTGCAGTTGTTGCTATTGTTGTTATTGCTGTTGTGGCTGCAGTGGTAGCTACTGTTGTTGGTTCTCTAGTGGCAGCTGTAGTGATGGCTGTTATTGCTACAGTTGTACCAGCTGTTGTAGCTGCTGTAGTGACAGCAGTTGTTGCTGTTGTATCAGCCGTTGTTGCTGCTGTTGTAGCAGCCGTTGTTGCTGCTGTTGTAACAGCCGTTGTTGCTGCTGTAGTGGAAGCTGTAGTTTCACCTGTTGTCGGCGCTGTTGTTGTATCTGTTGTTGCTGCTGTTGTGGCTGCAGTTGTGGCTATTGTTATTATTGCTGTTGTGGCTGCAGTGGTAGCTACCGTTGTTGGTTCTGTAGTGGCAGCTGTACTGATGGCTGTTGTTGCTGCAGTTGTACCAGCCATTGTAGTTGCTGTAACGGCAGCAGGTTTTGCTGTTGTAGCAGCCATTATTGCTGCTGTTGTAGCAGCCGTTGTTGCTGCTGTAGTGGCAACTGTAGTTTCACCTGTTGTTGGGGCTGTTGTTGTATCTGTTGTTGCTGCTGTTGTGGCTATTGTTGTTATTGCTGTTGTGGCTGCAGTGGTAGCTACTGTTGTTGGTTCTGTAGTGGCAGGTGTAGTGATGGCTGTTGTTGCTGCAGTTGTACCAGCTGTTGTAGCTGCTGTAGTGACAGAAGTTGTTGCTGTTGTATCAGCCGTTGTTGCTGCTGTTGTAGCAGCCGTTGTTGCTGCTGTTGTAGCAGCAGTAGTTGCTGCTGTAGTAGCAGCTGTAGTTTCACCTGTTGTTGGGGCTGTTGTTGTATTTGTTGTTGCTGCTGTTGTGGCTGCAGTTGTGGCTATTGTTGTTATTGCTGTTGTGGCTGCAGTGGTAGCTACTGTTGTTGGTTCTGTAGTGGCAGGTGTAGTGATGGCTGTTGTTGCTGCAGTTGTACCAGCTGTTGTAGCTGCTGTAGTGACAGCAGTTGTTGCTGTTGTATCAGCCGTTGTTGCTGCTGTTGTAGCAGCCGTTGTTGCTTCTGTTGTAGCAGCAGTTGTTGCTGCTGTAGTAGCAGCTGTAGTTTCACCTGTTGTTGGGGCTGTTGTTGTATCTGTTGTTGCTGCTGTTGTGGCTGCAGTTGTGGCTATTGTTGTTATTGCTGTTGTGGCTGCAGTGGTAGCTACTGTTGTTGGTTCTGTAGTGGCAGCTGTAGTGATGGCTGTTGTTGCTGCAGTTGTACCAGCTGTTGTAGCTGCTGTAGTGACAGCAGTTGTTGCTGTTGTATCAGCCGTTGTTGCTGCTGTTGTACCAGAGGTTGTTGCTGCTGTTATAGCAGCCGTTGTTGCTGCTGTTGTGGCAGCTGTAGTTTCACCTGTTGTTGGGGTTGTTGTTATATCTGTTGTTGCTGCTGTTCTGGCTGCAGTTGTTGCTATTGTTGTCATTGCTGTTGTGGCTGCAGTGGTAGCTACTGTTGTTGGTTCTGTAGTGGCAGCTGTAGTGATGGCTGTTGTTGCTGCAGTTGTACCAGCCATTGTAGCTGCAGTAATGGCAGCAGTTTTTGCTGTTGTAGCAGCCATTGTTGCTGCTGTTGTAGCAGGCGTTGTTGCTGCTGTTGTAGCAGCCGTTGTTGCTACTGTAGTGGCAGCTGTAGTTTCACCTGTTGTTGGGGCTGTTGTTGTATCTGTTGTTTCTGCTGTTGTGGCTGCAGTTGTGGCTATTGTTGTTATTTCTGTTGTGGTTGCAGTGGTAGCTACTGTTGTTGGTTCTGTAGTGGCAGCTGTAGTGATGGCTGTTGTTACTGCTGTTGTACCAGCGGTTGTTGCTGCTGTTGTAGCAGCCGTTGTTGCTGCTGTTTTGGCAGCTGTAGTTTCACCTGTTGTTGGGGCTGTTGTTGTATCTGTTGTTGCTGCTGTTGTGGCTGCAGTTGTGGCTATTGTTGTTATTGCTGTTGTGGCTGCAGTGGTAGCTACTGTTGTTGGTTCTGTAGTGGCAGCTCTAGTGATGGCTGTTGTTGCTGCAGTTGTACCAGCTGTTGTAGCTGCTGTAGTGACAGCAGTTGTTGCTGTTGTATCAGCTGTCTTTGCTGCTGTTGTACCAGCGGCTGTTGCTGCTGTAGTGGCAGCTGATGTGGCGACTGTTGTTGGGGCTGTAGTGGCAGCTGTTGTTGCTGCAGTTGTACCAACCATTGTAGCTGCTAAAGTGGCAGCTGTTGTAGCGACTGTAGTTTTTGCTGTTGTTGTAGCCGTTGTTACTGCTTTTGTAGCTGCCGTTGTTGCTGCTGTTGTTGCAGCCATTGTTGATGCTGTTGTGGCTTCTGTAGTAGCTACTGTTGTTGGTGCTGTAGTGGCAGCTGTTGTGGCGAATGTTGTTGCTGCTGTAGTGGCAGCTGTTGTGGCAGCTGTTGTTGCTGCTGTAGTGTCAGCTGTAGTGGTGGCTGTTGTTGCTGCGGTTGTTACTGCTGTTGTGGCAGCTGGTGTTGGTGTTGCTAATGCACAAGAATTAGACAGTTTTTGGAGGTTATTTCCATCAAGTATTAAATGTAATTTCATTTTTAAAGGAAAAACCACCAGCATGCATAAACACAGCCCGAGTGGCAACAGGCTGGATGTGAGCTGAAATGGGCAAAGCACCAAGCAGAACGAGGGGACATGATGATGTAAGATGTACAGCATTCAAGTGGAATTATAAGAGACAGCTAGCTGCATGGTCTGAGGGGACAGCAGCCAGCCGAGAGAGCATAGGCAGCAGGTAGGAGCTGCTCAGCAGCAGTAAGTAAAGATGACAGAGGGAGCACAACCTGCCTGCTGAAGCAGTGACATCTAAAGGGAACCCCAATGTCTTCAAATAACCCAGTTACCAGAAGGGAGCATAGTTGCTTAAAGGGACTGGAGCCAGCGGATGGAAGCACAACCAGCAGAATGTCACTGAGGAAACAGCAGTGAGCAGAGATGCCCAGATGGAACAGAGCCTCTTGCAAGGCACAGAATAAGCAGGCAGAGAATCTAGCATCTGGGAGCATAGCCAGTATGATGGAGCAGACACAAATTTAGGCTCATGAATAGCAATTTTGATCAAAGAAACTAACATGTTGTACAGCCAGGGAAAGAGAGCACAACCACAGCAGAATATAGCATGAGAGGGTGTACAGCAGCAGGGAGCACAGCAAAGAAACAAGAACAGAACCACAGCCATCTGACTACAGCACAACAAATAGAGCACAATAGGTTAGGCAGCAGAAGGGAGCGCAGCCAAGCACATAGAACTGAACCACAGCCTTCTGACTGGGGCACAGAAGGCTAGAGAACAAGCAGCCAGAGGGGGTGGGCAGCAGTAGAGAGCATAGCCAACCAAGGTGACCACAGGTACCAGACTGGACCACTACCATCTGGCAGGAGCAAATCTAAGAGAAGGGAGCACCACCAGAAATATGACCCTTGCAGTAGGAGAGAGCACAGTGGTCAAGCTAGAAAAGAGCCAACTAAAGGGAGCATTTCTCAGCAGCTAGCAGTACACAGTATATCAAGCAGAGACAGCAGTAAGATGTCTGTACACTAAACTGACTTGCATAGAGAGATTCCTTTGCACTGACTCAAGTGTCTATTTCAGGTCTAGTTTGCTGAAGATAGGCTGCTCTGTCCAAGTATAAAGCTACGGGTGACACAGCCCCCCTACAATCACCACTAAGGGCTGGTGAGTCCAGTCCTGTACATTAGATATAGAGAGAGGGTGTCAGAAAGGTCTAGCTTCTGGTGTTTACATGGCTCCTTGTCACAAGGCAGTGCCCTGGTCATTAGTCGATAAGGAGATGCTGAGATATATATATCACTAGGGTCAAGCTGGTCCAGTGCTGGCCCTTAGACTGAGAGAGAGTCAATAGCTCCTGGCCACTGGTTGCAGGAGATTTTATTATTCCTGATCCTTAAAAGTAGGGTTATATAGCCCCAGGTTTCTAGGATTTGCATGGTCTTTACATGGTTGCTAGAAATGGAGGGATTATAGGGCTCCAGGCTAGAGACAGGTGGGGCCTTTCCTGTCCTTTTTTAAGAGATAGCGCAGTGCAGAGGTTGTGCCGCTGGTGTTAGGTACATCCTTTACTGGTCAAAGAGAGAGGGGGGTACAGAGCTCGTGCCCCTAGGGACTGGTGTGTCCTTTACTGGTCAAAGAGAGAGGGTGGTGCAGAGGTCGTGCCACTAGGGACAGGTGTGTCCTTTACTGGTCAAAGAGAGAGGGTGGTGCAGAGGTTGTGCCACTAGGGACAGGTGTGTCCTTTACTGGTCAAAGAGAGAGGGTGGTGCAGAGGTCGTGCCACTAGGGACAGGTGTGTCCTTTTATGGTCAAAGAGAGAGGGTGGTGTAGAGTTCGTGCCACAAGGGAAAGTCGGTCCTTTCCTGGTCATTAAATACAGAGGGCAGTCCAGAGCTCAGGTTAGGAACAGGTGGGTTTTTTCCTGGTCGTACCACTAGACACAGGCGAGTCAGTTCCTGGTCATTAAAGAGAGAGAGTGGTCTAGTGTTCTTCAACCCTGTTTTTCTTTCTCCCCCCAATATATTTATGCAGGAGTCGATTAAAGCATGCCCCATCATGTCACCGTGACGAGAATGCTTTGCGCTTCCGCCGGTCAATCTCCTGTCTGGAAGTATGGTTTTATTGTCAGTTTCGTCGTATTGGCTTCCAGACCACCTGGTGACCATTTACTGCAAACTGACCTGTCCACGAGATGGCTTCCTCTGATTATTTTGGCCTACTCTCTTATAGGTAATTCAAAATCTGACTAGTCTGCAAGACCTTTAATGGAATTCTTTTTATGTTTTAAGGCTTTTCTATTTGAGAGAATTAAGGTAAAGTAATTGTACTATTCCCAACAGGTGTGCCTCACCACTGGCACATCTGCCTTATAATAATAAATTAGGACCCAGATCCTGTCTGTGATCACTGCAACCCTTATCCAACATTTCTCTACAGGGGCACAAATAATTTTTACCCTATATCACCATTCTTGTATCTCATTTAGCCCTGATACAGGTAAAAATAATAGACGATTGCTTATCTCCCAAAGCAGTGCCAATTTAGGGGCTTCTCTCACAGACAATACTTGGACCTTCCTTCTCTTGTCTTCCCATCACCTCTATCTTTAGAAGTTTCATTGTCTCCCATATTCTTGAAAATAAAACAACATTCCAACTATACCCCAAAAGTAATATTGGCTATAGGTCTAACTAGACAACTTTCTGTGATATATCCCTAACCCCAAAACTCAACCCTCCTCCAAATCTTGCCAAACCTAGTTGGGGACCTCCAACCTCTTTATCCAAGCACCACTCACGGTTTTCCACGCTCTGCCACTTACCCTAATGAATTTGATTCAAACCTGTTTTTGTATAATACTTTGTACAATATCCTGTTTTGTATAATAATTTGTGTAATACCCGCAATTACAGTTGTCCATAAACACTTCGCTATTGTTACTGCCCACTCAAATCTGAGTTTATACTTCATTTACGCACTGCCCTCATTTTAGCAGTAGATCCCCTCCAGTACTATGAGAGGGATTACTATAGAGAAACTCCTTCTGGGTTTAGTACTCTGGAAGAACTCAGTTCTAGTAGAAAACTTTACTCAAGAATCTACTGCATTTTTCCTTTAGAATTCCTTGCTCTCCATTTCTAATTATGATCAGTATGTTTTTTTCACTTTAAAATTATTTTTTCAGCTCTAAAAATAGCTTATCTCATGCTTTGTGCACTATCTCATTAATGAGACAATTATATAAGTTGATTAGCACAATTCCAGTGACACTAGTGTGACCACTGTTTACCTTATATATGTGTTGATTATTGCCGTAACCCTAAGGAAGCCCCAAGTCTGTGTGCATTAGAAGGGCGAAACACGTGTTGGCTGTGTAGTGCACCTTTTGCCTCACCTCCAGGGGAAGTCAAGAGGAGCATTTGCTCAGACTAAGTACCATTCTACTTTTCTACCGATAAGCGTTTATGTTACTTAAGCAGGGACAATGTATACATTCATGATAGCTTAAGGTGCATAACTTACATAATATACAATATATAACTGGACTAGGTGTTTACTTTGCCTGTTGCTTTGCACCAATGAGAGGAACAATATATAGAAGACATTATGCTAGTTTTTAATTAGTGTCAGCAGCATCCCTTCATTCCTTTGATCTAGTCATTTCTGGGCTTGAGGGCACAACCCAGGCACAAGTGGGTGCAGCAAAGACCACAGAATACTAAACATAAAGAATGGGCTACTACTAGGCAGACTTGGAGTAGAGACATCTTCTCTTTTCCATTAAAGGGGGGAGGGGCTGCAGGTCACCAGACTTAGGCTAACTCCATCTTGGTGTTAAAGGTCAGGGGCACAGACCTGCATTCCATGGTGTGTCTTTCTTTAGATGGTGCAACCTCGGATGGATGATTCTTAAACATAAAAAATATTTAGTGGCATTTGGATTAGGATAAAGTCTGTTTGGAGGGTGCTGATTGGTCTAGTGGAGTACATAAATATGACAGCAAGGGGGTGGGTGATGGAGAAGCAGGAAGGTAAAAGGGTCTAAAAGCTGAGCCCTGAGAAAGGAGATGCCTGATTTGTTTCAAGGCGCTAGAAATGAAGGGAAGGTGTTCAATGAACCAGCGCCTAGGTGTGTTTGTAAAGACTTCAAGAAATGTGTCTAAAAGAAGTAGAAATGTAGAGAAATGAAAGGCATAAGAGGCTTAACTTACTGGCAGCTGCAGTTGTGGTATCTGGTGAGGTTTGTCCAACTGTGGAGACAAAAAGTTATGATTAGAACATTCAGGGGAGCTGGAACAATGTTCCTGGTGGGGGTTGCCATCAGTGTTACATCACTGAAGTACTAGGGATAATGGCAAACCCCAGCATATCAGAAAGAACAATGATAGATAAATGAGCCACTCCTACTCAGCAGCAAAGTGGTAATGGTGTGGTATGTAGCTGGCAGTGCATTGTGGGGGGGGCTGTGGGGGGACACTGATTGAAAATATATTATTTACGCATTGTGTTGCAGCACACTGGTGTTTACAGAGAGCACATTTTCCATTTAAATAATAACTAAAATTCCACAGGCATTCAGTTGCTGATAAATCTATAGGGTGTACCCATAAAAATGTATGGAAATTGGGTCTCTGCAAATATTTATCATGTGCCTATGACTATGAGCAAGGAAAGTCTGTTAATTTGTTTTAATCCTATTACAACATTTGTTTCCGTTATATATCAGAAGTACAAAAACTGTGCTTCATTCGTCCTTTCCTAAATGCTGATATATTTGGAAATATTAGTACAGTTAATTTACAGAGATTTAACTTGTGTTGTTTTAAAAGATGACATACTACAACCTTTCTTTTCACAGTCTCTGTACCCCAGCAATGCTGTCACTTGCTTGACTTTACAATATTCTCTCAGTTTGCAGTCAGAGAACGAGAAGTATCAACAATCTCCATTTTGAAAGAATAGGCACCGTTTTGTGAGAAGGCAGAGCCTGACCTTTGCCCTCTAGCTTTAAATGCACAGTAAATGTAACAAGATTCAAACAATATCTAAAGGCATGTTTAGTGTCACTCATCTTCTGAAATCCCACATTGTGTATTTTGAGGATGCTGCGACACCCCCCCTGTACCCCTACTTCCAGCACCTATGAGAGCAATACATCTTTATAGGTGGGCTCGAACCTGTGACCAGAGGGAGCAGATGTGCAGGCACAAACCTAATCCAACAAAACTCCTAATGTGAACAAAATTGAGGCCAAAGGGCTATGGTAAGTTGAGTAGTTTGAAGAAATTATGAAACAAAAATATCCTTTAATAGAGGAATCTGACTCACTGGTATTGTGCTTCACTTTTTTGTGCTTACAATGTCCCTCACAAACAACGTTTCACAAAATATCATCAGGAGACTGGTTCAAGCAGGAAATATCTCTCAGCATGACGTGCTACGCCATCCCATCTCCAGCTGGTGTCTCAAAAGTGTTTTGCACTTTATCCATGCATACCTAAGAAAGTGACCTAAAATCACAGAGCTTTGGGAATTCCATGAGTTTTGCCCTGGCTTCTTATGTCCTTCTGCTGCTCGGCTGTGTAAGAGCCTTCCTCCTTCCGTTACGGAGGTGATCACGTTGTATCTGTAGGGCTCCCTCTAGAGGGCAGTACCTGGCTGAGCAGCATTTCTTTCTGCTTTCTCTGCCCACAAGCCCTGCACAAAAGTTATTTTAAAAAAACTCCATTTGTGCAGTGCAGGGTGGTCCGGAGCTCTAGGGGCCCCCATCCAGCACAGTGCATGGGCGGGCCTGAGAACTCCTGACTGGGTCCCGAACTTTGGGGGAGGGCTCAATGTAATTTATAGGGGGTCCCTCTCATGTTTGTAACACCACTGTGTCTTGCCACCAGAGGGCAGAGACTGCAGTGGTTGCTTCTGTCCACTGGGGACAGGGCGGTTGTAGAACAACAGTGTTTTCTCTTTCCAATACATTACAGATAATGAAATAGCTGTGGGTCTCCGTCTAGAGTTCAGCGTGTGCCCAAGTTGCAGTTCTCCCTCCTTCCAATAGGTGACAGAGCAGTACTTGAGTGCAGTTATTTCTTCCTCTCATTAGAATGAAGAGAAGACTAGGGCTACACTTCTCCAGCCTACCTCTAGAGGGAAGAGCAAATTATTAGTGCCCTGCCTCTGGTACATCACAGCTGTAGGTACCTCTAGAAGACAGAGTGGTGTACAGTTGCAGTTCTAAGTCCTTCATAACTGCACCAGAGTGAGGCGTTTCTACTCAATATATGGAATCCTCTGACATTTTTAGTGTGTGCCAGATTTACAAGACTAGTGTGCACAGAGAAGTTGCGCGAAGAACAACTATATATTTCTGGGCTATTTGCTGCCACTGCACTGTGAATCAGATCATGGCGGAAAGTCAGAGATCTCAGCCTGCGCATGCGCAGTCTGTTTCTGGTGACCTCTTGGGCTGAGACTGGACTCCCGGTGATTCATGGACAGCAGACTACGCCCATGGACACTGGAATTACGCGGTTTTACAGCAGTGGCGTTTGCCACATAATCCATCAACTGCTGCATATTGTGCAGGTTAATACACAATAATTTGTTTCTAGCTTAAACGTATTAAACAATTTGTAGTGTCCACATTCGTACTGAAGGCAGGACACAGTGAGTTAACACAGTTGTATGTGTTTATTGTAGGTTCATCGAGCCTCCGCTGCTCTCACACCAACCGAAAGCCACCAACTGTCAAACATACAATCCCGCACGCACGAGAGCACCACAGCAGTGCATGGGGGTTCTACCAAGTACACATAACAAGCATTGCTAAGCACAACATATTACCTCTTTTTATTTTAAAAGCAAAACACAAAAAGAGAGAGCCTAAAAGAAGAAAGCAAAACCCTGAACCCCCAGAAAGAAGAACTCTAAAAGGTAAACAAGAAGTACAAAGAAGACTTACAATTGCATTGAAAGTACAAAAAAACATTGTAAACACATTAGTAGTGTAGGAAAATCATCTTATTTTCCAAGGTGCCCGTCTCTCAGAACACAACCTCCTTGGTACCACACTAGAACCATGTTCACCTGAAGAGGGAGGAAATACCTCAACCTCACACCTGGCACGGTTTGAGGGTTCAGTGACCTGATTGGTTGTTCTAGAAACCTTCACCACTTTGCTAACATTCCACCAATGCGGCCACGTACCATAACAGCACCACCATACACTTTCTCAACACACACAGGATCACCAAATGCTGCACCTCCTTTTTTAACAGAATTGGGATTTCTGATGGGAACCATTTCACCAGGGAAAAATGCAACAGGTTTTAAAGAATTTTTATGATCATAACTAATACACATTTTTTCTTTTTCTGCTTCAACCGTAAATTCCAACACAACTTGGTCCACCCAGCATGACACTTTATCATGAACAGTTCTTAAAAGACAAGCCGGGTGTAAGGCGGACGTGGGCAGAGACACAAAAGGTGCGATTTTAGTAAGGGAGTGGGGTGTAGTGCGGTAAAACAACAACATGGATCTGACAGCAGCCTCCACATTGTATCCATGTTGTTTTGTCCACTTAATGCACTCCACAACAACCCTGTTCATCCTTTCGACCAATCCATTCATTTGAGGATGTCCAACAAAGCTTCTCAAATGCTTAACACCAGATTCAAGTAGAAACACTCCCATACCTTGATTAACAAACTGCACTACATTGTCTGAGGCAAGCACTTCCAGAAATCCCTCTCTTATAAAAATCTCTTTTAAGAACATAATGGCACTATTCGCAGTAGGGGAAGCTCAAAAGAGACTTCCAACCACTTGCTGTGAAAATCCATCAGACAAACGCTAAGCGTAAGTGATGAGGAAGAACATTACATTAAATCAATACCCACCTTAAGCCAAGGCTTTTCTAAAAATGGAATAGTCTGTAAAGGTGGTGTGGCAACTTTGTATCCCTTCTCAGCTCCAGAACAGACGACACACTCTTTGACTTTGGACTCAATGTCTCTATCCATTGAAGGCCACTAATAGTGCAATATTGACACGTCTCTTCGTCATTGTGGCCCCTAAATGTCCATCATGAACACCGTCAACTAGTTTGACATGGACATTAAATCGATGTTGGACTTGGCCCTTCTGGCAGGTTCACCCCTAAACTTTTTGCTTTTAATGGTGACCAGGTGATGGTGATTTTTGGTTTCTGCGTACTTTCACTGTGTCCCAGCTTGAGAGCGCTGTATTTTACTTATAGCGCTGGGAGCGCTTTTATTTTCTGCTAGCGCTTGGGAGCGCTTTATTGTTCACAGCCGGTGCCCACCCGGCATTGCCCCACTGGATTGCTGCCTCGAGGGTGCCCACCCCTCATTAGGTCAAAGCGCCACCTGTGTGTGCTGGGGGAAGGCCGCTGCGCTGCCCGCGGCGACCCGGAAGGACTGCTGTGCAAAAGCGGAAGTCCCGCCTCACCGCTTCGCCGCCTGACAGAGGAGAAGTGCCAGAGGAAGGAGTACGGTCGGCAGCGAGGCTCCCGTCTGGAAGGGAGAGCCCCGCCCGCCGCACAGAGCCCCGCAGCAGGAGAGCCGTCCAGCGAGGTCCCGAGACGAAAGGAGCCCCTGCGCCAGATCCAGTGAGTGGGGCCGGTGCGGTGTAGAGGAGAGTTGGGCGTCGGTGCACATTGCCGGTGCCCGCCCTCCCCTCCAGTGCGAGGGCCATTCTGTTTGAGGCCCGTGTGGCCTCACTTTGAATTCGAGCCCCCCCCCCCCGAGCGGGGCTCCTCTGTTGTGGGCAGCATTGTTCTTTGGAGCTCTGAGAGGCTCCTAGGGGGCATATTGGGTAAGAGTCCCCCGAGAGGGACTCCAACGGAAAAGGCCACAGTTATCTTTGAGAGCCCACGAGAGGCTCAGGGGGCACAGTTGTGTTATCCCAAGCCCAAGAGGCTCACAGCCCACATTGCGTTTCGAGCCTGAAAGGCTCAGGGGGCATTAGTAGTTCGAGCCCAGAGAGAGGCTCCAGGGCCCCACAGTTGTTTTAGAGCCCACGAGAGGCTCAGGGGGACACGAGTGCTTTTTCCAGAGCCTGTGAGGCTCCAACGTTGTCCCCACCAGTGTTGCTACAGCTGCCCAGCACCTAGTGGGCAGCTTCTACGTGTAGGCCCACCCTGACTTTGGGATACAGGGCGTCCTAGCCCCAACAAGGCCAGTTGGCCTGGGTACAGTCACAGGTGTTGACTTATGTGAGTGCTGCGCAATTGTTCTTACACCTCTGAATGTTTTCAGGCATCATGTGTTTTCCTTCCTTGCACCTCTGAATGTGTTTTTATGTGTCATGTGCCTTGTTTTTACACCACTGAATGTGTTGTTTATGCATCATGTGTTTTCCTTCCGTACACCTCTGAATGCATCATGTGTAATTTCTAACAGTATTTCTTGTTCTAAAAGTGCTGATTCCTGACAGTGGTCCAGGTGGCCCTGTCTTGTACATATCCCCTGTAAATTCTGCCCGTGCCTGTTGGCACATTGTAATGTGTGTGTTTTTATCTAATGTGTTTTGGTGTAATACAAAGGCTATTTTTATACATAACCTTGTGTGGAGTTTCCTTTGTGGTGGCCCTTGGGTGTTGTTGCTGGGTGCGCGCGCAAACACTTAACTCACATTGCCTCCAAGTTTAGCCTTACTGCTCGTGCTACGTTACCAAAGGGGTTAGCAGGGGTTATCTTGGTGTGTAACTCCCTTGCCCTGACGTGGAAGTGGTGGTCTCTGACTGACTTTGGCGCAAGCCCTGGCCAGCCAGGGATCCCATTTCTAACAATGGAGGAATACACCTTCCATCTCTCATAATGATGCCATCTTCAATGGACAGCTCATCAGCAAGTGTGCAGAATGGTTGAAGATCAGGAGACACACATCTCTCGCTGGGCCAGCCATTCACAATAAATTCTTTAACTTTTCCCAGAGAAGGGTCCTCAGACATTGCCTTTTTCCACTCACTATCACTACAAGCTTTATTTTCCAGAGCAACTACGGAAGCGATAAAACAATCCTCCTTGTCTTCTTCCACAACAAGTACATCATCATCTTTAATGGGAAGTCTGGACAACCAATCAGCTTGGACATTTTCCTTACCCGGAATGTGTTTCCCCACCAAATCATACTGCAGAAATTTAGTGGTGAGAAGTGCAATGCGTGGCGTAGCATACGTAAATTGCTTACCCCCAGGATATATATAAGGGGCTTATGGTCTGTTGGAATGACAAATTTCCTGCCCAAACATAAGTCCTGAACTTTTCACATTCCCAATAGCAAACCAATAGCTCCTTTTCAATCACTGAGTAGTTCAATTTAGGATCATGCAGCATTCTGGAAGCATAACTGAGAGTGACTTCACTCCCTCTCAAGTGTTGAGTCAAAACTGCACCCAACCGATAGTTGCTAGCATCAACAGTTTTGGTGCAAGGTACACCCGGGTCATACGCGCTGAGGGTTTTAGCATTAATCATCTCAAACTTGATCATGTTGAACGTCTCTTGACAAGTTATATTCAACTGAAAAGTAACATTAGCCCTTAACATATTGGTGAGAACCGTCATTTTACTGGCATAGTCTGGAATAAAACATGAGTAAACCTCACACAACTCCAAAAAGGAGCGTAATTCATCCTCGTTCTTTGGACATGGATACTCGACAACTGCCTTCACCAGACCAGACCTAGGAATGACACCTTTAACAGCGACCAAATGCCCCAAAAATGCAATTTCTTACTTCCAAAATTCACACTTATTCTTTTTTTACAACAATCTCCTTTTCCACAAAAATGTGGAGCACAGTCTTCAACGTATTTTCATGTTCTTCCAAATGTTTTGAGAAAATAAGAACATCATCCTGAAAGATGTCAACACCCTTTACAATCGTCTGCATTATTCGTTGAAAAACTGAGGCTGACGAAGCAAGCCCGAAAGGCATTCTACAGTACTGAAATGAACTAAAAGAGGAATTAAAAGCTGTGTAGTGGTGAGACTCATCAGAACTCGGTGGTACGCTGAGGCAAGATTGATCTTAACCCCTTCGCTGCTAGGTGTCCCCCTGTGCTTAGCCTTTTTTTGGCTATTTGGGATTGTTTGCGCTTAGGCCTCTGTAACTTTTTGACCACATGAGGTATCCACGCCAAATTTGCGTCCTTCTTTCCCGACATCTTGGGGACTGTAAAGGTACCTAGGGTTTGTGGATTCCCCTCGAGGGGATCCATGAATTAGCCACAATACAGCTAAATGATTGTTTTTTTGGGACACATGGGAAAACAGGGCTACAGATGAAAGCATCTGTTTTTTCCCTGCAAATGGTATCAAACAAAGGGTTGTGGTGCTGAAATCACCATCTTCCCAGCTTTCAGGGACAAGTTACTTTTGTGAGAAAACCACATTTGTTTACACAGTTTGGGCATTTTGCTGGGACATAGCCTATTTTTTGCTATTTTCCGTACTTTCAACTTACTTCCATTTCAACTTACTTCCAGTTAATGGTAGAAATGGGTATGAAAGCAATAATGGATCCTGAAAAGCTAAACATTTTAGAAAAGTAGACACAATTATGAATTGAGCAAGGGGTCATTTGTGTAGATCCCTTCAAAGTTTCTTCATAGAAACTAACAGTTAAATATAGGCAAAATTGAAAATTAGTTGAAAAAAACTGCCATTTGTGTCAACGTTTTCACCTGTCACTTCTTCTAATTATGACAGCTGTTTGAAAGCAATACACCTTTACATTAGCTGAACCTTTCTGGCTTTGGGGATATATAGGACTTGTAGGTTCACCAAGAACCTGATGAACCCAGAGCCAATAACTGAGCAGCGTCTTGCAATGGTTTTTTTATTATGTACTGAGTAAATAGAAATTATTTTAGGAAAATGTATACATAGAAAAATCAGTATGAAAGACACCTATGTATTTCTGAAATGGGAACAAAATATGGAGTTTATAAACAGTAGATATGTGCACATTTCCGAAATTGAGAGTACCCATACTAGCATGAGAATTACAGGTCATTTTTCAAAATGACTTATTTTTTACACATTGTCTTTTATTTGGAAGGCAGAAATGCATCGAAAATCAATAGGTAATACAATTGCTCTACAATACTGTATATCCCTAAGTCTCCTAATAAAAATGGTACCCCACTTGTGTAGGTAGGCCTTATGCCCATGACAGGAAACGGCTCAAAACGCAACGTGGACACACCACATTTTCACAATAAAAAATTATCCTATTTTTGCAAAGTGCCTAGCTGTAGTTTTTGAACCCTAGCTCTGCCTGCACCTAGAGAAACCTAGCAAACCTATACATTTGTGAAAACTAGACACCCCGGGAAATCCAGAATGGGGTGACTTGACTGGCTCTCATCAGGTTCTGTTACCCAGAATCCCTTGCAACCTAAAAAAATGTCAAACAAAAACTCATGTTCCTCACATTTCTGTGGTGGAAAGTTCTGGAATCTGTGTGGATCCACAAAATTCCACCCACCCTGCGTCTTCCAAAGTCTTCCGAGAACAATGGTACCTCACTTGTGTGGGTAGGCCTAGTTTCTGCAACAGGAAATGGGCCAAAGCGCAACAGGGACACGCCACATTTTCACAGTGAAAATTGCGCTTGTTTTGCAAAGTGCTTAGCTGTAGTTTTTGAACCCTAGCTCTGCCAACACCTAAGGAAATCTAGCAAACCTATACAGGGGAATCCCAGATGGGGTGACTTGACTGGCTCTCACCAGGTTCTGTTACCCAGAATCCGTTGCAAACCTGACAAATGTGTCCAGAAAAACCAAATTTTCCTCACATTTCTGTGGTGGAAAGTTCTGGAATCTGCATGGATCCAAAAAATTCTACACACCCCGCGTTCCCCAAAGGCTTCTGAGAAAAATGGCACCTCACTTGTGTGGTTAGGTCTAGCGCCCGTGACAGGAAACGGTCAAAAACGCAAGGTGGACACACCACATGTTCTCATTGAAAAATGACCCTTTTTTGGCAAAGTGCCTAGCTGTAGTTTTTGAACACTAGATCTGCCGCCACCTAGGAAAACCTAGCAAACTTAACCATTTTTCAAACCTAGACACGCAGGGGAATCCAGGAT
Source organism: Lissotriton helveticus (assembly GCF_964261635.1). Classification (NCBI taxonomy): domain Eukaryota; kingdom Metazoa; phylum Chordata; class Amphibia; order Caudata; family Salamandridae; genus Lissotriton; species Lissotriton helveticus. The sequence continues at coordinate 69,088,278 of NC_136065.1, forward strand.
GGGGTGGCTTGACTGGCTCTCACCAGGTTCTATTACCCAGAATCCCTTGCAAACCTGAAAAATTGTCAAAAAAACGAATTTTCCTCACATTTCTGTGGTGTAAATATCTGGAATCTGTGTGGATCCACAGAATTGTACCCACTCTGCGTTCCCCAAAGTCTTCAGAGAAAAATGGTACCTCACTTGATGGTTAGACCTAGTGCCCGTGCCAGGGAACGGCCCAACACGCAAGTTGGACACACCACATTTTCACAGTGAAAAATGACCCTTTTTTTGCAGAGTGCCTAGCTGTCGTTTGTGAACCCTAGCTCTGCCGGCACCTAAGGAAATCTGGAAAACCTATACATTTCTGAAAATTAGACACCGAGGGGAATCCAGGACGGGGTGACAGGACGGGGTGACTTGACTGATTCACACCAGGTTCTGTTACCCAGAATCCCTTACAAACCTGAAAAATTGTCAAAAAACCCACAATTTCCTCCCATTTCTGTGGTGGAAAGTTCTGGAATCAGCGTGGATCCACAAAATTACACCCACTCGGTGATCCCCAAAGTCTTTCGAGAAAAATTGTGCCTCACTTCTGTGGGTAGGCATAGTGCCCGCGACAGGAAACAGACCAAATCGTAAGGTGGACACTTCACGTTTTCACATGGAAAAATGACTCTTTTTTACTAACTGCCTAGCTGTAGTTTTTTAATCCTATCTCTGACGGCACCTCGGGAAACCTAGCAAACATTTTTGAAAACTAGACATACTGGGGATGCCAGGGAAGTATGGCTTGCATGGATCCCCCAATGTTTTCTTACCCAGAATCCCCTACAAACCTCAAATGTAATTGAAAAAATAACTCTTTTCAGACATTTCGGTGTGGGAAAGTTGTGGCATCACCGGGCTGACACAAATTTCCTACCACCCAGCATTTCCCCGGGTCTTCCAATAAAAATGGTGCCTCACTCGTGTGGGGGGCCCTAGTACCCACGACAGGCAAGGGTCCAAAACGTATTGAGGCGAAATCAAACCTGCCTATCACAAAACAACCTGGTTTTGCAAGGGGGGTCAACTGCATTTTTGGCCCCGTGTTCGTTAGACACCCAGGGAAACTTACCAAACCCACACTGTTATAAAAACTAGACATCCGGGGAATTCCAGTGAGGTATGGCTTCCATGGATCCACCAATGTTTTCTTATTGAGAATCCCCTGTAAATCTCAAATTTAGCTGGTAAAAACACTTTTTCCACAAATTTTTGTGTGGGAAAGTTGTGGCATCACTGGGCTGACACAAATTTCCTACCACCCAGTGTTCCTCTAGGTCTACCGATAAACATGGTGCCTCACTCGCGTGGAAGGCACAAGTATCCGTGACAGGCAAGGGCCGAAAACGAATTGAGGTGACATCAAAATTGCCTATCACAAAACGAGCTGGTTTTGCAAGACGGGGTCACCTGGGTATTTGGCCCCGTGCTCAGTGGTCAGCTAGGGAAAACTACCAAACCCACACTTTTCTGAAAACTAGACACTCGGGGTATTTCAGGGAGGTATAGCTTGCATTGATCCCCCAATGTTTTCTTACCAGAATCCCCCGCAAACGTCAAATTTAGCTGAAAAAAAATCACTTTTTCCACACATTTTTGTGTGGGAAAGTTGTGGTATCACCGGGCTGACATAACAGAACCTGGTGAGAGGCACACAAGTCACCCCATCCTGGATTCCCCTTGGTGTCTAGTTTTCAGAATTGCACAGGTTTTATAGGTTTCCCTATGTGCCGGCTGCACTAGGGCCCAAAATCCACAGGTAGGCACATCCTGAAGAAAATGTAGTGTTTAGTGGTCTTTCTGCCGCCCTGGGGCGGGGGATATAGAATGCTATTGCCCCAATGAAAGACTGTGGCTATTCTTTTGGGGGGGGGGACATTGGGATGCCCGTTCTGGGAAGCCCCCACCCCTACTAAGAGAAAAGCCAACATAATCGCTGACACCTAGTGGACTGTCTGCTGCCCTGGGAGGCAGAATAGGGGCTACTGCCCCCATATGCATCCTGGGGGGGGCATAAAGGCTGTGGCATCTTTTTTTTTGGGAGGAGGCATTGGCATGCCCATTCTTGGCCACCCCAAAATTTGGGGGGAAAAAATCCCTGGTGGGTAGTGGGCTTTCAGTCCCACCCCCAGGGAGGCAGATAGGGGGCTATTGCCCTATCTGCCTCCGAGGGGGTGGCAGAAAGACTATAATATTTTGGGGGGCAACCCCTACCTATATATAAAAAAAGAATCCCTGGTGCTTAGTGGGCTTATTGCCCTATCTTCCTCCTGGCGGGGCAGCAAGTCTTTAGTTTTCTCTGGGGGTAGGGTGGGGGCATTTGCATGCCCATTCTTGGCAGACCCTACCACGGGCCTATACAAAAAAATATAATTCCTGGTGTCTAGGGTGCTTTCTGCCCGCACGGGGTCAGAAAGACTGGAATTTTGTGGGGGGAGGGGTGGGGCCATGGCATGCCCATCTTTGGCAGCGCCCACCCCTAAATTAACTGTTAAAAATCCCTGGGGTATAGTGGGCTTTCTGCTCCCCCAGGGGGGCAGATTGGGGTCTACCGCCCCATCTGTACCCAGGGGGGTGCAGAAAGACTGATATTGTGCTGGGGTGTTGGGGCCTTTGTTGTGCCCATAATGGGCGGCCCACCCTAATTTACAAATAAAAACACATTCCTGGTTTCTAGTTGGCTTTCTGACCCCCCAGAGGGCAGAAAGTCTGGAATGTTGTGGGGGGAGGGGTGGGGGCTTTAGCATGCCCATATTGAGCAGCCCCCAACCCTAATTATGAATTTTCAAAAATATCCCTGGTATCTAGTGTGCTTTCCGCCCCTGTGGGGAGGGGGGATATAGAGGGCTAGTACCCCAACAAACCTCCAAGGGGGACAGAAAGACTGTACATTATTTTGGAGGCGTGGGAGCATAGAGAGGCCCATTCTGGGAAGCCCCAATCCCTACTAATAGAAAAGCCAGCATAATCGCTGGCCCTAAAGGAATTTCTGCCCCCCCCCGGGGGCAGAATAGGGGCTACTACCCCCATATGCCTCCTGGGAGGACATAAAGGCTGTGGCATCTTTTTTTTGGGGGTGGAGGCATTGGCATGCCCATTCTGGGCACCCCCACACCGAAATGTGGGGAAAGAAATCCCTGGTGGCTAGTGGGCTTTCTGTCCCACTCCGGGGGGAGCAGATAGAGGGCTTATTGCCCCCATCTTCTGCCTGGTGGGGCAGCAAGACTTTAGTTTTCCTTGGGGGGTAGGGTGGGGGCATTTGCATGCCCATTCTGGGAAGCCCTCACTCAAGGCCCATAAAAAAAATAATCCCTGGTGTCTAGGGTGCTTTCTGCCCCCTCAGGGGCGGGGGTGGGGTCATTGGCATGCCCATCTTTGCAGCGCCCACCCCTAAATTGATTGTAAAAAACAACCTGGGGTCTAGTGGGCTTTGTGCACCTCAGGGGGGCAGAGTCGGGGCTACCGCCTCATCTGCACCTGGGGGGCAGAAAGACTGTTATTGTGCCTGGGGGGGTTGGGGGCATTTGCATGCCCATATTGGGCAGCCCTCACCCCTAATTATAATTTTCAAAAAATCCATGGTATCTAGTGTGCTTTCTGCCCCTCTGGGGGGGAGATTGGGGGCTACTGCCCCCAATGCTCAGGGGGGTGAGCTCAGGGTGGTGAGATAGCCCCCTGAGCATGTAGAAAGTGAAACTAAAATGAGCCTCTTGGCTCATTTCAGTTTCATTTTCATTGCAATGACGCCAGCGCGCGATCGGCATTGCAATGAAAATGTAAATTGGCCTCAGGAGGCCAATAAAAAAAAGGGGAACCCCTATGCTGTCTGCAGCAGAGGGATTCGTGCCCCTGTTCTCATGACCGAATGGCACAGTCATGAGCACCGTAGCACTGGTGCTCATGACGGAACCATTCCGTCATGAGCACCGAAAGGGTTAAAGAACCACTCGCTCAATTCCTCCAAAAAATCACCAATATTTAAAAGAGGGTGTGAATCAATCCAAATTTCTTTATTCAAACTTCCAAGGTCAATGCACAAACGTATTTGGCCATTCCCTTTGTGGGCAACCACCAAAGGACTCAACGACTGACTAGATTGAATGGGTTCAATGACCCCACAACTGTGTAATCTGTCAAATTCCTTCTTAAGATCCAACCTGAGGCTAAGCGGCACAGACCTATCCTTGTGCTTCACAGGGTAGCATCTTTCTTCACTTTAATTTTGAGCTTGAAACCAACTATCTTACCAAATTGTTGGAAAACACTTTGGGAAACTCTTGTTCTAAACAAGCGGAATCAGGATTGTCCTTGATGACCAGAACTTGTTTGCTCGTACCAGGTCTTAACACCATGCTAAAAAGTCCATGGTGGTACCATCCAAGAATATTTAAACCACGAACAGCCACATACATTTTTCCCTGAATTCTTGGCTCCCTAAAATTAAGCACATCTTCAATGAAGTCCTCCAAATCAATTCTGCATCCCCCGTAAGGAACTGTTGCCCTGTCAGGTGGAAAAAGGGGCCTGTCTCCCAAGATTTCTTGAAAATATCATAGGTAATCATAGCACCAGCAACCACCAGAATCCACAAGCAGCTTCAGGCACACACCGCCTACCAGCACATCAACATAAGAGTCCACATAATCAGCCGGATCACGAGTAACAATACCATCATCTGTGACAACCACAATCATATCTTGTATATTTTGGACGAGTTTGCGTTCACACGTGGATTCCTCCTCCAATATGCAATTAACCTTGTTAGGTTTACTTATATTTGACTGACACACTTTTGCAAAGTGTCCCACTTTGCCACATTTATGACACTTAACATTCCTGAATCAACAAAAAACAAATGCCTATACTGATATTGTTTAACAAAGATTTTGCCACCAGAGCAAAGAATGTTTATCCAAGCTGGGAAGTGCTTATAAGTAGCCTTTTATTAAATTGTCTTGATCCAAAAAACACAGGGGTATATTTGTATTAGTCATATACATTTGAGAACAAAAGCAACACTTTTACATACACTAAATACAATACGGACAAAAAAGGGGGTGAATAGATTCTTTAAAAACAATTCAACAAACATACCAAAGTCAGTCGTATCACAATCATACCTTACCATTCATACATGGAAAACATACAAAAACAAATACATACACGATTAAGTAAACAGATAAACAATCATGTAATGTATTAGGTCTGCTGCAATCTATACAATTTATATACACAATAATATTTACAAGTATAATTCCAAATTACTCAAAGAAATCAAGTATCAGCTTGAGATGTAAACAGCAATTTTTTATACGCCAGTAATGTGACACTGTATTCACACTAAAGGACAGAAACCTATCGAAGGAAAGCAGACACTGAGCATGGAACGGCCTACGCGTTTCAAATCCCAGGGTTTTTAGCCGGGATTTTCGTCAGGGCCAGGTCATTCTAAAAGAAGAAGAAGAGAAAAAAGAGAATTCTATCGTGTGGATCTATAAAACTATTATAGTAGAATATCAAGAGCGCTCTTCAGCATAACCACCCAAGGAGCTTTCTGCTTACCACTATGGAAAATATCCAGGGAAGGAGTAAAACCTGTGTGATGAAAAGAACAACATGTAGAGGACTATATGAGTGAGTTGAAAAACACGCAACGAAAATGAGGTTTGCCATGTGTCAAAACAAAGTTTACCTTAGCGGTATCTTGTGTTGTTGCAAGTTCAAGTAGGGGGCCTGTAACAGAGCAACATTCGTTTTAGTGTGGCATGATCGAAGACAGGGCTCATGAACCAAACCAAAAAAGGGGGTTGTAGAGTGCTTACCAGCCAGTTATGGTCAAATGCGTCCTTGAACGAGGACAATGCGGGTACAGATTTGAATCAATTTCTTCCAAAAAAGCGGCCTCTATTTGAAAGGGAAAAACGAAGGGCTCGTTTATTCCATGTACCAGATTACTGTGGGCATATTTGACAAACAACCTAGTCCTGTTCGGGCTTACCGGCATGAAGCTCCGTTGTTCTCAATCAATCGGCGTCCCCTGTAGCACTGCTCTCTCGCGCATGCGTGGAGAGTAGAGAAACTTTGCAAGGCTACTCAATATATGTAACGCAAATGCGCATGCGTGGGACAAAGACAGGCCGAGAGGGCATTTCCTCGCGCATGCGTGGAGAGTAGGGAAACATTGCAGGTCTAATCAATATATAGCGCTAATGCGCGGAACAAAGGCAGGCCGGGGGGGCATTTCCTGGTGTAGTATAGATTGCGCATGTATAGCGTCCCATAGATTCATTGTGTGGTGTTATAACTCCTAAGTTATAGCTTATATATCTCTGAAATCTCATTAAGTCCTTTGACTGCTGTGTCAAACTTTACAATTAAGTGGGCTTCCCTTTTGGATAATTTCAGCTCCATGTCTCCTCCTCGTGCATCTTTTTCAACACGTGAGATCACAGTCCATTTAAGGTCACTGAACAGATGTTTACAACGTTTCCAATGGTTAACTAACGGGGCAGTGTCGATCCCATTTTTTATTCTGGATTTATGTTGTGTGATTCGTGTCCGAATTTCCTGATTAGTTTTTCCGATGTAAAGTAACCCACATGGACAGGTAATGCCATATATGACATATTTAGTTCTACAGTTGCTGAAACTGTCATGTTTCCATGATATCCCACGATGTTGGAAGAGGGATCCCTCGACGGTCAGTTCGCAGCACAGGCAAGTGCCACATTTGTGGTGGCCTGTGATCGGTGGTAATCCCATCATCTGTCTTAGCGATGGCTGTTTGTCTTTTTTGGTTCCTGCTCTAATCACATGATTGGCCACGCTACTCTCCTTTTTAAATGCAAATAAAGGAGGGGCTTCCATACTACTGTCCAAGTATTTTACAAGGTGCCAATTTTGCAGGATGATTCTTTTAAGATTATTGGCGTTTGGACAATAAGTAGTTACACAAACTTGCCTGTTGGAAGCAGATTTGTTTTTCCTTTCGAGGAGACTTTCCCTCGGGGTCCATCTGGCCCTTTTCATGGAGTTGCGGACAAGTTTTTTAGGGTATCCCCTGTCACACAATTTGGATACAAGGTTTTCAGCATGATGTTTATAGTCCTCCTGTAATGAGCAGTTTCTGCGAATTCGCAGAAATTGCCCATAGGGCAGATTTTCCTTTAGGCTTCGCGGATGATTACTTGAAAATAGTAATGCTTTATTCCTGTCGGTGGGTTTAGTGAAGAGGGACGTGGCTAACGTACCTCCTAACGGAAACACTTCGACATCCAGAAAAGAAATTTTTTTGTCTGAGTATGATATACTGAACTGTATGTCCGTTGTTCTATTGTTGAGCCAGTTGAAAAACGATGTTAAACTTTCTTCTCCCCCAGTCCAAATCATAAAGACATCGTCTATAAAACGCCACCATGTGGTGATGTGTTCTTTAAACGGATTGTTGTTGTGGATGTACTTTTCTTCATAGAGTGACATAAAAAGTACTGCCAACTCCGGCGCAAAGGGACACCCCATCGCCACCCCCTTTATTTGGAGGTAGAAATCATTACCGAAGCTGAAGTAGTTCTTTTTTAAGGCAAAGGATGCCAATTCAACAAGGAATTTTGTGGGTACCTGGACAGGTCTAGGTCGCAGGTCCAGGAAGTATTCCAAAACTGCCACAGCCTCATCTTGAGGTATTTGTGTATAGAGCTGGGTCACATCTAGTGTTACAAGTAAATCCTTTTCTTTCTCAAATTTGATGCCATCCAACTTGGTGATGAAATCTGTTGTGTCTTTTAAGTAAGAGACAACTAAGTCCATAAACTGTTTTAAAAAACAGTCGACATATTTGGCCACCGGTTCCAAAAGGGAGTCACACCCTGCCACAATTGGTCTCCCTGGTGGCTTTGTTTGATGTTTGTGGACCTTTGGGAGGACATAAAAAAGGGGTACTTTCGGGTGTTTATTTCGTAAATATTCCAGCTCTTTAGGCCCTAAGAAGCCCGCCTCAAATCCTTCTTGTAAAATGGGAAACAGGAGGTTTTGAAATTCTAGCGTGGGGTCTTTACTAATCTTCCGGTAGCACATTTGGTCGTTTAGCTGCCTCAATACTTCAGTATTGTAATCATTGGTGTCCCAAATGACAATCGAACCGCCCTTATCGGCTTGTTTTATGGTGATTGTATTATCGTTCTTTAACATTGAAAGTGCATTTGTTTCATCCTTTGAAATGTTAAATTTTACGAACTTTTTTTGTTTCTCCATGTCCGCAATGGCCGAGAGGACCGTTTTTTCGAAGATGACTACTTCTTTTGGTACTTTGTGACCAGGAGGACAGAATGTGGATTTTTTCCGTAATCCGGTAACTTCTGAAGATGTAGAGAAAGGGTTCTCTGCAAAAAATGTGGTGAGGCGCAATTTCCGACAAAATTCGATGAACTCGGTCTTCATCTTGACAAAATCTGTTTTTTTTGTGGGCACGAAAGATAATCCTTTGGATAAAATACTTTCTTCAGCTGTTGTTAATATCCTATTTGAGAGGTTGAAAATCGGAGAGACCGCTAGTTTTTGTATTGTTTTTGGCGGGTTGTCATCTCCCAAGGCTGATTGTAGCGTTGTCTCCCTCTGGAGCTCGTTTGGCCTCGTCCTAAAAAAGAGGAATTTGATGACTGTCCTTGGGGTTGTTGCATTTGGTTCCATTTGCGATTTTTATTATTAGATCTACTATTGTTTATATCGCTATCGTCCCCCGAGGAAGAGGTGTCCGAGAATGTAATGAATTGTTTGCGGGATCTCCCACGGTTGTCAGATAAGTATCTCCTAGAATCTCCCTTGGTGTAAAAATCCGGTTGCAAGAATGGATATACGTTTTCAATCCTGAAATTCTTTTTATCCTTCTCAAATTGGTTTGATTTTTGGATTATGCTGAAATTATCCAAAAGGGAAGCCCACTTAATTGTAAAGTTTGACACAGCAGTCAAAGGACTTAATGAGATTTCAGAGATATATAAGCTATAACTTAGGAGTTATAACACCACACAATGAATCTATGGGACGCTATACATGCGCAATCTATACTACACCAGGAAATGCCCCCCCGGCCTGCCTTTGTTCCGCGCATTAGCGCTATATATTGATTAGACCTGCAATGTTTCCCTACTCTCCACGCATGCGCGAGGAAATGCCCTCTCGGCCTGTCTTTGTCCCACGCATGCGCATTTGCGTTACATATATTGAGTAGCCTTGCAAAGTTTCTCTACTCTCCACGCATGCGCGAGAGAGCAGTGCTACAGGGGACGCCGATTGATTGAGAACAACGGAGCTTCATGCCGGTAAGCCCGAACAGGACTAGGTTGTTTGTCAAATATGCCCACAGTAATCTGGTACATGGAATAAACGAGCCCTTCGTTTTTCCCTTTCAAATAGAGGCCGCTTTTTTGGAAGAAATTGATTCAAATCTGTACCCGCATTGTCCTCGTTCAAGGACGCATTTGACCATAACTGGCTGGTAAGCACTCTACAACCCCCTTTTTTGGTTTGGTTCATGAGCCCTGTCTTCGATCATGCCACACTAAAACGAACGTTGCTCTGTTACAGGCCCCCTACTTGAACTTGCAACAACACAAGATACCGCTAAGGTAAACTTTGTTTTGACACATGGCAAACCTCATTTTCGTTGCGTGTTTTTCAACTCACTCATATAGTCCTCTACATGTTGTTCTTTTCATCACACAGGTTTTACTCCTTCCCTGGATATTTTCCATAGTGGTAAGCAGAAAGCTCCTTGGGTGGTTATGCTGAAGAGCGCTCTTGATATTCTACTATAATAGTTTTATAGATCCACACGATAGAATTCTCTTTTTTCTCTTCTTCTTCTTTTAGAATGACCTGGCCCTGACGAAAATCCCGGCTAAAAACCCTGGGATTTGAAACGCGTAGGCCGTTCCATGCTCAGTGTCTGCTTTCCTTCGATAGGTTTCTGTCCTTTAGTGTGAATACAGTGTCACATTACTGGCGTATAAAAAATTGCTGTTTACATCTCAAGCTGATACTTGATTTCTTTGAGTAATTTGGAATTATACTTGTAAATATTATTGTGTATATAAATTGTATAGATTGCAGCAGACCTAATACATTACATGATTGTTTATCTGTTTACTTAATCGTGTATGTATTTGTTTTTGTATGTTTTCCATGTATGAATGGTAAGGTATGATTGTGATACGACTGACTTTGGTATGTTTGTTGAATTGTTTTTAAAGAATCTATTCACCCCCTTTTTTGTCCGTATTGTATTTAGTGTATGTAAAAGTGTTGCTTTTGTTCTCAAATGTATATGACTAATACAAATATACCCCTGTGTTTTTTGGATCAAGACAATTTAATAAAAGGCTACTTATAAGCACTTCCCAGCTTGGATAAACATTCTTTGCTCTGGTGGCAAAATCTTTGTTAAACAATATCAGTATAGGCATTTGTTTTTTGTTGATTCATAATTTTGGCTCAGCCTTGCTGATTAAGAGCCCACCCAAAGTGTTCTTAACTTAACATTCCTGGCAGGACATATCCTGTTGTCCTTCCCATGTGGTGCGTAACCACACCTCAAACAAATATTAGTTCTTTAAAAAACAAAACGTTCTCATTCATCTTATTGTCTTTATGTGAAGTGTTGCTAGAGGCATTAGAGGAAGCAATACAATTTACAGACTACTTTTGGGTGTAATTTACATTTAGCTCTTCAATAGACAGTTGTGCCAATTCAACACATTTTGCCACCTTTATAACCTCTTCAAGACCTGGATTACCCATAGTAAGCAATTATTGTTGAATTTGATTGTCCCAACAATGTGCAATAAACTGGTCCCTGACCAACTGATCATGGAATTCTCCAAAATGGCATTCAGCACAGAGTTTTCGTAAAGCACTTATGTATGATTCAACATTCTCATCTTGTGATTGTGCATGCTTAAAAAGTGTATGTCTTAATACAACTAAGCTAGGTTGCACAGCAAATTTGATAACAAGTTTCTTAACAGCTTCATGATATTCGTCAACAACTTTACCCTTGGCCAACTCCAAATCAGGAGGATGTTTGTAGAGTTCTCGACCTTCAAAACCTAAGGTATGAAGTAGCAGACACTTCTTCCATTCTGCCCTGAAACATGAAGCTCCAATAGCCCCTAAATACGTTTCGAAAGCATCAAACCATTGTCTCCATTGTATATGAGGATTTTCTGGGCTTTCCAAAAATGGTGGTGGAGGATTACCTGACTGCATATTACCAGAAAAGTGAGACTACTTTATGACCATCCTCCGGTAAATACCTCAAAGTTCCTCAGATAGCAAAATCCCAAGAAGGCTTCAGATCCCATGCCTTTCACGTGCCACAAAGTGGAACTCTCTGCATTTTCTTTAACAAAGAAAGACCAAGCTCACAGCTTTTCGAAAGCACCTTAAAACGTGGCTGTTCTCTCAGTAGGTTGTGACACATGCTAGTTATTTGAACAATCAGAAACCCCTGCCATGCAAAAAAAGAAATCATTAAAGCAATCCTTCTCAAGAAGTGCTTCAAGTGTGTGGTAATCCACAGTATCTGATATCAGAAAATGCCATACAATAATTGATTAAACAACTGCTAAAAGCCTGCTGTTCCAGCACCATTTCAAGATATTACTGGTGCAGGTGCCTGGAATCAGAGGACTGCAGTTATCCTATAGACTTCTAAAAGAACTGCTCTGGCAGAGACATGAACAGCTCCCCAGTGATGTAATATTAGCCCCCGCAGCCTCTGTGGTGTGGGAGCCCCCTGAGCTCCATGGTCCTCTTCCAGCACTATTCATGCGCGGAGGGCCCCTGGCTTGAGATCTCCTGACTGGTTCAGTTTTGCTTCCATGCACTTTGTAGGGGGTGCCCTCTCAAGTTTTGTTACCTGATTCAAACTCCCCTAGTCCAGTCCAAAGATTGAACATTTGTTCATTGTGCTTTCTAGTCTTTACTACAGTACAATGACGCCCAACCATACGGAACCTTCCTCTGTTTTATAAGAACTTGTGTCTGAACATACTGCTACCAGATGACCTTCCTTCTTCACCATTGACTACTAATCTCAGTCAATCAATCAGGGGCTTATATATCATGGCTACTCTCCCTTGATGGTCTCAAGGAGTTGGGGTGCTGCTGGTAGCACTCGGTGGAGGATCATTCAAAGAGCCAGGTCTTGAGATCCTTCTTGAATTGGGTCAGCGACGCGGATTGCCTGAGATGGAGGGTTCCAGGTCTTGGTGGCGAGGTAGAAGAACAAACTTCTCCCGGTTCTGGTATTGTGGATTCTGGGGATACAGGCTAGGGCTTGTTGGGTGAAATTGAGTTGTCTGGCGGTTGCGTGGAATGCAAGGCAGTGGTAAAGGTATGCTGGTCCTTCGTCACTTAGAGCTTTGTAGACGTTTACTTTGTGATAGCATTTCACAGATGCTCCACACATATAAGTGTAAAGATTCCAAAAGTAAATCTATTTTACGTCTTTCACTATGTCTCAAAATTGTATTTTTAGGAGTGAAAATTCTATGGCAGAAGTACATGAACAATGCAAATTAACAGAATGTTAGCAGCTGTTGTTTACAGCCTGTTTTTTTTTACACTATTTTTTTGTATAAAATGCTCCATTGCTTCCAAAACGGTCATGAAGATGACTTCAGCACTTCCGTTTAGAGCATAATGACAGATTGAAATGTATTTGTATTTTTTTCAATTGGTGTTAATTTTGTATTACAACACAAAATGACATTAAGTGAATTTCGCACACACCTGCATTGTGAGCCCTACTGGGACCTCAGATGCAGCCAGTATTTGATCATTTTTTCAGATATTTAAATAAAGATATGATAACTGGACTCTTAGATTGTTAAGTTTGATTGTTAGAATTTACAGTTGTTGTTGGCAAGTAATGTACTACTCTATTTGTAAGGCGCATTAACCAGTTCCCCGTTCTTACCTACCACGTGAAGATATAGAACCTGCAACAGTACAATGATGCCTGCCAAGGGAATGTCTGATCTATGCCCTCCCAATGCCATGACTCCTGAAACCCTCGATGGTTGCCTAAAAAAATCCAAACTCTACAAATTGCTTGACCAGCAACTTCAGAAATGTATCCATAAGTAAGTTTGATGTTTTGTGCTACCTTTATATATGCCGGTATACACACCAGGCTATCATCCCTGACACACCCCATTGTCTCTAAGTTCATGGGAGTGGCTCCTATTGCCAGCACAGACTCCAGTCACTCATTGTCTGAAAAGTCAATTATTGAAATTGATGGCACCAAAATAGAAGATTTGGGATGTGATGAATGAGTGTAAAATGTTGTTTGAAACTGGAATGTAAGTTAGTATGTAAGTATGACCCAAAGTCAAATGAAACATGAGATTCATCTGATGCACAGATATCCAAGATCAGAACATTAAAAATGACTTAAATCTTGTGGAGTTAAAACATAATTTAATAACTCACATATATCACTATAAATTGGTATTCTAGATGCAAATTTACTTTCCCACAATTTTACAAACAATTACTTAATAATGACCACTCCCTCAGAGAAAAATATCAACAGTAAGACATATTCTACATTCAAACAAATTCTAACACAACCTCTATATAAACCCATTCCAGAATAAAAATCATGTCTACACTTCAGTAAAAAAAAACCACTCCTGATAAGTATGACAAATGAAAAGAAATATTCCATACATAAACAATTAATATCAAAACATGAGTCAAGTTGAACTTGTTTAATCATGATACAACTACATTCTAAAAGCGTACATTAGCATTCAAGCAGTTTTCTAGATAAAAACAATTACCAACAAAGCATCGTTCTAGATTTAATGTTAGAGAATAAAATGCAAGTTCAATTGCAAGCAGTCAACTGTAGATCATTTCTCTATATCACTGTCCAGCTTTAATACCATACGAGAAGCACGCAAGGACAATAGAATGTATTCTTCATAATCTGATAGCCAATAAAACAACAATCATGATACAATTGTTCAACCATAAACATATTATTACATAAACTATTGGTCAAAATCGCCCTTCATAATCAGATAACCAATAAAACAACATTCCAGATACAATTGTTCAACCATAAAAATATCATTACAGAAAATATTTGTCAAAATCGCCATTTTAAAAAAACAATAACAAATTACAGTTCATTCAATGGATGATATATGTCCATACCAATTGTAATCAGTGTGGCATTAGAGAACTAAACTAAACTATATACAACTAATCAACAATAAATACCATTCCCGACACCAATGATGAACAGTAATACATAATTCCATGAAATTGTTTTAGTGATAACATAATGTCAAATATTAAAGTCAATAATAAACATATTTCCTGACACAAGTCCTGAACAATTAAATACCATCACAGGAACAATTAACAATGAGGAAAATTCTGCAAAGAACCATTAAACAATGCAACATTCTTCTAGATAAAATGTTGGACAATAAAAGAGAATTGGGGACAGTCAAGAATGTACAAATAATTATAGAAATATATAGTTCACAACACAAAATGTTTTGGATAAATCGAACCACTAAAACCTATTATATATACATCTTCTCATCAATAAAATGTGTTAGTGGATACAGCTCTTAACCAATAAAATATCGATCAAGTTCATCAATACACACTGCTTCATGTCCAACCAGTCATATGAAGCATTACTCTGAACACACCTCTACAACTTTAAATCACTGTTCCAAACTGAACTGTTCAGTATCAAAACAACAGTCAATGTTCTGTTGTTCCAAAATAAAACACCATTGCAGACTCAACTGTTATACAGCCAAATGCCAATCTATTTAATAAATTAAAACAAACAGCAACTCAGCCATTGTTTAACTATGAAGTATGGTTAAAGACACAGATGTTCAATCATAAAAACCATTCCAGATAAGAACATTACAGCACTATCCTAGATTAAAGAAAAGAAATGAGCAATCACTCTAGATATTCTATCCAATTGTAAACAACATCCCAAATATTCTGTTAAATATTGAAATAGCTCCAAGACACCCCCGGGTATTCGCACGCTCAATAAATCTAATTAACCTAGCTTAACAAATACCATTCAATGTGAAGATCTTTTGCAATAAACCACTTTCCAGAAGCAACTGTTCACCAATAAAGTATTGTTCTAGCGTCAAATGTTCAGTAGTAAGACACAGTTCCACAAGCAACCATTCAAAATCAAAAAGTGGTTTAGAAATTGCTGTATAACAATATTGTAACATTCTCAATATAAACTTACAATAGTAAAATATAATTCTGAATTTAACAGTTCATCATTTTAGACACAATTGTACAACAATCAAAGACAGATACAACTATTCATAACAAAACACCATTCCTCATACACCTATTCATCAACAAAGCTTAATGTAACATGAAAATCTAAAAAAATAAAATACAGTTCCAAGTACAACCATTTAGCTGTATAACAATAATTCACATACTGCTTTGTATCGCATGCTAAATGTATGGAGCAGCTTCTCCTATACATTATGTGACGTTATTTCTTCTTTCCACTCAAACGAGTTCCAAACTTTCTGTCTCTGACAATAATCTCACTGAAATAGCAGATGTTCTGAGATATTACTTAGACCTTTTCCCTCTTGCCATGTGCACTGTTCCATAAACATAACTTTCAGCCTTGTCCCACCAGAATTAGTTTGTGTCTCTCCAGTGAAGAAATACATCTTCCCCTTGATTGCAATGACTTCTGTTAACCCTCCTGCAACTTTGATTGCCCCAATCACAACCTTGCATTACACTTTCCTATTTTCCTTCAACATAGATCTGAAAAAACAACGGAGAGAGCTAGGACTGGAGGTGGGCCGTCCTTGTCCCTGGTAAGGTATTATAAAAAAAAAAATTGGATGGACCTGTCTAGCACAATGTCCGACATTGCAGTGTCTGGCACTACAGGGTGTTGTTAGAAGAACCCTCACAAACCAACCTAGTTGGTGTCATGCTTCATCATCGGGTTCACAGCTGAGTAGCCAAATGCTACTCAGCTGTGCTGTGACACCTGATTATAGTGGAGCTGGTTTTTGTGATAGTGTGACGAAGTGGTGTTTCAAAAATATCTCTGGAACTGACTAGAAGCATTTTATTCCTAGTGGCCCGGGATACGTTAAAAAAAGGTGGAAAGACTGTTTGGTTGAGTCTTAGTTATCTGTTAGGTCGGCATGTTTCAGACCGTATAAAAATGAGTAGGGCTTTTTTCAGGACCGTGTTCAAAGTTCAGTAATTCTTCCTATTCACAAAACAGGGGATCGTTTGATACCGGGTAATAATAGGCCCATAAGCCTGATTGATTGCATCTAAAAAGTTTCTGCTAGGGTGGTGCTATGTAAAATTCAGGCATGGATGGAGGACTGTCATATCCAATCTGATTTGCAAGCAGGAATTTGCAATGCATTAGCGCAGTGGACCAGGTTTTAAAGTTTATTCTCATATATTGGCATACTGTAACAATGGAGAGAGGCACTATCTACGCTGCCTTTGTAGACCTAAAGTCAGCATTTGACTTTGTGCACCGACCTAAGTTGTGGCACATCCGCGGCACATCCTGCTAAAACTGGGCTTGCCGCTTGAACTCTTGGCTCTTGTGGTCAAGTTACATACACTCTAATAAAAGAGAGAGGGACCCCACACCAAAGGGATGGAGTACAACAATAGACTTTCGTCAAGTAAAAATTTCCCTTTGGGACACCTTACTAGTAGGCCATACGATCTCAAGCATACAAATATAATGACTGGAGTGTGCGGGACGCCGGTGATTTTATGCATTAAGGTGATATTTGCCCTTTACTTCTTTTTTAAAAAAGAGACAAGGTACTTGAAGCAATTGCCGTTTCGATACTGGGCGATACTACTACACATTATTGTGGTACCCGGCTTGGCAGAATTTGATATAGGAAGAAACCGCAAATACGCTGCCGTGGTACTAAACCTGTTAATGTTTATGACTATTTAGAAGCCCATTAGGAGTCTCTTTTTTAATCTACCGCGTGTCCAGGAGACATTTCATGTTGAAAACACTGAACTATTGAATTTTTATTAGCCGATTGCTACCTAGCCAGAGATATTGATCCTGGATATTAATCACTATTGCAATATCAAGCATTGCATGAGATTGCCGGTCTACAGTAGTCTACTCTCGCAGGACGAGAGGACTGGAAAAGGACATCGGAGGTATCTACCCCATGCTGGCAGTTAAGCTTGAAATAGTTCTTTATAAATTGTTGGGAAGACATTATATGTATTCCTGATGAAGGACGCTTTACTAGAAGGTCCGCCGAAACGCATTGTTGCAAAATGAAAGGAGGATTATGTTCTATGCTAATTGAAGACAATTCTGACGCTCTGCTGAATTAAATCTCTGGCTGTGACCTCCTTTTTACCAATAGGAACATATTTGTTCCCTTTTTTAATTGTCTGTCCCTGTTTTAAATTATTTTATGATGTACTGTTATATGAATAAACTGTTTAATATTTACTCATAATTTGTTTGTTTGTACATTGTGCCTCGCTAGCATAGTATCACATTAAGGTGGTTGTTTTCATTTGTGTATGCTTGAGATCGTATGGCCTACTAGTAAGTTGTCCCAAAGGGAAATTTTTACTTGACGAAAGTCAAGTTACATACAGACAACTTCGCTCAGGTCAGATGGGACACGGCAGGCGGTACTACTGAAAAATTCCCAGTTGAGAAGGGGGTAAGACAAGCGTGCGTCCTAGCACCCACCCTCTTCTCTATGTACATCAACAGGGTAGTGAATTATTTAGAAAATTTTACCACAGATGCTCCGTTTCTAGCTGGGGTCAAGACCCCGTTACTAATGTTCATCAACGACACTCTCATTCTTTCAAAGACGATACATGGACTTCAATGTGCCCTCTCAAGATTCGAAGAGTTTTGTGCAGACCACGATCTTATCGTAAATGTTGACAGAACTAAGTACGTGGTCTTGCACAATTCTAAAAAAAGTCATCGGCAACGTTAGAATTAAGCAAGGGTCTTTGGAGCAAACGGAGACCTTTTCCTATTTGGAGGTTTTAATTGACAGAAAACAGAACTGGAAGCCACAATTAGACTGCCTTTCTCTAAAACACGCCCAACCTTCTGGCGCTCTGCTCAAGGAGCACAGACGCTCACATAGTAAACCCATAGCTCCCGTGCTACAGATTTACAATGCAAAAATTGGCGCCTCAATCCTATATGGGGTGGAGTTGTGGGGATATGCCAATTTGGATACCTTAGTGGTGGGCCAGAATAAATGCCTAAGGTCCCTAATTGGCCTCCCCCAATCTACTCCATTAGTACCTCTTCTTTTGGATTTGGGATGCCATTCAATACGGGATGTGGCACATTATAGGCTCCTAGCATATTGGAGGCGGCTTTGGGTGACCCCTGAGCTTGCACATTATGCCCAGGTCCTCTTAGAAGTGAGGAATTTAGACGTTAACTGGAAAATAGTGTGGTTTAGTTGTGTTAAAAATTTATTATGTGAGCTGGGGATGAGCCGTTTGTGGACCGCCACAGCCGGAAGTGTATTTCCAAATAAACTTGAGCTAAAGGCAGCCTATTGGAACTTTATTAACACGAAACGTTTTACATCTTGTTCCAGCCGTACTCTCTCCAAAGCATTTCTCGAGATAAAACACGAGCCCTAATATGAGGGGTGTGAGACTTGGCCCTTTCCCCAAAATTTTTCGCTTTTTATCCCCTGTTAATTTAGAATGCCCTATTGAAACAACAGTGTGTAGGCCTTGTGTGGTGGAGAAGGGCCTGTGTAGTGTAAAACTAGTGTTAAAGTACAGGTACTTCCTACCCCTAACATGGCCGCCACAGACCACTGCTGCAGCAGCGTGGTTTAGTGGGCGCATTCTAGTAGCCAGAGGCTGGCTGGAACCCTCAGGCAATGTATCCATCTTAACCTGCCAGCCTGTCCACAGGTAGAATGGTGGAACCTCCTGGAAGCCTCTGGAACCTTCTGGGAGAGGTGAGGTGACACCAACTGACACCAACTGACACCAACTGACACTACCAACTGTCAACTGGCAGTATAAAAGGAAAGGGAGGGAACTTTCCTGAGAAGAGAAGCTGAAGGGAGACCTGGGGAAGAACCTACGCAGGAGTTTAGGCAGAGGGGCCTAGTCAGGGACTATGATACTGGAAGTGACAGGGCTTGGAGTGCTGCCTTACAAGTATTGAGGACTCCTGTAAATCCCCCCTGACCTAGCCCAGCGGAAGGGAACCCCCAGGGACCACTTGAAGGGATTGGCTGAGAAGAATTTGGAACACCAGCCACCAATTTACCCTCCCCTTCAAGAAATAAGAAACCAAAGGAAACAAGAAACCAACTGCTATTTACAAGGGCGCAAGAAACAGCTGCGCCAAGAAGTAACCAAGAAACTTACAAAGGCGCAAGGAACATAAAACGCCAAGAAGAGACAGAATCACCACAGGACATTTGAAGAACCACCCAGGTATTGGCGCTGTGTTGCTCCTTGTGCCCCCTGACGCCATCTGGGATCTCTCTTTCTGATTTGCCACGGACGTGTGGTCTGTCCTGCGGGTTCTACTGAACTATATGTTCTGCCTGAGCTGTGTTTAGCTATCCCTGACTAAACTACCTGTACTGCCAGGCTCTGAACTGAATTATTATTGGGACTGCTGTCCTGCTGCATTCCTAGCCAGAACCCTTATGAAGCGCTAAAGACTGCCTGTGCCTATAGAGCACTGTGACCTGTGCCTGGACGACTGTGATCGGCCTCCTTGAGAAGCGCTGTGGTGAATGTCTGCTGTGAACAGTGCTGGGAAAGCGCTTCGAAGTAAACTGGGAAAGCGCTAAAATCACTGAGTGCTGCTCTGCTTTGTACCCTGGCGTGGAGGACTGGAAGCGCTATTAAAGAAGTTGCCTTACAAGCGCTATAACTGCCCAGGCACTGGTGACACGAGCTGCTGTGTCCTGTACTGTTTGACGTCCTCCCCCACCCCTGAAGCGCTGTGTCAGCAAGCGCGCAATTTCCTCTCCAGCGCTCACCTGTGGTGTTGTGTGAAAAGCGCTGGTAATTGCTTCCCTGCTGGGCCCCCTTTGGAGCACTGTGAAGGGCTGACGAGCACGCCCTGTCAACTGGCCTGTGGAGCGGAACCGATCGCGTGCAGTGGCTGCAGCGGCCCCCGGAGTCTTGGGGAGTCCGCTCCGATTGCCTGGGGGCCTCCTGCCCTGTTTTGTGTCCTGTTGCGGCGGCCCCCGGTGTGAGAAGAGGGCCGCCGGAATTTCTCTTGGGCCGCGCTAGGCCTGACAGGCCCCGAAGCTCTTGCCTGCATCACGTGACAGGGGCGTCGCGTCTCTAGCCGCGCCCCCGTCTTCCTAATTCCGGATTTGTCCGCCGAGCCTCCCAGTTCCCGGCCCGAGTCCCGGGGAGAGACGCCCGGGCCCAGCACTCGTCGCGGAGGGGGTCGTGAAGCCTGAGAGCCCCCTCCGATTTGCCCTGCAACGCTCGGAACTGCCTCGCGACCGGCGCTGGAGTTCTGTAGCTGCTCCCTGCACCGCGCCCGGTCGTGTGAGGCTCCAGAACCTATGCAAGGGCCCGAGAAGGGCCGAAGAAGGCAGGTAAACCCCCGGGGAGGAGGGCGGAAGGTCGCATGAGACCTCGAGTTCGCCCCTCCCCTGGGGAAGATTGTTGTTGGGCCCCGTTGGCCCAGATTAACGGAGAGTCCCCTGACCTGGGCCAGGACCCCTAAACACCGTGAGGGTATCACTTGGTGGAGGGGAGGGGAAAGAAAGTGCTTACAGGCCTACTGGGCCTTTGAACTGTGCCAGGAATCTATTTTTAGCCCTGCTGAATTGCCTATGGAGACCCTTTATATTAGAAAGGCCATGGGGGGGGGCCATACCTAGTGAATTGGGGTCCAGGTTCTAATGGGATGTTTACCCAGTGAAGTGTTTACCTAAAAGGATGCCCGTACTTGCTATATAAAATGCCTATGCTTGATGTCTAGGGTAATGTTGATTCCTGATTAGGGAAGGGTTGTTCCTATTTCCCTGAAGTGTTTACTCCTGATTAAGGAGAGGTTTACCTTGGTTAACTAACTGTTCCACATAAGGAAATGTTTAGCCTTGCATATTAGGATGGAAAGCTCTATAGGAATAATTGGCACTAGGTAGTTAAATGTCTAACTCTGCCTAGTACGATGCCTTTCAGTTATCTAAGAAAACGTTATTCCTACAGGAGTGTGTTTTACAAGTAAAAGTTGATTACTTACCCCCAAGGGGGTAAACCAGAAGACCATACCTGATTCCTTATTGAGCAGCTGGTTGTCACTCATGTAAGGTGGAAGGGCCTAACTTCTAACAAAGAGTGTCACATAGAGAAATGCTCTGCCTTTAAGGGAACGTTTTATGTATACTATGTTGAAATGCCTAAATGAAATGCTGGGTTTCCCCAGGGAGGTGTTTTATTCCTAAATAAGGAGATGGTTTAACCTACACAAGAGGTCATTTATTTATAATGAAATGTTCTGCCTCTTGAGTGTTATATTTGTTGAAGCCTAAAGTTAGTTATGATACATCCTTTATGCCTTCATAAGTTTTACCCCTGATAGGGGAGGAGGAGTCTAATGCTGAGGCTAATAGGATGTTACACCTTTAGTGAAATGCTTCCTCATTACTTAACGCAGTGTTGTATTCATGACCTTATGATGTATTTCTTACAGGTGATGATGAGAAACCAGGCCAAGGACAGGCCTGTGGTTATTTAATATTTAATATTTATTAGTTATCCATCCAGAATTTAGTGCCAAGTGTTCTCACACATGTATTTTAATGGAAAGCTAATAAGCTAATTTTATGATGAATTCCTAATACCCTGATCCTGCTCTATCTTAATAAAGTTGACTTGAGTTTTTATACAAGCTCACTGGAGTGGTGTCAATAATTGCGTGCCCATGTTTCTGATTCAGTGGTTGCGTGTGCTGCATGGTCGCTTAACACAAATGCTTTCTGATGCCTACCCGCTCGTGCCATGCTACCCTAGGGGACTGGTGACCCCAGTTCCAACATATTGGTGTCGAGCGGTGGGATACAGGACCTGTGACCATGCAGCACCCTCCATTGGGACAGGGTGCACAGCAATTGGGCTGCACAATTATTGTGTGTGCAAGCCTTAGGAATTGACCCCTCCACTGTCTAGCCTGTGAGTGTATCAGGGCCTGTTGGACCTCATTCTGTCGCCACATCCTAGAACCTTTTTCCTGAATTATCTGAGTCCTCACCTGGCACTGGAGTGTTGTGTCAGGGGATGGGGGTGCCTGTTGGGCGGAGGGAAGAAGGAACTCCGTACCACTTTGGGGCACGGGTAGGAGCCCACCCAGAGGGGAGAGGGGATGGGGACAGGAGGGGCAGGTCACACCCAGGGAGGCCGTCACACCAGAGAACCTTGGAAGGGGGTGTGTGTCGTCAAAGAGGTTAGAGCAGAAAAGGGAGAGTGTGAGCCTTGCAATGAAGGAAGGGAAGCTGGTGCACAGGCTTCAGCTAACAGAGACAGAGCTGAAGACCTTAAAGACATGTGTGCCAGGTACTTCCATGGTGGCAGCGTACCCGAGGTTCGGGGTTTGGACCAGTCACGGGGTGTAGAACCTGGACTGGGGTTTCAGGTGCAGGGATTGCCTGACCTGGAGGGTGGGGTACCAGTAACTATGGACCCTACCAATGTGACTTCCAGGGGTACCTATCCGGGGAGGAGGGTGCGGAACCCTGGAAGGGGGTGCAGAGGGAGGAAGGACTCTCCTCTGGCACCGGGCCAGCCACAGGGCGCAGATCCTGGGTTGGGTGGCCAGGTTCAGGGGTTGCCTGACCTGGCGGGAGGAACCTCTGTATTCAGAGTCCCCCCAGTTGTTGTGACTTCCAGGGGTACCTATCCAGGTGGGAGGGTGCGGAACCCTGGAAGGGGGTGCAGAGGGAGGAAGGACTCTGGCACCGGTCCAGCCACGGGGTTAAAGATCCTGGGTTGGGTGGCCAGGTTCAGGGGTTGCCTGACCTGGCGGGAGGAATCTCTGTATTCAGAGTTCCCCCGGTTGTGACTCTCAGGGGTACTACTCCAGGTGGGAGGGTGCGGAACCCTGGGAGGGGGTGCAGGGAGAGGTAGGTCTCGCCCCTGTCACCAATTCAACTTAAGGGTTTAGACCCTAGGTTGAGGAGGAGAGTGGAAAAAGGTACCACGGGCCTGGGGCGACTGCCCCCCACTCTGAGAGAGAGTAAGGGCCAGAGACATCTGGATTGGAGGTCTGTCCTGGCCGCATCCCACTAGGAACACCAGTGGGGTGGTTGGATTAGCGAGGATGTCATGGTGGTATTGGGCCTGCGTCCACCTTTTTCCGCCCCAAGCAGGGAAGCCCGTCAAGGGAATGATCGGTCTACCCTGGCTTTTGGCTGGGGGGGAGATGTGTGAGACTTGGCCCTTTCCCCAAAATTTTTCGCTTTTTATCCCCTGTTAATTTAGAATGCCCTATTGAAACAACAGTGTGTAGGCCTTGTGTGGTGGAGAAGGGCCTGTGTAGTGTAAAACTAGTGTTAAAGTACAGGTACTTCCTACCCCTAACATGGCCGCCACAGACCACTGCTGCAGCAGCGTGGTTTAGTGGGCGCATTCTAGTAGCCAGAGGCTGGCTGGAACCCTCAGGCAATGTATCCATCTTAACCTGCCAGCCTGTCCACAGGTAGAATGGTGGAACCTCCTGGAAGCCTCTGGAACCTTCTGGGAGAGGTGAGGTGACACCAACTGACACCAACTGACACCAACTGACACCAACTGACACTACCAACTGTCAACTGGCAGTATAAAAGGAAAGGGAGGGAACTTTCCTGAGAAGAGAAGCTGAAGGGAGACCTGGGGAAGAACCTACGCAGGAGTTTAGGCAGAGGGGCCTAGTCAGGGACTATGATACTGGAAGTGACAAGGCTTGGAGTGCTGCCTTACAAGTATTGAGGACTCCTGTAAATCCCCCCTGACCTAGCCCAGCGGAAGGGAACCCCCAGGGACCACTTGAAGGGATTGGCTGAGAAGAATTTGGAACACCAGCCACCAATTTACCCTCCCCTTCAAGAAATAAGAAACCAAAGGAAACAAGAAACCAACTGCTATTTACAAGGGCGCAAGAAACAGCTGCGCCAAGAAGTAACCAAGAAACTTACAAAGGCGCAAGGAACATAAAACGCCAAGAAGAGACAGAATCACCACAGGACATTTGAAGAACCACCCAGGTATTGGCGCTGTGTTGCTCCTTGTGCCCCCTGACGCCATCTGGGATCTCTCTTTCTGATTTGCCACGGACGTGTGGTCTGTCCTGCGGGTTCTACTGAACTATATGTTCTGCCTGAGCTGTGTTTAGCTATCCCTGACTAAACTACCTGTACTGCCAGGCTCTGAACTGAATTATTATTGGGACTGCTGTCCTGCTGCATTCCTAGCCAGAACCCTTATGAAGCGCTAAAGACTGCCTGTGCCTATAGAGCACTGTGACCTGTGCCTGGACGACTGTGATCGGCCTCCTTGAGAAGCGCTGTGGTGAATGTCTGCTGTGAACAGTGCTGGGAAAGCGCTTCGAAGTAAACTGGGAAAGCGCTAAAATCACTGAGTGCTGCTCTGCTTTGTACCCTGGCGTGGAGGACTGGAAGCGCTATTAAAGAAGTTGCCTTACAAGCGCTATAACTGCCCAGGCACTGGTGACACGAGCTGCTGTGTCCTGTACTGTTTGACGTCCTCCCCCACCCCTGAAGCGCTGTGTCAGCAAGCGCGCAATTTCCTCTCCAGCGCTCACCTGTGGTGTTGTGTGAAAAGCGCTGGTAATTGCTTCCCTGCTGGGCCCCCTTTGGAGCACTGTGAAGGGCTGACGAGCACGCCCTGTCAACTGGCCTGTGGAGCGGAACCGATCGCGTGCAGTGGCTGCAGCGGCCCCCGGAGTCTTGGGGAGTCCGCTCCGATTGCCTGGGGGCCTCCTGCCCTGTTTTGTGTCCTGTTGCGGCGGCCCCCGGTGTGAGAAGAGGGCCGCCGGAATTTCTCTTGGGCCGCGCTAGGCCTGACAGGCCCCGAAGCTCTTGCCTGCATCACGTGACAGGGGCGCCGCGTCTCTAGCCGCGCCCCCGTCTTCCTAATTCCGGATTTGTCCGCCGAGCCTCCCAGTTCCCGGCCCGAGTCCCGGGGAGAGACGCCCGGGCCCAGCACTCGTCGCGGAGGGGGTCGTGAAGCCTGAGAGCCCCCTCCGATTTGCCCTGCAACGCTCGGAACTGCCTCGCGACCGGCGCTGGAGTTCTGTAGCTGCTCCCTGCACCGCGCCCGGTCGTGTGAGGCTCCAGAACCTATGCAAGGGCCCGAGAAGGGCCGAAGAAGGCAGGTAAACCCCCGGGGAGGAGGGCGGAAGGTCGCATGAGACCTCGAGTTCGCCCCTCCCCTGGGGAAGATTGTTGTTGGGCCCCGTTGGCCCAGATTAACGGAGAGTCCCCTGACCTGGGCCAGGACCCCTAAACACCGTGAGGGTATCACTTGGTGGAGGGGAGGGGAAAGAAAGTGCTTACAGGCCTACTGGGCCTTTGAACTGTGCCAGGAATCTATTTTTAACCCTGCTGAATTGCCTATGGAGACCCTTTATATTAGAAAGGCCATGGGGGGGGCCATACCTAGTGAATTGGGGTCCAGGTTCTAATGGGATGTTTACCCAGTGAAGTGTTTACCTAAAAGGATGCCCGTACTTGCTATATAAAATGCCTATGCTTGATGTCTAGGGTAATGTTGATTCCTGATTAGGGAAGGGTTGTTCCTATTTCCCTGAAGTGTTTACTCCTGATTAAGGAGAGGTTTACCTTGGTTAACTAACTGTTCCACATAAGGAAATGTTTAGCCTTGCATATTAGGATGGAAAGCCCTATAGGAATAATTGGCACTCGGTAGTTAAATGTCTAACTCTGCCTAGTACGATGCCTTTCAGTTATCTAAGAAAACGTTATTCCTACAGGAGTGTGTTTTACAAGTAAAAGTTGATTACTTACCCCCAAGGGGGTAAACCAGAAGACCATACCTGATTCCTTATTGAGCAGCTGGTTGTCACTCATGTAAGGTGGAAGGGCCTAACTTCTAACAAAGAGTGTCACATAGAGAAATGCTCTGCCTTTAAGGGAACGTTTTATGTATACTATGTTGAAATGCCTAAATGAAATGCTGGGTTTCCCCAGGGAGGTGTTTTATTCCTAAATAAGGAGATGGTTTAACCTACACAAGAGGTCATTTATTTATAATGAAATGTTCTGCCTCTTGAGTGTTATATTTGTTGAAGCCTAAAGTTAGTTATGATACATCCTTTATGCCTTCATAAGTTTTACCCCTGATAGGGGAGGAGGAGTCTAATGCTGAGGCTAATAGGATGTTACACCTTTAGTGAAATGCTTCCTCATTACTTAACGCAGTGTTGTATTCATGACCTTATGATGTATTTCTTACAGGTGATGATGAGAAACCAGGCCAAGGACAGGCCTGTGGTTATTTAATATTTAATATTTATTAGTTATCCATCCAGAATTTAGTGCCAAGTGTTCTCACACATGTATTTTAATGGAAAGCTAATAAGCTAATTTTATGATGAATTCCTAATACCCTGATCCTGCTCTATCTTAATAAAGTTGACTTGAGTTTTTATACAAGCTCACTGGAGTGGTGTCAATAATTGCGTGCCCATGTTTCTGATTCAGTGGTTGCGTGTGCTGCATGGTCGCTTAACACAAATGCTTTCTGATGCCTACCCGCTCGTGCCATGCTACCCTAGGGGACTGGTGACCCCAGTTCCAACAAGGGGTATTGGGACTTAATCGCTTCAACACGAGATAGGACATTTTTCCACCAGTTTAGGGTGGGATCCTTGCCCACACATACTTTTACCTCTAAATGAAGTAATGCAAACACCAGCATTTGTCCTTTCTGTACAGATACAATTGAAAAGTTGGCTCATATCCTTTTTGTATGTCAAGCCTACACCAAACCCAGAAGCACCTGGTTGAAACCCGTATGTTCTAATCTAGGCACTAGGTCCAATAGTGAGGCTTTCCGAATTTTAGAAATTTCAGTGGAAAGCCTGATTGTGGTTGCTACAGCAAAGTTCCTGGGCTGGCTGTGGGTGATTAGATGGAATAAAATGAGAAATTTGTAACTGTCCACGTTGTTTCATACCCCCGTATCTCTATTATAGCACTTTGCACTCTCTTGTACTGTGGTTCCACTCCCCTATACAAATAAATTTAAATATCAATGTCAATTTTTTTAATTAGGTTCCCAAATTATAGGTTTGTTTTAAACTCTTTTTAATGTATTTATTGTTTTATGTCGGACTTCCGGGGTGTATGTTTTACACTTATTCAATTAATAAGTCTCCTGTTTTAGAATTATGTTGTATCATTCATTTGGCCTCCATGTTTATGTTGTTCCAACTTGTGTGATTTTCTTAACAAATCGAAATAAAGTTTATAAACTGAAACTGATATTAAAATATGGTGAATAAGTGAAAGTGAGAGGCAAAAAATTGGTTGAGTCTTAGTTATCTGTTAGGTCGGCATGTTTCAGACCGTATAAAAATGAGTAGGGCTTTCTTCAGGACCGTGTTCAAAGTTCAGTAATTCTTCCTATTCACAAAACAGGGGATCGTTTGATACCGGGTAATAATAGGCCCATAAGCCTGATTGATTGCATCCAAAAAGTTTCTGCTAGGGTGGTGCTATGTAAAATTCAGGCATGGATGGAGGACTGTCATATCCAATCTGATTTGCAAGCAGGGTTTTGCAATGCATTAGCGCAGTGGACCAGGTTTTAAAGTTTATTCTCATATATTGGCATACTGTAACAATGGAGAGAGGCACTATCTACGCTGCCTTTGTAGACCTAAAGTCAGCATTTGACTTGGTGCACCGACCTAAGTTGTGGCACATCCGCGGCACATCCTGCTAAAACTGGGCTTGCCGCTTGAACTCTTGGCTCTTGTGGTCAAGTTACATACACTCTAATAAAAGAGAGAGGGACCCCACACCAAAGGGATGGAGTACAACAATAGACTTTCGTCAAGTAAAAATTACCCTTTGGGACACCTTACTAGTAGGCCATACGATCTCAAGCATACAAATATAATGACTGGAGTGTGCTGACACGCGGGACGCCGGTGATTTTATGCATTAAGGTGATATTTGCCCTTTACTTCTTTTTTAAAAAAGAGACAAGGTACTTGAAGCAATTGCCGTTTCGATACTGGGCGATACTACTACACATTATTGTGGTACCCGGCTTGGCAGAATTTGATATAGGAAGAAACCGCAAATACGCTGCCGTGGGACTAAACCTGTTAATGTTTATGACTATTTAGAAGCCCATTAGGAGTCTCTTTTTTAATCTACCGCGTGTCCAGGAGACATTTCATGTTGAAAACACTGAACTATTGAATTTTTATTAGCCGATTGCTACCTAGCCAGAGATATTGATCCTGGATATTAATCACTATTGCAATATCAAGCATTGCATGAGATTGCCGGTCTACAGTAGTCTACTCTCGCAGGACGAGAGGACTGGAAAAGGACATCGGAGGTATCTACCCCATGCTGGCAGTTAAGCTTGAAATAGTTCTTTATAAATTGTTGGGAAGACATTATATGTATTCCTGATGAAGGACGCTTTACTAGAATGTCCGCCGAAACGCGTTGTTGCAAAATGAAAGGAGGATCATGTTCTATACTAATTGAAGATAATTCTGACGCTCTGCTGAATTAAATCTCTGGCTGTGACCTCCTTTTTACCAATAGGAACATATTTGTTCCCTTTTTTAATTGTCTGTCCCTGTTTTAAATTATTTTATGATGTACTGTTATATGAATAAACTGTTTAATATTTTCTCATAATTTGTTTGTTTGTACATTGTGCCTCGCTAGCATAGTACCACATTAAGGTGGTTGTTTTCATTTGTGTATGCTTGAGATCGTATGGCCTACTAGTAAGTTGTCCCAAAGGGAAATTTTTACTTGACGAAAGTCAAGTTACATACAGACAACTTCGCTCAGGTCAGATGGGACACGGCAGGCGGTACTACTGAAAAATTCCCAGTTGAGAAGGGGGTAAGACAAGCGTGCGTCCTAGCACCCACCCTCTTCTCTATGTACATCAACAGGGTAGTGAATTATTTAGAAGATTTTACCACAGATGCTCCGTTTCTAGCTGGGGTCAAGACCCCGTTACTAATGTTCATCAACGACACTCTCATTCTTTCAAAGACGATACATGGACTTCAATGTGCCCTCTCAAGATTCGAAGAGTTTTGTGCAGACCACGATCTTATCGTAAATGTTGACAGAACTAAGTACATGGTCTTGCACAATTCTAAAAAAAGTCATCGGCAACGTTAGAATTAAGCAAGGGTCTTTGGAGCAAACGGAGACCTTTTCCTATTTGGAGGTATTAATTGACAGAAAACAGAACTGGAAGCCACAATTAGACTGCCTTTCTCTAAAACACGCCCAACCTTCTGGCGCTCTGCTCAAGGAGCACAGACGCTCACATAGTAAACCCTTAGCTCCCGTGCTACAGATTTACAATGCAAAAATTGGCGCCTCAATCCTATATGGGGTGGAGTTGTGGGGATATGAAAATTTGGATACCTTAGTGGTGGGCCAGAATAAATGCCTAAGGTCCCTAATTGGCCTCCCCCAATCTACTCCATTAGTACCTCTTCTTTTGGATTTGGGATGCCATTCAATACGGGATGTGGCACATTATAGGCTCCTAGCATATTGGAGGCGGCTTTGGGTGACCCCTGAGCTTGCACATTATGCCCAGGTCCTCTTAGAAGTGAGGAATTTAGACGTTAACTGGAAAATAGTGAGGTTTAGTTGTGTTAAAAATTTATTATGTGAGCTGGGGATGAGCCGTTTGTGGACCGCCACAGCCGGAAGTGTATTTCCAAATAAACTTGAGCTAAAGGCAGCCTATTGGAACTTTATTAACACGAAACGTTTTACATCTTGTTCCAGCCGTACTCTCTCCAAAGCATTTCTCGAGATAAAACACGAGCCCTAATATGAGGGGTATTGGGACTTAATCGCTTCAACACGAGATAGGACATTTTTCCACCAGTTTAGGGTGGGATCCTTGCCCACACATACTTTTACCTCTAAATGAAGTAATGCAAACACCAGCATTTGTCCTTTCTGTACAGATACAATTGAAAAGTTGGCTCATATCCTTTTTGTATGTCAAGCCTACACCAAACCCAGAAGCACCTGGTTGAAACCCGTATGTTCTAATCTAGGCACTAGGTCCAGTAGTGAGGCTTTCCGAATTTTAAAAATTTCAGTGGAAAGCCCGATTGTGGTTGCTACAGCAAAGTTCCTGGGCTGGCTGTGGGTGATTAGATGGAATAAAATGAGCAATTTGTAACTGTCCACGTTGTTTCATACCCCCGTATCTCTATTATAGCACTTTGCACTCTCTTGTACTGTGGTTCCACTCCCCTATACAAATAAATTTAAATATCAATGTCAATTTTTTTAATTAGGTTCCCAAATTATAGGTTTGTTTTAAACTCTTTTTAATGTATTTATTGTTTTATGTCGGACTTCCGGGGTGTATGTTTTACACTTATTCAATTAATAAGTCTCCTGTTTTAGAATTATGTTGTATCATTCATTTGGCCTCCATGTTTATGTTGTTCCAACTTGTGTGATTTTCTTAACAAATCGAAATAAAGTTTATAAACTGAAACTGATATTAAAATATGGTGAATAAGTGAAAGTGAGAGGCAAAAAATTGTTACTCCATGTGTATTTGCATTTTAAGTAGCACACGCACTAAGGTGTGCTAGCTTATGCTGTGGGGACTAACCGTATTTCGTGTCCACCTGCTGTAATTTACCTGTAAAGGAAAATAACAAGACGAACACAGTACAACATTTAACATATAAATTCCAAAACAGTCATTCATACGGAATGTGTGCTAATCTGTATAGTCATTCATATGCGGTGTGTTACTAAATTGGAAGAACACTTTGTGTCTTTTATACGTGTACAACACTTGTGCACATAGCATGCATGTTACAAAGGAGCTTTCTGGTGGTAAAACACATGCTCCTGACAGGGCTAGACATAGCGCCTCCATCGTGCTTCTAGGGGAGTACTAAATGCATGATGGCCGCAGTAAATCAGGTCAAGATAACTGCATTCATACTCAATGGTGTAGTATCGGATGGAGCGCTATATGTGAAATAGCTGTAATTTCTGTGTACAATGTGGGCCAAAAGTTTGGTCCATATCACTTTAGTAAAGTTAAAGTTAAATTATATTTACGTTGGTTACGAAAATACAATGCAAATCAGAACCCGTAGGCGGGGGACCCTTAGTCTCACTACCTATTTGGGAATGGAAAAAAAGGTTGAGCCATCTTGCTGCCTGTTACAAAAACAGAAGGAGGAAAAGTGATGCTGACAGCACGAGTCCTGCGCATTTCGATCGCTATGGCACTTACTTGTGAATGAGGGCTCACCCGGCTGCAAACCTGCTTGTGGATCTCACGGGACCTGTCTGGTGTTTGAACCGGGCCCTGCTCAGCAATTAAGTAACAGGAAAGCGCAGGGAACGAGCCGGGCCGCTGGGCGTTTCCAATGTTTGCGGGATTAGCACACAACCACTAGACTGGTAGAGTCTCTGACATGGTTGGCTACCTGCCTGTAGGAATACGGAATGACGTATTCCGTTCTTTGAGATATTGGCGCGCATGCGCTGGTAGTTCCCAATATAGCAGACAGAACATTCGAAAAGGGAATATTTGCACGCTAGATCACTGTGTATGCCCGCTGAAGTGGTGATTCTGAGGACTAAGGCTCATGGGCTAATGCGCGGTGAAATGTTTTCATTGGTGCTCATGTTAAAAGTTCATAATTACATTTACATTATGTGCACACATATTGCTGGTTATATGACGCTAAAGTGCGGTATTGAAGAATTTTTCTGCACTGTATAAAAAGGTAGTAAATAGTCTATCAATAATCCAGCAATTATTTCAATTTATGTGTATGCATGATAAGCTTTATTGAGTTTATAAGTCCACCTTATGTTTTGCACACACATTGTAACCTGCATGCTGTGTGCGCAAGTGGTGTACACATATGAAAGACACAAAGTGTTCTTACAATTTAGTAACACACCGCATATGAATGCCTATACAGATTAGCACACATTGTGTATGAATGACTCTGTTGGAATTTATATGTTAAATGTTGTACTGTGTTTGACTTGTTATTTTCCTTTACAGGTAAATTACCGCAGGTGGACACGAAATACGGTTAGTTTCCACAGCATAAGCAAGCACACCTTAGCGCGTGTGCCACTTAAAATGCGAATACACGTGGCGTAACATTTTTTTGCCACTCACTTTCACTTTTTCACCATATTTTAATAATACTTTAAACACGGTCCTGAAGAAAGCCCTACTCATTTTTATACAGGCTGAATTTTCAAGAACCAAATGATATCTTGCAAGTGTTCAAAAACTTGTATCAAGTATTAGATAAGGAAGAGCTGGTTACGGGTATAACTACAGGAGAATGTGTGGATGAAGGTCCCGAGCTGGACCATCTGGAAAGGGAGATTTTAGATAGGGATATGTCAATCAGTGAAATTTGTAAGGCAATACAGGAATTAGCAGCCAGCAAAGCCGCAGGGCCGGATAGTATCCCGTTGGAAGTTTATAAGAGCATTTTGAGCGAAATAGCCCCAATACTTCTGGATTTATTTAGTGGGGTAATATGCACTGGTTTGATTCCAGAGTCTTGGGAGGAAATAAATATTGTTGTGTTCCACAAAAAAAGGGAAACCAAAAGAAAATCCTGGATCATATAGGCCAATATCCCTCATAAATGCGGACACCAAGATCTACGCAAAGGTTCTTGCCAAATTGAATTTTATATGGCAGTATGGTAAGATCAGGTGCTCAATTCAATTCATGTCCCTTCCACAGGAAAAAGGGGGGTTAGGAATCCCTAATGTCAGGTTTTATCAGTGGGTAGGTTTACTAACCCAAATGGCAATATTATTTGATCCAGCCACTAACATGGCCGATACACCTCGGGATAATCAGAACCTCCCCTCTATCTACGAGTTGTTATTGGGCAGAGAGGCTGTGGGATTGTTATTAAGGAGGACGGAC
The DNA here is from genome assembly GCF_964261635.1 of Lissotriton helveticus. NCBI lineage: Eukaryota > Metazoa > Chordata > Amphibia > Caudata > Salamandridae > Lissotriton > Lissotriton helveticus. The sequence continues at coordinate 69,121,602 of NC_136065.1, forward strand.
TGGCTGTACTGTAAGAAAATGTGCTACAAGGCCATAGGTAGTGTTAGGGGGTTCTGGAAACTTGTACAAAAGGTATTGGCAATTCCGAAAATTAACTGTCATATACCATTATTGAAATCCAGTATTTTTCCACAGCTTAGTAATGATGTAATGTGGAAGTGCTGGGAGCAACAAGGAATAAAATCAGTAGGAGATGTCATGAAGGGGAATACCGTGTTGAGATTTGGTATCATCCAACAGAGATATGGCATTTCTGCTAATCAAGGGTTTAAATTCGCTCAGATCTTCCAAACATTATTGGCCATGAGACCCCGGATCTCCCTAGAAGATAGAAGTAATCTGCTGGACTACTTATTAAGTGGCAGTAGCAACATTGTGACCAGAATTTGGTATTAAGGCTCGAAAGGCATTCCATCCACCAGATGATTACCTGCAAGGTGTCACGAAGGTAGGATACAGTAATTTCTGCCAGAGGTTTAAGAAAAAAGTCCACATATTTGCAGAGTGGTTTGAGGACTGAACCGCAACCAGACACAAGGGGTCGACCAGGGGTTTGCTCCATGCTCTTGTGCACTTAGGGTAGGGTGTACACAGTAGGTAGACATGGTGGCTTTTTATTAAGGTATAGAAAGTCCAAGTCAGATAGGAAGCCCATCTCCTTTCCCTTCACAGTAGTTTTCAGGATAATAGTGTTGATCTTCTTCGTGGGGTTGCTCCCCAATTTTGCATAGCTCACCCCGTCATCCAATTGGGAGTAGATTACTCTTTTATAATCATCCACAATTGCCCCACCCTTATCGGCGGGTTTGATCACTATGGAATGGTTATTCTTCAATCCATCTAGTGCCAGTCATTCTGCATATGTCACGTTATGTTTCACATACTTCCTGGATGAACTGCTCTTAATAGCCTCACGCAGGACCATACTCTCATAGGTTAGGATTCAACGAGTTACTGTCTGGGAGGTAGGGGTAAAGGTTGATGCAACACGTAGTCCTGTGTGTGATGGTTAAGCATGGGCGGCAAGTTCCTGTAGTGTTACCTCAAGCGAATCTTCCTGAAGAAGCGATGTAGTTCTGTTTGGACAGTGAACTTGTTGGAAGATATTGTCGGTACGAATGACAGACCTTTATGGAGGATCCATGTCTCATCCTTGGTGAGTTCATGCGAGGATATATTGATAATCTGATCTCTTTGGTGGATTATCATCTGTACACTCGTCGTCTCATTTGGATTTCGCCGTGTTGTTACTCTGGGAGTCTGACCTGTTTCTGTGCCTGGTTCCATCCCCATTGTCTCTCTCCATCTCAGCTTTTAGAGAGCAGCTTAATAGTTGGTTATTCACTCAGTAGTCTGTATAAACATTTGCTGGTATCCTGCCACCTCCATGGCATCTCTTGAGTATTTGCACATTTAGAAATTGTATAAATAAAGAAACCCCAGATGACATAAAAACAAATCCTTAAAGCAATCCTTCTCTGGAAGTGCTCCCAGAGTGAGGTAATCCAAAGTACCTAAAATTCAAAAACTCTATCCTATGAATCATTTAAAATGAATGTACACCCTGCTATTACAGCAGCTTTTCCAATCCTGATATTACTGGTGCAGGTGTCTGGAAGCAGAGGACTTCACTAATACTATAGACAGCTATAAGAATTGATCTTGCTATGTTAGGAGCATATCCCCTAGTCAAGCCGAAATGTTGAACATTGGTTCATTGTGCTTTCTAGTCTTTAAAACAGTTCAAGGGTGTGCGATCATACAGAACCATACTGTGTTTTATATGAACTCATCTGTACATACTGCTTACAGATTACCTTCCTTCTTACCCATTGTCGACAGATCTTTGGTTTCAGAGCTATGCCACACATAAACGTATAATGATTGGCAAAATCAATCTATGTTATTCCTTCAAGCCAAGTCATATCATTGTATAAAAAGCCACATCTCATAATTATATAAAAAGAACACCTCTTGTTAATGACACTTTTTTGCACAATTTGTTTTGAAAAATAGCTGTGAAGATGCATTTAGCAGTAACATTTGGAGCAAAATGACATATTGTCATTTTTTTTTCTTTTTGGGTAATTTTGTAGTACTGCTAAAAATGAAATCACATGCATTTTGCACACCCTTACAATCTGGACCCTACTGAGACCTCAGACACATCCTTACAGTGTTCCATCATTTCAACAGTTATTTCAATAAATATATTAATAACTGGACTCTTTGATTGTGCTGATATCAAACTCCCAAAGCATTGAAATTTCAGTGTCAGCTGTACCCAGCTCAATTGCACCTGATGTATCCACCTTGAAAGGATGATACGATAAGTTTAATTGTCATGATTTAAAATCTTTGCTGCCTAGTAATGTGTTAGTCTAGTTGTAAAGGGATATTAACCAGTTAAGCATTTTTACCTGTGGTGTGAAAATGTAGAACAAGCAGCAGGATGATGCCTGCCAAAGGGACTTCCGTTGCCTGCCCTCCCCGGGCCATGACACCCTTTGAAATTCCGTCCTTGGCTGCCTAAAAATCCACACTCCACAAATAGCTTGACCAGCAACTACAGAAATGCATCCACAAGTGAGTGTGGTGTTTGGTGCCACCTCTATTTATGCTGATATGTTTGTACACACTCCTGGTGATCATCCCTGACACACCCGCATTGTCTCTAAGTCCATGGGAGTGTCTCTCAGTGCTGGCACAGACTCCAGTCACTCATTTTCTGAAAAGTCAATTATCGAAATTGACGGCACCAAAATAGAAGATTTGGGATGTGATGAATGAGTGTAAAAATGTTGTTTGAAACTGGAATGCTGAGTAAGAAAGACCTGATGTCTGATCTAAGACGAGAATTGCTTGACGCACAAGTATCCAAAAACAGACTTTATAGTACGTGAGCTAAGGCATGGTTTATTAACTTGCATAAGTCACCATAAAAGGGTATTCCAGATACAGATCCATTAACACAATTTCACAAAAACTTGTTTAATAATAAATCACAGTTTCCAAGCAAAACATCAACAGTCAGACTCCTTATTCAACCTCTGAACTAAACAACACAATTGGAGAGACAAACAGTATTAACACAACTTCTAGCTACAGCCAATCCATCATAAACATCAGGTCTACATTAGGTGGAAAAAAGTATTCCAGAAAACTATAAACAATAATAAGAAATATTCCAGATACAGATTTTCATTAACACAATTTCACAAACACTTGTTTAATAATGAATGACTGTTGCAAAGAAAAACATCAACAGTAAGACAGATCCCAGATTCAACGTAAGAACTATAAAACGCCATTACAGAGACAAACATATAGATATAGTCAATATAGAATAAAAATGAGGTCTACACATGATTCCATTTGAAATTGATCAATCATAAAACAACATTCCAAGGGCAGGCAATTAGTAATTAAGCAGTGTTCCAGGTAAAAGCAATTACCAGCAATGCAACATTTCATGTTCAATGTTAGACAATACAGTCCTATTCCAGATGCAAACAGTCAACTTTAAATAGATCCTATATACCACTCTCCAACTATGAACTCATTCCAGAAACACGCGGTGACAATAAAATACATTCAAACACAAGGAGATGATAAGCGGTGCGCTGAAAATTTTCAGACACACCCCCAGTTACAGATCTGGGTTGAATCCATCCTCGTTCTTTAGCTCAATTCGCCAACCCAGCTCAGACCGATCTATTTGCAAGTCATTCTTGGCCCTGTGCCTCATTGGAACAGTCCAGCCCAAACTGTCAAGCCAGGTCTTCACTCGACCAGAAACAAGCATCCTGGGAATGGTTGTGAGGTAAAATATCTGCCAGGCTAGCTTAAATCCAGAGGAAAAGTGAGCAAAGTCTGGGCATACCATGCCAACTTAGGGCAAACAAAGCAAACAAAAAGAGATGATGTTCGGAGCACTGAAACTTTTCAGACACTCATCCCCAGTCACAGATCTGGGTTGAATCCATCATCATTCTTTAGCTCACTTCGCCACCCCAGTTTGGACCCAGCCTTATACAAATCAGTCTGACCCTGTGCCTCATGGGAACAGTCCAGCACAAACGGGCAGACTAGATCCACCCTGGACTGGAAACAAGCATCGTGGGACCGGTTTTGTTCATCATTAAGACACAGTTCCACAAGCAACCGTTGAAAATGAAATAGTGGTTTAGAAATTACTGTATAACAATATTGTAACATTCTCAATATAACCTTACAATAGTCAAATATAATTCTGAATTTAACAGTTCATCATTTTGGACACATTTGTACAAAAATCAAAGACAGATACAACTATTCATAACAAAACACCATTCCTCATACACCTATTCATCAACAAAGCTTAATGTTACATGCAAATCTAAAAAAAAATACAGTTCCAAGTACAACCATTCAGCTGTAAAACATGAATTCACATACTGCTTTGTATTGCATGCTAAATGTATGGAGCAGCTTCTCCTATACATTATGTGACGTTAATTCTTTCGACTCAAACGCGTTCCAAACTTTCTGTCTCTGACAACAATCTCACTGAAATAGCAGATGTTCTGAGATATTACTTGGACCTTTTCCCTCTTGCCATGTGCACTATTCTAAAAACATAACTTTCAGCCTTGTCCCACCAGAATTAGTTTGTGTCTCTCCAGTGAACTAATACATGATCTCCTTGATTGCAATGACTTCTGTAAACCCTCCTCCAACTTTGATTGCCCCAATCACGACCTTGCATTACAATTTCCTATTGTCCTTCAACATAGATTTGAAGAAACAACGGAGAGAACTAGGACTGGAGGTGGGCCATTCTTGTCCCTGGTAAGGTATTATCAAAAACAAAATTGGATGGACCTGTCTAGCACAATGTCCGACATTGCAGTGTCTGGCACCGCAGGGGTTTGTTAGAAGAACCCTCACACACCAACCTAGTTGGTATCATGCTACATCATTGGGTTCCAAGCTGTGTAGCCGAATGCTACTCAGCTGTGATGTGACACCTGATTATAGTGGAGCTGGTTTTTGTGATAGTGTGACGAAGTGGTGTATTAAAAATATCTCTGGTACTCTGACTGACTAGACGTATTTTATTCCCAGTGGCCCAGGATATGTTAAAAAAAAGGTGGATAACTCAAAAAAAACTGTTTAGTTGAGTGTTAGTTATCTGTTAGGTCAACATGTTTCAGACCGTATGAAAATGAGTAGGGCTTTCTTCAGGACCGTGTTCAAAGTGATATTAAAATATGGTGAAAAAGTGAAAGTGAGTGACAAACAATTTGGGACATGGGACATGGGACGTGTTGGCATAACCAGTCGAGAGGTCAAAACCAGAATATGTGAACATAGAAGCAATATTCAGTATAAAAGGAATACTACCAGAATGACAAATCACTTCCTTGAACTGGGCCACACCCCAAATGACATGGAATGGACCATCATTGAACACCCAGTTAACTCCCCCTCTCAACAACAACTGTTAGAAAAAGAACAAAGATGGATATATCGGCTATCCACTCCTCTACATGGATTAAACCAGAGCTTTCCAAACTCTGTGTCGCGACACAGTACTGTGTCGCCTGCCATGTGTGGGTGTGTCGCATGAGATGAATAGACCCGCTCTAATAATTGATTTTGCAGGACGGTACTTTGCATGGCAGTGACGCAATACAACTAAGCAGCAGCTCCTCTGACGAGTCTGGAAGCCGAGGCTGTGCTCTCTGAGGGGGGGGAATAAAATGGCCTGCCTTCCTCCTGTTATTTCCTGCTGGGAGGAGTGCGCAGGTGGGGGTGGGGTAGGGTCATGGTGACTGACAATGGGTTTTGCATTGTTTGCTGGGTTGCAAGAGAAGGTCAGAGATAGTCGTATTCAGATTCCAGTCTTGAGAGCGTGCACAGTTCAGCTACTGCCAGGCACCGGACACGACCACTGTCAGACTCCGGGCAGGCGAGAGCCACTGTTAGATATGATGGGAAAGGGGTTGCAACCTCATGGGACTCTAACCCTGAGAGTGCCAGAGCCACGGCAAGTATGAATGAGATGAGCGTGGGGCACAGACACTGGGCACGAGAGCGAGCAGAGCTCAGCAGCTGGCAGACACCGGTAAGAGACAGCGTGGGCACATCACCTAACAGACAGCGGATGTGAGAACCCAGGGGCTCGATCACTGTCAGATACCACGCACCAGAGCATGGGACTCAGTTATGCAAGAACACAAGAAAACGCAAGACTTGGAGACTGTGAGACACCAGCAGAAGACTACAAGATACACCCTCTGTCAGACATTGAGCAGGACATAGCACGGTGCAAAGCCACGGTCAGACACTGGGCACGTCTCACAAGTTAGGACTGTGCACGCCCACCATCAGGCACTCTGCACGGTCAGAAATGACACTCAATCAGGGTCAAACACCAGGCACACAAACCCTGTCACTCGCCAAGCGTCTGAGAGAACTAGGGACAGCTCTATGAGACACCGTTCACAAGGAAACAGGGACACAAGCTCTATCGGACATGAATGTGCAATTTCAAAATGACACCACACCGCACCGTGTACGATCAGAGTCCACTTTTATGTAATTAATTGTCCCTCCACAGACCCAGGTGTCAGCAAAGGCTGGTGCACTTTTAATGGGACTGTGACAGAACTTCTCACCAGGACTACATACTTTTAATGGTGCATGCAGCACATTCGAAGCGGGCAGGATATTTTAATTTTAAAGCGCCTGTACAGTCACTTCTTCGCAGGCGGTTCACTTTAATGTAAGAGTGACAGAACATCTGCATTGAGCACTATATGTTGGTGAGACATTCTCAAGAGATCGCAGCAGGGATTCTGTACTTTCAATAGCAGAGTACTGCACTTTTCAATCGAGTGGGTGTGCTTTTATTGTGCCACCACAGTCATTTCCCATCAAGGCTAGTTCACATTTAAGGGAGGGTGCTAGAGCTTCTAAGATGGGTGTGTATACTCTTTAACCCCTTCCATGCGCATGACGAGCTGAGCTCGTCATGAGTTGTGCCGCTCGCATGCTCATGACGAGCTCAGCTCCTCATGTAACGCGGCTTTTTGTAAATAGCCGAACAGCGCAAAAATCGCGGCCGCACGCATGCGGTTAATGGAACATTCCCAGAAGCTAGCAGCAGTTTAGCAATGTATATGTGTTATATTAAAAATCAGATTTTTCAGTGAAAGGATTTCGTGAGATATGTTGTGTCCCCATACATTTTGTTATTTACAATTTCTATGCCATATGTATTTGTCCTTATATCTTATATAAATTTATTTAACCTCCAGTTTGCTAGTAAAACTGAATTACCTTGTAGTGAAAAGATGCACGTTTAAAAATGCAGTAAATTTAACCTCTGGTTTGCTAGTAAAACTGCATTACCGTGTCGCGAAATGATGCATGTCTTAAAAAGTGTGTCACCAACAGGAAAAGTTTGGAAAGCTCTGGATTAAACAATAACATTCCATGGAACAGTTTGAATATGTAATCCAAAAATCACAATTAGTCCAAGACACTTGAATTAGTGGCATGACTCTAGCATTTCCAATCACTATTGCAAAATAAACAAAGCAATAGAATACAACTTAAATTTCCCCTGACACCTTTAGTTAATAACATCACCCACACAATTTTACATATTGTCATACAAGCGGCAATATGTGTGCAAAACATAAGGTTGATTTATAAACTCTATAAAGCTTATCATGCATACACATAACTTGAAATAATTCCTGGACTATTGTTAGACTATTTACTACCTTTTTATACAGTGCAGAAAAACTCTCCAATACCGCACTTTAGCATCATGTAACCAGCAATATGTGTGCATATAATGTAAATATAATTATGAACTTTTAACATGAGCACCAATGAAAACATTTCACCACGCATTAGCCCATGCGCCTCAGTCCTCGGAATCACTATTTCATGGGACATACAGGGTGATCTAGCACAAGCGCAGGCGCGCTAATATCCCGTTTCCGAATGTTCTGTCAGCTAGAATAATATGTGTGCAAATATAATGTTAATGTAATCATGAACTTTTAAAATGAGCACCAATGAAAACATCCCACCGCGCATTAACACATGCGCCTCAGTCCTCACAATCACCACTCCAGCGGGCATACACGGTGATCTAGAGCAAGCGCATGCGCGCTAATACCCCCTTTCCGAATGTTCTGTCAGCTAGAGCGGGAACTACCAGCGCATGTGTGCCAATATCTCAAAGAGCGGAATACGTCATTCTGTATTCCTACGGACAGGTAGCCCACCACGCCAGAGACTCTAGTAGTCTAGTGGTTGTGTGCTACTCCCGCAAACATTGGAAACACCCAGCGGCCCGGCTCGTTCTCCACGCTTCCCTGTTACTTAATTGCTGAGCAGGGCCCGGTTCAAACACCAGCCAGGTCCTGTGAGATCCACAAGCAGGTATGCAGCCGGGTGAGCCCTCATTCACAAGTAAGTGCCATAGCAATCAAAAGGCGCAGGACACACGCTGTCAGCATCACTTTTCCTCCTTCCGTTTTTGTAAGGGCTCAACCTTTTTCTCCATTCCCAAATAGGTAGTGAGACTAAGGGTCCCCCGCCCACGGGTTCTGATTTGCGTTGTATTATCGTAACCAACGTAAATATAATTTAACTTTAACTTTGCTAAAGTGATATGGACCAAACTTTTGGCCCACCCTGTACACAAAAATTACAGCTATTTTCATGTATAACGCTCCATCCAATACTACACCATGGAGTATAAATGCAGTTATCTTGACCGGACTTACTGCAGCCATCATGCATTTATTACTCTACTAGAAGCACGATTGAGGCGCTGTGTCTAGCCCTGTCACAAGCATGTGTTTTACCACCAGAAAGCTCCTTTGTAACCTGCATGCTGTGTGCGCAAGTGTTGTACATGTATGAAAGACACAAAGCGTGTTTACAATTTAGTAACACACAGCATATGAATGACTATACAGATTAGCAAACATTGCGTATGGATGACTCTGTTGGAATGTTATATGTTAAATGTTGTACTGTGTTTGACTTGTTATTTTCATTTACAGGTAAATTACCGCAGGTGGACACGAAATACCGTTAGTCCCCGCAGCATAAGCTAGCACACCTTAGCACGTGTGCTACTTAAAATGCGAATACATGTGGCGTAACAAATTTTTTGCCACTCACTTTCCCTTTTTCACCATATTTTAATATCACTTTGAATACGGTCCTGAAGAAAGCCCTACTCATTTTTATATGGGCTGAAACATGTCGACCTAACAGATAACTAAGACTCAGCTAAACCGTCTTTCTAAGTTATCGACCTGTTTTTAACGTATCCTGGGCCACTGGGAATAAAATATTTCTAGTTAGTCAGAGTACCAGAGATATATTTAATACACCACTTCATCACACTGTCACAAAAAAACAGGTCCACTGTAATAGTGTGTCGCAGCACAGCTGAGTAGCATTCGGCTACTTAGCTGGGAACCCGATGATGAAGCATGACACCAACTAGGTTGGTGTGTGAGGATTCTTCTAACAAACCCCTGTGGTGCCAAACACTTCAATGTCGCACATTGTGCTAGACAGGTCCGTCCAATTTTGTTTTTGATGATAACTTCAACATAGATCACCATGCACCATACACTCTTTAAGAAAAGTAAACCATTAAACCTTCTTTCGCATGCCACTGTAGCCTATAATTCATTACACCATTTCCCAGAGCAGCCTTTTACTCTCCCTAGTCTCCTCTCCACATCTTTGGAGCAGCAGCAAAACTCTGATCTAAAGTGGCCAAATCTGTTGCCAATCTCAACCATGAAATCTCTGGGGCAGATTTCCAAGCCCCATATGCCACATTTGCACCGCCGTTGCATCCCTTTAGTGACGCAGTGGCGGCGCAAAGCCAGCGCCATGCTGCGGGGTATTTACAATGTGACGCATCTAGGGAGATGCGTCACGTTGTAAAGCCCTGCGCCACATGTGGGCGATCCGACACAGGGGCGCGGGGGGGGGCGTTTTGGCACAGGAGCGCCTCGCAAAAGTGGCTGAGTGAAATCTACAAGATTTCACTCACTCACTTTTACGGCCATGCTGCATCGAAACCCTGCGCCTGCTTGAAGCAGGTGTAAGTATTGACGCAGCATGTTAGGCATAGGGGCACCCGAGCCTTGCTGGAGCTGCATCACACTTGCGACGCGACTCCAGCAATGCACCACCTTTCTGCCGGGGGATGCGACGCGCATCTGCTCATTTGTGCGCCAAGGTGCGCCGCATTGTAAATGCGGCGCATCAGTGCTGGCGCACGGGTGGTATGGCGTGTCGCAACTTCTCTTGTACATCCCTGCTGCCCCTTAGTCTTGAGCTCGAGTTGGAGTAACGTCCTCTTCACAAAACAGTATGGAAATGGTTCTTCTTGTGTAGTTGACTATTTCATGTGACTGTGATGGTAGGTCTGATGGAGGGTTTGCAGTTTTGGACTGGCACGTCCGGCATGTTAGCACTCTGGCAGTGCTTCAATGCCCAACAGACCAGTACTACATTGAGGGCTTGCACTTGCTTTAAAATCTTGCTTCATTGGAAACAGCTTCCTGTTGACCCCCACTCCTCTTTCGAATGATACGATCTGGATATCAAATCTTTCGATTCTCCCCATCAGATTTAACTGTGATCTACCACTTCCTTCAGCAATGATGGAACACAACTACTAATCTTTTCTTATTGCGTTGTTTTCCAATTTGATTTGAGTCTTTTCTGGGGTTATTCGAAAAGCACATCATCCAACAAAGCCACCTTTATTTTACTATGCAACTAACTTGTCCAAATTGATTTGTATGATCATTTTCATACACTTTTCGCCAGAGATTTACACAAGGTAAAACATTTGATCAAACTGAAAAATATTAAGGGCCAGATGTAGGTAGCCAAATACCGGTCGGTAACGGCCGATTTCGGCCGTTACCGACCGGTATTTGGCTTTTGAGATGTAGGGAGCATCTGATTTACAGAATCGGTAAAATACAGAATCGGTAAATTTACAGATTCTGTAAATCCATATCTAGGTGGCACTTCACAGAATGCCACAGGCCCTTTAGGAGTCGGTATTTACCACCCAATCCTAATGGGTGGTAAAATACCGATTTCAGTTGTACATGCACATCTGTGCATGTACACCTAGGCCATGTGACACACAGACATGCCCTTAGGGCATGTATGTGTGCCACATGACACACAAGCCTGCACTTTGGGTGCTACAGGGTGTCAAAGTGACACCCCGTTCCCCCTGCCAGGATTCAGTATTTACCGATTTGGTAAATACCGAATTGGTATTTCCCTTTGATTCCTATGGGCTTCAAAGCCCATAGGAATCAATGGGAAATACCGATTCGGTATTTACCGAATTGGTAAATACCGAATCATACAGATTCGGTAATTGTGTTTTAAAAATTACCTACATCTGCCTCCTTCTAATTTACCGATTCATAAATACTGAATCGGTAAAATTCGGTATTTATGAGTCGGTAAATTAGATTTACCTACATCTGGGCCATAATATTGACATCACCACCTTGGCAATAACACCCTTTAGGAATGTACGCCATATGTTGTGTAAGTACGTTTGTAAGTGAGAGTAAGAACCAACAAGTGTAAGTATGTTTGTAAGTGAGAGTAAGAACCGATAAGTGTGAGTACGTGTCTGTGTGAATAAGTGAGTGGGAATGAGCATGAGTAAGAATGAATAAGTGTGAGAGAGTGTGTTAAAGTAAGTACGGGGGAAGAGAGTGAATGAGAGAGTAAGTAAGTGTAAGTGAGGCAGTGATAGTGTGAGTGAAGCAAAGTGTGTTTGTTTACATGTTTTATCATTGTGTGCCTGCCACTGGCCATGGCATATTAAATATAATTATTTTTATGGAGGTACCGTAGAACATGCTGCCACTCAGCAATAAATATAATTCTGGGTATAAGGAAGGTCACCCATGGCAAAATGCAGATCCTGACATACTATAAGTTATTCTTGTCATGGAACATGGAAAATGCTCGAATTTTTATGCTAAAGGATATTTGTGGCATGGGCCACCCATGCCAAAATGCTAGCACTGGGATACTGGAGGTATTTCATGGCAAACTGGAGAGCTCCCAGGGCAAAATGTAGACCCAGAAATACTGGGAGTTATTCCTGACCTAAGAGGACAGCTATGGCACAAAACTGGTGCCAGCATGCAGGAGGTAATTCTTTTTCTCAGAAGGGGGCAGCCAGGAATATTGGGGCTGAGAGGGCAAACAATGATAAAATGCTGGCTCTGGAATATTGGAGGTAATTTTTGACATATGTGTCACCGGGGTATTTGAGGTGTATCAATGGAAACTTCTGGTACTGGAATATTGTGCATAATTCTTGGCTTAAGGGGAGATCCCTAAGGAAATGTTGATGTTGGCACCTGAAGGTATTTCTTAAGATATAGGGAACTCTCAAGGCAAATTGTATTTTAAAAAAAGGGATGAACTCCTGTTAGTGCTATAGCCCATAGCTATCAAAGATCAGCACCCGCAGGTGCATATAGAACTAATCTAGCTATCTCTTGTACCACGTATATTTCTGGAGTGACTTAAAATGCTGCAGGTTTCAATCACTTTCCTTTGGTCTCTGGAATTTCCTTCCTAAAGTCATTGAACGGGGTGTAGACTCACAAAATAATCATGTTTGTCACAACAACACATTTCATGACTTTTAATCCTGCTTTAGAACAGGGTGCATCACCAAGACCTCTTTGTTTCAAGATGGGCTATGTATTCTTGACAGTGTTGATGCGCTCAGGTGCCATGGTTTATCAGTAACGTCTTCCTATTTTTGTCACTTAAAATTAAGAGAAAAGTTTGGCTTTCCTCCCAGCTTTGTCCCTTTTCCCCATCAATTGAGCACTGGTGTATTCGCAGTTGAATTACGTCAATGTTTTTTTATGTGGGTCTACACTACTGTCAACTTCAAAGGCTTCAGAAGGTGCAGAACTGTGCTGCTTGTTTGTTGTCATCCACACCATGTCCATATTTCTAATCATCTGCATTAGGTCCACTGGTTTGTACTGGAGAAATATTTTCCATTCTAATGCGTTTACACAATTCAGGACCTGCATTTATCAAACAAATGTTCACTCCATGCTACTCATGGAGAACTTTACGGCAATACTCTGCTCAATTCTTCACTGTTCCCAAGATTACCAAATCACAACAATGTGGTAGAGCCTTTGCCCTACAAGTGCCACAAAGTGGAACACTTTTTTTTTTCATTTATGAAGCCAGACCAAGCAGACAGCTTTTAGAGAGATATAACAATGGGGCGACCCAAAAGCCACTGGGCCTGGGAAGATTATGCTCCGGTGGAAATCAAAATGAAACAAAAAATAGGTAAAGCATATTAATCAATTGCATCTAATCAAAGTCAAACACCACCATTTATTCCTTCCAACAATTGGTCTGCTTTAATTGAATCATAATATTTTAATAAATCAATACATACAATGGGAAACAAATCCTAAATGGATATATTCCTTAAAAACAGGTGCACAGAGGAGTGAGGTGATAGGTGTATAGGAAGGATTGTGAAAAAGGACAGTGGTGCATACATATGTACATCAATAAGATAATTCTAAACTATCCTGACAGTGTTACTGTCCAATCATTAAATGTCAAGTCATAACATATTTACAAATAAACATTGTCTGTCACATATGTCTGACATAAAAATACAGAAGTGTTGAGGTTTCGACCCCTAAATGGAACAGCCAATTTCATGCATTGGGGGCGGGGTCTTCATCGGGACAAAGGTGAGGGTGGAGAGGGGTTTTGGCATCTACGGACAATGACATGAGGTTATTTGGGTGGTGAGTGCATAAAAGTGAAAGGATTTTGATATACGAATGTCATGATGTTTTACCAGTAGAGACAGCTCTATTGCTTCGGGCTGTATTTGATAAAAGCTGAGGTCGTGGGCTCCTGAGAAAAGAGAGAGGAGAAAGGATTCTAGGACCCAGGGCTTTAAGTGTGGGGGGGGCTGTGTGGGGCTGAGCCCCCCGGTTTTTTGGGGGGGCCTCGAAAGGGGGCTCGAGGGGGCTCTATTTTCGGACCTCAATGGTCAAAGGTAGGGTAAGCAGACATCCCGGTTTTTGTTTGGTGTTACTAGTGTGGGTAACATGTCTTGATAGTGAAATACTGCCAAATTCGTTTTTCACTATTGAAAGGCTATCTTGCCCATAGGATAACATGGGGAATACTGTGTGACATGTTTATCTACAGTTGCTGTGATTGCTGAGGAAGGGACTGTCTGCTGTGAAGAGGAGCTGTGTTGTGTGCTTTGCCCCTCTGAAGCTTGCCTGTCTCCAAGGACCTAAGAAGAGCTGGGAACTCAGGGATACAAAAGTTCCAGATTCTGTGTGGGTCTCAGCGCTGTGCCTTTGTGAAGCTGCCCCCCTGTGAAATCTGCCTCGGTGTGCTCATTGGCACACAGCTGGGGCGTAAGCTCATGAGACCTGCTCTGCCTCAAACATGATCTTCCCCAGGATCGAGTCCCTCGCGCTCTTTGGGTGCGGATTAACGCACCGTTGAGGAACTTTGCTTTGCCCCCGAGCACTGTGTGCGCATTGACTCCACCGCCGCCCCTCGAGCTGTGTTGTGTGCCCGAGGTCGGGTTCGCCGCTCTGAGAAGGAGCCTTGAAAACACCCTGCCAGTATTCACCACCACCGGCCCGGGATCGTCATTTCCAAGCCGCGCTCGGATTGGTCACAGCAACGAGGATTTACCCCAGCAACGCGGAGGTTTGTCAGGCGGAGCTACGTTGCGTCTGGAGAGGCACGAGGCGTCCCCTAGCAACCGGGGTTCGCTCGCGCTCGTCATTGAGGAAAGGAGCTGCCTGAACCTGAGGCTGAGGCGCGTCCCACCGGTGAAAACAGCTTCACCGGACCGCTGAGCCCCTTCACATCCTAAGGTAACCGGTAACCGGAGTTTGCACGGCGGGGGGGTTATGATCACACACGCTACCGGCGGGCCTGCCTTCTCCTTACAGGTCGCCCTGTTGCTACTTACATGTGGCGTATTGAAACTTGAGGGGGCCCCCGTGCAAAGTACCTGGAGGGGGCCCCTTCTGACCACACTCAGGAGCCTGGGGAGCCCCACATCGTGGGGGCCGTGGGGGGCCATTGTTACACCACTGGGGGGAGATTCATATTCAAGACTTATGGACTTTAGCCCAATAGCTGCCTTCACTTTCCAGTTTATAATTCAGTTCACATCTGATTGGCAGCCCTCCCCGTTGCTCGTTGTCGTCCTCTCTATTTCTTGGGTCACCGTTAGCACCTCTCCTGCCATGCCCCTTTGTAGTGCTGCTTCTTGCCTACTTTGTTTGGTGGGTCTTACAAGTGTGTTTGCAGCAGTGCGCCGGGTCCTTCTTTCAGATTCCTGGCACGCCCTCGAGTCACTGTTGTACCACTCACTGCTGAAACCAGTACGGCTTGTTTCATAAGAAATCTATTCCTTGTTATATGCCCAGTATTATCTGTACAGCACATGCCCTCAGTCCTACAGCCTGTCAGCTTTCCTCCCCTTGTAACATCAAGACAGGGGATGCTGTCTCTTGAAACAGAGCTGTGCAAAGGAAGTGGGCTCCAGTTCACCATTGCTCTTCTGCTCCCATTCCCTGGTTCTCTAAAGACAGAGGGATTCTCTTTCTCACCTGATTTCTGGGCCTGTTGGCACTTTCCATCCTGTGCACCTGTTGGCACTGTCCATCCTGTGCCATAGTGCAGAGATTGAGGGATGGCACGGGCTTTCAGTGGATTCATGAGTCCGAAACTTGACAGCAATTCATGTTAGAATTATTCCCATCACCTTGTTGGTTGTTGCGGCTGACTCCCTAAATGCAGCGGCTACGCCCAGTTGTGGGTACCACACTCAATTGTCATAGGAACCAAGCTATACCTCTCTGATGAGACCTAAGTACGTTCTGCTGACCCCATCTCTAGTTACACAGTAGTTGCTCCAACTAATCCATTGTAGTGTAATAAGAAGGTATTTTACAGTTGTGATATATGGGAAAACGCTACTTTGGGTGATTCTGTGACTGGATGCGACTTCATGATTTTCTTAAGCAAACAATGCTAGTTATCTTGATTTAGACCACGCCCCTACTCGGATAGGCCACACACCTTTAAGAAACTTGCCATGCCCCTTTTAGAGCACCCCCAGTTTGTTATCCCACTTCAAGCTCTGCTAGGACCTCTGTTCCTAGAGCTACTGAGGGGAAACAAATATAGAATATATCAAGATTCCAAAACAACGAACATACTCAGACTTCTTAAAGGTGATCGAGGTATTTAAAAGTAAGAGCCTAAGTTGATGAGTAACCGGTGGCTGAAAAAGGTAATACCATTGTCACAAAATAGCCCTCTAAAATGGGTCGAGTTTAAGAACGACATATTATATGCCAGAGCAAGGTGGCACATTTATAAAAACAGTACCAGTGATTTGTGTCATAGCGTATAATAACTTCCTTGCCAACAAATATTATGTAAGGTGATTTTAAGCACTGTTATCAGTTTAAGGAAAACTAAACTGTCAGCTTAAGAAGACAAACCCCGGGGATCTTTATGAGACTCCGAAGGAGTCGATGGTGTGAAAGGGAAAGCACCAATTGCTTCCGAATACATGAACACATGGATGAGTATGGGTTAATCTTCAGAAGGCATATCGCACCTGACGGGGGCGGTATGACTCCTGCTCGGGTTAAATAACCTTGTGACGTTTGAGCATAAATAAAGATAACTGCGTGTGAAAGATGAGAACAATGAAAAATTAAAGCACTCGTTAAATGCAATTCACTTAAAAATATGTGCAATGTATCTCCACTCAGTTATGAGTAAGGACCCACCAAAGCGCGTTGTGTTATGTGCCCCAATTAAACTGATTCATTTGATAACTTTATTTCGGTCCGGAGGACCATAAAAGTGCAGATAAAATACATACAAAGCACAGACAATTAAAAAAAAATATATATTAGTATTTAGAATACAAATCAATTAAACACACAGTTATCAAGGACCAGGGAATGTTCAATACATGAATTAAAACACAGAGGTTATACAAAACTTTTCCTTCTGCGCCACATACCAAATAGGAAACGGGATACAGCAAACACTATTGGGGGAGAGGTGTCATACATTAAAACCCTACAGGCCTGATTACAGCTTCGAAACTAGAATAGTTTGAAGTGTTCCAAATAAACTACGCGGTGTAAGCAAAATGAAAAAAGCACTTCACTCGTGCTTCAGTGAAAGCCATTATTTATGTAAAATTAACAATGAAAAAAGGTCACAAAGCGCTCTGTGTTACGCGCCCTAATTTGACTAGAAAACTTTTCAATTAACGCAGTATGAAGCGGGTCTCGGTAATGACGCTAAAACATCCTGTGATTCTGGGCAAATCCCTTAATCTCCCGTGCCTAACAAAAATGAACGTGTGTCCTCATGTAACATAACTGGTGCTATGTAAAGCGCTCTGATACCCGATTCGGGTCAAGCTTGCACTATATAAAACTCTGCAAAAAAGAAGAGACTAAGGGGCATATTATCAAGCCCCTTATCGCCGCGTCATCGGCACGTTTCTGTCGATAATGCGGCGATATTTGCATCGCCCTATTATCAAGGCAGCGTTAAGTCAATTAAAGTGGCTTAAAGCCACTTTAATTGACTCAACGCTGCCTGGGTAATAGGGCCCCTTTCACGATAAACTCATCGTGTAAGGGGGCGTGCAGTGGGTGTTGCGGTGGGCGTTCCACCGCAACACCCATTCACTTCAATGCTGCCACCTATTATCAAGAGAGGCGATAATAGGTGGCAGCGCCAAATTTAAGAACAGGAAAGACCTGTTCTTAAGGTGGTGAAACGAAGAGAAATGCTTAATTTCTTCTCGTTTGTGCTTTTTCCATGTGTGCTGCCTTGTGCTATGAGTGATTACTCACCTCCCAGCTGCTGGCAAGAACGGTGATCAGCTAACACCGTGAACTTGTCAGCTGTGAGATTCAAGAACAAGCCGGAGACGTGCACGATCTGCATGTTGAAACATGACTTGTTATTTTACGATCCAGATGCTTGGGGGCACACATTACGATAAAAAAAGAAAGGGAATAAATAATTCCTACATGTCAAAACCAGCACTTATTTATGAAAGGATTATTGGATGTTATTTAGAAATCTATTAAACATTTCCGATATTAGTTCTCTTAGAGAGAAAACGTACCGACATAAGGGAAAAAAAAGAATTATATATACCTCTTAGTGGCAGAGGGTCGAAAGTCTGCGTTATGCAATGCCATTGAAATAGAAGTTTCAATACTGGAGCCCATCATGGGGGGTGATAACTTGGGAACAATTACTAGCTGTAATATAATGCTAGCAGCACATTAATCAGCTTCTCGTATCTGACATGTTTGACAAAAAGAGCGCTACCATTAAACCATCGCATTGTCAAGTATGTTTCTGTCTGCATGTCGAAGCGCACATTATAGGTAGAGCATCAATGGATAATCCTAACATATCAATTAATTATGAGCAAAACGGATCATAGTAGAGCAACGTAATACATGATTGGGGTTACAAATCTTAGTGTGCTAAACACTTACATTTTCGTATGATGGCAAGGATGCTAAGCCTTTATATGTTAAATGTATAGCATGTATGGGATAAAGAGCTTCATGGATGTGGAGTGAGCAAAGTTAAAGTGTACGATTTCCAAAATAAAGATCGCAGGGAGAGTACCCAAGTCTTACAAATGATATATTCATGATCATGTGTGTTCAAAATGGGGACACAATTGCATACATATTGTATTGGTGATTCCAAATATGCTACTATAGTGTTGAATGTGGTTAAACACCTAATGTGCCCTTGTATAGTATTACTCAAGGATTAAGAATAACATGTACCCACTAGGGGGTTGCAGGCCCTAGTCGTTCTTTAGAGTAGACCGTTGGGCATGGGTTGCATCCATTTTGTTCAAGCCATCATGAACTGCATTAAAACGGTCCATCCATTTGCATTCACGGATGTTCAGAATGAAACTCAAGTCGCCACCTCTTATTACTAGTTTGATTTCTTCAATAACCACCCACTTCAGGGATTCAGGACGGTGTTCAAAGGTTAGCAAATCTTCAACAAGTAGAGCCCCTGGTGTCCTATATCGTATCCTGCTGCAATGTTGCAGTATTCAGGCCTTGACCTTCTGCGTAGTTTGACCTATATAGATCTTGTCGCAGGGGCAGGGTATCGTGTAAATCACATTAAGCGTGTTGCAATTGCTATGTGTTTTGAGAGTGATAGAGCAGTCCTTATATTTGAATTGTTACGTTTCAGTAGTTAGACAGCAGGCTTTAAAACTCCCACATTTGTAGTGGCCAACTATCGAGGGTAGTTGCCACAAAGATTGAATTGTGGGTGGAGAGGGAGGTTCCAGGAATGACCAAACTACCTGATCCTTGACATTTTTACCATTTTTGAAGGAATGCATTGGGGGCGTAGTCGTTTGCAGATCATCTGCCACCAGAGGCTAATGTTTGTTAACGATGTCCCTGATTTGTGTATTAAAAATTGTTATGCAGATCAATCTATCCACCAGTTCATTTGATCTTTCGGTGTTAGGAGAGACTCCCTAGGATTGTGCCACACTCTTTTTCTGGCATGTTTCACCATCCGTTTAGGGTACCCACATTCCACCATACATTCTATGAGGTCGTCTGATTCCAAGAAGAAGTTATCCTTTAGTGTGCAATTCCTCCTGAACCTGAGGAATTGCCCAAAGGGCAATTTGTCACGTAGACCCCCTTGAGTGGTGGCTGCCGTAGCGTAGCAATGTGTTCCTTTCTGCTGGTTTTCTGTATAGTGTAGTATATAGACAGTTATTTGTTGTTTTCATCAATATGTCCAGGAAGTCAATCATTTCTCTGTCCATGTGGATGGTGGACTTGATGTCAGCAGATCGTTTGTTAAACCAACCAAAGAACAACTGGAGGTCCGACTCTTCTCCGGTCCATATCAGGAAAAAGTTGTCTATATATCCCTTCCAGTAGGTAACCTCATGTTTGTAAGGGTTACAATCATTATAAATGAACTGGTCATTGTACTTATCCATGTATAAAATTGCCAAGTCTGGGGCAAAACTTGCCCCCATTGCGACTCCCCGGGTCTGTACAAAATGATCCCCTTGGAAATAGAAGAAATTCTGTGTCATTGCTATCTCCAATAGTAGCAGGATGATGTTAGTAGGCACAAATGCTGGTTCAGGTATTCTATCCAAGGCTCTTTCCATAACCTCAAGTGCATGTTGTTGGGCAAGGCTCATATACAGAGATACGATGTACATTGTGACCAGAATTTGGTATTAAGGCTCGAAAGGCATTCCATCCACCAAATTGATTACCTGCATGGTGACACGAAGGTAGGATACAGTAATTTCTGCCAGAGGTTTCACAAAAAAGTTCACATATTTGCAGAGTGGTTCAAGGACCGAACCAGAACCAGACACAATAGGTCGGCCAGGGGTTTGCTCCATGTTCTTGTGCACTTTGGGTAGGGTGTACACAGTAGGTAGACGTGGTTTCTTTTTATTAAGGTATAGAAACTCCAAATCAGACAGGAATCCCATCTCCTTTCCCTTCTCAGTAGTTTTCAGGATAATAGTGTTGATCTTCTTCGTGGGGTTACTCCCCAGTTTTGCATAGCTCACCCCGTCATCCAATTGGGAGTAGATTACTCTTTTATAATCATCCAAATTTTGGACCACAATTGCCCCACTCTTATCAGCAGGTTTGATCACTATGGAATGGTTATTCTTCAATCCATCTAGTGCCAGTCGTTCTGCAGATTTCACTTTATGTTTCACATACTTCCTGGACTGATCTTCATAGCCTCATGTAGGACCATACTCTCATAGGTTAGTATTAAATGATTTACTATCTGGGAGGTAGGGGTAAAGGTCGATGCAGCACGTAGTCCTGTGTGTGATGATTAAGCATGGGATGCAAGTTCCTGAAGTGGTACCTCAAGCGAATCTTCCTGAAGAAGCGATGTAGTTCTAATTGGACAGTGAACTTGTTGGAAAACATTGTCGGTACGAATGACAGACCTTTATGTAGGATCCGTGTCTCATCCTTGGTGAGTTCACTTGAGGATAGATTGATAATTGGGTGGATTATCATCTGTACACTCGTCATCTCATTTGGATTTCGCAATGTTGTTCCTCTGGGAATCTGACCTGTTTCTGTGCCTGGTTCTGTCCCCATTGTCTCCCACCATCTCAGCTTTTAGAGAGCAGCTTCATAGTTGGTTATTCACTCAGTAGTCTGTATAACTATTTGCTGGTATCCTGCTACTGCCAAAGCATCTCTTGAATATTTGCACATTTAGAAATTCTATAATAAAGAAAAACCAGCTGACATAAAAACAAACCCTTAAAGCAATCCTTCCCTGGAAGTGCTCCCAGAGTGAGGTAATCAAAGTACCTAAAATTCAAAAACTCTATCCTATGAACCATTAAAAATGAATGTACAACCTGCTATTACGGCAGCATTTCCAGTCCACATATTACTGGTGCAGGTGCCTGGAAGCAGAGGACTTCATTAATACTATAGACAGCTATAAGAATTGATCTTGCTATGTTAGGAGCAGCTCCCCTAGTCTAACGAAATGTTGAACATTGGTTCATTTTGCTTTCTAGTCTTTACAACAGTTCAAGGGTGTGTGATCATACAGAACCCCTACTGTGTTTTATATGAACTCATCTGTACATGCTGCTTACAGATTACCTTCCGTCTCATCTATTGTCTACAGATCTTTAGTTTCACAGATATGCCACACATATACGTATAATGATTGGCAAAATCAATCTATGCTATGCCTTTACGCCATGTTATATAATTGTATAAAAAGCCACATCACATAATTGTGTCAAAATAACCTCTCTTGTTAATGACACTTTTTTGCATACTTTGTTTTGAAAAATAGCTGTGAAGATGCAATTATCAGTAACATTTGGAGCAAAATGACATATTGTTATTTATTTTCTATTTTTTTGTAATTTTGTGGTACTGCTAAAAATGAAATCACACGCATTTTGAACACCCTTACAATCTGGACCCTACTGGGAACCTCAGACACATCCTTACAGTGTTCCATCATTTCAAGAGTTATTTCAGTAATATATTAGTAACTGTACTCTTTAATTGTGCTGATATCAAACTCCCAAAGCATTGAAATTTCAGTGTCAGCTGTACCCAGCTCAATTGCACCTGATGTATCCACCTTGAAAGGATGATAGGATAAGTTTAATTGTCATGATTTAAAATCTTTGCTGCCTAGTAATGTGTTAGTCTAGTTGTAAAGGATATTAACCAGTTAAGCATTTTTACCTGTGGTATGAAAATGTAGAACAAGCAGCAGGATGATGCCTGCCAAAGGGACTTCCGTTGCCTGCCCTCCCCGGGCCATGACACCCTTTGAAATTCCGTCCTTGGCTGCCTAAAAATCCGCACTCCACAAATAGCTTGACCAGCAACTTCAGAAATGTATCCACAAGTGAGTGTGGTGTTTGGTGCCACCACTATATATTCTGATATGTTTGTAAACACTCCAGACAATCATCCCTGACACACCCGCATTGTCTCGAAGTCCATGGGAGTGGCTCTCAGTGCTGGCACAGACTCCAGTCACTCATTTTCTGAAAAGTCAATTATTGAAATTGACGGCACCAAAATAGAAGATTTGGGATGTGATGAATGAGTGTAAAAATGTTGTTTGAAACTGGAATGCTGAGTAAGAAGGACCCAATGTCTGATCTAAGGCGAGAATTGCTTGATGCATAAGTATCCAAAAACAGACTTTAGAGTATGTGAGCTAAAGCATGGTTTATTAACTTGCATAAGTCACCATAAAAGGGTATTACAGATAGTGATCCATTAACACAATTTCACAAATACTTGTTTAATGATAAATCACAGTTTTCAAGCAAAACATCAACAGTCAGACTCCTTATTCAACCTCTGAACTAAACAACACAATTGGAGACACAAACAGTATTAACACAACTTCTAGCTACAGCCAAACCATCATAAACATCAGGTCTACATTAGGTGGAAAAAAGTATTTCAGAAAACTACCAACAATAATAAGAAATATTACAGATACAGATTTTCATTAACACAATTTCACAAACACTTGTTTAATAATGAATGACTGTTACAAATAAAAACATCAACAGTAAGACAGATCCCAGATTCAACGTATGAACTATAAAACACCATTACAGAGACTAATGTATAGATATAGTCAATATAGAATAAAAATGAGGTCTATACATGATTCTAGTTGAAATTGATCAATCATAAAACAACATTCCAAGGGCAGGCAATTAGTAATTAGGCAGTGTTCCAGCAGTGTTCCAGGTAAAAGCAATTACCAGCAATGCATCATTTCATGTTCAATGTTAGATAATACAGTCCTATTCCAGATGCACAGTCAACTTTAAATAGATCCTATATACCACTCTCCAACTATGAACTCATTCCAGAAACACGCGGTGACAATAAAATACATTCAAACACAAGGAGATGATAAGCGGTGCGCTGAAAATTTTCAGACACTCCCCCAGTTACAGATCTGGGTTGAATCCATCCTCGTTCTTTAGCTCAATTCGCCAACCCAGTTCAGACCGAGCTATTTGCAAGTCATTCTTGGCCCTGTGCCTCATTGGAACAGTCCAGCCCAAACTGTCAAGCCAGGTCTTCACTCGACCTGAAACAAGCATCCTGGGAATGGCTGTGAGGTAAAATATCTGCCAGGCTAGCTTAAATCCAGAGGAAAAGTGAGCATAGACCCACGTCTGGGCATGCCATGCCAACTTAGGGCGAACAAAGCAAACACAAAGAGATGATGCTCGGAGCACTGAAACTTTTCAGACACTCATCCCCAGTCACAGATCTGGGTTGAATCCATCATCATTCTTTAGCTCACTTCGCCACCCCAGTTTGGACCTAGCCTTATGCAAATCAGTCTGACCCTGTGCCTCATGGGAACAGTCCAGCACGAACTGCCAGACTAGATCCACCCTGGACCAGAAACAAGCATCCTGGGACCGGTTTTGTTCATCATTAAGACACAGTTCCACAAGCAACCATTGAAAATGAAATAGTGGTTTAGAAATTACTGTATAACAATATTGTAACATTCTCAATATAACCTTACAATAGTAAAATATAATTCTGAATTTAACAGTTCATCATTTTAGACACATTTGTACAACAATCAAAGACAGATACAACTATTCATAACAAAACACCATTCCTCATACACCTATTCATCAACAAAGCTTAATGTTACATGCAAATCTAAAAAAAATACAGTTCCAAGTACAACCATTTATCTGTAAAACATGAATTCACATACTGCTTTGTATCGCATGCTAAATGTATGGAGCAGCTTCTCCTATACATTATGTGACGTTAATTCTTTCCACTCAAACGAGTTCCAAACTTTCTGTCTCTGACAATAATCTCACTGAAATAGCAGATGTTCTGAGATATTACTTGGACCTTTTCCCTCTTGCCATGTGACCTATTCCAAAAACATAACTTTCAGCCTTGTCCCACCAGAATTATTTTGTGTATCTCCAGTGAAGTAATACATGATCTCCTTGATTGCAATGACTTCTGTAAACCCTCCTCCAACTTTGATTGCCCCAATCACGACCTTGCATTACAATTCCCTATTGTCCTTCAACATAGATCTGAAAAAACAACGGAGAGAGCTAGGACTGGAGGTGGGCCGTCCTTGTCCCTGGTAAGGTATTATCAAAAACAAAATTGGATGGACCTGTCTAGCACAATGTCCGACATTGCAGTGTCTGGCACCGCAGGGGTTTGTTAGAAGAACCCTCACACACCAACCTAGTTGGTGTCATACTACATCATTGGGTTCCAAGCTGTGTAGCCGAATGCTACTCAGCTGTGATGTGACACCTGATTATAGTGGAGCTGGTTTTTGTGATTGTGTGACGAAGTGGTGTATTAAAAATATCTCTGGTACTCTGACTAACTAGACGTATTTTATTCCCAGTGGCCCAGGATATCTTAAAAAAAGGTGGATAACTGTTTAGTTGAGTGTTAGTTATCTGTTAGGTCGACATTTTTCAGACGTATAAAAATGAGTAGGGCTTTCTTCAGGACCGTGTTCAAAGTGATATTAAAATATGGTGAAAAAGTGAAAGTGAGTGGCAAACAATTTGGGACAAGGGACATGGGACGTGTTGGCATAACCAGTCGAGAGGTCAAAACCAGAATATGTGAACATAGAAGCAATATTCAGTATAAAAGGAATACTACCAGAATGACAAATCACTTCCTTGAACTGGGCCACACCCCAAATGACATGGAATGGACCATCATTGAACACCCAGTTAACTCCCCCTCTCAACAACAGCTGTTATAAAAAGAACAAAGATGGATATATCGGCTATCCACTCATCTACATGGATTAAACCAGAGCTTTCCAAACTCTGTGTCGCGACACAGTACTGTGTCGCCAGTCATGTGTGGGTGTGTCGCATGAGATGAATAGACCCGCTCTAATAATTGATTTTGCAGGACGGTACTTTGCATGTCAGTGACGCAATACAACTAAGCAGCAGCTCCTCTGACGAGTCTGGAAGACGAGGCTGTGCTCTCTGAGGTGGGGTAATAAAATGGCCTGCCTTCCTCCTGTTGTTTCCTGCTGGGAGGAGTGCGCAGGTGGGGGTGGGGAAGGGTCATGGTGACTGACAATGGGTTTTGCATTGTTTGCTGCGTTGCAAGAGAAGGTCAGAGATAGTCGCATTCAGATTCTAGTCTTGGGAGCGTGCACAGTTCAGCTACTGCCAGGCACCGAACACGACCACTGTCAGACTCCGGGCAGGCGGGAGCCACTGTTGGATATGATGGGAAGGGGGGGGGTTGCAACCTCATGGGACTTTAACCCTGAGAGTGCCAGAGCCACAGCAAGTATGAATGAGATGAGCGTGGGGCACAGGCACTGGGCACGAGAGCGCGCAGAGCTCAAGAGCTGGCAGACACCGGTAAGAGACAGCGTGGGCACATCACCTTACAGACAGCAGGTGTGAGAACCCAGGGGCACGATCACAGTCAGATACCACGCACCAGAGCATGGGACTCAGTTATGCAAGAACACAAGAAAACGCAAGACTTGGAGACTGTCAGACACCAGCAGAAGACTACAAGATACACCCTCTGTTAGACATTGAGCAGGACATAGCACGGTGCAAAGCCACGGTCAGACACTGGGCACGTCTCACAAGTTAGGACTGTGCACGCCCACCATCAGGCACTCTGCACGGTTAGAAATGACACTCAATCAGGGTCAAACACCAGGCACACAAACCCTGTCACTCGCCAAGCGTCTGAGAGAACTAGGGACAGCTCTATGAGACACCGTTCACAAGGAAACAGGGACACTGGCTCTACTGGACATTAATATGCAATTCCAAAATGACACCACACCACACCACGTACGATCAGAGTCCACTTTTATGTAATTAATTGTCCCTCCACAGACCCAGGTGTCAGCAAAGGCTGGTGCACTTTTAATGGGACTGTGACAGAACTTCTCACCAGGACTACATACTTTTAATGGTGCATGCAACACATTCGACGCGGGCAGGATATTTTAATTTTAAAGCGCCTGTACAGTCACTTCTTAGCAGGTGGTTCACTTTAATGTGAGAGTGACAGAACATCTGCATTGAGCACTATATGTTGGTGAGACATTCTCAAGAGATCGCAGCAGGGATTCTGTACTTTCAATAGCAGAGTACTGCACTTTTCAATCGAGTGGGTGTGCTTTTATTGTGCCACCACAGTCATTTCCAATCAAGGCTAGTTCACATTTAAGGGAGGTTGGTAGAACTTCTAAGATGGGTGTGTATACTCTTTAATGGAACATTCCCAGAAGCTAGCAGCAGTTTGGCAATGTATATGTGTTATATTAAAAATCATATTTTTCAATGAAAGGCTTTCGTGAGATATGTTGTGTCCCCATACATTTTGTTATTTTCAATTTCTATGCCATATGTATTTGTCCTTATATCTTATATAAAGTTAATTTAACCTCTGGTTTGCTAGTCAAACTGCATTACCGTGTCGCAAAATGATGCATGTCTTAAAAAGTGTGTCACCAACAGAAAAAGTTTGGAAAGCTCTGGATTAAACAATAACATTCCATGGAACAGTTTGAATATGTAATCCAAAAATCACAATTAGTCCAAGACACCTGAATTAGTGCTTGACTCTAGCATTTCCAATCACTATTGCATAATAAACAGAGCAATAGAATACAACTTAAATTTCCCCTGACTCCTTTAGTTAATAACATCACCCACACAATTTTACATATTGTCATACAAGCGGCAATATGTGTGGCAAAACATAAGGTTGACTTATAAACTCTATAAAGCTTATCATGCATACACATAACTTGAAATAATTGCTGGACTATTGTTAGACTATTTACTACCTTTTTATACAGTGCAGAAAAACTCTCCAATAACGCACTTTAGCATCATGTAACCAGCAATATGTGTGCATATAATGTAAATATAATTATGAACTTTTAACATGAGCACCAATGAAAACATTTCACCACGCATTAGCCCATGCACCTCTGTCCTCAGAATCACTATTTCATGGGACATACAGGGTGATCTAGCACAAGCGCATGCGCGCTAATATCCTGTTTCCGAATGTTCTGTCAGCTAGAATAATATGTGTGTAAATATAATGTTAACGTAATTATGAACTTTTAAAATGAGCACCAATGAAAACATCCCACCGCGCATTAACAAATGCGCCACAGTCCTCAGAATCACCACTCCAGCGGGCATACACGGTGATCTAGCGCATGCGCGCTAATACCCCCTTTCCGAATGTTCTGTCAGCTAGAGCGGGAACTACCAGCGCATGTGTGCCAATATCGCCAAGAGCAGAATACGTCATTCCGTATTCCTACAGACAGGTAGCCCACCACGCCAGAGACTCTAGCAGTGTAGTAGTTGTGTGAAACTCCCGCAAACATTGGAAACACCCAGCGGCCCGGCTCGTTCCCCACACTTCCCTGTTACTTAAATGCTGAGCGGGCCTGGTTCAAACACCAGCCAGGTCCCGTGAGATCCACAAGCAGGTTTGCAGCCGGGTGAGCCCTTATTCACATGCCATAGCGATCGAAATGCACAGGACACACACTGTCAGCATCACTTGTCCTCCTTCAATTTTTGTAACAGGCAGCAAGATGGCTCAACCTTTTTCTCCATTCCCAAATAGGTAGTGATACTAAGGGTCCCTCTAGGGAGATGCGTCACGTTATAAAGCCCTGCGCCACATGTGGGCGATCCGACATGGGGGGGGGGGGCGTTTCGGCACACGAGCGCCTCGGAAAAGAGGCTGAGTGAAATCTACAAGAATTCACTCACTCACTTTTACTGCCATAATGCGTCGAAACCCTGCGCCTGCTTGAAGCAGGTGTAAGTATTGACGCAGCATATTAGGCATAGGGGCACCCGAGCCTTGCTGGAGTTGCGTCACACTTGAGATGCGACTCCAGCAATGCGCCACCTCTCTGCCGGGGGATGCGACGCGCATCTGCTCATCCGTGCGCCAAGGTGCACTGCATTGTAAATGCGGCGCATCAGTGGTGGCGCACGGGTGGTTTGGCGTGTCGCAACTTCTCTGGTGCATCCCTG
This sequence comes from Lissotriton helveticus, assembly GCF_964261635.1. Classification (NCBI taxonomy): domain Eukaryota; kingdom Metazoa; phylum Chordata; class Amphibia; order Caudata; family Salamandridae; genus Lissotriton; species Lissotriton helveticus. The sequence goes on from NC_136065.1 coordinate 69,150,430, forward strand.
CTGCCCCTTAGTCTTGAGCTCGAGTTGGAGTAATGTCCTCTTCATAAAACAGTATGGAAATGGTTCTTCTGGTGTAGTTGACTATTTAATGTGACTGTGATGGTAGGTCTGATGGAGGGTTTGCAGTTTTGGACTGGCACGTCCGGCATGTTAGCACTGCTGATGGCAGTGCTTCAATTCCCAACAGACCAGTACTACATTGAGGGCTTGCACTTGCTGCAAAATCTTGCTTCATTGGAAATAGCTTCCTATTGACCCCCACTCCTCTTTCGAATGATACGATCTGGAAATGAAATATTTCGATTCTCCCCATCAGATTTAACTGTGATCTACCACTTCCTTCAGCAATGATGGAACACAACTACTAATCTTTTCTTATTGCGTTTTTTTCCAATTTGATTTGAATCTTTTCTGGGGTTATTCGAAAAGCACATCAGCCAACAAAGCCACCTTTATCTTACTATGCAACTAACTTGTCCAAATTGATTTGTATGATCATTTTCATACACTTTTCCCCTGGGATTTACACAAGGTAAAACATTTGATCAAGCTGAAAAAGATATAATATTGACATCATCACCTTGGCAATAACACCCTTCAAGAATGTACGCCATATCTTGTGTTAGTACGTTTGTAAGTGAGAGTGAGAACCGATAAGGGTGAGTACGTTTCTGTGTCAGTGAGTGAGTGAGAATAAGCATGAGTAAGAATGAGTGAGTGAGAGAGAGTGCATTAAAGTAAGTATGGGAGAAGAGATTGAATGAGAGAGTAAGTAAGTGTAAGTGAGACAGTGATAGTATGAGTGAAGCAAAGTTTGTTTGTTTACATGTTTTATCATTGTGTGCCTGCCACTGGCCATGGCATACTAAATATAATAATTTTTATGGAGGGACCGTAGAACATGCTGCCACTCAGCAATAAATATAATTCTGGGTATAAGGAAGGTGACCCATGGCAAAATGCAGATCCTGATATACTATAAGTTATTCTTGTCATGGAACATGCAAAATGCTCACATTTTTATGCTAAAGGATATTTGAGGCATGGGGCACCCATGCCAAAATGCTAGCACTGGGATACTGGAGGTATTTCATGGCAAACTGGAGAGCTCCCAAGGCAAAATGTAGACCCAGAAATACTGGGAGTTATACCTGACCTAAGAGGACAGCTATGGCAAAATACTGGTGCCAGCATGCTGGAGGTAATTTTTTTTCTCAGAAGTGGGCAGCCAGGAATATTGGGGCTGAGAGGGCAAACAATGATAACATGCTGGCTCTGGAATACTGGAGGTAATTTTTGACATATGTGTCACCGGGGTATTTGAGGTGTATCAATGGAAAATTCTGATACTGGAATATTGTGCATAATTCTTGGCTTAAGGGGAGATCCCTAAGGAAATGTTGATGTTGGCACCTGAAGGTATTTCTTAAGATATAGGGAACTCTCAAGGCAAATTGTATTTGAAAAAAAGGGATGAACTCCTGTTAGTGCTATAGCCCATAGCTTTCAAAGATCAGCACCCGCAGGTGCATATAGAACTAATCTAGCTATCTCTTGTACCACGTATATTTCTGGAGTGACTTAAAATTATCCAAGTCTCACTGCTACTGAAGAAACACTCTGAGGATGCTGCAGGTTTCAATAACGTTCCTTTGGTCTTTGGAATTTCCTTCCTAAAGTCATTGAACGGGGTGTAGACTAACAAAATAAGCATGTTTGTCACAGCAACACCTTTCATGACTTTTAGTCCTGCTTTAGAACAGGGTGCATCACCAAGACCTCTTTGTTTCAAGATGGGCTATGTATTCTTGACAGTGTTGATGCCCTCAGGTGCCTTGGTTTATCAGTAACGTCTTCCTACTTTTGTCACCTGAAATTAAGAGAAAAGTTTGGCTTTCCTTCCAGCTTTGTCCCTTTTCCCCATCATTTGAGCACTGGTGTATTCGCAGTTGAATTACGTCAATGTTTTTTTATGTGGGTCTACACTACTATCAATTCCAAGGCTTCAGAAGGTGCAGAACTGTGCTGCTTGTTTGCTGTCATCCACACCATGCCCATATTTCCAATCATCTGCATTTGGTCCACTGGTTTGCGCTGGAGAAATATTTTCCATTCTAATGCGTTTACACAATTCAGGACCTGCATTTATCAAACAAATGTTCACTCCACGCTACTCATGGAGAACTTTACGGCAATACTCTGCTCAATTCTTCACTGTTACCAAGATTACCAAATCACAACAATGTGGTAGATCCCTTCCCCTTCAAGTGCCACAGAGTGGAACACTCTTCTTTTTCATTTATGAAGCCAGACCAAGCAGACAGCTTTTAGAGAGATATAACAATGGGGCGACCCAAAAGCCACTGGGCCTGGGAAGATTGTGTTCCGGTGGAAATCAAAATGAAACAAAAAATAGGTAAAGCATATTAATCAATAGCATCTAATCAAAGTCAAACACCACCATTTATTCCTTCCAACAATTGGTCTGCTTTAATTGAATCATAATATTTGAATAAATCAATACATACAATGGAAAACAAATCCTAAATGGATATATTCTTTAAAACCAGGTGCACAGAGGAGTGAGGTGATAGGTGTATGGGAAGGATTGTGAAAAAGGACAGTGGTGCATACATATGTACATCAATAAGATAATTCTAAACTATCCCGACAGTGTTACTGTCCAATCATTAAATGTCAAGTCATAACATATTTACAAATAAACATTCTCTGTCACATATGTCAGACATAAAAATACAGAAGGGTCGACGTTTCGACCCCTAAATGGAACAGCCAATTTCATGCATTGGGGGCGGGGTCTTCATCAGGACAGAGGTGAGGGTGGACAGGGGTTTTGGCATCTACGGAAAATGACATGAGGTTATTTGGGTGGTGAGTGCATAAAATTGAAAGGATTTTGATATACAAATGTCATGATGATTTACCAGTAGAGACAGCTCTATTGCTTCGGGCTGTATTTGAGAAAAGCTGGGTTCGTGGGCTTCTGTGAAAAGAGAGAAGAGACAGGATACTAGGACCCAGGGCTTTATGTGGGGGGGCTGTGGGGGGCTGAGACCCCCCAGTTTTTCTGAGGGGACTCGAAAGGGGGCTCTAGGGGGCTCTATTTTCGGGCCTCAAAGGTCAAAGGTAGGGTAAGCAGACATCCCGGTTTTTGTTTGGTGTTACTAGTGTGGGTAACATGTCTTGATAGTGAAATACTACCAATTTCGTTTTTCACTATTGAAAGGCTATCTTGCCCATAGGATAACATGGGGAATGCTGTGTGACATGTTTACCTACAGTTGCTGTGATTGCTGAGGAAGGGACTGTCTGCTGTGTGCTGTGTCCCCCTAACTTGAAGAGGAGCTGTGCTCTGTGCTTTGCCCCTCTGAAGCCTGCCTGTCTCCAAGGGCCTAAGAAGAGCTGGGAACTCAGGGATACAAAAGTTCACCAGCACCCACCCTTCCAGCTGCTGTGCGGGTCTCAGCGTTGTGCCTTTGTGAAGCTGTCCCCCTGTGAAATCTGCCTCGGTGTGCTCATTGGCACACAGCTGGGGCGTAAGCTCATGGGGCCTGCTCTGCCTCAAACGTGATCTGCCCCAGGATCGAGTCCCTCGCGCTCTGTGGGTGCGGATTAACGTGCCGCTGAAGATCTTTGGAGCACCTACTTTGCCCCCGAGCGCTGTGTGCACATTGACTCCACCGCCGCCCCTCGAGCTGTGTTGTGTGCCCAAGGCTGGGTTCGCCGCTCTAAGAAGGAGCCTTGAAAACACCCTGCCAGTATTCACCACCACCGGCCCGGGATCGTCATTTCCAAGCCGTGCTCGGATTGGTCACAGCAACAAGGATTTCCCCCAGCAACGCGGAGGTTTGTCATGCGGATCTACGTTGTGTCTGGAGAGGCACAAGGCATCTCCTAGCAACCGGGGTTCACTCACGCTCGTCATTGAGGAAAGGAGCTGCCTGAACCCGAGGCCAAGGCGCGTCCCACCGGCGAAATCGGCTTCACCGGAGATCAGCGCAGACCGCTGAGCCCCCTTCACATCCTAAGGTAACCGGTAACCGGAGTTTGCACAGTGGGGAGGGGGTTATGATCACACACGCTACCGGCGGGCCTGCCTTCTGTTTACAGGTCGCCCTGTTGCTACTTACGTGTGGCGTAATGAAACTTGAGGGGGCCCCCGTGCAAAGTACCTGGTGGGGCCCCTTCTGACCACACTCAGGAGCTTGGGGAGCCCCACATCGTGGGGGCTGCGGGCGGCCATTGTTACACCACTGGGGGGACATTCATAATTAAGTGTTATGGACTTTAGGCCAATAGCTGCCTTCGCCTTCCAGTTTATAATTCAGTTCACATCTGGTTGGCAGCCCTCGCTGTTGCTCATTGTCGTCCTCTCTATTTCTTGGGTCACCGTTAGCACCTCTCCTGCCATGCCCCTTTGTAGTGCTGCTTCTTGCCTACTTTGTTTGGTGGGTCTTACAAGTGTGTTTGCAGCAGTGCGCCGGGTCCTTCATTCAGATTCTTGGCATGCCCCCGGGTCACTGTTGTACCACTCACTGCTGAAACCAGTACGGCTTGTTTCATAAGAAATCTATTCCTTGTTATATGCCCAGTATTATATGTATAGCACATGCCCTCAGTCCTACAGCCTGTCAGCTTTCCTCCCCTTGTAACACCAAGACAGGGGATTCTGTCTCTTGAAACAGAGCTGTGCAAAGGAGGTGGGCTCCAGTTCACCATTGCTCTTCTGCTCCCATTCCCTGGTTCTCTAAAGAAGGGAATCTCTTTCTCACCTGATTTCTGGGCCTGTTGGCACTTTCCATCCTGTGCACCTGTTGGCACTGTCCATCCTGTGCCGTAGTGCAGAGATTGAGGGATGGCACGGCTTTCAGTCGATTCGTGAGTCCGAAACTTGACAGCAATTCATGTTAGAATTATTCCCATCACCTTATTGGTTGTTGCGGCTGACTCCCTAAATGCAGCGGCTATGCCCAGTTGTGGGTACCACACTCAATTGTCATAGGAACCAAGCTATACCTCTCTGATGAGACCTAAGTAGGTTCTGCTGACCCCATCTCTAGTTACACATTAGTTGCCCCAACTAATCCATTGTAGTGTAATAAGAAGGTATTTTACAGTTGTGATACATGGGAAAACGCTACTTTGGGTGATTCTGTGACTGGATGCGACTTCATGATTTTCTTAAGCACACAATGCTAGTTGTTTTAGACCACACCCCTACTCGGATAGTCCACACCCCTTTAAGAAATTCGCCGCCCCTTTTAGAGCACCCCCAGTTTGTTACTTCAAGCTCTGCTAGGACCTCTGTTCCTAGAGCTACTGAGGGGTAACAAATATAGAATATATAAAGATTCCAAAACAACAAACATATTCAGACTTCTTAAAGGTGATCGAGGTATTTAAAAAGTAAGGACCTAGGTTGATGAGTAACCTGTGGCTGAAAAAGGTAATACCATTGCCACAAAATAGCCCTCTAAAATGGGTCGAGTTTAAGAGCGACATATTATATGCCAGAGCAAGGTGGCACATTTATAAAAACAGTACCAGTGATATGTGTCATAGCGTATAATAACTTCCTTGCCAACAAATATTATGCAAGGTACTTTTAAGCACTGTTATCAGTTTAAGGAAAAACTAAACTGTCAGCTTAAGAAGACAATCCCCGGGGATCTGTATGTGACTCCGACGGAGTCGGTGGTGTGAAAGGGAAAGCACCAATTGCTTCCGAATACATGAACACATGGATGAGTACGAGTTAATCTTCAGAAGGCATATCGCACCTGATGGTCGGGTTAAATAACCTCGTGACGCTTGAGTATAAATAAAGATAACTGCGTGCGAAAGATGAGAACAATGAAAAATCAAAGCACTCGTTAAATGCAGTTAACTGAAAAATATGTGCAATGTATCTCCACTCATTTATGAGTAAGGACCCACCAAATGTCAGGAAGCGCGTTGTGTTATGTGCCCCAATTAAACTACAACAGTTTAAAGTGTTCCAAATAAACTTAGCGGTGAGGACAAAATGAAAAAAGCACTTCACTCGTGCTTCATTGAAAGCCATTATTTATGTCAAATTAACAATGAAAAAAGGTCGCAAAGCGCTCTGTGTTACGCGCCCTAATTTGACTAGAAAAGTTGTTAATTAACGCGTTATGAAGCAGGTCTTGGTAATGACGCTAAAACATCCTGTGATTCTGGGCAAATCCCTTAATCTCCCCATGCCTAACAAAAATGAACGTGTGTCCTCATGTAACGTAACTGGTGCTATGTAAAGCGCTCTGACACCTGATTCGGGTCAAGTTTGCACTATATAAAACTCTGCAAAAAAGAAGAGACTAAGGGGCATATTATCAAGCCCCTTATCGCCGCGTCATCTGGATTTTTCTGCCGATAATGCGGCGATATTTGCATCGCCCTATTAATAAGACAGCTTTAAGTCAATTAAAGTGGCTTAAAACCTCAAAGCTGCCTTGGTAATAGGGCCCCTTTCACGATAAACCTATCGTGAAAGGGGGCATGCAGTGGGTGTTGCGGTGGGCGTTCCACCGTAACACCCATTCACTTCGACGCTGCTGCCACCTATTATCAAGAGAGGCGATAATAGGTGGCAGCACCGAATTAACGAACAGGAAAGACCTGTTCTTAAGGTGGCAAAACGAGGAGAAATGCTTCATTTCTCCTCCTTATTGCTTTTTCTATGTGTGCTGCACAGGGCAGCACACATGGAAAAAGCAAAATGCCAAGGTTTGTTTATGTACAGGAAGGTGTCCCTTCCTGTACATAAAGAAACCTCTTTTTAAAAATGCCAATTTGTAACTTACATGTGTGCTGCAAGAAGCAGCACACATATAAGTTACAAAATGGCATTTAAGCTTTGTTTAAGTCCAGGAAGGAGCACCTTCCTGTACATAAACAAACCTTCCCTAGCTGCGCTGGAGTTAAGTTGTAAAACGTATCGCCATCGCAGGGGGAAACGGTAGGCTGCACCTTATCCTTGGTACTATGGTGCAGCCTAGCATTTCCGAAGTGGCGAAGAGAGGCGTTAAGCCAAGACGGCATTCACGACTTTGAGTGATTATGAGTGATTACATACCTCCCAGCTGCTGGCAAGAACGGTGATCAGCTAACACCGTGAACTTGTCAGCTGTGAGATTTAGGAACAAGCCGGAGACGTGCACGATCTGCATGTTAAAACATGACTTGTTATTTTACGATCCAGATGCTTGGGGGCACACATTACGTTAAAAAAGAAAGGGAAAAAAGAACAAGTTACTTACCTTCGGTAACGCTTTTTCTGGGAGATACAATATCTGCCTGTGGATTCCTCACCCTGCAAATATCCCCTTGCGTCAGCAACATTCGGAAATTATTTTTGTAGCTTCGCGCCGACGTGGACTTGGACGTCATAGAGGCACGGCACCGCTCGCGACTCCGCTGACGTCACCGACACCTATAATAGGCCCACGCCGGCGTGATGACATCAGTTCCGCCCTTTTTTCCGTGCCTTCGAGGCACACGGACGGACCAATGACAGTAGATATATACACAGTATACGCAGTACAAATATCAAGGTAACACACACACAGTGTGAAGCAAATGCAACAAAACATTTGAAATAAACCAATATATAATAGAAACTCTGGCATAGAAGAGTGGACAACGGGGAGGCGGGTGGGTCAGTGAGGAATCCACAGGCAGATATTGTATCTACCAGAAAAAGCGTTACCGAAGGTAAGTAACTTGTTCTTCTGATAGATACATCTGCTGTGTGGATTCCTCACCTTGTGAATAGAGTCCCATAGCAGTCCCCACTCCCGGAGGAGGGTGTCCACTCTTCTAGACCAGGAAATCCTGGAGGACAGAGCGTGCAAAGTGACCGTCCCTCCTCACCTCGGAATCCAAGCAGTAATGCTTCGCAAAAGTGTGGAGGGAAGACCAAGTTGCCGCTCTACAAATATCTTCTACAGGCACACCTCTAGCCAATGCTGAGGTTGAAGACTTAGCTCTAGTCGAATGAGCCCTTATACCCTCTGGTGGTTCCATACCGGCCAAAGAGTAGCAGATCCTAATACAAAGGACGATCTATCTTGACAAAGTCCTCTTATGGACCGCTCTTCCTCTCTTGCAGCCAGCAAAGCCAATGAAGAGCTGGTCATCCACTCGACAGTCTTTAGTCCTGTCCAGGTAAAAAGACACCGCCCTCTTGGGGTCAAGACGGTGTAATCTCTCCTCCTCCTTGGAAGGGTGTGGGGGAGGATAAAAGGTAGGAAGGGTAATGGATTGACCAAGGTGGAAAGGAGTCACCACCTTTGGCAGAAAAGCAGCCCTGGTCCTAAGAACCATTCGATCAGCATGAATGGTCAAGAAAGGGGGCTTGTGACTAAGAGCTTGAAGCTCACTTACCCTCCTTGCCGAGGTTATTGCAACAAGGAAAACAATTTTGAAAGTCAGAAGCCTCATAGGACATTTGTGAAGAGGCTCAAAAGGAGCACCCATCAAAAATGTTGAAACAAGATTTAAGTCCCACTGAGGCACAATAAAGGGAGTAGGAGGGAACTTATTTGTGAGGCCCTTCAAAAACCTTAAAACTACAGGAGATTTAAAAAGAGAGGGCTGGTCAGGCAAATAGATAAAAGCCGACAGCGCAGAAAGATAACCCTTCACCGTGGCAACAGCAAGACCCTGCTGTGCCAGAGACAGGGCAAACTGGAGAACATCAGATAAATGGGCCCTCAAAGGGTCTAAAGACTTCTCCCTGCACCAAGTAACAAATTTCGACCACCTATAAGAATAGATGGACTTAGTGGAGTCACGCCTGGCTGACAAGATGACATCCACTACATCAGGCGGGAGAGAAAAAGAACTCAGGTTGCCCCGTTCAATCTCCAGGCATGAAGGTGCAAGGTCTGGAGGTGGGGGTGTAGAACCTGCCCCTCCATCTGGGAGAGGAGATCTGCCCTGTGAGGGAGACGGAGCGGCGGGTGAGAGGAGAGGTGGAAAAGGTCTGAGTACCACACCCTTCTTGGCCAATCCGGGGCGATCAATATAACTTGAGCCCGGTCTTGGCGAATCTTCCTCAGAACCCGAGGAATCAAAGGTATGGGAGGAAACGCGTAAAGGAGTTGCGAGTTCCAACTCAACTGAAACGCGTCCCCCAAGGCTCCTTGCATCGGATACTGGAGACTGCAGAATGACAGGCAGTGAGCAATCTCGTGAGTGGCGAACAGGTCCACCCGAGGAGTCCCCCACATCTGAAAGATGTCGTGAACTACCTCTGGATGGAGCCTCCACTCGTGGTCGGCAGAGAACTGCCGACTGAGAATATCTGCACGAACGTTCTGAACTCCGGCCAGATGATTTGCCATCAGACAAATCTGATGGTCCTGAACCCAGGACCAGAGAAGCAGAGCCTCTCTGCAGAGACACTGCGACCCCACACCTCCCTGCTTGTTGATGTACCACATCGCGGTCGTGTTGTCCGTCAGGACCCGAACCGACTGACCGCGAAGGGAAGGGAGGAAGGCCTTGAGCGCCAGACGTATCGCCCGCAATTCTAGAAGGTTGATGTGAAGCAACCTTTCCTCTGGAGACCAAAGACCCTTGACCTCCAGGTCCCCCAGATGAGCACCCCACCCGAGAGAGGACGCATTCATTATCACTGTGGCCACCGATGGAGGAAGCTGAAAAGGCTTTCCTTGTGACAGATTGCCTTCCACGCTCCACCAAGACAGATCCGCTGCAGCTACTCTGGAGATCTTCACCGACTCCCTGAGATCTCCGTTGTGCTGATACCACTGCCTGCGGAGGCACCACTGGAGTGCCCTCATGTGCCAGCGTGCATGGTTGACCAACAGAATACAAGAAGCCATCAGACCGAGCAGGCAAAGAACCTTCAGGACTGGAACGACCACTCCATTGTAGAACAGAGGAATCATTTCCTGTATGTTGCGAATCCTTTGAGGAGGAGGGAATGCACGACACACAGTAGTGTCCAGTACCGGATCTATGAACAGGTTGCGCTGTGAGGGCACCAGGTGAGACTTGGGTACATTTATCGAAAAACCCAACCTGTGCAACAACTGAGTTGTCTCTTGCAGATGATGGAGCACCTTCTCCGGCGACTCCGCTTTTATCAGCCAGTTGTCTAGATACGGAAACACATGTATCCCCGTTCTCCTGAGATGAGCTGCCACCACTGCCATCACCTTGGTGAAAACTCGAGGTGCAGTAGTAAGACCAAACGGAAGGACCACAAACTGGTAGTGTTGTGACCCAACCGTAAAACGGAGATACTTTCTGTGCGACTTCAAGATGGGAATATGAAAATACGCATCCTGCAAGTCGATCGACACCATCCAGTCTTCTTCCAGCAGCGCTTGAAGAACCTGTGCAAGAGTGAGCATCTTGAACTTTTCCTGTTTCAGGTAAAGGTTCAAAATCCTGAGGTCCAGGATTGGCCGAAGCCTGCCATCCTTCTTGGGGATCAGGAAATACCGGGAGTAGCACCCTTGACCCCTTTCCTGCTCTGGAACCACCTCTATCGCACCTTTTCGGCACAGTGCCAGGACTTCTTCCTGCAAGAGAAGCAGGTGGTCCTCCGAACAATAACCCTGACAAGGAGGGTAATTGGGAGGGAACTCCTGGAAAGGAAGTGCATACCCATTCTCTACAAGATTGAGAACCCAAAGATCCGATGTTATTAATTCCCAATCTTGTAGAAAATGTGTAAGCCGACCCCCCACTGGGACCACATGATCCGGAATGGCGGATCTAGGGCTGCTTTGCTGCGTTGGCAGGGTCTGGGAAGGGGAGGAGGAAGAGGAGGAGGAAGCTTGACGACCTCTAGGGCGGGATTTTTGCCTGCCTCTGTACGATTTGTACAGCGTATTTTGCTGTTGTTGTGGCTGTTGCTGAGATGGTCTGTAAGAACGAAAGGAAGATCTGCCAAACCCTCTGAAGCGTCTTCCAGTTGTACCCCTGGACTCAAGACCCAAAGATTTCGCAGTGGCTCTACTGTCTTTAAAAAGTTCCAAGGCAGTATCAGCCTTCTTGTCAAACAATCCTGAGCCATCAAAAGGCAAGTCCATCAAAACAGACTGAACGTCTGCAGAGAACTCCGATGTTTTAAGCCAGGCAGCCCTCCTAGTGGCCACGGAAGAGCCCATGACCCTCGCCACCGAATCAGCAGTATCCAGACCACTCTGAATCACCTGCCTCGCAGCCGCCTGAGTGTCCGATATCACCTCCTGAAAATCTTTTCTCTCCTCCTCAGGGATTTTCGGAACTAACTGCTTGACAGAATCCATCAAGGCATGAATATACCTCCCCATCAGACAAGTTGCGTTGGTTGACTTAAGCGCCATACTGGCTGAGGAGAAGACCTTCTTGGCAGTTTGATCCTGCTTCCTGGATTCTTTATCCCCAGGAACCTGCGGAAAAGCCCCAGCAGACCTCTTCGAGCAGGCAGCCTGCACAACTAAACTCTCAGGCAGGGGGTGTGTTGACAAAAATTCAGGGTCACCTGGAGCAACTCTGTACCTCCTCGCCACTGTCCTAGAAACTGCAGGAGCAGACAAAGGCTTCTTCCAGACCTCATAGATGGGCTCAGCTAATGCATCATTGAAGGGTAACATAGGTTCAATAATAGAGGAGGGTGAATGAAGAACCTCAGTTAAAATATTTGGCTTATAATCAGCAGTGGACAGAGTAATGTTCAATAAACTCGCTGCTTTTCTAATAACAGTGTGATAAGGAACCACATCTTTCGAAGGTACATTTGACAATGAAGCCAAATCCCACTCAGGGGACAGTTCAAGCCCACTGGCCTCACCCAGGTCCTCAAAAGGATCTTCAGACTCCTGTAACTCTCCTTCCTCAATATCTGCATACTGATACTGTTCTTCCTCCAGAAGTCTCTGGGTTTCTCTCCATGACCTTTCCTTCACGATAGAAGTCGAAGGATCCGGAATCGACTCCGACGGGGTCGGGGCCGGCGTCGAACCCGAAGTCGGATGAGGTCGTTTCACCCAAGGCCGAGTAGTGTCCTGCTTCGTAGTCGTAGGCACCGGCGTCGATGGAATCGGCGTCGACGGAGTCGGCGTCGTACCTTTCGGCGTCGACGGCACAGGAGGTGCTGGAAAATGCCAATGCGGTGGTATAGCCGGCATAAAAGGCATGAAGGGCGCAGGGGCATAAGCCAGGGGAACACCCAAGTTAAAAGCCATAGGACCCGTGGGACCAACAGGTGCACCAGATGGGAACATTGCCCTGGAATAAACTCCAAACATGGCGTTCAGGAACTGAGATGGATCCTGACCTGGAGCCGGAAAATCTGGATATGGTCCTCTGGGTTGTTCCCGAGGAGGCGGAGTCGACACAACGTCGACCTCTTCATCGAGTCCAGGAACCGGGGTCGACGAACCCGCAGGCAACGGAACCTCGACCTCATCAGCCCCCCGCTCCTCACCTTCATCCTCCTGACCAGAAGGATTGAATGGAACTGGAGAATGGACCTGCTTCGGAGACTCGGGCGAATTCGGATGTGAAGCCTCACCAGCAGAGTCATGATCCTCCGACTCCGAAATCTCCACTTCCTTACTAAGAAGCTTGACCTGGGACTTCGGCCTCGAGCTAGAGTCCTTTCCTGAGTGATGACGTGACTCATGGCTCCTCTTCTTGTGTTTTTTCCTCGAAGACTTTGAAGCATGAGCCGAAGACGACTCCGAGCGCGACCTTGATCGAGACCTCGACCTCGAACGTCGAGATCGAGACTTCAAAGCCTTTTTAACTTTCTTATTTTTCAGTTTTGCTACGAGGAGTTTCGTCTCCCTCTCTCGTAAGGCCTTCGGGGTCATCTTCTTACAGCAAGGGCAATCCTCGACGTCATGGTCGGAACTCAGGCACCAGACACAGCATTCATGTGGGTCGGTAATAGAAATTGTCTTGCCACATTCACCGCAAGCCTTAAAACCAGTCTTCTTCGTCGACATCTCGAAGAAAATAGAGATAGACACAGTAATAATAGAATAATAGTAACAAAGTTACTGTGAAGCTACAGTACGATCCCAGAAAACCGTTAGCGTCGACGACGCGGAAAAAAGGGAACTGATGTCATCACGCCGGCGTGGGCCTATTATAGGCGTCGCTGACGTCAGCGGAGTCGCGAGCGGTGCCGTGCCTCTATGACGTCCAAGTCCACGTCGCCGCGAAGCTACAAAAAGAATTTCCGAATGTTGCTGACGCAAGGGGATATTCACAAGGTGAGGAATCCACACGGCAGATGTATCTATCAGAATAATTCCTACACACCAAAACCAACACTTATTTATGAAAGGATTATTGGATGTTATTTAGAAATCTATTAAACATTTCCGATAATAGTTCTCCAAGAGAGAAAACGTACCGACATTAGGGGAAAAAAAGATTTATATATACCTCTTAGTGGCAGAGGGTCGAAAGTCTGCGTAGTGCAATGCCATTGAAATAGAAGTTTCAATACTGCAGCCCATCATGGGGGGTGATAACTTGGGAACAATTACTAGCTGTAATATAATGCTAGCAGCACATTAATCAGCTTCTCGCATCTGACATGTTTGACAAAAAGAGCGCTACCATTAAACCATCGCATTGTCAAGGATTTTTCTGTCTGCATGTCGAAGCGCACATTATAGGTAGAGCATCAATGGATAATCCTAACATATAAATTAATTATGAGCAAAACGGATCATAGTGGAGCAACGTAATACATGATTGGGGTTCCAAATCTTAGTGTGCTAAACACCCACATTTTCGTATGATGGCAAGGATGCTTAGCCTTTTTATGTTAAATGTATAGCATGTATGGGATAAAGAGCTTCATGGATGTGGAGTGAGCAAAGTTAAAGTGTACAATTTCCAAAATAAAGATCGCAGGGAGAGTACCCAAGTCTTACAAATGATATATTCATGATCATGTGTGTTCAAAATGGGGACACAATTGCATACATATTGTATTGGTGATTCCAAATATGCTACTATAGTGTTGAATGTGTTCAAAGACCTAATGTGCCCTCCTATGGTATTACTCAAGGATTACGAATAACATGTACCCACTGGGGGGTTGCAGGCTCTATTCGTTTTTCAGAGTAGACAGTTGGGCATAGGTTGCATACATCTTGTTCAAGCCATCAGGAACTACATTAAAACGGTCCATCCATTTGCATTCACGGATGTTCAGAATGGAACTCAAGTCGCCACCTCTTATTCCTAGTTTGATTTCCTCAATAACCACCCACTTCAGGGATTCAGGACGGTGTTCAAAGGTTAGAAAATGTTCAACAAGTGGAGCCCCTGGTGTTCAGGCCTTGACCTTCTGCGTAGTTTGACCTCAGCGCCAAGATGCTCCTTCCGGAGCGATAGGCTGCGCTTAATAAATACTCACAAATACAAATACCTATATAGATCTTGTTGCAGGGGCAGGGTATCGTGTAAATCACATTAGGCGTGTTGCAATTGGTATGTGTTTTGAGAGTGATAGAACAGTCCTTATATTTGAACTGTTTCGTTTCGATAGTTAGACAGCAGGCTTTATAACTCCCACATTTGTAGTGGCCAACTATCGAGGGTAGTTGCCACAAAGATTGAATGGTGGGTAGAGAGGGAGGTTCCAGGAATGACCCAACTACCTGATCCTTGACATTTTTACCATTTTTGAAGGAATGCATTGGGGGCGTAGTCATTTGCAGATCATCTGCCACCAGAGGCCAATGTTTGTTAACGATGTCCCTGATTTCATTGCTTGGTGTATTAAAAATTGTTATGCAGATCAATCTATCCACCAGTTAATTTGATCGATCTTTCGGTGTTAGGAGTGACTCCCTAGGATTGCGCAATGCTCTTTTTCTGGCACGTTTGCACCATCTGTTTAGGGTACCCACATTCCACCATACATTCTATGAGGTCGTCTGATTCCATGAAGAAGTCATCCTTTAGTGTCCAATTCCTCCTGAACCTGAGGAATTGCCCAAAGGGCAAATTGTCACGTAGACCCCCTTGGGTGGTGCCTGCCGTAGTGTAGCAATGTCTTCCTTTCTGCTGGTTTTCTGTATAGTGTAGTATATAGACAGTTATTTGTTGTTTTCATCAATATGTCCAGGAAGTCAATCATTTCTCTGTCCATGTAGATGGTAAACTTGATGTGAGCAGACCGTTCGTTAAACCAACCAAAGAACAACTGGAGAACCGACTCTTCTCCGGTCCATATCAGGAAAACGTTGTCTATATATCGCTTCCAGTAGGTAACCTGATGTTTGTAAGGGTTACAATCATTATAAATGAACTTGTCCTTCTACTCATCCACGTACAAAATTGCCAAGTCTGATCTAAACTTGCCCCCATTGCGACTCCCTGGGTCTGTACATAATGATCTCCTTGGAAATAGAAGAAATTCTGTGTCATTGCTATCTCCAATAGTTGCAGGATGAAGTTAGTGGGCACAAAGGCTGGTTGAGGTCTTCTATCCAAGGCTCTTTCCAAAACCTCAAGGGCATGTTGTTGGGGAATGCTCATAACAGAGATACAATGTCCATTGTTTCCAGAATTTGGTATTAAGGCTCGAAAGGCATTCCATCCACCAAATTGATTACCTGCATTGTGTCACGAAGGTAGGATACAGTAATTTCTGCCAGAGGTTTCAGAAAAAAGTCCACATATTTGGAGAGTGGTTCGAGGACCGAACCGCAACCAGACACATTAGGTCAGCCAGGGGTTTGCTCCATGTTCTTGTGCACTTTGGGTAGGGTGTACACAGTAGGTAGACGTGGTTGCTTTTTATTAAGGTATAGAAACTCTAAATCAGACAGGAATCCCATCTCCTTTCCCTTCACAGTAGTTTTCAGGCTTATAGTGTTGATCTTCTTCGTGGGGTTGCTTCTCAGTTTTGCATACCTCACCCCTTCATCCAATTGGGAGTAGATTACTCTTTTATCATCATCCAAATTTTGGACCACAATTGCCCCACCCTTATCAGCAGGTTTAATCACTATGGAATGGTGTTTCTTCAATCCATCTAGTGCCAGTTGTTCTGCAGATGTCACGTTATGTTTCACATACTTCCTGGATGAACTGATCTACATAGCCTCACGTAGGACCATATAATCATAGGTTAGTATTAAATGAGTTACTATCTGGGAGGTAGGGGTAAAGGTCAACGCAGCACGTAGTCCTGTGTGTGATGGTTAAGCATGTGCGGTAAGTTCCTGAAGTGGTACCTCAGGCGAATGTTCCTGAAGAAGCGATGTAGTTCTGTTTGGACAGTGAACTTGTTGGATAACCTTGTCGGTATGAATGACAGACCTTTATGGAGGATCCGTGTCTCATACTGCGTAAGTTCACGCAAGGATAGATTGATAATTTGGTGGATTATCATCTGTACTCTCGTCGTCTAATTTGGATTTCGCAGTGTTGTTCCTCTGGGAACCTGACCTGTTTCTGTGCCTGGTTCTGACCCCATTGTCTCCCTCCATCTCAGCTTTTAGAGAGCAGCTTAATAGTTGGTTATATGACCCCTTGTGACCCTTGGAGACGCTGCGGGTGACTGCTTGCTGCTTTACCCCCTCCCTTGCTTGCTTACTTTGACTGCTCGCCGCTCCCGCTCCGCGGGAGCCGCTTCGTGGGAGGACCCACCACCGCGTTGTGCTGCCTGGCTGCCGAGCCTTCTGTGTGTCATCTGCGGGGTGAGAGAGGCTGCAGGGGAGTAGCGCGGCAGGGACTCACTATCCCAGGAGTCCCTGCTTGACCATGCCACATCCGGTCAGCGCCCCCCTGCGTGCCCCGCCCACCACCACCCTACACATTACGGAGCTAGCCTCACCGAGCGGGACGCGAGCGGGACGCCCGGGGCGAAGCCCGGGCAAAGGGCGGGCCGTCTGTGGCCGTCCGGGGCAGGAGGAGGCAGGGCTGGGCCACCCCCCGTACACCCACTGCAACGGGTCCAAGTTCTTGGAGCTTCTCTGTGGGCCCTGATTCCAGCATGTCAACTCGCTCTGGTAAGGCCTTGAGGGGCGGCGGAGAAAGTGCCCCAGGGGGTGCAATGTTTGGCTCCATGGACAAATTCCTCACCAGGGTGGCGGCTGTTATCGACAAGGAGATTGCTATATCGGAACGGCGCCTCTCACTAGACTTCCCCCCTTCCAAATGTTCCTCTTCGGCACATGCGACGTCCTCATTGATCTCCATCTCCCCTGCACCCTTGCTTGGGGATCTACCTGGGGAGTCGCACATTGCTTCATTAGAGGTTGGAACAGATGGGGTAGAAAGTTTGTTAATTGCTCCCCATCCAGCCAGTCCTTGTATTGTGGTTGTAGAGTCCTGCCCTACCCTCCCACAGTCAGCTCCCCTGGCATTCTGTCCCAATCCAGCCCCAATGTTCCCGCACCTGATACACAACTACTGTCCCAGACTCGATCTATCCGGGTGCCAAGGAAAAGGAAAAGGGCGACCAGCATTCGGAAGGGTTGTCCCTCCACGCTCAATAAGCACCCCAGGTATCAGCCCCAAAGGGGCCGCGCACTTCCAGGTGCCGGAGGACCTGTACTACCTGGGAACCCCAACGCCCCTCAAATTGTAGCTGATACAGTGCCATCCCCCCCGCTGGTCCCAGCAGCACTTGACCTAGCTCACGAGGGCTTCTCCCTGGAGCCTATCGAGAAATTGGTTAAGTCTCTTCTGGTACCACTCATCAATCAAGTTAAAAGTCTGGGGGACAGGCTTGACCGATTTGAACAGGTCACCAGGGACAATTTCTTTTCCCTGAAAACCCTGTTTAAACTGCAGCCGAAGCCTAGCGAGGATAAGATGGATAGGAACGCTGGAAAAGAGGCTTTAGTGAGCCATCCTCCAGGAGAGCAGTCGACACTGCCGCCCAAGCCACCAGCCCCTGGGAATGCTTCTTCGGTCGCCTCCCAGGCTGGTGCGAGGCAGGCAAGGCCGAATGTCTCCACTCATGCTGCCCAAGTGCATGCCATTCCCCCCCCAGTTGCAACAACTCTTGTGCCCAATCCAGGGCATAAGAAACACCAGAAGGGAGGGACGGGACCTAACTCACAATCTGGGGCCGCTCCACACGCCAAAATTGGCGGTACAGCGATAACTCTTAAGGCTAAACCCACCACCCTTCCGCCCAAAAACCCCTCTCCAGTGGCTATTCCGCAGAAACCAACACGTAAGTGTCCCCCAGTTAACCTTCCCCCTGAGTGCCACCCGTTTGTTGTTGTCCTTATTAAAGTCCCACCTATTAAGGATACCCAGCAGGAAAATCATCAGGCGCTAAAGAATAAGGTCATCCACTGGCTGAAAATCAACAGGCCCCTCCCTCCGGGAGTGGATGGCCTAATTCTTGGCGTACGCAGGGTGGGTTGGATTGGACACGGGAAAAAATCTTTTGAAGGGGACTGTGTGGTGGTTAATTTCCAAGACGCAAGAGTTGCCCACTTGATATGCTCTCAAGGGCGACCCGCGGCTGAAACGGGTGTTGACGCAGTCGACTTAACATTCTTCTACCCACGGACTGTCCCGACCACTCCTTCCACCCATTTTGGACAACTCCCCCATAATAGCACTATTCAGGGTCAATTCTCCATAGGTAATACTGTAACGCAGGCGTGCACACGCCCCATCCCACCGTTTTGGGGCGCGGGGGTTGTTGACTTGGTGACGCTGCCCACGAGTTTTTTGCGAATAGGAGGGCCGGAGTCGCTCCCCCTGTTTCTGCTAAAATTCATAGCCCCTTGTCAGTATTAGGAGACCAGGTTGATGACGAAACTTTAGGGGAATCTGGGGAGGTGAGGGTGCCACCCGACCTCTTAGTCGGGTTATCACTCGCGGGTGCCATAGGATCACCAGCTCCTGTCGAGACCTGCGGCATTGCGGCTGTGACGGACCCACTTATCAGGGTTCTCAGTTGGAACGTAGCAGGCCTTGAGAGAAAGTTGGCACTGCCCCACTGGGACTCGCTTGTGGAGCAACACTCCATATGCCTGTTCCAGGAAACATGGAGCAAGGAGCCTCTACACAAGGCAGGATATTCTACCCATTACTCACCAGCTGTCCTCTCGGCATCTGGTAGGGGGCGCCCCTCTGGCGGGCTCCTCATCTGGGTGTCCTCTGAACTTAATTGCAGGGTGCTGGTGCGGGACACCAAATGCCCGGACTTGCTTAATATTTCCCTGAAAAACCCTCAGGGTCGAGTCATTTTAAATATTTTCAATATCTATGCCCGAGGTACAAAGGGGGGTAGAGAATCCCCAGTTATAGCTTGCCTGAAAGCCCTGCTGCGTTCGTCCCCTTATAAGCATTGCGCCCTGGTGGCAGGCGATTTTAACTGTACGTTTGAGCCCCTAGGCCTCGAAATTTCGCAAGACCAAGAGGCATATGACAATAGGTGGGGGATACCGCCCTTAGAACTCAGCCCCATTAAAAAGTGGACAGAGGTGGCCCTTCAGCTAAACTCCATAACCATGGAGTTTGGACTAAGGGCCGCTAATGGCAGGACAGGATCAGATAAAGCAGGAGCCCATACATACAACAGGCCTGGACACTCGTCTAGAATTGATTACTTCCTTCTTGACGTTAATCTGTGGAGCATGGTTAAAGACATGGTGATTTCACCTTCCGTAGAGAGTGATCACAATCTCCTCTCACTCACATTGTCTGATAGATGGCTACCTGGCACTGAGAGTAGAACTCCCTGTAATTCCATCCCGGACTCGACAGCAGTTTCCAATTGCGGTCGACGACTTAAATGGGCAAAACTGTCCCTCTCAGAGGAGAAGACTAATGCCATAAGGCAACTTCTCACCACAGCTTTAGACAACCCTGCCCCTTGCGAGGCCGGTTGTTTGTCGAATGTGACTACTAGGTTCTGTGCCCTAACGCAGGCTATCAGTGACCTCTTTATAGTCCCGGTTAATACCAATAGGAGGAATCCCCGTTTAAGGGCTAGACAGGGCTGGTTCAACGATAAGTGTAGGGAGGCGAAGTCGCTTCTTATCGAAGCAGTCAAATCCAAAAAGCCCATCAGGACCAGGGCGGCCAGAAGACACTATTCCCTCTGTCAAAAAAATGCTAAGAAGGAGTGGGAGGACAATTACTGGCAGGACCTTTTGGCAGCCAGTAAAAGGAGAGACGCCAAAGGCTTCTGGGACTCGGTGGGAAACAGGAGTCGTCCTGATGATACACTGAGGACCTGTAGCATTAATCCCCAGACCTGGCTCACCCACTTCCAAGCACTCTATTCAGCCATCGAAGGCCAGCTCAATGATCCCTTCATTCTCCCGCCATACACCCTAGACAGAGACCTGGTCTTGTTCTCTGCACGGGACGTTACAAACCAGATTAAAACCCTGGTGCCACAAAAAGCTGCTGGCCCGGACGGCCTCCCAGGAGATATCCTTCGAGCCTATGCAGATGAATGGGGGGCACTGATTTCGGACCTTCTCAATGCAATTATTATGGGAGGTGCTGTCCCAGACTCCTGGAAAGGGGCCGTGGTAGTACCAATTTTTAAAAAGGGGTGCAGGGACCTTCCTGGGAACTATAGGCCCATAAGCCTAATAGATTCGAGTCAGAAACTGGCGGGGAAAGCTATCTTGGGGAGAATTTTAGAATGGGTGGATGACAACCACATCTTGTCCGACATGCAAGCCGGTTTTCGGTCAGGTACCGGAACTATAGAACAAGTGTTTAGGCTTATGGTATTGTATTGGAAGGTGGTGGAGCTAGGCAAAGGCAGTCTTTACCTGGCCTTTATAGACCTAAAGACTGCCTTTGACCTGGTTCCGAGGGAGGAACTCTGGAGGGTGTTGCACGGCTTAGGGATGCCCCCGTACATACTTAACCTGCTCATCAAATTGCATAATGCCACCTTTGCCCAGGTTAGATGGGGCCTACATGGGGAAATGACCGATAAGATCAGGGTAGAGAGGGGAGTGCGGCAGGGCTGTGTGTTGGCTCCCACCCTATTTTCCCTTTACATTAATGGGGTGGTTGAACACCTGCTAGGCGAACCGGCAGACGCCCCCACTCTGGGAGGCGTAAAAATTCCAACACTACTGTTCGCGGACGACACCCTCCTCATCTCAAAGACGCCCCAAGGTCTTCAGAAACTCTTGGATCGCTTCCAGCACTTTTGCACCACCAGAGGCCTTGTCATCAATGTCGACAAGACTAAGTATTTAGTCATGCACCCCCCCCGCAAACTGGGCCGTCCCCCTGTTTTGAACTCAACCCCCCTCGAAAGAGTGGCTGAATTTGACTACCTGGGATTCCGTCTAAGTGATTCAATGAACTGGACCGCTCACATCAACAAAATGATAATTGGCCACAAAAGGGTTGGAGGGGCCCTCCTCAAGGAGTACAGCAGCTCTACCAAACATTGTGTTGCCCCACTGATCGACATCTATAAAGCACGAGCTGTCTACGCGTCACTCTACGGAGCTGAACTGTGGGGTCAAGGTAAACTGGACTCCTTGTGCAAGGCCGAGAACAAATTTATCAAGGATCTCCTTGCTATCCCGTCGAGCACTCCAACAGTTCCGGTGCTAATGGATGTAGGCTGCAAAGCAATTGGGGATCAGGCACGACTTCGTCCTCTCCTGCTTTGGGCCCGCCTGTGGAGGGTTCCGGATCTAAAACCCTACGCTGACGGGTTAGCAGAGGTGATGCGCTCCACTGGTTGGCGGAAGATCAAATGGCTCAGGGTTACCAACCAACTTTTAAGGGACCTAGGCTTGGAATCCTATTGGCTTACCCGCTCAGCCCCCCCAAAGGACTCTCTAAAAAAACTGTATTGGGAATGGGTCTCCGCGAAGCGCACTAGTAACCAGCAGCACTGCAAAGCCACTGCAGCCTTTCTGCTTATAAAAGATGTTGCTGCGCTCGAGCCCTACATGGACCTAATCACCATCGCCATGGACCGGTCCTTGTACATTAAATTCCGATTAGGAACTCTACCCCTTGCCGACCTTTGCTCCAGGGGGAACAAGTCAGAGCCTGCATCACGTTACTGTGCCCTATGCCCTGACAAACCAGAGACTGTGCCACATCTTCTATTTGAATGTCCGGACTATGGGCGCCCTAGATCACGATGGCTCAAACCAATTTGCAGAGAATTGGGCACCCGCCAGTACACAGTCGCCCTTCGGATACTTTTAACTAATACAGCCCCCAACATTGTTTGTGCTGTCTCTAAATTTTTTTAATGGGCTTGGTTGATTCGACTTAAAAGACTGGCCGTATCAATTTAATGCTGTTTTCGATCATTTATTCTACTTAACTGTGATCTTATTCTTTTTTAAATCTAAATGTACAGTCTCCTTTTTCGACATGCTGTTTTATCTTTTGTAATGCTTTTATGATATATGCATATCGAAATAAAGCAATCAACCAACAACCAACCAACCAAGTTGGTTATTCACTCAGTAGTCTGTATAACTATTTGCTGGTATCCTGCCACCGCCAAAGCATCTCTTCAATATTTGCACATTAAGAAATTGTATAAATAAAGAAACCCTAGCCGACATAAAAATAAATCCTTAAAGCAATCCTTCTCTTGAAGTGCTCCCAGAGTGAGGTAATCCAAAGTACCTAACATTCAAAAACTCTATCCTATGAATCATTAAAAATGAATGTAAAACCTGCTATTATAGCAGCATTTCCAGTCCAGATATTACTGGTGCAGGTGCCTGGAAGCAGAGGACTTCAGTAATACTATAGACAGCTATAAGAATTGATCTTGCTATGTTAGGAGCAGCTCCCCTGGTCTAACCGAAATGTTGAACATTAGTTCATTGTGCTTTCTAGTCTTTACAACAGTTCAAGGGTGTGTGATCATACAGAAACCCTACTGTGTTTTATATGAACTCATCTGTACATACTGCTTACAGATTACCTTCCGTCTCACCCATTGTCTACAGATCTTTAGTTTCACAGCTATGCCACACATATACGTATAATGATTGGCAAAATCAATCTATGCTATGCCTTTGCGCCATGCCATATAATTGTATAAAAAGCCACATCACATTATTATGTCAAAATAACCTGTCTTGTTAATGACACTTTTTTGCACAATTTGTTTTGAAAAATTGCTGTGAAGGTGCAATTATCAGTAACATTTGGAGCAAAATGACATATTGTCACTTATTTTTTATTTTTTGGTAATTTTGTAGTACTGCTAAAAATGAAAGAACATGCATTTCGCACACCCTTACAATCTGGACCCTATTGGGACCTCAGACACATGCTTACAGTGTTTCATCATTTCAACAGTTATTTCAGTAAATATATTAGTAACTGGACTCTTTAATTGTGCTGATATCAAACTCCCAAAGCATTAAATCTCAGTGTCAGCTGTACCCAGCTCAATTGCACCTGATGTATCCACCTTGAAAGGATGATAGGCTAAGTTTAATTGTCATGATTTAAAATCTTTGATGGCTAGTAATGCACTACTCTAGTTGTAAAGGGATATTAACCAGTTAAGCATTCTTACCTGTGGTGTGAAAACGTAGAACAAGCAGCAGGATGATGCCTGCCAAAGGGACTTCCGTTGCCTGCCCTCCCCGGGCCATGACACCCTTTGAAATTCCTTCCTTGGCTGCCTAAAAATCCGCACTCCACAAATATCTTCACCAGCAACTACAAAAATGTATCCACAAGTGAGTGTGGTGTTTGGTGCCACCTCTATTTATGCTGATATGTTTGTACACACTCCTGGTGATCATCCCTGACACACCCGCATTGTCTCGAAGTCCATGGGAGTGGCTCTCAGTGCTCGCACAGACTCCCGTCACTCATTTTCTGAAAAGTCAATTATTGAAATTGATGGCACCAAAATAGAAGATTTGGGATGTGATGAATGAGTGTAAAAATGTTGTTTGAAACTGGAATACTTGTTTAATAATAAATCACAGTTTCCAAGCAAAACAGTCAGACTCCTTATTCAACCTCTGAACTAAACAACACAATTGGAGAGACAAACAGTATTAACACAACTTCCAGCTACAGCCAATCCATCATAAACATCAGGTCTACATTAGGTGGAAAAAAGTATTTGAGAAAACTATCAACAATAACAAGAAATGTTCCAGATACAGATTTTCATTAACACAATTTCACAAACACTTGTTTAATAATGAATGACTGTTACAAAGAAAATCATCAACAGTAAGACAGATCCCAGATTCAACGTATGAACTATAAAATCCCATTACAGAGATAAATGTATAGATATAGTCAATATAGAATAAAAATGAGGTCTACACATGATTCCATTTGAAATTGATCAATCATAAAACAACATTCCAAGAGCAGCCGATTAGCAACTAAGCAGTGTTCCAGGTAAAAGCAATTACCAGCAATGCATCATTTCATGTTCAATGTTAGACAATACAGTGCTATTCCAGATGCAAACAGTCAACTTTAAATAGATCCTATACACCACTCTCCAACTATGAACTCATTCCAGAAACATGCTGTGACAAAAAAATACATTCAAACACAAGAGATGAAAAGCGGTGCGCTGAAACTTTTCAGACACTCCCTGTTACAGATCTGGGTTGAATCCATCATCGTTCGTTAGCTCAATTCCCCAACCCAGTTCAGACCGAGCTATATGCAAGTTATTCTTGGACCTGTGCCTCATTGGAACAGTCCAGCCCAAACTGCCAAGTCATGTCTTCACTGGACCAGAAACAAGCATCCTGGGAATGGTTGCGAGGTAACACCACTCATCTGCCAGGCTAGCTTGAATCCAGAGGGAAAGTGAGCAAGGGACCCACGTCTGGGTATACCATGCTAACTTAGGGCGAACAAAGCAAACACAAAGAGATGATGTTCGGAGCACTGAAACTTTTTAGACACTCATCCCCAGTCACAGATCTGGGTTGAATCCATCATCATTCTTTAGCTCACTCCGCCACCCCAGTTTGGACCTAGTCTTATGCAAATCAGTCTGACCCTGTGCTTCATGGGAACAGTCCAGCACAAACTGCCATACTAGATCAACCCTAGACCAGAAACAAGCATCCTGGGATCGGTTTTGTTAACCAGTAAGACACAGTTCCACAAGAAATCATTGAAAATGAAATAGTGGTTTAGAAATTGCTGTATAACAATGTTGTAACATTCTCAATATAACCTTACAATAGTAAAATATAATTCTGAATCTAACAGTTCATCATTTTAGACACAATTGTACAACAATCAAAGACAGATACAACTATTCATAACAAAACACCATTCCTCATTCACCTATTCATCAGCAAAGTTTAATGTTACATGCAAATCTAAAAAAAAATACAGTTCCAAGTACAACCATTCAGCTGTAAAACATGAATTCACATTCTGCCTTGTATGGCATGCTAAATGTATGGAGCAGCTTCTCCTATATATTAAGTTACGTTCATTCTTCTTTCCACTCAAACGAGTTCCAAACTTTCTGTCTCTGACAGCAATCTCACTGAATAGCAGATGTTCTGAGATATTACTTGGAACTTTTCCCTCTTGCCATGTGCACTGTTCCAAAAACATAACTTTCAGCCTTTTCCCACCAGAATGAGTTTGTGTCTCTCCAGTGAAGAAATACTTGATTGCAATGACTTCTGTAAACCCTCCTCCAACTTTGATTGCCCCAATCACGACCTTGCATTACACTTTCCGATTGTCCTTCAACATAGATCTGAAAAAACAACGGAGAGAGCTAGGACTGGATGTGGCCGTCCTTGTCCCTGATAAGGTATTATCAAAAACAAAATTGGATGGACCTGTCTAGCACAATGTCCGACATTGCAGTGTCTGGCACCGCAGGGGTTTGTTAGAAGAACCCTCACACACCAACCTAGTTGGTGTCATGCTACATCATCGGGTTCCCAGCTGAGTAGCCGAATGCTACTCAGCTGTGGTGTGACACCTGATTATAGTGGAGCTGGTTTTTGTGATAGTGTGACGAAGTGGCGTATTAAAAATATCTCTGGTACTCTGACTGACTAGATGTATTTTACTCCCAGAGGCCCAGGATATGTTAAACAAAGGTGGATAACTCAGAAAGACAGTTTAGCTGAGTCTTAGTTATCTGTTAGGTTGACATGTTTCAGACCATATAAAAATGAGTAGGGCTTTCTTCAGGACCGTGTTCAAAGTGATATTAAAATATGGTGAAAAAGTGAAAGTGAGTGGCAAACAATTTGGGACATGGGACATGTTGGCATCACCAGTCGAAAGGTCAAAACCAGAATATGTGAACATAGAAGCAATATTCAGTGTAAAAGGAATACTCCCAGAATGACAAATCACTTCCTTGAACTAGGCCACACCCCAAATGACATGGAATAGACTATCATTGAACACCCAGTTAACTCACCCTCTCAACAACAACTGTTAGAAAAAGAACAAAGATGGATATATCGGCTATCCACTCATCTACATGGATTAAATGATAACAGTTTGAATAAGTAATCCAAAAATCACAATTAGTCCAAGACACTTGGATTAGTGGTTTGACTCTACCATTTCCAATCACTATTGCATAATAAACAAAGCAATAGAATACAACTTAAATTTCCTCTGACACCTTTAGTTAATAACATCACCCACACAATTTTACATATTGTCATACAAGCGGCAATATGTGTGCAAAACATAAGTTGACTTATAAACTGTATAAAGCTTATCATGCATACACATAACTTGAAATAATTGCTGGGCTATTGATAGACTATTTACTACATTTTTTTACAGTGCAGGAAAACTCTCCAATACCGCACTTTAGCGTCATATAACCAGCAATATGTATGCATATAATGTAAATATAATTATGAACTTTTAACATGAGCACCAATGAAAAATTTCACAGCGCATTAGCCCATGCGCCTCAGTCCTCAGAATCACTATTTCATGGGACATACAGGGTGATCTAGCACAAGCGCATGCACTCTAATAACCCGTTTCCGAATGTTCTGTCAGCTAGAATAATATGTGTGCAAATATAATGTTAATGTAATTATGAACTTTTAAAATGAGCACCAATGAAAACATCCCACCGCGCATTAACACATGCGCCTCAGTCCTCACAATCACCACTCCAGAGGGCATACACGGTGATCTAGTGCAAGCGCATGCGCGCTAATACCCCCTTTCCGAATGTTCTGTCAGCTAGAGCGGGAACTACCAGCGCATGTGTGCCAATATCTCCAAGAGCGGAATACGTCATTCAGTATTCCTACAGACAGGTAGCCCACCACGCCAGAGACTCTAGCAGTCTAGTAGTTGTGTGCTACTTCCGCAAACATTGGAAACACCCAGTGGCCCGGCTCGTTCCCCACGCTTCCCTGTTACTGAATTGCTGAGCGGGGCAAGGTTCAAACACCAGCCAGGTCCCTTGAGATCCACAAGCAGATTTGCCGCCGGGTGAGCCCTCATTCACAAGTAAGTGCCATAGCGATCGAAATGCGCAGGACACACGCTGTTAGCATCACTTTTTCTCCTTCCGTTTTTGTAACAGGCAGCGGGGCGTCTCAACGTTTTTCTCCATTCCCAAATAGGTAGTGAGACTAAGGGTCCCCCGCCCACGGGTTCTAATTTGCGTTGTATTATCTTAACCAACGTAAATATAATTTAACTTTAACTTTGCTAAAGTGATATGGACCAAACTTTTGGCCCAGATGGTACACAAAAATTACAGCTATTTTTGCGTATAGCGCTCCATCCAATACTACACCATGGAGTATAAATGCAGTTATCTTGACCTGACTTACTGCAGCCATCATGCCTTTATTACTCCACAAGAAGCACGATGGAGGGCCTATATCTAGCCCTGTCACAAGCATGTGTTTTACCACCAGAACGCTCCTTTGTAACCTACATGCTGTGTGCGCAAGTGTTGTATATGTATGAAAGACAGAAAATGTTCTTACAATTTAGTAACACATGGCATATGAATGACTATACAGATTAGCACACATTCCGTATGAATGACTCTGTTGGAATTTATATGTTAAATGTTGTTCTGTGTTTGACTTGTTATGTTCCTTTACAGGTAAATTACTGCAGGTGGACACGAAATACGGTTAGTCCCCACAGCATAAGCAGCACACATTAGCGCGTGTGCCACTTAAAATGCGAATACATGTGGCGTAACAATTTTTTGCCACTCACGTTCACTTTTCAACCATATTTTAATAATACTTTGAACACGGTCCTGAAAAAAGCCCTACTCATTTTTATACGGGTTGAACTATGTCGATTTAACAGATATTTGAGACTCAACTAAACAGTCTACGGTCTACAGGAGTAAGCTTTATGAAATGGGAGAGCAGGCGGGTAGAGCATTGACACTACGGATTAGGCAATGAATTACAAAGAATGTAATTGTAAATATACAGGAAGATGGCCAGAATTTTATAGAACCAAATGATATCTTGCAAGTGTTCAAAAACTTTTATCAGGTATTATAGAAAGGAAGAGCTGGTTACGGGTATAACTACAGGAGAATGTGTGGATGAAGGTCCCCAGCTGGACGGTCTGGAAAGGCAGATTTTAGATAAGGATATGTCAATCAGTGAAATATGTAAGGCGATACAGGAATTAGCAGCCGGCAAAAGCCGCAGGGCAGGATAGTATCCCGTTGGAAGTTTATAAGAGCATTTTGAGCAAAATAGCCCCAATACTTCTGGATTTATTTAGTGGGGTAATATGCACCGGTTTGTTTCCAGAGTCTTGGAAGGAAACAAATATTATTGTGTTCCAGAAAAAAGGGAAACCAAAAGAAAATCCTGGATCATATAGGCCAATATCCCTCATAAATGCGGACACCAAGATCTACGCCAAGGTTCTTGCCAAAAGGGTGGGGAGGGTCACTGGTGGTCTGGTCTCCCCCTGGCAGCATGGATTCACCCCAGGTCATGGGACAATGACCATATTAGGCGTGCAATTGGTATATATCACAAGGGGGACACGACAGGGGTGACCCTATTCACCCATAATTTTTGCATTTTATTTTGATCCAAGGGTGCGGATGATCCAGTGATGTGTGGATATTAAGCCTGTAGCTCTTAATGGGTTTAAGACCAAACTGTTGGCGTATGCCGACGACCTGGTTGTAATTACTCCAGAAGCAGGTAGGGCTATGTTAACACTTGCCAGGATAACAAAGGCATTTGGCCGGTCATTCAGGGTACTGTTTAAATGAGGGTAAGACTCAGATAATATGCACCAATAACATCATTAAAGCCGATTAGAGATATGTGGAATAGGCAATTTATTTGGGAGTCAGGATTAATGCAACAACAGATCTAATAATCAAGGAAAATTTCATACCGCTTTTAAAAACAATAATGGCAGAACTGAAAAGAATCGATGCACTACATAGGAAGGGCCAATGTTCTGAAAATGACCATGTTTCCCAAAGTTTTATATCTTTTCCGTGCCATACCATTTATAATAGAGGAGGGTTTGTTAAAATCTATAGAAGCAATCTTCATTAATTTTATATGGCAGTATGGTAAGATCAGGCGCTCAATTAAATTCATGTCCCTTCCACAGGAAAAAGGGGGGTTAGGAATCCCTAATGTCAGGTTTTATCAGTGGGTAAGTACTAACCCAGATGGCAATATTATTTGATCCAGCCACTAACATGGCCGATACACCTTGGGGTAACCATACCCTCCCCTCTATCTACGAGTTGTTATTGGGCAGAGAGGCTGTGGGATTGTTATTAAGGTGAACGGACCTGCTGTACTATAAGAAAATGCACTACAAGGCCGTAGGTAGTGCTTGGGGGTTCTGGAAACTTATACAAAAGTTATTGGCAATTCCGAAAATTAACTGTCATATACCATTATGGAAAGCCA
The DNA here is from genome assembly GCF_964261635.1 of Lissotriton helveticus. Taxonomy (NCBI): domain Eukaryota; kingdom Metazoa; phylum Chordata; class Amphibia; order Caudata; family Salamandridae; genus Lissotriton; species Lissotriton helveticus. The sequence continues at coordinate 69,180,336 of NC_136065.1, forward strand.
GTATTTTTCCAGAGCTTAGTAATGATGTAATGTGGAAGTGCTGGGAGCAACAAAGAATAAAATCAGTAGGACATGTCATGAAGGGAAATACTGTGTTGAGATTTGGGCTCATCCAACAGAGATATGGCATTTCTGCTAATCAAGGGTTTAAATTCGCTCAGATCTTCCAAACATTAATGGCCATGAGACCCCAGATCTCCCTAGAAGATAGAAGTAATCTTCTGGACTACTTATTAAGTGGCGGTAGCAACATTATGACCAGAATTCGGTACTAAGGCTCGAAAGGCATTCCATCCCCAGATTGATTACCTGCATGGTGTCACGAAGGTAGGATACAGTAATTTCTGCCAGAGGTTTAAGAAAAAAGTCCACATATTTGCAGAGTGGTTCGAGGACTGAACCGCAACCAGACACAAGGGGTCGGCCAAGGGTTTGCTCCATGTTCTTGTGCACTTAGGTAGGGTGTACCCAGTAGGTAGACATGGTTGCTTTTTATTAAGGTATAGAAACTCCAAGTCAGATAGGAATCCCATCTCCTTTCCCTTCTCAGTAGTTTTCAGGATAATAGTGTTGATCTTCTTCGTGGGGTAGCTCCCCAGTTTTGAATAGCTCACCCCGTCATCCAATTGGGAGTAGATTACTCTTTTATAACCATCCACATTTTGGACCACAATTGCCCCACCCTTATCGGTGGGTTTCATCACTATGGAATAGTTATTCTTCAATCCATCTAGTGCCAGTTGTTCTGCAGATGTCACGTTATGTTTCACATACTTCCTGGATGAACTGATCTTCATAGCCTCACGTAGGACCATACTCTCATATGTAAGGATTCAATGAGTTACTATCTGGGAGGTAGGGGTAAAGGTCGATGCAACACGTAGTCCTGTGTGTGATGGTTAAGCATGGACGGCAAGTTCCTGAAGTGGTACCTCAAGCGAATCTTCCTGAAGAAGCAATGTAGTTCTGTTTGGACAATGAACTTGTTGGAAAATATTGTCGGTACGAATGACAGACCTTTATGGAGGATCCGTGTCTCTTCCTGGGTGAGTTCATGCGAGGATAGATTGATAATCGGATCTCTTTGGTGGATTATCATCTGTACACTCGTCGTCTCATTTGGATTTCGCCGTGTTGTTCCTCTGGGAACCTGACCTGTTTCTGTGCCTGGTTCTGTCCCCAATGTCTCCCTCCATCCCAGGTTTTAGAGAGCAGCTTAATAGTTGTTTATTCACTCAGTAGTCTGTATAACTATTTACTGGTATCCTCTCACCGCCATGGCATCTCTTGAGTATTTGCACATTTAGAAATTGTATAAATAAAGAAACCAAAGCCAACATAAAAACAAATCCTTAAAGCAATCCTTCTATGGAAGTCCTCCCAGAGTGAGGTAATCCAAAGTACCTAAAATTCAAAAACTCTATCCTATGAATCATTAAAAATGAATGTAAAACCTGCTATTACAGCAGCATTTCCAGTCCAGATAATATTCGCGCTGGTGCCTGGAAGCAGAGGACTTCACTAATACTATAGACAGCTATAAGAACTGATCTTGCTATGTTAGGAGCAGCTCCCCTAGTCTAACGAAATGTTGAACATTGGTTCATTGTGCTTTCTAGTCTTTACAACAGTTCAAGGGTGTGTGATCATACAGAACCCCTACTGTGTTTTATATGAACTCATCTGTACATACTGCTTACAGATTACCTTTCTTCTCACCCATTGTCTACATATCTTTAGTTTCACTGATATGCCACACATATACGTATAATGATTGGCAAAATCAATCTATGCTATGCCTTTACGCCATGTCATATAATTGTCTAAAAAGCCATATCACATAATTATGTCAAAATAACCTGTCTTGTTAATGAAACTTTTTTGCACAATTTGTTTTGAAAAATAGCTGTGAAGATGCATTTAGCAGTAACATTTGGAGCAAAATGACATATTGTCATTTCTTTTTTCTTTTTTTGGTAATTTTGTAGTACTGCTAAAAATGAAATCACATGCATTTTGCACACACTTACAATCTGGACCCTTCTGGGACCTCAGACACATCCTTACAGTGTTCCATCATTTCAACAGTTATTTCAGTAAATATATTAGTAACTGTACTCTTTAATTCTGCTGATATCAAACTCCCAAAGCATTGAAATTTCAGTGTCAGCTGTACCCAGCTCAATTGCACCTGATGTATCCAGCTTGAAAGGATGATAAGGCTACATTTAATTGTCATGATTTAAAATCTTCGGTTGCTAGTAATGCATTACTCTAGTTGTAAAGGGATATTAACCAGTTAAGCATTTTTATCTGTGGTGTGAAAACGTAGAACCAGCAGCAGGATGATGCCTGCCAAAGGGACTTCCGTTGCCTGCCCTCCCCGGGCCATGACACCCTTTGAAATTCCTTCCTTGGCTGCCTAAAAATCCACACTCCACAAATAGCTTGACCAGCAACTACAGAAATGTATCCACAAGTGAGTGCGGTGTTTGGTGTCACCTCTATATATGCCTATATGTTTGTACACACTCCAGACAATCATCCCTGACACACCCGCATTGTCTCGAAGTCCATGGGAGTGGCTCTCAGTGCTGGCACAGACTCCAGTCACTCATTTACTGAAAAGTCAATTATTGAAATTGACGGCACCAAAATAGAAGATTTGGGATGTGATGAATGAGTGTAAAAATGTTGTTTGAAACTGGAATGCTGAGTAAGAAGGACCCGATGTCTGATCAATGGGGACAATTGCTTGACGCACAAGTATTCAAAAACAGACTTTAGAGTACGTGAGCTAAAGCATGGTTTATTAACTTGCATAAGTCACCATAAAAGGGTATTCCAGATACAGATCCATTAACACAATTTCACAAATACTTGTTTAATAATAAATCGCAGTTTCCAAGCATAACGTCAACAGTCAGACTCCTTATTCAACCTCTGAACTAAACAACACAATTGAAGAGACAAACAGTATTAACACAACTTCTAGCTACAGCCAAACCATCATAAACATCAGGTCTACATTAGGTGGAAAAAAGTATTTCAGAAAACTATAAACAATAAAAAGAAATATTCCAGGTACAGATTTTCATTACCACAATTTCACAAACACTTGTTTAATAATGAATGACTGTTACAAACAAAACATGATTCCAGTTTAAATTGATCAATCATAAAACAACATTCCAAGGGCAGGCAATCAGTAATTAAGCAGTGTTCCAGGTAAAAGCAATTACCAGCAATGCATCATTTCATGTTCAATGTTAGAAAATACAGTGCTATTCCAGATACAAACAGTCAACTTTAAATATATCCCATACTCCACTCTCCAACTATGAACTCATTCCAGAAACACGCGGTGACAATAAAATACATTCAAACACAAGGAGATGATAAGCGGTGCGCTGAAACTTTTCAGACACTCACCCCCAGTCACAGATCTGGGTTGAATCCATCATCGTTCTTTAGCTCAATTCGCCGATCCAGTTCAGACCGAGCTATATGCAAGTCAGTCTTGGCCCTGTGCCTCATTGGAACAGTCAAGCCCAAACTGCCAAGCCAGGTCTTCACTGGACCAGAAACAAGCATCCTGGGAATCGTTGCGAGGTAACACCCCTCATCTGCGAGGCTAGCTTGAATCCAGAGGAAAAGTGAGCAAGGGACCCACGTCTCGGTATACCATGCCAACTTAGGGCAAACAAAGCAAACACAGAGATGATATTCGGAGCACTGAAGCTTTTCAGACGCTCATCCCCAGTCACAGATCTGGGGTGAATCCATCATCGTTCTTTAGCTCACTCCGCCACCCCAGTTTGGACCTAGTCTTATGCAAATCAGTCTGACCCTGTGCCTCATGGGAACAGTCCAGCACGAACTGCCAGACTAGATCCACCCTGGACCGAAAACAAGCATCCTGGGATCGGTTTTGTTCAGCAGTAAAACACAGTTCCACAAGAAACCAATGAAAAAGAAATAGTGGTTTAGAAATTGCTCTATAACAATATTGTAACATTCTCAATATAACCTTACAATAGTAAAATATAATTCTGAATTTAACAGTTCATCATTTTAGACACAATTGTACAACAATCAAAGACAGAGACAACTATTCATAACAAAACACCATTCCTCATTCACCTATTCATCAGCAAAGTTTAATGGTACATGCAAATCTAAAAAAATAAATACTGTTGCAAGTACAACCATTCAGCTGTAAAATATGAATTCACATACTGCTTTGTATTGCAAGCTAAATGTATGGAGCAGCTTCTCCTATACATTAAGTGACGTTCATCCTTCTTTCCACTCAAACAAGTTCCAAACTTTCTGTCTCTGACAACAATCTCACTGAATAGCAGATGTTCTGAGATATTACTTGGACCTTTTCCCTCTTGCCACGTGCACTGTTCCAAAAACATAACTTTCAGCCTTGTCCCACCAGAATTAGTTTATGTCTCTCCAGTGAAGAAATACTTGATCTCCTTGATTGCAATGACTTCTGTAAACCCTCCTCCAACTTTGATTGCCCCAATCACGACCTTGTATTACACTTTCTTATTGTCCTTCAACATAGATCTGAAAAAACAACGGAGAGAGCTAGGACTGGAGGTGGGCCGTTCTTGTCCCTGGTAAGGTATTATCAAAAACAAAATTGGATGGACCTGTCTAGCACAATGTCCGACATTGCAGTGCCTGGCACCGCAGGGGTTTGTTAGAAGAACCCTCACACACCAACCTAGTTGGTGTCATGCTACATCATCGGGTTCCCAGCTGAGTAGCCGAATGCTACTCAGCTGTGATGTGACACCTGATTATAGTGGAGATGGTTTTTGTGATAGTGTGACGAAGTGGTGTATTAAAAATATCTCTGGTACTCTGACTGACTAGACGTATTTTATTCCCAGTGGCCCAGGATATGTTAAACAACGGTGGATAACTCAGAAAGACAGTTTAGCTGAGTCTTAGTTATCTGTTAGGTCGACATGTTTCAGACCGTATAAAAATGAGTAGGGCTTTCTTCAGGACCGTGTTCAAAGTGATATTAAAATATGGTGAAAAAGTGAAAGAGAGTGGCAAACAATTTGGGACATGGGACATGGGACATGTTGGCATGGCCAGTCGAAAGGTCAAAACCAGAATATATGAACATAGAAGCAATATTCAGTGTAAAAGGAATACTACCAGAATGACAAATCACTTCCTTAAACTAGGCCACTCCCCAAATGACATGGAATAGACTATCATTGAACATCCAGTTAACTCACCCTCTCAACAACAACTGTTAGAAAAAGAACAAAGATGGATATATCGGCTATCCACTCATCTACATGGATTAAACAATAACAGTGTGAATAAGTAATCCAAAAATCACAATTAGTCCAAGACACTTGAATTAGTGGCTTGGCTCTAGCATTTCCAATCACTATTGCATAATAAACAAAGCAATAGAATACAATTTAAATTTCCCCTGACAGATTTAGTTAATAACATCACCCACACAATTTTACATATTGTCATACAAGCGGCAATATGTGTTCAAAACATAAGGTTGACTTATAAACTCTATAAAGCTTATCATGCATACACATAACTTGAAATAATTGCTGGACTATTGATAGACTATTTACTACATTTTTTTACAGTGCAGAAAAACTCTCCAATACCGCACTTTAGCGTCATATAACCAGCAATATGTGTGCATATAATGTCAATATAATTATGAACTTTTAACATGAGCACCAATGAAAACATTTCACCGTGCATTAGCCCATGCGCCTCAGTCCTCAGAATCACTATTTCATGGAGACATACTGGGGGATCTAGCACAAGCGCATGCGCTCTAATATCCCGTTTCCGAATGTTCTGTCAGCTAGAATAATATGTGTGCAAATATAATGTTAATGTAATCATGAACTGTTAAAATGAGCACCAATGAAAACATCCCACGGCGCATTAACACATGCGCCTCAGTCCTCACAATCACCACTCCAGAGGGCATACACGGTGATCTAGCACAAGCGCATGCGCGCTAATACCCCCTTTCCCAATGTGCTGTCAGCTAGAGCGGGAACTACCAGCGCATGTGTGCCAATATCGCCAAGAGCGGAATACGTCATTCTGTATTCCTACGGACAGGCAGCCCACCACACCAGAGACTCTAGCAGTCTAGTAGTTGTGTGCTAATCCCGCAAACATTGGAAACACCCAGTGGCCCGACTCGTTCACCACGCTTCCCTGTTACTTAATTGCTGAGCGGGGCCCAGTTCAAACACCAGCCAGGTCCCGTAAGATCCACAAGCAGGTTTGCCGCCGGGTGAGACGTCATTCACAAGTAAGTTCCATAGCGATCGAAATGCGCAGGACACACGCTGTCAGCATCACTTTTCCTCCTTCCGTTTTTGTAACAGGCAGCAAGGCGGCTCAACCTTTTTCTCCATTCCCAAATAGGTAGTGAGACTAAGGGTCCCCCGCCCACGGGTTCTGATTTGCGTTGTATTATCGTAACCAACGTAAATATAATTTAACTTTAACTTTGCTAAAGTCATATGGACCAAACTTTTGGCCCACCTTGTAAACAAAAATTACAGCTATTTTTGCGTATAGCGCTCCATCCAATACTACACCATGGAGTAGAAATGCAGTTATCTTGACCTGACTTACTGCAGCCATCATGCCTTTATTCCTCCACTAGAAGCACGATGGAGGGCCTATATCTAGCCCTGTCACAAGCATGTGTTTTACCTCCAGAACGCTCCTTTGTAACATGCATGCTGTGGGTGCAAGTGTTGTACAGATATGAAAGACACAAAATGTTCTTACAATTTAGTAACACACGGCATATGAATGACTATACAGATTAGCACACATTCCGTATGAATGACTCTATTGGAATTTATACGTTAAATGTTGTACTGTGTTTGACTTGTTATTTTCCTTTACAGGTAAATTACCATAGGTGGACACGAAATACGGTTAGTCCCCACAGCATAAGCAGCACACCTTAGAGCTTGTGCCACTTAAAATGCGAATACATGTGGCGTAACAATTTTTTGCCACTCACTTTCACTTTTTCAACATATTTTAATAATACTTTGAACACGGTCCTGAAAAAAGCCCTATTCATTTCTATACGGGCTGAACTATGTCGACCTAACCGATAACTAAGATTCAACTAAACAGTCTTTCTGAGTTATCCACCTGTTTTTAATGTATCCTGGGCCACTGGGAATAAAATATTTCTAGTCTGTCAGAGTACCAGAGATGTTTTTAATACACCACTTCATCACACTATCACAAAAAACAGCTCCACTGTAATCTGGTGTCGCAGCACAACTGAGTAGCATTCGGCTACTCAGCTGGGAACCCGATGATGAAGCATGACACCAACTAGGTTGGTGTGTGAGGATTCTTCTAACAAACCCCTACGGTGCCAGAGACAGCAATGTCGCACATTGTGCTCGACAGGTCCATCCAATTTTGTTTTTGATGATAACTTCAACATAGATCACCATGCACCATTCTCTCTTTAAGAAAAGTAAATCATTAAACCTTCTTTCACATGCCACTGTAGCCTATAATTCATGACACCATTTCCCAGAGCAGCCTTTTAGTCTCCTTAGTCTCCTCTCCACATCTTTGGAGCAGCAGCAAAACCCTGATCTAAAGTGGCCAAATCTGTTGACAATCTCAACCATGAAATTTCTGGGGCAAGCAGTGCAGTGAGGCAAATATGGTGGCCGCCTAGGAGGCCAATGGCAGCACTAGTGAGCCATGCTGGGTCGATGGCAATCTAAAAATCGCTGCAAGATAGTTTACCAATGAACTAGTGAAAAGCGGTTACCTGCAGATGTATCCTCGCCCCCCACCCTTCATGCGGGTGCAAAGGACACATTACAGCAATATTAGCGTGGTTTGGTCAAAGCCCGGCACCCGACTAATCAGGCGTGCCATGTGAGAGTACCTGACCTACCTGTCAACTCGGAACCTGCGGAGCACTCGAGGCAGCACGGAGATGGCCCCGAAGACCGCAAACTCTGCCGGATCAGCCACGGCCGCCCGTAAACTTCGCAGAGATACTGTCGGGTCAAACGCCGGGGACCAGATGACTGGGAGCCCATAGACGGCACTCACGCCGGATCCTCCAAGGAGGGGGAAAGGCGGTACTTCAATGAAGAGCCGAGCGCCCGGCCCCTCAGTCGCTGACATGCTGATGCGGGGGAAAGAATCGCAGCCGGACAACAACCCCAGCCACAGCAACACTGAACGCCGAGAAGGTGCAAGAAGAAAGAAAAACTAAGAGGTGAGCCCTGTTGAGACCTCGGATTTATTGCCAGATGTCCCAGGTTTTATGGGCTTAAATGACATAAGTAATATCGATGGGCTGAGACCAGAGGTCCTGGTGGAAGGGGAGGTGGGTGACTCCCCCCTCCCCACGCCAGCACCTCGATTCTGGTGAGCAGGTGGGGGTCACCACAATAGCACCCGATGGAGAGGGCAGCAGAAGGGATACACCGACAGCCCTGGTCCCCCTAGTGATAATCCAAAGTGTCACCTCCCTAGATAAACGGTCCGAAATTAACCCAGATTAGAATCTTATGAATGAAGGATTCACGCACGGAGAGGGAGGGGGGTTCTGGGTCCCGGCTCCCAGCCTCTGAACCTGTACCCGAATCAATAAAAAATAGCAACACTACTCTGCCAACAGAGATCTCACTGGTGACGAAGACAGAATTGATATTGAAAAGGACCCCAGTGACTGCTTCTTTTCAATTTTGGAGGCAGCAGAGTGGTCAAATGAGGATCGGAGCTCATCACCATGGACCAGTAATCTAGACTCTGACCCTGAGAGTGAGCTAGACCTCCCCATTACTGCTAAAAAATCTGACTTGAACGCAGGTTGGCAAGGGCGGGGAAGAAAGGACCTTAAATGGGATTACTCATCTGCCACCCCTCTAATGGGTCATATAACAGGTAAATCCCTGGCTGAAACCAGCACTACCCCATCCCACATTGGAGGCGATACATCAGGCTATACTCTCTCATAGGGAGGAAGCGTGCCAAGACACTCGAAAGGCAAAGGCTGCAATGAGAAAACTGCAAGGAACCATCAGGAACATTTCTAAGGCATGCGTAAATGTGGGAGAGAGGGTGACAAATCTTGAGGAGAGAAAAGTTTTGGCGGAGGCGGAAGCGGCAAATGCATCAGCCCAGGTGGAGGCTCATGACTCACAAATCAAGGACATCCAGTGGAAGCTGGAGGAGTTCGAGAATAGGCAGAGGAGGAATAACCTCAGGATTTTACGAGTTCCTGAGGGGACAGAAGGGTCAGATATGAGGGCATTTGTAATCGACCTCTTCAAGTCCGCCTTCCCAGAGCTATCTGAATGTAATTGGGCTGTCGAAGTCCAGAGGGCTCACCGTACACCATTCAAACCCCGAGTCCAAGCAAAAGAGCGGGATAAACTTCAGGCAATTTTAGTGTTTTTAGGTGATTTTCTTTTGAGACAGGGAATTGCAGAGAAAACCAGACCGGAAGCAAGGAGATCAAATGGTAAAATCTCATTTTTTGTCCACCCGGACTTCTGTCATTTAACCCCTTGCGCGCTAGCGGTTTTCCCGCTGTGCGCTGACTTTTGCGGAAACCCGCGTTACATGACGAGCTCAGCTCGTCATGAGCTACGATAGGCGTAACTCATGACGAGCTGAGCTCCTCATGAGCGTAGAAGAGGTTAACAGTCGAGAGACGCTGGAGACTGAGACAGTTAATAAAACCTTTTCAAGACAAGAACATCCAGGTTTACATTATAAACCCGGCACAACTCAAGGCAATTCATGAAATACATACCTGGTATTGTTCATCAGAAATAAAAGCTTGAGAGTATCTGGACACTATTAACAAATAGACTGGTTTAGCTGTTTTAAAAAAAGGGTGAAAATGGAAGAGAACTGGAAGAAATTGTAGGTTTAAGGGTGCACGGGTAATGTGGGAGGATATTTTGAGGACATTTACAACTTTTTGTGAAATTGGTATGGTTCACGGGTGATGATATGATATGATCTGATTTACTAGGAGAATAGGGGTAGTTTGAAGCTATGGTGATGGACCCAGTCCACTAAAGCTGCATACATCCCTGCACAGACAAAGGTCTGAGCGCCTCACGAGGGTAGGGGGTGGGGAGGGCTGTCTCGAGGGTGGGGGGCTGCAGAAGGGGTAAGGGGTGGGAAGGAAGGGGAAGGGGAAAATCTAAAAAAGGAGAATTTCTGGTACTATTTTGTTTTTGTTCTGTGTGGTGCAGAATTTTCTATACATGCATGTCTATTTTAGCTGGTACAAGGGGGAGGTGAGAACCTTAAATCGAATTATGGGGAGACTTAATGTGTGTTCTATTAACATCGGGGGTCTGAATGACTGCAAGAAGAGACAAAGGCTAGCCCATTTTGTGAGTTTAAATTATATAGACGTGATATGTCTACAGGAGAAACATCTGCCCTGGGAAAAGAAACATTTGTTAAACCTCAGAGGTTTTGATTTGCTGGCCTGCTCCTCCCAGACCTATACAGTTAGAGGTGTGGCAATCTTAGGTAAATCTTTGCTGGGAGGCGCAAAGCGCCATAAAGCTGACACATTAGGTAGATGGGCATTAGCCGAGTTGGTTGTGGGCTTTACAATCTGTGGGATATATGGTTCTAATCAAGATTATCCGGTGGCGTTTGATTCTTTGGAAAGTGAATTAACTTACTGCCCAACGCCTATTGTAGTATGTGGAGACCAAAATATTTTTGATGATTTTACTAACAGGTCGGAAATTTAGGGTATTTCGGGCGTTGAGCTCTTTAATTAAGTTGCATGGACTAGTTGATGTATGGGGGAATAAGGAATTGAATAACCAAGATTTTACTTACTTCTCTTGCCCTTTTTAGAAATACACAAAATTGGATTACTTTTTAATTTCCTCAACAGAATTGAAAAATGTCAATATTAGGAAACTGCCAAAAATAATCTCCGATCACAGTCCGTTAATGTTGTATTATGATTTAGATATGTTTAATAGAAAGCAGGCAAGATGGACTTTTGATAGGAAGGTATTGGCAGTCACCGGATATGTAGAACATTTAAGGAAATTGACCCAAGAATATTTCGATTCTAATCGATTTAGTACATCCATAAATAACGTCTGGGATGCATTTAAAGCTTCACTGAGAGGCGAGACAATCAGTCTCGCCGCTCGGCTCAGTAAAAGAGGCACGGCTAGAAAATGAGAGATTGGTAGGGCAATTAGTGGCAGCAGAAGAGCAACACGGGAATAATATTTTGCAGGGGAAGGAAGGGGAACAGAGCCAGCAAAGGTTCTACATTATTAAAGCAGAGCTCCATAAGCAGATGGCGAAGAAAGCAGCCAGTGAATATCAGGTCTACAGGAGTAAGCTTTATGAAACGGGAGAGCAGGCGGGTAGAGCATTGGCACTACGGATTAGGCAAGGAATTACAAAGAATGTAATAGTAAATGTACAGGAAGATGGCTAGAATTTTACAGAACCAAATGATATCTTGCAAGTGTTCAAAAACTTTTATCAAGTATTATATAAGGAAGAGCTGGTTACGGGTATAACTACAGGAGAATGTGTGGATGAAGGTCCCCAGGGGGACGATCTGGAAAGGGAGATTTTAGATAAGGATATGTCAATCAGTGAAATATGTAAGGCATTACAGGAATTAGCAGCCGGCAAAGCCGCAGGGCCGGATAGTATCCCGTTGGAAGTTTATAAGAGCATTTGGAGCGAAATAGCTCCCATACTTCTGGATTTATTTAGTGGGGTAATATGCACCGGTTTGATTCCAGAGTCTTGGAAGGAAACAAATATTGTTGTGTTCCACAAAAAAGGCAAACCAAAAGAAAATCCTGGATCATATAGGCCAATATCCCTCATAAATGCGGACACCAAGATCTACGCCAAGGTTCTTGCCAAACGGTTTGGGAGGGTCATCGGTTGTCTGGTCTCCCCCCGGCACCATGGATTCATCCCAGGTCATGGGACAACCGACCATATTAAGCGTGCTATTGCCCTTTTTGATGTCAAGACTGCCATGGGGGGACGGATGGCCATGATCCTCCTCGACGCAGAAAAGGCCTTTGACCGCGTGAAGTGGAAGTATTTATAAGGGGTATTGGAACGCAGGGGCTCTGGCCCTAAAATCCAGAATGCACTCAAGGCCATGTATCGGGATGCAGTAGCCAGAGTCCAGTTAATGGGAAAAAGCTCAGAGAAAATATATATCACAAGGGGGACACGACATGGGCGACCCTGTTCACCCATAATTTTTGCATTTTATTTTGATCCAAGGGTACGGATGATCCAGTGATGTGTGGATATTAAGCCTGTAGCTCTTAATGAGTTTGAGACCAAACTGTTGGCGTATGCCGACGACCTGGTTGTAATAACTCCAGAACCAGGTAGGGCTATGTTAACACTTGCCAGGATAACAAAGGAATTTGGGCGTCATTCAGGGTACTGTTTAAATGAGGGTAAGACTCAGATAATATGCACCAATAACATCATTAAAGCCGATTAGAGATATGTGGAATAGGCAATTTATTTGGTAGTCAGGATTAATGCAACAACAGATGTAATAATCAAGGAAAATTTCATACCGCTTTTAAAAACAATAATGGCAGACCTGAAAAGAATCGATGCACTACATTTGTCTTGAATAGGAAGGGCCAATGTTCTGAAAATGACCATGTTTCCCAAAGTTTTATATCTTTTCCGTGCCATACCATTTATAATAGAGGAGGGTTTGTTAAAATCTATAGAAGCAATCTTCATGAATTTTAAATGGCAGTATGGTAAGATCAGGCGCTCAATTAAATTCATGTCCCTTCCACTGGAAAAAGGGGGGTTAGGAATCCCTAATGTCAGGTTTTATCAGTGGGTAAGTACTAACCCAGATGGCAATATTATTTGATCCAGCCACTAACATGGCCGATACACCTTGGGGTAACCAGAACCTCCCCTCTATCTACGAGTTGTTATTGGGCAGAGAGGCTGTGGGATTGTTATTAAGGAGAACGGACCGGCTGTACTATAAGAAAATGCGCTACAAGGTCGTAGGTAGTGCTTGGGGGTTCTGGAAACTTGTACAAAAGTTATTGGCAATTCCGAAAATTAACTGTCATATACCATTATGGAAAGCCAGTATTTTTCCAGAGCTTAGTAATGATGTAATGTGGAAGTGCTGGGAGCAACAAGGAATAAAATCAGTAGGAGATGTCATGAAGGGGAATACTGTGTTGAGATTTGGGATCATCCAACAGAGATATGGCATTTCTGCTAATCAAGGGTTTAAATTCGCTCAGATCTTCCAAACATTAATGGCGATGAGACCCCGGATCTCCCTAGAGGATAGAAGTAATCTGCTGGACTACTTATTAGGTCTTAGTAGCAACATTGTGACCAGCATTTGGTATTAAGGCTCGAAAGGCATTCCCTCCACCAGACTGATTACCTGCATGGTGTCACGAAGGTAGGATACAGTAATTTCTGCCTGGGGTTTAAGAAAAAAGTCCACATATTTGCAGAGTGGTTCGAGGAAAGAACCGCAACCAGACACAAGCGGTCGGCCAAGGTTTTGCTCCATGTTCTTGTGCACATAGGGTAGGGTGTACACAGTAGGTAGACATGGTTGCTTTTTATTAAGGTATGGAAAGTCCAAGTCAGATAGGAATCCCATCTCCTTTCCCTTCACAGTAGTTTTCAGGATAATAGTGTTGATCTTCTTCGTGGGGTTGCTCCCCAATTTTGCATAGCTCATCCCGTCATCCAATTGGGAGTAGATTACTCTTTCTATAATCATCCACATTTTGGACCACAATTGACCCACCCTTATCGGCGGGTTTCATCACTATGGAATGGTTATTCTTTAATCCATCTAGTGCCAATCGTTCTGCAGATGTCACGTTATGTTTCACATACTTCCTGGATGAACTGATCTTAATAGCCTCACGTAGGACCATACTCTCATAGGTTAGGATTCGATGAGTTACTATCTGGGAGGTAGGGGTAAAGGTCGATGCAACACGTAGTCCTGTGTGTGATGATTAAGCATGGGGGGCAAGTTCCTGAAGTGTTACCTCAAGCGAATCTTCCTGAAGAAGCGATGTAGTTCTGTTTGGACAGTGAACTTGCTGGAAGATATTGTCGGTACGAATGACAGACCTTTATGGAGGATCCGTGTCTCATCCTTGGTGAGTTCATGCGAGGATAGATTGATAATCGGATCTCTTTGGTGGATTATCATCTGTACACTCGTCGTCTCATTAGGATTTCGATGTGTTGTTCCTCTGGGAACCTTACCTGTTTCTGTGCCTGGTTCTGTCTCCATTGTCTCCCTCCGTCTCAGCTTTTAGAGAGCAGCTTAATAGTTGGGTATTCACTCAGTAGTCTGTATAACTATTTGCTGGTATCCTCTCTCCGCCATGGCATCTCTTGAGTATTTGCACATTTAGAAATTGTATAAATAAATAAAACCAAAGCAGACATAAAAACAAATCCTTAAAGCAATCCTTCTCTGGTAGTGCTCCCAGAGTGAGGTAATCCAAAGTACCTAAAATTAAAAAACTCTATCCTATGAATCATAAAAATGAATGTATAACCTGCTATTACAGCAGCATTTCCAGTCCAGATATTACTGGTGCAGGTGCCTGGAAGCAGAGGACTTCAGTAATACTATAGACAGCTATAAGAATTGATCTTGCTATGTTAGGAGCAGCTCCTCTAGTCAAGCCGAAATGTTGAACATTGGTTCATTGTGCTTTCTAGTCTTTACAACAGTTCAAGGGTGTGTGATCATACAGAACCCCTACTGTGTTTTATACTCATCTGTACATACTGCTTACAGATTACCTACCTTCTCATCTATTGTCTACAGATCTTTAGTTTCACAGATATGCCACACATATACGTATAATGATTGGCAAAATCAATCTATGCTATGTCTTTACGCCATGCCATATAATTGTATAAAAAGCCACATCACATAATTGTATCAAAATAACCCCTCTTGTTAATGACACTTTTTTGCACAATATGTTTTGAAAAATAGCTGTGAAGATGCATTTAGCAGTAACATTTGGACCAAAATGACATATTGTATTTCTTTTATGGTAATTTTGTAGTACTGCTAAAAATGAAATCACATGCATTTTGCACACCCTTACAATCTGGACCCTACTGGGACCTCAGACACATCCTTACAGTGTTCCATCATTTCAACAGTTATTTCAGTAAATATATTAGTAACTGGACTCTTTAATTGTGCTGATATCAAACTCCCAAAGCATTGAAATTACAGTGTCAGCTGTACCCAGCTCAATTGCACCTGATTTATCCACCTTGAAAGGATGAAAGGCTACATTTAATTGTCATGATTTAAAATCTTTGGTTGCTAGTAATGCATTACTCTAGTTGTAAAGGGATATTAACCAGTTAAGCATTTTTACCTGTGGTGTGAAAACATAGAACCAGCAGCAGGATGATGCCAGCCAAATGGACTTCCTTTGCCTGCCCTCCCCGGGCCATGACACCCTTTGAAATTCCTTCCTTGGCTGCCTAAAAATCCACACTCCACAAATAGCTTGACCAGCAACTACAGAAATGTATCCACAAGTGAGTGTGGTGTTTGGTGCCACCTATATTTATGCTGATATGTTTGTAAACACTCCAGGGGAACATCCCTGACACACCCGCATTGTCTCGAAGTCCATGGGAGTGGCTCTCAGTGCTCGCACAGACTCCAGTCACTCATTTACTGAAAAGTCAATTATTGAAATTGACGGCACCAAAATAGAAGATTTGGTATGTGATGAATGAGTGTAAAAATGTTGTTTGAAACTGGAATGCTGAGTAAGAAGGACCCGATGTCTGATCAATGGGGACAATTGCTTGACGCACAAGTATTCAAAAACAGACTTTAGAGTACGTGAGCTAAAGCATGGTTTATTAACTTGCATAAGTCACCATAAAAGGGTATTCCAGATGCAGATCCATTAACACAATTTCACAAATACTTGTTTAATTATAAATCGCAGTTTCCAAGCAAAACGTCAATAGTCAGACTCCTTATTCAACCTCTGAACTTAACAACACAATTGGAGAGACAAACAGTATTAACACAACTTCTAGCTACAGCCAATCCATCATAAACATCAGGTCTACATTAGGTGGAAAAAAGTATTTCAGAAAACTATCAACAATAACAAGAAATATTCCAGATACAGATTTTCATTAACACAATTTCACAAACACTTGTTTAATAATGAATGACTGTTACAAAGAAAACATGATTCCAGTTTAAATTGATCAATCATAAAACAACATTCCAAGGGCAGGCAATCAGTAATTAAGCAGTGTTCCAGGTAAAAGCAATTACCAGCAATGCATCATTTCATGTTCAATGTTAGAAAATACAGTGCTATTCCAGATACAAACAGTCAACTTTAAATATATCCCATACTCCACTCTCCAACTATGAACTCATTCCAGAAACACGCTGTGACAAAAAAATATATTCAAACACAAGGAGATGATAAGCGCTGCGCTGAAACTTTTCAGACACTCACCCCCACTCACAGATCTGGGTTGAATCCATCATCGTTCTTTAGCTCAATTCGCCAACCCAGTTCAGACCGAGCTATATGCAAGTCATTCTTGGCCCTGTGCCTCATTGGAACAGTCCAGCCCAAACTGCCAAGCCAGGTCTTCACTGGACCAGAAACAAGCATCCTGGGAATGGTTGTGAGGTAAAATATCTGCCAGGCTAGCTTATATCCAGAGGAAAAGTGAGCAAGGGACCCACGTCTGGGCATACCATGCCAACTTAGGGCGAACAAAACAAACACAAAGAGATGATGGTCAGAGCACTGATACTTTTCAGACACTCATCCCCAGTCACAGATCTGGGTTGAATCCATCATCATTCTTTAGCTCACTTCGCCACCCCGTCCATAAACACTCCGCCATTGTTACTGCCCACTCAAATCTGAGTTTATACTTCATTTACGCACTGCCCTCATTTTAGCAGTAGATCCCCTCCAGTACTATGAGAGGGATTACTATAGAGAAACTCCTTCTGGGTTCAGTACTCTGGGGGAACTCAGTTCAAGTAGAAAACTTTACTCAATAATCTACTGCATTTTTCCTTTAGAAATTCCTTGCTCTCCATTTCTAATTATGATCAGTACGTTTTTTTCACTTTAAAATTATTTTTTTCAGCTCCAAAAATAGCTTATCTCATGCTTTAAGCACTATCTCATAAATGAGACAATTATATAAGTTAATTAGCACAATTCCAGTGACACTAGTGTGACCACTGTTTATCTTATATATGTGTTGATTATTGCTGTAACCCTGAGGAAGCCCCAAGTCTGTGTGCATTAGAAGGGCGAAACACGTGTTGGCTGTGTAGTGCACCTTTTGCCTCACCTCCAGTGGAAGTCAAGAGGAGCATTTGTTCAGACTAAGTACCATTCTACTTTCTACCGATGATCATTTATGTTACTTAAGCAGGGACAATGTACACATTCATGATAGCTTTAGGTGCATAACTTACATAATATACAATATATAACTGGACTAGGTGTTTACTTTGCCTGTTGCTTTGCACCAATGAGAGGAACAATATATAGAAGACATTATGCTAGTTTTTAATTAGTGTCAACAGCATCCCTTTATTCCTGTGATCTAGTCATTTCTGGGCTTGAGGGCACAACCCAGGCACAAGTGGGTGCAGCAAAGACCACAGAATACTAAACATAAAGAATGGGCTACTACTAGGCAGACTTGGAGTAGAGACATCTTCTCTTTTCCATTAAAGGGGGAGGGGCTGCAGGTCACCAGACGTAGGCTAACTCCATCTTGGTGTTAAAGGTCAGGGGCACAGACCTGCATTCAATGGTGTGTCTTTCTTTAGATGATGCAACCTCGGATGGATGATTCTTAAACATAATAAATATTTAGTGGCATTTGGATTAAGATAAAGTGTGTTTGGAGGGTGCTGATTGGTCTAGTGGAGTACATAAATATGACAGCAAGGGGGTGGGTGATGGAGAAGCAGGAAGGTAAAAAGGTCTAAAAGCTGAGTCCTGAGAAAGGAGATGCCTGATTTGTTTCAAGGCGCTAGAAATGGAGGGAAGGTGTTCAATGAACCAGCGCCTAGGTGTGTTTGTAAAGACTTCAAGAAATGTGTCTAAAAGAAGTAGAAATGTAAAGAAATTAAAGGCATAAGAGGCTTAACTTACTGGCAGCTGCAGTTGTGGTATCTGGTGAGGTTTGTCCAACTGTGGAGATAAAAAGTTATGATTAGAACATTCAGGGGAGCTGGAACAATTTTCCTGGTGGGGGTTGCCATCAGTGTTACATCACTGTAGTTCTAGGGATAATGGCAAACCCCAGCATATCAGAAAGAACAATGATAGATAAATGTGCCACGCCTACTCAGCAGCAAAGTGGTAATGGTGTGGTATGTAGCTGGCAGTGCATTGTGGGGGCGGGCTGTGGGGGACACTGACTGAAAATATATTATTAACGCATTCACCTGTTGTTGGGGCTGTTGTTGTATCTGTTGTTGCTGCTGTTGTGGCTGCAGTTGTGGCTATTGTTGTTATTGCTGTTGTGGCTGCAGTGGTAGCTACTGTTGTTGGCTCTGTAGTGGCAGCTGTAGTGATGGCTGTTGTTGCTACGGTTGTGCCAGCCATTGTAGCTGCTGTAATGGCAGCAGTTTTTGCTGTTGTAGCAGCCATTGTTGCTGCTGTTCGAGCAATCGTTGTTGCTGCTGTAGTGGCAGCTGTAGTTTCATCTGTTGTTGGGGCGGTTGTTGTATCTGTTGTTGCTGCTGTTGTGGCTGCAGTTGTGGCTATTGTTGTTATTGCTGTTGTGGCTGCAGTGGTAGCTACTGTTGTTGGTTCTGTAGTGGCAGCTGTAGTGATGGCTGTTGTTGCTGCAGTTGTACCAGCTGTTGTAGCTGCTGTAGTGACAGCAGTTGTTGCTGTTGTATCAGCCGTTGTAGCTGCTGTTGTACCAGCGGTTGTTGCTGCTGTTGTAGCAGCCGCTGTTGCTGCTGTAGTGGTAGCTGTAGTTTCACCTGTTGTTGGGGCTGTTGTTGTATCTGTTGTTGCTGCTGTTGTGGCTGCAGTTGTGGCTATTGTTGTTATTGCTGTTGTGGCTGCAGTGGTAGCTACTGTTGTTGGTTCTGAAGTGGCAGCTGTAGTGATGGCTATTTTTGCTGCAGTTGTACCATCTGTTGTAGCTGCTGTAGTGACAGCAGTTGTTGTTGTTGTATCAGCCATTGTTGCTGCTGTTGTAGCAGCCGTTGTTGCTGCTGTTGGAGCAGCCGTTGTTGCTGCTGTAGTGGCAGCTGTAGTTTCACCTGTTGTTGGGGCTGTTGTTGTATCTGTTGTTGCTGCTGTTGTGGCTGCAGTTGTGGCTATTGTTGTTATTGCTGTTGTGGCTGCAGTGGTAGCTACTGTTGTTGGTTCTGAAGTTGCAGCTGTAGTGATGGCTGTTGTTGCTGCAGTTGTACCAGCTGTTGTAGCTGCTGTAGTGTAACCTGTAGTGGTGGCTGTTGTTGCTGCGGTTGTTACTGCTGTTGTGGCAGCTGGTGTTGGTATTGCTAATGCACAAAAATAAGACAATTTTTTGAGGTTATTTCCATCAAGTATTAAAGTTAATTCCGTTTTAAAGGAAAAACCACCAGCATGCATAAACACAGCCCGAGTGGCAACAGGCTGGATGTGAGCTGAAATGGGCAAAGCACCAAGCAGAACGAGGGGACATGATGATGTAAGATGGACAGCATACAAATAATATTATAAGAGACAGCTAGCTGCATGGTCTGAGGGGACAGCAGCCAGCCGAGAGAGCATAGGCAGCAGGTAGGAGCTGCTCAGCAGCAGTAAGTAAAGATGACAGAGGGAGCACAACATGCCTGCTGAAGCAGTGACATCTAAAGGGAACCCCAATGTCTTTAAATAACCCAGTTACCAGAAGGGAGCATAGTTGCTTAAAGGGACAGGAGCCAGCTGACGGAAGCACAACCAGCAGAATGTCACTGAGGTAACAGCAATGAGCAGAGATGCCCAGATGGAACAGAGCCTGCTGCAAGGCACAGCATAAGCAGGTGGAGCATCTAGCATCTGGGAGCATAGCCAGTGTGATGGAGCAGACACAAATTTAGGCTCATGAATAGCAAGTTTGATCAAAGCCACTAACATGTTGTACAGCCAGTAAAAGAGAGCACAACCACAGCAGAATATAGCATGAGAGGGTGTACAGCAGCAGGGAGCACAGCAAAGAAACAAGAACAGAACCACAGCCATCTGACTACAGCACAACAAATAGAGCTCAATAGGTTAGGCAGCAGAAGGGAGCGCAGCCAAGGAGATAGAACTGAACCACAGCCTTCTGACTGGGGGACAGAAGGCTAGAGAACAAGCAGCCAGAGGGGGTGGGCAGCAGAAGAGAGCATAGCCAACCAAGGTGACCACAGGTACCAGACTGGATCACTACCATCTGGCAGGAGCAAATCTAAGAGAAGGGAGCACCACCAGAAATATGACCCTTGCAGCAGGAGAGAGCATAGGTGTCAAGCTAAACAAGAGCCAACTAAAGGGAGCATTTCTCAGCAGCTAGCTTTACACAGTATATCAAGCAGAGACAGCAGTAAGATGTATGTACAGTAAACTGACTTGCATAGAGAGATACCTTTGCACTGACTCAAGTGTCTATTTCAGGTCTAGTTTGCTGAAGATAGGCTGCTCTGTCCAAGTATAAAGCTACGGGTGACACAGCCCCCCCTACAATCACCACTAAGGGCTGGTGAGTCCAGTCCTGGACATTAGATATAGAGAGAGGGTGTCAGAAAGGTCTAGCTTCTGGTGTTTACATGGCTCCTTGTCACCAGGCAGTGCCCTGGTCATTAGTCGATAAGGAGATGCTGAGATATATATGTCACTAGGGTCAAGCTGGTCCAGTGCTGGCCCTTAGACTGAGAGAGAGTCAATAGCTCCTGGCCACTGGTTGCAGGAGATTTTATTATTCCTGATCCTTAAAAGTAGGGTTATATAGCCCCTGGTTTCTAGGATTTGCATGGTCTTTACCTGGTTGCTAGAAATGGAGGGATTACAGGGCTCCAGGCTAGAGACAGGTGGGGCCCTTCCTGTCCTTTAAAGAGATAGCGCAGTGCAAAGGTTGTGCAGCAGGTGTCAGGTACATCCTTTACTGTTCAGCAAGAGAGGGGGTACAGAGCTCGTGCCCCTAGGGACAGATGCGTCCTTTACTGGTCAAAGAGAGAGGGGGTACAGAGCTCATGCCCCTAAGGACTGGGGTTTCCTTTACTGGTCAAAGAGAGAGGGTGGTGCAGAGGTCGTGCCACTAGGGACAGGTGTGTCCTTTACTGGTCAAAGAGAGAGGGTGGTGCAGAGGTCGTGCCACTAGGGACAGGTGTGTCCTTTTATGGTCAAAGAGAGAGGGTGGTGGAGAGCTCATGTCACTAGGAACAGGCGGGTCTGTTTCTTGTCATTAAAGGGAGAGGGTGATGCAGAGTTCGTGCCACAAGGGAAAGTCGGTCCTATCCTGGTCATTAAATACAGAGGGCAGTCCAGAGCTCAGGTTAGGAACAGGTGGGTCTTTTCCTGGTCTTTAAAGAAAGATGGCCATGCAAAGCACGTACCACTAGATACAGGCGAGTCAGTTCCTGGTCATTAAAGAGAGAGGGTGGTCTAGTGTTCTTCAACCCTGTTTTTCTCTCTCCCCCCAATATATTTATGCAGGAGTCGATTAAAACATGCCCCATCATGTCACCGTGACAAGAATGCTTTGCGCTTCCGCCGGTCAATCTCCTGTCTGAAAGTCTGGTTTTATTGTCAGTTTCGTCGTATTGGCTTCCAGACCACCTGGTGACCATTTACTGCAAACTGACCTGTCCACGAGATGGCTTCCTCTGATTTTTTTGGCCTACTCTCTTATAGGTAATTCAAAATCTGAGTAGTCTGCAAGACCTTTACTGGAATTCTTTTTATGTTTTAAGGCTTTTCTTTTTGAGAGAATTGATGTAAAGTAATTTTACTATTCCCAACAGGTGTGCCTCACCACTGGCACATCTGCCTTATAATAATAAATTAGGACCCAGATCCTGTCTGTAATCATTGCAACCCGTATCCAACATTTCTCTACAGGGTCACAAATGATTTTTACCCTATATCACCATTCTTGTATCTCATTTAGCCCTGATACAGGTAAAAACAATAGACGATTGCTTATCTCCCAAAGAAGTGCCAATTTAGGGGCTTCTCTCACAGACAATACTTGGACCTTCCTTCTCTTGTCTTCCCATCACCTCTATCTTTAGAAGTTTCATTGTATCCCATATTCTTGAAAATAAAACAACATTCTAACTATACCCCCAAAGTAATATTGGCTATTGGTCTAACTAGACAACTTTCTGTGATATATCCCTAACCCCAAAACTCAACCCTCCTCCAAATCTTGCCAAACCTAGTTGGGGACCTCCAACCCCTTTATCCAAGCACCACTCATGGTATTCCATGCTCTGCCACTTACCCCAATGAATTTGTTTCAAACCTGTTTTGGTATAATACTTTGTACCATATCCTGTTTTGTATAATAATTTGTGTAATACCCACAATTACATTCGTCCATAAACACTCCGCTATTGCTACTACACACTCAAATCTGAGTTTATACTTGATTTACGCACTGCCCTCATTTTAGCAGTAGATCCCCTCCAGTACTATGAGAGGGATTACTATAGAGAAACTCCTTCTGGGTTCAGTACTCTGGGGGAACTCAGTTCTAGTAGAAAACTTTACTCAAGAATCTACTGCATTTTTCCTTTAGAAATTCCTTGCTCTCCATTTCTAATCATGATCAGTAAGTTTTTTTCACTTTACAATTATTTTTTTCAGCTCCAAAAATAGCTTATCTCATGCTTTATCCACTATCTCATAAATGAGACAATTATATAAGTTGATTAGCACAATTCCAGTGACACTAGTGTGACCACTGTTTATCTTTTATATGTGTTGATTATTGCTGTAACCCTGAGGAAGCCCCAAGTCTGTGTGCATTAGAAGGGCGAAACACGTGTTGGCTGTGTAGTGCACCTTTTGCCTCACCTCCAGTGGAAGTCAAGAGGAGCATTTGTTCAGACTAAGTACCATTCTACTTTTCTACCGATAAGCGTTTATGTTACTTAAGCAGGGACAATGTACACATTCATGATAGCTTTAGGTGCATAACTTACATAATATACAATATATAACTTGACTAGGTGTTTACTTTGCCTGTTGCTTTGCCCCAATGAGAGGAACAATATATAGAAGACATTATGCTAGTTTTTAATTAGTGTCAGCAGCATCCCTTCATTCCTTTGATCTAGTCATTTCTGGGCTTGAGGGCACAACCCAGGCACAAGTGGGTGCAGCAAAGACCATAGAATACTAAACATAAAGAATGGGCTACTACTAGGCAGACTTGGAGTAGAGACATCTTCTCTTTTCCATTAAAGGGGGGAGGGGCTGCAGGTCACCAGACTTAGGCTAACTCCATCTTGGTGTTAAAGGTCAGGGGCACAGACCTGCATTCCATGGTGTGTCTTTCTTTGAATGGTGCAACCTCGGATGGATGATTCTTGAACATAATAAATATTTAGTGGCATTTGGATTAGGATAAAGTGTGTTTGGAGGGTGCTGATTGGTCTAGTGGAGTACATAAATATGACAGCAAGGGGGTGGGTGATGGAGAAGCAGGAAGGTAAAAGGGTCTAAAAGCTGAGCCCTGAGAAAGGAAATGCCTGATTTGTTTCAAGGAGCTAGAAATGGAGGGAAGGTGTTCAATGAACCAGCGCCTTGGTGTGTTTGTAAAGACTTCAAGAAATGTGTCTAAAAGAAGTAGAAATGTAAAGAAATGAAAGGCATAAGAGGCTTAACTTACTGGCAGCTGCAGTTGTGGTATCTGGTGAGGCTTGTCCAACTGTGGAGACAAAAAGTTATGATTAGAACATTCAGGGGAGCTGGAACAATTTTCCTGGTGAGGGTTGCCATCAGTGTTACATCACTGAAGTTCTAGGGATAATGGCAAACCCCAGCATATCAGAAAGAACAATGATAGATAAATGTGCCACGCCTACTCAGAAGCAAAGTGGTAATGGTGTGGTATGTAGCTGGCAGTGCATTGTGGGGGCGGGCTGTGGGGAGACACTGACTGAAAATATATTATTAACACATTCACCTGTTGTTGGGGCTGTTGTGGCTGCAGTTGTGGCTATTGTTGTTATTGTTGTTGTAACTGCAGTGGTAGCTACTGTTGTTGGTACTGTAGTGGCAGCTGTAGGGATGACTGTTGTTGCTGCAGTTGTACCAGCTGTTGTAGCTGCCGTAGTGACAGCAGTTGTTGCTGTTGTATCAGCCGTTGTTGCTGCTGTTGTAGCAGCCGTTGTTGCTGCTGTAGTGGCAGCTGTAGTTTCACCTGTTGTTGGGGCTGTTGTTGTATCTGTTGTTGCTGCTGTTGTGGCTGCAGTTGTGGCTATTGTTGTTATTGCTGTTGTGGCTGCAGTGGTAGCTACTGTTGTTGGTTCTGTAGTGGCAGCTGTAGTGATGGCTGTTGTTGCTGCAGTTGTACCAGCTGTTGTAGCTGCTGTAGTGACAGCAGTTGTTGCTGTTGTATCAGCTGTTGTTGCTGCTGTTGTACCAGTGGTTGTTGCTGCTGTTGTAGCAGCTGGTGTTGCTGCTGTTGTAGCAGCTGTTGTTGCTGCTGTTGTGGCAGCTGTAGTTTCACCTGTTGTTGGGGCTGTTGTTGAATCTGTTGTTGCTGCTGTTGTGGCTGCAGTTGTGGCTATTGTTGTTATTGCTGTTGTGGCTGCAGTGGTAGCTACTGTTGTTGGTTCTGTAGTAGCAGCTGTAGTGATGGCTGTTGTTGCTGCAGTTGTACCAGCCATTGTAGCTGTTGTAATGGCAGCAGTTTTTGCTGTTGTAGCAGCCATTGTTGCTGTTGTTGTAGCAGCCGTTGTTGCTGTTGTAGTGGCAGCTGTAGTTTCACCTGTTGTTGGGGCTGTTGTTATATCTGTTGTTGCTGCTGTTGTGGCTGCAGTTGTGGCTATTGTTGTTATTGCTGTTGTGGCTGCAGTGGAAGCTACTGTTGTTGGTTCTGTAGTGGCAGCTGTAGTGATGGCTGTTGTTGCTGCAGTTGTACCAGCTGTTGTAGCTGCTGTAGTGACAGCAGTTGTTGCTGTTGTATCAGCCATTGTAGCTGCTGTTGTACCAGCGGTTGTTGCTGCTGTTGTAGCAGCCGTTGTTGCTGCTGTTGTGGCAGCTGTAGTTTCACCTGTTGTTGGGGCTGTTATTGTATCTGTTGTTGCTGCAGTTGTGGCTATTGTTGATATTGCTGTTGTGGCTGCAGTGGTAGCTACTGTTGTTGGTTTTGTAGTGGTAGCTCTAGTGATGGCTGTTGTTGCTGCAGTTGTACCAGCCATTGAAGCTGCTGTAACTGCAGCAGTTGTTGCTGTTGTAGCAGCCATTGTTGCTGCTGTTGTAGCAGCCGTTGTTGCTGCTGTTGTAGCAGCCGTTGTTGCTGCTGTAGTGGCAGCTGTAGTTTCACCTGTTGTTGGGGCTGTTGTAGTAGCTGTTGTGGCTGCAGTTGTGGCTATTGTTGTTCTTGATGTTGTGGCTGCAGTGGTAGCTACTGTTGTTGGTTCTGTAGTGGCAGCTGTAGTGATGGCTGTTGTTGCTGCAGTTGTACCAACTGTTGTAGCTGCTGTAGTGACAGCAGTTGTTGCTGTTGTATCAGCTGTTGTAGCTGCTGTTGTACCAGCGGGTGTTGCTGCTGTTGTAGCAGCCATTGTTGCTGCTGTTGTGGCAGCTGAAGTTTCACCTGTTGTTGGGGCTGTTGTTGTATCTGTTGTTGCTGCTGCTGTGGCTGCAATTGTGGCTATTTTTGTTATTTGTGTTGTGGCTGCAGTGGTAGCTACTGTTGTTGGTTCTGTAGTGGTAGCTATAGTGATGGCTGTTGTTGCTGCAGTTGTACCAGCTGTTGTAGCTCCTGTAGTGACAGCGGTTGTTGCTGTTGTATCAGCCGATGTGGCTGCTATTGTAGCAGCCGTTGTTGCTGCTCTTGTAGCAGCCATTGTTGCTGCTGTTGTGGCAGCTGTAGTTTCACCTGTTGTTGGGGCTGTTGTTGTATCTGTTGTTGCTGCTGTTGTGGCTGCAGTTGTGGCTATTGTTGTTATTGCTGTTGTGGCTGCAGTGGTAGCTACTGTTGTTGGTTCTGTAGTGGTAGCTATAGTGATGGCTGTTGTTGCTGCAGTTGTACCCGCCATTGAAGCTGCTGTAACAGCAGCAGTTTTTGCTGTTGTAGCAGCCATTGTTGCTGCTGTTGTAGCAGCCGTTGTTGCTGCTGTTGTAGCAGCCGTTGTTGCTGCTGTTGTGGCAGCTGTAGTTTCACCTGTTGTTGGGGCTGTTGTTGTATCTGTTGTTGCTACTGTTGTGGCTGCAGTTGTGGCTATTGTTGTTCTTGATGTTGTGGCTGCAGTGGTAGCTACTGTTGTTGGTTCTGTGGTGGCAGCTGTAGTGATGGCTGTTGTTGCTGCAGTTGTACCAGCTGTTGTAGCTGCTGTAGTGACAGCAGTTGTTGCTGTTGTATCAGCTGTTGTAGCTGCTGTTGTACCAGCGGGTGTTGCTGCTGTTGTAGCAGCCATTGTTGCTGCTGTAGTGGCAGCTGTAGTTTCACCTGTTGTTGGGGCTGTTGTTGTATCTGTTGTTGCTGCTGTTGTGGCTGCAATTGTGGCTATTGTTGTTATTTGTGTTGTGGCTGCAGTGGTAGCTACTGTTGTTGGTTCTGTAGTGGTAGCTATAGTGATGGCTGTTGTTGCTGCAGTTGTACCAGCCATTGAAGCTGCTGTAACTGCAGCAGTTTTTGCTGTTGTAGCAGCCATTGTTGCTGCTGTCGTAGCAGCCGTAGTTGCTGCTGTTGTAGCAGCCGTTGTTGCTGCTGTAGTGGCAGCTGTAGTTTCACCTGTTGTTGGGGCCGTTGTTGTATCTGTTGTTGCTGCTGTTGTGGCTGCAGTTGTGGCTATTGTTGTTTTTGCTGTTGTGGCTGCAGTGGTAGCCACTGTTGTTGGTTCTGTAGTGGCAGATCTAATGATGGCTGTTGTTGCTGCAGTTGTACCAGCTGTTGTAGCTGCTGTAGTGACAGCAGTTTTTGCTGTTGTATCAGCCGTTGTTGCTGCTGTTGTAGCAGCCGTTTTTGCTGCTGTTGTAGCAGCCGTTGTTGCTGCTGTAGTGGCAGCTGTAGATGCAGCTGTAGATTCACCTGTTGTTGGGGCTGTTGTTGTATCTGTTGTTGGTGCTGTTGTGGCTGCAGTTGTGGCTATTGTTGTTATTGCTGTTGTGGCTGCAGTGGTAGCTACTGTTGTTGGTTCTGTAGTGGCAACTGTAGTGATGGCTGTTGTTGCTGCAGTTGTACCAGCTGTTGTAGCTGCTGTAGTGACAGCAGTTGTTGCTGTTGTATCAGCCATAGTAGCTGCTGTTGTACCAGCGGTTGTTGCTGGGGTTGTAGCAGCCATTGTTGCTGCTGTTGTGGCAGCTGTAGTTTTACCTGTTGTTGGGGCTGTTGTTGTATCTGTTGTTGCTGCTGTTGTGGCTGCAGTTGTGGCTATTGTTGTTATTGCTGTTGTGGCTGCAGTGGTAGCTACTGTTGTTGGTTCTGTAGTGGTAGCTATAGTGATGGCTGTTGTTGCTGCAGTTGTACCAGCCATTGAAGCTGCTGTAACAGCAGCAGTTTTTGCTGTTGTAGCAGCCATTGTTGCTGCTGTTGTAGCAGCCGTTGTTGCTGCTGTTGTAGCAGCCGTTGTTGCTGCTGTTGTTGCAGCTGTAGTTTCACCTGTTGCTGGGGCTGTTGTTGTATCTGTTGTTGCTACTGTTGTGGCTGCAGTTGTGGCTATTGTTGTTCTTGATGTTGTGGCTGCAGTGGTAGCTACTGTTGTTGGTTCTGTAGTGGCAGCTGTAGTGATGGCTGTTGTTGCTGCAGTTGTACCAGCTGTTGTAGCTGCTGTAGTGACAGCAGTTGTTGCTGTTGTATCAGCTGTTGTAGCTGCTGTTGTACCAGCGGGTGTTGCTGCTGTTGTAGCAGCCATTGTTGCTGCTGTTGTGGCAGCTGTAGTTTCACCTGTTGTTGTATCTGTTGTTGCTGCTGTTGTGGCTGCAACTGTGGCTATTGTTGTTATTTGTGTTGTGGCTGCAGTGGTAGCTACTGTTGTTGGTTCTGTAGTGGTAGCTATAGTGATGGCTGTTGTTGCTGCAGTTGTACCAGCCATTGAAGCTGCTGTAACTACAGCAGTTTTTGCTGTTGTAGCAGCCATTGTTGCTGCTGTTGTAGCAGCCGTTGTTGCTGCTGTAGTGGCAGCTGTAGTTTCACCTGTTGTTGGGGCTGTTGTTGTATCTGTTGTTTCTGCTGTTGTGGCTGCAGTTGTGGCTATTGTTGTTTTTGCTGTTGTGGCTGCAGTGGTAGCTACTGTTGTTGGTTCTGTAGTGGCAGCTCTAGTGTTGGCTGTTGTTGCTGCAGTTGTACCAGCTGTTGTAGCTGCTGTAGTGACAGCAGTTGTTGCTGTTGTATCAGCAGTTGTTGCTGCTGTTGTAGCAGCCGTTTTTGCTGCTGTTGTAGCAGCCGTTGTTGCTGCTGTAGTGGCAGCTGTAGATTCACCTGTTGTTGGGGCTGTTGTTGTATCTGTTGTTGGTGCTGTTGTGGCTGCAGTTGTGGCTATTGTTGTTATTGCTGTTGTGGCTGCAGTGGTAGCTACTGTTGTTGGTTCTGTAGTGGCAACTGTAGTGATGGCTGTTGTTCCTGCAGTTGTACCAGCTGTTGTAGCTGCTGTAGTGACAGCAGTTGTTGCTGTTGTATCAGCCATAGTAGCTGCTGTTGTTCCAGCGGTTGTTGCTGGGGTTGTAGCAGCCATTGTTGCTGCTGTTGTGGCAGCTGTAGTTTCACCTGTTGTTGGGGCTGTTGTTGTATCTGTTGTTGCTGCTGTTGTGGCTGCAGTTGTGGCTATTGTTGTTATTGCTGTTGTGGCTGCAGTGGTAGCTACTGTTGTTGGTTCTGTAGTGGTAGCTATAGTAATGGCTGCTGTTGCTGCAGTTGTACCAGCCATTGAAGCTGCTGTAACAGCAGCAGTTTTTGCTGTTGTAGCAGCCATTGTTGCTACTGTTGTAGCAGCCGTTGTTGCTGTTGTAGTGGCAGCTGTAGTTTCACCTGTTGTTGGGGCTGTTGTTATATCTGTTGTTGCTGCTGTTGTGGCTGCAGTTGTGGCTATTGTTGTTATTGCTGTTGTGGCTGCAGTGGAAGCTACTGTTGTTGGTTCTGTAGTGGCAGCTGTAGTGATGGCTGTTGTTGCTGCAGTTGTACCAGCTGTTGTAGCTGCTGTAGTGACAGCAGTTGTTGCTGTTGTATCAGCCATTGTAGCTGCTGTTGTACCAGCGGTTGTTGCTGCTGTTGTAGCAGCCGTTGTTGCTGCTGTTGTGGCAGCTGTAGTTTCACCTGTTGTTGGGGCTGTTATTGTATCTGTTGTTGCTGCAGTTGTGGCTATTGTTGATATTGCTGTTGTGGCTGCAGTGGTAGCTACTGTTGTTGGTTTTGTAGTGGTAGCTCTAGTGATGGCTGTTGTTGCTGCAGTTGTACCAGCCATTGAAGCTGCTGTAACTGCAGCAGTTGTTGCTGTTGTAGCAGCCATTGTTGCTGCTGTTGTAGCAGCCGTTGTTGCTGCTGTTGTAGCAGCCGTTGTTGCTGCTGTAGTGGCAGCTGTAGTTTCACCTGTTGTTGGGGCTGTTGTAGTAGCTGTTGTGGCTGCAGTTGTGGCTATTGTTGTTCTTGATGTTGTGGCTGCAGTGGTAGCTACTGTTGTTGGTTCTGTAGTGGCAGCTGTAGTGATGGCTGTTGTTGCTGCAGTTGTACCAACTGTTGTAGCTGCTGTAGTGACAGCAGTTGTTGCTGTTGTATCAGCTGTTGTAGCTGCTGTTGTACCAGCGGGTGTTGCTGCTGTTGTAGCAGCCATTGTTGCTGCTGTTGTGGCAGCTGAAGTTTCACCTGTTGTTGGGGCTGTTGTTGTATCTGTTGTTGCTGCTGCTGTGGCTGCAATTGTGGCTATTTTTGTTATTTGTGTTGTGGCTGCAGTGGTAGCTACTGTTGTTGGTTCTGTAGTGGTAGCTATAGTGATGGCTGTTGTTGCTGCAGTTGTACCAGCTGTTGTAGCTCCTGTAGTGACAGCGGTTGTTGCTGTTGTATCAGCCGATGTGGCTGCTATTGTAGCAGCCGTTGTTGCTGCTGTTGTAGCAGCCATTGTTGCTGCTGTTGTGGCAGCTGTAGTTTCACCTGTTGTTGGGGCTGTTGTTGTATCTGTTGTTGCTGCTGTTGTGGCTGCAGTTGTGGCTATTGTTGTTATTGCTGTTGTGGCTGCAGTGGTAGCTACTGTTGTTGGTTCTGTAGTGGTAGCTATAGTGATGGCTGTTGTTGCTGCAGTTGTACCCGCCATTGAAGCTGCTGTAACAGCAGCAGTTTTTGCTGTTGTAGCAGCCATTGTTGCTGCTGTTGTAGCAGCCGTTGTTGCTGCTGTTGTAGCAGCCGTTGTTGCTGCTGTTGTGGCAGCTGTAGTTTCACCTGTTGTTGGGGCTGTTGTTGTATCTGTTGTTGCTACTGTTGTGGCTGCAGTTGTGGCTATTGTTGTTCTTGATGTTGTGGCTGCAGTGGTAGCTACTGTTGTTGGTTCTGTGGTGGCAGCTGTAGTGATGGCTGTTGTTGCTGCAGTTGTACCAGCTGTTGTAGCTGCTGTAGTGACAGCAGTTGTTGCTGTTGTATCAGGTGTTGTAGCTGCTGTTGTACCAGCGGGTATTGCTGCTGTTGTAGCAGCCATTGTTGCTGCTGTAGTGGCAGCTGTAGTTTCACCTGTTGTTGGGGCTGTTGTTGTATCTGTTGTTGCTGCTGTTGTGGCTGCAATTGTGGCTATTGTTGTTATTTGTGTTGTGGCTGCAGTGGTAGCTACTGTTGTTGGTTCTGTAGTGGTAGCTATAGTGATGGCTGTTGTTGCTGCAGTTGTACCAGCCATTGAAGCTGCTGTAACTGCAGCAGTTTTTGCTGTTGTAGCAGCCATTGTTGCTGCTGTCGTAGCAGCCGTAGTTGCTGCTGTTGTAGCAGCCGTTGTTGCTGCTGTAGTGGCAGCTGTAGTTTCACCTGTTGTTGGGGCCGTTGTTGTATCTGTTGTTGCTGCTGTTGTGGCTGCAGTTGTGGCTATTGTTGTTTTTGCTGTTGTGGCTGCAGTGGTAGCCACTGTTGTTGGTTCTGTAGTGGCAGCTCTAATGATGGCTGTTGTTGCTGCAGTTGTACCAGCTGTTGTAGCTGCTGTAGTGACAGCAGTTTTTGCTGTTGTATCAGCCGTTGTTGCTGCTGTTGTAGCAGCCGTTTTTGCTGCTGTTGTAGCAGCCGTTGTTGCTGCTGTAGTGGCAGCTGTAGATGCAGCTGTAGATTCACCTGTTGTTGGGGCTGTTGTTGTATCTGTTGTTGGTGCTGTTGTGGCTGCAGTTGTGGCTATTGTTGTTATTGCTGTTGTGGCTGCAGTGGTAGCTACTGTTGTTGGTTCTGTAGTGGCAACTGTAGTGATGGCTGTTGTTGCTGCAGTTGTACCAGCTGTTGTAGCTGCTGTAGTGACAGCAGTTGTTGCTGTTGTATCAGCCATAGTAGCTGCTGTTGTACCAGCGGTTGTTGCTGGGGTTGTAGCAGCCATTGTTGCTGCTGTTGTGGCAGCTGTAGTTTTACCTGTTGTTGGGGCTGTTGTTGTATCTGTTGTTGCTGCTGTTGTGGCTGCAGTTGTGGCTATTGTTGTTATTGCTGTTGTGGCTGCAGTGGTAGCTACTGTTGTTGGTTCTGTAGTGGTAGCTATAGTGATGGCTGTTGTTGCTGCAGTTGTACCAGCCATTGAAGCTGCTGTAACAGCAGCAGTTTTTGCTGTTGTAGCAGCCATTGTTGCTGCTGTTGTAGCAGCCGTTGTTGCTGCTGTTGTAGCAGCCGTTGTTGCAGCTGTTGTTGCAGCTGTAGTTTCACCTGTTGCTGGGGCTGTTGTTGTATCTGTTGTTGCTACTGTTGTGGCTGCAGTTGTGGCTATTGTTGTTCTTGATGTTGTGGCTGCAGTGGTAGCTACTGTTGTTGGTTCTGTAGTGGCAGCTGTAGTGATGGCTGTTGTTGCTGCAGTTGTACCAGCTGTTGTAGCTGCTGTAGTGACAGCAGTTGTTGCTGTTGTATCAGCTGTTGTAGCTGCTGTTGTACCAGCGGGTGTTGCTGCTGTTGTAGCAGCCATTGTTGCTGCTGTTGTGGCAGCTGTAGTTTCACCTGTTGTTGTATCTGTTGTTGCTGCTGTTGTGGCTGCAACTGTGGCTATTGTTGTTATTTGTGTTGTGGCTGCAGTGGTAGCTACTGTTGTTGGTTCTGTAGTGGTAGCTATAGTGATGGCTGTTGTTGCTGCAGTTGTACCAGCCATTGAAGCTGCTGTAACTACAGCAGTTTTTGCTGTTGTAGCAGCCATTGTTGCTGCTGTTGTAGCAGCCGTTGTTGCTGCTGTAGTGGCAGCTGTAGTTTCACCTGTTGTTGGGGCTGTTGTTGTATCTGTTGTTTCTGCTGTTGTGGCTGCAGTTGTGGCTATTGTTGTTTTTGCTGTTGTGGCTGCAGTGGTAGCTACTGTTGTTGGTTCTGTAGTGGCAGCTCTAGTGTTGGCTGTTGTTGCTGCAGTTGTACCAGCTGTTGTAGCTGCTGTAGTGACAGCAGTTGTTGCTGTTGTATCAGCAGTTGTTGCTGCTGTTGTAGCAGCCGTTTTTGCTGCTGTTGTAGCAGCCGTTGTTGCTGCTGTAGTGGCAGCTGTAGATTCACCTGTTGTTGGGGCTGTTGTTGTATCTGTTGTTGGTGCTGTTGTGGCTGCAGTTGTGGCTATTGTTGTTATTGCTGTTGTGGCTGCAGTGGTAGCTACTGTTGTTGGTTCTGTAGTGGCAACTGTAGTGATGGCTGTTGTTCCTGCAGTTGTACCAGCTGTTGTAGCTGCTGTAGTGACAGCAGTTGTTGCTGTTGTATCAGCCATAGTAGCTGCTGTTGTTCCAGCGGTTGTTGCTGGGGTTGTAGCAGCCATTGTTGCTGCTGTTGTGGCAGCTGTAGTTTCACCTGTTGTTGGGGCTGTTGTTGTATCTGTTGTTGCTGCTGTTGTGGCTGCAGTTGTGGCTATTGTTGTTATTGCTGTTGTGGCTGCAGTGGTAGCTACTGTTGTTGGTTCTGTAGTGGTAGCTATAGTAATGGCTGCTGTTGCTGCAGTTGTACCAGCCATTGAAGCTGCTGTAACAGCAGCAGTTTTTGCTGTTGTAGCAGCCATTGTTGCTGCTGTTGTAG
Organism: Lissotriton helveticus; assembly: GCF_964261635.1. Classification (NCBI taxonomy): domain Eukaryota; kingdom Metazoa; phylum Chordata; class Amphibia; order Caudata; family Salamandridae; genus Lissotriton; species Lissotriton helveticus. Next base: position 69,213,816 of record NC_136065.1, read on the forward strand.
CAGCCGTTGTTGCTGCTGTTGTAGCAGCCGTTGTTGCTGCTGTTGTGGCAGCTGTAGTTTCACCTGTTGTTGGGGCTGTTGTTGTATCTGTTGTTGCTACTGTTGTGGCTGCAGTTGTGGCTATTGTTGTTCTTGATGTTGTGGCTGCAGTGGTAGCTACTGTTGTTGGTTCTGTAGTGGCAGCTGTAGTGATGGCTGTTGTTGCTGCAGTTGTACCACCTGTTGTAGCAGCTGTAGTGACAGCAGTTGTTGCTGTTGTATCAGCTGTTGTAGCTGCTGTTGTACCAGCGAGTATTGCTGCTGTTGTAGCAGCCATTGTTGCTGCTGTTGTGGCAGCTGTAGTTTCACCTGTTGTTGGGGTTGTTGTTGTATCTGTTGTTGCTGCTGTTGTGGCTGCAATTGTGGCTATTGTTGTTAGTTGTGTTGTGGCTGCAGTGGTAGCTACTGTTGTTGGTTCTGTAGTGGTAGCTATAGTGATGGCTGTTGTTGCTGCAGTTGTACCAGCCATTGAAGCTGCTGTAACTGCAGCAGTTTTTGCTTTTGTAGCAGCCATTGTTGCTGCTGTTGTAGCTGCCGTTGTTGCTGCTGTTGTAGCAGCCGTTGTTGCTGCTGTTGTGGCAGCTGTAGTTTCACCTGTTGCTGGGGCTGTTGTTGTATCTGTTTTTGCTGCTGTTGTGGCTGCAGTTGTGGCTATTGTTGTTTTTGCTGTTGTGGCTGCAGTGGTAGCTACTGTTGTTGGTTCTGTAGTGGCAGCTCTAGTGATGGCTGTTGTTGCTGCAGTTGTACCAGCTGTTGTAGCTGCTGTAGTGACAGCAGTTGTTGCTGTTGTAGCAGCCGTTGTTGCTGCTGTTGTAGCAGCCGTTGTTGCTGCTGTTGTAGCAGCCGTTGTTGCTGCTGTAGTGGCAGCTGTAGATTCACCTGTTGTTGGGGCTGTTGTTGTATCTGTTGTGGCTGCAGTTGTGGCTATTGTTGTTATTGCTGTTGTGGCTGCAGTGGTAGCTACTGTTGTTGCCTCTGTAGTGGCAGCTGTACTGATGGCTGTTGTTGCTGCAGTTGTGCCAGCCATTGTTGCTGCTGTAATGGCAGCAGTTTTTGCTGTCGTAGCAGCCATTGTTGCTGCTGTTGTAGCAGCCGTTGTTGCTGCTGTTGTAGCAGCCGTTGTTGCTGCTGTTGTGGCAGCTGTAGTTTCACCTGTTGTTGGGGCTGTTGTTGTATCTGTTGTTGCTACTGTTGTGGCTGCAGTTGTGGCTATTGTTGTTATTGCTGTTGTGGCTGCAGTGGTAGCTACTGTTGTTGGTTCTGTAGTGGCAGCTGTAGTGATGGCTGTTGTTGCTGCAGTTGTACCAGCTGTTGTAGCTGCTGTAGTGACAGCAGTTGTTGCTGTTGTATCAGCCGTTGTTGCTGCTATTGTACCAGCGGTTGTTCCTACTGTTGTAGCAGCCGTTGTTGCTGCTGTTGTGGCAGCTGTAGTTTCACCTGTTGTTGGGGCTGTTGTTATATCTGTTGTTGCTGCTGTTGTGGCTGCAGTTGTTGCTATTGTTGTTATTGCTGTTGTGGCTGCAGTGGTAGCTACTGTTGTTGGTTCTGTAGTGGCAGCTGTAGTGATGGCTGTTGTTGCTGCAGTTGTACCAGCAATTGTAGCTGCAGTAATGGCAGCAGTTTTTGCTGTTGTAGCAGCCATTGTTGCTGCTGTTGTAGCAGATGTTGTTGCTGCTGTTGTAGCAGCCGTTGTTGCTATTGTAGTGGCAGCTGTAGTTTCACCTGTTGTTGGGGCTGTTGTTGTATCTGTTGTTGCTGCTGTTGTGGCTGCAGTTGTGGCTATTGTTGTTATTGCTGTTGTGGTTGCAGTGGTAGCTACTGTTGTTGGTTCTGTAGTGGCAGCTGTAGTGATGGCTGTTGTTGCTGCAGTTGTACCAGCTGTTGTAGCTGCTGTAGTGACAGCAGTTGTTGCTGTTGTATCAGCCGTTGTTGCTGCTGTTGTACCAGCGGTTGTTGCTGCTGTTGTAGCAGCCGTTGTTGCTGCTGTTTTGGCAGCTGTAGTTTCACCTGTTGTTGGGGCTGTTGTTATATCTGTTGTTGCTGCTGTTGTGGCTGCAGTTGTTGCTATTGTTGTTATTGCTGTTGTGGCTGCAGTGGTAGCTACTGTTGTTGGTTCTGTAGTGGCAGCTGTAGTGATGGCTGTTGTTGCTGCAGTTGTACCAGCAATTGTAGCTGCAGTAATGGCAGCAGTTTTTGCTGTTGTAGCAGCCATTGTTGCTGCTGTTGTAGCAGATGTTGTTGCTGCTGTTGTAGCAGCCGTTGTTGCTATTGTAGTGGCAGCTGTAGTTTCACCTGTTGTTGGGGCTGTTGTTGTATCTGTTGTTGCTGCTGTTGTGGCTGCAGTTGTGGCTATTGTTGTTATTGCTGTTGTGGTTGCAGTGGTAGCTACTGTTGTTGGTTCTGTAGTGGCAGCTGTAGTGATGGCTGTTGTTGCTGCAGTTGTACCAGCTGTTGTAGCTGCTGTAGTGACAGCAGTTGTTGCTGTTGTATCAGCCGTTGTTGCTGCTGTTGTACCAGCGGTTGTTGCTGCTGTTGTAGCAGCCGTTGTTGCTGCTGTTTTGGCAGCTGTAGTTTCACCTGTTGTTGGGGCTGTTGTTGTATCTGTTGTTGCTGCTGTTGTGGCTGCAGTTGTGGCTATTGTTGTTATTGCTGTTGTGGCTGCAGTGGTAGCTGCTGTTGTTGGTTCTGTAGTGGCAGCTGTAGTGATGGCTGTTGTTGCTGCAGTTGTACCAGCTGTTGTAGCTGCTGTAGTGACAGCACTAGTTTTTGTTGTAGTAGCCGTTGTTGCTGCTGTTGTACCAGTGGTTGTTTCTGCTGTTGTAGCAGCTGTTGTGGCAGCTGTAGTTTCACCTGTTGTTCGGGCTGTTGTTGTATCTGTTGTTGCTGCTGTTGTGGCTGCAGTTGTTGCTATTGTTGTTATTGCTGTTGTGGCTGCAGTGGTAGCTACTGTTGTTGGTTCTCTAGTGGCAGCTGTAGTGATGGCTGTTATTGCTACAGTTGTACCAGCTGTTGTAGCTGCTGTAGTGACAGCAGTTGTTGCTGTTGTATCAGCCGTTGTTGCTGCTGTTGTAGCAGCCGTTGTTGCTGCTGTTGTAGCAGCCGTTGTTGCTGCTGTAGTGGTAGCTGTAGTTTCACCTGTTGTCGGCGCTGTTGTTGTATCTGTTGTTGCTGCTGTTGTGGCTGCAGTTGTGGCTATTGTTGTTATTGCTGTAGTGGCTGCAGTGGTAGATACTGTTGTTGCTTCTGTAGTGGCAGCTGTACTGATGGCTGTTGTTGCTGCAGTTGTACCAGCTGTTGTAGCTGCTGTAGTGACAGCAGTTGTTGCTGTTGTAGTAGCCGTTGTTGCTGCTGTTGTACCAGTGGTTGTTTCTGCTGTTGTAGCAGCTGTTGTTGCTGCTGTTGTGGCAGCTGTAGTTTCACCTGTTGTTGGGGCTGTTGTTGTATCTGTTGTTGCTACTGTTGTGGCTGCAGTTGTTGCTATTGTTGTTATTGCTGTTGTGGCTGCAGTGGTAGCTACTGTTGTTGGTTCTCTAGTGGCAGCTGAAGTGATGGCTGTTATTGCTACAGTTGTACCAGCTGTTGTAGCTGCTGTAGGGACAGCAGTTGTTGCTGTTGTATCAGCCGTTGTTGCTGCTGTTGTAGCAGCAGTAGTTGCTGATATAGTGGCAGCTGTAGTTTCACCTGTTGTTGGCGCTGTTGTTGTATCTGTTGTTGCTGCTGTTGTGGCTGCAGTTGTGGCTATTGTTGTTATTGCTGTTGTGGCTGCAGTGGTAGCTACTGTTGTTGCTTCTGTAGTGGCAGCTGTACTGATGGCTGTTGTTGCTGCAGTTGTACCAGCCATTGTAGCTGCTGTAATGGCAGCAGTTTTTGCTGTTGTAGCAGCCATTGTTGCTGCTGTTGTAGCAGCCGTTGTTGCTGCTGTTGTGGCAGATGTAGTTTCACCTGTTGTTGGGGCTGTTGTTGTATCTGTTGTTGCTACTGTTGTTGCTGCAGTTGTGGCTATTGTTGTTCTTGCTGTTGTGGCTGCAGTGGTAGCTACTGTTGTTGGTTCTGTAGTGGCAGCTGTAGTGATGGCTGTTGTTGCTGCAGTTGTACCAGCTGTTGTAGCTGCTGTAGTGACAGCAGTTGTTGCTGTTGTATCAGCGGTTGCTGCTGCTGTTGTAGCAGCCGTTGTTGCTGCTGTTGTAGCAGCCGTTGTTGCTGCTGTAGTGGCAGCTGTAGTTTCACCTGTTGTTGGGGCTGTTGTTGTATCTGTTGTTGCTGTTGTTGTGGCTGCAGTTGTGGCTATTGGTGTTATTGCTGTTGTGGCTGCATTGGTAGCTACTGTTGTTGGTTCTGTAGAGGCAGCTGTAGTGATGGCTGTTGTTGCTGCAGTTGTACCAGCTGTTGTAGCTGCTGTAGTGACAGCAGTTGTTGCTGTTGTATCAGCGGTTGCTACTGCTGTTGTAGCAGCCGTTGTTGCTGCTGTTGTAGCAGCCATTGTTGCTGCTGTTGTGACAGCCTCACCTGTGGTTGGGGCTGTTGTTGTATCTGTTGTTGCTGCTGTTGTGGCTGCAGTTGTGGCTATTGTTGTTTTTGCTTTTGTGGCTGCAGTGGTAGCTACTGTTGTTGGTTCTGTAGTGGCAGCTCTAGTGATGGCTGTTGTTGCTACAGTTGTACCAGCATTTGTAGCTGCTGTAGTGACAGCAGTTGTTGCTGTTGTATCAGCCGTTGTTGCTGCTGTTGTACCAGCGGTTGTTGCTGCTGTTGTAGCAGCCGTTGTTGCTGCTGTTGTGGCAGCTGTAGTTTCACCTGTTGTTGCGGCTGTTGTTGTATCTGTTGTTGCTGCTGTTGTGGCTGCAGTTGTGGCTATTGTTGTTATTGCTGTTGTGGTTGCAGTGGTAGCTACTGTTGTTGGTTCTGTAGTGGCAGCTGTAGTGATGGCTGTTGTTGCTGCAGTTGTACCAGCTGTTGTAGCTGCTGTAGTGACAGCAGTTGTTGCTGTTGTATCAGCCGTTGTACCAGCGGTTGTTGCTGCTGTTGTAGCAGCCGTTGTTGCTGCTGTTTTGGCAGCTGTAGTTTCACCTGTTGTTGGGGCTGTTGTTGTGTCTGTTGTTGCTGCAGTTGTGGCTATTGTTGTTATTGCTGTTGTGGCTGCAGTGGTAGCTGCTGTTGTTGGTTCTGTAGTGGCAGCTGTAGTGATGGCTGTTGTTGCTGCAGTTGTACCAGCTGTTGTAGCTGCTGTAGTGACAGCAGGTGTTGTTGTTGTAGTAGCCGTTGTTGCTGCTGTTGTACCAGTGGTTGTTTCTGCTGTTGTAGCAGCTGTTGTTGCTGCTGTTGTGGCAGCTGTAGTTTCACCTGTTGTTGGGGCTGTTGTTGTATCTGTTGTTGCTACTGTTGTGGCTGCAGTTGTTGCTATTGTTGTTATTGCTGTTGTGGCTGCAGTGGTAGCTACTGTTGTTGGTTCTCTAGTGGCAGCTGTAGTGATGGCTGTTATTGCTACAGTTGTACCAGCTGTTGTAGCTGCTGTAGTGACAGCAGTTGTTGCTGTTGTATCAGCCGTTGTTGCTGCTGTTGTAGCAGCCGTTGTTGCTGCTGTAGTGGCAGCTGTAGTTTCACCTGTTGTTGGCGCTGTTGTTGTATCTGTTGTTGCTGCTGTTGTGGCTGCAGTTGTTGCTATTGTTGTTATTGCTGTTGTGGCTGCAGTGGTAGCTACTGTTGTTGGTTCTGTAGTGGCAGCTGTAGTGATGGCTGTTGTTGCTGCAGTTGTACCAGCTGTTGTAGCTGCTGTAGTGACAGCAGTTGTTGCTGTTGTATCAGCGGTTGCTGCTGCTGTTGTAGCAGCCGTTGTTGCTGCTGTTGTAGCAGCCGTTGTTGCTGCTGTAGTGGCAGCTGTAGTTTCACCTGTTGTTGGGGCTGTTGTTGTATCTGTTGTTGCTGTTGTTGTGGCTGCAGTTGTAGCTATTGGTGTTATTGCTGTTGTGGCTGCATTGGTAGCTACTGTTGTTGGTTCTGTAGAGGCAGCTGTAGTGATGGCTGTTGTTGCTGCAGTTGTACCAGCTGTTGTAGCTGCTGTAGTGACAGCAGTTGTTGCTGTTGTATCAGCGGTTGCTGCTGCTGTTGTAGCAGCCGTTGTTGATGCTGTTGTAGCAGCCGTTGTTGCTGCTGTTGTGACAGCCTCACCTGTTGTTGGGGCTGTTGTTGTATCTGTTGTTGCTGCTGTTGTGGCTGCAGTTGTGGCTATTGTTGTTTTTGCTGTTGTGGCTGCAGTGGTAGCTACTGTTGTTGGTTCTGTAGTGGCAGCTCTAGTGATGGCTGTTGTTGCTACAGTTGTACCAGCATTTGTAGCTGCTGTAGTGACAGCAGTTGTTGCTGTTGTATCAGCCGTTGTTGCTGCTGTTGTACCAGAGGTTGTTGCTGCTGTTGTAGCAGCCGTTGTTGCTGCTGTTGTGGCAGCTGTAGTTTCACCTGTTGTTGCGGCTGTTGTTGTATCTGTTGTTGCTGCTGTTGTGGCTGCAGTTGTGGCTATTGTTGTTATTGCTGTTGTGGTTGCAGTGGTAGCTACTGTTGTTGGTTCTGTAGTGGCAGCTGTAGTGATGGCTGTTGTTGCTGCAGTTGTACCAGCTGTTGTAGCTGCTGTAGTGACAGCAGTTGTTGCTGTTGTATCAGCCGTTGTTGCTGCTGTTGTACCAGCGGTTGTTGCTGCTGTTGTAGCAGCCGTTGTTGCTGCTGTTTTGGCAGCTGTACTTTCACCTGTTGTTGGGGCTGTTGTTGTATCTGTTGTTGCTGCTGTTGTGGATGCAGTTGTGGCTAGTGTTGTTATTGCTGTTGTGGCTGCAGTGGTAGCTGCTGTTGTTGGTTCTGTAGTGGCAGCTGTAGTGATGGCTGTTGTTGCTGCAGTTGTACCAGCTGTTGTAGCTGCTGTAGTGACAGCACTTGCTGTTGTTGTAGTAGCCGTTGTTGCTGCTGTTGTACCAGTGGTTGTTTCTGCTGTTGTAGCAGCTGTTGTTGCTGCTGTTGTGGCAGCTGTAGTTTCACCTGTTGTTCGGGCTGTTGTTGTATCTGTTGTTGCTGCTGTTGTGGCTGCAGTTGTTGCTATTGTTGTTATTGCTGCTGTTGTTGGTTCTGTAGTGGCAGCTGTAGTGATGGCTGTTGTTGCTGCAGTTGTACCAGCTGTTGTAGCTGCTGTTGTGGCAGCTGTAGTTTCACCTGTTGTTCGGGCTGTTGTTGTATCTGTTGTTGCTGCTGTTGTGGCTGCAGTTGTTGCTATTGTTGTTATTGCTGTTGTGGCTGCAGTGGTAGCTACTGTTGTTGGTTCTCTAGTGGCAGCTGTAGTGATGGCTGTTATTGCTACAGTTGTACCAGCTGTTGTAGCTGCTGTAGTGACAGCAGTTGTTGCTGTTGTATCAGCCGTTGTTGCTGCTGTTGTAGCAGCCGTTGTTGCTGCTGTTGTAGCAGCCGTTGTTGCTGCTGTAGTGGCAGCTGTAGTTTCACCTGTTGTCGGCGCTGTCGTTGTATCTGTTGTTGCTGCTGTTGTGGCTGCAGTTGTGGCTATTGTTGTTATTGCTGTAGTGGCTGCAGTGGTAGATACTGTTGTTGCTTCTGTAGTGGCAGCTGTACTGATGGCTGTTGTTACTGCGGTTGTACCAGCTGTTGTTGCTGCTGTTGTGGCAGCTGTAGTTTCACCTGTTGTTGCGGCTGTTGTTGTATCTGTTGTTGCTGCTGTTGTGGCTGCAGTTGTGGCTATTGTTGTTATTGCTGTTGTGGTTGCAGTGGTAGCTACTGTTGTTGGTTCTGTAGTGGCAGCTGTAGTGATGGCTGTTGTTGCTGCAGTTGTACCAGCTGTTGTAGCTGCTGTAGTGACAGCAGTTGTTGCTGTTGTATCAGCCGTTGTACCAGCGGTTGTTGCTGCTGTTGTAGCAGCCGTTGTTGCTGCTGTTTTGGCAGCTGTAGTTTCACCTGTTGTTGGGGCTGTTGTTGTATCTGTTGTTGCTGCTGTTGTAGCTGCAGTTGTGGCTATTGTTGTTATTGCTGTTGTGGCTGCAGTGGTAGCTGCTGTTGTTGGTTCTGTAGTGGCAGCTGTAGTGATGGCTGTTGTTGCTGCAGTTGTACCAGCTGTTGTAGCTGCTGTAGTGACAGCAGGTGTTGTTGATGTAGTAGCCGTTGTTGCTGCTGTTGTACCAGTGGTTGTTTCTGCTGTTGTAGCAGCTGTTGTGGCAGCTGTAGTTTCACCTGTTGTTGGGGCTGTTGTTGTATCTGTTGTTGCTACTGTTGTGGCTGCAGTTGTTGCTATTGTTGTTATTGCTGTTGTGGCTGCAGTGGTAGCTACTGTTGTTGGTTCTCTAGTGGCAGCTGTAGTGATGGCTGTTATTGCTACAGTTGTACCAGCTGTTGTAGCTGCTGTAGTGACAGCAGTTGTTGCTGTTGTATCAGCCGTTGTTGCTGCTGTTGTAGCAGCCGTTGTTGCTGCTGTAGTGGCAGCTGTAGTTTCACCTGTTGTTGGCGCTGTTGTTGTATCTGTTGTTGCTGCTGTTGTGGCTACAGTTGTTGCTATTGTTGTTATTGCTGTTGTGGCTGCAGTGGTAGCTACTGTTGTTGGTTCTGTAGTGGCAGCTGTAGTGATGGCTGTTGTTGCTGCAGTTGTACCAGCAATTGTAGCTGCAGTAATGGCAGCAGTTTTTGCTGTTGTAGCAGCCATTGTTGCTGCTGTTGTAGCAGCCGTTGTTGCTGCTGTTGTAGCAGCCGTTGTTGCTATTGTAGTGGCAGCTGTAGTTTCACCTGTTGTTGGGGCTGTTGTTGTATCTGTTGTTGCTGCTGTTGTGGCTGCAGTTGTGGCTATTGTTGTTATTGCTGTTGTGGTTGCAGTGGTAGCTACTGTTGTTGGTTCTGTAGTGGCAGCTGTAGTGATGGCTGTTGTTGCTGCAGTTGTACCAGCTGTTGTAGCTGCTGTAGTGACAGCAGTTGTTGCTGTTGTATCAGCCGTTGTTGCTGCTGTTGTACCAGCGGTTGTTGCTGCTGTTGTAGCAGCCGTTGTTGCTGCTGTTTTGGCAGCTGTAGTTTCACCTGTTGTTGGGGCTGTTGTTGTATCTGTTGTTGCTGCTGTTGTGGCTAGTGTTGTTATTGCTGTTGTGGCTGCAGTGGTAGCTGCTGTTGTTGGTTCTGTAGTGGCAGCTGTAGTGATGGCTGTTGTTGCTGCAGTTGTACCAGCTGTTGTAGCTGCTGTAGTGACAGCACTTGTTGTTGTTGTAGTAGCCGTTGTTGCTGCTGTTGTACCAGTGGTTGTTTCTGCTGTTGTAGCAGCTGTTGTTGCTGCTGTTGTGGCAGCTGTAGTTTCACCTGTTGTTCGTGCTGTTGTTGTATCTGTTGTTGCTGCTGTTGTGGCTGCAGTTGTTGCTATTGTTGTTATTGCTGTTGTGGCTGCAGTGGTAGCTACTGTTGTTGGTTCTCTAGTGGCAGCTGTAGTGATGGCTGTTATTGCTACAGTTGTACCAGCTGTTGTAGCTGCTGTAGTGACAGCAGTTGTTGCTGTTGTATCAGCCGTTGTTGCTGCTGTTGTAGCAGCCGTTGTTGCTGCTGTTGTAGCAGCCGTTGTTGCTGCTGTAGTGGCAGCTGTAGTTTCACCTGTTGTCGGCGCTGTCGTTGTATCTGTTGTTGCTGCTGTTGTGGCTGCAGTTGTGGCTATTGTTGTTATTGCTGTAGTGGCTGCAGTGGTAGATACTGTTGTTGCTTCTGTAGTGGCAGCTGTACTGATGGCTGTTGTTGCTGCGGTTGTACCAGCTGTTGTAGCTGCTGTAGTGACAGCAGTTGTTGCTGTTGTAGTAGCCGTTGTTGCTGCTGTTGTACCAGTAGTTGTTTCTGCTGTTGTAGCAGCTGTTGTTGCTGCTGTTGTGGCAGCTGTAGTTTCACCTGTTGTTGGGGCTGTTGTTGTATCTGTTGTTGCTACTGTTGTGGCTGCAGTTGTTGCTATTGTTGTTATTGCTGTTGTGGCCGCAGTGGTAGCTACTGTTGTTGGTTCTCTAGTGGCAGCTGTAGTGATGGCTGTTATTGCTACAGTTGTACCAGCTGTTGTAGCTGCTGTAGGGACAGCAGTTGTTGCTGTTGTATCAGCCGTTGTTGCTGCTGTTGTAGCAGCCGTAGTTGCTGCTACAGTGGCAGCTGTAGTTTCACCTGTTGTTGGCGCTGTTGTTGTATCTGTTGTTGCTGCTGTTGTGGCTGCAGTTGTGGCTATTGTTGTTATTGCTGTTGTGGCTGCAGTGGTAGCTACTGTTGTTGCTTCTGTAGTGGCAGCTGTACTGATGGCTGTTGTTGCTGCAGTTGTACCAGCCATTGTAGCTGCTGTAATGGCAGCAGTTTTTGCTGTTGTAGCAGCCATTGTTGCTGCTGTTGTAGCAGCCGTTTTTGCTGCTGTTGTAGCAGCCGTTGTTGCTGCTGTAGTGGCAGCTGTAGATGCAGCTGTAGATTCACCTGTTGTTGGGGCTGTTGTTGTATCTGTTGTTGGTGCTGTTGTGGCTGAAGTTGTGGCTATTGTTGTTATTGCTGTTGTGGCTGCAGTGGTAGCTACTGTTGTTGGTTCTGTAGTGGCAACTGTAGTGATGGCTGTTGTTGCTGCAGTTGTACCAGCTGTTGCAGCTGCTGTAGTGACAGCAGTTGTTGCTGTTGTATCAGCCATAGTAGCTGCTGTTGTACCAGCGGTTGTTGCTGGGGTTGTAGCAGCCATTGTTGCTGCTGTTTTGGCAGCTGTAGTTTCACCTGTTGTTGGGGCTGTTGTTGTATCTGTTGTTGCTGCTGTTGTGGCTGCAGTTGTGGCTATTGATGTTATTGCTGTTGTGGTTGCAGTGGTAGCTACTGTTGTTGGTTCTGTAGTGGCAGCTGTAGTGATGGCTGTTGTTGCTGCAGTTGTACCAGCTGTTGTAGCTGCTGTAGTGACAGCAGTTGTTGCTGTTGTATCAGCCGTTGTTGCTGCTGTTGTACCAGCGGTTGTTGCTGCTGTTGTAGCAGCCGTTGTTGCTGCTGTTTTGGCAGCTGTAGTTTCACCTGTTGTTGGGGCAGTTGTTGTATCTGTTGTTGCTGCTGTTGTGGCTGCAGTTGTGGCTATTGTTGTTATTGCTGTTGTGGCTGCAGTGGTAGCCGCTGTTGTTGGTTCTGTAGTGGCAGCTGTAGTGATGGCTGTTGTTGCTGCAGTTGTACCAGCTGTTGTAGCTGCTGTAGTGACAGCACTTGTTGTTGTTGTAGTAGCCGTTGTTGCTGCTGTTCTACCAGTGGTTGTTTCTGCTGTTGTAGCAGCTGTTGTTGCTGCTGTTGTGGCAGCTGTAGTTTCACCTGTTGTTCGGGCTGTTGTTGTATCTGTTGTTGCTGCTGTTGTGGCTGCAGTTGTTGCTATTGTTGTTATTGCTGTTGTGGCTGTAGTGGTAGCTACTGTTGTTGGTTCTCTAGTGGCAGCTGTAGTGATGGCTGTTATTGCTACAGTTGTACCAGCTGTTGTAGCTGCTGTAGTGACAGCAGTTGTTGCTGTTGTATCAGCCGTTGTTGCTGCTGTTGTAGCAGCCGTTGTTGCTGCTGTTGAAGCAGCCGTTGTTGCTGCTGTAGTGGCTGCAGTTGTGGCTATTGTTGTTATTGCTGTAGTGGCTGCAGTGGTAGATACTGTTGTTGCTTCTGTAGTGGCAGCTGTACTGATGGCTGTTGTTGCTGCAGTTGTACCAGCTGTTGTAGCTGCTGTAGTGACAGCAGTTGTTGCTGTTGTAGTAGCCGTTGTTGCTGCTGTTGTACCAGTCGTTGTTTCTGCTGTTGTAGCAGCTGTTGTTGCTGCTGTTGTGGCAGCTGTAGTTTCACCTGTTGTTGGGGCTGTTGTTGTATCTGTTGTTGCTACTGTTGTGGCTGCAGTTGTTGCTATTGTTGTTATTGCTGTTGTGGCTGCAGTGGTAGCTACTGTTGTTGGTTCTCTAGTGGCAGCTGTAGTGATGGCTGTTATTGCTACAGTTGTACCAGCTGTTGTAGCTGCTGTAGGGACAGCAGTTGTTGCTGTTGTATCAGCTGTTGTTGCTGCTGTTGTAGCAGCCGTAGTTGCTGCTACAGTGGCAGCTGTAGTTTCACCTGTTGTTGGCGCTGTTGTTGTATTTGTTGTTGCTGCTGTTGTGGCTGCAGTTGTGGCTATTGTTGTTATTGCTGTTGTGGCTGCAGTGGTAGCTACTGTTGTTGCTTCTGTAGTGGCAGCTGTACTGATGGCTGTTGTTGCTGCAGTTGTACCAGCCATTGTAGCTGCTGTAATGGCAGCAGTTTTTGCTGTTATAGCAGCCATTGTTGCTGCTGTTGTAGCAGCCGTTGTTGCTGCTGTTGTAGCAGCCGTTGTTACTGCTGTTGTGGCTGCTGTAGTTTCACCTGTTGTTGGGGCTGTTGTTGTATCTGTTGTTGCTACTGTTGTTGCTGCAGTTGTGGCTATTGTTGTTCTTGCTGTTGTGGCTGCAGTGGTAGCTACTGTTGTTGGTTCTGTAGTGGCAGCTGTAGTGATGGCTGTTGTTGCTGCAGTTGTACCAGCTGTTGTAGCTGCTGTAGTGACAGCAGTTGTTGCTGTTGTATCAGCGGTTGCTGCTGCTGTTGTAGCAGCCGTTGTTGCTGCTGTTGTAGCAGCCGTTGTTGCTGCTGTAGTGGCAGCTGTAGTTTCACCTGTTGTTGGGGCTGTTGTTGTATCTGTTGTTGCTGTTGTTGTGGCTGCAGTTGTGGCTATTGTTGTTATTGCTGTTGTGGCTGCATTGGTAGCTACTGTTGTTGGTTCTGTAGAGGCAGCTGTAGTGATGGTTGTTGTTGCTACAGTTGTACCAGCCATTGAAGCTGCTGTAACAGCAGCACTTTTTGCTGTTGTAGCAGCCATTGTTGCTGCTGTTGTAGCAGCCGTTGTTGCTGCTGTTGTAGCAGCCATTGTTGCTACTGTAGTGGCAGCTGTAGTTTCACCTGTTGTTGGGGCTGTTGTTGTATCTGTTGTTGCTACTGTTGTGGCTGCAGTTGTGGCTATTGTTGTTCTTGATGTTGTGGCTGCAGTGGTAGCTACTGTTGTTGGTTCCGTAGTGGCAGCTGTAGTGATGGCTGTTGTTGCTGCAGTTGTACCTGCTGTTGTAGCTGCTGTAGTGACAGCAGTTGTTGCTGTTGTATCAGCTGTTGCATCTGCTGTTGTACCAACGTGTGTTGCTGCTGTTGTAGCAGCCATTGTTGCTGCTGTTGTGGCAGCTGTAGTTTCACCTGTTGTTGGGGCTATTGTTGTATCTGTTGTTGCTGCTGCTGTGGCTGCAAGTGTGGCTATTGTTAGTTGTGTTGTGGCTGCAGTGGTAGCTACTGTTGTTGGTTCTGTAGTGGTAGCTATAGTGATGGCTGTTGTTGCTGCAGTTGCACCAGCCATTGAAGCTGCTGTAACTGCAGCAGTTTTTGCTGTTGTAGCAGCCATTGTTGCTGCTGTTGTAGCAGCCGTTGTTGCTGCTGTTGTAGCAGTCGTTGTTGCTGCTGTAGTGGCAGCTGTAGTTTCACCTGTTGTTGTATCTGTTGTTGCTGCTGTTGTGGCTGCAGTTGTGGCTATTGTTGTTTTTGCTGTTGTCGCTGCAGTGGTAGCTACTGTTGTTGGTTCTGTAGTGGCAGCTCTAGTGATGGCTGTTGTTGCTGCAGTTGTACCAGCTGTTGTAGCTGCTGTAGTGACAGCAGTTGTTGCTGTTGTATCACCCGTTGTTGCTGCTGTTGTAGCAGCTGTTGTTGCTGCTGTTGTAGCAGCCGTTGTTGCTGCTGAAGTGGCAGCTGTAGATTCACCTGTTGTTGGGGCTGTTGTTGTATCTGTTGTTGGTGCTGTTGTGGCTGCAGTTGTGGCTATTGTTGTTATTGCTGTTGTGGCTGCAGTGGTAGCTACTGTTGTTGGTTCTGTAGTGGCAGCTGTAGTGATGGCTGTTGTTGCTGCAGTTGTACCAGCTGTTGTAGCTGCTGTAGTGACAGCAGTTGTTGCTGTTGTATCAGCCGTTGTTGCTGCTGTTGTACCAGCGGTTGTTGCTGCTGTTGTAGCAGCCGTTGTTGCTGCTGTTGTGGCAACTGTAGTTTCACCTGTTGTTGGGGCTGTTGTTATATCTGTTGTTGCTGCTGTTGTGGCTGCAGTTGTTGCTATTGTTGTTATTGCTGTTGTGGCTGCTGTGGTAGCTACTGTTGTTGGTTCTGTAGTGGCAGCTGTAGTGATGGCTGTTGTTGCTGCAGTTGTACCAGCAATTGTAGCTGCAGTAATGGCAGCTGTTTTTGCTTTTGTAACAGCCATTGTTGCTGCTTTTGTAGCAGCCATTGTTGCTGCTGTTGTAGCAGCCGTTGTTGCTACTGTAGTGGCAGCTGTAGTTTCACCTGCCGTTGCGGCTGTTGTTGTATCTGTTGTTGCTGCTGTTGTGGCTGCAGTTGTGGCTATTGTTGTTATTGCTGTTGTGGCTGCAGTGGTAGCTGCTGTTGTTGGTTCTGTAGTGGCAGCTGTAGTGATGGCTGTTGTTGCTGCAGTTGTACCAGCTGTTGTAGCTGCTGTAGTGACAGAAGGTGTTGTTGTTGTAGTAGCCGTTGTTGCTGCTGTTGTACCAGTGGTTGTTTCTGCTGTTGTAGCAGCTGTTGTTGCCGCTGTTGTGGCAGCTGTAGTTTCACCTGTTGTTGGGGCTGTTGTTGTATCTGTTGTTGCTACTGTTGTGGCTGCAGTTGTTGCTATTGTTGTTATTGCTGTTGTGGCTGGAGTGGTAGCTACTGTTGTTGGTTCTCTAGTGGCAGCTGTAGTGATGGCTGTTATTGCTACAGTTGTACCATCTGTTGTAGCTGCTGTAGTGACAGCAGTTGTTGCTGTTGTATCAGCCGCTGTTGCTGCTGTTGTAGCAGCCATTGTTGCTGCTGTAGTGGCAGCTGTAGTTTCACCTGTTGTTGGCGCTGCTGTTGTATCTGTTGTTGCTGCTGTTGTGGCTGCAGTTGTGGCTATTGTTGTTATTGCTGTTGTGGCTGCAGTGGTAGCTACTGTTGTTGCTTCTGTAGTGGCAGCTGTACTGATGGCTGTTGTTGCTGCAGTTGTACCAGCCATTGTAGTTGCTGTAATGGCGGCAGTTTTTGCTGTTGTAGCAGCCATTGTTGCTGCTGTTGTAGCAGCCGTTGTTGTTGCTGTAGTGGCAGCTGAAGTTTCACCTGTTGTTGGGGCTGTTGTTGTATCTGTTGTTGCTGCTGTTGTGGCTGCAGTTGTGGCTATTGTTGTTATTGGTATTGTGGCTGCAGTGGTAGCTACTGTTGTTGGTTCTGTAGTGGCAGGTGTAGTGATGGCTGTTGTTGCTGCAGTTGTACCAGCTTTTGTAGCTGCTGTAGTGACAGCAGTTGTTGCTGTTGTATCAGCGGTTGTTGCTGCTGTTGTAGCAGCTGTTGTTGCTTCTGTTGTAGCAGCCGTTGTTGCTGCTGTAGTGGCAGCTGTAGTTTCACCTGTTGTTGGGGCTGTTGTTGTATCTGTTGTTGCTGTTGTTGTGGCTGCAGTTGTGGCTATTGTTGTTATTGCTGTTGTGGCTGCAGTGGTAGCTACTGTTGTTGGTTCTGTAGTGGCAGCTGTAGTGATGGCTGTTGTTGCTGCAGTTGTACCAGCTGTTGTAGCTGCTGTAGTGACAGCAGTTGTTGCTGTTCTATCAGCCGTTGTAGCTGCTGTTGTATCAGCCGTTGTTGCTGCTGTTGTAGCAGCCGTTGTTGCTGCTGTAGTGGCAGCTGTAGTTTCACCTGTTGTTGGGGCTGTTGTTGTATCTGTTGTTGCTGCTGTTGTGGCTGCAGTTGTGGCTATTGTTGTTATTGCTGTTGTGGCTGCAGTGGTAGCTACTGTTGTTGGTTCTGTAGTGGCAGCTGTAGTGATGGATGTTGTTGCTGCAGTTGCACCAGCCATTGTAGCTGCTGTAATGGCAGCAGTTTTTACTGTTGTAGCAGCCATTGTTGCTGCTGTTGTAGCAGCCGTTGTTGCTGCTGTAGTGGCAGCTGTAGTTTCACCTGTTGTTGGGGCTGTTGTTGTATCTGTTGTTGCTGCTGTTGTGGCTGCAGTGGTAGCTACTGTTGTTGGTTCTGTAGTGGCAGCTGTAGTGATGGCTGTTGTTGCTGCAGTTGTACCAGCTGTTGTAGCTGCTGTAGTGACAGCAGTTGTTGCTGTTGTATCAGCCGTCTTTGCTGCTGTTGTACCAGCGGTTGTTGCTGCTGTAGTGGCAGCTGATGTGGCGACTGTTGTTGGGGCTGTAGTGGTAGCTGTAGTGGCAGCTGTTGTTGCTGCAGTTGTACCAACCATTGTAGCAGCTAAAGTGGCAGCTGTTGTAGCGACTGTAGTTTTTGCTGTTGTTGTAGCCGTTGTTACTGCTTTTGTAGCTGCCGTTGTTGCTGCTGTTGTTGCAGCCATTGTTGATGCTGTTGTGGCTGCTGTAGTAGCTACTGTTGTTGGTGCTGTAGTGGCAGCTGTTGTGGCAAATGTTGTTGCTGCTGTAGTGGCAGCTGTTGTGGCAGCTGTTGTTGCTGCTGTAGTGTCAGCTGTAGTGGTGGCTGTTGTTGCTGCGGTTTTTACTGCTGGTGTGGCAGCTGGTGTTGGTGTTGCTAATGCACAAAAATAAGACAATTTTTGGAGGTTATTTCCATCAAGTATTAAATGTAATTCCGTTTTTAAAGGAAAAAACACCAGCATGCATAAACACAGCCCGAGTGGCAACAGGCTGGATGTGAGCTGAAATGGGCAAAGCACCAAGCAGAACGAGGGGACATGATGATGTAAGATGTACAGCATACAAGTGGAATTATAAGAGACAGCTAGCCGCATGGTCTGAGGGGACAGCAGCCAGCCGAGAGAGCATAGGCAGCAGGTAGGAGCTGCTCAGCAGCAGTAAGTAAAGATGACAGAGGGAGCACAACATGCCTGCTGAAGCAGTGACATCTAAAGGGAACCCCAATGTCTTTAAATAACCCAGTTACCAGAAGGGAGCATAGTTGCTTAAAGGGACTGGAGCCAGCTGACGGAAGCACAACCAGCAGAATGTCACTGAGGTAACAGCAGTGAGCAGAGATGCCCAGATGGAACAGAGCCTCTTGCAAGGCACAGAATAAGCAGGCGGAGCATCTAGCATCTGGGAGCATAGCCAGAATGATAGAGCAGACACAAATTTAGGCTCATGAATAGCAATTTTGATCAAAGCCACTCTCATGTTGTACTATGTATTAGCAACAGTGGTCCCATGCATACAAGGTAAGTGAAAAATAAATATAGACAGAGTCAATCTATATTGCGAGTGACATGTCCAGCCGGACAGAGGTCTTCAAGTTTTACTCAATATACAGGTTAAAAACACAAAGGATACCTTCCACAATTCAACCAGTCTGGTACACAAGCCTGTGCCCAGTACTGACAGAACGGGTACCGAGGTGAACAGGGATAGCAAAGAAGGGCTTTTTAAGGCAAAAGAACGTTTTCTGTCAAAATACAAATTGTACAGATTTTGTAACTATAGCACCATTACATCACATAGTAATCACGTTTAGTATAAGGTGCTAATTAAGTCGACGGCGTTTCGGACCCCCTAGAAAATCATGGGGTCCATCATCAGGACATTGCAATGAAAGCCTTAACATAAATTAGCCTCTAAATGCCTAGAAAGGGAGAAAAGGAAAATTATATATTTAGGTACATAACCTACAGGAAAAATAAACAGATGACTGGTGGTGACAAGTGAAACACAGGACTAAAGGACTGTCGGGGTCCAGAATGATTGCCGTGAGTTTGTGGTTTTGAACATGCCGAAAAATTGAGAAAGTCAGCCGGTAAGTAAAACATTAGCTATCATGCACAAACGGTATCTATGGTAAATATGCATCAATATATTTACGAATTGGATAAGTAAAACATTAGCTACCATGCACAAACGGTATCTTAAGGTGAAAATGCATCAATATATTCACGAATTAGTCCCCTTTGGGCATGCTAGTACCAATTGCTCGAGTCTGGTGAGGACGTGTGGGGGCAACAGCCATGTTGTACAGCCAGGAAAAGAGAGCCCAACCACATCAGAATATAGCATGAGAGGGTGTACAGCAGCAGGGAGCACAGCCAAGAAACAAGAACAGAACCACAGCCATCTGACTACAGCACAACAAATAGAGCACAATAGGTTAGGCAGCAGAAGGGAGCACAGCCAAGGAGATAGAACTGAACCACAGCCTTCTGACTGGGGCACAGAAGGCTAGAGAACAAGCAGCCAGAGTGGGTGGGCAGCAGAAGAGAGCATAGTCAACCAAGGTGACCACAGGTACCAGACTGGACCACTACGATCTGGCAGGAGCAAATCTAAGAGAAGGGAGCACCACCAGAAATATGAACCTTGCAGCAGGAGTGAGCATAGGTGTCAAGCTAGACAAGAGCCAACTAAAGGGAGCATTTCTCAGCAGCTAGCATTACACAGTATATCAAGCAGAGACAGCAGTAAGATGTCGGTACACTAAACTGACTTGCATAGAGAGATACCTTTGCACTGACTCAAGTGTCTATTTCAGATCTAGTTTGCTGAAGATAGGCTGCTCTGTCCAAGTATAAAGCTACGGGTGACACAGCCCCCCTACAATCACCACTAAGGGCTGGTGAGTCCAGTCCTGGACATTAGATATAGAGAGAGGATGTCAGAAAGGTCTAGCTTCTGGTGTTTACATGGCTCCTTGTCACCAGGCAGTGCCCTGGTCATTAGTCGATAAGGAGATGCTGAGATATATATATCACTAGGGTCAAGCTGGTCCAGTGCTGGCCCTTAGACTGAAAGAGAGAGTCAATAGCTCCAGGCCACTGGTTGCAGGAGATTTTATTATTCCTGATCCTTAAAAGTAGAGTTATATAGCCCCAGGTTTCTAGGATTTGCATGGTCTTTACATGGTTGCTAGAAATTGAGGGATTACAGGGCTCCAGCGTGGAGACAGGTGGGGCCTTTCCTGTCCTTTAAAGAGATAGCGCTGTGCAGAGGTTGTGCCGCTGGTGTTAGGTACATCCTTTACTGGTCAAAGAGAGAGGGTGGTGCAGAGAGTGTGCCCCTACGGACAGATGCGTCCTTTACTGGTCAAAGAAAGAGGGTGGTGCAGAGGTCGTGCCACTAGGGACAGGTGTGTCCTTTACTGGTCAAAGAGAGAGGGTGGTGCAGAGGTTGTTCCACTAGAGACAGGTGCGTCCTTTACTGGTCAAAGAGAGAGGGTGGTGCAGAGGTCGTGCCACTAGGGACAGGTGTGTCCTATTATGGTCAAAGAGAGAGGGTGGTGGAGAGCTCATGTCACTAGGAACAGGCGGGTCTGTTTCTTGTCATTAAAGGGAGAGGGTGGTGCAGAGTTCGTGCCACAAGGGAAAGTCAGTCCTTTCCTGGTCATTAAATACAGAGGGCAGTCCAGAGCTCAGGTTAGGAACAGGTGGGTCTTTTCCTGGTCTTTAAAGAAAGATGGCCATGCAAAGCCCGTACCACTAGACACAGGAGAGTCAGTTCCTGCTCATTAAAGAGAGAGGGTGGTCTAGTGTTCTTCAACCCTGTTTTTCTTTCTCCCCCAATATATTTATGCAGGAGTCGATTAAAGCATGCCCCATCATGTCACCGTGACGAGAATGCTTTGCGCTTCCGCCGGTCAATCTCCTGTGTGGAAGTCTGGTTTTATTGTCAGTTTCGTCGTATTGGCTTCCAGACCACCTGGTGACCATTTACTGCAAACTGACCTGTCCACAAGATGGCTTCCTCTGATTATTTTGGCCTACTCTCTCATAGGTAATTCAAAATCTGATCTGAGTAGTCTGCAAGACCTTTAATGGAATTCTTTTTATGTTTTAAGGCTTTTCTATTTGAGAGAAATGAGGTAAAGTAATTGTACTATTCCCAACAGGTGTGCCTCACCACTGGCACATCTGCCTTATAATAATAAATTAGGACCCAGATCCTGTCTGTAATCACTGCAACCCTTATCCAACATTTCTCTACAGGGGCACAAATAATTTTTACCCTATATCACCATTCTTGTATCTCATTTAGCCCTGATACAGGTAAAAACAATAGACGATTGCTTATCTCCCAAAGAAGTGCCAATTTAGGGGCTTCTCTCACAGACAATACTTGGACCTTCCTTCTCTTGTCTTCCCATCACCTCTATCTTTAGAAGTTTCATTGTATCCCATATTCTTGAAAATAAAACAACTTTCTAACTATACCCCCAAAGTAATATTGGCTATTGGTCTAACTAGACAACTTTCTGTGATATATCCCTAACCCCAAAACTCAACCCTCCTCCAAATCTTGCCAAACCTAGTTGGGGACCTCCAACCCCTTTATCCAAGCACCACTCACGGTTTTCCACGCTCTGCCACTTACCCCAATGAATTTGATTCAAACCTGTGTTTGTTTAATACTTTGTACACTATCCTGTTTTGTATAATAATTTGTGTAATACCCGCAATTACAGTTGTCCATAAACACTCCGCTATTGCTACTACACACTCAAATCTGAGTTTATACTTCATTTACGCACTGCCCTCATTTTAGCAGTAGATCCCCTCCAGTACTATGAGAGGGATTACTATAGAGAAACTCCTTCTGCGTTCAGTACTCTTGGGGGAACTCAGTTCTAGTAGAAAACTTTACTCAAGAATCTACTGCATTTTTCCTTTAGAAATTCCTTGCTCTCCATTTCTAATTATGATCAGTACGTTTTTTTCACTTTAAAATGATTTTTTTCAGCTCTAAAAATAGCTTATCTCATGCTTTATGCACTATCTCATAAATGAGACAATTATATAAGTTGATTGGCACAATTCCAGTGACACTAGTGTGACCACTGTTTATCTTATATATGTGTTGATTATTGCCGTAACCCTGAGGAAGCCCCAAGTCTGGGTGCATTAGAAGGGCGAAACACGTGTTGGCTGTGTAGTGCACCTTTTGCCTCACCTCCAGTGGAAGTCAAGAGGAGCATTTGTTCAGACTAAGTACCATTCTACTTTTCTACCGATAAGCGTTTATGTCACGTAAGCAGGGACAATGTATACATTCATGATAGCTTAAGGTGCATAACTTACATAATATACAATATATAACTTGACTAGGGGCCAGATGTAGGTGGCCAATTACCGGCCGGTAACGGCCGAATTCGGCCGTTACCGACCGGTAATTGGAATTTGAGATGTAGGGGGCAAAAAGCAGGCATTTTCGGTAATTTTACCGAATCGGTAAATATACCGGTCGGTAAAGTTACCGAAAATGCATTTTCGGTATGTAGGTGCCAAGTTGCACATTGACACAGGGCTTTGAAAATCGGTATTTTACCATGCAATACAATTGCATGGTAAAATACCGATGCAGGTGTACATGCACATCTGTGCATGTACACCTGTGCCATGTGGCACACATACATGCACAAGCCTAAAACAGGGGTGCCAGAGGGTGTCAAAGTGACACCCCCTGCACCCTTGCTAAAATCGGTATTTACCGATTCTGTAATTACAGAATCAGTATTGCCCATTGATTCCTATGGGCTTCACAGCCCATAGGAATCAATAGGAAATACCGATTCGGTATTTCCAGATTCGGTATATACCGAATCTTAACGATTCGGTATTTGCACATCTGGAAATACCTACATCTCCCCCCTTCATATTTACCACTTCTTAAATACCGAATCGGTAAAATTCGGTATTTAAGAAGTGGTAAATTTGAATTACCTACATCTGGCCCTAGGTGTTTACTTTGCCTGTTGCTTTGCCCCAATGAGAGGAACAATATATAGAAGACATTATGCTAGTTTTTAATTAGTGTCAGCAGCATCCCTTCATTCCTTTGATCTAGTCATTTCTGGGCTTGAGGGCACAACCCAGGCACAAGTGGGTGCAGCAAAGACCACAGAATACTAAACATAAAGAATGGGCTACTACTAGGCAGACTTGGAGTAGAGACATCTTCTCTTTTCCATTAAAGGGGGAGGGGCTGCAGGTCACCAGACTTAGGCTAACTCCATCTTGGTGTTAAAGGTCAGGGGCACAGACCTGCATTCAATGGTGTGTCTTTCTTTAGATGGTGCAACCTCGGATGGATGATTCTTAAACATAATAAATATTTAGTTGCATTTGGATTAGGATAAAGTCTGTTTGGAGGGTGCTGATTGGTCTAGTGGAGTACATAAATATGACAGCAAGGGGGTGGGTGATGGAGAAGCAGGAAGGTAAAAGGGTCTAAAAGCTGAGCCCTGAGAAAGGAGATGCCTGATTTGTTTCAAGGAGCTAGAAATGGAGGGAAGGTGTTCAATGAACCAGCGCCTAGGTGTGTTTGTAAAGACTTCAAGAAATGTGTCTAAAAGAAGTAGAAATGTAAAGAAATGAAAGGCATAAGAGGCTTAACTTACTGGCAGCTGCAGTTGTGGTATCTGGTGAGGTTTGCCCAACTGTGGAGACAAAAAGTTATGATTAGAACATTCAGGGGAGCTGGAACAATTTTCCTGGTGGGGGTTGCCATCAGTGTTACATCACTGTAGTTCTAGGGATAATGGCAAACCCCAGCATATCAGAAAGAACAATGATAGATAAATGTGCCACGCCTACTCAGCAGCAAAGTGGTAATGGTGTGGTATGTAGCTGGCAGTGCATTGTGGGGGCGGGCTGTGGGGGACACTGACTGAAAATATATTATTAACGCATTCACCTGTTGTTGGGGCTGTTGTTGTATCTGTTGTTGCTGCTGTTGTGGCTGCAGTTGTGGCTATTGTTGTTGTTGCTGTTTTAGCTGCAGTGGTAGCTACTGTTGTTGGTTCTGTAGTGGCAGCTGTAGTGATGGCTGTTGTTGCTGCAGTTGTACCAGCTGTTGTAGCTGTTGTAGTGACAGCAGTTGTTGCTGTCTTATCAGCCGTTGTTGCTGCTGTTGTACCAGCGGTTGTTGCTGCTGTAGTGTCAGCTGTAGTGGTGGCTGTTGTTGCTGCGGTTGTTGCTGCAGTTGTACCAGCCATTGTAGCTGCTGTAATGGCATCAGTTTTTGCTGTTGTAGCAGCCATTGTTGCTGCTGTTGTAGCAGCCGTTGTTGCTGCTGTAGTGGCAGCTGTAGTTTCACCTGTTGTTGGGGCTGTTGTTGTATCTGTTGTTGCTGCTGTTGTGGCTGCTGTTGAAGCTATTGTTGTAATTGCTGTTGTGGCTGCAGTTGTAGCTACTGTTGTTGGTTCTGTAGTGGCAGCTGTAGTGATGGCTGTTGTTGCTGCAGTTGTACCAGCTGTTGTAGCTGTTGTAGTGACAGCAGTTGTTGCTGTCTTATCAGCCGTTGTTGCTGCTGTTGTACCAGCGGTTGTTGCTGCTGTAGTGTCAGCTGTAGTGGTGGCTGTTGTTGCTGCGGTTGTTACTGCTGTTGTGGCAGCTGGTTTTGGTGTTGCTAATGCACAAAAATAAGAAAATTTTTGGAGGTTATTTCCATCAAGTATTAAAGTTAATTCCGTTTTTAAAGGAAAAACCACCAGCATGCATAAACACAGCCCGAGTGGCAACAGGCTGGGTGTGAGCTGAATTGGGCAAAGCAACAAGCAGAACGAGGGGACATGATGATGTAAGATGGACAGCATACAAATAAAATTATAAGAGACAGCTAGCTGCATGGTCTGAGGGGACAGCAGCCAGCCGAGAGAGCATAGGCAGCAGGTAGGAGCTGCTCATCAGCAGTAAGTAAAGATGACAGAGGGAGCACAACCTGCCTGCTGAAGCAGTGACATCTAAAGGGAACCCCAATGTCTTTAAGTAACCCAGTTACCAGAAGGGAGCATAGTTGCTTAAAGGGACTGGAGCCAGCTGAAGGAAGCACAACCAGCAGAATGTCACTGAGGTAACAGCAGTGAGCAGAGATGCCCAGATGGAACAGAACCTCTTGCAAGGCACAGAATAAGCAGGCAGAGCATCTAGCATCTGGGAGCATAGCCAGTATGATGGAGCAGACACACATTTAGGCTCATGAATAGCAAGTTTGATCAAAGCCACTAACATGTTGTACAGCCAGTAAAAGAGAGCACAACCACAGCAGAATATAGCATGAGAGGGTGTACAGCAGCAGGGAGCACAGCCAAGAAACAAGAACAGAACCACAGCCATCTGACTGGAGCACAACAAATAGAGCACAATAGGTTAGGCAGCAGAAGGGAGCGCAGTCAAGCAGATAGAACTGAACCACAGCCTTCTGACTGGGGCACAGATGGCTAGAGAACAAGCAGCCAGAGGGGGTGGGCAGCAGAAGAGAGCATAGCCAACCAAGGTGACCACAGGTACCAGACTGGACCACTACCATCTGGCAGGAGCAAATCTAAGAGAAGGGAGCACCACCAGAAATATGACCCTTGCAGCAGGAGAGAGCATAGGTGTCAAGGTAGACAAGAGCCAACTAAAGGGAGCATTTCTCAGCAGCTAGCATTACACAGTATATCAAGCAGAGACAGCAGTAAGATGTCTGTACACTAAACTGACTTGCATAGAGAGATACCTTTGCACTGACTCAAGTGTCTATTTCAGGTCTAGTTTGCTGAAGATAGGCAGCTCTGTCCAAGTATAAAGCTACGGGTGACACAGCCCCCCCTACAATCACCACTAAGGGCTGGTGAGTCCAGTCCTGTACATTAGATATAGAGAGAGGGTGTCAGAAAGGTCTAGCTTCTGGTGTTTACATGGCCCCTTGTCAACAGGCAGTGCCCTGGTCATTAGTCGATAAGGAGATGCTGAGATATATATGTCACTAGGGTCAAGCTGGTCCAGTGCTGGCCCTTAGACTGAGAGAGAGTCAATAGCTCCTGACCACTGGTTGCAGGAGATTTTATTATTCCTGATCCTTAAAAGTAGGGTTATATAGCCCCAGGTTTCTAGGATTTGCATGGTCTTTACCTGATTGCTAGAAATGGAGGGATTACAGGGCTCCAGGCTACAGACAGGTGGGGCCCTTCCTGTCCTTTAAAGAGATAGCGCAGTGCAGAGGTTGTGCCGCTGGTGTCAGGTACATCCTTTGCTGGTCAAAGAGAGAGGGGGGTACAGAGCTCGTGCCCCTAGGGATGGGTGTGTCCTTTACTGGTCAAAGAGAGAGGGTGGTGCAGAGGTCGTGCCCCTAGGGACAGATAAGTCCTTTACTGGTCAAAGAGAGAGGGTGGTGCAGAGGTTGTGCCACTAGGGACAGGTGCGTCCTTTACTGGTCAAAGAGAGAGGGTGGTGCAGAGGTCGTGCCACTAGGGACAGGTGTGTCCTTTTATGGTCAAAGAGAGAGGGTGGTGGAGAGCTCATGTCACTAGGAACAGGCAGGTCTGTTTCTTGTCATTAAAGGGAGAGGGTGGTGCAGAGTTCGTGCCACAAGGGAAAGTCGGTTGTTTCCTGGTCATTAAATACAGAGGGCAGTCCAGAGCTCAGGTTAGGAACAGGTGGGTCTTTTCCTGGTCTTTAAAGAAAGATGGCCATGCAAAGCACGAACCACTAGACATAGGCGAGTCAGTTCCTGGTCATTAAAGAGAGAGGGTGGTCTAGTGTTCTTCAACCCTGTTTTTCTTTCTCCCCCAAACATATTTATGCAGGAGTTGATTAAAGCATGCCCCATCATGTCACCGTGACAAGAATGCTTTGTGCTTCCGCCGGTCAATCTCCTGTCTGGAAGTCTGGTTTTATTGTCAGTTTCGTCGTATTGGCTTCCAGACCACCTGGTGACCATTTACTGCAAACTGACCTGTCCACAAGATGGCTTCCTCTGATTATTTTGGCCTACTCTCTTATAGGTAATTCAAAATCTGACTAGTCTGCAAGACCTTTAATGGAATTCTTTTTATGTTTTAAGGCTTTTCTTTTTGAGAGAATTGAAGTAAAGTAAGGAGTAGTTTCTGTCCTGTAACTCCAGTTCTGTAGTAGGGGTATCTCTGTTATAGTCATAATCTAGTGAATAGTCCCGCCCATGTGCGTGGACCCCGGAGCAATCAAAAATAATCTCTTACAGTGTCAAAAAATGCAGAAATGCATAGACACTTAAGAGAGAATTTAAAGACAGATAATGCAGCCAAAAAGGCTACACTGTCCAGTACTTCAACTAGAAATTCCACCATAAAATCCACAAAACAGCAAAGCCTGTACAGATTTCCCTTGCTTAACAGCAAAAATCCCTCAGGAATGATAGAGAGAAGAACCTGGACAGACAAGCCCCATAGGCTGCCATTATGTGGCTTAAATAGGATACTGTGCCTTTAGGGAACCTTCCAGAACCTTCTCCCAGTATCCCAGAATGCATAGCAGGTCCAACTTAGATTCAGTTCTTTTTGAAGGCGTAACAAACGCCAGACCTGTAGCATTATGAACATGAATAACTCTCCACCGGGGAGGCGGGAGGGCGCTTATGACTATAACAGAGATACCCCTACTACAGAACTGGAGTTACAGGACAGAAACTACTCCTTCTGTAGTAGGGGATCTCTGTGTATAGTCATAATCTAGTGAATAGAATGGCAAGCCCATCCCCACACCAAGCGGCGGTGGAGAATAAAAAATTACGCCACTATTGTGCGAACAGATTCCGCAGCGAAGCCTGCCCAACCTGAGCGTCTGCCCTGGCATCAGTGTCCAGGCAGTAATGCTTAGCAAAGGTATGGACCGACTTCCAAGTGGCCGCCTTGCAGATCTCTGCAATGGGAACATTACGAAGCATAGCTGTCGTAGCAGCTTTGCCCCTGGTGGAATGAGCCTTAGGTTTGCCCCCTAAGGTCTTATTAGCTTTGTAGTAACACAACTGTATGCAGGACACAATCCACCTCGAGATGGACTGTTTAGAGGTAGCAAGACCAGTCCTGACTGAGCCATAATTGATGAACAATTGGTCTGACCTACGAATATCTTTAGTCTTATCAAGATAAAACTTCAGCACCCTCCTCACATCCAGGGAATGTAAAGACCTTTCCGCTGGAGATGAAGGATTCTGAAAGAACGTAGGCAAAGTGATAGTCTGGTTGATATGAAAATCAGAAACAACCTTGGGAAGAAACTTAGGGTGAGTACGCATAACAACCTTAGCATTATGAAAAACAGTATAAGGTTCTTGGCAACACAATGCCTGAATCTCACTCACCCTGCGGGCCGATGTAATGGCCACGAGGAACGCCGCCTTCCAGGACAGGTGCTGCAGCGAAGCCTTATGAATGGGTTCAAAAGGCTCCTTCATCAATCTGGACAGCACCACATTCAGGTCCCATGAAGGCGAAGGAAGCCTGACAGGAGGGAATACTTTCTTCAAGCCTTCCAAAAAATCTTTGATCACAGGGATCTGGAAAAAGGAAGTCTGTGAAGGGCCCTTCCTGTAGGCAGTCAAAGCAGCCAGATGAACCTTAATGGAATGGACATTAAGGCCCGACTGCGCCAGATGTAGCAGATATGGAAGGATGACATCTTCCTTGCATGTCGTAGGGTCATAGTTCTTAGACTTGCACCAGATGCAAAACCTTTTCCACTTGTAAGCATAAGAAGTCCTAGTGGAAGGTCGCTTAGCCTCCTTCAGTATGTCCATACAATCCTCTGGGAGATTCAGATGGCCATATTGCACTATTTCAGGAGCCATGCCGCCAAACTCAAAGACGAGAGGTTGGGGTGCACCATCCGCCCCCGAACTTCGTGAGAAGGTCCGGCCTGCACGGCAGCTTCATGTGAGGAAGGAGAGATCGGTGAAGTAGTTCCGTGAACCACCACTGTCTGGGCCATTCCGGGGCAATCAGAATCATTCTCGCCCTGGATTGGGACAGCTTGATGAGAACCGCCGGAATCAGGGGAATTGGTGGAAAAGCGTACAGAA
Organism: Lissotriton helveticus; assembly: GCF_964261635.1. Classification (NCBI taxonomy): domain Eukaryota; kingdom Metazoa; phylum Chordata; class Amphibia; order Caudata; family Salamandridae; genus Lissotriton; species Lissotriton helveticus. The sequence goes on from NC_136065.1 coordinate 69,241,637, forward strand.
AGCTGTTCGACCAGTTGATCCATAACGCGTTCCCCAGCGTCCCCGGCTGGTAGTACCTGGAGGCGAAGCCTCGGCATTTGCTGTTTTCGGCGGTGGCGAACAGGTCTACGTCTGGAGTTCCCCACCTTGCGAAGACTTCTCCTAGTACTTCGTCGTTTATGACCCATTCGTGGTTTTCCTGAATGAGTCTGCTCAGTTCGTCTGCCTGAACATTCTGCACACCTGGCAGATGGGTGGCCGTTATCGACAGTCCTCAAGCCAGAAGCCAGTGCCAGATCGCTTGCGCCTCCTGCGACAGAGTGCGCGATCTCGAGCCCCCCTGCTTGTTGAGGTAATACATCGTTGTCGTGTTGTCTGTCTGAACAAGCAGAGAGTTGGTCTGAAAGGACGGGTGAAAAGCCTTCAGTGCCAAGTGCACAGCCCTGAGTTCCAGGAAATTGATGTGGTACGTGGACTCCGTCTGGGACCACGACCCTTGAATTTGTAGGTCTCCGGAGTGCGCTCCCCAGCCCTGGAGAGAAGCATCCGTCACGACAGTCTGTGTGGGAATGTCCTTGTGGAAGGGAACCCCTCTGAGGAGATTCTCCTTCGAGCACCACCACTTCAGAGACTGAAGAGCATGCAGAGACAGTCGTATCTTGTCGTCCCAAGATCCTCTCCTCTGGTCCCATTGATCCTCCAAGCCCTCCTGCAGCGGTCTCATGTGCAGCCGCGCATGTGGCGTCAGGAAGATACACGAGGCCATCGATCCCAGCAGAGAAGACACCGTCCTCACTGTCGTGGACGGAGTAGACATGAGAGCCTGAGCCTTCCGAAGGAGTGATAAACGTCGCTCTTCCGAAGGAGACACGCTTGCTGACAGTGTATTGATGGAGGCTCCCAAGTACTGGATGCACTGGACCGGAATCGGGACCGACTTGGACATGTTGATGTGCAACCCCAGCTTGTTCAACAGAACGCACGTCTTCTGGAAGTGTGCTTGAGCTTCCGAGAAGGAGGAGGCCTTGATCAACCAATCGTCCAGGTACGGGTAGACAAACACCTTGTTCTTCCGCAGGTGTGCTGCTACCACTGCCATATATTTCGAGAATGTCCTGGGTGCAGACTTCAGCCCGAAGGGCAGCACCGTGTATTGATAGTAATTGGTGCCGACTTGAAAGCGCAGAAACTTCCTGTGTTTGCATGCAATGGGCACGTGGAAGTATGCGTCCTGTAGATCTATGGTACACATCCAATCTCCTCGTTGCAGCTGAGGGTAGATCTGATGCAACGACAGCATGCGAAACTTTTCTCTGCGAATCCACTTGTTTGCCTGTCGCAAATCCAGAATGGGCCTGAACTCGTTTTTGTCCTTCTTGCGGACAAGAAAGAACAGAGAGTAAAGACCTCTTCCTCTTTGAGACAGAGGTACGTCTTCTATCGCCCTTTTCCTTAGCAGAATGTCCGCCTCCGCCTGAAGCTCGCGCAGTTGATACTGCGAGCTGACGGGAGGAATCGATGGAGGAGGGCTGGTGAAACGCAGACTGTATCCATTGCAAACAATATTCAGCACCCACTTGTCCTGAGTAATTTTTCTCCACTCTGCCAGAAAAAATTGAACGCTTCCCCCCACCGGAGCGGGTAACGGACGAGGGGGAAGTAACAGCTCAGGGTCGAGACCCGGCCGGGCCCTTGGAAGCGGTAGAGGACTGCTGTCTACCTCTACCCCCCTGGCGTTTCTGGAAGGGCCTTCTGTACTGCTGCTGCTGTTGCTGCTGCTGATGTTGTCCGGCAGACTGCCCCCTTCCACGACCCTGCGACCCGAACCGCCGTTGGAACTGGCGGAAGGGTTTCTTCTCCTTGGGCTTCTCCAAGCCCACCGCCGTCAGGGTCTTCGCCTCGGCCTTCATCCTGGCCATCTCGTCATCCGCGTGTTTTCCGAAGAGGGTATCTCCGGAAAACGGGAGATTCGCCACGCGTTGTTGCGCCTCCGGTTTAAGCGACGTCAACCTGAGCCAAGCATGGCGTCTCTGGTTAATCCCGTGGCAGTATCCGTGCGCAGACAGCAAGGAGATATCCGCCGCGGCGCTGATGGCCTGGTTAGAGACCAGCATCCCCTCCTGGACGATCTCCATGAAGTCCTCTTTGCGGTCTCGAGGAACGAGGTCTACAAACTGCTCCATTGAGTCCCACAGTGCATGGTCGTAACGTCCCAACAACGCCGAGTCACTGGCAGCTTTCATCGACGAGGAGGACGTACCACACGCCTTCCGACCAGCAGAGTCGATCCAGCGGCTCTCATTGTCTGGAGGCACCGTGGATGCAGGGGAGGTGGCATGAAGCTTGCGGGCCGCCGTGACAATTACCGAATCCGGCACCGGGTCTTTTCTCAAGAAGGCTGGGTCCGAGTCCGGAGCTCTGTACTTTTTGAGGAGCCTGGAAGGCGCAGACTTCACCACTGCTGGTGTCAGGAAGAGCTGTTCAGCCGGCTCGAGGAGCCCCGGCACCAGAGGCAGCAGGGGGCGAGACATGTGTTTTTTGTGTAATGTCTCAAAGATCACCGAAGTCGAAGGTGTAGGCGCTTCAACCTTGATCCCCAACTTCGCCGCTCCACGTCTACGTCTGGAGTTCCCCACCTTGCGAAGACTTCTCCTAGTACTTCGTCGTTTATGACCCATTCGTGGTTTTCCTGAATGAGTCTGCTCAGTTCGTCTGCCTGAACATTCTGCACACCTGGCAGATGGGTGGCCGTTATCGACAGTCCTCAAGCCAGAAGCCAGTGCCAGATCGCTTGCGCCTCCTGCGACAGAGTGCGCGATCTCGAGCCCCCCTGCTTGTTGAGGTAATACATCGTTGTCGTGTTGTCTGTCTGAACAAGCAGAGAGTTGGTCTGAAAGGACGGGTGAAAAGCCTTCAGTGCCAAGTGCACAGCCCTGAGTTCCAGGAAATTGATGTGGTACGTGGACTCCGTCTGGGACCACGACCCTTGAATTTGTAGGTCTCCGGAGTGCGCTCCCCAGCCCTGGAGAGAAGCATCCGTCACGACAGTCTGTGTGGGAATGTCCTTGTGGAAGGGAACCCCTCTGAGGAGATTCTCCTTCGAGCACCACCACTTCAGAGACTGAAGAGCATGCAGAGACAGTCGTATCTTGTCGTCCCAAGATCCTCTCCTCTGGTCCCATTGATCCTCCAAGCCCTCCTGCAGCGGTCTCATGTGCAGCCGCGCATGTGGCGTCAGGAAGATACACGAGGCCATCGATCCCAGCAGAGAAGACACCGTCCTCACTGTCGTGGACGGAGTAGACATGAGAGCCTGAGCCTTCCGAAGGAGTGATAAACGTCGCTCTTCCGAAGGAGACACGCTTGCTGACAGTGTATTGATGGAGGCTCCCAAGTACTGGATGCACTGGACCGGAATCGGGACCGACTTGGACATGTTGATGTGCAACCCCAGCTTGTTCAACAGAACGCACGTCTTCTGGAAGTGTGCTTGAGCTTCCGAGAAGGAGGAGGCCTTGATCAACCAATCGTCCAGGTACGGGTAGACAAACACCTTGTTCTTCCGCAGGTGTGCTGCTACCACTGCCATATATTTCGAGAATGTCCTGGGTGCAGACTTCAGCCCGAAGGGCAGCACCGTGTATTGATAGTAATTGGTGCCGACTTGAAAGCGCAGAAACTTCCTGTGTTTGCATGCAATGGGCACGTGGAAGTATGCGTCCTGTAGATCTATGGCACACATCCAATCTCCTCGTTGCAGCTGAGGGTAGATCTGATGCAACGACAGCATGCGAAACTTTTCTCTGCGAATCCACTTGTTTGCCTGTCGCAAATCCAGAATGGGCCTGAACTCGTTTTTGTCCTTCTTGCGGACAAGAAAGAACAGAGAGTAAAGACCTCTTCCTCTTTGAGACAGAGGTACGTCTTCTATCGCCCTTTTCCTTAGCAGAATGTCCGCCTCCGCCTGAAGCTCGCGCAGTTGATACTGCGAGCTGACGGGAGGAATCGATGGAGGAGGGCTGGTGAAACGCAGACTGTATCCATTGCAAACAATATTCAGCACCCACTTGTCCTGAGTAATTTTTCTCCACTCTGCCAGAAAAAATTGAACGCTTCCCCCCACCGGAGCGGGTAACAGACGAGGGGGAAGTAACAGCTCAGGGTCGAGACCCGGCCGGGCCCTTGGAAGCGGTAGAGGACTGCTGTCTACCTCTACCCCCCTGGCGTTTCTGGAAGGGCCTTCTGTACTGCTGCTGCTGTTGCTGCTGCTGATGTTGTCCGGCAGACTGCCCCCTTCCACGACCCTGCGACCCGAACCGCCCTTGGAACTGGCGGAAGGGTTTCTTCTCCTTGGGCTTCTCCAAGCCCACCGCCGTCAGGGTCTTCGCCTCGGCCTTCATCCTGGCCATCTCGTCATCCGCGTGTTTTCCGAAGAGGGTATCTCCGGAAAACGGGAGATTCGCCACGCGTTGTTGCGCCTCCGGTTTAAGCGACGTCAACCTGAGCCAAGCATGGCGTCTCTGGTTAATCCCGTGGCAGTATCCGTGCGCAGACAGCAAGGAGATATCCGCCGCGGCGCTGATGGCCTGGTTAGAGACCAGCATCCCCTCCTGGACGATCTCCATGAAGTCCTCTTTGCGGTCTCGAGGAACGAGGTCTACAAACTGCTCCATTGAGTCCCACAGTGCATGGTCGTAACGTCCCAACAACGCCGAGTCACTGGCAGCTTTCATCGACGAGGAGGACGTACCACACGCCTTCCGACCAGCAGAGTCGATCCAGCGGCTCTCATTGTCTGGAGGCACCGTGGATGCAGGGGAGGTGGCATGAAGCTTGCGGGCCGCCGTGACAATTACCGAATCCGGCACCGGGTCTTTTCTCAAGAAGGCTGGGTCCGAGTCCGGAGCTCTGTACTTTTTGAGGAGCCTGGAAGGCGCAGACTTCACCACTGCTGGTGTCAGGAAGAGCTGTTCAGCCGGCTCGAGGAGCCCCGGCACCAGAGGCAGCAGGGGGCGAGACATGTGTTTTTTGTGTAATGTCTCAAAGATCACCGAAGTCGAAGGTGTAGGCGCTTCAACCTTGATCCCCAACTTCGCCGCTCCACGCAGGAGAACCTCCTGGAATGTGCCTATATCGTCTATCGGGGACACTCTGGTCTCCGGCGAATCAGACAGCGTGGGAGAGTAAGAACGGGTCCCAGATGCAGAACGTGACCTGGACCTACGCCTCCTATGGCGATGCCTGGATCTCGATGAAGACCCACGTCCACTCCTAGATCTGTCCCTTCTCCCTGAGCGAGACCTCGATCTCTTGGGTCGCGGACGTCCTGCTGGCCTCGCTGGTTCAGAAGCCTTAGGCTTCCTAGGAGTCTTCTTCGGTGGCGTCGGAAACTTGGGCATCGACACCGCCCTCGGCGGAACCGGGGGCGGGGGAGTAACCGGACGCGGGGCCTGCGGGGCCTGCGGAGCCGGCAGAGGAGGCACTGGCGGAGGGGTCGGAGCCTTCGGAGGCAGACCCTTCGGTAAAGGAGGCAGCGAAGGAGGTGCAGAAGGCTTCTTCGGGGTATAAACCTCGGAATACGCCGTTCCCGGCGAGTCATCATCCTGATCGGACTGTGGGGAGCCCCCCACCGTCCTGGGCCTGTCCTTACGACCTCCAGACGCTGAAGATCGGTGCCCAGACGACGACCGTGGATCCTTCGACATCGAGCGGCCCTTCGGCGTCGACCGTTTCTCACTCTTCGACGTCGAACGGTGTCTACGCCTCGACGGCGACCCCGACCAGATTGACGAACCACCAAACCCCGACGACGGGCGATGGTGCCTCGACGGCGACCTCGACCTCCTCGTACGTCTCAACGTCGACCTCTTGGATCGTCTCGACGTCGACCTCTTGGATCGTCTCGACGTCGATCTCTTGGACCGTCTCGACGTCGATCTATGCTTCGACGTCGACATCTTCGGCGCCGGAGACTTCTTACGTCTCGACGGCGGCCTCGACGACGAGGATCCCCTCGACGACGATGTCCTCGACGGCGAACGGCGGTGTCGCCTCGACGGCGAGCGCCGACGCCGGGCCCTCCGATGTCGACCACTCGACGCCGACAGCGACCACGAGGAGATCGACACCGGCTTCGACGGCGGTCGGAACACGTCCCTCGACGTCGACGGGCGACGTTTTCTCAACCCAGAGCCCTGGGGAGACCGGGAACTGGCCGTGGACCTTCCTCTCGACGTCGTGGTCATCGCAACTGACCCAGACGGAGATCTTGGGCGCGGGCTGGACTTCCTGCCCCTGGGGAGCCCCCCAGAGGCCTCAGCATGGGCAGAAGGAGCCCCTCCTGACCCACCTCGTGCCTTCAATCTTCTTTCTTCAAGTCCCTGAAGTCTGATTTTTCTTCTTTCCTTCAGGGTCCTTCCAGAGAAGCCTCCACAGATCACACAGTCCTCAGGGATGTGGGAAGAGGGAAGGCAGAGAATACAGACCTCATGGGGGTCTGACTTGGCCTTCTTCCTGGAGCACTCCGGGCATTTGTCAAATAATGCTGGCATTATGGACAATAAAAGAGTGCAGAAACTCAAGAAGAAAGTCACCAAAGTACTTTAAAAGCACCAAAAATCGAATTTAGTGTAAAACACCAACAAAACCCTTGAAAAGGGAGAGCTCAATGCTCCAGGGTCCTGCTTGCAGGAGCGAGAAAAAAGAACTGAATCTAAGTTGGACCTGCTATGCATTCTGGGATACTGGGAGAAGGTTCTGGAAGGTTCCTTAAAGGCACAGTATCCTATTTAAGCCACATAATGGCAGCCTATGGGGCTTGTCTGTCCAGGTTCTTCTCTCTATCATTCCTGAGGGATTTTTGCTGTTAAGCAAGGGAAATCTGTACAGGCTTTGCTGTTTTGTGGATTAATGGTGGAATTTCTAGTTGAAGTACTGGACAGTGTAGCCTTTTTGGCTGCATTATCTGTCTTTAAATTCTCTTTTAAGTGTCTATGCATTTCTGCATTTTTTGACACTGTAAGAGATTATTTTTGATTGCTCCGGGGTCCACGCACATGGGCGGGACTATTCACTAGATTATGACTATACACAGAGATCCGGAGTTAATCAAAAAATGAGGAATGGACACTAGTATCTACTGAACCATTAGTTCAAAAATTGACAACCCTCATAGGCAGCCTGATATTGCGATGCGGTATATCTTTTTTCCGCCCCATCAGGTGTCATGGCATATTCATAGGGTAGTCAAAAGAGTGTAGTATGCCTGCCTCACCCGAGGCTACCTCTGGTCCAGGTAGAAGTGTCCAGAAATAATAGGGAGGGTGAAATGATTATAAAAGCAGTGTATCTCCAAAAGTATTTTAATGAAAACGGGGATAACACTGTCAGTTAAAAATAAGTCGATATAGATGTAATCGAGTAACTAGATTACCATATATCTATGTATATATGGGTGCGTCAACATGTTTCAGCTCTCTGGGCCCAGCCGGGTCTATAGAGCTTTCGTCAGGACAATAAAACAAACAGAAAACATACAATCGGTACTCACACCATTAGTGTAGGTTCCATTCGCTATTTATAGCGTTTCTTATTTTGCCACCTGAAATATAGGAGCACAAACATATACAATCCCAAACGTTGTGGTCTTGTGGTTACGGTGATTAGGCATAGTGATTCTAAGAAACACACACACATACTAGAATTGCTAGTGAATTTATGCACTTCATTTTTAGTTACATAAACTTTTTTTGCGAGGAAAAGGTAATGGAGAACAGATATAAATTGTTTACAAGGAGCATGTAATACAAGCGCGTTTTTGATACTGCACATATAGTTGGAACAGCGTGCATTAGCTTCATCATAATTAGTTGCATAGTATGAGAAACATGCGAGCGCTGATTAAAAAGCGATACTGTCTTTGGCTACTTGAAAACTTTTTTCTACAGCAGTATGCGAATCATTTATGAAGGGAAATATTTACATTATGTACAGGCGAAAGCTGTAGATGCATGTTAGTAGTGCCCTGCCTCTAACTGGGATAGCGCGTTCTGTGATGGAGAACAGATATAAATTGTTTACAAGGAGCATGCAGTTCATGCGTGTTTTTGATACTGCACATCTAGTTGGAACAGCGTGCATTAGCTTCATCATAATTAGTTGCATAGTATGGGAAAAATGGGAGCGCTGATGAAAAAGCGATACTATCTTTGGCTTCTTGAAAACTTATTTCTACAGCAGTATGCGAATCATTTATGAAGGGAAATATTTACATTATGTACAGGCGAATGCTGTAGATGCATGTTAGTAGTGCCCCGCCTCTAATTGGGATAGCGCGTTCTGTTATAAAAATAGCGCATGCTGTTATAAAAGCGCAATCGCTAATACCTTAGTAGATTCTTTTCAAGGCTTCAGCAAGGATGCAAAAGTCGCTTAACGTGGTCTCTTCTGAAGAAATAGTATCAAAGGTTAGGGGGGTCACAGTAATCGATCTTACCCGTGTCTCTCCGCCTTGTGCACTCAATCTTACCCTCGTGGACCGCGTTCTGGGCCCTGTGCTGACTCTGCCCTTGGTTACAGGCGGGGCACAGTTTCTGGGCTTTTTTCATTAGGTTCATAGACACAAAAGTAGGACTACAAACTCTTCTCAAGATGGACACCAGTATTAAATGTACAATTCAGAGTACGAAATTATCACCAGTAGTTATCAATGTTTTAGGTTATTGCAGATACAGAAAGAGATTAATTCTCAGATAAATCCCATTGTTAGGTCTCATGTATATATATATTGAATTGCATTATTGTCCAGGAGGGGGATTATTTTATTCAATTTTGCAACTCTGTGTTATGCATGTTGGTAATGTTAATTGAACTGGCTCCATGGGATATTGTCGTTCATTCCGGAAATATGGGTGCCAAGACGGTCCACCCACCTTTGCTCTTTTTCAAAGAGAACTCGTTCTGCATTATTGTTTTTATCTTGCAAAGTCTCAAGGACTGTCCAAATTAAGTCATCGCAAGTATGACCCGCCTCCACAAAGTGTGTACACAGTTTTGTGTTGTTTTTCTTCAGTCTCACGTTACTCCTATGTTCCCCGATTCGTAACTTCACTTTCCTACATGTCATGCCTATGTATTGGCGTTTGCAAGGACATGTAATCATGTAGATAAGATGTGATGAGTTACAATTCGTATGATGTTTTTGGGTCCATTTGATGGTGTTAGTGAGTTGTAGAGTTTTAGTTGGTCTAGTAAACTTACAAACCCCACAGGTGCCACATGGGTAGTGTCCAGAGACAGGTTGCATTCTGGCATCTCTTGTGACTGTCGATGCTGGTTTTATTTTAGGTCGCGTGTGGACCAGGACGTACTTTATGTTCTTTGTTCTCCTATTTGCAAAGCGTGGTTTTGGCCAGTCCAGTTGTCCAGAATTGATTATCTGCCAGTTTTTTCTGATTAATTTTTGTACCCCATAAGTGGCGGGACAAAAAGTAGTGACACAAGTTACCAGGTCTTTTATTGGTTCCTTCACATTTGTTTGCAGGAGGCATTCACGTGGCTGATGTTTCGCTCTTTTCATAAATTTTTTAATCACCGTTGGTGTGTAATCCCTTTGTTGCAATTTTCGACTCAGTTCCATCGCTTGTTTTTGGTAATCACTGTCCTTACTACAGTTCCTTTTGTGGCGAAGGTACTGACTAAAGGGGAGATTATCCCGCAGTGGCCGTGGATGGTAGCTGTAGTACGACAGCAGACTATTTTTTGCTGTGGGCTTCGAAAAAATCTTAGTTTCAAGTTTCCCATTCTCATGAAAGATTGTTAAATCCAAGAAAGCTATGCTTTGGTTACTCGCAGTAAAAGTGAAATTCAGCCATCGATCTCTCGCATTCAGCCATATTTCCGGAATGAACGACAATATCCCATGGAGCCAGTTCAATTAACATTACCAACATGCATAACACAGAGTTGCAAAATTGAATAAAATAATCCCCCTCCTGGACAATAATGCAATTCAATTACCTACTGGCGGTCGCCAGTAGGTATATATAGTTAGGATTTTTTCTCTATGGGATTTTTGAAAATTCTATGTCTAATAACTTTGGCGTTTGTGGACGGAATTGGCTGAAATTTTCAGGAAAATGGCACATTTTGTTTCTGAGCAGCCCTTGAAAATTTGGGGGGGGTTCGTCAAGGGGGGGGCCGAGAAAAAAGGGGGGTCCCAAAACGTGTTTTTAACATTGAGTTTTCCATAGGGCGGTTGGCCTCACTTTTAGCCCGAACGGCTGAATGGATTTGCACGAAACTTGGCAAAATTGTAGGGACTGGTAGCCCGATGTGCCTTTTGTAGGTCTCAATATATGTGCTCCAGTGGATTTTGAGAAATTAACGTTTAAAAAAAGATATATATCTGTAACAGCGGACCGGGCAGCGCTCCAGTACGCGTACTTTTCGCGCAACGGAGCTTTGCGAAGCGAAGCTGATTGGCTCTCCGGTGTCTGTAAACATTCCAAACAGTCCGTAGCGGCCGCCATCTTGTCTCTCGGTAGGATAGAGAGACAAGAGGAGGCCAAAGCGAAGGGGCAAATGACCATAAGGGGGCATAGTAGATCCTCGCTGACCCCCTAGGTTTGATGTGGAGGTTTTAAAAGGGCCCCGCGGGGCAAAAAAAATAAATAATAATAATAATCGAACGGCTGAATGGATTTGCACGAAACTTGGTAAAATATTAGGGACTGGTAGCCCGATGTGCCTTTGCTAAGTCTCAATATATGTGCTTCAGTGCATTTTGAGAAATTAACGTTCAAAAACAAGATATATATCTGTAACAGCGCTCCGCTTCGCGGAGATAAAATTATATCTGTATTACCTAGCTGTTGCTAACACCAGTTAGCGACGGCTAGTAGGAGATAGCGACCATCTTGGGCCCCACTTTGCATGTGAGTGATATTTATCACTAATGACATGCAAAGTGGGCATGCCAAGATGTTAGCGACTGGAAACAGTCGCTAACATCGCTATCTCCTATTATCAACTTTTGGAAATATTCGAGATAAGCGCGAATATCTCCAAAAAGTAACAGCTGCCCTGAGCAGTTCTTAGCCATGTTATCCAATGGGAGGTGGATAACATGGCTAAGAGCATTAGCTCGGTAATGCATGAATATCGCTGAGTTTTCAGCGATATTAATGCATTGCGGTCGTTTTTTATCGTATTTGCGATAAACCTTGATAATAGCAAGGTTTATCTGCGATAATTTCTGACGGTAAAAAAATCTTTGCAATGCATCGTTAGGGATAAATATCGCTTAACTTTGGTAATATGCCCCAACGTCTGTTAACGTTCGATTCGAAGGAAATCAGGAAGTGTTGAAAAACATTGTCTGCGCCATCTTGTCTTTTTTCAAATGCCACACTTTTGTCGTGCACGGCAGCCATTTTAGATGCCTTGACCAGACCCACTCTGTGCACGCTGTCGATCCTTAGCATGGCTCCCCACCCTCGCAAGCATCTCCCCCAGGCAGTGGTCACCCCCGCTCTCTGTCTTATGCATGGGTAATAAACCTCCCCCCATCTGCGCTGCTCTTCCCTGAGAATCACACCCTGTGCCTGCCCGACACCTCCCTTTCGCCCTATTCACTACCGCACCCTCTGACACTCCTTTTCCTCTGTGTCCGATTGTCCAGGCTGGTCCTAGGGTATCAGCTAGCCCTGCAGATGTAGTTTATGGCCACAGCTGTAAAGAATCACCCCTCTTCAAAGGAGTTATAGTAGATCAAGGCCCACACTCGATGAGATCCGTCACAGCAGAAGCGTTGCTATTATCTGAAAACCATCCTGTATTGTGATTGGGGAGGGGACCGAGCCTGAAGCGGAAGATTCCAGGGATGACTCTTTGTACATCAAAGTTTTTACAATTATGTGTCACATTAAAAATATATAGCACTCCGACAAAGTAGTAAGATTATAAAACTTTAATAATTTATAAATATATACAAGAAAACAAAAATAGTAATAACATATAAACATTTTTAGGGAAAAACAACGAAGTAGCGGTCGGCTGTGCGAATAGTCCCAACGCAGCACAACGTCCAGATTTCCGGCGTGGGGCGTCGCGGGGGGTGGGTCATCAGTAGCAAACTGTTGTGCGAATAGTTCCAAGGCAGCAGAACGCGCTGAAATCTAGATGACACGAAAGTGATGTCTAGTAAGTTGCCACCCAGCAAATAACGGCGTGGGGCGTCGCGGGGGGTGGGTCATCAGTAGCAAACTGTTGTGCGAATAGTTCCAAGGCAGCAGAACGATGGCACCAAGGTGATGTCCAGTAAGTTGCCGCACTGGTTTTGGTATCCTACAATGCTGCTCCGAATAACGGCGTGGGGCGCCCCGGGGGAGGCGGCGTGAACGGGCCTCTCCAGGTGGAGTGTCATCTGTTGTAGTGGGGCGCCCCTTTACCGTTTCAGTTGCCATTCCGTCCGTTTTTGGTCCACTGTGTCAAAAGCCGCAATTCAGCTGAGTTGCGCCCACTCTTGCGGTGCAGCGATAGGCGGCTGTCACAGGACTCTCAAAATGGCGGCAGGCTCTTTCCTTTTTGGGCCTGGTCCACTGAAATGGCCCTGGGACACCTTGGAAATCGGACGCTTGTCTGCTAGGTCTTGGACCCCATTCTCGAAAGCGTCCCCTCCGCCTTGAGAATTCATCAAAAGTTTTGGGGGCCCCGACTCCTGCAGGCTTCTGGTGGGGAGCGGCTGCCATGATTGCTCGCGGAATGACCAAGACGGAGCTACGAGATGGTGGTGCTCTCATGCTGACGCCAGCTTCAGTCTGAAACATCCAGAAACAAGGTGGGGCTTTCATCGTTTGGAAAAAAAAAAAAGTTTTCATCCAATGAAAAGTGTTGTTTTTAGGTCATATGATCAAGCCTTCCATCATTAGGAAACCAAAAGTAAAATGAACCAATGAAAAGTTTTATAAACAAGTCACATGACCTGTTATGCGGCATAGGGTATAAAATGCGGAGAAAATACGTTGGCACGTGAGGCGGCGTCAGTAGCGGACCGATGTGCGAATAGGCCGAAGGCAACACAACGCGCCAAGATCCGGATGGCACCGAGGTGGTGTCCAGCAAGTTGCAGCACTGGTGTGGCCATCCTACAATGCTGAAAGTCGGCGTGGGGCGCCCCGTTGGCCTGTGAGTTTGCGTCAGTAGCGGACCGATGTGCGAATAGGCCAAAGGCAGCACAACGCGCCAAGATCCGGATGGCACCGAGGTGGTGTCTAGTAAGTTGCCGCACTGGTGTGGCCATCCTACAATGCTGAAAGTCGGCGTGGGGCGCCCCGTTGGCCTGTGAGATGGCGTCAGTAGCGGACCGATGTGTGAATGGGGCCGAAGGCAGCGCAACAATATTTTCGGAATAGAAGACACCACTAGGCGCTGAGATGTCAAGATCCGGATGGCACCGAGGTGGTGTGTAGCAAGTTGCCGCACTGGTGTGGCCATCCTACAATGCTGAAAGTCGGCGTGGGGCGCCCCGTTGGCCTGTGAGTTTGCGTCAGTAGCGGACCGATGTGCGAATAGGCCGAAGGCAGCACAACGCGCCAAGATCCGGATGGCACCGAGGTGGTGTCTAGTAAGTTGTCGCACTTCTGTGGCCATCCTACAATGTTGAAAGTCGGCGTAGGGCGCCCCGTTGGCCTGTGAGATGGCGTCAGTAGCGGACCGATGTGCGAATGGGGCCAAAGGCAGCGCAACAATATTTTCTGATTTGAAGACACCACAAGGCGCTGAGATGCCAAGATCCGGATGGCACCGAGGTGGTGTCTAGCAAGTTGTGGCACTGGTGTGGCTATCGTACAATGGTAAAAGTCAGCGTGGGGCGCCCTGTTGGCCTGTGAGATGGTGTCAGTAGCGGACTGATGTGCGAATGGGGCCAAAGGCAGCGCAACAATATTTTCTGACTGACACCACAAGGCGCTGAGATGCCAAGATCCGGATGGCACCGAGGTGATGTCTAAGTTGCGGACTGATGTGCGAATGGGGCAGCGTAACAATATTTTCTGTATGGAAGATACCACTAGGCGTTGAGATGCCAAGATTCGGATGGCACCGAGGTGATGTCTAGCAAGTTGCTGTACTGGTGTGGTCATCCTACAATGCTGAAACTCGGCGTGGGTCGCCCCATTAGCCTGTGAGATGGCGTCAGTAGCGGACCGATGTGCGAATAGGCCGAAGGCAGCACAACGCGCCAAGATCCGGATGTCACCGTGGTGGTTTCATAGTTGAGAGGCACTTTATCTGCAGTGGGGCGCCGAGATCCGGATGGCACCGAGGTGATGTCTAGCAAGTTGCTGTACTGGTGTGGTCATCCTACAATGCTGAAAGTCGGCGTGGGCGCCCCATTAGCCTGTGAGATGGCGTCAGTAGCGGACTGATGTGCGAATGGGGCCAAAGGCAGCGCAACAATATTTTCTGAAGAGAAGACACCAAAAGGCGCTGACATTCCAAGATCCGGATGGCACCGAGGTGGTGTCTAGCAAGCTATGCAGTTGAGTTGTGTGCGCACTTGCGGCGAATAGGTCGAAGGCAGCATAACAATGTTTTCTGAATAGAAGACACCACAAGGCGTTGAGATTCGGTTACCACCGAGGTGATGTCTAGCAAGTTGCCGCACTGGTGTGGCCATCCTACAATACTGCTCCGAATAACGGCGTGGGGTGCCCGAAGGGGGGGGGGGCGGCGTGAATGGGCCTTCCTAGGTGGAGGCTCGTCTGCTGTAGTGGGGCGCCCCTTTACCGTTTCAGTTGCCATTCAGCTGAGTTTCGGCTGCTCTTGATGCTACAGCGACAGGCGGCTGCAAGAGGACTCTCAAAATGGCGGCCTGTTCTTTGGATATGGGCCTGGTCCACTAAAATGGCCCTGGGACACCTTAGAACTCGGACGCTCGATTTTTTTTTCCTTTCCTGTACATGCAAAAAAAGGTAAATGCCCGGTACGTTACACGCTTCATCTGCCACGATGAACTCTCCAGAGGAACCGAAAAAAAATATAGTTGTGGTAACTATACCATGCATCGTCATATGGAGAGGTGGCACCAATTAATTATAGTACTGCATAAAAGAGAGATTTGGAGGAGAACCCCTGACCTGCTAGTACATTCATCAAAGAAGTGGCACTGAGAGCTTCAGAGGCAAGGGAAACGGTCCCAAATATTTAGAAGAACTTTGGAAAGATTAAAATGACATGTTTAGATTGTGGCAAATTAATTTCATGTGGACAGATGAGTGTTACTCTAATAAATACTGCATATGAACATCATCATAGTCGATGGTTGGTAGAGACATTTTGACTATATCCTTGTTGGACCTGGCCTTCTTGGCAGGGTCATCCCTGAACTTTTTGCCTTCCTCCAATACTCTCTCTGACCTGTTTTTGTTGGTTTAATGACTCTGGGCACTTTACCACTGCTGACCAGTGCTAAAGTGCATATGCTCTCCCTGTATAAAGTGTAACTGTGATTGGTATACCTGATTGGTTCATTGGATTTACTGTTAGTCCCTAGTAAAGTGCACCAGGAGTGCCAGGGCTTGTGAATGCCAATACTGCTAGTGGGCCTGCAGCGCTGATTGCGCCACCCACAGAAGCAGCCTTAAAATGTGTCTAGGGTCTGCCATTGCAGAACCTGCGTGCAGTCTGGTACTGTCATGCTGGCTGGGCAAGTGCACACACTTGCCAGCCCCTAAACCTTCCCTTAACTTCATATTAGTCACCCCTATGGTAGGCCTAAGGGCAGGGTGCATTGTAAGTGTAAGGTAGAACATGCCCTGATGTGTGTGGCATGTTCTAATAGTGAATTACTGCCAAATTCGTTTTTCACTATTGTAAGGCTACCAGTTCCCTTCTAGGCCAGATGGGCTGCTGGAATTATTACACTCTATAATCCCAGCAGGCTCAGGGAACATGGTAGAAATTAATGTTTAGTATGCCTGAACTCAGAATAATAAAATACTTCTTTTAGTAAAGTTTATTTTAATATCCTGTGTTTGCAAATGCTACTTTTAGAAAGCTAGCATTTGCTTGTCTAACTATTTCAGCCCGCCTCTGCTTTTGTGTGTATCTGACTGTCTGAGTTGTGTGAGTGACAGGGCTGGGAGTTGACAGGTTGTGAATAGCAGGATGACCCCTTAGTGGGTGGTGGGAGTTTCCCCTGAATGATGCATCAGGCTGTGCTCTGCCACCACAATGCTGGCTCCGCCCTCCTGGGGAGCGACTGATGACTCAGCCTGCACCTGGCCCAGGAAGGACCGAAGCTTGTCAACAGAGTGCTCAGGCTGCCCCTGTCTTCACAATGCCGGCTCCGCCCCCCTGGGGAGCGGCTGATGTGCCTGCCCTCACACTGAATGCAGAAGCAGAAGTACCCACCACAAGTGCTCAGGAGCTGAGAGCAGTTATGCAGAGGCCCCCCTGGCCAGTGAGAACAAAAGAAACTGTGTATAAAAGTAGGAGCCCTGCTCCTTGTAAATTAGAATCCTGTTTTACCACGAAGGACCTCTGCCCGCCTAGAAGGAGAAGAGACGCTGGGAGAACTGGCCTGCTGCTTGCCTTGCTGAGAAAGGAGAGGAAAAGACTTGATAAGAAAAGACTTTGCTGCTTTGTGCTTAAACATTCTCCAAGGGCTTGACTGAGCTTGCCCCCTGACCTGAGCCACAGGACCATCTGGCTCAACCTGCCTCTGCTCGTCTGCCGGTAATTAACCGGGATATCTACTACTGCCGGAGCTGTGACCTTGGTGCCCCCCAGCCCCTCCCTGAGGCCGTGACCGACTGTGTCTCCTCGTCCCCGCCGAGGAAGAGCTCCGCTCCGTTGAGCCGCTCTCCCCCCGCTGAGGAGATCGCTGTGTTGACCGCCTGGAAGGCTCGCTGCTGTGGTGCCCCCCAGCCCTCCCCTCAGGCCGTGACCGACTGTGTCCTCTCGTCCCCGCCGAGGAAGAGCTCCGCTCCGTTGAGCCGCTCTTCCCCCGCTGAGGGGATCGCTGTGTCGACCGCCTAAGAGGGCTCGCTGCGGTGCCTCACCCTCCCGCCAGAAATCCTGTGCCGGACTACAACAGACCCAGGGGACAGACCTCCGCTGGACGGACGCCTCGGGTGCCAGCCTCGCTCTGCCTGAGCCGCTGGGCACCTCGCCTCTGTCACCGGAGAAAAGCCGCCACTGAGACTGCCATCGGGCTCGTGGCCCGCAACGTTCCTTGACCCCCTTTGTTGTCTACCCTGTTCCCAAGTGCCCCCCCGGCCTGAAGATCCGCTGCGGTGCGAGCCGCCCTTTCCCGCTGACTCGCACCGCTCTCTCTGCCTGCCTTCAGCGCGGAGCTGAAGGCAGGCAGAGAGAGCGGTGCGAGTCAGCGGGAAAGGGCGGCTCGCACCGCTCTCTCTGCCTGCCTTCAGCTCCGCGCTGCGAGAGCGCTCCAGTCCCTCCCGCTGGAATCCTTTAGCTGTCGGGTCCCGCAGGCTGCAATCTAAGCCCCGGCCCGAGTGACTGGGGCTGCACTGGGTTCCTGGGCCTTCCCTCCCCCTGGATAGCCCTGAGGTCGGTGTCTCCCCCCCGTGTGGGTCTCGTAGACCAGGGGGGCCATCAGCTGTCAGAGACCCGGCCGGGCCGATCGCGCCTCACGCGGGAAGCGTGAGACTTGGCAGGGCGTCGGGATTTCACCCGTCTGAGGCGCCGCGAAGCGCGGCAGAGTGCATAACCGAACCCCATAGGACCTAGAGGGGAGGAAAAGTGCACAATCTGGGCAGAAACGAACAAAGACTCACGGGAACACTGTGGAATACAACTTGAGATAAGAACAGTGCATTTTTGAACTACAACTAAAAGAGAGCTTGCCTATTTACAACCTGTGGGCATCCAGAACCGTTATTTGATCTTGTGATAAGTCTGTTCTAAAGAGTATATTTAATTTTTACATAAAGAAGCGTATTTTTATATACTCACAGCCTGGTGTCCATTTGTGGGGGGATTGGTATATTTTACTGTGTGTGTGTCTACAAATGCTTAACTGACTAACGCCTGGAGAATCGCCTTGGCTGCTCACGCCACGCACCTAGAGGGTGAGCAAGGGTAATTCTGAAGGGTCATCCTTTGCCCTGACTTAGAGGAGAGGGTCCCTGCTTGTCACAAGTACCTACTTGCGCCAACCAGAGACCCCCAATTCTAACAATCCTGGACCTGCCCGTCCTCGCCCAAAATGGCGCCGGAATAAATGGGACTCGTAACTCCTTGTTGTGTACTGGTTGCAGAACCTTGAAATCACGAGATACGTATGCAGTTTTGAAGCACATGGCGGGCGGGGACGAGAATTGATTGAATATTTCGACATCCCTATTGATATTAAGTTCTGATGTGTTATTGATTACTGTACTGTTGAAAGTTCGAATTAACGTCACCCATGGTACTTGCCCGCAAATGTATATCTAGATAATTTTATTGTAACTGGCCCTTTCGTATTTTAATTATAAAATGTACGTCCACCGATTCCGTAACTGTTAGACACCTTAGTTCTTGCAACCTAATGGCCCGCCCGTTACGTTCCTCTACAGTGTAAATGTCTATTCATCATATACGATTACAGTTTGCTCCGTGGCAGGCCCACGTGGTTATAGGCTCGTATTTGTATAATGAAATTTTCACAATAAAGGTTTTTAAAAGAAAACATGGTAGTAGTATATACATTGGTAAAGTTTTTAATAATAGTCACTGTTTTAGAATCATTAAAAGGCAAGTGAAATAAAGCAGACCAATTACATGAAGGGTAAAAGGTATAATACGAAGGAACGCAGTAAAGATAAATGGTCAAGGGCTGTTGTGTTTTCTATTCCTGCAACATAAAGTGATCGATAAGAATCTCATATTCAGGCGTATCGGCGACTAAGACAGCAGGTCGACCCTCTTTTGCTCAACGGCTCCGTCATGGGACGAAGAAACGCTCTTTTTCTCGAAAAAAGAATATATTTTACTTGCAGGACAGTTGTAAAATTTCCGGGAAAGTACATTAGCCTGGAACATTATAACATATATTTAAGAAAAAATAATGTTCGGAAGTAATGAAAAGCGTAATTTTTAGGTCATATGACCAAGCCTTTCATCATTACAATAAGAAAAGTAAAATGAACCAATGAAAAGTTTTATTAACAAGTCACATGACTTGTTATGCTTACGTTACGCGCTGCGTGCCCCGGATGACTTCCGGATGCGCTAACGCGGCGCGTCATATGACGCATTACGCGACAACGCAGGTCCAGAATATAGTCAAAATGTCTCCACCAACCAGCGGTCGGAACACAACCCCTTTCAGCAGGCTAAATAGTTCTGTTAAATGACAACAGAAGGGACAGGCAACAAGAACCATCAGTCAAAGAGGGGAGGGCTAGTTCTTCTCTACCGGGTTACATTGGGGCGCTACCGGAACTGATCGAATTGGTAGTCTACAGTGTTTCTGGATGTTTCAGACTGAAGCTGGGGTTAGCATGAGAGCAGCATCATTTCGTAGCTCCGTCGTGGCCATTCCGCAACCAATCATGGCAGCCGCTCTTTATCGTTATTTTGGGCGGGGTGGGTGGCGGAGCCGAGCTGTTTTGCAGCCATCATTGTGTGGAGTTCAGTTCATCTCACTAGTTTTGTATTTGTCATGAGGGGTTGTTCCTAATGTTTCTATTTTAGCGAGGTCAAAAAGAGATCCCATTAGTGGCCTACTGATTTTGCTCGATTCCTTTTCTTTTTTTTTACACGATTTTTCGTTATCTGCAAAGACTAAACAGAGTATTGCGACTCTGTGTTTGTTTGTAAATAGAGAATGAACCAAAGAGAACTAATTCTAAAACAGTAAATACTTGGATAACAATCAATCAAATGGAGAGAGAAGCAGGCACGACGGATTACAACGGGGGCAAAGGCCTGCGTTAACTACCTTTCACTATCTGCAAAGAGAGAGTACTCCTAATAGAAATGAGGGGGGGGGCACCATTCAAAGCAGATCAGTGTGCATAAACACGAAAATGTTTTCACTTATCACGTACTTGACATTCGACAGCTTATGATATTTGCTATTAAAAAACCATTGAAATTCACTGAAAAAACCATAGGTTATAGACCATATATAGTTAGGAATTAGCATTTACAAAACCTTGAAAATTCACAGAAAAAACCATAGGTTATAGACCATATATAGTTAGGAATTAGCATTTAAAAAACCTTATTTTACTCACACAAAACCATTGAAATTCCATATATAGTTAGTTGCACTAACTATATATCGCGCACCCGCAATCCACTGCTGATCATGTCACATATTACATCATTCATGACATGGTCAGTGACATCACTGATGACATCACTGATGACATCTCAAATGACATCACTGATGACATCACTGATGACATCTCAAATGACATCACTGATGACATCACTGATGACATCTCAAATGACATCACTGATGACATCACTGATGACATCTCATTTGACATTACTGATCACATCACTGATGACATCATTCATGTGATAATACGATGAACCTCTTCAGACTCTAATATAACCTTAGATACACTCAGTGTAAACAGACACTCATAGACTGTCACTCATCCATGGAGTTACTCAGACACTTAGTCAGTCATGCAAAGAATCAATCACACCTCCATTTCCTCAACTATACAGTTATACACACCTTACTTATTCAAACATATACTAAAACATATTTACTCACTTATACAATCCTGGATACAAGTTCACAATGATCCATACCGCCACTCACACATTCACTGGCTCTTATGCACAGTTATTTATATATGTCAACTCTCACATGTACTGTGTTTTACATATGTACTTACTTTGACATGTAGCACTGAGATATCCATTCACTCACCAATACACTCATGCACACAGTCAACCGCCCATACAGCTGTTTCCACATGCACTTTTGAACCCATACATCTAGTCAATCAACTGCTCACACATCTATGCAGAGAGTCATACACCTCCCAGCCACCCACACACACACTCAGTCTCCCATACAAATGCTTGGGCAACCAATCAATAACCCATACAGTTAATCATATAGCTAATGATCAACACATGCAGCAGTTTACAGAACAACAGACATAATGATGCACAAATTAAGACAGTTTAGTCCCTAACCCATGCACTCAATGAGACACATTTAATCAGTCACTCATACAGTCAGCCATGCCCCTACTAAATCCTTCATCAAGACACTTATACATCCACTCATTCTTCAATATGTAAGACATATTTTAACTTTACAGAATTATACAGTCACTGGATGTAGTCATCAGTGATGTCATTTGAGATGTCATCAGTGATGTCATCAGTGATGTCATTTGAGATGTCATCAGTGATGTCATCAGTGATGTCATTTGAGATGTCATCAGTGATGTCATCAGTGATGTCACTGACCATGTCATGAATGATGTAATATGTGACATGATCAGCAGTGGATTGCGGGTGCGCGATATATAGTTAGTGCAACTAACTATATATGGAATTTCAATGGTTTTGTGTGAGTAAAATAAGGTTTTTTAAATGCTAATTCCTAACTATATATGGTCTATAACCTATGGTTTTTTCAGTGAATTTTCAAGGTTTTGTAAATGCTAATTCCTAACTATATATGGTCTATAACCTATGGTTTTTTCAGTGAATATATATATACATGAGACCTAACAATGGGATTTATCTGAAAATTAATCTCTTTCTGTATCTGCAATAACCTAAAACATTGATAACTACTGGTGATGATTGCGTACTCTGAATTGTACATTTAATACTGGTGTCCATCTTGAGAAGAGTTTGTAGTCCTACTTTTGTGTCTATGAACCTAATGAAAAAAGCCCAGAAACTGTGCCCCGCCTGTAACCAAGGGCAGAGTCAGCACAGGGCCCAGAACGCGGTCCACGAGGGTAAGATTGAGTGCACAAGGCGGAGAGACACGGGTAAGATCGATTACTGTGACCCCCCTAACCTTTGATACTATTTCTTCAGAAGAGACCACGTTAAGCGACTTTTGCATCCTTGCTGAAGCCTTGAAAAGAATCTACTAAGGTATTAGCGATTGCGCTTTTATAACAGCATGCGCTATTTTTATAACAGAACGCGCTATCCCAATTAGAGGCGGGGCACTACTAACATGCATCTACAGCATTCGCCTGTACATAATGTAAATATTTCCCTTTATAAATGATTCGCATACTGCTGTAGAAATAAGTTTTCAAGAAGCCAAAGATAGTATCGCTTTTTCATCAGCGCTCCCATTTTTCCCATACTATGCAACTAATTATGATGAAGCTAATGCACGCTGTTCCAACTAGATGTGCAGTATCAAAAACACGCATGAACTGCATGCTCCTTGTAAACAATTTATATCTGTTCTCCATCACAGAACGCGCTATCCCAGTTAGAGGCGGGGCACTACTAACATGCATCTACAGCTTTCGCCTGTACATAATGTAAATATTTCCCTTCATAAATGATTCGCATACTGCTGTAGAAAAAAGTTTTCAAGTAGCCAAAGACAGTATCGCTTTTTAATCAGCGCTCGCATGTTTCTCATACTATGCAACTAATTATGATGAAGCTAATGCACGCTGTTCCAACTATATGTGCAGTATCAAAAACGCGCTTGTATTACATGCTCCTTGTAAACAATTTATATCTGTTCTCCATTACCTTTTCCTCGCAAAAAAAGTTTATGTAACTAAAAATGAAGTGCATAAATTCACTAGCAATTCTAGTATGTGTGTGTGTTTCTTAGAATCACTATGGCTAATCACCGTAACCACAAGACCACAACGTTTGGGATTGTATATGTTTGTGCTCCTATATTTCAGGTGGCAAAATAAGAAACGCTATAAATAGCGAATGGAACCTACACTAATGGTGTGAGTACCGATTGTATGTTTTCTGTTTGTTTTATTGTCCTGACGAAAGCTCTATAGACCCGGCTGGGCCCAGAGAGCTGAAACATGTTGACGCACCCATATATACATAGATATATGGTAATCTAGTTACTCGATTACATCTATATCGACTTATTTTTAACTGACAGTGTTATCCCCGTTTTCATTAAAATACTTTTGGAGATACACTGCTTTTATAATCATTTCACCCTCCCTATTATTTCTGGACACTTCTACCTGGACCAGAGGTAGCCTCGGGTGAGGCAGGCATACTACACTCTTTTGACTACCCTATGAATATGCCATGACACCTGATGGGGCGGAAAAAAGATATACCGCATCGCAATATCAGGCTGCCTATGAGGGTTGTCAATTTTTGAACTAATGGTTCAGTAGATACTAGTGTCCATTCCTCATTTTTTGATTAACTCCGGATCTTATCAGGGGAACTGAATGGACCGCAAATCCTCTTCCCTCCTTTTCTGATAGAAGTATACACAGAGATCCCCTACTACAGAATTTTACTATTCCCAACAGGTGTGCCTCACCACAGGCACATCTGCCTTATAATAATAAATTAGGACCCAGATCCTGTCTGTAATCATTGCAACCCTTATCCAACATTTCTCTACAGGGTCACACATTATTTTTACCCTATATCACCATTCTTGTATCTCATTTAGCCCTGATACAGGTAAAAACAATAGACGATTGCTTATCTCCCAAAGCAGTGCCAATTTAGGGGCTTCTCTCACAGACAATACTTGGACCTTCCTTCTCTTATCTTCCCATCGCCTCTATCTTTAGAAGTTTCATTGTCTCCCATATTCTTGAAAATAAAACAACATTCTAACTATACCCCCAAAGTAATATTGGCTATAGGTCTAACTAGACAACTTTCTGTGATATATCCCTAACCCCAAAACTCAACCCTCCTCCAAATCTTGCCAAACCTAGTTGGGGACCTCCAACCCCTTTATCCAAGCACCACTCACGGTTTTCCACGCTCTGCCAATTACCCCAATGACATTGATTCAAACCTGTTTTTGTATAATACTTTGTACAATATCCTGTTTTGTATAATAATTTGTGTAATACCCGCAATTACAGTCGTCCATAAACACTCCGCTATTGTTACTGCCCACTCAAATCTGAGTTTATACTTCATTTACGCACTGCCCTCATTTTAGCAGTAGATCCCCTCCAGTACTATGAGAGGGATTACTATAGAGAAACTCCTTCTGGGTTCAGTACTCTGGGGGAACTCAGTTCTAGTAGAAAACTTTACTCAAGAATCTACTGCATTTTTCCTTTAGAAATTCCTTGCTCTCCATTTCTAATTATAATCAGTAATTTATTTTCTTTTTAAAATACTTTTTTCAGCTCCAAAAATAGCTTATCTCATGCTTTATGCACTATCTCATAAATGAGACAATTATATGAGTTGAATAGCACAATTCCAGTGACACTAGTGTGACCACTGTTTATCTTATATATGTGTTGAATATTGCTGTAACCCTGAGGAAGCCCCAAGTCTGTGTGCATTAGAAGGGCGAAACACGTGTTGGCTGTGTAGTGCACCTTTTGCCTCACCTCCAGGGGAAGTCAAGAGGAGCATTTGTTCAGACTAAGTACCATTCTACATTTCTACCGATGAGCGTTTATGTTACTTAAGCAGGGACAATGTATACATTCATGATAGCTTAAGGTGCATAACTTACATATTATACAATATATAACTGGACTAGGTGTTTACTTTGCCTGTTGCTTTGCACCAATGAGAGGAACAATATATAGAAGACATTATGCTAGTTTTTATTTAGTGTCAGCAGCATCCCTTCATTCCTTTGATCTAGTCATTTCTGGGCTTGAGGGCACAACCCAGGCACAAGTGGGTGCAGCAAAGACCACAGAATACTAAACATAAAGAATGAGCTACTACTAGGTAGACTTGGAGTAGAGACATCTTCTCTTTTCCATTAAAGGGGAGAGGGGATGCAGGTCACCAGACTTAGGCTAACTCCATCTTGGTGTTAAAGGTCAGGGGCACAGACCTGCATTCAATGGTGTGTCTTTCTTTAGATGGCGCAACCTTGGATGGATGATTCTTAAACATAATAAATATTTAGTGGCATTTGGATTAGGATAAAGTGTGTTTGGAGGGTGCTGATTGGTCTAGTGGAGGAAATAAATATGACAGCAAGTGGGTGGGTGATGGAGAAGCTGGAAGGTAAAAGGGTCTAAAAGCTGCGCCCTGAGAAAGGAGATGCCTGATTTGTTTCAAGGCGCTAGAAATGGAGGGAAGGTGTTCAATGAACCAGCGCCTAGGTGTGTTCGTAAAGACTTCAAGAAATGTGTCTAAAAGAAGTAGAAATGTAGAGAAATGAAAGGCATAAGAGGCTTAACTTACTGGCAGCTGCAGTTGTGGTATTTGGTGAGGTTTGTCCAACTGTGGAGACAAAAAGTTATGATTAGAACATTCAGGGGAGCTGGAACAATTTTCCTGGTGGGGGTTGCCATCAGTGTTACATCACTGAAGTACTAGGGATAATGGCAAACCCCAGCATATCAGAAAGAACAATGATAGATAAATGAGCCACGCCTACTCAGCAGCAAAGTGGTAATGGTGTGGTATGTAGCTGGCAGTGCATTGTGGGGGCGGGCTGTGGGGGGACACTGACTGAAAATATATTATTAACGCATTCACCTGTTGTTGGGGCTGTTGTTGTATCTGTTGTTGCTGCTGTTGTGGCTGCAGTTGTGGTTATTGTTGTTGGTTCTGTAGTGGCAGCTGTAGTGATGGCTGTTGTTGCTGCAGTTGTACCAGTGGTTGTTTCTGCTGTTGTAGCAGCTGTTGTTGCTGCTGTTGTGGCAGCTGAAGTTTCATCTGTTGTTGGGGCTGTTGTTGTATCTGTTGTTGCTGCTGTTGTGGCTGCAGTTGTGGCTATTGTTGTTATTGCTCTTGTGGCTGCAGTGGTAGCTACTGTTGTTGGTTCTGTAGTGGCAGCTGTAGTGATGGCTGTTGTTGCTGCAGTTGTACCAGCCATTGTAGCTGCTGTAATGGCAGCAGTTTTTGCTGTTGTAGCAGCCATTGTTGCTGCTGTTGTAGCAGCCGTTGTTGCTGCTGTAGTGGCAGCTGTAGTTTCACCTGTTGTTGGGGCTGTTGTTGTATCTGTTGTTGCTGCTGTTGTGGCTGCTGTTGTGGCTGCTGTTGTGGCTGCAGTGGTAGCTACTGTTGTTGGTTCTGTAGTGGCAGCTGTAGTGATGGCTGTTGTTGCTGCAGTTGTACCAGCTGTTGTAGCTGCTGTAGTGAAAGCAGTTGTTGCTGTTGTATCAGCCGTTGTTGCTGCTGTTGTAGCAGCCATTGTTGCTGCTGTTGTAGCAGCCATTGTTGCTGCTGTAGTGGCAGCTGTAGTTTCACCTGTGGTTGGGGCTGTTGTTGTACCTGTTGCTGCTGCTGTTGTTGCTGCAGTTGTGGCTATTGTTGTTATTGCTGTTGTGGCTGCAGTGGTAGCTACTGTTGTTGGTTCTGTAGTGGCAGCTGTAGTGATGGCTGTTGTTGCTGCAGTTGTACCAGCTGTTGTAGCTGATGTAGTGACAGCAGTTGTTGCTGTTGTATCAGCCGTTGTTGCTGCTGTTGTAGCAGCCGTTGTTGCTGCTGTTGTAGCAGCCGTTGTTGCTGCTGTAGTGGCAGCTGTAGTTTCATCTGTTGTTGTATCTGTTGTATCTGTTGTTGCTGCTGTTGTGGCTGCAGTTGTGGCTATTGTTGTTATTGCTGTTGTGGCTGCAGTGGTAGCTACTGTTGTTGGTTCTGTAGTGGCAGCTGTAGTGATGGCTGTTGTTGCTGCAGGTGTACCAGCTGTTGTAGCTGCTGTAGTGACAGCAGTTGGTGCTGTTGTATCAGCCGTTGTTGCTGCTGTTGTAGCAGCCATTGCTGCTGCTGTTGTAGCAGCCGTTGTTGCTGCCGTAGTGGCAGCTGTAGTTTCACCTGTGGTTGGGGCTGTTGTTGTATCTGTTGCTGCTGCTGTTGTTGCTGCAGTTGTGGCTATTGTTGTTATTGCTGTTGTGGCTGCAGTGGTAGCTACTGTTGTTGGTTCTGTAGTGGCAGCTGTAGTGATGGCTGTTGTTGCTGCAGTTGTACCAGCCATTGTAGCTGCTGTAATGGCAGCAGTTTTTGCTGTTGTAGCAGCCATTGTTGCTGCTGTTGTAGCAGCCGTTGTTGCTGCTGTAGTGGCAGCTGTAGTTTCACCTGTTGTTGGGGCTGTTGTTGTATCTGTTGTTGCTGCTGTTGTGGCTGCTGTTGTGGCTGCAGTGGTAGCTACTGTTGTTGGTTCTGTAGTGGCAGCTGTAGTAATGGCTGTTGTTGCTGCAGTTGTACCAGCTGTTGTAGCTGCTGTAGTGACAGCAGTTGTTGCTGTTGTATCAGCCGTTGTTGCTGCTGTTGTAGCAGTCGTTGTTGCTGCTGTTGTAGCAGCCGTTGTTGCTGACGTAGTGGCAGTTGTAGTTTCACCTGTTGTTGGGGCTGTTGTTGTATCTGTTGTTGCTGCTGTTGTGGCTGCAGTTGTGGCTATTGTTGTTATTGCTGTTGTGGCTTCAGTGGTAGCTACTGTTGTTGGTTCTGTAGTGGCAGCTGTAGTGATGGCTGTTGTTGCTGCAGTTGTACCAGCTGTTGTAGCTGCTGTAATGGCAGCAGTTTTTGCTGTTGTAGCAGCCATTGTTGCTGCTGTTGTAGCAGCCGTTGTTGCTGCTGTTGTGGCAGCTGTAGTTTCACCTGTTGTTGGGGCTGTTGTTGTATCTGTTGTTGGTACTATTGTGGCTGCAGTTGTGGCTATTGTTGTTCTTGATGTTGTGGCTGCAGTGGTAGCTACTGTTGTTGGTTCTGTAGTGGCAGCTGTAGTGATGGCTGTTGTTGCTGCAGTTGTACCAGCTGTTGTAGCTGCTGTAGTGACAGCAGTTGTTGCTGTTGTATCAGCGGTTGCTGCTGCTGTTGTAGCAGCCGTTGTTGCTGCTGTTGTAGCAGCCGTTGTTGCTGCTGTAGTGGCAGCTGTAGTTTCACCTGTTGTTGGGGCTGTTGTTGTATCTGTTGTTGCTGCTGTTGTGGCTGCAGTTGTGGCTATTGTTGTTATTGCTGTTGTGGCTGCAGTGGTAGCTGCTGTTGTTGGTTCTGTAGTGGCAGCTGTAGTGATGGCTGTTGTTGCTGCAGTTGCACCAGCTGTTGTAGCTGCTGTAGTGACAGCAGTTGTTGCTGTTGTAGTAGCCGTTGTTGCTGCTGTTGTACCATTGGTTGTTTCTGCTGTTGTAGCAGCTGTTGTTGTGGCAGCTGTAGTTTCACCTGTTGTTGGGGCTGTTTTTGTATCTGTTGTTGCTGCTGTTGTGGCTGCAGTTGTTGCTATTGTTGTTATTGCTGTTGTGGCTGCAGTGGTAGCTACTGTTGTTGGTTCTCTAGTGGCAGCTGTAGTGATGGCTGTTATTGCTACAGTTGTACCAGCTGTTGTAGCTGCTGTAGTGACAGCAGTTGTTGCTGTTGTATCAGCCGTTGTTGCTGCTGTTGTAGCAGCCGTTGTTGCTGCTGTTGTAGCAGCCATTGTTGCTGCTGTAGTGGCAGCTGTAGTTTCACCTGTTGTCGGCGCTGTTGTTGTATCTGTTGTTGCTGCTGTTGTGGCTGCAGTTGTGGCTATTGTTGTTATTGCTGTTGTGGCTGCAGTGGTAGCTACTGTTGTTGGTTCTGTAGTGGCAGCTGTACTGATGGCTGTTGTTGCTGCAGTTGTACCAGCCATTGTAGTTGCTGTAATGGCAGCAGTTTTTGCTGTTGTAGCAGCCATTGTTGCTGCTGTTGTAGCAGCCGTTGTTGCTGCTGTAGTGGCAGCTGTAGTTTCACCTGTTGTTGGGGCTGTTGTTGTATCTGTTGTTGCTGCTGTTGTGGCTGCTGTTGTGGCTGCAGTGGTAGCTACTGTTGTTGGTTCTGTAGTGGCAGCTGTAGTAATGGCTGTTGTTGCTGCAGTTGTACCAGCTGTTGTAGCTGCTGTAGTGACAGCAGTTGTTGCTGTTGTATCAGCCGTTGTTGCTGCTGTTGTAGCAGTCGTTGTTGCTGCTGTTGTAGCAGCCGTTGTTGCTGACGTAGTGGCAGTTGTAGTTTCACCTGTTGTTGGGGCTGTTGTTGTATCTGTTGTTGCTGCTGTTGTGGCTGCAGTTGTGGCTATTGTTGTTATTGCTGTTGTGGCTTCAGTGGTAGCTACTGTTGTTGGTTCTGTAGTGGCAGCTGTAGTGATGGCTGTTGTTGCTGCAGTTGTACCAGCTGTTGTAGCTGCTGTAATGGCAGCAGTTTTTGCTGTTGTAGCAGCCATTGCTGCTGCTGTTGTAGCAGCCGTTGTTGCTGCTGTTGTGGCAGCTGTAGTTTCACCTGTTGTTGGGGCTGTTGTTGTATCTGTTGTTGGTACTATTGTGGCTGCAGTTGTGGCTATTGTTGTTCTTGATGTTGTGGCTGCAGTGGTAGCTACTGTTGTTGGTTCTGTAGTGGCAGCTGTAGTGATGGCTGTTGTTGCTGCAGTTGTACCAGCTGTTGTAGCTGCTGTAGTGACAGCAGTTGTTGCTGTTGTATCAGCGGTTGCTGCTGCTGTTGTAGCAGCCGTTGTTGCTGCTGTTGCAGCAGCCGTTGTTGCTGCTGTAGTGGCAGCTGTAGTTTCACCTGTTGTTGGGGCTGTTGTTGTATCTGTTGTTGCTGCTGTTGTGGCTGCAGTTGTGGCTATTGTTGTTATTGCTGTTGTGGCTGCAGTGGTAGCTGCTGTTGTTGGTTCTGTAGTGGCAGCTGTAGTGATGGCTGTTGTTGCTGCAGTTGCACCAGCTGTTGTAGCTGCTGTAGTGACAGCAGTTGTTGCTGTTGTAGTAGCCGTTGTTGCTGCTGTTGTACCATTGGTTGTTTCTGCTGTTGTAGCAGCTGTTGTTGTGGCAGCTGTAGTTTCACCTGTTGTTGGGGCTGTTTTTGTATCTGTTGTTGCTGCTGTTGTGGCTGCAGTTGTTGCTATTGTTGTTATTGCTGTTGTGGCTGCAGTGGTAGCTACTGTTGTTGGTTCTCTAGTGGCAGCTGTAGTGATGGCTGTTATTGCTACAGTTGTACCAGCTGTTGTAGCTGCTGTAGTGACAGCAGTTGTTGCTGTTGTATCAGCCGTTGTTGCTGCTGTTGTAGCAGCCGTTGTTGCTGCTGTTGTAGCAGCCATTGTTGCTGCTGTAGTGGCAGCTGTAGTTTCACCTGTTGTCGGCGCTGTTGTTGTATCTGTTGTTGCTGCTGTTGTGGCTGCAGTTGTGGCTATTGTTGTTATTGCTGTTGTGGCTGCAGTGGTAGCTACTGTTGTTGGTTCTGTAGTGGCAGCTGTACTGATGGCTGTTGTTGCTGCAGTTGTACCAGCCATTGTAGTTGCTGTAATGGCAGCAGTTTTTGCTGTTGTAGCAGCCATTGTTGCTGCTGTTGTAGCAGCCGTTGTTGCTGCTGTAGTGGCAGCTGTAGTTTCACCTGTTGTTGGGGCTGTTGTTGTATCTGTTGTTGCTGCTGTTGTGGCTGCAGTTGTGGCTATTGTTGTTATTGCTGTTGTGGCTTCAGTGGTAGCTACTGTTGTTGGTTCTGTAGTGGCAGCTGTAGTGATGGCTGTTGTTGCTGCAGTTGTACCAGCTGTTGTAGCTGCTGTAATGGCAGCAGTTTTTGCTGTTGTAGCAGCCATTGTTGCTGCTGTTGTAGCAGCCATTGTTGCTGCTGTTGTGGCAGCTGTAGTTTCACCTGTTGTTGGGGCTGTTGTTGTATCTGTTGTTACTACTATTGTGGCTGCAGTTGTGGCTATTGTTGTTCTTGATGTTGTGGCTGCAGTGGTAGCTACTGTTGTTGGTTCTGTAGTGGCAGCTGTAGTGATGGCTGTTGTTGCTGCAGTTGTACCAGCTGTTGTAGCTGCTGTAGTGACAACAGTTGTTGCTGTTGTATCAGCGGTTGCTGCTGCTGTTGTAGCAGCCGTTGTTGCTGCTGTTGTAGCAGCCGTTGTTGCTGCTGTAGTGGCAGCTGTAGTTTCACCTGTTGTTGGGGCTGTTGTTGTATCTGTTGTTGCTGCTGTTGTGGCTGCAGTTGTGGCTATTGTTGTTATTGCTGTTGTGGCTGCAGTGGTAGCTGCTGTTGTTGGTTCTGTAGTGGCAGCTGTAGTGATGGCTGTTGTTGCTGCAGTTGCACCAGCTGTTGTAGCTGCTGTAGTGACAGCAGTTGTTGCTGTTGTAGTAGCCGTTGTTGCTGCTGTTGTACCATTGGTTGTTTCTGCTGTTGTAGCAGCTGTTGTTGTGGCATCTGTAGTTTCACCTGTTGTTGGGGCTGTTTTTGTATCTGTTGTTGCTGCTGTTGTGGCTGCAGTTGTTGCTATTGTTGTTATTGCTGTTGTGGCTGCAGTGGTAGCTACTGTTGTTGGTTCTCTAGTGGCAGCTGTAGTGATGGCTGTTATTGCTACAGTTGTACCAGCTGTTGTAGCTGCTGTAGTGACAGCAGTTGTTGCTGTTGTATCAGCCGTTGTTGCTGCTGTTGTAGCAGCCGTTGTTGCTGCTATTGTAGCAGCCATTGTTGCTGCTGTAGTGGCAGCTGTAGTTTCACCTGTTGTCGGCGCTGTTGTTGTATCTGTTGTTGCTGCTGTTGTGGCTGCAGTTGTGGCTATTGTTGTTATTGCTGTTGTGGCTGCAGTGGTAGCTACTGTTGTTGGTTCTGTAGTGGCAGCTGTACTGATGGCTGTTGTTGCTGCAGTTGTACCAGCCATTGTAGTTGCTGTAATGGCAGCAGTTTTTGCTGTTGTAGCAGCCATTGTTGCTGCTGATGTAGCAGCCGTTGTTGCTGCTGTAGTGGCAGCTGTAGTTTCACCTGTTGTTGGGGCTGTTGTTTTATCTGTTGTTGCTGCTGTTGTGGCTGCAGTTGTGGCTATTGTTGTTATTGCTGTTGTGGCTGCAGTGGTAGCTACTGTTGTTGGTTCTGTAGTGGCAGGTGTAGTGATGGCTGTTGTTGCTGCAGTTGTACCAGCTGTTGTAGCTGCTGTAGTGACAGTAGTTGTTGCTGTTGTATCAGCCGTTGTTGCTGCTGTTGTAGCAGCCGTTGTTGCTGCTGTTGTAGCAGCCGTTGTTGCTGCTGTAGTGGCAGCTGTAGTTTCACCTGTTGTTGGGGCTGTTGTTGTATCTGTTGTTGCTGCTGTTGTGGATGCAGTTGTGGCTATTGTTGTTATTGCTGTTGTGGCTGCAGTGGTAGCTACTGGTGTTGGTTCTGTAGTGGCAGCTGTAGTGATGGCTGTTGTTGCTGCAGTTGTACCAGCCATTGTAGCTGCTGTAATGGCAGCAGTTTGTACTGTTGTAGCAGCCATTGTTGCTGCTGTTGTAGCAGCCATTGTTGCTGCTGTAGTGGAAGCTGTAGTTTCACCTGTTGTTGGGGCTGTTGTTGTATCTGTTGTTGCTGCTGTTGTGGCTGCAGTTGTGGCTATTGTTGTTATTGCTGTTGTGGCTGCAGTGGTAGCTACTGTTGTTGGTTCTGTAGTGGCAGCTGTAGTGATGGCTGTTGTTGCTGCAGTTGTACCAGCTGTTGTAGCTGCTGTAGTGACAGCAGGTGTTGCTGTTGTATCAGACGTTGTTGCTGCTGTTGTAGCAGCCGTTGTTGCTGCTGTAGTGGCAGCTGTAGTTTCACCTGTTGTTGGGGCTGTTGTTGTATCTGTTGTTGCTGCTGTTGTGGCTGCAGTTGTGGCTATTGTTGTTATTGCTGTTGTGGCTGCAGTGGTAGCTACTGTTGTTGGTTCGGTAGTGGCAGCTGTAGTGATGGCTGTTGTTGCTGCAGTTGTACCAGCCATCGTAGCTGCTGTTGTAGCAGCCATTGTTGCTGCTGTTGTAGCAGCCGTTGTTGCTGCTGTAGTGGCATCTGTAGTTTCACCTGTTGTTGGGGCTGTTGTTGTATCTGTTGTTGCCTCTGTTGTGGCTGCTGTTGTGGCTGCAGTGGTAGCTACTGTTGTTGGTTCTGTAGTGGCAGCTGTAGTGATGGCTGTTGTTGCTACAGTTGTACCAGCTGTTGTAGCTGCTGTAGTGACAGCAGTTGTTGCTGTCGTATCAGCCGTTGCTGCTGCTGTTGTAGCAGCCATTGTTGCTGCTGTTGTAGCAGCCGTTGTTGCTGGTGTAGTGGCAGCTGTACTTTCATCTGTTGTTGGGGCTGTTGTTGTATCTGTTGTTGCTGCTGTTGTGGCTGCAGTTGTGGGTATTGTTGTTATTGCTGTTGTGGCTGCAGTGGTAGCTACTGTTGTTGGTTCTGTAGTGGCAGCTGTAGTGATGGCTGTTGTTGCTGCAGTTGTACCAGCTGTTGTAGCTGCTGTAGTGACAGCAGTTGTTGCTGTTGTATCAGCCGTTGTTGCTGCTGTTGTACCAGCGGTTGTTGCTGCTGTTGTAGCAGCCGTTGTTGCTGCTGTTTTGGCAGCTGTAGTTTCACCTGTTGTTGGGGCTGTTGTTGTATCTGTTGTTGCTGCTGTTGTGGCTGCAGTTGTGGCTATTGTTGTTATTGCTGTTGTGGCTGCAGTGGTAGCTACTGTTGTTTGTTCTGTAGAGCCAGCTGTAGTGATGGCTGTTGTTGCTGCAGTTGTACCAGCTGTTGTAGCTGCTGTAGTGACAGCAGTTGTTGCTGTTGTATCAGCCGTTGTTGCTGCTGTTGTAGCAGCAGTTGTTGCTGCTGTTGTAGCAGCCGTTGTTGCTGCTGTAGTGGCAGCTGTAGTTTCACCTGTTGTCGGCGCTGTTGTTGTATCTATTGTTGCTGCTGTTGTGGCTGCAGTTGTCGCTATTGTTGTTATTGCTGTTGTGGCTGCAGTGGTAGCTACTGTTGTTGCATCTGTAGTGGCAGCGTTACTGATGGCTGTTGTTGCTGCAGTTGTACCAGCCATTGTAGTTGCTGTAATGGCAGCAGTTTTTGCTGTTGTAGCAGCCATTGTTGCTGTTGTTGTATCTGCCGTTGTTGCTGCTGTAGTAGCAGCTGTAGTTTCACCTGTTGTTGGGGCTGTTGTTGTATCTGTGTCTGCTGTTGTGGCTGCAGTTGTGGCTATTGTTGTTATTGCTGTTGTGGTTGCAGTGGTAGCTACTGTTGTTGGTTCTGTAGTGGCAGCTGTAGTGATGGCTGTTGTTGCTGCAGTTGTACCAGCTGTTGTAGCTGCTGTAGTGACAGCAGTTGTTGCTATTGTATCAGCCGTTGTTGCTGCTGTTGTACCAGCGGTTGTTGCTGCTGTTGTAGCAGCCGTTGTTGCTGCTGTTTTGGCAGCTGTAGTTTCACCTGTTGTTGGGGCTGTTGTTGTATCTGTTGTTGCTGCTGTTGTGGCTGCAGTTGTGGCTATTGTTGTTATTGCTGTTGTGGCTGCAGTGGTAGCCCCTGTTGTTGGTTCTGTAGTGGCAGCTGTAGTGATGGCTGTTGTTGCTGCAGTTGTACCAGCTGTTGTAGCTGCTGTAGTGACAGCGGTTGTTGCTGTTGTATCAGCCGATGTTGCTGCTGTTGTAGCAGCCGTTGCTGCTGCTTTTGTAGCAACCGTTGTTGCTGCTGTAGTGGCAGCTGTAGTTTCACCTGTTGTTGGGGCTGTTGTTGTATCTGTTGTTGCTTCTGTTGTGGCTGCAGTTGTGGCTATTGTTGTTATTGCTGTTGTGGCTGCAGTGGTAGCTGCTGTTGTTGGTTCTGTAGTAGCAGCTGTAGTGATGGCTGTTGTTGCTGCAGTTGTACCAGCTGTTGTAGCTACTGTAGTGACAGCAGTTGTTGCTGTTGTAGTAGCCATTGTTGCTGCTGTTGTACCAGTGGTTGTTTCTGCTGTTGTAGCAGCTGTTGTTGCTGCTGTTGTGGCAACTGTAGTTTCACCTGTTGTTGGGGATGTTATTGTATCTGTTGTTGCTGCTGTTGTGGCTGCAGTTGTTGCTATTGTTGTTATTGCTGTTGTGGCTGCAGTGGTAGCTACTGTTGTTGGTTCTCTAGTGGCAGCTGTAGTGATGGCTGCTATTGCTACAGTTGTACCAGCTGTTGTAGTGACAGCAGTTGTTGCTGTTGTATCAGCCGTTGTTGCTGCTGTTGTAGCAGCCATTGTTGCTGCTGTTGTAGCAGCCGTTGTTGCTGCTGTAGTGGCAGCTGTAGTTTCACCTGTTGTCGGCGCTGTTGTTGTATCTGTTGTTGCTGCTGTTGTGGCTGCAGTTGTGACTATTGTTGTTATTGCTGTTGTGGCTGCAGTGGTAGCTACTGTTGTTGGTTCTGTAGTGGCAGCTGTAGTGATGGCTGTTGTTGCTGCAGTTGTACCAGCTGTTGTAGCTGCTGTAGTGACAGCAGTTGTTGCTGTTGTATCAGATGTTGTTGCTGCTGTTGTACCAGCGGTTGTTGCTGCTGTTGTAGCAGCCATTGTTTCTGCTGTTGTGGCAGCTGTAGTTTCACCTTTTGTTGGGGCTGTTGTTATATCTGTTGTTGCTGCTGTTGTGGCTGCAGTTGTTGCTATTTTTGTTATTGCTGTTGTGGCTGCAGTGGTAGCTACTGTTGTTGGTTCTGTAGTGGCAGCTGTAGTGATGGCTGTTGTTGCTGCAGTTGTACCAGCCATTGTAGCTGCAGTAATGGCAGCTGTTTTTGCTGTTGTAGCAGCCATTGTTGCTGCTGTTGTAGCAGCCGTTGTTGCTGCTGTTGTAGCAGCCATTGTTGCTACTGTAGTGGCAGCTGTAGTTTCACCTGTTGTTGGGGCTGTTGTTGTATCTGTTGTTGCTGCTGTTGTGGCTGCAGTTGTGGCTATTGTTGTTATTGCTGTTGTGGTTGCAGTGGTAGCTACTGTTGTTGGTTCTGTAGTGGCAGCTGTAGTGATGGCTGTTGTTGCTGCAGTTGTACCAGCTGTTGTAGCTGCTGTAGTGACAGCAGTTGTTGCTGTTGTATCAGCTGTTGTTGCTTCTGTTGTACCAGCGGTTGTTGCTGCTGTTGTAGCTGCCGTTGTTGCTGCTGTTTTGGCAGCTGTAGTTTCACCTGTTGTTGTATCTGTTGTTGCTGCTGTTGTGGCTGCAGTTGTGGCTATTGTTGTTATTGCTGTTGTGGCTGCAGTGGTAGCTACTGTTGTTGGTTCTGTAGTGGCAGCTGTAGTGATGGCTGTTGTTGCTGCAGTTGTACCAGCTGTTGTAGCTGCTGTAGTGACAGCGGTTGTTGCGGTTGTATCAGCCAATGTGGCTGCTGTTGTAGCAGCCGTTGTTGCTGCTGTTGTAGCAGCCGTTGTTGCTGCTGTAGTGACAGCTGTAGTTTCACCTGTTGTTGGGGCTGTTGTTGGGGCTGTTGTTGTATCTGTTGTTGCTGCTGTTGTGGCTGCAGTTGTGGCTATTGTTGTTATTGCTGTTGTGGCTGCAGTGGTAGCTGCTGTTGTTGGTTCTGTAGTGGCAGCTGTAGTGATGGCTGTTGTTGCTGCAGTTGCACCAGCTGTTGTAGCTGCTGTAGTGACAGCAGTTGTTGCTGTTGTAGTAGCCGTTGTTGCTGCTATTGTACCATTGGTTGTTTCTGCTGTTGTAGCAGCTGTTGTTGTGGCAGCTGTAGTTTTACCTGTTGTTGGGGCTGTTGTTGTATCTGTTGTTGCTGCTGTTGTTGCTGCTGTTGTGGCTGCAGTTGTTGCTATTGTTGTTATTGCTGTTGTGGCTGCAGTGGTAGCTACTGTTGTTGGTTCTCTAGTGGCAGCTGTAGTGATGGCTGTTGTTGCTGCAGTTGTACCAGCCATTGTAGTTGCTGTAATGGCAGCAGTTTTTGCTGTTGTAGCAGCCATTGTTGCTGCTGTTGTAGCAGCCGTTGTTGCTGCTGTAGTGGCAGCTGTAGTTTCACCTGTTGTTGGGGCTGTTGTTGTATCTGTTGTTGCTGCTGTTGTGGCTGCAGTTGTGGCTATTGTTGTTATTGCTGTTGTGGCTGCAGTGGTAGCTACTGTTGTTGGTTCTGTAGTGGCAGGTGTAGTGATGGCTGTTGTTGCTGCAGTTGTACCAGCTGTTGTAGCAGCTGTAGTGACAGTAGTTGCTGCTGTTGTATCAGCCGTTGTTGCTGCTGTTGTAGCAGCCGTTGTTGCTGCTGTTGTAGCAGCCGTTGTTGCTGCTGTAGTGGCAGCTGTAGTTTCACCTGTTGTTGGGGCTGTTGTTGTATCTGTTGTTGCTGCTGTTGTGGCTGCAGTTGTGGCTATTGTTGTTATTGCTGTTGTGGCTGCAGTGGTAGCTACTGGTGTTGGTTCTGTAGTGGCAGCTGTAGTGATGGCTGTTGTTGCTGCAGTTGTACCAGCCATTGTAGCTGCTGTAATGGCAGCAGTTTTTACTGTTGTAGCAGCCATTGTTGCTGCTGTTGTAGCAGCCATTGTTGCTGCTGTAGTGGCAGCTGTAGTTTCACCTGTTGTTGGGGCTGTTGTTGTATCTGTTGTTGCTGCTGTTGTGGCTGCAGTTGTGGCTATTATTGTTATTGCTGTTGTGGCTGCAGTGGTAGCTACTGTTGTTGGTTCTGTAGTGGCAGCTGTAGTGATGGCTGTTGTTGCTGCAGTTGTACCAGCTGTTGTAGCTGCTGTAGTGACAGCAGGTGTTGCTGTTGTATCAGACGTTGTTGCTGCTGTTGTAGCAGCCGTTGTTGCTGCTGTAGGGGCAGCTGTAGTTTCACCTGTTGTTGGGGCTGTTGTTGTATCTGTTGTTGCTGCTGTTGTGGCTGCAGTTGTGGCTATTGTTGTTATTGCTGTTGTGGCTGCAGTGGTAGCTACTGTTGTTGGTTCGGTAGTGGCAGCTGTAGTGATGGCTGTTGTTGCTGCAGTTGTACCAGCCATCGTAGCTGCTGTAATGGCAGCAGTTTTTGCTGTTGTAGCAGCCATTGTTGCTGCTGTTGTAGCAGCCGTTGTTGCTGCTGTAGTGGCAGCTGTAGTTTCACCTGTTGTTGGGGCTGTTGTTGTATCTGTTGTTGCCTCTGTTGTGGCTGCTGTTGTGGCTGCAGTGGTAGCTACTGTTGTTGGTTCTGTAGTGGCAGCTGTAGTGATGGCTGTTGTTGCTGCAGTTGTACCAGCTGTTGTAGCTGCTGTAGTGACATCAGTTGTTGCTGTTGTATCAGCCGTTGCTGCTGCTGTTGTAGCAGCCATTGTTGCTGCTGTTGTAGCAGCTGTTGTTGCTGGTGTAGTGGCAGCTGTACTTTCATCTGTTGTTGCTGCTGTTGTGGCTGCAGTTGTGGGTATTGTTGTTATTGCTGTTGTGGCTGCAGTGGTAGCTACTGTTGTTGGTTCTGTAGTGGCAGCTGTAGTGATGGCTGTTGTTGCTGCAGTTGTACCAGCTGTTGTAGCTGCTGTAGTGACAGCAGTTGTTGCTGTTGTATCAGCCGTTGTTGCTGCTGTTGTACCAGCGGTTGTTGCTGCTGTTGTAGCAGCCGTTGTTGCTGCTGTTTTGGCAGCTGTAGTTTCACCTGTTGTTGGGGCTGTTGTTGTATCTGTTGTTGCTGCTGTTGTGGCTGCAGTTGTGGCTATTGTTGTTATTGCTGTTGTGGCTGCAGTGGTAGCTACTGTTGTTTGTTCTGTAGAGCCAGCTGTAGTGATGGCTGTTGTTGCTGCAGTTGTACCAGTTGTTGTAGCTGCTGTAGTGACAGCAGTTGTTGCTGTCGTATCAGCCGTTGCTGCTGCTGTTGTAGCAGCCATTGTTGCTGCTGTTGTAGCAGCCGTTGTTGCTGGTGTAGTGGCAGCTGTACTTTCATCTGTTGTTGGGGCTGTTGTTGTATCTGTTGTTGCTGCTGTTGTGGCTGCAGTTGTGGGTATTGTTGTTATTGCTGTTGTGGCTGCAGTGGTAGCTACTGTTGTTGGTTCTGTAGTGGCAGCTGTAGTGATGGCTGTTGTTGCTGCAGTTGTACCAGCCATTGTAGCTGCTGTAATGGCAGCAGTTTTTACTGTTGTAGCAGCCATTGTTGCTGCTGTTGTAGCAGCCGTTGATGCTGCTGTAGTGGCAGCTGTAGTTTCACCTGTTGTTGGGGCTGTTGTTGTATCTGTTGTTGCTGCTGTTGTGGCTGCAGTGGTAGCTACTGTTGTTGGTTCTGTAGTGGCAGCTGTAGTGATGGCTGTTTTTGCTCCAGTTGTACCAGCTGTTGTAGCTGCTGTAGTGACAGCAGTTGTTGCTGTTGTATCAGCTGTCTTTGCTGCTGTTGTACCAGCGGTTGTTGCTGCTGTAGTGGCAGCTGATGTGGCGACGTTTGTTGGGGCTGTAGTGGCAGCTGTAGTGGCAGCTGTTGCTGCTGCAGTTGTACCAACCATTGTAACTGCTAAAGTGGCAGCAGTTGTAGCGACTGTAGTTTTTGCTGTTGTTGTAGCCGTTGTTACTGCTTTTGTAGCTGCCGTTGTTGCTGCTGTTGTTGCAGCCATTGTTGATGCTGTTGTGGCTGCTGTAGTAGCTATTGTTGTTGGTGCTGTAGTGGCAGCTGTTGTGGCGAATGTTGTTGCTGCTGTAGTGGCAGCTGTTGTGGCAGCTGTTGTTGCTGCTGTAGTGTCAGCTGTAGTGGTGGCTGTTGTTGCTGCGGTTGTTACTGCTGTTGTGGCAGCTGCTGTTGGTGTTGCTAATACACAAAAATTAGACAGTTTTTGGAGGTTATTTCCATCAAGTATTAAATGTAATTCCGTTTTTAAAGGGAAAACCACCAGCATGCATAAACACAGCCAGAGTGGCAACAGGCTGTATGTGAGCTGAAATGGGCAAAGCACCAAGCAGAACGAGGGGACATGATGATGTAAGATGTACAGCATTCAAGTGGAATTATAAGAGACAGCTAGCTGCATGGTCTGAGGGGACAGCAGCCAGCCGAGAGAGCATAGGCAGCAGGTAGGAGCTGCTCAGCAGCAGTAAGTAAAGATGACAGAGGGAGCACAGCCTGCCTGCTGAAGCAGTGACATCTAAAGGGAACCCCAATGTCTTTAAATAACCCAGTTACCAGAAGGGAGCATAGTTGCTTAAAGGGACTGGAGCCAGCGGACGGAAGCACAATCAGCAGAAGGTCACTGAGGAAACAGCAGTGAGCGGAGATGCCCAGATGGAACAGAGCCTCTTGCAAGGCACAGAATAAGCAGGCAGAGCATCTAGCATCTGGGAGCATAGCCAGTATGATGGAGCAGTCACAAATTTAGGCTCATGAATAGCAATTTTGATAAAAGAAACTAACATGTTGTACAGCCAGGAAAAGAGAGCACAACCACAGCAGAATAGAGCATGAGAGGGTGTACAGCAGCAGGGAGCACAGCCAAGAAACAAGAACAGAACCACAGCCATCTGACTAGAGCACAACAAATAGAGCACAATAGGTTAGGCAGCAGAAGGGAGCACAGCCAAGGAGATAGAACTGAACCACAGCCTTCTGACTGGGGCACAGAAGGCTAGAGAACAAGCAGCCAGAGGGGGTGGGCAGCAGAAGAGAGCATAGCCAACCAAGGTGACCACAGTTACCAGACTGGACCACTACCATCTGGCAGGAGCAAATCTAAGAGAAGGGAGCACCACCAGAAATATGACCCTTGCAGCAGGAGAGAGCATAGGTGTCAAGCTAGACAAGAGCCAACTAAAGGGAGCATTTCTCAGCAGCTAGCATTACACAGTATATCAAGCAGAGACAGCAGTAAGATGTCTGTACACTAAACTGACTTGCATAGAGAGATTCCTTTGCACTGACTCAAGTGTCTATTTCAGGTCTAGTTTGCTGAAGATAGGCTGCTCTGTCCAATTTTAAAGCTACGGGTGACACAGACCCCCCTACAATCAACACTAAGGGCTGGTGAGTCCAGTCCTGTACATTAGATATAGAGAAAGGGTGTAAGAAAGGTCTAGCTTCTGGTGTTTACATGGCTCCTTGTCACAAGGCAGTGCCCTGGTCATTAGTCGATAAGGAGATGCTGAGATATATATATCACTAGGGTAAAGCTGGTCCAGTGCTGGCCCTTAGACTGAGAGAGAGTCAATAGCTCCTGGCCACTGGTTGCAGGAGAATTTATTACTCCTGATCCTTAAAAGTAGGGTTATATAGCCCCAGGTTTCTAGGATTTGCATGGTCTTTACATGGTTGCTAGAAATGGAGGGATTACAGGGCTCCAGGCTAGAGACAGGTGGGGCCTTTCCTGTCCTTTAAAGAGATAGCGCAGTGCAGAGGTTGTGCCGCTGGTGTTAGGTACATCCTTTACTGGTCAAAGAGAGAGGGGGGTGCATAGCTCGTGCCCCTAGGGACTGGTGTGTCCTTTACTGGTCAAAGAGAGAGGGTGGTGCAGAGAGTGTGCCCCTATGGACAGATGCGTCCTTTACTGGTCAAAGAAAGAGGGTGGTGCAGAGGTCGTGCCACTAGGGACAGGTGTGTCCTTTACTGGTCAAAGAGAGAGGGTGGTGCAGAGGTTGTGCCACTAGGGACAGGTGCGTCCTTTACTGGTCAAAGAGAGAGGGTGGTGCAGAGGTCGTGCCACTAGGGACAGGTGTGTCCTTTTATGGTCAAGGAGAGAGGGTGGTGGAGAGCTCATGTCACTAGGAACAGGCGGGTCTGTTTTGTTTCATTAAAGGGAGAGGGTGGTGCAGAGTTCGTGCCACAAGGGAAAGTCGGTCCTTTCCTGGTCATTAAATGCAGAGGGCAGTCCAGAGCTCAGGTTAGGAACAGGTGGGTTTTTTCCTGGTCTTTAAAGAAAGATGGCCATGCAAAGCACGTACCACTAGACACAGGCGAGTCAGTTCCTGGTCATTAAAGAGAGAGGGTGGTCTAGTGTTCTTCAACCCTGTTTTTCTTTCTCCCCCAATATATTTATGCAGGAGTCGATTAAAGCATGCCCCATCATGTCACCGTGACGAGAATGCGTTGCGCTTCCGCCGGTCAATCTCCAGTCTGGA
Source organism: Lissotriton helveticus (assembly GCF_964261635.1). NCBI lineage: Eukaryota > Metazoa > Chordata > Amphibia > Caudata > Salamandridae > Lissotriton > Lissotriton helveticus. The sequence goes on from NC_136065.1 coordinate 69,283,420, forward strand.
AGTCTGGTTTTATTGTCAGTTTCGTCGTATTGGCTTCCAGACCACCTGGTGACCATTTACTGCAAACTGACCTGTCCACGAGATGGCTTCCTCTGATTATTTTGGCCTACTCTCTTATAGGTAATTCAAAATCTGACTAGTCTGCAAGACCTTTAATGGAATTCTTTTTATGTTTTAAGGCTTTTCTATTTGAGAGAATTGAGGTAAAGTAATTGTACTATTCCCAACAGGTGTGCCTCACCACTGGCACATCTGCCTTATAATAATTAGGACCCAGATCCTGTCTGTGATCACTGCAACCCTTATCCAACATTTCTCTACAGGGTCACAAATAATTTTTACCCTATATCACCATTCTTGTATCTCATTTAGCCCTGATACAGGTAAAAAAAATAGACGATTGCTTATCTCCCAAAGCAGTGCCAATTTAGGGGCTTCTCTCACAGACAATACTTGGACCTTCCTTCTCTTGTCTTCCCATCACCTCTATCTTTAGAAGTTTCATTGTCTGCCATATTCTTGAAAATAAAACAACATTCTAACTATACCCCCAAAGTAATATTGGCTATAGGTCTAACTAGACAACTTTCTGTGATATATCCCTAACCCCAAAACTCAACCCTCCTCCAAATCTTGCCAAACCTAGTTGGGAACCTCCAACCCCTTTATCCAAGCACCACTCAAGGTATTCCATGCTCTGCCACTTACCCCAATGAATTTGATTCAAACCTGTTTTTGTATAATACTTTGTACAATATCCTGTTTTGTATAATAATTTGTGTAATACCCGCAATTACAGTCGTCCATAAACACTCCGCTATTGTTACTGCCCACTCAAATCTGAGTTTATACTTCATTTACGCACTGCCCTCATTTTAGCAGTAGATCCCCTCCAGTACTATGAGAGAGATTACTATAGAGAGACTCCTTCTGGGTTCAGTACTCTGGGGGAACTCAGTTCTAGTAGAAAACTTTACTCAAGAATCTACTGCATTTTTCCTTTAGAAATTCCTTGCTCTCCATTTCTAATTATGATCAGTACGTTTTTTTCACTTTAAAATTATTTTTTTCAGCTCTAAAAATAGCTTATCTCATGCTTTATGCACTATCTCATAAATGAGACAATTATATAAGTTGATTGGCACAATTCCAGTGACACTAGTGTGACCACTGTTTATCTTATATATGTGTTGATTATTGCCGTAACCCTGAGGAAGCCCCAAGTCTGTGTGCATTAGAAGGGCGAAACACGTGTTGGCTGTGTAGTGCACCTTTTGCCTCACCTCCAGTGGAAGTCAAGAGGAGCATTTGTTCAGACTAAGTACCATTCTACTTTTCTACCGATGAGCGTTTATGTTACTTAAGCAGGGACAATGGATACATTCATGATAGCTTAAGGTGCATAACTTACATAATATACTATATATAACATGGACTAGCTGTTTACTTTGCCTGTTGCTTTGCACCAATGAGAGGAACAATATATAGAAGACATTATGCTAGTTTTTATTTAGTGTCAGCAGCATCCCTTCATTCCTTTGATCTAGTCATTTCTGGGCTTGTGGGCACAACCAAGGCACAAGTGGGTGCAGCAAAGACCACAGAATACTAAACATAAAGAATGGGCTACTACTAGGCAGACTTGGAGTAGAGACATCTTCTCTTTTCCATTAAAGGGGGGAGGGGCTGCAGGTCACCAGACTTAGGCTAACTCCATCTTGGTGTTAAAGGTCAGGGGCACAGACCTGCATTCCATGGTGTGTCTTTCTTTAGATGGTGCAACCTCGGATGGATGATTCTTAAACATAATAAATATTTAGTGGCATTTGGATTAGGATAAAGTCTGTTTGGAGGGTGCTGATTGGTCTAGTGGAGTACATAAATATGACAGCAAGGGGGTGGGTGATGGAGAAGCAGGAAGGTAAAAGGGTCTAAAAGCTGAGCCCTGAGAAAGGAGAAGCCTGATTTGTTTCAAGGCGCTAGAAATGATGGGAAGGTGTTCAATGAACCAGCGCCTAGGTGTGTTTGTAAAGACTTCAAGAAATGTGTCTAAAAGAAGTAGAAATGTAGAGAAATGAAAGGCATAAGAGGCTTAACTTACTGGCAGCTGCAGTTGTGGTATCTGGTGAGGTTTGTCCAACTGTGGAGACAAAAAGTTATGATTAGAACATTCAGGGGAGCTGGAACAATGTTCCTGGTGGGGGTTGCCATCAGTGTTACATCACTGAAGTACTAGGGATAATGGCAAACCCCAGCATATCAGAAAGAACAATGATAGATAAATGAGCCACGCCTACTCAGCAGCAAAGTGGTAATGGTGTGGTATGTAGCTGGCAGTGCATTGTGGGGGGGGGCTGTGGGGGGACACTGATTGAAAATATATTATTTACGCATTGTGTTGCAGCACACTGGTGTTTACAGAGAGCACATTTTCCATTTAAATAATAACTAAAATTCCACAGGCATTCAGTTGCTGATAAATCTATAGGGTGTACCCATAAAAATGTATGGAAATTGGGTCTCTGCAAATATTTATCATGTGCCTATGACTATGAGCAAGGAAAGTCTGTTAATTTGTTTTAATCCTATTACAACATTTGTTTCCGTTATATATCAGAAGTACAAAAACTGTGCTTCATTCGTCCTTTCCTAAATGCTGATATATTTGGAAATATTAATACAGTTAATTTACAGAGATTTAACTTGTGTTGTTTTAAAAGATGACATACTACAACCTTTCTTTTCACAGTCCCTGTACCCCAGCAATGCTGTCACTTGCTTGACTTTACAATATTCTCTCAGTTTGCAGTCAGAGAACGGGAAGTATAAACAATCTCCATTTTGAAAGAATAGGCACCGTTTTGTTAGAAGGCAGGGCCTGACCTTTGCCCTCTAGCTTTAAATGCACAGTAAATGTAACAAGATTCAAACAATATCTAAAGGCATGTTTAGTGTCACTCATCTTCTGAAATCCCACATTGTGTATTTTGAGGATGCTGCGACACCCCCCCTGTACCCCTACTTCCAGCACCTATGAGAGCAATACATCTTTATAGGTGGGCTCGAACCTGTGACCAGAGGGAGCAGATGTGCAGGCACAAACCTAATCCAACAAAACTCCTAATGTGAACAAAATTGAGTCCGGCCATTTTTGTTCTTACAATGTCCCTCACAAAAAACGTTTCACAAAATACCATCAGGAGGCTGGTCTAGCATGAAATATCTCTCAGCGAGACATGTGCTACGCCAACCCATCTCCAGCTGGTATTGCACATTATCCATGCATGCCTAAAAAAGTGACCTGAAATCACAGAGTTTGTGGAATTCCATGAGTTTTGCCCTGGCTTCTTATGTCCTTCTGCTCGGCTCTTTGCACAAGAGAGGCTGAGAGCATTGGAGGTGGAGGAAGCCTCAGAGGCAGTCTGTAAAGAGGACTCCACATGAATCTGTATTACCAGTCCCTATTTATTGTAAGTTCATGCTCCATCACACTGCGAGAGGGTGACAAGGCCCCCCTTGAGTCAACCCCCTCGTGTGTCAGTCCCAGCGAATGACCTGTCAACATCCCAGAACGCACAGCTGATGACAATAACAGATGGAAGTCCTTCATAACTGCACCAGAGTGAGGCGTTTCTACTCAATATATGGAATCCTCTGACATTTTTAGTGTGTGCCAGATTTACAAGACTAGTGTGCACAGAGAAGTTGCGCGAAGAACAACTATATATTTCTGGGCTATTTGCTGCCACTGCACTGTGAATCATTTCATTTCATTTCATGAAGCTTTATTCGGTTCATATAGATGACCATAAAAGCACAGGCAAAATACAATATTATAAAACAGTTATGACACATCACATCATATCACAACAAAAGTAACATTAAAACAAACATGCATACATACCTGTCCTGATCAATAAATGTTACAGTTAAAAAATCATACTTTTCCTAGCGTTGATGCACTGATTTAGGAACGTTGCAGTATAAAAACAAATGTCTGCCGTCTCCATGTTAAAAATTAAGTTCATAGCATGTGTAACTGTACATACACCATATTTAACAAATAAAGGTTTCAGAAAAGCAATACGGAAATGTTTGTACAGCTTACATAGCAACAGAAAGTGCACAGTGCTCTGGGTGGATACATCATCACATCTACAGGGCCCAAACGGGTGTTGTTTAATGTTAGGATGGGCAACTAGATGATGAACCATTCCAAACCGGAGCCTAGTTAATACAAATTTGTGCGAGTTCCTTGTTACCAGGGTTAAATATGAAGGGAAACCTTCCACTCTAATGTATCTATTATAAAAAATGACCGTGGACAAAGATCCGGCTGCAATTGCCCGCTTTCTCCCCATGTAGATCAAAAAGTGTTTTTCATTTCGAGTTTGGTGATCATAGACGCAGCACCAGGGTTATTTAAAAGGTTAAGGTTGAATATGTCTGAAAAACATGTAACAACATATCTCAACCAGGGGATATTTTGGAATTTGTCCAGGCGTAGACAGTCCCCGATGATAGATCTATTAAACTGCTTGTCTTCCTCTAGCCAAATAGACCGCCAGGTCATTAATGGCCTGAGACATAATAGATCAGCCAGATGGTTGACTGCTAGCTCTCGATGAATTAACTCATTCGAGGCTGACATAGGTAAAAAAAAAAGGAGTCTTTTTAGGAATAGATTTTCCTCCAGCTGTAGTTCAGAAACCCAGCTGTAGCCCCAGACTCCTGCCCCATATAGAGCTATAGTAGCACATCTAGCCTGGTAAATCTTCAACATATCCCTTGATCGACGATCCCCTACCTTGGCAGCAAATCTATAAATACCATGGGCATTTTTAGTCATTTTATTCCGTATGTTAATAAATTCATTTTTCCACTTCCTATTGTTTGAAAAAGTTATACCTAAGTAACAGAATTTCGCTACCTGTTGCACCTTCTCACTATCTATAAAAAAGGAATTTAAAACTCTAGCTTTGGCTCCACAGGTCATGGTGTAAGTTTTCCCTTTGTTAATTAACAGCTTTCTGTCTTTGATAAAAGAGGAAAAACTATCCATTAACCGCTGTAAACCCACCGGGGTCCTAGAAAGTAAAACAGCGTCATCGGCGTATAACAACACCGGCACTGGTACACCATTAATCTGAGGGGCATCGGCATTGACCTTTTTTAAAATGGCATCGATTGCATTAATGAATAAAATAAATAACAGGGGAGCCAAAACACACCCCTGTCTGATTCCTCTTCTAACATTAAATTTAGGGGTACATTCTCCTCTAGTTCCAAAGCGCACACTAGTTTTCAATTTCTCATATAATCTGGCGAGGAAAAAGATTATACCTTCTGGTGCGCCTTGATTCAGCAGCGTCTGCCACAAGAGTGCGTGGTCAACCATATCAAAGGCACTACTCAGGTCTGCAAAACAGAGGTACATAGAGCCAAGTTTGGCCTCTGTGTACTTCCCAATCAATAAGTCAAGATTAACGCATTGATCAAGTGTACCTCGACCTTTTCTAAAGCCAAACTGACTATCAGCCAAAATACCGTTCTGCTCAGCCCAGTCCTGTAATCTCACAAGCATAACTCGGCTCATCACCTTTACTGATGAGTCAAGAAGAGAAATCGGGCGGTAATTTTTTGCATCTGACTTGCTACCCTTTTTATAAATAGGTACTATGATTGACTCGCACCAAGTTGTTGGGGGTTCAGTGCATACAGCTGCATTAAAAACAGTCTTAAGGAGCGGTCCCCATACCTCTGGGGCTACCCTATAGACATCTATAGGTACCCCATCAGGGCCCTGGGCCTTCCCTCCCTTGCTATTACGTATACCGCTTTTAACCTCCTCAACAGAGATATCAAGCGGCAAGACAGCCCATTGATTTGGACAAGTATCTAAAACTTTTTTCGTATCAAAAATATTAGAGAAGTGGGCAATCCACCCTTCACTAGATACGTTAGATGTGAACACTGGGGTATTTTCGTCTCTTAGGAAGGGGGAATTAACTGTGGCCCAGAATAGGGTGCAATTTGAAAGTTCTGCAGCTTGGTTAAGGGAATCCCAAGCTAATTGTTGCAGTTCGCACTTCCTCTGTTTTAGCACACGCTTATACTCCACCCTCAAGTTAATTATTAAACTTTTGTCCCTGGGCTTAACTACCAATGCCTGTTTAAGTTTGTTTAGGGTGGCAGTGCAGTGGTGGTTAAACCAACCAGGTCCACTCCTGCGCTGCCCATTATTACGTCCTGTAAATTTGGCATCAACCGCTTTATTAATTACATTAAAAAGAAATAAAACTTTCCCAAAATCAAATTTGTTTTCTAATATAAAAACTATGTCCAACAAGCTCTCCTTGATTATAGAAGTGGATAGTTCATTTGCCTTTTCTCCTGTCCATCTAAGCCTGATGCCGTTGGTCCTATGGGGTTCCACATTTGCAATTATGTTACCTACATCAGTTAAACAACCTGCCCAAAGGTTGGTATCCAAAATGATTTGATTATGATCACTTATTGAAGTAACTTCGATTCTAGGGGGGACACAGTAGGGGATGATGTTTGACGAAACTATCACATGGTCAATGATAGAAGTGGCGTGATGGTTTTTAAAAGTAGGAATGGGCAATCCATCAACACCTTTGCCACACTCCAAAATTTCCAAATTATAACAACACATTAGCTTGTGCAGTGCTTTGCCGTACCCATTGTGACCGAAATGCAAAATGTCACACACCTCATTATTAGTAACCCCACATACCTTCTGTTCTGACATTTCGCACAGTCCAATGTTAAAATCCCCCACCCATAAAAAGTCAAAAACAACATTCGCCTCCTGGCACAAATTGTCAATTGCAATGGACAAATCAATAACTAATTTAGCCCTGCTCCCGTCGAAAATGTTGTTATAATAATTAATCAATAAAATATTGTGCTTTTTACCCTCTACTAACCAGAGGATCTGGACAAGGTCACCTACTGATATATACCTATTAACCACAATAGGGCGTGAAATGGTTACAAGTGTAAGAAGACTCCCTTTGGGTCTGCCTAGACCCCCGCCGGTCGCTAGTAAATTATAGGAAACAAAACCATCATAGTTAGCTTCCTTCAGACTCCAAGTTTCCTGAAAACATAATATGTCATAAGTATTAATAAACCTCATCCAGCCCGGGTCTGTCTCCTTTGATTTTAATCCTGCCACATTCTAGCAGACGATTATTGCCCCTTTGTCCCTAACAATAACACCATCGGACACCAATTTATTGTTACTTCCCCCATTCTCATTCTGATTCGTTTTGTCTGTGTCCTCACATACAAGCAGGGCATTTTCACACAACCCATGATCTATATTTGTGCTCATACCAGTATCAGGGGACACATCAATGCCCTCGTCAACGGCCACTAAAGAATTTATAGGCTCCTGGATTCGAGGATTCCCTGTCGAGTCGAGTCAATCATTAGTATCCAAGGAATTTAACCCCTTCCATGCTCATGACGAGCTCAGCTAGTCATGCAGTACACTGCTCGTGTGCTCATGACGAGCTGAGCTTGTCATGCACAATGGGGATCTGCAGAGTTCAGCACAAGGGGGGAATTGCTGTAGCATTGAAGGTGTTAAGATCTGGTATCGATTTTGTATCACAAGATCAGGTTGTGGCCTCTGGCTGACCAAACCAAGGTTACCCCTCCTACCAGTACATGTGGAAATACTAGGAGGACTATAGAAAAAACCTAACGAGCGAGCACATACATTTCCATCAGTGATTGATAGAGATGCAGCTCTCAGTAATACAGTAGCTGCGTGTTGTGGGTACTTAAAATTAATTATAACACAGTTCCCCCTGAAACATTTCCTGGAGCTCCCAATCCAATTCACCCTTCTGGTAGTCAAAACCTGATCTGAGAAAGCAGTAGGGAAACCACAATATCTAGTCAACCAGGACACCGTTTTGTTTTTTAAAATCTGATGGGTTTCCTGGTATTTGCCATTCTCAGCTGGGGGAACATTAGTTAATACTACCACATACGGAGCACAATCTGGGGGGAGATTGGTGGTAGCTCGCCTAGGTCTTACTTCAGTCCAGTCTTCACTCCTGTCAACCCTTGCTACGGTCTGCTTATTACAGACAGGAGGAGGCAGGGGGACTGGTAGATTATTAGTAAAAATTTCACTAGCACCCACATCTCTCTGCAGAGTAGCATCCTGATTATCTCGGTCACTTGATGGTGTTATCGTAGTGCTGCCCTCTGTTTCCATTGATTTTTTAAGTAGTCCACCCAGCCTATTCACTTCAGCAGTTAGCTGGTCAATTTTGGTCATAAGGGGTTTTACAATGGCCTTGATCTTGGAGTCAATAATACCCACTAAGTTCTTAAGTAAGTCCACATCCATCGTGACAGTATCACCTTTATCCTGGCTGTTATCCTCCTTATCGGGGATATTAGGGGGGCTAGCAGCTCTTTTCCCTGCAGGGCGAGATCCTCCCCGCTTAGCTTGTACTTTACGACATGCCCTCACCACTCTAGGAACTGGGGTACGTGGGTGCTGGACTGTGGTATTAATTGAATCATCCAGATCAACTAAAGTAGGGATATCCCGCCCAGATGTATCTTTAACAGAGGTATCATGAGTATTAGTACTACTGCTTACATCCAGTGCAGGGACGTCCGGCACTATTTCTAATATAGGTGGCGGAGGAGGACTAGCTAAACCCAGCGACTGGCGCCTTTCATTATTAATCTTACTGACAACCTTCACTAGATAGTTGTCCAGTGTATTCGGTGTCTGGGTAACCTTTAACTTAGACATTGTTCACGCTTCAATGAACCGTTAAGTAGCTTCAGAATCGTAAAACTGAAATGAAACCAATAAAGGAACACACCGATGGTGTGTCCCCAATTAAAAATAGAGTTAAAATATACAAAAACTCAGCATATACAATAGATGCCGGTAATCAACAGACAAAGGTTATGGCCCAGTCCAGTCTCTTACTGTCTCGGACTGTCTTAGACTGTCCGCCCTTTGTCCGGGCTTCGTCCCGCGCTGCGTCCCGCGCTGCGTGACTCTCGGTCTGATTGAAATAGCCGGTGATTGGGGGCGGAGCTCGTCACAGGTGTGCTCGTGCACGGGCTCCTGGTCCACAGAGTCTGTGCGCCATCCTCAGCAGGCCCCCACAAACACGATGTCACTCGGGACACCCAGCAAGCCAGCAAGTCTCCCCGCTGTGCAGACTAACAGGAGCGCTGTCTCCCCACACCACAGCGAAGCGGGACCCGCGCAAGCGGGTCCGGCAAGAGGTATTAAAGGCCGGTGATTGGGGGCGGAGCTCGTCACAGGTGTGCTCGCGCACGGGCTCCTGGTCCACAGAGTCCGTGCGCCGTCCTCAGCAGGCCCCCACAAACACGATGTCACTCGGGACACCCAGCAAGCCAGCAAGTCTCCCCGCTGTGCAGACTAACAGGAGGGCTGTCTCCCCACACCACAGCGAAGCGGGACCCGCGCCAGCGGGTCCGGCAAGAGGTATTAAAGGCCGGTGATTGGGGGCGGAGCTCGTCACAGGTGTGCTCGCGCACGGGCTCCTGGTCCACAGAGTCCGTGCGCCGTCCTCAGCCGGCCCCCACAAACACGATGTCACTCGGGACACCCAGCAAGCCAGCAAGTCTCCCCGCTGTGCAGACTAACAGGAGCGATGTCTCCCCACACCACAGCGAAGCGGGACCTGCGCCAGCGGGTCTGGCAAGAGGTATTAAAGGCCGGTGATTGGGGGCGGAGCTCGTCACAGGTGTGCTCGCGCACGGGCTCCTGGTCCACAGAGTCCGTGCGCCGTCCTCAGCAGGCCCCCACAAACACGATGTCACTCGGGACACCCAGCAAGCCAGCAAGTCTCCCCGCTGTGCAGACTGACAGGAGCTCTGTCTACCCACACCACTGTGAATCAGATCATGGTGGAAAGTCAGAGATCTCTGCCTGCGCATGCGCAGTCTGTTTCTGGTGAGCTCTTGGGCTCAGATTGGACTCCTGGTGATTCCTGGACAGCAGACTACGCCCATGGACACTGGAATCAAGCGGTTTTAGAGCAGTGGCGTTTGCCACATAATCCATCAACTGCTGCATATTGTGCAGGTTAATACACAATAATTTGTTTCTAGCTTAAACGTATTAAACAATTTGTAGTGTCCACATTCGTACTGAAGGCAGGACACAGTGAGTTAACACAGTTGTATGTGTTTATTGTAGGTTCATCGAGCCACCGCTGCTCTCACACCAACCGAAAGCCACCAACTGTCAAACATAGAATCCCGCACGCACGAGAGCACCACAGCAGTGCATGGGGGTTCTAACAAGTACACATAACAAGCATTGCTAAGCACAACATGTTACCTCTTTTTATTTTAAAAGCAAAACACAAAAAGAGAGAGCCTAAAAGAAGAAAGCAAAACCCTGAACCCCCAGAAAGAAGAACTCTAAAAGGTAAACAAGAAGTACAAAGAAGACTTACAATTACATTGAAAGTACAAAAAAACATTTTAAACACATTAGGAGTACAATATTGTAGTGTAGGAAAATCATCTTATTTTCCAAGGTGCCCGTCTCACAGAACACGACCTCCTTGGTACCACACTAGAAGAACCATGTTCACCTGAAGAGGGAGGAAATACCTCAACCTCACACCTGGCACGGTTTGAGGGTTCAGTGACCTGATTGGATGCTCTAGAAACCTTCACCACTTTGCTAACATTCCACCAATGCCGTCCACGTACCATAACAGCACCACCATACACTTTCTCAACACACACAGGATCACCAAATGCTGCACTTCCTTCTTTAACAAAATTGGGATTTCTGATGCGAACCATTTCACCAGGGAAAAATGCAACAGGTTTTAAAGAATTTTTGTGATCATAACTAATACACATTTTTTCTTGTTCTGCTTCAACCGTGAATTCCAACACAACTTGGTCCACCCAGCATGACACTTTATCATGAACAGTTCTTAAAAGACAAGCCGGGTGTAAGGCGGACGTGGGCAGAGACACAAAAGGTGCGATTTTAGTAAGGGAGTGGGTTGTAGTGCGGTAAAACGACAACATGGATCTGACAGCAGCCTCCACATTGTATCCATTTTGTTTTGTCCACTTAATGCACTCCACAACAACGCTGTTCATCCTTTCCACCAATCCATTCATTTGAGGATGTACAACAAAGCTTCTCAAATGCTTAACTCCAGATTCAAGTAGAAACACTCCCATATCTTGATTAACAAACTGCACTCCATTGTCTGAGGCAAGCCCTTCCAGAAATCCCTCTCTTATAAAAATCTCTTTTAAGAACATAATGGCACTATTCGCAGTAGGGGAAGCACAAAAGAGACTTCCGGCCACTTGCTGTGAAAATCCATCAGACAAACGCTAAGCATAAGTGATGAGGAAGAACATTAAATTAAATCAATACTGTTAGACCTGTCTGGATTTTTTGCGCAGTCCCTCCTCATTATTCTTTATTTTGTCCCCTTTTTGCCCCTCATACCCTTACTATTTTTTGTGTCTACTATTTTTATAGGTGTTGGTCAAGGGGATAGGTGTTCTTTCTTCCCCCCATAGTCTTTTACCTCAGGCCCAGAGGCCTGTTCTGACAGAAAAGTTGGCACCACCTAAAATGGTGGCCACCAACTGCCCCAACTGTCGCACCCAGAACTTGGCGATAGCTTAACATAGGGCATTCCAGAACCTTCTGGTCCATGCTGGACCATTGAAGGGCAGCCTATAAAAGGCGGAATGCGGGGCAGCCATTTTGTCTACCTGTGGAAGTCAGCTGGAGGACAGGTGGTAGCTGAGGGTGGGAAGAGGATAGACTTAGGGTTGACCTCCTGGACTGGGAAGCTGCCTTATTGGTCTAACCCACTATTCCCCTGTTGGTTACTTGTCTTGGCCCCGCTGTGGGAAGTTACTGGAGACCCTGGGCGCCTAGCTTGCCCCTTTTCTAAAGAATAGATGGGAAGTCTATAGGAGAAGGAGACTGCAGCGCTGCGGAGCGCAGTCCTCTGCCCAGTTGGAGGGACTTGTGAAAAGTGTGCTTATCTTCAGCCTCTGTCCAGAGACTGGTAATTGTGCTAGACTGTCCCCCCTTGTCCCTGATTCCCTGGAGCGTCACCTCTCACCTGCTGTGGTGGAGCGCCACTGAGGAGAGCAGAAGCCAGGAGAAAACGGGCTGTTCCGCCTTCCACAACCCCAATCTGGTACTGGTCGAGCGACGCCGTTCTGAAGGTGTAATTGAGTGCCCTGAGGTGAGGAGCGGACCAGGGGAAGCCCCTAACAATTGCCGAGTGGGAGAGCAGCGTCGGATAAACAGCGCGGTCTCAGGCGGTGAGACACTGATCCCTCGCGCATGCCCAGTGGCGCTGTCAGGCTCCGTGAGGCGGAGCTGGATCATTGAAGGCGGGAGCGGCAGCTAAGGAGCGAGGAGCGCTTCGCGCATGTCCCTAGGATCAGCGCGACCCTGCCAGAGTGAGAAGGAGCCCTTGCGCATGACCGGAGGATCAGCGCGACCCCTGGCAGTGTGAGGAGAGGCGGCGGGAGTCCCTCGGCGGTAGCCGTGCAGAAGAGCTTCTCTCCCCCCTGCTCAAGCGCCCTATGGAGAGGTGAGCGCGAGCGGGAAGGGAGAGCTAAGGAGCCCAAAAGCGGCTGAGGAGTTCTGAGGCGTTCTGCCTCTTTAGTGCTGGTGTAACCCGGAGGAGAGCTGAGGGGCCCCAGAGGCTAATGTAACTCGCCAGCACGAGTCTCTCTCTGGTCTTAACCACTGTCCCTCCCTCATCCTCTGGTACAACAGGAACATCACCGCCTGATAAACAAGTAAGGAGGTATTTTTGGAAGGGGAGAGAAACACTAGAACTTAACCAGGAAATAACTCAGCCAATGAGCATTATTCCACAGTGGTACAGCCTTTAGTGCAGAGGAACTTTAGGAAACCCTCAATAACTGTGTGCTGGAAGGAGGAGGTTAAAGGCACTGTGGGAAATAAGTATAGTGCGCTAGATGTTAGCCCCTGCAACTACTTCTGGGGCTTATTTAGATGCTGAGATAAGTGGGTTTACCCCCATTTCATTCAAGTAAACAGTAGAAGATCTGTAATGTTTCCCTGCAAATGTAAGTGTTGCTTTGATCTGATTATGAGCTGTTAATGCCAAATCTTAAAGTAATACTGTGCTCAAAGGTAATATAAAGTAAGTTGAATACAGTAATTGCATAATTGAGTTGTAGAAGAGTAAGGGTTATCTACCAAATGTCTAAGTGAATTAGCTATTTTACAAATGTTGGTTGTTTTTATGTCCTAGAATTGAAAAGTATTCTTGCTATATTCCACACAACCTGAATGGTAATTTAACTGTGTATTCTAAAAGTGAAAAGAGCCAAGATAAATATATATATTATTTTTATAAAGCAGTGCTTATTTTCATAAATTTTTTGTGTAGCGTTTTCTTTTGTGTGCTATTGCGTGGTCTTACTTCTGGGTGGTCTGCAACCTTAACACTGTGCCTCTGAAGTATATGTCTTGCCCTAGGCCAGGCTACCCCAGGTTCTAACATTTGGTGCCTAGCGGTGGGATTACTGACTTGGTTGCAGCTACTCACTAGTAATTCAACGCAATACACTAACCTGCACCAGGAGTTTTCTCCCTGCGGCCCTCCTAATTTAAATTTTGTTTTTTCTAAATTTATTTCTGGTGGTGGGTGGAGGTTGACCCCAGGACACTTTTGGTTACCTCCTGTGTGAAAAGTTTATACTCTAGTAAAAATGGAGATAAATGTGGAAGAGCTGGATAACTATACTGTGACCCAACTAAAGGACTGGTGTCAGCAGCAAAATGTGTTTTTTAAAAAGGGTGCCAGGAAAGGCGAGCTGCTGACAAGCATACGGGCATGGGTGGAGGCTCATTCCGGGGAGGTACCAGAATCAGAAGGGAGTGACAGGGACACTGTCATTGAGACTGCCATGCTGTACCAAGCGGGAGGGGGGAATCTACCGACAGGTACCAGGTCACCTCGCAGGGTGGGCAGCAGCGTCTCGGAGAAGGGTTTAACTGAAGCCGAGCTAGAAGATAGGAGGGAGGAGAGGAGAATGAAGCTGGAATTAGCTAGGATGGATATGGAAAGGGAGGAAAGGAGGTTAGCTCATGAGCGAACCATCAAGGAGATGGACTTACAAGCTCTCAACCATAGGTCTCCCAATCCAGACAATGGTGGCAGCGAAAAGAAAGTGGACACCAGGGAATCCAGACCCTATTTACCTAAAGATGTCATCGCTAGTTACACCCCAGGTGATGACATTGCCAAATGGTTGGCCGCCTACGAAGTTTCTTTAAGGGCTCACGGGATCCTAGAAACTCACTGGGGAGGTGGGCTGTACAAATACATGCCACCTGCTGGCAGAGACACTTTGTTGGCTCTGGAGCAGGATGAGCAAACCCACTACCCTGCCATGAAGGTGGCACTGGTGAAAAAGTTTGGACTTACCCCTGAAAGGTACAGACAAAAATTCAGGGGAAGTCACAAAATGAGTACCCAGAATAGGGTAGACTTTCTAGACTACGCCAAGAAAGCTTTGGAGGGCTGGGTCAAGGGCAGCGAGGTAAAAGACTATGAGGGGCTGTACAATCTATTTTTGAAAGAACACCTCCTCGAGAAATGTTTTCCCGAGTTGCGCCAACACCTGGTGGACAGCAAGCTGACCGATCCCCGGAAGCTTGCAGAGGAGGCGGACACGTGGGCAAGTACCCGGGTGTCCTCCAAGGGGACTGGAGGGGATTCACAAAAAGCCGGACAGGGCGCCCCCCTGAAGAAAGAGGGAGGAGATAAAAAGAAGGAGTTCTCCAAAGGTCCCCAAAATAATTTCCAAGGTAAGGGAGCAGGTTTCACCCCTAGGGCAAACCCGCCCAGAAACCCTAATCCTGGCCAAAGCCAGCAGCCAAGGGTTCTCCACTGTTTTGAATGCGGTGGTGTTGGACATTATAAGGGAGATGTCAGATGCCCAAAGAGACCACCCCTTCCCACCGGAGGAAAGTCACCGGGAGTAGCTAGTGTAGCGCTCGGGGAGGAGTTGCCCTTAGATAAGGGGGGTGAGTGGGCGGGTGTCACCTTAGTGTCCCTGGGAGAGCGGGAGATGGTGCCAAAGATCCAGGTGCCCCCAAATACTACAAAGTATGGGCAATGGGTTACCATCAATGGCCAAAGAGGGGAGGCTCTGAGAGATACAGGAGCCAGTATGACTATGGTGAGAAGTCAACTGGTGTCTCCAGAGCAGGTTGTTCCTAATGTACTCCACCCCGCCGCGATGGCTGACGGCAGAATGGGCCACTATCCAGTGGCTGAGGTTCCCTTTGAGTGGGAAGGGGTTGCAGGTTCACTTCGAGTTGCCGTAAGCCCTGCCGTGCCAGTTGATTGTCTGTTGGGGAATGACATGGAGCACAACACTTGGAGAGAGGTGGAATACCGGACGCATTCTGCGATGCTGGGTACACCTGACTGGGCCTGTGTAAGCACACGGTCTGCGACTGCCCGGAGAGGGAGTTCGCCTGGGTTGGAGCCTGGAACAATGGCCCAACCCGCTGCCAAAAAGGGACAGAAACAGAGACAGGGACAGCCTGCTCCGGCTTCCACGCCCCATGTGACAGATCGGCCACCTGCGGTGGTAGGCCAGGAGTCCGTGGAGGGGGGAGTAGACTCTCTGGAGGATTTACCCTCCCTGCTGAATGGCACGTGGAGGGAGGTCCTACCAGAGAAGAATTCTGTAAGGGGCAGAGGGAGTGCCCTACCCTTGAGGGACTGAGGCGTCAGGCTGAAGCCCAGGCAGCAGGTGATGCTACGGGACACCACCATATTTACTGGGAGGATGGCCTCCTCTACAGTGAACCCAAGGTACCTCTACCTGGCTCATCAAGGGCATTGGTGGTCCCGCAGCAATACCGAGCCTTTCTGCTGGAATTGGCTCATGCGATACCACTGGCAGGACACTTAGGCCAGGACAAGACCTTTGCACGGCTTGTTCTCCACTTTTACTGGCCTCAGATGAAAGCGGCGTCCAACACATACTGTAGGACATGTGTATCCTGCCAGGCCAGTGGGAAGACAGGGGTGAAGCTAAAGGCTCCCCTGGAACCACTTCCTGTCGTTAGCACCCCCTTTGAAAGGGTGGGCATCGACATTGTAGGGCCATTGGATCCACCAACAACAGCTGGTCACAGGTTTATCCTGGTTCTGGTGGATCATGCCACACGGTACCCAGAGGCCATTCCTCTGAGGACTGTTACTGCACCTGTGGTGGCTAGGGCCCTGATGGGAATCTTTACTAGGGTAGGATTTCCGAAGGAGGTTGTGTCTGACAGGGGGACTAACTTCCTGTCCGCTTACATGCGGACCATGTGGAAGGAGTGTGGGGTGACCTACCGGTTCACCACTCCTTATCACCCCCAGTCCAATGGACTGGTTGAGAGATTTAATAAGACCCTGAAGGGCATGATAAGAAGTCTGCCAGAGAGCTTACGGAGGAAGTGGGACGTCCTCCTACCTTGCTTGCTGTTCTCCTACCGAGAGGTGCCGCAGAAAGGAGTGGGCTTCAGCCCTTTCGAATTGTTATATGGGCACCCTGTGCGTGGGCCTCTCAGCCTGGTGAAGGAAGGATGGGAGAAGTCTCCCAGAAAACCTCCCCAGGATGTGGTGAGCTACATGTTGGCCTTCAGAAGCCAGATGGCCAAGTTGTGGAAGCAGGCTGCTGACAACTTGGAGGCCAGTCAGGCAGTCATGAAGGAATGGTACGACCAAAATGCTCACCCGGTGGAGTTGGAGCCTGGCCAGAAAGTTTGGGTGATGGAACCTGGAGAGCTAAGTGCCCTTCAGGATCGTTGGACAGGTCCATTTGAGGTGTTGGAGAAAAAGGGTAAGGCCACTTACTTGGTGGATCTTAAGACCCCGCGGCAGCCCCTACGGGTGCTGCATGCCAATCGCCTCAAACCCCACCATGAGAGGCCAGAGGTCATCCTGATGATGGTGACTGATGGTGCTGAGGAAGCAGAAAGCGAGCCTCTCCCAGACCTCTTTTCATGTCAAGAGAAGGATGGGTCGGTGGAGGGAGTGATTCTCTCCCCGTCTCTCACTCCTGAGCAACGAGAGGACTGCCGACAGGTATTGGGGCAGTACTCTTCACTGTTTTCCCTTGTCCCAGGAAGAACCCACCTGTGTACCCATGATGTGGACACAGGAGACAGCCCCCCAGTGAAATCCAAGACCTATAGGCTGTCGGACAAGGTGAAGGCTAGCATCCATGGCGAAGTTGCCAAGATGTTGGAGCTAGGAGTGATAGAACCGTCCAGCAGCCCTTGGTCCAGTCCGGTGGTGCTAGTCCCAAAAGCCGCCCCACCGGGCACCACACCCGAACTGAGGTTCTGTGTGGATTACCGAGGACTGAACTCAGTTACCAAAACTGATGCTCATCCCATCCCCAGGGCGGATGAGTTAATTGACCGGCTAGGAGCTGCCCAATACCTCAGTACCTTTGACCTCACTTCAGGGTACTGGCAGATCTCCTTGACAGATGGAGCAAGGGAAAGGTCAGCCTTTTCCACGCCCGAGGGACACTTCCAGTTCTGTGTGATGCCCTTTGGTCTCAAGAACGCTCCTGCCACATTTCAGCGACTGGTGAACCAGGTCCTCTCTGGAATGGAGGGTTTCTCGGCTGCTTACCTGGATGACATTGCTGTCTTCAGTAGCAGTTGGGAGGACCACTTGCAACATTTGCAAGCAGTTCTCCAGGCGCTGAAACAAGCTGGATTGACCATCAAAGCCAGCAAATGCCAGATTGGGCAGGGGTCGGTTGTGTACCTTGGACACTTGGTGGGTAGGGGGTCAGTGCAGCCCCTGCAGGCAAAAATTGAGGCAATCATGGCCTGGGAACCCCCCAAGACACAAACTGAGGTCCGAGCTTTTCTGGGCCTCACAGGTTACTACCGTCGCTTTGTGAAGGGGTATGGCACTATTGTAGCGCCCCTCACAGAGCTCACCTCTAGGAAACAACCTCGACGGGTAGTTTGGACAAAGGCTTGTCAGCAAGCCTTTGAAAAGTTGAAGCAGGCAATGTGTGAAGCACCGGTCCTGAAGGCTCCCGATTTCTCCAAGGAGTTCATTGTTCAAACAGATGCATCCGAACATGGCATTGGGGCAGTGTTATCGCAACTAAATGAAGAGGGCCTGGATCAGCCTGTAGTCTTCTTATCCAGGAGACTGCTTCCCCGGGAACAGAAGTGGAGTGCAATTGAGAGGGAAGCTTTTGCGGTGGTGTGGGCTCTGAAGAAGCTGCGGCCATACCTCTTTGGCTCGCACTTCCTGGTTCAGACTGACCACCGCCCCCTTCGTTGGCTGATGCAAATGAAGGGGGAAAATCCCAAGCTGTTGAGGTGGTCCATTTCCCTACAGGGAATGGACTTCCGGGTGGAACATCGGCCTGGAGTGGACCACGCCAATGCAGACGGTCTCTCCAGGTATTTCCGCCTTAGTGAAGAGGACTCCCAAGGGGTTGGGTAGTTCTCCCCACTTTCAGCTGGGGGGGACGCGTGTTAGACCTGTCTGGATTTTTTGCGCAGTCCCTCCTCATTATTCTTTATTTTGTCCCCTTTTTGCCCCTCATAACCTTACTATTTTTTGTGTCTACTATTTTTATAGGTGTTGGTCAAGGGGATAGGTGTTCTTTCTTCCCCCCATAGTCTTTTACCTCAGGCCCAGGGGCCTGTTCTGACAGAAAAGTTGGCACCACCTAAAATGGTGGCCACCAACTGCCCCAACTGTCGCACCCAGAACTTGGCCATAGCTTAACATAGGGCATTCCAGAACCTTCTGGTCCATGCTGGACCATTGAAGGGCAGCCTATAAAAGGCGGAATGCGGGGCAGCCATTTTGTCTACCTGTGGAAGTCAGCTGGAGGACAGGTGGTAGCTGAGGGTGGGAAGAGGATAGACTTAGGGTTGACCTCCTGTACTGGGAAGCTGCCTTATTGGTCTAACCCACTATTCCCCTGTTGGTTACTTGTCTTGGCCCCGCTGTGGGAAGTTACTGGAGACCCTGGGCGCCTAGCTTGCCCCTTTTCTAAAGAATAGAGGGGAAGTCTATAGGAGAAGGAGACTGCAGCGCTGCGGAGCGCAGTCCTCTGCCCAGTTGGAGGGACTTGTGAAAAGTGTGCTTATCTTCAGCCTCTGTCCAGAGACTGGTAATTGTGCTAGACTGTCCCCCCTTGTCCCTGATTCCCTGGAGCGTCACCTCTCACCTGCTGTGGTGGAGCGCCACTGAGGAGAGCAGAAGCCAGGAGAAAACGGGCTGTTCCGCCTTCCACAACCCCAATCTGGTACTGGGCGAGCGACGCCGTTCTGAAGGTGTAATTGAGTGCCCTGAGGTGAGGAGCGGACCAGGGGAAGCCCCTAACAATTGCCGAGTGGGAGAATAGCGTCAGATAAACAGCGCGGTCTCAGGCGGTGAGACACTGATCCCTCGCGCATGCCCAGTGGCGCTGTCAGGCTCCGTGAGGCGGAGCTGGATCATTGAAGGCGGGAGCGGCAGCTAAGGAGCGAGGAGCGCTTCGCGCATGTCCCTAGGATCAGCGCGACCCTGCCAGAGTGAGAAGGAGCCCTTGCGCATGACCGGAGGATCAGCGCGACCCCTGGCAGTGTGAGGAGAGGTGCCGGGAGTCCCTCGGCGGTAGCCGTGCAGAAGAGCTTCTCTCCCCCCTGCTCAAGCGCCCTATGGTGAGGTGAGCGCGAGCGGGAAGGGAGAGCTAAGGAGCCCAAAAGCGGCTGAGGAGTTCTGAGGCGTTCTGCCTCTTTAGTGCTGGTGTAACCCGGAGGAGAGCTGAGGGGCCCCAGAGGCTAATGTAACTCGCCAGCACGAGTCTCTCTCTGGTCTTAACCACTGTCCCTCCCTCATCCTCTGGTACAACAGGAACATCACCGCCTGATAAACAAGTAAGGAGGTATTTTTTGAAGGGGAGAGAAACACTAGAACTTAACCAGGAAATAACTCAGCCAATGAGCATTATTCCACAGTGGTACAGCCTTTAGTGCAGAGGAACTTTAGGAAACCCTCAATAACTGTGTGCTGGAAGGAGGAGGTTAAAGGCACTGTGGGAAATAAGTATAGTGCGCTAGATGTTAGCCCCTGCAACTACTTCTGGGGCTTATTTAGATGCTGAGATAAGTGGTTTACCCCCATTTCATTCAAGTAAACAGTAGAAGATCTGTAATGTTTCCCTGCAAATGTAAGTGTTGCTTTGATCTGATTAAGAGCTGTTAATGCCAAATCTTAAAGTAATACTGTGCTCAAAGGTAATATAAAGTAAGTTGAATACAGTAATTGCATAATTGAGTTGTAGAAGAGTAAGGGTTATCTACCAAATGTCTAAGTGAATTATCTATTTTACAAATGTTGGTTGTTTTTATGTCCTAGAATTGAAAAGTATTCTTGCTATATTCCACACAACCTGAATGGTAATTTAACTGTGTATTCTAAAAGTGAAAAGAGCCAAGATAAATATATATATTATTTTTATAAAGCAGTGCTTATTTTCATACATTTTTGGTGTAGCGTTTTCTTTTGTGTGCTATTGCGTGGTCTTACTTCTGGGTGGTCTGCAACCTTAACACTGTGCCTCTGAAGTATATGTCTTGCCCTAGGCCAGGCTACCCCAGGTTCTAACAAATACCCACCTTAAGCCAAGGCTTTTCTAAAAATGGAATAGTCTGTAAAGGTGGTGTGGCAACTTTGTATCCCTTCTCAGCTCCAGAACAGACGACACACTCTTTGACTTTGGACTCAATGTCTCTATCCATTGAAGGCCACTAATAGTGCAATATTGACACGTCTCTTCGTCATTGTGGCCCCTTAATGTCCATCATGAACACAGTCAACCAGTTTGACATGGACATTAAATGGATGTTGGACTTGGCCCTTCTGGCAGGTTCTCCCCTAAACTTTTTGCTTTTAATGGTGACCTGGTGATGGTGGTTTTTGGTTTCTGCGTACTTTCACTGTGTCCCAGTGGAAAGTGCGTTCGCACTCTGAGTGCATGTGGTGAGATAGGCCTGCCCTCCCATAGGAATGCATGGGGAATGTATGTGTCCCTGGTAGTTCCTGATGCGTGGGGTATGCAGGCTCAAGTCTGGTATGTGCGGACTCGTGTGATTAAATGCTGCGCAATGATGCGTGCAGCATGTTTGTGTCTAATATGGAAGTGCCACTTCTAGAAGGGTGCCTATCTGTACAGTGAATGTGCTAGCGTGTGATTGTCTGGAGCTGGCTGGGGTGCCAGGCCCCATGAGTCATGATGGGTCTGCCCGGTGGTGAGTGTTGAGATTAGCATGTGTGAAGTGAGGGAGTTGTGCACCTGGGTCCTGAATAGGGCTTTCCCCACACAATGCTGGCTCCGTCCACCAGTGAATAGAGTGAGGGGCTGAGCACATCAAAAGTGCTCACAAACCAGCTGCGACTAGTTTTTCCCCTCACCCTGAGCAAAGACAAAGGAATACTGGGTATAAAATGGGGCTGTGTCCCCTTACAAACTGTTCTCTTCCAGGATCCTTTTGCTGGGGGGGGGCTGTTGCTGCTGGGCACCAGGAGGACTGCCACTTGGACTGCCTCCCTGCCTGGAGGCCCAGTGAGCTGGCTCTGGGCCCAGTCTTGCCCCCTTGCCTGCCTAGAAGAACTTTGCTAAAGCTCTACTTGCTTATAGCGCCTGGGAGCGCTTTATTTTGTCCTTCAGCACTGTGGAGCGCTGTGATCCCCTGCCTAGCGCTGAGAGCGCTTTATTTCCCTTATAGCACTTGAGAGCGCTGTATTTTACTTATAGCGCTGGGAGCGCTTTTATTTTCTGCTAGCGCTTGGGAGCGCTTTATTGTTCACAGCCGGTGCCCACCCGGCATTGCCCCGCTGGATTGCTGCCTTGAGGGTGCCCACCCCTTATTAGGTTGAAGCGCCACCTGTGTGTCCTGGGGGAAGGCCGCCGCGCTGCCCGTGGCGACCCGGAAGGACTGCTGTGCAAAAGCGGAAGTCCCGCCCCGCCGCCTGACAGAGGAGAAGTGCCAGAGGAAGGAGTATGGTCGGCAGCGAGGCTCCCGTCTGGAAGGGAGAACCCCGCCCGCCGCACAGAGCCCCGCAGCAGGAGAGCCGCCCAGCGAGGTCCCGAGACAAAAGGAGCCCCCGTGCCAGATCCGGTGAGTGGGGCCGGTGCGGTGTAGAGGAGAGTTGGGCGTCGGCGCACATTGCCGGTGCCCGCCCCTCCCCTCCAGTGCGAGGGCCATTGTGTTTGAGGCCCGTGGGGCCTCACTTTGAATTCGAGCCCCGCCCCCGAGCGGGGCTCCTCCGTTGTGGGCAGCATTGTTCTTTGGAGCTCTGAGAGGCTCCTAGGGGGCATATTGGCTAAGAGTCCCCCGAGAGGGACTCCAACGGAAAAGGCCACAGTTATCTTTGAGAGCCCACGAGAGGCTCAGGGGGCACAGTTGCGTTATCCCGAGCCCAAGAGGCTCACAGCCCACATTGCGTTTCGAGCCTGAAAGGCTCAGGGGGCATTAGTAGTTCGAGCCCAGTGAGAGGCTCCAGGGCCCCACAGTTGTTTTAGAGCCCAAGAGAGGCTCAGGGGGACACAAGTGCTTTCGCCAGAGCCTGTGAGGCTCCAACGTTGTCCCCACCAGTGTTGCTACAGGTGCCCAGCACCTAGTGGGCAGCTTCTACGTGTAGGCCCCCCTGACTTTGGGACACAGGGCGTCCTAGCCCCAACAAGGCCAGTTGGCCTGGGTACAGTCACAGGTGGTGACTTATGTGAGTGCTGCGCAATTGTTCTTACACCTCTGAATGTTTTCAGGCATCATGTGTTTTCCTTCCTTGCACCTCTGAATGTGTTTTTATGCGTCATGTGCCTTGTTTTTACACCTCTGAATGTGTTGTTTATGCATCATGTGTTTTCCTTCCCTACACCTCTGAATGTTGATGCATCATGTATAATGTTCCTATGCTTATACCCCTAAATGTATGGTGATACTTAGGTGGTTGTTCTTGCTAGTACAGGTGTTGCTAGTGAGGTCCTGGTTCCCTGCGCAATATGCTCCTAAGGTGGGGAGGGGTGCGTAGGTGGTACTTACCTGGTACCAGTAGTTACTGGTTGTGTGCTAAAGTGATTATTATTCTATGATCTACAACGTGCTATTTCTAACAGTATTTCTAGTTCTAAAAGTGCTGATTCCTGACAGTGGTCCAGGTGGCCCTGTCTTGTACATATCCCCTGTAAATTCTGCCCGTGCCCTTTGGCACATTGTAAAGTGTGTGTTTTTATCTAATGTGTTTTGGTGTAATACAAAGGCTATTTTTATACATAACCTTGTGTGGAGTTTCCTTTGTGGTGGGCCTTGGGTGTTGTAGCTGGGTGCGCGCGCAAACACTTAACTCACATTGCCTCCAAGTTTAGCCTTACTGCTCGTGCTACGTTACCAAAGGGGTTAGCAGGGGTTATCTTGGCGTGTAACTCCCTTGCCCTGACGTGGAAGTGGTGGTCTCTGACTGACTTTGGCGCAAGCCATGGCCAGTGTCGTGATTGAAAGCAGTGCAAGAACACGCACGCGCCACTAACCTGACTCCGATGCCCAGCAGAGACGAGAAGATGATAGTCCTCACAACCTCCCTCCGTACAATACCCAACAATGGGACTACCACCACTATTGGAGTAAGCACAGCCAGAGGCCGCGAGGTGAAATGGCGAAGGGATGCGGTGTACGTCAGGTATCTTCAAGTCAAGGTATACCCCCAACGGATCACTGGTAAGACCTCCCTGTAGACGGATGAAAAGATAGAGAGAGTAATATAGATCCGTACTGTCAAAGATATTCTCCCTTCCCCTATGTTCCTAGACTCACCACTTCCTCTACTCTGGACTCCGTGAATGAATCCGAATACTGTACTTGGTGAGGGGAGAGTCTTGCCCACTAGTCAAAAAGTTACTTCCACTTCTCGAACACTGACCGCCAAGAGAATCAGTTAAGTGGGTTTTTACGCGATAAGCGTTAGGTAAGATAACGTTTCTAGAAAGACCCACAATACTCCTTGTGAGTACAAATAGCCATATATACCAGCAAGCTTCTGATATAAGGAGAAGGTTATGTTCGAATCCCAAGGTTCAACAAACAAGGAAAGGTGCAATCTGCACAATGTACTTAACGTTTCTCAAAACTAATAAAGATAACGTGAAAAGGAAGAGAGCGAGCCCGCTCTCTTCAAGGATTCCTACCCGACAATATTCAGCTTCACTCACTGCAACAGAAACTGACCGCGCTGGCTCTTCGTCGTCGCGGTGAGGCACTGAGGTAACTGACCACGCAGGCTCTTCGTCGTCGTGGCGGATCACAGGTAAACTGACCACGCAGGCTCTTCGTCGTCGTTGGCAAGTCACGGACGCTCCATGGAAGAAACTCCAAACAAACATGAGGAAAACCAGGAACGAGATTGACAAGCCCAGTTTCATTCCAGGGGCGGAGTTTATATAAGATCCTCCCATTGTGCCAAACTCCAGTGCCGTCTGGCCTTCTGGGACTGGTAGTTTTTCCGTAGGGGGTGTGTAACACGATGTCTGTTGCATCCGGCTGCCCTACCATGGGCGATCGCTACAGAACCCCCTCTCGAGGACAGCCGTCCCGGCGGTCGTCCCGGCTTACCGGGGTTCAGTTCATGGAAACGTTCAACCAAATCGGGGCAATGAAGATGGTCTACAGGTTCCCATGTGCGGTCTTCGGGGCCGTAACCCTTCCAATCGACTAAATACTGGACTCTGCCACGCACCATACGAGAATCCAGTATAGACCCTACTTCATATTCTTCATGACCCTCCACTTCCTCAGGGCCAGGGCGCATTGGTAACCGGACACTCGGTAGACAAGGCCGCAGAAGCGACACATGAAACACGGGATGTATAGACCATGTCGCGGGCAAGGAGAGTTTTATGGCCACCGCGTTTATCACCTCACAGATACCATAAGGACCAACATACTTAGGTTTCAATCTGTTCATCCCCTTCAGGTGCAGATGTCGTGTGGAAAGCCAGACTTTATCGCCCACCTTATACTCGGGTTCCTGGGACCTTCTTTTGTCAGCGTAAAGTTTTTGGGCGTCTTGAGCCTTTTTTAGACTGTTCCGAGCCTCAATCAGGATGGCCCGAAGATGAGCGTGGTGTTCATGAATGGCAGGAACTGGGGATTCAGCAGGCCACTCAAAGGGAAGCATATTGGGGTGGAATCCGTATAGGCAGAAGAAGGGAGAACATCCCAGAGTGGTATGTACCGCGTTATTGTAGGCAAATTCCGCCAACCACAAAAGGGTGGGCCATTCAGTGGTGTTTTGCAAAGTGAAACAGCGAAGATATTGTTCTAGGGTTTGGTTCAACCGTTCCGTTTTACCATCCGTTTGCGGATGGTAGCTGGATGATAGACGAGCGTCGATCTGTAAGATGGTACATAGAGCCTTCCAAAACCTAGAAGTGAATTGCGTTCCACGGTCTGTTATCACCACACTCGGTAAACCATGGGGACGCACAATGTTTTGAAGGAATATTTTCGCGAATTCCCCAGAGGTAGGCAAGCCTGGTAAAGATATAAAATGTCCCATCTTGGTGAGATGGTCTACCACAACTAGAATAACTGTCTGTTTCTCGCAGGATGGCATTTCAACAATAAAATCCATGGACAGGGTATGCCAAGGCTTAGGTGGAATCGGTAAAGGGTGCAACAATCCCGCGGGTTTAGCATGACAAGACTTCCCTTGAGCACAAACCGCACAGTTCTTGACGTACTCTTTGACATCGGTTCGGACACTAGGCCACCAAAATGACCGCTCCACATTAGCGGTGGTCTTGTAAATACCCATGTGTCCTCCCAGTACAGAATCATGAGCCCATTCCAACACTTTGTTTTGCAGCTCAGTTCGGGGAATGTACAAAGCATTGTAATGATATGCTAGCTGATCCTTTACACAGCGATGAGTGGGTTCTTCGCTGACCCATGACGGTATATCAAGATCAGTGAGGGCGATTTTGACGTCCTCTAGGAAGTCGTCTGAGGTGATCAAGGCAATAGATGCCTCTGAGTTCTCAATTCCCTGAAGTATAGAAGGGGGATCGACGGGCCTTAATGTTTCTTCCTCCCCCAACCGGGAGAGAGCATCTGCTTTACCATTCCGTGAACCAGGTCTATACTTGATTACAAAGTCATAGTCAGAAAAGAAAAGAGTCCACCTCAATTGACGAGGCGTCAAAGCCTTAGCTGTTTTAAAAAAAAGCAGGTTACGATGATCCGTAATGATTTCCACAGTATGCACTGCCCCTAGGAGGTAATGTCTCCACTCCTCACATGCTCTTTTAATCGCCAGGAGTTCCTTGTCCGTGATAGTGTAGTAGACTTCACAGGGTGTGAGCTTTTTTGAATAAAACGCCACTGGATGGAGTTGCCCTGTGGAAGGATGACGCTGTGACAGAACCCCACCAAGAGCGTATTGGGAGGCATCTGTTTCAAGAATAAAAGGTAGCTGTGGGTCAGGGTGCCGAAGGATAGGTGCTTGGGTGAACCTCTCCTTGAGGAGTTGGAATGCTTTGTCTGCTTCTTCTCCCCATCTGAACAAAACGTTTTTTCTCAAGAGGGACGTGATAGGATGTATAATCCTGGAAAAATCCTGAATAAAGCGCCAATAGTAATTGGCAAAGCCAAGAAAGCTCTGAACGGATTTGACGTTCTGTGGTGTTTTCCAGGTAAGTATGGCCTCGACCTTCCTCATGTCCATCCTAAACCCTTGTGCATCGATCACATATCCCAGAAAAGCCACCTGTTGGACATGGAAAAGGCATTTCTCGAGCTTGGCATACAGGGAGTTTCGTTGTAGCCTCTCCAACACTCTTTACATGTGTGATGTGTTCTGGGAGCGTGGCCGAATAAATGTAGAATATCGTCGATGTAGACGATGCAAAAGGATTCCAAACACCCCCGCAACACCTCATACATAAAATACTGGAAGGCGGCAGGGGCGTTGCAAAGGCCAAAAGGCATCACTCGGTATTCGTAGAGGCCGAATTTGGTTCTAAAAGCGGTCTTCCACTCATCCCCGGTTTTTACTCGTACAAGATGGTATGCCCCGCGGAGGTCGAGTTTGGTGAAATAACGTGCCCCCTTTAGTTGATCCATTAAAACGGGAATCAAGGGCAGAGGATAACGATTCTTGATCGTCACTCTGTTAATGGCTCTGTAGTCTATACATGGTTGCAACTCATCGCAATCCTTCTTTGGTATGAAGAACATAGGTGATGAGACAGGGGAAGTGGAGTGTCTTATAAACCCGGTAGCCAAATTGTCGTCTATGTAGGTTTTAAGATACTGTGTTTCTTTTTCAGTCAAGGCATACACTCTACTGCAAGGGAGATCCGCACCCGGGACAAGGTCCACACGGCAATCGTATGCCCGATGTGGAGGCAGATGGGTGGCCTTTTTCTTATCGAACAAGGAAGTAAATTCATGGTACTCAACCGGTAATGCCGTGGCACAGCAACCCCTGTCAACATCACAGGACCCAGCCAAGTAAGTGGCGGGTGAGGGTTCAGGAGAAATGTTGAGAATTGCCTTGTTTTGACAATGTTCTTTGCAATAATTTGATGTCATACTGACCGTGCGTGTTGACCAGCATACTGAAGGATCATGCAAAGTGAGCCAAGGCATACCTAGGATAAGACGGAATTGAGGGGCATCTATGAGATCAAACTGGATGTATTCATAGTGATTCACTCCGTATTCCATTAACAACGCGAGGGTGTGATGTACCACAGGCCCTGACGAAAGGACTGTGCCATCCACTGCTTTGACGGTTTCGGGCGTCTGTTTCTTTTCACAGGGGATACCCATTCTGAATGCATATGATTGATCGATATAGTTCCCTGTAGCCCCCGAGTCCAATAGGGCGTCGACTCGAAATGGTTCCTGATTCATCGCTTGTAGAGACACGCTGATATTCATGTGTGCAACTGCTGGGTGAAGGGTGTTTGCTACAAAAGGGGAGACCGAAGTATGCGGGAGTCTTGAATCGGAGGTCTCATTCTGATCCAAGACCTTCAGTTTTCCGACGGCTCCTCCATCTTCATGGTGGCCTGTGCTCTGGAAAAAGTGTTCTTTCCAGGAGCAGAATTCCGAGCTCTACATTCATTAATAAAATGTCCGCCTTTGCCACAATACAGGCATAGTTTGAGTCTCCGTCTCCGGTCCCTTTCTTCCCTGGTGAGAGGACCCCGGATTCCTCCAATTTGCATGGGTTCAGGCCCTTCTTGGGCTTTGGTTTTCTCTTCACCCCCTTGCCGGGGTCTGACCAGGGGATAGGAGAATCTAGTGTCCCCTCTGTTTCTATCCCCTTTCCATTCCAACAACCTGTGATCCAGTTGTACTGTCAAATCGATGAGTTCTTCACAAGTAGAAGGCAATTGCACCACCTGTGCTAACACATCCTTCAATTCTCCCCGGAGGCCCTGATAGAACAACGAAATCCGTTTCTGAGCAGGCCAGTCCGTTTCAACTATAAGCCGATTAAATGTTGTAATGTATGACAATAGATCCTGTGATCCTTGGCGTAAAGTCATCAACTCACGGTCTAAGGACATCATGTGGGACTTTCTATCGAATAGTTTTCGTAATTCAAGACAAAAGACGGAAAAATCGTGTAATGCTGGATCATTCCGTTCTAACAAAGGAATGGTCCAACTGGACGCATTACCTCCCATATAGGACATTACGAAGGCTGTCTTGGATGATTCATCCTGGAAGACTTAAGGCTTGCATAGGAAGTGAAGACGACATTGGTTCAGGAATGTCTCAAACTTTTTGGGGTCTCCGTAAAATCTTTCGGGAGGGGCTAGAGGTATGCCATGGGTTTGAAGTATGTGTACCGTTGGAGCTGTGTCAGACGAAGTGGAAGGAGCTGCAAACGAACCTCCAGGTTGGAAAGAAGGAGGCGGGGGCAAGGTAGCAGGCCTAATCAAAGGTTTGACACTCGGCTCCTTGTTGGCAAGATCGGACATCTCTCTGCGCAAGTCAGACACCTCCTTGTATAAGGCTTGATTCTCTGCACGAGATGTCTGGACTTCGTTTTGTAATTCAGAGAAACTCTCCAATAAGGAGGTAAGTATGGTATTGGTATCCATCGTCTGGGCTGGGTGTTGTTCTTGGGCTTGTCAATCTGTCGTGATTGAAAGCAGCGCAAGAACACGCACGCGCCACTAACCTGACTCCGATGCCCAGCAGAGACGAGGAGATGATAGTCCTCACAACCTCCCTCAGTACAATACCCAACAATGGGACTACCACCACTATTGGAGTAAGCACAGCCGCGAGGTGAAATGGCGAAGGGATGCGGTGTACGTCAGGTATCTTCAAGTCAAGGTATACCCCCAACGGATCACTGGTAAGACCTCCCTGTAGACGGATGAAAAGATAGAGAGAGTAATATAGATCCGTACTGTCAAAGATATTCTCCCTTCCCCTATGTTCCTAGACTCACCACTTCCTCTACTCTGGACTCCGTGAATGAATCCGAATACTGTACTTGGTGAGGGGAGAGTCTTTCCCACTAGTCGAAAAGTTACTTCCACTTCTCGAACACTGACCGCCAAGAGAATCAGTTAAGTGGGTTTTTACGCGATAAGCGTTAGGTAAGATAACGTTTCTAGAAAGACCCACAATACTCCTTGTGAGTACAAATAGCCATATATACCAGCAAGCTTCTGATATAAGGAGAAGGTTATGTTCGAATCCCAAACAAGGAAAGGTGCAATCTGCACAATGTACTTAACGTTTCTCAAAACTAATAAAGATAACGTGAAAAGGAAGAGAGCGAGCCCGCTCTCTTCAAGGATTCCTACCCGACAATATTCAGCTTCACTCACTGCAACAGAAACTGACCGTGCTGGCTCTTCGTCGTCGCGGTGAGGCACTGAGGTAACTGACCACGCAGGCTCTTCGTCGTCGTGGCGGATCACAGGTAAACTGACCACGCAGGCTCTTCGTCGTCGTTGGCAAGTCACGGACGATCCATGGAAGAAACTCCAAACAAACATGAGGAAAACCAGGAACGAGATTGACAAGCCCCGTTTCATTCCAGGGGCGGAGTTTATATAAGATCCTCCCATTGTGCCAAACTCCAGTGCCGTCTGGCCTTCTGGGACTGGTAGTTTTTCCGTAGGGGGTGTGTAACACTATGTCTGTTGCATCCGGCTGCCCTACCATGGGCGATCGCTACAGCCAGCCAGGAATCCCATTTCTAACAATGGAGGAATACACCTTCCATCTCTCAGAATGATGCCATCTTCAATGGACAACTCATCAGCAAGTGTGCAGAACGGTTGAAGATCAGGAGGCACACATCTCTCGCTGGGCCAGCCATTCACAATAAATTCTTTAACTTTTCCCAGAGCAGAGCAGGGTCCTCAGACATTGCCTTTTTCCACTCACTATCACCACAAGCTTTTTTTCTAGAGCATCTACGGAAGCGATAAAACAATCCTCCTTGTCTTCTTCCACATCAAGTACATCATCATCTTTAATGGGAAGTCTGGACAACCAATCAGCTCGGACATTTTCCTTACCCGGAATGTGTTTCCCCACCAAATCATACTGCAGCAATTTAGTGGTGAGAAGTGCAATGCGTGGCGTAGCATACGTAAATTGCTTACCCCCAGGCTGTATATAAGGGGCTCATGGTCCGTTGGAATGACAAATTTCCTGCCCAAACATAAGTCCTGAACTTTTCACATGCCCAATAGCACACCAATAGCTCCTTTTCAATCACTGAGTAGTTCAATTTAGGATCATGCAGCATTCTGGAAGCATAACTGAGAGTGACTTCACTCCCTCTCAAATGTTGAGTCAAAACTGCACCCAACCAATAGTTACTAGCATCAACAGTTTTGGTGCAAGGTACACCCGGGTCATATGCGCTGAGGGTTTTAGCATTAATCATCTCAAACTTGATCATGTTGAACGTCTCTTTACAAGTTATATTCCACTGAAAAGTAACATTAGCCCTTAACATATTGGTGAGAACCGTCATTTTACTGGCCTAGTCTGGAATAAAACGTGAGTAAACCTCACACAACTCCAAAAAGGAGCGTAATTCATCCTTGTTCTTTGGACATGGACACTCAACAACTTCCTTCACCAGACCAGACCTAGGAATGACACCTTTAACAGCGACTAAATGCCCCAAAAATGCAATTTCTTTCTTCCAAAATTCACACTTATTCTTTTTTTACAACAATCCCCTTTTCCTCAAAAATGTGGAGCACAGTCTTCAACGTATTTTCATGTTCTTCCAAATGTTTTGAGAAAATAAGAACATCATCCTGAAAGATGCCAACACCCTTTACAATCGTCTGCATTATTCGTTGAAAAACCGAGGCTGACGAAGCAAGCCTGAAAGGCATTCTTCAGTACTGAAATGAACTAAAAGATGAATTAAAAGCTGTGTAGTGGTGACACTCATCAGAACTTGGTGGTACGCTGAGGCAAGATTGATCTTAACCCCTTTGCTGCTAGGCGTCCCCATGTGCTTAGCCTTTTTTTGGCTATTTGGGATAGTTTGCGCTTAGGCCTCTGTAACTTTTTGACCACACGAGGTATCCACTCCAAATTTGTGTCCTTCTTTCCCGACATTTTGGGGACTGTAAAGGTACCTAGGGTTTGTGGATTCCCCTCGAGGGGATCCATGAATTAGCCACAATACAGCTAAATGTTGTTTTTTTGGGACACATGGGAAAAAAGGGCTACAGATGAAAGCATCTGTTTTTTCCCTGCAAATGGTATCAAACAAAGGGTTGTGGTGCTGAAATCACCATCTTCCCAGCTTTCAGGGACAAGCTACTTTTGTCAGAAAAGCAAATTTTTTTACACAGTTTTGGAATTTTGCTGGGACATAGCCTATTTTTCGCTATTTTCCGTACTTTCAACTTACTTCCAGTTAATGGTAGAAATGGGTATGAAAGGAATAATGGATCCTGAAAAGCTAAACATTTTAGAAAAGTAGACACAATTATAAATTCAGCAAGGGGTCATTTGTGTAGATCCCTTCAAGGTTTCTTCATAGAAACTAACAGTTAAATATAGGAAAAATTGAAAATTAGTTGAAAAAAACTGCCATTTGTGTCAACGTTTTAACCTGTCACTTCTTCTAATTATGACAGCTGTTTGAAAGCAATACACCTTTACATTAGCTGGACCTTTCTGGCTTTGGGGATATATAGGACTTGTAGGTTCACCAAGAACCTGATGAACCCAGAGCCAATAACTGAGCAGCGTCTTGCAATGTTTTTTTTATTATGTACTGAGTAAATAGAAATTATTTTAGGAAAATGTATACATAGAAAAATCGGTATGAAAGACACCTATGTATTTCTGAAATGGGAACAAAATATAGAGTTTATAAACAGTAGATATTTGCACATTTCCGAAATTGAGAGTACCCATACTAGCATGAGAATTACAGGTCATTTTTTAAAATGACTTATTTTTTACACATTGTCTTTTATTTGGAAGGCAGAAATGCATCGAAAATCAAAAGGTAATACAATTGCTCCACAATACTGTATTACCCTAAGTCTCCTAATAAAAATGGTACCTCACTAGTGTAGGTAGGCCTTATACCCATGACAGGAAACGGCTCAAAACGCAACGTGGACACACCACATTTTCACAATGAAAAATTATCCTATTTTTGCAAAGTGCCTAGCTGTAGTTTTTTAACCCTAGCTCTGCCTGCACCTAGAGAAACCTAGCAAACCTATACATTTGTGAAAACTAGACACCCCGGGAAATCCAGAATGGGGTGACTTGACTGGCTCTCATCAGGTTCTGTTACCCAGAATCCCTTGCAAACCTAAAGAAATGTTAAACAAAAACTCATGCTCCTCACATTTCTGTGGTGGAAAGTTCTGGAATCTGTTTGGATCCACAAAATTCCACCCACCCCGGGTTTTCCAAAGTCTTCCGAGAACAATGGTACCTCACTTGTGTGGGTAGGCCTAGTTCCTGCAACAGGAAATGGGCCAAAACGCAACAGGGACACGCCACATTTTCACAGTGAAAATTGCGCTTTTTTTGCAAAGTGCTTAGCTGTAGTTTTTGAACCCTAGCTCTACCAACACCTAAGGAAATCTAGCAAACCTATACAGGGGAATCCCGGATGGGGTGATTTGACTGGCTCTCACCAGGTTCTGTTACCCAGAATCCCGTGCAAACCTGAAAAATGTGTCCAGAAAAAACACATTTTCCTCACATTTCTGTGGTGGAAAGTTCTGGAATCTGCATGGATCCAAAAAAATCTACACATCCCGCGTTCCCCAAAGGCTTTTGAGAAAAATGGCACCTCACTTGTGTGGTTAGGCCTAGCGCCCGTGACAGGAAACGGTCAAAAACGCAAGGTGGACACACCACATTTTCTCAGTGAAAAATGACACTTTTTTGGCAAAGTGCCTAGCTGTAGTTTTTGAACACTAGCTCTGCCGCCACCTAGGAAAACCTAGTAAACTTACACATTTTTAAAAACTAGACACGCAGGGGAATCCAGGATGGGGTGACTTGACTGGCTCTCACCAGGTTCTATTACCCAGAATCCCTTGCAAACCTGAAAAATTGTCAAAAAAATAAATTTTCCTCACATTTCTGTGGTGTAAATATCTGGAATCTGTGTGGATCCACAGAATTGTACCCACTCTGCGTTCCCCAAAGTCTTCAGAGAAAAATGGTACCTCACTTGATGGTTAGACCTAGTGCCCGTGCCAGGAAACGGCCCAACACGCAAGTTGGACACACCACATTTTCACAGTGAAAAATGACCCTTTTTTTGCAGAGTGCCTAGCTGTCGTTTGTGAACCCTAGCTCTGCCGGCACCTAAGGAAATCTTGAAAACCTATACATTTCTGAAAATTAGACACCCAGGGGAATCCAGGACAGGGTGACTTGACTGATTCACACCAGGTTTTGTTACCCAGAATCCCTTGCAAACCTGAAAACCCACAATTTCCTCCCATTTCTGTGGTGGAAAGTTCTGGAATCAGCGTGGAGACACAAAATTACACCCACTCGGTGATCCCCAAAGTCTTTCGAGAAAAATTGTGCCTCACTTCTGTGGGTAGGCATAGTGCCCGCGAGAGGAAACAGACCAAATCGTAAGGTGGACACTTCACGTTTTCACATGGAAAAATGACTCTTTTTTTACAAACTGCCTAGCTGTAGTTTTTTAATCCTATCTCTGACGGCACCTCGGGAAACCTAGCAAACATTTTTGAAAACTAGACATACTGGGGATGCCAGGGAAGTATGGCTTGCATGGATCCCCCAATGTTTTCTTACCCAGAATCCCCTGCAAACCTCAAATGTAGCTGAAAAAATCCCTCTTTTCAGACATTTCGGTGTGGGAAAGTTGTGGCATCACTGGGCTGACACTAATTTCCTACCACCCAGCATTCCCCCGGGTCTTCCAATAGAAAAATGGTGCCTCACTCGTTTGGGAGGCCCAAGTACCCACGACAGGCAAGGGTCCTAAACGTATTTATATTAAATTTCCTACCACCCATGGAGGAACATGGCGGCTGCAGGCTAACGGCTGCTGCGGGGCGCCTCGCCTGGACACCACAATTTGTCTCACGATGGATTTTCCCCAGTTCAGAGGCTGATTTTTAGAGCTGTAAACGGTGAGGTCAGATAACATTTTGTTTGTTTTTTTCATCCCGCAAACACTGAGTTTGTTCTCCTTCGATCTTGTGTCTCCCGGCAAAAAGAAAAAAAAAACGCTCCAGGGCACTAGGACCCGGACCGGGACCTTGAGGGATGCGGCTACGGCATCAAGTTCTGCGCTACGCTCGGCTGGAGACAGGAGAGCAGAGTCGCGCTGGAAGCAGCTGCTGTTCGTTGAATGCTGTTGTGTGTCCATCATCTGACGATTCCAAAAGCACACAAGGAGGGATATTTTATAGCAGGGATCACTGGCAGCGTTCGAGAGGAGCACTCATCTTTCGAGTGAAAGGTCCTGTCTGTTGGGGCCATTATTCATTTTTGAAAACACAGAAGAGTGAAGCTGCCAGTAAGGAGGTTTCAGGAGGGGGTGCCTGCATGGAGGCAGATGCTCTGAAAGAAGCTGAAAGTCGATCCTGCCGAACTGGTGCTAGCTTGGTAGCTTCTGTTGCAGAGAACACACAGGGGGGTCCTACTGTTGGGTCAAAACAGCCCGAGGGGCCAGCATCCGGTGTTAGAGCGGTGGGCACTAGAAATCGGTATCAGTTAAGGTCAAAACAGGACCTTAGGAGGCAGGGGGTCTGGGACTCAGGGGAGACAGCTGTAAGAGAGGGGCCAATGCCGTTATCCCCTTATAAACAAAAGAAGAAGGGGGGAGCTAAGAGAGGGGGACTGTTAAGAGCAATAAGCAGCTTCTAGCTCAGAGAAGCACCCCCTCGCTCAAAAGTTTCTTCAAGATTATGGAGCAGGCAGTCAACTCGAAGGAAGGCCCTTGTGAAAAATCAGGTGGAGGGGCAGGAGTAATAGCGTTAGATACCAACATAGAGCCAGCTGAAGAAGAGGGTGAAGTTTTAGATGGGGTGGTGGAGGTAGGAGTGGGGTCTAACCAATTGGACATGGTGTATGTCCCCCCCACCCTGGCTATTTTACCTTTGAAAAATAGGTATGCAGTATTGGAGCTGACTACAAATATGGAAGGATTAAAATCTACTTTATCCACTGCCCCAGAACGTGATCCTGTATCGAACATTGTTTCGTTGGGCAGGCAAGGGTCTCCCATCCCAAACACAACATTAGTCTCAGCAAATTTGGCCCCTGTTCCGCCTACAGTATTATCCATAGTTCAGACTTTATCGGATTCAGGGAGCCGTACTACCTCTCAAACCCCTCATTCAGCCCCACCTGATCCTCTATCTTACCCCCTTCTTTCCTCTATTAGTACTACTAGTACTAATAGTATTGCACATGACTCCATCCTAAACACCAGAGGTAGTCTCGAGGAAGCTGTAGGTGGGGAGGAGAGGGACCGACTCGGTTGCTTATTTCAATCTCTCAGGGAGGACTTGATGGATAAGTTTGCAACCTCTGAGAGTAACCAGAGAGGGCTGTACGATAGATTTGATAATCTAGAGGCCAAATGGAGGGGATAGCAGCTCGAACCAGTGTGTTAGAAAGTAAAGTTACCTCGCTTTCAGAAACATCGCTGGAAAATTCTAAGGACATTGATGTTTTAAAGGCGCAGAACCGTAAACTCACAATGGACATAGAGAGATTGGAAATGCAGTCGGCGAAACAATTTAAGAATACTCAAGATCCCAGAAGGGGCAGAAGTGGAGGATATTAAGGGGTTTGTGTGCAGGTTACTACGGGAGGACATATTAAAGGACCGTCCAGATATAGACTTAGAAGCAGAGATCCCAGAGACCCTTTTAGGTTACATCCGGACCGTTAAGCCCCCCGAAAGATTTTGGTTTATTTCCAGACATATACGGTTAAAGAACTAATCCTTAGTAGGTGTCTCGCACAATCTTCTCTTCATTACCGTTCCAATCCCTATCAAATTAGATCTGACATAGGGGGGAAAACGGCTCAGAGGCAATGGGAGTTGGGCTCCAGGATGCCTGAACTTCGTTCCCTGGGAGCTCAAGTTCAAATGAAATTTCCTGCCCTATTAAAAATAATGTGGAACAATAAGATGCATAACTGTAACTACCCTGAGGAAGTAGATGAATTATTAGATAAAATGAGAAAATAGTTAAGAGGTATTAACTTGGGCACACAGTTATCAGCTGTATATAATTAGTAAAACAGGGTTGGTACACTTTCTTTCTTTTTTTTTTATACATGGTAAAGCACGAAACTAGAGGGAGTAAAGAAAAAGAGGGGGAAGGGAAAAAGAAGGGGAAAAAAAAAATTAAAAAAAAGGAAAAAAAAAAAATAATAATATAAATAAATAAACAAATAAGTAAAAGGAAAAAAAGGAACTGAAGGGGAAAAGAGGGGGAAGAAAAGAAGGAGAAGAAGAAGGGAGAAAAAATGGAGGAAAAAAAATGAAGCTGCATACGGGTGGTTGGGGGATCTAAATAATTAAGGTTAAATATATAGAGCACGGGAAAGTAAACGTTTTCAGTTAGGTGTGGTGTTTCAAAGGCGGGGGGGCTCTTTAGGGCGTGGACACGCCGAATAAGAACAAGGAGGGAGGGTTCCTCGGGGGTGGGGTGGGAGGGGTTTTAGGGGGGAGGGGGTAAAACATTTAAAAATGTCCTCAGATGCCAGAAGTTTTTATTTTGATAGGTTAGAAAGCCAACGCAGGCCACAACGAGCTATAGCTACACTAGATAACAGGTTTCGCTATGGCAGCTAGTAATATAATATTATCCTGGAATTTAAATGGGATAGGGAATCGGAAGAAACAGCAAAGAGTTTGCGAATTCTTAAAAAACACTGATGCGCATATATATCTCTTACAAGAAACCCACCTTGAAGCAGAAGCGTGTGGTCAAGTTTTCTCTAAACTTAGGTGGGTTCAGGAAATTCTGTGTTCTAAGCAGAAGGGTTCTACGAGAGGAGTAGCCATTATTGTGCGGGCAAATAAGGGTATCAGGGTGCAAAGCTGGGGAACTGATCAGTCTGGGCGATGGCTGGTGGCAGTCCTCTCTATTGGCAGTTTCACCTTCCTAAGTGCTGTTTACTATGGTCCCAATGAAGACAACCCCGTGTTTCTTCAAAAACTAGAAGAGTATATGATCCAGTACACAGCTCCAGTTATTTTGGGAGGCGACTTTAACCTCATATTAGATCTCCTTCTGGACCGTACTTCCAAGGCAAAATACAATTCCCCTAACAAATCCCTGTTAGCCCTGAAGAATATTATGAAAAACTTTAACCTACAGGATGTTTGGAGAGTTAAGCAAGGGAATCTCAGAGAATACTCGTTCTACAGTAAGAAATATAAACAATACTCTAGAATTGATTTCTTTCTTTTAGATCAAGCCTTTCTGTCAGATATTGTTTCAGTATCCTACATTCCTGTAGGTCTGTCTGATCATTCGGTCGTGGAGCTAAAAATCAATCTTAAAGTCATATCCTCATCATATAGATGGACTTTGGATAGAATGGTCCTTTTAGATGACGAAATCAAAAGTAAAATTAAGGGAAACCTGCTGGAATTCTTCTTATTCAACGCGAGTACAGCTCCAGAACCAATAGTCTGGGATTCGCTTAAGGCCTTTTTAAGGGGCATTCTTGGGTCGAACATGGCTCTAAAGAGAAAACTTATGAAAGAAAAAGATAGATTTGACCTTGAATTGATTAAAACAAAAGAACAACAACTACAGTTAGCTGTATTGGAAGATAGATGTAGGATCCCACAACTCGAAAAAGAGCTGTTTGAGTTACAGATAGGCTTTAGGGCACGTGCTGATAAAATAACCAAGGATAGGTGGGAAGTGAGTAAACTCCGAAATTTTGAATATGGAGAGAAGTGCGGCTCTCTTCTCGCCTGGAAAGTTAGAACGGAGCGGAGTAGGAATAATATTAGTACACTAATTCAGCGGGGTTCAGGTTTGCCCTCAATAGAAGATGCTGAGATCAGGAGAGAGGCCAGAGGGTTTATGGAAGAATTATACCAGGAGCAGAATAGTCTGGGGGCGGATGAGCTAGAACATTGGTGGGCCATGAGAGAGTTACTCCAGTTGAGTGAATCGGATAAAGAATATTTAGTTACAGAGATTACTGAGGGAGAGGTACGGGCCCAATTGAAAAAGATGGCTAGGAATAAGGACCCGGGCCCGGATGGATTGCCAACGGAGCTGTATAAGGACAACGTGGAAGAAATCCTAGCTCCATTATTGTCACTACTTAATAAAATGTTTATACAGGGGGAGGGCACCCCGGCTTCTTGGTCAGAAGCAACTATCACTCTGATAGCAGAGCCCAATAAAGACCCCAAAAATATAGAATCGTACAGGCCCATTTCACTTCTTAATTCGGATTTAAAAATCTATTCAGGTATCCTAACGTCTAGACTGGCAAAAATAATTAAGTCTATCATTCACCCTGATCAGCGGGGGTTTATACCAGGGCGTCAACTAAACGAAGTTACTTTTCAAGTTGTAGGAGCAATGGATATGGCAGCGGAGAGGGGACTGCCGCTGGCCATTGTTGCGATTGATGCTGCAAAAACATTCGATCAGGTTAATCGGCTCTTTTTATGGAAAACCATGGCAAAGTTTGGATTTCCAGATATATTTATTAGAGGGATTGAGACGTTGTATAGGGGCAGCCGAGCCAAGGTATTAGTCAATGGTAGCCTGACTGAATGGTTGGATATTTCAAGGGGAACGAGGCAGGGATGTCCCCTGTCCCCTCTCCTTTTCGATATTCATATCGAGCCCTTTGTTTGCTCCCTGAGATCCGACCCAGTGATCTTACCTTTCAAAATCGGAGAATTGGTTCTTAAGACAGCACTTTATGCTGACTACCTACTTCTCTACACATCTAATCCTGAGCGGGCTATCCCTAGGTTATTTGAATTGGCTGAGGACTTTGGCACGGTCTCGGGATATAGGATCAGTAAGGATAAGACAGATATAATGAGCTGGAATAACCTGGCCCCGATACCGGAAGCCAAATTAAATATCAGATACCTGGGAATTCAGCTTACTCATAATCTAGATGACGTCACTAAAACCAGTTGGCAGACGGTGGTTAAGGATATAAGGAAGCTCTTGACTAGATGGAATACTTTACCTCTTAACATCTATGGTAGAGTTAACCTAGTCAAGATGATAATTTTGCCAAAAGTTACCTTTTTATTTAACTCTATTCCCTTACACTTTAATAAAAAAGATATTTCTAAACTTCAAGGAATGATTGGTTCTTTTATTTGGGCGACCAAGTCCCCTAGAATTGCCTGGCGGAAATTAAGAAAGGGGCTGAAACTGGGCGGATTGGCTCTTCCTGATTTACTTTTTTATTGTTATGCTTTTCAATTTAAGAATTTTAGACTCCTGGCAAACAAACTAGATTCTTCCTCACATGGAAGACTTTTCCAGGCCATGTTATCAGACTTGCCACAAGGTTTCGAGTTTTTTCTTTACAAATTTGGGGACCAGAAGTTTTTTAAGAAGGTTCGCCTGAAGCTTCTTAAGACAGCACTTATCATCTGGAAGGCAATTCGTAGAATTTTGGACATACCCTATTATCATTGCAAGTCCCCATATGGGACTCTCCAGGTACACCAGACTGCTTATTAGATCGGCTGGCTCTTCCCTTGAGAGGGGGGGGACCTGTGTAATAATTCCAAACTATTAAGTTGGGAATCTCTTTTAAATTTAACAGGGGGTTCAATTTCCAGGTTCAAATTCTACCAGTTGTCTTCCTGGTGGGGTAGCCAGTGTTGGGCTAACGAGGACGAGATCCCGATTTTGGAATTTATCAATAGGGGACAGGAAGGAAAGGAGAGGTGTCACTTTGGTACAATATATTGGTGGGGGCGAAAGAGGAACTAGGCGTTGAAACCATCAAGCTTTGGGATAACCTCGTAACTCAAGACTCCGAAGAGATGCTGGAGGTTTGGACAGATTCATTCACAATCTCCCAAAAAATCATAAAACCATCTAACCTTAGAAGGAACCATTTATTCACAGCATATAGGGTTTACTGGACTCCTGCGAAATTGTCAAGGATCTCGGCAGAAGAATATGTTTGCTCAAGATGCAGGTCTCCAGGTGCAGATGATAGACATATGTTTGTTGACTGCCCTGAAATCATCAGTTACTGGGACCAGGTCTGTGGGTTCCTAAAAGAGGTTCTATCAATACCAATCACTTGTTCCCCCAGATTGATATTTTTTTGTCTCCTCCTGGACTATGATGTTAGTAACAGCATATCGCAGTTTATCTTCTATGTTATTGTTATAGCCAGAAGGGAGATCTGCAGGGAGTGGAAATCTGTAAGTCCTCCTCGATTTGCAAACTGTCTTAAGAATATTATGGCTGTTAGTCATTTAGACCTACTGTGTGGAGGGGAAAGTGCTGTTAAGATCTGGTCCCAATTAACTGCATGGTCTGAGAGATAACGGACAAGGTACACAAAATGTCCAATGATTATGCCAGCGGTTTAGTGGTCCTGTCCTCCCAAAAGGTTCGATACATCATGAATGGGAGTGGGATAAGGAAACGACCTACCTCTGGGTGGTCTCTGTTGGCTATCCACTGGATCCAGGGCGGGAACATTTAGCCCGTGTTAGTGGCCAGGAGAAAAGCCCATCTAGAGTTGACAATTTCTGGTGGCATTTATGAGGACAAAAAAAAATAAAAACATTCCTACCACCCAGCATTTCCCCGGGTCTTCCAATAAAAATGGTGCCTCACTCGTGTGGGAGGCCCAAGTACCGACAACAGGCAAGGGTCCAAACGTATTGAGGCGACATCAAACCTGCCTATCACAAAACGACCTGGTTTTGCAAGGGGGGTCACCTGCATTTTTGGCCCCGTGCTCAGTGGCCACCCAGGGAAACTTACCAAACCCACACTGTTATAAAAACTAGACATCCGGGGAATTCCAGGGAGGTATGGCTTCCATGGATCCACCAATGTTTTCTTATCGAGAATCCCCTGTATATTTCAAATTTAGCTGGTAAAAAAACTTTTTCCACAAATTTTTGTGTGGGAAAGTTGTGGCATCACTGGGCTGACACAAATTTCCTACCACCCAGTGTTCCTCTAGGTCTACCGATAAACATGGTGCCTCACTCGCGTGGAAGGCACAAGTACCCGTGACAGGCAAGGGCCGAAAACGAATTGAGGTGACATCAAAATTGCCTATCACAAAATGAGCTGGTTTTGCAAGACGGGGTCACCTGGGTATTTGGCCCCGTGCTCAGTGGTCAGCTAGGGAAAACTACCAAACCCCCATTTTTCTGAAAACCAGACACTCGGGGTATTCCAGGGAGGTATGGCTTGCATGGATCCCCCAATGTTTTCTTACCCAGAATCCCCCGCAAACTTCAAATTTAGCTGAAAAAAATCACTTTTTCCACATATTTTTGTGTGGGAAAGTTGTGGTATCACTGGGCTGACATAACAGAACCTGGTGAGAGGCACACAAGTCACCCCATCCTGGATTCCCCTTGGTGTCTAGTTTTCAGAATTTTACAGGTTTGCTAGGTTTCTCTATGTGCCGGCTGCACTAGGGCCCAAAATCCACAGGTAGGCACATCCTGAAGAAAATTCAGTGTCTAGTGGTCTTTCTGCCGCCCTGAGGCGGGGGATATAGAATGCTATTGCCCCAATATGCCCCAAGGGGGGCAGAAAGACTGTGGCTATTCTTTTTTTTGGGGGGGACATTGGGATGCCCGTTCTGGGAAGCCCTCATCCCTACTAAGAGAAAAGCCAACATAATCGCTGACGCCTAGTGGACTGTCTGCTGCCCCGGGAGGCAGAATAGGGGCTACTGCCCCCATATGCCTCCTGGGGGGGCATAAAGGCTGTGGCATCTTTTTTTTTGGGGGGGGGGGGCATTGGCATGCCCATTCTGGGCCACCCCAAACTTTTTGGGGGAAAAATCCCTGGTGGGTAGTGGGCTTTCAGTCCCACCCCAGGGAGGCAGATAGTGGGCTATTGCTCCATCTGCCTCCGAGGGGGTGGCAGAAAGACTATAATTTTTTGGGGGTTGGAGGCCTTGACATGCCCATTCTGGGCAACCCCCACCCCTACCTATATATAAAAAAAGATTCCCTGGTGCTTAGTGGGCTCATTGCCCTATCTTCCTCCTGGCGGGGCAGCAAGTCTTTAGTTTTCTCTGTGGGGGTAGGGTGGGGGCATTTGCATGCCCATTCTGGGCAGACCCTACCACGGGCCTATAAAGAAAATATAATTCCTGGTGTCTAGGGTGCTTTCTGCCCGCATGGGGGAAGAAAGACTGGAATTTAGTGGGGGGAGGGGAGGGGTGGGGCAATGGCATGCCCATCTTTGGCAGAGCCCACCCCTAAATTAACCGTTAAAAATCCCTGGGGTATAGTGGGCTTTCTGCTCCCGCGGGGGGCAGATTGGGGACTACCGCCCCATCTGTACCCAGGGGGGTGCAGAAAGACTGTTATTGTGCTGGGGTGTTGGGGGCTTTGTTGTGCCCATAATGGGCAGCCCACCCTAATTTACAAATAAAAAAAATTCTTGATTTCTAGTTGGCTTTCTGACCCCCCAAGAGGGCAGAAAGTCTGGAATGTTGTGGGTGAGGGGTGGGGGCTTTAGCATGCCCAGATTGAGCAGCCCCCAACCCTAATTATGAATTTTCAAAAAGGTCCCTGGTATCTAGTGTGCTTTCCGCCCCTGTGGGGAGGGGGGATATAGAGGGCTAGTGCCCCAACAAGCCCCCAAGGGGGACAGAAAGACTGTGTATTGTTTTGGAGGCGTGGGAGCATAGAGAGGCCCATTCTGGGAAGCCCCCATCCCTACTAATAGAAAAGCCAGCATAATCGCTGGCCCTAAAGGACTTTCTGACCCCCGGGGGCAGAATAGGGGCTACTACCCCCATATGCCTCCTGGGAGGACATAAAGGCATCTTTTTTGGGGGGTGGAGGCATTGGCATGCCAATTCTGGGCACCCCGAAATTTGGGGAAAGAAATCCCTGGTGGCTAGTGGGCTTTCTGTCCCACTCCGGGGGGAGCAGATAGAGGGCCTATTGCCCCCATCTTCCGCCTGGTGGGGCAGCAAGACTTTAGTTTTCCTTGGGGGGTAGGGTGGGGGCATTTGCATGCCAATTCTTGGCAGCCCTCACTCAAGGCCTATAAAAAAAAGAATCCCTGGTGTCTAGGGTGCTTTCTGCCCCCACAGGGGTGGGGGTGGGGTCATTGGCATGCCCATCTTTGCAGCGCCCACCCCTAAATTGATCGTAAAAAAAACCCTGGAGTCTAGTGGTCTTTGTGCCCCTCAGGGGGGCAGATTGGGGGCTACCGCCCCATCTGCACCTGGGGGCAGAAAGACTGTTATTGTGCCTGGGGGGGTTGGGGGCATTTGCATGCCCATATTGGGCAGCCCTCACCCCTAATTATAATTTTCAAAAAAATCCATGGTATCTAGTGTGCTTTCTGCCCCTCTGGGGGGAGATTGGGGGCTACTGCCCCCAATGCTCAGGGGGCTGAGCTCAGGGTGGTGAGATAGCCCCCTGAGCATGCAGAAAGTGAAACTAAAATTAGCCTCTTGGCTCATTTCAGTTTCATTTTCATTGCAATGACGCCAGCGCGCGATCAGCATTGCAATGAAAATGTAAATTGGCCTCAGGAGGTTGGGGAAGCTCTTCCCCTAC
Source organism: Lissotriton helveticus (assembly GCF_964261635.1). Classification (NCBI taxonomy): domain Eukaryota; kingdom Metazoa; phylum Chordata; class Amphibia; order Caudata; family Salamandridae; genus Lissotriton; species Lissotriton helveticus. Next base: position 69,327,828 of record NC_136065.1, read on the forward strand.
CTCCCGAGGCCAATAAAAAAAGGGAAACCCCTCTTTTGTCTGCAGCAGAGGGATTAGTGCCCCTGTTCTCATGACAGAATGGTGCAGTCATGAGCACCGGAGCACTGGTGCTCATGACGGAACCATTCCGTCATGAGCACCAAAAGGGTTAAAGAACCACTCTGCATCGCTCAATTCCTCAAAAAAATCATCAATATTTAAAAGAGGGTGTGAATCAACCCAAATTTCTTTATTCAAACTTCCAAGGTCAATGCACAAACGTATTTGGCCATTCCCTTTGTGGGCAACCACCAAAGGACTCAACGACTAACGACTAACTAGATTGAATGGGTTCAATGACCCCAAAACTGTGTAATCTATCAAATTCCTTCTTAAGATCCAACCTGAGGCTAAGCGGCACAGACCTATCCTTGTGCTTCACAGGGTAGCATCTTTCTTCACTTTAATTTTGAGCTTGAAACCAACTATCTTACCAAGATTGTTGGAAAACACTTTGGGAAACTCTTGTTCTAAACAAACGGAATCAGGATTGTCCTTGCTGACCAGAACTTGTTTGCTGGTACCAGGTCTTAACACCATGCTAAAAAGTCCATGGTGGTGCCATCCAAGAATATTTAAACCACGAACAGCCACATACATTTTTCCCTGAATTCTTGGCCCCCTAAAATTAAGCACATCTTCAATGAAGTCCTCCAAATCAATTCTGCATCCCCCGTAAGGAACTGGTGCCCTGTCAGGTGGAAAAAGGGGCCTGTCTCCCCAAGATTTCTTGAAAATATCATAGGTAATCATAGCACCAGCAACCACCAGAATCCACAAGCAGCTTCAGGCACACACCACCTACCAGCACATCAACATAAGAGTCCACATAATCAGCCGGCTCACGAGTAACAATACCATCATCTGTGACGACCACAATCATATCTTGTATATTTTGGACAAGTTTGCGCTCACACGTGGATTCCTCCTCCAATATGCAATTAACCTTGTTAGGTTTATTTATATTTGACTGACACACTTTTGCAAAGTGTCCCACTTTGCCACATTTATGACACTTAACATTCCCGGCAGGACATATCCTGTTGTCCTTCCCATGTGGTGCGTAACCACACCTCAAACAAATATTAGTTCTTTAAAAAACAAAACGTTCTCATTCATCTTATTGTCTTTATGTGAAGTGTTGCTAGAGGCATTAGAGGAAGCAATAGAATTTACAGACTCCTTTTGGGTGCAATTTACATTAAGCTCTTCAATAGACAGTTGTGCCAATTCAACACTTTTTGCCACCTTTATAACCTCTTCAAGACCTGGATTACCCATAGTAAGCAATTATTGTTGAATTTGATTGTCCCAACAATGTGCAATAAACTGGTCCCTGACCAACAGATCATGGAATTCTCCAAAATGGCATTCAGCACAGAGTTTTCGTAAAGCACTTATGTATGATTCAACATTCTCATCTTGTGATTGTGCATGCTTAAAAAGTGTATGTCTTAATACAACTAAGCTAGGTTGCACATCAAATTTGATAACAAGTTTCTTAACAGCTTCATGATATTCGTCAACAACTTTACCCTCGGCCAACACCAAATCAGGAGGATGTTTGTAGAGTTCTCGACCTTCAAAACCTAAGGTATGAAGTAGCAGACACTTCTTCCATTCTGCCCTGAAACATGAAGCTCCAATAACCCCTAAATACGTTTTGAAAGCATCAAACCATTGTCTCCTTTGTATATGAGGATTTTCTGGGCTTTCCAAAAATGGTGGTGGAGGATTAACTGACTGCATATTACCAGAAAAGTGAGACTACTTTATGGCCATCCTCCGGTAAATACCTCAAAGTTCCTGAGATAGCAAAATCCCAAGAAGGCTTCAGATCCCATGCCTTTCACGTGCCACAAAGTGGAACTCTCTGCATTTTCTTTAACAAAGAAAGAACAAGCTCACAGCTTTTCGAAAGCACCTTAAAACGTGGCTGTTCTCTCAGTAGGTTGTGACACATGCTAGTTATTTGAACAATCAGAAACCCCTGCTATGCAAAAAAAGAAATCATTAAAGCAATCCTTCTCAAGAAGTGCTTCCAGTGTGTGGTAATCCACAGTATCTGATATCAGCAAATGCCATACAATAATTGATTAAACAACTGCTAAAAGCCTGCTGTTCCAGCACCATTTCAAGATATTACTGGTGCAGGTGCCTGGAATCAGAGTACTGCAGTTATCCTATAGACTTCTAAAAGAACTGCTCTGGCAGAGACATGAACAGCTCGCCAGTGGTGTAATATTAGCCCCCGCAGCCTCTGTGGTGTGGGAGCCCCCTGAGCTCCATGGTCCTCTTCCAGCACTATTCATGCGCGGAGTGCCCCTGGCTTGAGATCTCCTGACTGGTTCAGTTTTGCTTCCATGCACTTTGTAGGGGGTGCCCTCTCAAGTGTTGTTACCTGATTCAAACTCCCCTAGTCCAGTCCAAAGATTGAACATTTGTTCATTGTGCTTTCTAGTCTTTACTACAGTACAATGACGCCCAACCATACGGAACCTTCCTCTGTTTTATAAGAACTTGTGTCTGAACATACTGCTACCAGATGACCTTCCTTCTTCACCATTGACTACTAATCTCAGTCAATCAATCAGGGGCTTATATATCATGGCTACTCTCCCTTGATGGTCTCAAGGAGTTGGGGTGCTGCTGGTAGCACTCGGTGGAGGATCATTCAAAGAGCCAGGTCTTGAGATACTTCTTGAATTGGGTCAGCGACGCGGATTGCCTGAGATGGAGGGTTCCAGGTCTTGGTGGCGAGGTAGAAGAACAAACTTCTCCCGGTTCTGGTATTGTGGATTCTGGGGATAGAGGCTAGGGCTTGTTGGGTGAAATGGAGTTGTCTGGCGGTTACGTGGAATGCAAGGCAATGGTAAAGGTATGCTGGTCCTTCGTCATGTAGAGCTTTGTAGGCGTTTACTTTGTGATAGCATTTCACAGATGCTCCACACATATAAGTGTAAAGATTCCAAAAGTAAATCTATTTTACGTCTTTCACTATGTCTCATAATTGTATTTTTAGGAGTGAAAATTCTATGGCAGAAGTACATGAACAATGCAAATTAACAGAATGTTAGCAGCTGTTGTTTACAGCCTGTTTTTTGACACTATTTTTTTGTATAAAATGCTCCATTGCTTCCAAAACTGTCATGAAGATGACTTCAGCACTTCCGTTTAGAGCATAATGACAGATTGAAATGTATTTGTATTTTTTTCAATTGGTATTAATTTTGTATTACAACACAAAATGATATTAAGTGAATTTCGCACACGCCTGCATTGTGAGCCCTACTGGGACCTCAGATGCAGCCAGTATTTGATCATTTTTTCAGATATTTAAATAAAGATATGATAACTGGACTCTTTCATTGTTAAGTGTAATTGTTAGAATTTACAGTTGTTGTTGGCAAGTAATGTACTACTCTATTTGTAAGGCACATTAACCAGTTAACCGTTCTTACCTACCACGTGACGATATAGAACCTGGGACAGTACAATGATGCCTGCCAAGGGAATGTCTGATCAATGCCCTCCCAATGCCATGACTCCTGAAACCCTTGCTGGCTGCCTAAAAAAATCCAAACTCTACAAATTGCTTGACCAGCAACTTCAGAAATGTATCCATAAGTAAGTTTGATGTTTTGTGCTACCTTTATATATGCCTGTATACACACCAGGCCATCATCCCTGACACACCCCATTGTCTCTAAGTTCATGGGAGTGGCTCTTATTGCCGGCACAGACTCCAGTCACTCATTGCCTGAAAAGTCAATTATTGAAATTGATGGCACCAAAATAGAAGATATGGGATGTGATGAATGAGTGTAAAATGTTGTTTGAAACTGGAATGTAAGTTAGTATTTAAGTATGACCCAAAGTCAAATGAAACATGAGATTCAACTGATGCACAGATATCCAAGATCAGAACATTAAAAATGACTTAAATCTTGTGGAGTTAAAACATAATTTAATAACTCACATATATCACTATAAATTGGTATTCTAGATACAAATTTACTTTCACACAATTTTACAAACAATTACTTAATAATGACTACTTCCTCAGAGAAAAATATCAACAGTAAGACATATTCTACATACAAACAAATTCTAACACAACCTCTATATAAACCCATTCCAGAATAAAAATCAGGTCTACACTTCAGTAAAAAAAAACACTCCAGATAAGTATGACAAATGAAAAGAAATATTCCATACATAAACAATGAATATCAAAACATGATTCAAGTTGAACTTGTTTAATCATGATACAACTACATTCTAAAATCATACATTAGCATTGAAGCAGTTTTCTAGATAAAAACAATTACCAACAAAGCATCGTTCTAGATTTAATGTTAGACAATAAAATGCAAGTTCAGGTGCAAGCAGTCAACTGTAGATCATTTCTCTATACCACTGTCCAGCTTAAATACCATTTGAGAAGCACGCAAGGACAATAGAATGTATTCTTCATAATCTGATAGCCAATAAAACAACAATCCTGATACAATTGTTCAACCATAAACATATTATTACATAAACTATTGGTCAAAATCGCCATTCATAATCAGATAACCAATAAAACAACATTCCAAATACAATTGTTCAACCATAAAAATATCATTACAGAAAATATTTGTCAAAATCGCCATTTTAAAAAAAACAATGACAAATTACAGTTCATTCAATGAATAATATAAGTCCATACCAGTTGTAATCAGTGTGGCATTAGAGAACTAAACTAAACTATATACAACTAATCAACAATAAATACCATTCCAGACACCAATGATGAACAGTAATACATAATTACATGAAATTGTTTTAGTGATAACATAATGTCAAATATTAAAGTCAATAATAAACATATTTCCTGACACAACTCCTGAACAATTAAATACCATCACAGGAACAATTAACAATGAGGAAAATTCTGCAAAGAACCATTAAACAATGCAACATTCTTCTAGATAAAATGTTGGACAATCAAAGAGAATTGGGACAGTCAAGAATGTGCAAATAATTATAGAAATATATAGTTCACAACACAAAATGTTTTGGATAAATCGAACCACTAAAACCTATTATATATACACCTTCTCATCAATAAAATGTGTTAGTGGATACAGCTTTTAAACAATAAAATATCGATCAAGTTCATCAATAGACACTGCTTCATGTCCAACCAGTCATATGAAGCATTACTCTGAACACACCTCTACAACTCTAAATCCCTGTTCCAAACTGAACTGTTCAGTATCAAAACAACAGTCAATGTTCTGTTGTTCCAAAATAAAACACCATTGCAGACTCAACTGTTCAACAGCCAAATGCCAATCTATTTAATAAATTAAAACAAACAGCAACTCAGCCATTGTTTAACTATGAAGTATGCTTAAAGACACAGATGTTCAATCATAAAAACCATTCCAGATAAGAACATTACAGCACTATCCTAGATTAAAGAAAAGAAATGAGCAATCACTCTAGATATTCTATCCAATTGTAAACAACATCCCAAATATTCTGTTAAATATTGAAATAGCTCCAAGACACCCCCGGGTATTCGCACGCTCAATAAATCTAATTAACCTAACATAACAAATACCATTCAATGTGAAGATCTTTTGCAAAAAAAACCCTTTCCAGAAGCAACTGTTCACCAATAAAGTATTGTTCTAGCATCAAATGTTCAGTAGTAAGACACAGTTCCACATGCAACCATTCAAAATCAAATAGTGGTTTAGAAATTGCTGTATAACAATATTGTAACATTCTCAATATAAATTTACAATAGTAAAATATAATTCTGAATTTAACAGTTCATCATTTTAGACACAATTGTACAACAATCAAAGACAGATACAACTATTCATAACAAAACACCATTGCTCATACACCTATTCATCAACAAAGCTTAATGTAACATGCAAATCTAAAAAAATTAAATACAGTTCCAAGTACAACCATTTAGCTGTAAAACAATAATTCACATACTGCTTTGTATCGCATGCTAAATGTATGGAGCAGCTTCTCCTATACATTATGTGATGTTATTTCTTCTTTCCACTCAAACGAGTTCCAAACTTTCTGTCTCTGACAATAATCTCACTGAAATAGCAGATGTTCTGAGATATTACTTGGACCTTTTCCCTCTTGCCATGTGCATTGTTCCAATAACATAACGTTCAGCCTTGTCCCACCAGAATTAGTTTGTGTCTCTCCAGTGAAGAAATACATGATCTCCTTGATTGCAATGACTTCTGTAAACCCTCCTCCAACTTTGATTGCCCCAATCACGACCTAGCATTATACTTTCCTATTTTCCTTCAACATAGATCTGAAAAAACAACGGAGAGAGCTAGGACTGGATGTGGGCCGTCCTTGTCCCTGGTAAGGTATTATGAAAAAAAAATTGGATGGACCTGTCTAGCACAATGTCCGACATTGCAGTGTCTGGCACCACAGGGTGTTGTTAGAAGAACCCTCACACATCAACCTAGGTCATGCTTCATCATCGGGTTCCCAGTTGAGTAGCCGAATGCTACTTAGCTGTGCTGTGACACCTGATTATAGTGGAGCTGGTTTTTGTGATAGTGTGACAAAGTGGTGTTTCAAAAATATCTCTGGAACTGACTAGAAGCATTTTATTCCTAGTTGCCCAGGATACGTTAAAAAAAGGTGGATAACTCAGAAAGACTGTTTGGTTGAGTCTTAGTTATCTGTTAGGTCGACATGTTTCAGACCGTATAAAAATGAGTAGGGCTTTCTTCAGGACCGTGTTCAAAGTTCAGTAATTCTCCCTATTCACAAAAAAGGGGATCATTTGATACCGGGTAATTATAGGCCCATAAGCCTGATTGATTGCATCCAAAAAAATTCTGCTAGGGGGGTGCTATGTAAAATTCAGGCATGGATGGAGGACTGTCATATCCTATCTGATTTGCAAGCAGGGTTTCGCAATGCATTAGCGCAGTGGACCAGGTTTGAAAGTTTATTTTCATATATTGGCATACTGTAACAATGGAGAGAGGCACTATCGACGCTGCCTTTGTAGACCTAAAGTCAGTATTTGACTTGGTGCCCCGACCTAAGTTGTGGCACATCCGCGGCACATCTTGCTAAAACTGGGCATGCCGCTTGAACTCTTGGCTCTTGTGGTCAAGTTACATACACTCTAATAAAAGAGAGAGGGACCCCACACCAAAGGGATGGAGTACCACAATAGACTTTCGTCAAGTAAAAATGTCCCTTTGGGACACCTTACTAGTAGGCCATACGATCTCAAGCATACAAGTATAATGACTGGAGTGTGCTGACACGCGGGACGCCGGTGATTTTATGCATTAAGGTGATATTTGCCCTTTACTTCTATTTAAAAAAAGAGACAAGGTACTTGAAGCGATTGCCGTTTCGATACTGGGCGATACTACTACACATTATTGTGGTACCCGGCTTGGCAGAATTTGATATACGAAGAAATCGCAAATACGCTGCGTGGGACTAAACCAGTTAATGTTTATGACTATTTAGAAGCCCATTAGGAGTCTCTTTTTTAATCTACCGCGTGTCCAGGAGACATTTCATGTTGAAAAGACTGAACTATTGAATTTTTATTAGCCGATTGCTACCTAGCCAGAGATATTGATCCTGGATATTAATCACTATTGCAATATCAAGCATCGCATGAGATTGCCGGTCTACAGTAGTCTACTCTCGCAGGACGAGAGGACTGGAAAAGGACATCAGAGGCATCTACCCATGCTGGCAGTTGAGCTTGAAATAGTTCTTTAGAAATTATTGGGAAGACATTATATGTATTCCTGATGAAGGTGGCTTTACTAGAAGGTCCGCCGAAACGCGTCGATGCAAAATGAAAGGAAGATTATGTTCTATACTAATTGAAGATAATTCTGACGCTCTGCTGAATTAAATCTCTGGCTGTGACCTACTTTTTACCAATAGGAACATATTTGTTCCCTTTTTTAATTGTCTGTCCCTGTTTTAAATTATTTTATGATGTACTGTTATATGAATAAACTGTTTAGTATTTTCTCATAATTTGTTTGTTTGTACATTGTGCCTTGCTAGCATAGTATCACATTAAGGTTGTTGTTTTCATTTGTGTATGCTTGAGATCGTATGGCATACTAGTAAGGTGTCCCAAAGGGAAATTTTTACTTGATGAAAGTCAAGTTACATACAGACAATTTCGCTCAGGTCAGATGGGACACGGCAGGCGGTACTACTGAAAAATTCCCGGTTGAGAAGGGGGTAAGACAGGCGTGCATCCTAGCACCCACCCTCTTCTCTATGTACATCAACGGGGTAGTGAATTATTTTGAAGATTTTACCACAGATGCTCCGTTTCTAGCTGGGGTCAAGACCCCATTACTAATGTACGTCAATGACACTCTCATTCTTTCAAAGACGAGACAGGGACTTCAATGTGCCCTCTCAAGATTCGAAGAGTTTTGTGCAGACCACGATCTTATCGTAAACGTTGACCGAACTAAGTACATGGTCTTGCACAATTCTAAAAAAAGTCATCGGCAACATTAGAATTAAGCAAGGGTCTTTGGAGCAAACAGAGACCTTTTCCTATTTGGAGGTATTAATTGACAGAAAACAGAACTGGAAGCCACAATTAGACTGCCTTTCTCTAAAACACGCCCAACCTTCTGGTGCTCTGCTCAAGGAGCACAGACGCTCACATAGTAAACCCATAGCTCCCGTGCTACAGATTTACAATGCAAAAATTGGCGCCTCAATCCTATATGGGGTGGAGTTGTGGGGACATGCCAATTTGGATACCTTAGTGGTGGGCCAGAATAAATTCCTAAGGTCCCTAATTGGCCTCCCCCAATCTACTCCCTTAGTACCTCTTCTTTTGGATTTGGGATGCCATTCAATACGGGATGTGGCACAATATAGGCTCCTAGCTTATTGGAGGCGGCTTTGGGTGACCCCTGAGCTTGCACATTATGCCCAGGTCCTCTTAGAAGTGAGGAATTTAGACGTTAACTGGAAAATAGTGTGGTTTAGTTGTGTTAAAAACGTATTATGTGAGCTGGGGATGAGCCGTTTGTGGACCGCCACAGCCGGAAGTGTATTTCCAAATAAACTTGAGCTAAGGCAGCCTATTGGAACTTTATTAACTCGAAACGTTTTACATCTTGTTCCAGCCGTACTCTGTCCAAAGCATTTCTTGAGATAAAACACGAGCCCAAATATGAGGGGTATTGGGACTTCATCCCTTCAACGTGAGATAGGAAATTTTTCCACCAGTTTAGGGTGGGATCCTTGCCCACACATACTTTTACCTCTAAATGGAGTAATGCAAACACCAGCATTTGTCCTTTCTGTACAGATACAATTGAAAAGTTGGCTCATATCCTTTTTGTATGTCAAGCCTACACCAAACCCAGAAGCACCTGGTTGAAACCCGTATGTTCTAATCTAGGCACTAGGTCCAGTAGTGAGGCTTTCCGAATTTTAAAAAGTTCAGTGGAAGGCCCGATTGTGGTTGCTACAGCAAAGTTCCTGGGCTGGCTGTGGGTGATTAGATGGAATAAAATGAGAAATTTGTAACTGTCCACGTTGTTTCATACCCCCGTATCTCTATTATAGCACTTTGCACTCTCTTGTACTGTGGTTCCACTCCCCTATACATATAAATTTAAATATCAATGTCAATTTTTTTAACACACAGGATTCGTGCTGTCAGCATCACTTTTCCTCCTTCTGTTTTTGTAACAGGCAGCAAGATGGCTCAACCTTTTTCTCCATTCCCAAATAGGTAGTGAGACTAAGGGTCCCACGCCCACAGGTTCTGATTTGCGTTGTATTTTCGTAACCAAAGTAAATATAATTTAACTTTAACTTTGCTAAAGTGATATGGACCAAACTTTTGGCCCACATTGTACATAGAAATTACAGCTATTTCACATACAGCGCTCCATCCGATACTACACCATGGAGTATGAATGCAGTTATCTTGACCTGATTTACTGCGGCCATCATGCATTTAGTACTCCCCTAGAAGCACGATGGAGGCGCTATGTCTAGCCCTGTCAGGAGCATGTGTTTTACCACCAGAAAGCTCCTTTGTATGACTCTTTTGGAATTTATATGTTAAATGTTGTACTGTGTTTGTCTTGTTATTTTCCTTTACAGGTAAATTACAGCAGGTGGACACGAAATACGGTTAGTCCCCACAGCATAAGCTAGCATACTTTAGCGCGTGTGCCACTTAAAATGCGAATACACGTGGCGTAACAATTTTCTGCCACCCACTATCACTTTTTCACCATATTTTAATAATACTTTGACCATGGTCCTGAAGAAAGCCCTACTCATTTTTATACGGGTTGAAACATGTTGACCTAACAGAGAACTAAGACTCAACTAAACAGTGTTTCTGAGTTATCCACCTGTTTTTATGTATCCTGGGCCACTGGGAATAAAATATTTCTAGTCAGTCAGAGTACCAGAGATATTTTTATTACACCACCTCATCACACTATCACAAAAAACAGCTCCACTCTAATCAGGTGTCGCAGCACAGCTGAGTAGATTTCGCCTACTCAGCTGGGAACCCGATGATGAAGCATGACACCAACTAGGTTGGTGTGTGAGGATTCTTCTAACAAACCCCTGCGGTGCCAGACACTTCAATGTCGCACATTGTGCTAGACAGGTCCGTCCAATTTTGTTTTTGATGATAACTTCAACATAGATCACCATGTACCATTCTCTTTTTAAGAAAAGTAAATCATTAAACCTTCTTTCACATGCCACTGTAGCCTATAATTCATGACGCCATTTCCCAGAGCAGCCTTTTAGTCTCCTTAGTCTCCTCTCCACATCTTTGAAGCAGCAGCAAAACCCTGATCTAAAGTGGCCAAATCTGTTGCCAATCTCAATCTCTGGGGCAAGCAGTGCAGTGAGAAAAAGATGGTGGCCGCCTCGGAGGCCGATTGCAGCACTAGCGAGCCGTGCTGGGTCGATGGCAATCTAAAAATCGCTGCAAGATAGTTTACCCATGAACTAGTGAAAAGAGGTTACCTGCAGATGTATCCTCGCCCCCCACCCTTCATGCGGGTGCAACAGACACATTACAGCAATATTAGCGTGGTTTGGTCAAAGCTCGGCACCCAACTAATCAGGCATGCCATGTGGGAGTACCTGACCTACCTGTCAACTCGGAGACTGCTGAGCATTCGAGGGAGCACGGAGATGGCTCGAAGACCGCCAACTATGCCAGATCAAAGGGGGCAGCCACGGCCGCCCGTAAACTTCGCGAGATACTGTTGGGTCAAAAGCCGCAGACCAGATGACTTATGCCGGATCCGCCAAGAAGGGAGAAAGGTGGGACTTCAATGAAGAGCCGAGCACCCAGCCCCTCAGTCGCTGGCATGCTGATGCGTGGGAAAGTATAGCAGCCAGAGAACAACCCCAGCCACAGTAACACTGAACGCCGAGAAGGGGCAAGAAGAAAGAAAAACGAAGAGGTGAGCCCTGTTGAGACCTCAGATTTATTGCCATATGTCCCAGGTTTTATGGGCTTAAAAACATAAGTAATATCGATGGGCTGAGACCGGAGGTCGAGGTGGAGGGGGAGGTGGGTGACTCCCCACCACGCCAGCACCTCGATATAGGTGAGCAGGTGGGGGTCACCACAATAGCACCCGATGGATAGGGCAGCAGAAGGGGTACACCGACAGCCCTGGTCCCCCTAGTGATACTCCAAAGTGTCACCACCCTAGATAAACGGTTTGAAATTAACCCAGGTAAGAATCTTATAAATGAAGGATTCACGCACGGAGAGGGAGGGGAGTTCTGGGTCTCAGCCTCTGAACCTGTACCCGAATCAATAAAAAATAGCAACACTACTCTGCCAACAGAGACACTCACTGGTGAGAAAGACAGAATTGATATTGAAAAGGACCCCAGTGACTGCTTCTTTTCAGTTTCGGAGGGTGCAGAGTGGTCAAATGTGGATAGGAGCTCATCACCAGGGACCAGTAATCTAGACTCTGGTCCTGATCCTGAGAGCGAGCTAGACCTCCCCATTACGGCTAAAAAATCTGACTTGAAGGCAGGTCGGCAAGGGCGGGGAAGAAAGGACCTTAAATGGGATTACTCATCTGCCACCCCTCTAACGGGTCATATAACAGGTAAATCGGAATCCCCGGCTGAAACCAGCACTACCCCGCCCCACATTGGAGACAATACATCAGGTTATTATCTCTCACACGGTGGAAGTGCAACAAGATTGTCGAAAGGCACAGACTGCAATGAGAACAAGCATTGGAAATGCAATAGGTCTCGCAATAGAATAGTTAGACATTTTTCTTTTTGCAAATGGAAGAGTGGAGTTGCGTGGATGAGTAGCGTTGCGTGGATGAGTGGCGTTGCGTGGATGAGTGGCGTGTGTGAGTGGCGTTGCGTGTGTGAGTGGCGTTGCGTGTGTGAGTGGCGTTGCGTATGTGAGTGGCGTAGCGTGTGTGAGTGGCGTTGCGTGTGTGAGTGGCGTTGCGTGTGTGAGTGGCGTTGCGTGTGTGAGTGGCGTTGCGTGGATGAGTGGTGTTGGAATGCAATAAGTATCGCATTAGAAAAGTTGTAGTTATTGGTCTTGTAAATGACATAAATTTTTTTTTTTTGCGATGTTAAAATTGCTATATTGATGGCTTTGTCATTTACAATGCCAATAGTTATAACTTTTGCAAATGTGACACCTATAGCATTTGGAATGCAACATGTTTAGTATTTACGTGACTTATATGGCAGCTCTGGTCATTATGCTACATCTCTAGATAGTTTTATCTTCCGCAAATGTGACACCTATTGTAACACAATATGTGTTGTGAGGGTGAGTGAGGGTGAGGGGATGAGGGTGAGGTGTTGAGGGTGAGGGGTTGAGGGTGAGTGAGGGTGAGGGTGAGTGAGGGTGAGGTGTTGAGGGTGAGGCGTTGAGGGTGAGTGAGGGTGAGGCTGAGGTGTTGAGGGTGAGTGAGGGTGAGGAGTTGAGGGTGAGTGAGGGTGAGTGAGTGTGAGGGGTTGTGGGTGAGTGAGGGTGAGGATGAGTGAGGGTGAGGGATTGAGGGTGAGTGAGGGTGAGGGTGAGGGTGAGTGAGGGTGAGGCTGAGGGGTTGAGGGTAAGTGAGGGTGAGTGAAGGTGAGGCTGAGGGGTTGAGGGTAAGTGAGGGTGAGTGAGAGTGAGGGTGAGTGAGGGGTTGAGGGTGAACGGTTGAGGGTGAGTGAGGGTGAGGGTGAGGTGTTGAGGGTGAGTGAGGGTGAGGGGTTGAGAGTGAGTGAGGGTGAGGCGTTGAGGGTGAGTGAGGGTGAGGGTGAGTGTGGGTGAGGGTGAGTGAGGGTGAGTGAGGGTGAGTGAGGGTGAGTGAGGGTGAGGCTGAGTGAGGGTGAGTGAGGGTGAGGGGTTGAGGGTGAGTGAGGGTGAGGGGTTGAGGGTGAGTGAGGATGAGGGGTTGAGGGTGAGTGAGGGTGAGGGGTTGAGGCTGAGTGAGGGTGAGGGTGATTGAGGGTAAGGGGTTGAGGCTGATTGAGGGTGAGGGTGAGGGGTTGAGGGTGAGTGAGGGTGAGGTGTTGAGGGTGAGTGAGGGTGAGTGTGGGTGAGGGTGAGTGAGGGTGAGGGTGAGTGAGGGTGAGTGAGTGTGAGTGAGGGTGGGGGTGAGTGAGGGTGAGTGAGTGTGAGTGAGGGTGAGGGTGGGTGAGGGTGAGTGAGGGTGAGGTGTTGAGGGTGAGTGAGGGTGAGGAGTTGAGGGTGAGTGAGGGTGAGGGTGAGTGAGTGTGAGGGGTTGAGGGTGAGTGAGGGTGAGGGTGAGTGAGGGTGAGGGGTTGAGGGTGAGTGAGGGTGAGGGTGAGTGAGGGTGAGGCTGAGGGGTTGAGGGTAAGTGAGGGTGAGTGAGGGTGAGGCAGAGGGGTTGAGGGTAAGTGAGGGTGAGTGAGAGTGAGGGTGAGTGAGGGGTTGAGGGTGAACGGTTGAGGGTGAGTGAGGGTGAGGGTGAGGTGTTGAGGGTGAGTGAGGGTGAGGGGTTGAGAGTGAGTGAGGGTGAGGCGTTGAGGGTGAGTGAGGGTGAGGGTGAGTGTGGGTGAGGGTGAGTGAGGGTGAGTGAGGGTGAGTGAGGGTGGGTGAGGGTGAGTGATTGCGAGTAGCAAAAAAATCGTATGGAGCCTGGGGCGTAGCGCAGGCTCCTGCAGGGGGAGGCTGGGACAGGCTGGGGTACCCCTTGAACTCAATTTCTACGACTATCCCTGAGTTGTGAGAAACTGGTGAGGGGGGGGATTCGGAAGGACGGGGTGACATCATGTAGATTTACACCATGGCATCGTGCTCCACAGCAAGCGAACGTCTCCCACAAACGGCAACATAGCGCGGCACAAAAACTCGGACTTTTTCCCCTGAGGGAAACACGCACAGGCCTGCAGAACGGCTTATTTCCACCCTGTCAGAAATGGCACCTCAGCATGTGCCTTCCCTCGTCACTGAACAGGGCATATTGAACAGGGTCGAGGGCTGGAGGGCTGGCAGCTCGTCCTGTTCTCTTCCGTGAATGTCTAGCTGATTTGTCTTGCCAATAAAATATTATTTAACCGGGAGATGGAAACGTGCAGAGAAATGGATAGAGAGTGAGCGGAGACAAATGGAGGCGGGGGCTGGGGAGAGCGAGGGTAGGGAAACAGACAATAGGAAAAAGTAGAAACAGGAAACATGCAGCAATGGAGAGAACACATCAGAAGAGCAGCTGTAAAATGGGATTGCGAGAGGGAAAATGAAAGGACATGTGGGACAGAGGAGAAGAGCACGAGGTGACCCAACAGGAGTAGATGGGTACTGGGGAGACATGACAGAAGTTAGAGATTAAATAGGTGCGACGGGGGTAAGAGGGCTGAGATATAGGGGTGCTTAGAGCGACGGAGATGCAGGGAAGGAGAGTGACGGTCACAGAAGGGGAGAGGTGTATAGAGATGGCGGGAGGCGGAACTATCCCTGAGTTGTGAGAAACTGGTGAGGGGGGGGGATTCGGAAGGACGGGTGACATCATGTAGATTTACACCATGGCATCGTGCTCCACAGCAAGCGAACGTCTCCCACAAACGGCAACATAGCGCGGCACAAAAACTCGGACTCTTTCCCCTGAGGGAAACGCGCACAGGCCTGCAGAACGGCTTATTTCCACCCTGTCAGAAATGGCACCTCAGCATGTGCCTTCCCTCGTCACTGAACAGGGCATATTGAACAGGGTCGAGGGCTGGAGGGCTGGCAGCTCGTCCTGTTCTCTTCCGTGAATGTCTAGCTGATTTGTCTTGCCAATAAAATATTATTTAACCGGGAGATGGAAACGTGCAGAGAAATGGATAGAGAGTGAGCGGAGACAAATGGAGGCGGGGCTGGGGAGAGCGAGGTTAGGAAAACAGACAATAGGAAAAAGTAGAAAGAGGAAACATGCAGCAATGGAGAGAACACATCAGAAGAGCAGCTGTAAAATGGGATTGCGAGAGGGAAAATGAAAGGACATGTGGGACAGAGGAGAAGAGCACGAGGTGACCCAACAGGAGTAGATGGGTACTGGGGAGACATGACAGAAGTTAGAGATTAAATAGGTGCGACGGGGGTAAGAGGGCTGAGATATAGGGGTGCTTAGAGCGACGGAGATGCAGGGAAGGAGAGTGACGGTCACAGAAGGGGAGAGGTGTATAGAGATGGCGGGAGGTGGACGAGGAAAATGGTTAGAGAAGGAAAGATGAAGGAAGCACGAGGGAGAAAAGGAAGACGTAAGAGGGTGAAAATGCGTTGAAAACAGAAAAGATTAATAGGTGGGGGAGAGGGCTAGCGAGGGGAGAGCAACAGAATAGACAATCGTGATTAGAGGGTGAAAGGAAGAGAGATGAGAGATCGTGGGACGGAGGTGAAGAGAGAGATATTCGTATAACGTGTAAGAGGAGATAGCTGGAGTGATAGATGAGTTGAGATGAGGATGAGGGACATCGAGAGGTAGGCGATTAAATGGAAACGTATTGAAAGGAGATGGTCAGTTGGAGGAAATTAACAAACAAGACGGAGGGCATTGCTGTGGGGAGGGGGTGGAGGAGAAATGCACACGGCGGGCAGGGGAGGGGGCGGAGCGGGGAGAGCGGCATGTGGGTGTGAAGAAGCCGGGGCCTTTGAAGTGAAGCTAAGCTTCACTTCAAAAGGTGTCGGGAGGAATGTGGCTGAGGGAACAGACGGTGATTGCGGCTGAGGGAACTGATGTGCACGCGCTTTTAAGCTCAATGCACATGCGCATTGAGCTTAAAAGTCACGGGCACTGCAAGGAATCGCCACGATTCCTTGCTTCTTAGTTAAAGGTTGTTTAAGCCGCAATAGGCTCGCAAGCTCGATGCGCATGCGCATCGACAGGCGAGACCTAAAAATGCAAGGAACCATAAGGAAATTTCGAAGGCATGCGTAAATGTGGGAGAGAGGGTGACAAATCTTGAGGAGAGAATAGTTTTGACGGAGGCGGAAGCGGCAAATGCATCCGCCCAGGTGGAGGCTCATGACTCACAAATCAAGGACATCCAGTGGAAGCTGGAGGAGTTCGAGAATAGGCAGAGGAGGAATAACCTCAGGATTTTGGGAGTTCCTGAGGGGACTGAAGGTCAAAAGGGCATTTGTAATCGATCTCTTCAAGTCCGCCTTCCCAGAGCTATCTGAATGGAATTGGGCTGTCGAAGTCCAGAGGGCTCACCGTACACCATTCATACCCCGAGTTCAAGCAAAAGAGGGGGATAATCTTCGGGCAATTTTAGTGTTTTTAGGTAATTTTCTTTTGAGACAGGTAATTGCAGAGAAAACCAGACCAGAAGCAAGGAGATCAAATGGTAAAATCTAATTTTTTGTCCGCCCGGACTACTGTCATTTAACAGTCGAGAGATGCTGGAGACTGATACAGTTAATAAAACCTTTTCAAGACAAGAACATCCAGGTTTACTCCAGAACCAGGTAGGGCTTTGTTAACACTTGCCAGGATAACAAAGGAATTTGGCCGTCATTCAGGGTACTGTTTAAATGAGGGTAAGACTCAGATAATATGCACCAATAACATCATTAAAGCCGATTAGAGATATGTGGAATCGGCAATTTATTTGGGAGTCAGGATTAATGCAACATCAGATCAAATAATCTAGGAAAATTTCATACCGCTTTTAAAAACAATAATGGCAGACCTGAAAAGAATCGATGCACTACATTTGTCTTTAATAGGAAGGGCCAATGTTCTGAAAATGACCATGTTTCCCAAAGTTTTAGATCTTTTCCGTGCCACACCGTTTATAATTGAGGAGGGTTTGTTAAAATCTATAGAAGCAATCTTCATGAATTTTTTATGGCAGTATGGTAAGATCAGGTGCTCAATTAAATTCATGTCCCTTCCACAGGAAAAAGGGGGGTTAGGAATCCTAATGTCAGGTTTTATCAGTAGGTATGTTTACTAAACCAGATGGCAATATTATTTGATCGAGCCACTAACATGGCCGATACACCTTGGGGTAACCAGAACCTCCCCTCTATCTATGAGTTGTTATTGGGCAGAGAGGCTGAGGGATTGGTATTAAGGAGAACGGACCGGCTGTACTATAAGAAAATGCGCTACAAGGTCGTAGGTAGTGTTAGGGGGTTCTGGAAACTTGTACAAAAGTTATTGGCAATTCCGAAAATGTACTGTCATATACCATTATGGAAATCCAGTATTTTTCCACAGCTTAGTAATGATGTAATGTGGAAGTGCTGGGCGCAACAAGGAATACAGCAGGAGATGTCATGAAGGGGAATACTGTGTTGAAATTTGGGATCGTCCAACAGAGATATGGCATTTCTGCTAATCAAGGGTTTAAATTCGCTCAGATCTTCCAAAAATTAATGGCCATGAGACCCCGGATCTCCCTGGAAGATAGAAGTAATCTGCTGGACTACCCATTAAGTGGCGGTAGCAACATTGTGACCAGAATTTGGTATTAAGGCTCGAAAGGCATTCCATCCCCAGATTGATTACCTGCATGGTGTCACGAAGGTAGGATACAGTAATTTCTGCCAGAGGTTTAAGAAAAAAGTCCACATATTTGCAGAGTGGTTCGAGGACCGAACCGCAACCAGACACAAGGAGTCGGCCAGGGGTTTGCTCCATGTTCTTGTGCACTTAGGGTAGGGTGTACACAGTAGGTAGACATGGTTGCTTTTTATTAAGGTATAGAAACTCCAAGTCAGATAGGAATCCAGCCGCGGGCCGTGGAGGGAGTTACGGTGGGGCAGGGAGGCGGGGAGGGGCGGGGTGGAGGGTGATAAAAAACCAGCATAGGGATAATTGCAGGTAAGTAAACAATTTAATTAATAAAACGAATTTCGTAGCGCGCACTGCATCGCATTTTGCGATGCAAGGCGCACAACCAAATTCGTTTTATTAATTAAATTGTTTACTTACCTGCAATTATCCATATGCCGGTTTTTAGCACCCTCCACCCTGCCCCTCCCCCTCCCAGCCTCCCTGCCCCACCGTAACTCCCTCCACGGCCCGCGGCTGTAGGAATCCCATCTCCTTTCCCTTCTCAGTAGTTTTCAGGATAATAGTGTGGATCTTCTTCGTGGGGTTGCTCCCCAGTTTTGAATAGCTCACCCCATCATCCAATTGGGAGTATATTACTCTTTTATAATCATCCACATTTTGGACCACAATTGCCCCACCCTTATCAGCAGGTTTGATCACCATGGAATGGTTATTCTTCAATCCATCTAATGCCAGTTGTTCTGCAGATGTCATATTATGTTTCACATACTTCCTGGATGAACTGATCTTCATAGCCTCACGTAGGACCATACTCTCAAAGGTTAGTATTCAATGAGTTACTATCTGGGAGGTAGGGGTAAAGGTCGACGCAGCTCGTAGTCCTGTGTGTGATGGTTAAGCATGGGCGGCAAGTTCCTGAAGTGGTACCTCAAGCGAATCTTCCTGAAGAAGTGATGTAGTTCTGTTTGGACAGTGAATTTGTTGGAAAACATTGTCGGTACGAATGACAAACCTTTGTGGAGGATCCGTGTCTCATCCTGGGTGAGCTCACGCGAGGATAGATTAATAATTTGGTGGATTATCATCTGTACACTCATCGTCTAATTTGGATTTTGCCGTGTTGTTCCTCTGGGAACCTGACCTGTTTCTGTGCCTGGTTCTGTCCCCATTGTCTCCCTCCATCTCAGCTTTTAGGGAGCAGCTTAATAGTTGGTTATTCACTCAGGAGTCTGTATAACTAGTTGCTGGTATTCTGCTACCGCCAAGGCATCTCTTGAATATTTGCACATTTAGAAATTCTATAAATAAAGAAACACCAGCTGATATAAAAACAAACCCTTACAGCAATCCTTCTCTGGAAGTGCTTCCAGAGTGAGGTAATCCAAAGTACCTAAAATTCAAAAACTCTATCCTATGAATCATTAAAAATGAATGTAAAACCTGCTATTACAGCTGCATTTCCAGTCCAGATAATATTCGCGAAGGTGCCTGGAAGCAGAGGACTTCAGTAATACTATAGACAGCTATAAGAATTGATCTTGCTATGTTAGGAGCAGCTCCCCTGGTCTAAACGAAATGTTGAACATTAGTTCATTGTGCTTTCTAGTCTTTACAACAGTTCAAGGGTGTGTGATCATACAGAACCCCTACTGTGTTTTATATGAACTCATCTGTACATACTGCTTACAGATTACCTTCCTTCTCATCTATTGTCTACAGATCTTTAGTTTCACAGATATGCCACACATATACGTATAATGATTGGCAAAATCAATCTATGCTATGACTTTACGCCATGCCATATAATTGTATAAAAAGCCACATCACATAATTGTATCAAAATAACCCCTCTTGTTAATGACACTTTTTTGCACAATTTGTTTTGAAAAATAGCTGTGAAGATGAATTTAGCAGTAACATTTGGACCAAAATGACATATTGTCATTTTTTTTTCTTTTTTGGTAATTTTGTAGTACTGCTAAAAATGAAATCACATGTATTGTGCACACCCTTACAATCTGGACCCTACTGGGACCTCAGACACATCCTTACAGTGTTCCATCATTTCAACAGTTATTTCAGTAAATATTTTAGTAACTGGACTCTTTAATTCTGCTGATATCAAACTCCCAAAGCATTGAAATTTCAGTGTCAGCTGTACCCAGCTCAATTACACATGATGTATCCACCTTGAAAGGATGATAGGATAAGTTTAATTGTCATGATTTAAAATCTTTGCTGGCTAGTAATGTGTTAGTCTAGTTGTAAAGGGATATTAACCAGTTAAGCATTTTTACCTGTGGTGTGAAAACGCAGAACGAGCAGCAGGATGATGCCTGCCAAAGGGACTTCCGTTGCTCGCCCTCCCCGGGCCATGACACCCTTTGAAATTCCTTCCTTGGCTGCCTAAAAATCCACACTCCACAAATAGCTTGATCAGCATCTACAGAAATGTATCCACAAGTGAGTGTGGTGTTTGGTGTCACCTATATTTATGCTGATATGTTTGTAAACACTCCAGGCGAACATCCCTGACACACCCGCATTGTCTCCAGGTCCATGGGAGTGGCTCTCAGTGCTGGCACAGACTCAAGTCACTCATTTTCTGAAAAGTCAATTATCGAAATTGACGGCACCAAAATAGAAGATTTGGGATGTGATGAATGAGTGTAAAAATGTTGTTTGAAACTGGAATGCTGAGTAAGAAGGACCCGATGTCTGATCTAAGGCGAGAATTGCTTGAGGCACAAGTATCCAAAAACAGACTTTAGAGTACGTGAGCTAAAGCATGGTTTAATAACTTGCATAAGTCACCATAAAAGGGTATTACAGATGCAGATCCATTAACACAATTTCACAAAAACTTGTTTAATAATAAATCACAGTTTCCAAGCAAAACATCAACAGTCAGACTCCTTAATCAACCTCTGAACTAAACAACACAATTGGAGAGACAAACAGTATTAACACAACTTCTAGCTACAGCCAAACCATCATAAACATCAGGTCTACATTAGGTGGAAAAAAGTATTTCAGAATACTATAAACAATAACAAGAAATATTCCAGATACAGATTTTCATTAACACAATTTCACAAACACTTGTTTAATAATGAATGACTGTTACAAAGAAATTCATCAACAGTAAGACGGATCCCAATTTCAACGTATGAACTATAAAACACCATTACAGAGACAAATGTATAGATATAGTCAATATGGAATAAAAATGAGGTCTATACAGGATTCCAGTTGAAATTGATCAATCATAAAACAACATTCCAAGGGCAGGCAATTAGTAATTAAGCAGTGTTCCAGCAGTGTTCCAGGTAAAAGCAATTACCAGCAATGCAACATTTCATGTTCAATGTTAGACAATACAGTCCTGTTCCAGATGCAAACAGTCAACTTTAAATAGATCCTATATACCACTCTCCAACTATGAACTCATTCCAGAAACACGCGGTGACAATAAAATACATTCAAACACAAGGAGATGATAAGCGGTGCGCTGAAAATTTTCAGACACACCCCCAGTTACAGATCTGGGTTGATTCCATCCTCGTTCTTTAGCTCAATTCGCCAACCCAGTTCAGACCGAGCTATTTGCAAGTCAGTCTTGGCCCTGTGCCTCATTGGAACAGTCCAGCCCAAACTGTCAAGCCAGGTCTTCACTCGACCAGAAACAAGCATCCTGGGAATGGTTGTGAGGTAAAATATCTGCCAGGCTAGCTTAAATCCAGAGGAAAAGTGAGCAAGGGACCCACGTCTGGGCATACCATGCCAACTTAGGGCGAACAAAGCAAACACAAAGAGATGATGTTCGGAGCACTGAAACTTTTCATACACTCATCCCCAGTCACAGATCTGGGTTAAATCCATCATCATTCTTTAGCTCACTTCGCCACCCCAGTTCGGACCTAGCCTTATGCAAATCAGTCTGACCCTGTGCCTCATGGGAACAGTCCAGCACGTACTGCCAGACTAGATCCACCCTGGACGGGAAACAAGCATCCTGGGACCGGTTTTGTTCATCATTAAGACACAGTTCCACAAGCAACCGTTGAAAATGAAATAGTGGTTTAGAAATTACTGTATAACAATATTGTAACATTCTCAATATAACCTTACAATAGTAAAATATAATTCTGAATTTAACAGTTCATCATTTTAGACACATTTGTACAACAATCAAAGACAGATACAACTATTCATAACAAAACACCATTCCTCATACACCTATTCATCAACAAAGCTTAATGTTACATGCGAATCTAAAAAAAGAATACAGTTCCAAGTACAACCATTTATCTGTAAAACATGAACTCACATACTGCTTTGTATCGCATGCTAAATGTATGGAGCAGCTTCTCCTATACATTATGTGACGTTAATTCTTTCCACTCAAACGAGTTCCAAACTTTCTGTCTTTGACAACAATCTCACTGAAATAGCTTATGTTCTGAGATATTACTTGGACCTATTCCCTCTTGCCATGTGCACTATTCCAAAAACATAACTTTCAGCCTTGTCCCACCAGAATTAGTTTGTGTCTCTCCAGTAAAGTAATACATGATCCCCTTGATTGCAATGACTTCTGTAAACCCTCCTCCAACTTTGATTGCCCCAATCACGACCTTGCATTACAATTTCCTATTGTCCTTCAACATAGATCTGAAAAAACAACGGAGAGAGCTAGGACTGGAGGTGCGCCGTCCTTGTTCCTGGTAAGGTATTATCAAAAACAAAATTGGATGGACCTGTCTAGCACAATGTCCGACATTGCAGTGTCTGGCACCGCAGGGGTTTGTTAGAAGAACCCTCACACACCAACCTAGTTGGTGTCATGCTACATCTTTGGGTTCCCAGCTGTTTAGCCGAAATACTCAGCTGTGATATGACACCTGATTATAGTGGAGCTGGTTTTTGTGTTAGTGTGTTGTAGTGGTGTATTAAAAATATCTCTGGTACTCTGATTGACCCAGTGGCCCAGGATAAGTTAAAAAAAGGTGGATAACTCAGAAAAACTGTTTAGTTGAGTGTTAGTTATCTGTTAGGTCGACATGTTTCAGACCGTATAAAAATGAGTAGGGCTTTCTTCAGGACCGTGTTCAAAGTGATATTAAAATATGGTGAAAAAGTGAAAGTGAGTGGCAAACAATTTGGGACATGGGACTTGTTGGCATAACCAGTTGAGAGGTCAAAACCAGAATATGTGATCATAGAAGCAATATTCAGTAGAAAAGGAATACTACCAGAATGACAAATCACTTCCTTGAACTGGGCCACACCGCAAATGACATGGAATGGAACATCATTGAACACCCAGTTAACTCCCCCTCTCAACAACAACTGTTAGAAAAAGAACAAAGATGGATATATCGGCTATCCACTCATCTACATGGATTAAACCAGAGCTTTCCAAAATCTGTGTCGCGACACAGTACTGTGTCGCCTGCCATGTGTGGGTGTGTCGCATGAGATTAATAGACCCGCTCTAATAATTGATTTTGCAGGACGGTACTTCTCATATCAGTGACGCAATACAACTAAGCAGCAGCTCCTCTGATGAGTCTGGAAGCCGAGGCTATGCTCTCTGAGGTGGGGTAATAAAATGGCCTGCCTTCCTCCTGTTGTTTCCTGCTGGGAGGAGTGTGCATGTGGAGGTGGGGAAGGGTCATGGTGACTGACAATGGGTTTTGCATTATTTGCTGCATTGCAAGAGGAGGTCAGAGATAGTCGCATTCAGATTCCAGTCTTGAGAGCGTGCACGGTTCAGCTACTGCCAGGTACCGGACACGACCACTGTCAGACTCCGGACAGGCGAGAGCCACTGTTAGATATGATGGGAAAGGGGGGGGGGGTTACAACCTCATGGGACTCTAACCCTGAGAGTGCGAGAGCCACGGCAAGTATGAATGAGATGAGCGTGTGGCACAGACAATGGGCACGAGAGCGCGCAGAGCTCAAGAGCTGGCAGACACCGGTAAGAGACAGCGTGGGCACATCACCTAACAGACAGCAGGTGTGAGAACCCAGGGGCACGATCACTATCAGATACCACGCACCAGAGCATGGGACTCAGTTATGCAAGAACACAAGAAAACGCAAGACTTGGAGACTGTCAGACACCAGCAGTAGACTACAAGATACACCCTCTGTTAGACATTGAGCAGGACATAGCACGGTGCAAAGCCACGGTCAGACACTGGGCACGTCTCACAAGTTAGGACTGTGCAAGCCCACCATCAGGCACTCTGCACGGTTAGAAATGACACTCAATCAGGGTCAAACACAGGCACACAAACCCTGTCACTCGCCAAGCGTCTGAGAGAACTAGGGACAGCTCTATGACACACCGTTCACAAGGAAACAGGCTATATCGGACATGAATGTGCAATTGCAAAATGACACCACACCGCACCGCGTACGATCACAGTCCACTTTTATGTAATTAATTGTCCCTCCACAGACCCAGGTGTCAGCAAAGGTTGGTGCACTTTTAATGGGACTGTGACAGAACGTCTCACCAGGACTACATACTTTTAATGGTGCATGCAGCACATTCGAAGCGGGCAGGATATTTTAATTTTAAAGCGCCTGTACAGTCACTTCTTAGCAGGCGGTTCACTTTAATGTGAGAGTGACAGAACATCTGCATTGAGCACTATATGTTGGTGAGACATTCTCAAGAGATCGCAGCAGGGATTCTGTACTTTCAATAGCAGAGTACTGCACTTTTCAATCGAGTGGGTGTGCATTTAATGTGCCACCACAGTCATTTCCCATCAAGGCTAGTTCACTTTTAAGGGAGGGTGGTAGAACTTCTAAGATGGGTGTGTATACTCTTTAATGGAACATTCCCAGAAGCTAGCAGCAGTTTGGCAATGTATATGTGTTATATTAAAAATCATATTTTTCAATGAAAGGCTTTCGTGAGATATGTTGTGTCCCCATACAGTTTGTTATTTACAATTTCTATGCCATATGTATTTGTCCTTATATCTTATATAAAGTTCATTTAACCTCCGGTTTGCTAGTAAAACTGAATTACCTTGTAGTGAAAAGATGCACGTCTAAAAATGCAGTTAATTTAACCTCTGGTTTGCTAGTAAAACTGCATTACCGTGTCGCGAAATGATGCATGTCTTAAAAAGTGTGTCACCAACAGGAAAAGTTTGGAAAGCTCTGGATTAAACAATAACATTCCATGGAACAGTTTGAATATATAATCCAAAAATCACAATTAGTCCAAAACACCTGAATTAGTGGCTTGACTCTAGCATTTCCAATCACTATTGCATAATAAACAAAGCAATAGAATACAACTTAAATTTCCCCTGACACCTTTAGTTAATAACATCACCCACACAATTTTACATATTGTCATACAAGCGGCAATATGTGTGGCAAAACATAAGGTTGACTTATAAACTCTATAAAGCTTATCATGCATACACATAACTTGAAATAATTGCTGGACTATTGTTAGACTATTTACTACCTTTTTATACAGTGCAGAAAAACTCTCCAATACCGCACTTTAGCATCATGTAACCAGCAATATGTGTGCATATAATGTAAATATAATTATGAACTTTTAACATGAGCACCAATGAAAAAATTTCACTGCGCATTAGCCCATGCACTTCAGTCCTCAGAATCACTATTTCATGGGACATACAGGGTGATCTAGCACAAGCGCATGCACGCTAATATCCCGTTTCCGAATGTTCTGTCAGCTAGAATAATATGTGTGTGTTAGACCTGTCTGGTTTTTTTGTGTAGTCCCTCCGATTTATTATTTATTTTGTCCCCTTTTTGCCCCTCATACCCTTAATCATTTTTGTGTCCACTAGTTTTTAAAGTTGTTGGCCAAGGGGTATAGGTGTTCTTTTGTCCCTCATAGTCTTTCACCTCAGGCCCAGAGGCCTGTTCTGATAGGAAAAGTTGGAACCACACAAAATGGTGGTTACCAACTGCCTTAACTGCCAAACCCAGAACTTGCCCATAGACCAGTATAGGGCATTCCAGAACCTTCTGGTCCATTCTGGACCACTGAGGGGCAGCCTATATAAGGCGGAATGCGGGGCAGCCATTTTGTCTACCTGTGAGAGTCAGCTGGAGGACAGGCTATCTTGGAAGGTGGGGGGAGGCTAGTGAGAGGGTTGATCACCTGGATTGGGAAGCAGCCTAATAATTCACTTCTCTACTCCTCCTCTGGGATCCTTGTCTTGTCCCCGCTGTGGTTGTTTAGGGGAGACCCTGGGCGCCTGACTGACCCCCAGCTTCAAAATAGTGGGGTGTAAACAGGAGAAGGAGACTGTGGCGCTGCGGAGCGCAGTCCTCTGCCCAGTGAAAGGAATTCTGCTGTGATTCCCTCTAGCAGTGGAGGGTTAATTCTTGTGGCCCCCACCCTTTTATTTAGCCCTCAATACCATCCTGCCCTGGTTTCAGCGACTGTCCTCTTGTCCAATCTCCCCAAAGTGAGTCATCTCTCACCTGCTGTGAAGTGGAGCTAGCGCCTGGTGAGCTGTCCTAGCTCAGTGTTTGAGCGCCATCTGGGAGGGGCAGTGGGCGCTGAGGGAGCAGTGGCCAGGAGAAATCGGCGCTGGATTGTGACTGAGGAGGCACTTGGAAGGTGAAGGGTGCCGGTTCCCTGAAGCGGCGCTGATCTCGCCGTCTGCAGGGCCCCCGGGAGCACTGGTTGTGGCATTGTACAGAGACCCAAGGTTTCAAGTCCGTAAGCGCTACCGCGCATGCCCCCGGCGTTCCCACTCCCTTGGTGCAGGAGGGGCCTAGGACCGAGCAGGCCCGGAAGGAGTAGCGTCTCGCCAGCGGAGCCAGCGCGGAGGTAGGCGGGAGGTAGGCGGGTCTGGAAGCGAGGCGGTAGCGTGAACACCTCGCGCATGCCCAGAAGTGTGCGCGCGTAAGCCCCGAGTGAGGAGAAGCGTCTAAATTCCCTCGGCGGTTGAACGCGTGTGTGGAGACACCTCGTCTCTGCTCCAGCGCCCCTGAGAGAGCTGGCTTGAGTAGGAAGGGGGAAGCTGAGGGGCCCTGGAGATCGGTGGGCCTCCTCAGCGTTCAGCTCCTTTGCCCTGCCTCTGGTGATGCAAGATCTCAACTAAAGGAGGTATTACAAGTAAGGAGGATTAAGCAGGGGAAGTTAGAGGCTGAGAAGTGTCCCTCATAAGAGCAGAGACTGCCGATTGACTGGACTAGGACCAGGCTGGTGCTAGGGAGCGACCCTCTGGTCCTGATAAGTTACAGTGAAATTTATAACATTGAAGGTGGAGTGTTCATTCAAATGTAAACTAACATTCTGATTCAAATGTCTCTAATGTCAGCCCTAGTGCATAGTTCAACTGCAAGAAGTTAGAGCAGAGGGAGGCTAATTCATCCTTCCGTGATCTAAGGTGTGGAGAGGGTTAAGGTTTAGGTGTGTCAGGGAAGACCACATCTTCAAAGTGATGAGTTTAATGTAAAACACTGTTAATGCTGAGTATTGATTTGATTTAACAACTTCAACAGTATTTTGATTTATGACCTGACATACTGCAGTGTATTTAATTGTGAATTCTGAAGGCAAAAAGAGCAAAGATATTATTTTTATAAACCAGTACATATTTTCCTAACAAATTGGTGTAGTGTCCTTTTTAAGTGTTATTGCGTGGATTTACTGCTGGGTGGTTTGCAACCTTCACACTTGTGCCTCTAGAATTGCATGTCTTACCCCTAGGCCAGGCTACCCTAGGTGACCTGACATCCCAGGTTCTAACATTTGGTGCCTAGCGGTGGGATTCTGACTTGGTTGCAGCTACTCATTAGTAATTCAACGCAATACACTGACCTACACCAGGAGTTTTCTCCTTGCGGCCCTCCTAATTTGAATTTTGTTTTTCCAAATTTATTTCTGGTGGTGGGTGGAGGTTAACCTCAGGTCACTTCTTGGTTTTCTCCTGTGTGTTAATTTTATTCCATAAGTGAAAGATGGAGTTGAATTTTAAAGAGCTAGAATCCAATACTGTGGCCCAACTCAGAGAATGGTGTCAGCAACAAGGGGTATTCTTTAACAAAGGTGCCAAGAAAGGCGAGTTGCTGACAAGCATAAGGGCATGGGTGGAAGCTCATTTAAGGGAAGAACCAGATACCGAAGAGAGTGACGAGGACACTGTCCTTGAGATTGCAATGTTGAACCAAGCTGGAAGGGGGAATCTGCTGACAGGTCCCAGGACACCTTCGAGGGAGGGCAGCAGCGTCTCAGACAGGGGTTTAACTGACGCCGAGCTAGAAGATAGGAGGGAGGAGAGGAGAATGAAGTTGGAATTAGCTAGGATGGAGATGGAAAGGGAGGACAGGAGGTTAGCCCATGAGCGAACCATCAAAGAGATGGACCTACAAGCCTTAATACAAAGGCCTCCCAATCCAGATAATGGTGGCAGCGAAACTAAGGTGAACACCAGGGAACCCAGACCCTATCTACCCAAAGATGTCATCGCTAGTTACACCCCAGGCGATTACATTGCCAAATGGCTGGCCGCCTACGAAGTTTCTCTAAGGGCTCACGGGATCTTAGAAACTCACTGGGGAGGTGGGCTGTATAAATACATGCCCCCTGCTGGCAGAGACACCTTGTTGGCTCTGGAGCAGGATGAGCAAACCCACTACCCTACAATGAAGGTGGCACTGGTGAAAAAGTTTGGACTTACCCCTGAAAGGTACAGACAGAAATTCAGGGGAAGTCACAAACTGAGTACCCAGAATTGGGTAGACTTTTTAGACTACGCCAAGAAAGCTTTGGAGGGTTGGGTCAAGGGCAGCGAGGTCAAAGATTATGAGGAGCTGTACAATCTATTTTTGAAAGAACACCTCCTCAAGAAATGTTTTCCCGAGTTGCGCCAACACCTGGTGGATAGCAAGCTGACCAATCCCCGGAAGCTTGCAGAGGAGGCGGACACTTGGGCAAGTACCCGGGTGTCCTCAAAGGGGACAGGAGGGGATTCTCAAAAAGCCGGACAGGGCGCCCCCCAGAAGAAGGAGGGGGGAGATAAAAAGAAGGAGTTCTCCAAAGGTCCCCAAAATAATTTCCAAGGTAAGGGAGCAGGTTTCACCCCTAGGGCAAACCCGCCCAGAAACCCTAATCCTGGCCAAAGCCAGCAGCCAAGGGTTCTCCACTGTTTTGAATGCGGTGGTGTTGGACATTATAAGGGAGATGTCAGATGCCCAAAGAGACCACCCCCTCCCACCGGAGGAAAGTCACCGGGAGTAGCTAGTGTAGCGCTCGGGGAGGAGTTGCCCTTAGATAAGGGGGGTGAGTGGGCGGGTGTCACCTTAGTGTCCCTGGGAGAACGGGAGATGGTTCCAAAGATCCAGGTGCCCCCAAATACTACAAAGTATGGGCAATGGGTTACCATCAATGGCCAAAGAGGGGAGGCTCTGAGAGATACAGGAGCCAGTATGACTATGGTGAGAAGTCAACTGGTGTCTCCAGAGCAGGTTGTTCCTAATGTACTCCACCCCGCCGCGATGGCTGACGGCAGAATGGGCCACTATCCAGTGGCTGAGGTTCCCTTTGAGTGGGAAGGGGTTGCAGGTTCACTTCGAGTTGCCGTAAGCCCTGCCGTGCCAGTTGATTGTCTGTTGGGGAATGACATGGAGCACAACACTTGGAGAGAGGTGGAATACCGGACGCATTCTGCGATGCTGGGTACACCTGACTAGGCCTGTGTAAGCACACGGTCTGCGACTGCCCGGAGAGGGAGTTCGCCTGGGTTGGAGCCTGGAACAATGGCCCAACCCGCTGCTAAAAAGGGACAGACCCGGAGACAGGGAGAGCCTGCTCCGGCTTCCACACCCCATGAGACAGATCGGCCACCTGCGGTGGTGGACCAGGAGTCCGTGGAGGGGGAAGTAGACTCTCTGGAGGATTTACCCATCCCTGCCGAGTGGCATGTGGAGGGAGGTCCTACCAGAGAGGAATTCTGTAAGGGGCAGAGGGAGTGCCCCACCCTTGAGGGACTGAGGCGACAGGCTGAAGCCCAGGCAGCAGGTGATGCTACGGGACACCACCATATTTACTGGGAGGATGGACTCCTCTACAGTGAACCCAAGGTACCCCTACCTGGCTCATCAAGGGCCTTGGTGGTCCCGCAGCAATACCGAGCCTTTCTGCTGGA
Organism: Lissotriton helveticus; assembly: GCF_964261635.1. Classification (NCBI taxonomy): domain Eukaryota; kingdom Metazoa; phylum Chordata; class Amphibia; order Caudata; family Salamandridae; genus Lissotriton; species Lissotriton helveticus. The sequence continues at coordinate 69,358,111 of NC_136065.1, forward strand.
ATTGGCTCATGCAATACCCTTGGCAGGACACTTAGGCCAGGACAAGACCTTTGCTCGGCTTGTCCTCCACTTTTACTGGCCTCAGATGAAAGTGGCGTCCAACACTTACTGTCGGACCTGTGTATCCTGCCAGGCCAGTGGGAAAACAGGAGTGAAGCTGAAAGCTCCCCTGGAACCACTTCCAGTCGTTAGCACCCCCTTCGAAAGGGTGGGCATTGACATTGTAGGGCCATTAGATCCACCAACAACAGCTGGTCACAGGTTTATCCTGGTTCTAGTGGATCATGCCACACGGTACCCAGAGGCCATCCCTCTGAGGACTGTTACTGCACCTGTGGTGGCTAGGGCCCTGATGGGAATCTTTACCCGTGTAGGATTCCCCAAGGAAGTTGTGTCCGACAGGGGGACCAACTTCCTGTCAGCTTACATGCGGACAATGTGGAAGGAGTGTGGAGTGACCTACCGGTTCACCACTCCTTATCACCCCCAGTCAAATGGACTGGTTGAGAGGTTTAATAAGACCCTGAAGGGCATGATAAGAAGTCTGCCGGAGAGCTTACGGAGGAAATGGGACGTCCTCCTGCCTTGCTTGCTGATCTCTTACAGAGAAGTGCCGCAGATGGGAGTGGGCTTCAGCCCTTTTGAATTGTTGTATGGGCGCCCTGTGCGTGGACCTCTCAGCCTGGTGAAGGATGGATGGGAAAAGTCTCCCAGGAAACCTCCTCAGGATGTGGTGAGCTACATGCTGGCCTTTAGGAGCCAGATGGCCAAGTTGTGGAAGCAGGCTTCTGATAATTTGGAGGCCAGTCAGGCAGTAATGAAGGAATGGTACGACCAAAATGCTCACCCGGTGGAGTTGGAGCCTGGCCAAAAAGTATGGGTGATGGAACCTGGAGAGCTAAGTGCCCTTCAAGATCGTTGGACAGGCCCATTTGAGGTGTTGGAGAAGAAGGGTAAGGCCACTTACTTGGTGGATCTTAAGACCCCGCGACAGCCCCTACGGGTGCTGCATGCCAATCGCCTCAAACCCCACCATGAGAGGCCAGAGGTCATCCTGATGTTGGTGACTGATGGTGCCGAGGAAGCAGAAAGCGAGCCTCTCCCGGATCTCTTTTCATCCCAAGAGAAGGATGGGTCGGTGGAGGGAGTGATTCTCTCCCCATCCCTAACTCCTGAGCAACGAGAGGATTGCCGCCAGGTATTGGAGCAGTACTCTTCGCTGTTCTCCCTTGTCCCGGGAAGAACCCACCTGTGTACCCATGATGTGGACACAGGAGACAGCCCCCCAGTGAAGTCAAAGACCTACAGGCTGTCAGACAAGGTGAAGGCTAGCATCCATGGAGAGGTTGCCAAGATGCTAGAGCTAGGAGTGATAGAACCTTCCAACAGCCCTTGGTCCAGTCCGGTGGTGCTAGTGCCAAAAGCCGCCCCACCAGGCACCACACCAGAACTGAGGTTCTGTGTGGATTACCGAGGACTGAACTCAGTTACAAAGACTGATGCTCATCCGATCCCTAGGGCGGATGAGTTAATTGACCGGCTAGGAGCTGCCCAATACCTAAGTACCTTTGACCTCACTTCAGGGTACTGGCAGATCTCCTTGACAGATGGAGCAAAGGAAAGGTCAGCCTTCTCCACGCCTGAGGGACACTTCCAGTTTTGTGTGATGCACTTTGGGCTCAAGAACGCCCCTGCCACATTTCAGCGGCTGGTGAACCAGGTCCTCTCTGGAATGGAGAGTTTCTCTGCTGCCTACCTGGATGACATTGCTGTCTTCAGTAGCAGTTGGGAGGACCATTTGCAACATTTGCAAGCAGTTCTCCAGGCCCTGAAAAAGGCTGGATTGACAATCAAGGCCAGCAAATGCCAGATTGGACAGGGGTCGGTTGTGTACCTTGGACACTTGGTGGGTAGGGGGTCAGTGCAGCCCCTGCAGGCAAAGATTGAGGCAATCATGGCCTGGGAACCCCCCAAGACACAGACTGAGGTCCGAGCTTTCCTGGGCCTCACAGGCTACTACCGTCGCTTTGTGAAGGGGTATGGCACTATAGTAGCGCCCCTCACGGAGCTCACCTCCAAGAAACAACCTCGACGGGTAGTTTGGACAAAGGCTTGTCAGCAAGCCTTTGAAAAGTTGAAGCAGGCAATGTGTGTAGCACCGGTCCTGAGGGCCCCAGACTTCTCCAAGGAGTTCATTGTCCAAACAGATGCATCAGAACATGGCATTGGGGCAGTGTTATCGCAACTAAATGAAGAGGGCCTGGATCAACCTGTGGTCTTTTTATCCAGGAGACTGCTTCCCCGGGAACAAAAGTGGAGTGCAATTGAGCGGGAAGCTTTTGCGGTGGTGTGGGCTCTGAAGAAGCTGCGGCCATACCTCTTTGGCTCGCACTTCCTGGTTCATACTGACCACCGACCCCTTCGTTGGCTGATGCAAATGAAGGGGGAAAATCCCAAGCTGTTGAGGTGGTCCATCTCCCTACAGGGAATGGACTTCCGGGAGGAACATCGGCCTGGAGTGGACCACGCCAATGCAGACGGTCTCTCCAGGTATTTCCGCCTTAGTGATGAGGACTCCCAAGGGGTTGGGTAGTTCTCCCCACTTTCAGCTGGGGGGGACGCGTGTTAGACCTGTCTGTTTTTTTTGCGTAGTCCCTCCAATTTATTATTTATTTTGTCCCCTTTTTGCCCCTCATACCCTTAATAATTTTTGTGTCCACTAGTTTTTAAAGGTGTTGGCCAAGGGGATAGGTGTTCTTTTGTCCCTCATAGTCTTTCACCTCAGGCCCAGAGGCCTGTTCTGATAGGAAAAGTTGGAACCACACAAAATGGTGGTTACCAACTGCCTTAACTGCCAAACCCAGAACTTGCCCATAGACCAGTATAGGGCATTCCAGAACCTTCTGGTCCATTCTGGACCACTGAGGGGCAGCCTATATAAGGCGGAATGCGGGGCAGCCATTTTGTCTACCTGTGAGAGTCAGCTGGAGGACAGGCTATCTTGGAAGGTGGGGGGAGGCTAGTGAGAGGGTTGATCACCTGGATTGGGAAGCAGCCTAATAATTCACTTCTCTACTCCTCCTCTGGGATCCTTGTCTTGTCCCCGCTGTGGTTGTTTAGGGGAGACCCTGGGCGTCTGACTGACCCCCAGCTTCAAAATAGTGGGGTGTAAACAGGAGAAGGAGACTGTGGCGCTGCGGAGCGCAGTCCTCTGCCCAGTGAAAGGAATTCTGCTGTGATTCCCTCTAGCAGTGGAGGGTTAATTCTTGTGGCCCCCACCCTTTTATTTAGCCCTCAATACCATCCTGCCCTGGTTTCAGCGACTGTCCTCTTGTCCAATCTCCCCAAAGTGAGTCATCTCTCACCTGCTGTGAAGTGGAGCTAGCGCCTGGTGAGCTGTCCTAGCTCAGTGTTTGAGCGCCATCTGGGAGGGGCAGTGGGCGCTGAGGGAGCAGTGGCCAGGAGAAATCGGCGCTGGATTGTGACTGAGGAGGCACTTGGAAGGTGAAGGGTGCCGGTTCCCTGAAGCGGCGCTGATCTCGCCGTCTGCAGGGCCCCCGGGAGCACTGGTTGTGGCATTGTACAGAGACCCAAGGTTTCAAGTCCGTAAGCGCTAGCGCGCATGCCCCCGGCGTTCCCACTCCCTTGGTGCAGGAGGGGCCTAGGACCGAGCAGGCCCGGAAGGAGTAGCGTCTCGCCAGCGGAGCCAGCGCGGAGGTAGGCGGGAGCGGAGGCGGGTCTGGAAGCGAGGCGGTAGCGTGAACACCTCTCGCATGCCCAGAAGTGTGCGCGCGTAAGCCCCGAGTGAGGAGAAGCGTCTGAATTCCCTCGGCGGTTGACCGCGTGTGTGGAGACACCTCGTCTCTGCTCCAGCGCCCCTGAGAGAGCTGGCTTGAGTAGGAAGGGGGAAGCTGAGGGGCCCTGGAGATCGGTGGGCCTCCTCAGCGTTCAGCTCCTTTGCCCTGCCTCTGGTGATGCAAGATCTCAACTAAAGGAGGTATTACAAGTAAGGAGGATTAAGCAGGGGAAGTTAGAGGCTGAGAAGTGTCCCTCATAAGAGCAGAGACTGCCGATTGACTGGACTAGGACCAGGCTGGTGCTAGGGAGCGACCCTCTGGTCCTGATAAGTTACAGTGAAATTTATAACATTGAAGGTGGAGTGTTCATTCAAATGTAAACTAACATTCTGATTCAAATGTCTCTAATGTCAGCCCTAGTGCATAGTTCAACTGCAAGAAGTTAGAGCAGAGGGAGGCTAATTCATCCTTCCGTGATCTAAGGTGTGGAGAGGGTTAAGGTTTAGGTGTGTCAGAGAAGACCACATCTTCAAAGTGATGAGTTTAATGTAAAACACTGTTAATGCTGAGTATTGATTTGATTTAACAACTTCAACAGTATTGTGATTTATGACCTGACATACTGCAGTGTATTTAATTGTGAATTCTGAAGGCAAAAAGAGCAAAGATATTAATTTTATAAACCAGTACATATTTTCCTAACAAATTGGTGTAGTGTCCTTTTTAAGTGTTATTGCGTAGATTTACTGCTGGGTGGTTTGCAACCTTCACACTTGTGCCTCTAGAATTGCATGTCTTACCCCTAGGCCAGGCTACCCTAGGTGACCTGACATCCCAGGTTCTAACAGTGTGCAAATATAATGTTAATGTAATCATGAACTTTTAAAATGAGCACCAATGAAAACATCCCACCGCGCATTAACACATGCGCCTCAGTCCTCAGAATCACCACTCCAGCGGGCATACACGGTGATCTAGCGCAAGCGCCTGCACGCTAATACCCCCTTTCCGAATGTTCTGTCAGCTAGAGCGGGAACTACCAGCGCATGTGTGCCAATATCTCCAAGAGCGGAATACGTCATTCCGTATTCCTACAGACAGGTAGCCACCACGCCAGAGACTCTAGCAGTCTAGTAGTTGTGTGCTACTCCCGCAAACATTGGAAACACCCAGCGGCCCGGCTCGTTCCCCACGCTTCCCTGTTACTTAAATGCTGAGCGGGGCCTGGTTCAAACACCAGCCAGGTCCCGTGAGATCCACAAGTAGTTTTGCAGCCGGGTGAGCCCTTATTCACAAGTAAGTGCCATAGCGATCGAAATGCACAGGACACACACTGTCAGCATCACTTGTCCTCCTTCCGTTTTTGTAACAGGCAGCAAGACGGCTCAACCTTTTTCTCCATTCCCAAATAGGTAGTGAGACCAAGGGTCCCCCGCCCACGGGTTCTGATTTGCGTTGTATCATGGTAACCAACGTAAATATAATTTAACTTTAACTTTGCTAAAGTGATATGGACCAAACGTTTGGCCCACCCTATACACAAAAATTACAGCTATGTTCACGTATAGCGCTCCATCCAATACTACGCCATGGAGTATGAATGCAGTTATCTTGACCTGACTTACTGCAGCCATCATGCATTCATTACTCCACTAGAAGCACGATGGAGGCGCTGTGTCTAGCCCTGTCACAAGCATTTGTTTTACCACCAGAAAGCTCCTTTGTAACCTGCATGCTGTGTGCGCAAGTGTTGTACATGTATGAAAGACACAAAGTGTGTTTACAATTTAGTAACACACCGCATATGAATGACTATACAGATTAGCACCAGAGCCGGTCCTAGGCCTTCTGAGGCCCCGGGCGAAAGGGAAGATGTGAGGCCCCTCTAAGTGCCTTACTGTCTGCGCGAGTGCGCGCAGCGCTTTTCCTGCATTTCATATCGGCCCCCCTGCTCTGTGGTCTACTCTGCGGGGCCAGCGGCGGGGCCCCCTGAGCGCGAGGCCCTGGGCAGCTGCCCATACCGCCCATGCCTAGGACCGGCCCTGATTAGCACACAATGCGTATGAATGACTCTGTTGGAATGTTATATGTTAAATGTTGTACTGTGTTTGACTTGTTATTTTCATTTACAGGTAAATTACCGCAGGTGGACAAGAAATACGGTTAATCCCCGCAGCATAAGCTAGCACACCTTAACACGTGTGCTACTTAAAATGCGAATAAACGTGGCGTAACAATTTTTTGCCACTCACTTTCCCTTTTTCACCATATTTTAATATCACTTTGAACACGGTCCTGAAGAAAGCTCTACTCATTTTTATACGGGCTGAAACATGTCGACCTAACAGATAACTAAGACTCAACTAAACAGTCTTTCTAAGTTATCCACCTGTTTTTAACGTATCCTGGGCCACTGGGAATAAATATTTCTAGTCAGTCAGAGTACCAGAGATAATTTAATACACCACTTCATCACACTATCACAAAAAACAGCTTCACTGTAATAGTGTGTCGCAGCACAGCTGAGTAGCATTCGGCTACTTAGCTGGAAACCCGATGATGAAGCATGACACCAACTAGGTTGGTGTTTGAGGTTTCTTCTAACAAACCCATGCGGTGCCAAACACTTCAATGTCACACATTGTGCTAGACAGGTCCGTCCAATTTTGTTTTTGATGATAACTTCAACATAGATCACCATGCACCATACTCTCTTTAAGAAAAATAAATCATTAAACCTTCTTTCACATGCCACTGTAGCCTATAATTCATTACACCATTTCCCAGAGCAGCCTTTTACTCTCCCTAGTCTCCTCTCCACATCTTTGGAGCAGCAGCAAAACTCTGATCTAAAGTGGCAAAATCTGTTGCCAATCACGACCATGAAATCTCTGGGGCAGATTTCCAAGCCCCATATGCCACATTTGCACCGCCGTTGCATCCCTTTAGTGACGCAGCGGCGGCGCAAAGCCAGCGCCATGCTGTGGGGTATTTACAACGTGACGATGTAAAGCCCTGCGCCACATGTGGGCGATCCGACACAGGGTGGGGGGGCGTTTCGGGACACGAGCGCCTCGGAAAAGTGGCTGAGTGAAATCTACAAGATTTCACTCACTCACTTTTACTGCCATAATGCGTCGAAACCCTGCGCCTGCTTGAAGCAGGTGTAAGTATTGACGCAGCATGTTAGGCATAGGGGCACCCGAGCCTTGCTGGAGCTGCGTCACACTTGCGACGCGACTCCAGCAATGCGCCATTGTAAATGCGGCGCATCAGTGGTGGCGCACGGGTGGTTTGGCGTGTCGCAACTTCTTTGGCGCATCTCTGCTGCCCCTTAGTCTTGAGCTCGAGTTGGAGTAATGTCCTCTTCACAAAACAATATGGTAATAGTTCTTCTTGTGTAGTTGACTATTTCATGTGAATGTGATGGTAGGTCTTATGGAGGGTTTGCAGTGTTGGACTGGCACGTCCAGCATATTAGCACACTGGCAGTGCTTCAATGCCCAACAGACCAGTACTACATTGAGGGCTTGCACTTGCTTTAAAATCTTGCTTCATTGGAAATAGCTTCCTGTTGACCCGCACTCCTCTTTCGAATGATACGATCTGGAAATCATATCTTTCGATAATCCCCATCAGTGATCTACTACCTCCTTCAGCAATGATGGAACACAACTACTAATCTTTTCTTATTGCTTTGTTTTCCAATTTGATTTGAATCTTTTCTGGGGTTATTCAAAAAGCACGTCAGCCAACAAAGCCACCTTTATCTTACTATGCAACTAACTTGTCCAAATTGATTTGTATGATCATTTTCATACACTTTTCCCCTGAGATTTACACAAGGTAAAACATATGATCAAGCTGAAAAAGATATAAAATGGACATCATCACCTTGGCAATAACACCCTTCAAGAATGTACGCCATATCTTGTGTAAGTACGTTTGTAAGTGAGAGTAAGAACCGATAAGTGTGAGTACTTTTCTGTGTCAGTATGTGAGTGAGAATGAGCATGACTAAGAATGAGTGAGTGAGAGAGAGTGCATTAAAGTAAGTATGGGAGAAGAGATTGAATGAGAGAGTAAGTAAGTGTAAGTGAGACAGTGATAGTGTAAGTGAAGCAAAGTGTGTCTGTTTACATGTTTTATCATTGTGTGCCTGCCACTTTCCATGGCATACTAAATATATTTATTTTTATGGAGCTACTGTAGCACATGCTGCCACTCAGCAATAAAGATAATTCTGGGTATAAGGAAGGTCACCCATGGAAAAATGCAGATCCTGATATACTATAAGTTATTCTTGTCATGGAACATGGAAAATGCTCAAATTTTTATGCTAAAGGATATTTGTGGCATGGGGCACCCATGCCAAAATGCTAGCACTGGGATACTGGAGGTATTTCATGGCAAACTGGAGAGCTCCCAAGGCAAAATGTAGACCCAGAAATACTGGGAGTTATACCTGACCTAAGAGGACAGCTATGGCAAAATACTGGTGCCAGCATGCCGGAGGTAATTTTTTTTCTCAGATGCGGGCAGCCCGTAATATTGGGGCTGAGAGGGCAAACAATGATAAAATGCTGGCTCTGGAATACTGGAGGTAATTTTTGACATATGTGTCACCGGGGTATTTGAGGTGTATCAATGGAAACTTCTGATACTGGAATATTGTGCATAATTCTTGGCTTAAGGGGAGATCCCTAAGGAAATGTAGATGTTGGCACTTGAAGGTATTTCTTAAGATATAGGGAACTCTCAAGGCGAATTGTATTCTAAAAAAAAGGGATGAACTCCTGTTAGTGCTATACCCTATAGCTTTCAAAGATCCGCACCCGCAGGTGCATATAGAACTAATCTAGCTATCTCTTGTACCTCGTATATTTCTGGAGTGACTTAAAATTATCCAAGTCTCACCGCTACTGAAGAAACACTCTGAGGATGCTGCAGGTTTCAATAACTTTCCTTTGGTCTCTGGAATTTCCTTCCTAAAGTCATTGAACGGGGTGTAGACTCACAAAATAATCATGTTTGTAACAACAACACCTTTCATGACTTTTAGTCCTGCTTTAGAACAGGGTGCATCACCAAGACCTCTTTGTTTCAAGATGGGCTATGTATTCTTGACAGTGTTGATGCCCTCAGGTGCCTTGGTTTATCAGTAACGTCTTCCTACTTTTGTCACTTAAAATTAAGAGAAAAGTTTGGCTTTCCTTCCAGCTTTGTCCCTTTTCCCCATCATTTGAGCACTGGTGTATTCGCAGTTGAATTACGTCAATGTTTTTTTATGTGGGTCTACACTACTATCAACTTCCAAGGCTTCAGAAGGTGCAGAACTGTGCTGCTTGTTTGCTGTCATCCACACCATGCCCATATTTCCAATCATCTGCATTTGGTCCACTGGTTTGCGCTGGAGAAATATTTTCCATTCTAATGCGTTTACACAATTCAGGACCTGCATTTATCAAACAAATGTTCACTCCACGCTACTCATGGAGAACTTTACGGCAATACTCTGCTCAATTCTTCACTGTTCCCAAGATTACCAAATCACAACAATGTGGTAGATCCCTTGCCCTTCAAGTGCCACAGAGTGGAACACTCTTCTTTTTCATTTATGAAGCCAGACCAAGCAGACAGCTTTTAGAGAGATATAACAATGGGGCGACCCAAAAGCCACTGGGCCTGGGAAGATTGTGTTCCGGTGGAAATCAAAATGAAACAAAAAATAGGTAAAGCATATTAATCAATAGCATCTAATCAAAGTCAAACACCACCATTTATTCCTTCCAACAATTGGTCTGCTTTAATTGAATCATATCATAATATTTGAATAAATCAATACATACAATTGAAAACAAATCCTAAATGGATATATTCATTAAAAACAGGTGCACAGAGGAGTGAGGTGATAGGTGTATAGAAAGGATTGTGAAAAAGGACAGTGGTGCATACATATGTACATCAATAAGATAATTCTAAACTATCCAGACAGTGTTACTGTCCAATCATTAAATGTCAAGTCATAACATATTTACAAATAAACATTCTCTGTCACATATGTCTGACATAAAAACACAGAAGTGTTGACGTTTCGACCCCTAAATGGAACAGCCAATTTCATACATTGGGGCGGGGTCTTCATCAGGACAAAGGTGAGGGTGGAGAGGGGTTTTGGCATCTACCGACAAATGCATGAGGTTATTTGGGTGGTGAGTGCATAAAAGAGAAAGGATTTTGATATACAAATGTAATGATGATTTACCAATAGAGACAGCTCTATTGCTTCGGGCTGTATTTGAGAAAAGCTGGGCTCGAAGGCTCCTGTGAAAAGAGAGAGGAGACAGGATTCTAGGACCCAGGGCTTTGAGTGGGGGGGCTGTGGGGGGATGAGCCCTCCCAGTTTTATTGGGGGTGCCTCTAAAGAGGGCTCTAGAGGGCTCTATTTTCGGGCCTCAAAGGTCAAAGGTAGGGTGAGCAGATGTCCTGGTTTTTGTTTGGTGTTACTAGTTTGGGTAACATTTCTTGATAGTGAAATACTGCCAATTCCGTTTTTCACTATTGAAAGGCTATCTTGCCCATAGGATAACATGGGGAATGCTGTGTGACATGTTTACCTACAGTTGCTGTGATTGCTGAGGAAGGGACTGTCTGCTTTGTGCTGTGTTCCCTAACTTGAAGAGGAGCTGTGCTGTGTGCTTTGCCCCTCTGAAGCCTGCCTGTCTCCAAGGGCCTAAGAAGAGCTGGGAACTCAGGGATACAAAAGTTCTCCAGCACCCACCCTTACAGTTCCTGTGTGGGTCTCAGCGCTGTGCCTTTGTGAAGCTGCCCCCCTGTGAAATCTGCCTCGGTGTGCTCATTGGCACACAGCTCGGGCGTAAGCTCATGAGTTCTCCTCTGCCTCAAACGTGATCTGCCCCAGGATAGAGTCCCTCGCGCTCTGTGGGTGTGGATTAACGCACCGCTGAGGAACTTTGGAGTACCTGCTTTGCCCCCTAGCGATGTGTGCGCATTGACTCCACCGCCGTCCCTCGAGCTGTGTTGTGTGCCCGAGGTCGGGTTCGCCACTCTGAGAAGGAGCCTTGAAAACACCCTGCCAGTATTCAACACCACCCGCCCTGGATCGTCATTTCCAGGCCGCGCTCGGATTGGTCACAGCAACGAGGATTTCCCCCAGCAATGCGGACGTTTGTCAGGCAAAGCTACGTTGCGCCTGGAGAGGCGCAAGGCGTCCCTTAGCAACCGGGGTTCACTCGCGCTCGTCATTGAGGAAAGGAGCTGCCTGAACCTTAGGCGCGTCCCACCGGCGAAAGCCGCTTCACCGGAGCTCAGCGTGGACCGCTGAGCCCCCTTCACATCCTAAGGTAACCGGTAACCGGAATTTGCACGGTGGTGGGCGTTATGATCTCACACGCTACCGGCGGGCCTGCCTTCTCTTTACAGGTCACCCTGTAGCTACTTACGTGTGGCGTAATGAAACTTGAGGGGGCCCCCCGTGCAAAGTACCTGGAGGGGGCCCCTTCTGACCACACTCAGGAGCTTAGGGAGCCCCGCATCGTGGTGGCACCGGGGGGCCATTGTTACACCACTGGGGAGAGATTCATATTCAAGACTTATGGACTTTAGCCCAATAGCTGCCTTCGCTTTCCAGTTTATAATTCAGTTCACATCTGGTTGGCAGCCCTCGCCGTTGCTCATTGTCGTCCTCTCTATTTCTTGGATCACTTTAGCACCTCTCCTGCCATGCCCCTTTGTTGTGCTGCTTCTTGCCTACTTTGTTTGGTGGGTCTTACAAGTGTGTTTGCAGCAGTGCGCCGGGACCTTCATTCAGATTCTTGGCACGCCCCCGGGTCACTGTTGTACCACTCACTGCTAAAACCAGTACGGCTTGTTTCATAAGAAATCTATTCCTTGTTATATGCCCAGTATTACCTGTACAGCACATGCCCTCAGTACTACAGCCAGTCAGCTTTCCTTCCCTTGTTATGTTATGTTATGTTATGTTATATATTGTTTTGTATAGCGCACGGCTACTCAAAAAGAGTGTCCCGGCGCTTTTATTGAGAACCTGTGGCAGAGTAACACAACACTATGATATAAAAAACAGATAAAAAGAAACAGATAAAAGGGAAAAATAACCTAAAGGGCAAACAGCCAGGTTTTAAGGCCCTTTCTAAAAGTCAGCAAATTAGTGGCCCCACGCAACGCCAACGGCAGAGTGTTCCACAACTGTGGCGCCAACAACCCAAAGGAGCGGCCTTCAATGCGGGCCCTTTTTACTCGCGGGACCACCGCAAGAAACAAAGATTCAGATCTTAAAGATCGAGCCGGGTGGTAGAAAGCAAGTCTCCTTTGGAGATACTGTGCTCCCACAGCATGAAAAGCTTTGTAGGCCAAAGTCAAGGCCTTGAAGGCAATCCGCTTCCGGATAGGCAGCCAGTGGAGCGACTGCAAGAGGCCAGCGGCACTGGCTCGCCTATTTAGGCCATAAATGGCCCTCGCGGCCGCGTTCTGGACCACCTGCAGCCGCTGCAGTAGATATTCCGGCAGGCCCAGATAGAGGACGTTGGACTAATCCAATCTCGAGCCAATCAAGGCCTGCACTGTCATCTTCCTATGCTCCTCCGAGAGTAGAGGCAGAAACTTCCGGAGCATCTTGAGAAGACCAAAACATGTTCCCGTTAAACCAAGGATCTGAGATCTCAACGTCAGACCCTTGTCCATCTTGACTCCCAAGTTCTTAGCCAGCTGGGACGAACAGGACGGAGGGAACATATTAACAGGCCACCCACCTGCCAATCCGGATCCGATGGACAACCGAAGAAGAGTACCTCAGATTTATCTGAGTTGCACTTGAGGCTGTTCAGCTGGAACCATTTAAAAACAGCCCCAAGGCATTCCCGGATACTCTCTCCATCAAAATCTCCTCCTTTCTTACACGAAAAGAGGAGCTGGGTGTCATCGGCATAAGATACGATCTGGGCCCCAAAAGACTCCGCCAATGCCGCCAAAGGGGTCATAAAGATGTTAAAAAGAGTCGGGCTCAACACAGAACCCTGCGGAACTCCGACTCCCAGATGCGGCATCACGGCCGAGTTAGGAGAGGCCCAGACCGTTTGTCGACAACCAGCCAGAAATGATCTAAACCAGCTGAGCACAGTCCCCCTCAGACCGATCTCATAGAGTCTGGCGAGAAGGCCCTCGTGGGGGACGGTGTCAAAGGCCGCCGACAGGTCCAACATGACAAGCATGGCTTTGCCCCCGGAGTCAAGTACCTCTTTTATGGCTTCAGACACCTCCAAGAGCGCCGTCTCGGTGCTTAGGTTGGGGCGGAAGCCAGATTGAGTAGCGTGCAGTATATTATGGGATTCTAAAAAATTAGAAAGCACCATATGCACATGCTTTTCCAAAATTTTCGTAAGCGCAGGGAGGAGAGAAATAGGCCTGTAGTTGGCCAGAACTTCCGGATCAAGACCAGGCTTCTTAAGCAAAGGAATGACCATTGCCTGCTTCCAGGCCTGCGGGACCACTCCCTGCCTCAGAGAGAGGTTCAAGAGTGGGTTCGCCAGCGGATTTATAACTTCTGCCATTTTTGCCAAGAATTTGGCCGGGCATGGGTCAAGAGGCGACCCAGATTTAAGATTGCTCATAAGTGCCAATGAAGCAGGGGCTGAGATCGATGGAAAACCGGCCATAGCTGGACCCAAAGGGGCCATTAAAGCTGATCCGTCTTCAGGGCTGGCCGGAACTGCAGTCGTCACCAGAGGGAAGGAGTCCTGGATCAATTTTATCTTGTTGGTAAAGAAATTTGCAAGATCAGAAGCCCAGGACTCCGAAGGAACAGCCTGAGTCGCGTTAGATCGGAGGGCCGTGAATTCCCTGAAGATTGTGAAGATCTCCTTACAGGAGTTAGAAGCGGCCTCTATCCTCCTTGCGAAATAGCCTTTTTTCTCCAGGAGGATATCCCGATGATAGGCCTTAACCACAGTCCTATAGGCATGCCTTGCCACAGGGTCATACCTTGAGCGCCAGGCTCTTTCAGCAACCTTACACTGCCGTCGAGAAGCCGACAGCGCTTCCGTAAACCAGGGGGCAGAAACCCGCTTAGGTGTTAGTCCGGGGGCCATCACAGGTGCTAGATCATTTAGCCTGTCCAATAGCCACACTTGCAGGGAATCCAAGTCCCTCTCCAGGTCTCCCGTAAGGGGGCAAGGGTGATCCAGAGCAGCCTGAGCCAGCATGTCTGGGGTCACTCGATGATACGCCCTAGGAGCACGGCCCTGCTGCTTAGGAGCGGTGCTAAAAGGTTTCATCACGCCCTGAATATAGAATTTGGCCAGTCTATGGTCTGACCAAAGCACTGGTACAAGAGCCGTCACCTCCAAGGGGGACGTAGAGAAGACCTGATCTAGGGTATGGCCCTTATCGTGCGTTGGTCCAAGGAGATAAGGGATCAGTCCAAAAGGGAACGTGACCTCCAGCAATTTGATTGTATCAGGATCTGATCGCTCATCCATGTGGAAATTAAAATCCCCGGCCAAAATACAATGCTCAGCTTTCAAGGCCAATACCGAGATTGCAGACTGGAGCTCATCAAAAAAAGTTCCAGGCGGTCCAGGTGGCCTATAAACTAGAAGGCCTTTAAAGGACTGATGAGGTGCCAATGTAATTGAAAAGGCAAGGGATTCAGATCCTAGGATGCCATCCATGGGCACAATGGAGCAAGTGGCGCATTTGTTCACCACCATTGCCACTCCACCGCCCCTCCCCTTCAATCTGTGCTGCCTGAAAATGTTATAATCAGGAGGAATAGCTATAGCTATATCAGGATTAGAAAATTCCCCCAGCCAAGTCCCAGTCAGCATCAAACAAAGTGGCTTTTCCGTAACCAAAAGGTCATAAATGTCCTGCGCATGCCTGCATGCTGATCTGGTGTTTAAAAGCAGGCAAAGATACTTCACACAATCTGTCTCTCTGATTAGGCGAGAGGGCGAGGCAGAGCTGGGACGCCATCCACAGCTAGGACATCGCGTCTTACCCCTATAGTAACCGGGAAAAACAGTATAGCAGCCGCAGGCAGACTTTTGCAAAGATCTTAGCTCAAGCGATGTGTAATATAACAAAATAGGCGCAGAGGCAGACGTACGCCAAGACAGGGGATGCTGTCTCTTAAAACAGAGCTGTGCAAAGGAGGTGGGTTCCAGTTCACCATTGCTCTTCTGCTCCCATTCCCTGGTTCTCTAAAGACAGAGGGATTTTCTTTCTCCCCTGATTTCTGGGCCTGTTGGCACTTTTCATCCTGTGCACCTGTAGGCACTGTCCATCCTGTGCCATAGTGCAGAGATTGAGGAATGGCACGGGCTTTCAGTGGATTCATGAGTCCGAAACTTGACAGCAATTCATGTTAGAATTATTCCCATCACCTTGTTGGTTGTTCCGGCTGACTCCCTAAATGCAGTGGCTACGCCCAGTTGTGGGTACCACACTCAATTGTCATAGGAACCAAGCTATACCTCTCTGATGAGACCTAAGTACGTTCTGCTGACCACATCTCTAGTTACACAGTAGTTGCTCCAACTAATCCATTGTAGTGTAATAAGAAGGTATTTTACAGTTGTGATATATGGGAAAACGCTACTTTGGGTGATTCTGTGACTGGATGCGACTTCATGATTTTCTTAAGCACACAATGCTAGTTATCTTGATTTACACCACACCCCTACTCGGATAGGCCACATCCCTGTAAGAAATTTGCCACGCCCCTTTTAGAGCACCCCCAGTTTTTTATTCCACTTAAAGCTCTGATAGGACCTCTGTTCCTAGAGCTACTGAGGGGTAACAAATATAGAATATATCAAGATTCCAAAACAACGAACATACTCAGACTTCTTAAAGGTGATCGAGGTATTTAAAAAGTAAGGACCTAGGTTGATGAGTAACCTGTGGCTGAAAAAGGTAATACCTCAGAGATCTAGTCTCGCTCCCTCGATCGACCCCATTAGTCCCGCTCCGTTATGATCTTGGGAGACACCCAATAAATGAGGTGGCAATGCTGCGCCCCCAACTGTTTTGGACACGCCTCAGAAAGACCCCGGAACTAAGTCATTATGCCTCTGCACTGAACGAGCTGATCCAACTAGATGCAGGACATAAGATAGCCTGGCTATCCAAGCTGAAGCAGTTAGTGGGGGACATTGGATTGGGAGAGGTCTGGGCGAGTCAGAACCCACCGTCCAAGCAGGTTGTAAAGAAGGCCTACTGGGACTGGGTTTCTGCAGCTGCTTCACGAAACCAGAATTATGGCACTTTGACGCAAACTTTCTTGGACGTGAAGCCTGCACCTAAACTAGAACCCTACCTGGATCTCATCGAGTCCCCGAAAGATAGGGCACTTTATGTAAAGTTTAGGTTTGGTACCCTCCCACTGAATGATTTTAGAGCTGGCTGGAGGAGGTCGAGGGAGGGGGACGCAGGGTGCCCGGGCTGTGCCTCCCCTACGGAATCTGTCGCCCACTTTCTCTTCGCCTGCCCAGCATATGGCCGGGCGAGGAGAAAGTGGCTGAAACCCGTTTGTTCCAACCTGGGTTGCCAAAACCATAGGGAGGCTCTGCGCATCCTAACATCTGAGACCTCGATCCCTAGCGTGATATGTGGGACAGCTAAGTACTTGGGCTGTGCCTGGTTGACAAGAATGAAGCTTTCTAGGGTGACACAGGGCCAGGCGGTGGTCCTGTAGACTGTTATTTCCCATTGGGCTGTACTCTGTTTTATATAATATGACACTTTTTAAATCCATGTTTCATTTTTTTTATCAGTACATATCAAATATTGAGGATTGTTACTCTCAATCAATCATGCCATTTGTATAGCGCACTACTCACCCGGGAGGGTCTCAAGGCACTTGGGGGGAGGGGTATGCTACTGCTCGAACAGCCAGGTCTTGAGTTGTTTCCTGAAGGCGAGATGGTCCTGGGTCAGCCGAAGGTGGATGGGGAGGGAGTTCCAAGTCTTGGCAGCCAGGTAAGAGAAGGATCTTCCTCCGGCGGTGGCTCTTCGGATGCGTGGTACGGCTGCGAGGGCGAGGCTGGTGGACCGTAGCTGGCAGGTGGTCGTGTAGAAGGTCAGGCGGTCGTTGAGGTACTTGGGGCCCAGGTCGTGGAGAGACTTGTGTGCGTGGGTGAGGAGCTGGAATGTGATCCTCTTGTCGCTGGGGAGCCAGTGCAGGTTCCTCAGGTGGCTGGAGATGTGGCTGCGTCGGGGGACATCCAGGATGAGTCGGGCGGAGGTGTTCTGGATGCGCTGGAGTCTTTTCTGTAGCTTGGCTGTGGTTCCGGCGTAGAGGGCGTTTCCGTAGTCCAGTCGGCTGGTGACGAGTGCCTGGGTGACAGTCTTCCTGGTCTCGGTCGGGATCCAGCGGAAGATCTTGCGAAGCATACGCAGGGTGTTGAAGCACAATGAGGAGACGGCGTTGACTTGTCTGGTCATCGAGAGGGAGGGGTCCAGGATGAAGCCCAGGTTGCGTGCGTGGTCGGTTGGCTTAGGTGCAGTGCCCAGGGCTGGGGGCCACCAGGAGTCGTCCCAGGCGGAGGGCGAAGATCCCAGGATGAGGACTTCCGTCTTGTCTGAGTTCAGTTTCAGGCGGCTGTCCTTCATCCACTCGGCGACGTCTTTCATCCCTTCGTGTAGGCAGGTTCTGGCGGTGTCCAGGTCTCTGGTGAGGGAGAGGATCAGCTGGGTGTCGTCGGCGTAAGAGATGATGTTGAGGTTGTGCTGGCGTGCGATGGCTGCGAGAGGTTTCATGTAGATGTTGAAGAGGGTGGGGCTGAGTGAAGATCCTTGCGGGACGCCGCAGATGACTTCGGTGGCCTCGGAGCGAAACAGGGGGAGCGGGACTCTTTGTGTTCTTCCGGCGAGGCTCTATATATCTTTTGTACATATTGTGTGAATGTAACATTAAGGGCAGTTTCTCTACTCCATCCCTTTTTTTTTAACTGGTTTATTAATTGCTTTTATACTTTTATGATATTGTATATCGAATAAAGTTATACATACATACGGTAATACCTATGTCACAAAATAGCCCTCTAAAATGGGTCGAGTTTAAGAGTGACATATTATATGCCAGAGCAAGGTGGCACATTTATAAAAACAGTACCAGCGATATGTGTCATAGCGTATAATAACTTCCTTGCCAACAAATATTATGCAAGGTGATTTTAAGCACTGTTATCAGTTTAAGGAAAAATTAAACTGTCAGCTTAAGAAGACAAACCCCGGGGATCTATATGTGACTCCGACTGAGTCAATTGTGTGAAAGGGAAAGCACCAATTGCTTCCGAATACATGAACACATGGATGAGTACGAGTTAATCTTCAGAAGGCATATCGCACCTGACGGGGGCCGTATGACTCCTGCTCGGGTTAAATACCCTTGTGACGCTTGAGCATAAATAAAGATAACTGCGTGCGAAAGATGAGAACAATGAAAAATCAAAGCACTCGTTAAATGCAGTTAACTTAAAAATATGTGCAATGTATCTCCACTCAGGGGCATATTACCAAGGGGGGCGATAGACAATTATCGCCGATTTAGCGGCCGCTATGCGGCGATAATTCAATCGCCCCAATAGCAAGCTGTCGCTAACTGATGTTAGCGACAGCATTTAGGCGATAGCGAGTGGTTTGGGGCCCGCTTTGCATGTCAGCGATGTTTATCGCTAATGACATGCAAAGTGGGCGTACCCAACCTGTTAGCGACTGAAAGCAGTCGATAACGTCGCTATCGCCTATTAGCAAGGCCGGCGTAGCGATGGAAATATTCCCGCTATCGCCAAAAAATAACGCCTGCTCAGACCAGTTCTTAGCCATGTTATCCAATGGGAGGTGGATAACATGGCTAAGAGCATTTTGTCACTAATGCGTGAATATCGCTGTATTCTCAGCGATATTCACGCTATCGCTTGAAAAATTATCGCTTTGGAGATAAACGTTGCTAATAGCAAGTTATCTCAGCGATAATTTCCGGCGATGCTTAGCGATAAAAAAATCGTTCCAAAGCCTAGTTAGCGATAAATATCGCTACTCGTTGGTAATATGCCCCTCAGTTATGAGTAGGGACGCACCAAATGTCAGGAAGCGTGTTGTGTTATGTACCCCAATTAAACTAGAACAGTTTAAAGTGTTCCAAATATACTTCGAGGTGTGAGCAAAATGAAAAAAGCACTTCACTCGTGCTTCATTGAAAGCCATTATTTATGTCAAATTAACAATGAAAAAAGGTCACAAAGCGCTCTGTGTTACGCACCCTAATTTGACTAGAAAAGTTATTAATTAACGCAGTATGAAGCGGGTCTCGGTAATGACGCTAAAACATCCTGTGATTCTGGGCAAATCACTTAATCTCCCCGTGCCTAACAAAAATTAACGTGTGTCCTCATGTAACGTAACTGGTGTTATGTAAAGCGCTCTGATACCCGATTCGGGTCAAGTTTGCACTATATAAACTCTGCAAAAAAGAAGAGACTAAGGAGCATATTATCAAGCCCCTTATCGCCGCGTCATCGGCACTTTTCTGCCGATAATGTGGATATATTTGCATCGCCCTATCATCAAGGCAGCGTTAAGTCAATTAACGTAGCTTAAAGCCACTTTAATAGACTCAACGCTGCCTTGGTAATAGGGCCCCTTTCACGATAAATTCATCATGTAAGGGGACGCGCAGTGGGTGGTGCAGTGGGCGTTCCACCACAACACTCATTCACTTTGACGTTGCCACCTATTATCAAGAGAGGCGATAATAGGTGGCAGCACAGAATTTAAGAACAGGTCAGACCTGTTCTTAAGGTGGCGAAAC
Organism: Lissotriton helveticus; assembly: GCF_964261635.1. Classification (NCBI taxonomy): domain Eukaryota; kingdom Metazoa; phylum Chordata; class Amphibia; order Caudata; family Salamandridae; genus Lissotriton; species Lissotriton helveticus. The sequence continues at coordinate 69,377,761 of NC_136065.1, forward strand.
GAGGAAAAATGCTTCATTTCTTCTCGTTTTTGTTTTTTTTCATGTGTGTTGCCTTCTGCAGCACACATGGAAAAAGCAAAATGCCAAGGTTTGTTTATGTACAGGAAGGTGTCCCTTCATGTACATAAAGAAACCTCTTTTTAAAAATGCCAATTTGTAACTTACATGTGTGCTGCATGAAGCAGCACACATATAAGTTACAAAATGGCATTTAAGCTTTGTTTAAGTCCAGGAAGGAGCACCTTCCTGTACATAAACAAACCTTCCCTAGCTGCACTGGAGTTAAGTTGCAAAACCTATCGCCATCGCAGGGGGAAACGGTAGGCTGCACCTTATCCTTGGTACTATGGTGCAGCCTAGCATTTCCGAAGTGGCGAAGAGAGGCGTTAAGCCAAGGCGGCATTCAAGACTTTGAGTGACTATAAGTGATTACTCACCTCCCAGCTGCTGGCAAGAACGGTGATCAGCTAACACCGTGAACTTGTCAGCTGTGAGATTCAAGAACAAGCCGGAGACGTGCACGATCTGCATGTTAAAACATGAATGTTATTTTACGATCCAGATGCTTGGGGGTACACATTACGTTAAAAAAGAAAGGGAAAAAATAATTCCTACACATCAAAACCAACACTCATTTATGAAAGGATTCTTGGATGTTATTTAGAAATCTATTAAACATTTCCGATATTAGTTCTCCTAGAGAGAAAACGTACCGACATTAGGGGAAAAAAGAATTATATATACCTCTTAGTGGCAGAGGGTCGAAAGTCTGCGTAGTGCAATGCCATTGAAATAGAAGTTTCAATACTGGAGCCCATCATGGGGGGTGATAACTTGGGAACAATTACTAGCTGTAATATAATGCTAGCAGCACATTAATCAGCTTCTCGCATCTGACATGTTTGACAAAAAGAGCGCTACCATTAAACCATCGCATTGTCAAGTATGTTTCTGTCTGCATGTCGAAGCGCACATTATAGGTAGAGCATCAATGGATAATCCTAACATATCAATTAATTATGAGCAAAACGGATCATAGTGGAGCAACGTAATACATGATTGGGGTTTCAAATCTTAGTGTGCTAAACACCCACATTTTCGTATGATGGCAAGGATGCTTAGCCTTCTTATGTTAAATGTATAGCATGTATGGGATAAAGAGCTGCATGGATGTGGAGTGAGCAAAGTTAAAGTGTACGATTTCCAAAATAAAGATCGCAGGGAGAGTACCCAAGTCTTACAAATGATATATTCATGATCATGTGTGTTCAAAATGGGGACACAATTGCATACATATTGTATTGGTGATTCCAAATATGCTACTATAGTGTTGAATGTACCCACTAGGGGGTTGCAGGCTCTATTCGTTCTTTAGAGTAGACCGTTGGGCATGGGTTGCATCCATTTTGTTCAAGCCATCATGAACTGCATTAAAATGGTCCATTCATTTGCATTCACAGATGTTCAGAATGGAACTCAAGTCGCCACCTCTTATTCCTAGTTTGATCTCCTCAATAACCACCCACTTCAGGGATTCAGGACGGTGTTCAAAGGTTAGTAAATGTTCAACAAGTGAAGCCCCTGGTGTCCCATATCGCATCCTGCTGCAATGTTGCAGAATTCGGGCCTTGACCTTCTGCGTAGTTTGACCTATATAGATCTTGTCGCAGGGGCAGGGTATCGTGTAAATCACATTAAGCGTGTTGCAATTGGTATGTATTTTGAGAGTGATAGAGCAGTCCTTATATTTGAATTGTTACGTTTCAGTAGTTATACAGCAGGCTTTAAAACTCCCACATTTGTAGTGGCCAACTATCGAGGGTAGTTGCCACAAAGATTGAATTGTGGGTGGAGAGGGAGGTTCCAGGAATGACCAAACTACCTGATCTTTGACATTTTTACCATTTTTGAAGGAATGCATTGGGGGCGTAGTCGTTTGCAGATCATCTGCCACCAGAGGCTAATGTTTGTTAACGATGTCCCTGATTTCATTGCTTGGTGTATTAAAAATTGTTCTGCTGATCAATCTATCCACCAGTTCCTTTGATCGATCTTTCGGTGTTAGGAGAATCTCCCTAGGATTGTGCCACCCTCTTTTTCTGGCATGTTTCACCATCCGTTTAGGGTACCCTTATCCCACCATACATTCTATGAGGTCGTCTGATTCCATGAAGAAGTTCAAGTTCAAGTTCAAGTTCAGAAATTTGTATAGCGCACTACTCACCCAGAGGGTCTCAAGGCGCTTGAGGGAGGGAGGTGAATTTACGTATCGAATATCCATGTTTTTAGTTGCTTTATGAAAGAGAGGTGGTTCTAAGTGAGGCGGAGGTGGGTGTGGAGAGAATTCCAGGTTTTAGCCGCTAAGTAGGAGAAGGATCTTCCCCCCATGGTGGATCTGTGGATGCGCGGGATTGCTGCGAGGGCTTGATTGGACGATCATAGTTGGCGGGAGGGGGTGTAGAAGGATAGACGCGTGTTGAGGCATTCGGGTCCTAGGTCGTAGAGGGCTTTGTGTGCGTGGGTGAGGAGACGGAACGTTATTCTCTTGTTGACAGGGAGCCAATGGAGGTCTTTCAGGTGGTCGGAAATGTGAGCTTGCCGAGGGATGTCCAAAATGAGCCTGGCTGAGGCGTTTTGGATGCGTTGGAGTTTTTTCTGTAGTTTGGCTGTGGTTCCTGCGTAAAGGGTAATTCCGTAATCCAATCGGCTTGTGACCAGTGCGTGGGTGACTGTCTTTCTTGTTTCGGTGGGGATCCAACTGAAGATTTTTTTGAGCATTCGTAGGATGTTGAAGCAAGATGATGAGACGGCGTTGACTTGTCTGGTCATCGAGAGGGAGGAGTCTAAGATGAAGCCCAGGTTACGTGCGTGGTCCGTAGGTATGGGTGCGGTTCCGAGGGCCGGTGGCCACCATGAGTTGTCCCAGGCAGAGGGGGATGGTCCTAAGATGAGGACTTCTGTTTTGTCCGAGTTTAGTTTTAAACGGCTGTTCTTCATCCATTCGGCTACTTCTTTCATTCCTTCGTGTAGGTTGGTTTTGGCGGTGTTTGGGTCTTTTGTGAGGGAGAGGATCAACTGGGTGTCGTCTGCGTAGGAGATGATGTTGAGGTTGTGTTGGCGCGCGATGGATGCGAGGGGACTCATGTATACGTTGAAGAGGGTGGGGCTGAGTGACGATCCTTGTGGTACGCCGCAGATGACTTCGGTGGCCTCTGATTTGAAAGGGGGGAGGCGGACTCTCTGGGTTCTTCCAGTGAGGAACGATATTATTTAGTCCAATGCCTTTCCTTGTACTCCGATGTTGCTGAGGCGTTGTATTAGGGTGCTATGACAGACTGTGTCGAAGGCTGCGGAGAGGTCAAGTAAGATGAGAGCAACTGTTTCTCCGTTGTCCAGTAGTGTTCGGATGTCATCTGTTGCTGCAATGAGGGCGGTTTCGGTGCTGTGTTTGGCTCGGAAGCCTGATTGAGAGGAGTCGAGGGATTTGTTGGATTCTAGGAAGGCGGCGAGCTGACGGTTGACGGTTTTTATCGATGACTTTGGCGGGGAATGGGAGGAGCGATATGGGGCTGTAGTTCTTAAGTTCGGTTGGGTCAGCCGTGGGTTTCTTCAGAAGGGCGCTGAGTTCGGCATGTTTCCAGTTTTCTGGGAAGGTGGCGGAGTTGAGGGAGCAGTGGATTACGTCTCGGAGATGGGGTGCGATGATGGAGTCTGCTTTGTTGAAGATATGGTGGGGACAAGGGGTCGGTTGGGGTCGGTTGGCGATCCTGAGTGGATGGAATTCATCAGGAGGATGGTGTCTTCAGTGGTGATTGGGTTCCAGGCGCAAAGGTTGTTAGAGGGGGGTTTTGGATCGGAGGTGGGTGGAGTGGGCCGGTCTTCGGACTGGTTTTGAAAGCTGTTGTGTATTTCGGCGATTTTGTTGTGGAAGAATGATGATAGAGAGTCGCAGAGGTTTTGGGAGGGGGTCATGTCGTTAGTGCCTGCGATGGGGTTAGTGAATTCTTTGACGATGTTGAATAGTTCCTTGCTGTTTTGGGCATTGTTGTCAAGTCGATCCTTAAATGCTGATTTCTTGGTGGATCCATCTCTCTTCTGGGAGTTGATACGCTTATCTTTAGCCTAAATACAGATAGCGGTGCCTTAACTTTCCTTCTTCTTTACCGCCCCCCCCAACCGATGCCCTCTTTCGCGAGCACCCTTTCTGATCAGCTGATTAACCTCCTCACCTCTCATCCTAGATTCGCCCTTTTCGGCGACCTAAACTACTGGTTTAATGACATCAATGCCGGGCCCCACGCCTCGGAGGTCTTTGAGGCCCTCACCAGTCTCAACCTGTCCCAACTACCAAACCCCACATTTCGTACAGTGAAAAAATGTGAGGAGCGAGAGAGAGAACCTCACGGAAGAACCGCCACAAGGGGTTTCTGGCTGATGATTTACCAGTCTACCCACTTATCATCATCGGTAACTCTCTCTCACTCGTGAAATGAAGAAGAAAGGAAAGAAACAAAACATGTACTCTACATGCCAATTTACTCCACAGGAACAAAAATTATAATTCCCATATGTGCACACATCCACACACACACCCCTCGTGAGAAAACAAAACACAAAGTGATTCTCACAAATAAAATTGGGAAGTTCACTGAGCCACTATGACTTTATTCTGGGCTGTGAGCTTCTCAAATTAAAATTGGTTTATATTTTAACCAACCTACTAACTGATTGCCAACATGTTTCGTTGCTGTTAGATAGCGCAACTTCATCAGGGCAGTTGAGGTCTCCCAGTAGAATGTAGTTCTCGGATGGGATGGCGTGTGGACTGATGAAGTCAGCGATGTCTTCACTGAATTGTGAGCGGGGTCCTGGGGGTCTGTAGATAAGGGTGCCTCTGAGTGTGGTTTTTGGGTCGGTGTGAATCTGGAAGTGAAGGTGTTCGGCGGTAGCGAGGTTATCGTCGTAGCTGGTCGTGATGCAGATGGTGTTCTTATGGACGATGGCGATGCCTCCTCCTGTTTGGTTGATGCGGTCCTTTCGGATGATCTTTTGGTGTCCGGGATGGCTATGGCGATGTCGGGGGCTGATGAGGTGTTCATCCAAGTTTCTGTAAGGAAGGCGACGTCCGGTGATGTAGTGTCGAGTAGGTTCGACGGAGTGTCTGTGGACTGAGCGGGTGTTGAGCAGTAAGCACTTTAGGTGGGTAGTGTCGGAGCTCTGTTTGGAGTTTCTGGATTTTGTGTGGGTCCTGATGCAGTCGAACTTGCAGCAGTGGCAGGTGAAGGGTCCATGGGTGTGTCCTGGAGCGGCGTGGTAGCAGTTAGGGAGTGGGCCGGGGTTAAGTGCTGAGAGGGTTGTGGCGTCGTATGTTATGCGGGTGGAATGGGATTTGCGTGGACTAGGGGGGCTGGCGCTGGGCGCGGTCCAGGCGCGGATGGGCATAGACGGGCTTACCTTTGGCGCACCTTCGGCGCGCATAGGGCGCCACCGCTGCGCGTTAACGCTGCGCGCGTAGGCATCTGTCATATGTGGATAGTGGAAGGGGAGGGGCGAGGGAGGATCAGCTGGGAGGCGGGAGCGGGGTGGAGATCAGGGCAGGGAGGCACAACACAACAACAAAAAACAAAATGGCAGCAAGCCAATATCGCAACAGGATTGGGGCACAATTGTAAATAGCGCGATGCAAAGAAGTCATCTTTTAGTGTGCAATTCCTCCTGAACCTGAGGAATTGCCCAAAGGGCAAATTGTCACGTAGACCCCCTTGGGTGGTGGCTGCCGTAGCGTAGCAATGTGTTCCTTTCTGCTGGTTTTCTGTATAGTGTAGTATATAGACAGTTATTTGATGTTTTTATCAATATGTCCAGGAAGTCAATACTTTCTCTGTCCATGTGGATGGTAAACTTGATGTCAGCAGACCGTTCGTTAAACCAACCAAAGAACAACTGGAGGTCCGACTCTTCTCCGGTCCCTATCAGGAAAAAGTTGTCTATATATCGCTTCCAGTAGGTAACCTAATGTTTGTAAGGGTTACAATAATTATAAATCAACTGGTCCTTCTACTCATCCATGTATAAAATTGACAAGTCTGGGGCAAAACTTGCCCCCATTGCGACTCCCCGGGTTTGTACATAATGATCCCCTTGGAAATAGAAGAAATTCTGTGTCATTGCTATCTCCAATAGTTGCAGGATGAAGTTAGTGGGCACAAAGGCTGGTTGAGGTCTTCTATCCAAGGCTCTTTCCATAACCTCAAGTGCATGCTGTTGGGGAATGCTCAAATACAGAGATACAATGTTCATTGTGACCAGAATTTGGTATTAAGGCTCGAAAGGCATTCCATCCACCAAATTGATTACCTGCATGGTGACACGAAGGTAGGATACAGTAATTTCTGCCAGAGTTTTAAGAAAAAAGTCCACATATTTGCAGAGTGGTTCGAGGACCGAACCGTAAGGTCAGCCAGGGGTTTGCTCCATGTTCTTGTGCACTTTGGGTAGGGTGTACACAGTAGATAGATGTGGTTGCTTTTTATTGAGGTATAGAAACTCCAAATCAGACAGGAATCCTATCTCCTTTCCCTTCTCAGTAGTTTTCAGGCTAATAGTGTTGATCTTCTTCGTGGGGTTGCTCCTCAGTTTTGCATAGCTCACCCCGTCATCCAATTGGGAGTAGATTACTCTTTTATAATCATCCACGTTTTGGACCACAATTGCCCCACCATTATCAGCAGGTTTGATCACTATGGAATGGTTATTCTTCAATCCGTCTAATGCCAGTTGTTCTGCAGATGTCATATTATGTTTCACATACTTCCTGGATGAACTGATCTTCATAGCCTCACGTAGGACCATACTCTCAAAGGTTAGTATTCAATGAGTTACTATCTGGAAGGTAGGGGTAAAGGTCGATGCAGCTCGTAGTCCTGTGTGTGATGGTTAAGCATGGGCGGCACGTTCCTGAAGTGGTATCTCAAGCGAATCTTCCTGAAGAAGCGATGTAGTTCTAATTGGACAGTGAATTTGTTGGAAAACATTGTCGGTACGAATGACACACCTTTATGGAGGATCCGTGTCTCATCCTGGGTGAGTTCACGCGAGGATAGATTGATAATTTGGTGGATTATCATCTGTACACTCATCGTCTCATTTGGATTTTGCCGTGTTGTTCCTCTGGGAACCTGACCTGTTTCTGTGCCTGGTTCTGTCCGCATTGTCTCCCTCCATCTCAGCTTTTAGAGAGCAGCTTAATAGTTGGTTATTCACTCAGGAGTCTGTATAACTAGTTGCTGGTATTCTGCTACCGCCAAGGCATCTCTTGAATATTTGCACATTTAGAAATTCTAGAAATAAAGAAACACCAGCTGATATAAAAACAAACCCTTACAGCAATCCTTCCCTGGAAGTGCTCCCAGAGTGAGGTAATCCAAAGTACCTAAAATTCAAAAACTCTATCCTATGAATCATTAAAAATGAATGTAAAACCTGCTATTACAGCAGCATTTCCAGTCCAGATAATGTTCGCGCTGGTGCCTGGAAGCAGAGGACTTCAGTAATACTATAGACATCTATAAGAATTGATCTTGCTATGTTAGGAGCAGCTCCCCTGGTCTAAACGAAATGTTGAACATTAGTTCATTGTGCTTTCTAGTCTTTAGAACAGTTCAAGGGTGTGTGATCATACAGAAACCCTACTGTGTTTTATATGAACTCATCTGTACATACTGCTTACAGATTACCTTACTTCTCATCTATTGTCTACAGATCTTTAGCTTCACAGATATGCCACACATATACGTATAATGATTGGCAAAATCAATCTATGCTATGTCTTTACGCCATGCCATATAATTGTATAAAAAGCCACATCTCATAATTGTATAGAAAGAACCCCTCTTGTTAATGACACTTTTTTGCACAATTTGTTTTGAAAAATAGCTGTGAAGATGCAATCAGCAGTAACATTTGGAGCAAAATGACATATTGTCATTTTTTTTTCTTTTTTGGTAATTTTGTAGTATTGCTAAAAATGAAATCACATGCATTTTGCACACACTTACAATCTGGACCGTACTGGGACCTCAGACACTTCCTTACAGTGTTCCATCATTTCAACAGTTATTTCAGTAAATATATTAGTAACTGGACTCTTTAACTTGGATGCTAATGACAAGGGTAACTCGTCATGGAGTGCCCATTCATTTCAATGGAAATTACATTGAAGAGCAGCAACAAGCTTAGCATCCAAGTGGTTAATTCTGCTGATATCAAACTCCCAAAGCATTGAAATTTCAGTGTCAGCTGTACCCAGCTCAATTGCACCTGATGTATCCACCTTGAAAGGATGATAGGCTAAGTTTAATTGTCATGATTTAAAATCTTTTCTGCCTAGTAATGTATTACTCTAGTTGTAAAGGGATATTAACCGGTTAAGCATTTTTACCTGTGGTGTGAAAACGCAGAACGAGCAGCAGGATGATGCCTGCCAAAGGGACTTCCGTTGCTCGCCCTCCCCGGGCCATGACACCCTTTGAAATTCCTTCCTTGGCTGCCTAAAAATCCACACTCCACAAATATCTTGATCAGCATCTACAGAAATGTATCCACAAGTGAGTGTGGTGTTTGGTGCCACCTATATTTATGCTGATATGTTTGTAAACACTCCAGGCGAACATCCCTGACACACCCGCATTGTCTCCAGGTCCATGGGAGTGGCTCTCAGGGCTGCACAGACTCAAGTCACTCATTTTCTGAAAAGTCAATTATCGAAATTGACGGCACCAAAATAGAAGATTTGGGATGTGATGAATGAGTGTAAAAATGTTGTTTGAAACTGGAATGCTGAGTAAGAAGGACCCGATGTCTGATCTAAGGCGAGAATTGCTTGAGGCACAAGTATCCAAAAACAGACTTTAGAGTACGTGAGCTAAACCATGGTTTAATAACTTGCATAAGTCACCATAAAAGGGTATTACAGATACAGATCCATTAACACAATTTCACAAAAACTTGTTTAATAATAAATCACAGTTTCCAAGCAAAACATCAACAGTCAGACTCCTTATTCAACCTCTGAACTAAACAACACAATTGGAGACAAAAACAGTATTAACGGGGAGGAGCCAAGATGGCGACCAGGACGGACGCGTAGGCTCCCGGCTCCGTGACCCTCCGAGCCCCGCACAACTATCCTGCATATCATCCTGTTATCGCGCTATATTCTGTATTGGGGAAGGAGCGCTGAAGTTGATGGCGCGATTCCCGGCTCCCTGCCGGCCCCGAAATCGGAGAAATCCGCAGCGGTAGTTAGCGGCCCTAAAGTCTCTTGAGCCGGGACGTAGGTTGCAGAGCATGGCTGGGCGAAGAAGCAACAACAGCGGCCATCTGTACAGGGGCGGAGTCGGTCTACTGGTGCGTAGTGGCCATCGGTCAGGTTGTTGCCGCGGACGCCTTAATTGACCGGCAACGTGGCGATGTAGCACCCCCCGAAGCGCTGGCCTGTTGGATACATTCCATGTCTGCGGAGCACATACTGTGACGACCCCGACGCTGTTTAGGATTCGGCCCGGTTTTCGCGGGCCGCTCCCGAATTCTCGGCTGGCGCCGCTCGGGGCGAGGACGATCGCTGCTCCCACGGGCGCACGACCGGCTCTGCAGATCCTGCCGGAGATGAGACTGTTTCTGGGATACTGAGGTGCCCCCATTGCTGGCGCTACGTGGTTGGATCCGAAACTGAGCTGTGTGTTCCTTACACGGGCAGGATTGACTTGGCAGTGTGGAGAGAGACATTCCTCCGATATGTGACTTGCCCTGTCTTTTGTGTGGTCCATTGGTCTCCGGGAGTATTTACCTGCAGGCTGGGAACTAATGCTTGGAACGCCCAACGACCCCCCCATCCCCAAGATGGCGGTTACGATGCAAGACATCATGGTGGCCATAGCTGATGTCCGAGTCTCTCTGGATAAGCAGTTCGCAAAGCTGAACACTGCTCTGGATACAGGATTCATTGCGCTCCACCCAACAAGAGCTGTTCCCGCCGGGGCCGACGAGGGGGAAGAGCCCCAGCTAGTAATGCCCTGTGGGCTTGTTGATGACGAGGTTCAGACGCAACTGGACATGTTCCCCCCTACATCTTCCCACGGTCTTGTTCACCATGAGCACAGTAATTGTGTAAGCAGGGCTTGGCGATCTGAGGAGTGTCTCTTGGGGGTCCCCCAGGGATCACAGGGGCCGATGTCAGACTTATTGTCTTTGAACTTTGTGCAGATGCTTTGGACATCTTGTCGAACAATCTCCGTTGGATGTTGTGAACTGCTGTTGCTTACGGCTGGCTTGGGGGGACAGCCCACCGATCTGTCCTGGTTGCCCTTGTTGCCCACGTCGACTAACGCGGCGGCTGGCCGGTTGATCTCTGCTGACGTTTTGGATCGAACGGGACAGGGTTGAGGTCATGTCCTGGATTGTTAGCCATTGTGTCTTCTCCAGCGTCTGTAGGATTAACCCTTTGCCTCTTTTTGTGAGTGATCAAAACCGCTTTGCAGATTTGTCGATGGTGGGCGGTGGACCTGCTTTGACTTTTAGACTCTGTGTACGTCTATCCTGTTTTCCCTTCTTTCGAATTGACTTTGACACTCTACTGTTTTCGGTTATTTTTGTGATGCTGGCGGTTCGGATGGATAGAACCCGTGTGAAAAATCGCAACAATTCATTTGTACTGGACGGGGTCTTCGTGATGGAACTTGAGGGTTTGGGCTGAACTGGACTGGACTTTGATGCAATGTTTCTTTTGTCTTTGCTGGGTTATATCTGTGGGAGCGAGGGCCAGACGTGGTTCTGGGTGTTTGATATTTATGTGTCTGATGTGTTCGGGACGGGATTTGCTGCCTCTATGGTGCCGGGGATCGGGCGGGATGGTCCTTTTTCTGCTTGCGACTCCCCTACGAAATGTCTCTTGCTTTGCTATAACTTGCTTAACATTACGGTACGGGGTGTCTGCTCTTGGCGGGGGGATGGGAGTCCGGGAGCTCGTATTGATTTGTTATATTCTCCTCCTCCAACTTTTTCCCTTCCTTGGGGTGTAGTTTAGGGGGCGCCAGGCACGCTGCTAGTGGGGTTAGGTCCTAGCCATCTGCAGGGGTGTAGGGTGGGGGGTTGTGGGGGGGGGGTTATTTTTCCTTTGTTATTTTCTATGACCATTCTATTTCCCCTTTCCTTTCTTCACAAGAGCTGTGGCGTATTCTCCTGATTCTTGCCTAACGTATCCGGGTGTCACATGTTTGCTCCGTACATCCTGTACTCCTGGTGGGCGGGTGCTGTTGATGGGTGCCTGCGGTCATTGCTATCCAATTGTTTTGCTCCTGGTTCACGCTGCATTTGATTTTTCTGCTGCTTATGACTGTACATTATTTCGTCACTTCATTTGCCCGTCCACAGCTGTGCTGTATTTCGTTTAATGACACCCGATATGTATATTTTTCCTCTTGTGTTATAATAATAAAAAGATTTAAAAAAAAAAAAAACAGTATTAACACAACTTCTAGCTACAGCCAAACCATCATAAACATCAGGTCTACATTAGGTGGAAAAAAGTATTTCAGAAAACTATAAACAATAACAAGAAATATTCCAGATACAGATTTTCATTAACACAATTTCACAAACACTTGTTTAATAATGAATGACTGTTACAAAGAAAATCATCAACAGAAACCATGGATCCCAATTTCAACGTATGAACTATAAAACACCATTACAGAGACAAATGTATAGATATAGTCAATATAGAATAAAAATGAGGTCTATACAGGATTCCAGTTGAAATTGATCAATCATAAAACAACATTCCAAGGGCAGGCAATTAGTAATTAGGCAGTGTTCCAGCAGTGTTCCAGGTAAAAGCAATTACCAGCAATGCAACATTTCATGTTCACTGTTAGATAATACAGTCCTATTCCAGATGCAAACAGTCAACTTTAAATAGATCCTATATACCACTCTCCAACTATGAACTCATTCCAGAAACACGCGGTGACAATAAAATACATTCAAACACAAGGAGATGATAAGCGGTGCGCTGGAAATTTTCAGACACACCCCCAGTTACAGATCTGGGTTGAATCCATCCTCGTTCTTTAGCTCAATTCGCCAACCCAGTTCAGACCGAGCTATTTGCAAGTCAGTCTTGGCCCTGTGCCTCATTGGAACAGTCCAGCCCAAACTGTCAAGCCAGGTCTTCACTCGACCAGAAACAAGCATCCTGGGAATGGTTGTGAGGTAAAATATCTGCCAGGCTAGCTTAAATCCAGTGGAAAAGTGAGCAAGGGACCCACGTCTGGGCATACCATGCCAACTTAGGGCGAACAAAGCAAACACAAAGAGATGATATTCGGAGCACTGAAACTTTTCAGACACTCATCCCCAGTCACAGATCTGGGTTAAATCCATCATCATTCTTTAGCTCACTTCGCCACCCCAGTTCGGACCTAGCCTTATGCAAATCTGTCTGACCCTGTGCCTCATGGGAACAGTCCAGCACGTACTGCCAGACTAGATCCACCCTGGACCGGAAACAAGCATCCTGGGACCGGTTTTGTTCATCATTAAGACACAGTTCCACATGCAACCGTTGAAAATGAAATAGTGGTTTAAAAATTGCTGTATAACAATATTGTAACATTCTCAATATAACCTTACAATAGTAAAATATAATTCTGAATTTAACAGTTCATCATTTTAGACACATTTGTACAACAATCAAAGACAGATACAACTATTCATAACAAAACACCATTCCTCATACACCTATTCATCAACAAAGCTTAATGTTACATGCAAATCTAAAAAAAAATACAGTTCCAAGTACAACCATTTATCTGTAAAACATTAACTCACATACTGCTTTGTATCTCATTCTAAATGTATGGAGCAGCTTCTCCTATACATTATGTGACGTTAATTCTTTCCACTCAAACGAGTTCCAAACTTTCTGTCTCTGACAACAATCTCACTGAAATAGCAGATGTTCTGAGATATTACTTGGACCTTTTCCCTCTTGCCATGTGCACTATTCCAAAAACATAACTTTCAGCCTTGTCCCACCAGAATTAGTTTGTGTCTCTCCAGTAAAGTAATACATGATCCCCTTGATTGCAATGACTTCTGTAAACCCTCCTCCAACTTTGATTGCCCCAATCACGACCTTGCATTACACTTTCCTATTGTCCTTCAACATAGATCTGAAAAAACAACGGAGAGAGCTAGGACTGGATGTGACCGTCCATGTTCCTGGTAAGGTATTATCAAAAACAAAATTGGATGGACCTGTCTAGCACAATGTCCGACATTGCAGTGTCTGGCACCGCAGGGGTTTGTTAGAAGAACCCTCACACACCAACCTAGTTGGTGTCATCCTACATCATCGGGTTCCCAGCTGTGTAGCCGAATGCTACTCAGCTGTGATGTGACACCTGATTATAGTGGAGCTGGTTTTTGTGTTAGTGTGTTGTAGTGGTGTATTAAAAATATCTCTGGTACTCTGATTGACCCAGTGGCCCAGGATATGTTAAAAAAAAGGTGGATAACTCAGAAAAACTGTTTAGTTGAGTGTTAGTTATCTGTTAGGTCGACATGTTTCAGACCGTATAAAAATGAGTAGGTCTTTCTTCAGGACCGTGTTCAAAGTGATATTAAAATATGGTGAAAAAGTGAAAGTGAGTGGCAAACAATTTTGGACATGGGACATGGGACGTGTTGGCATAACCAGTTGAGAGGTCAAAACCAGAATATGTGATCATAGAAGCAATATTCAGTATAAAAGGAATACTACCAGAACGACAAATCACTTCCTTGAACTGGGCCACACCTCAAATGACATGGAATGGAACATCATTGAACACCCAGTTAACTCCACCTCTCAACAACAACTGTTAGAAAAAGAACAAAGATGGATATATCGGCTATCCACTCATCTACATAGATTAAACCACAGCTTTCCAAACTCTGTGTCGCGACACAGTACTGTGTCCCCTGCCATGTGTGGGTGTGTCGCATGAGATGAATAGACCCGCTCTAATAATTGATTTTGCAGGACGGTACTTTGCATGTCAGTGACGCAATACAACTAAGCAGCAGCTCCTCTGACGAGTCTGGAAGCTGAGGCTATGCTCTCTGAGGTGGGGTAATAAAATGGCCTGCCTTCCTCCTGTTGTTTCCTGCTGAGAGGAGTGCGCAGGTGGGGGTGGGGAAGGGTCATGGTGACTGACAATGGGTTTTGCATTGTTTGCTGCGTTGCAAGAGAAGGTCAGAGATAGTCGCATTCAGATTCGAGTCTTGAGAGCATGCACAGTTCAGCTACTGCCAGGCACCGGACACGACCACTGTCAGACTCCGGGCAGGCGAGAGCCACTGTTAGATATGATGGAAAAGGGGGGGTTGCAACCTCATGGAACTCTAACCCTGAGAGTGCGAGAGCCACGGCAAGTATGAATGAGATGAGCGTGGGGCACAGACACTGGGCACGAGAGCGCGCAGAGCTCAAGAGCTGGCAGACACCAGTAAGAGACAGCGTGGGCACATCACCTAACAGACAGCAGGTGTGAGACCCCAGGGGCACGATCACTATCAGATACCACGCACCAGAGCATGGGACTCAGTTATGCAAGAACACAAGAAAACGCAAGACTTGGAGACTGTCAGACACCAGCAGAAGACTACAAGATACACCCTCTGTCAGACATTGAGCAGGACATAGCACGGTGCAAAGCCACGGTCAGACACTGGGCACGTCTCACAAGTTAGGACTGTGCACGCCCACCATCAGGCACTCTGCACGGTTAGAAATGACACTCAATCAGGGTCAAACACCAGGCACACAAACCCTGTCACTCGCCAAGCGTCTGAGAGAACTAGGGACAGCTCTATGAGACACCGTTCACAAGGAAACAGGGACACAGGCTCTATCGGACATGAATGTGCAATTCCAAAATGACACCACACCGCACCGCGTATGATCAGAGTCCACTTTTATGTAATTAATTGTCCCTCCACAGACCCAGGGGTCAGCAAAGGTTGGTGCACTTTTAATGGGACTGTGACAGAACGTCTCACCAGGACTACATAATTTTAATGGTGCATGCAGCACATTCGAAGCGGGCAGGATATTTTAATTTTAAAGCGCCTGTACAGTCACTTCAAAGCAGGCGGTTCACTTTAATGTGAGAGTGACAGAACATCTGCATTGAGCACTATATGTTGGTGACACATTCTCAAGAGATCGCAGCAGGGATTCTGTACTTTCAATAGCAGAGTACTGCACTTTTCAATCGAGTGGGTGTGTATTTAATGTGCCATCACAGTCATTTCCCATCAAGGCTAGTTCACTTTTAAGGGAGGGTGGTAGAACTTCTAAGATGGGTGTGTATACTCTTTAATGGAACATTCCCAGAAGCTAGCAGCAGTTTGGCAATGTATATGTGTTATATTAAAAATCATATTTTTCAATGAAAGGCTTTCGTGAGATATGTTGTGTCCCCATACAGTTTGTTATTTACAATTTCTATGCCATATGTATTTGTCCTTATATCTTATATGAAGGAAATTTAACCTCCAGTTTGCTAGTAAAACTGAATTACCTTGTAGTGAAAAGATGCACGTCTAAAAATGCAGTTAATTTAACCTCTGGTTTGCTAGTAAAACTGCATTGCCGTGTCGCGAAATGATGCATGTCTTAAAAAGTGTGTCACCAACAGGAAAAGTTTGGAAAGCACTGGATTAAACAATAACATTCCTTGGAACAGTTTGAATATGTAATCCAAAAATCACAATTAGTCCAAAACACCTGAATTAGTGGCTTGACTCTAGCATTTCCAATCACTATTGCATAATAAACAAAGCAATAGAATACAACTTAAATTTCCCCTGACACCTTTAGTTAATAACATCACCCACACAATTTTACATATTGTCATACAAGCGGCAATATGTGCGGCAAAACATAAGGTTGACTTATAAACTCAATAAAGCTTATCATGCATACACATAACTTGAAATAATTGCTGGACTATTGATAGACTATTTACTACCTTTTTATACAGTACAGAAAAACTCTCCAATAACGCACTTTAGCGTCATATAACCAGCAATACGTGTGCATATAATGTAAATATAATTATGAACTTTTAACATGAGCACCAATGAAAGCATTTCACCACGCATTAGCCCATGCACCTCAGTCCTCAGAATCACAATTTCATGGGACATACAGGGTGATCTAGCACAAGCGCAGGCGCGCTAATATCCCGTTTCCGAATGTTCTGTCAGCTAGAATAATATGTGTGCAAATATAATGTTAATGTAATCATGAACTTTTAAAATGAGCACCAATGAAAACATCCCACCGCGCATTAACACATGCGCCTCAGTCCTCAGAATCACCACTCCAGCGGGCATACACGGTGATCTAGCGCAAGCGCCTGCATGCTAATACCCCCTTTCCGAATGTTCTGTCAGCTAGAGCGGGAACTACCAGCGCATGTGTGCCAATATCTCCAAGAGCGGAATACGTCATTCCGTATTCCTACAGACAGGTAGCCACCACGCCAGAGACTCTAGCAGTCTAGTAGTTGGGTGCTACTCCCGCAAACATTGGAAACACCCAGCGGCCCGGCTCGTTCCCCACGCTTCCCTGTTACTTAAATGCTGAGCGGGGCCTGGTTCAAACACCAGCCAGGTCCCGTGAGATCCACAAGCAGGTATGCAGCCGGGTGAGCCCTTATTCACAAGTAAGTGCCATAGCGATCGAAATGCACAGGACACACACTGTCAGCATCACTTGTCCTCCTTCCGTTTTTGTAACAGGCAGCAAGACGGCTCAACCTTTTTCTCCATTCCCAAATAGGTAGTGAGACTAAGGGTCCCCCGCCCACGGGTTCTGATTTGCGTTGTATCATGGTAACCAACGTAAATATAATTTAACTTTAACTTTGCTAAAGTGATATGGACCAAACTTTTGGCCCACCCTATACACAAAAATTACAGCTATGTTCACGTATAGCGCTCCATCCAATACTACACCATGGAGTATGAATGCAGTTATCTTGACCTGACTTACTGCAGCCATCATGCATTTATTACTCCACTAGAAGCACGATGGAGGCGCTGTGTCTAGCCCTGTCACAAGCATGTGTTTTACCACCAGAAAGCTCCTTTGTAACCTGCATGCTGTGTGCGCAAGTGTTGTACATGTATGAAAGACACAAAGTGTGTTTACAATTTAGTAACACACCGCATATGAATGACTATACAGATTAGCACACAATGCGTATGAATGACTCTGTTGGAATGTTATATGTTAAATGTTGTACTGTTTTGACTTGTTATTTTCATTTACAGGTAAATTACCGCAGGTGGACAAGAAATACGGTTAGTCCCCGCAGCATAAGCTAGCACACCTTAACACGTGTGCTACTTAAAATGCGAATAAACGTGGCGTAACAATTTTTTGCCACTCACTTTCCCTTTTTCACCATATTTTAATATCACTTTGAACACGGTCCTGAAGAAAGCCCTACTCATTTTTATACGGGCTGAAACATGTCGACCTAACAGATAACTAAGACTCAACTAAACAGTCTTTCTAAGTTATCCACCTGTTTTTAACGTATCCTGGGCCACTGGGAATAAAATATTTCTAGTCAGTCAGAGTACCAGAGATATTTTAATACACCACTTCATCACACTATCACAAAAAACAGCTCCACTGTAATAGTGTGTCGCAGCACAGCTGAGTAGCATTCGGCTACTTAGCTGGGAACCCGATGATGAAGCATGACACCAACTAGGTTGGTGTGTGAGGTTTCTTCTAACAAACCCATGCGGTGCCAAACACTACAATTGTCACACATTGTGCTAGACAGGTCCGTCCAATTTTGTTTTTGATGATAACTTCAACATAGATCACCATGCACCATACTCTCTTTAAGAAAAATAAATCATTAAACCTTCTTTCACATGCCACTGTAGCCTATAATTCATTACACCATTTCCCAGAGCAGCCTTTTACTCTCCCTAGTCTCCTCTCCACATCTTTGGAGCAGCAGCAAAACTCTGATCTAAAGTGGCCAAATCTGTTGCCAATCTCAACCATGAAATCTCTGGGGCAGATTTCCAAGCCCCATATGCCACATTTGCACCACCGTTGCATCCCTTTAGTGACGCAGTGGCGGCGCAAAGCCAGCGCCATGCTGTGGGGTATTTACAACGTCAAGTTGTAAAGCCCTGCGCCACATGTGGGCGATCCGACACAGGGTGGGGGGGCGTTTCGGCACACGAGCGCCTCGGAAAAGTGGCTGAGTGAAATCTACAAGATTTCACTCACTCACTTTTACGGCCATGGTGCGTCGAAACCCTGCGCCTGCTTGAAGCAGGTGTAAGTATTGACGCAGCATGTTAGGCATAGGGGCACCCGAGCCTTGCTGGAGCTGCGTCACACTTGCGACGCGACTCCAGCAATGCGCCACCTTTCTGCCGGGGGATGCGACGCGCATCTGCTCATCCGTGCGCCAAGGTGCACCGCATTGTAAATGCGGCGCATCAGTGGTGGTTTGGCGTGTTGCAACTTCTTTGGCGCATCTCTGCTGCCCCTTAGTCTTGAGCTCGAGTTGGAGTAATGTCCTCTTCACAAAACAGAATGGTAATGGTTCTTCTTGTGTAGTTGACTATTTCATGTGAATGTGATGGTAGGTCTTATGGAGGGTTTGCAGTGTTGGACTGGCACGTCCAGCATATTAGCACACTGGCAGTGATTCAATGCCCAACAGACCAGTACTACATTGAGGGCTTGCACTTGCTTTAAAATCTTGCTTCATTGGAAATAGCTTCCTGTTGACCCCCACTCCTCTTTCGAATGATACGATCTGGAAATCATATCTTTCGATAATCCCCATCAGTGATCTACTACCTCCTTCAGCAATGATGGAACACAACTACTAATCTTTTCTTATTGCGTTGTTTTCCAATTTGATTTGAGACTTTTCTGGGGTTATTCGAAAAGCACATCAGCCAACAAAGCCACCTTTATCTCACTATGCAACTAACTTGTCCAAATTGATTTGTATGATCATTTTCATACACTTTTCCCCTGAGATTTACACAAGGTAAAACATTTGATCAAGCTGAAAAAGATATAAAATGGACATCATCACCTTGGCAATAACACCCTTCAAGAATGTACGCCATATCTTGTGTAAGTACGTTTGTAAGTGAGAGTAAGAACCGATAAGTGTGAGTACGTTTCTGTGTCAGTATGTGAGTGAGAATAAGCATGAGTAAGAATGAGTGAGTGAGAGAGAGTGCATTCAAGTAAGTATGGGGAAAGAGATTCAATGAGAGAGTAAGTAAGTGTAAGTGAGACAGTGATAGTGTAAGTGAAGCAAAGTGTGTCTGTTTACATGTTTTATCATTGTGTGCCTGCCACTGGCCATGGCATACTAAATATAATTATTTTTATGGAGCTACTGTAGCACATGCTGCCCCTCAGCAATAAAGATAATTCTGGGTATAAGGAAGGTGACCCATGGAAAAATGCAGATCCTGATATACTATAAGTTATTCTTGTCATGGAACATGGAAAATGCTCAGATTTTTATGCTAAAGGATATTTGTGGCATGGGGCAAAATGCTAGCACTGGGATTCTGGAGGTATGTCATGGCAAACTGGAGAGCTCCCAAGGCAAAATGTAGACCCAGAAATACTGGGAGTTAAACCTGACCTAAGAGGACAGCTATGGCAAAATACTGGTGCCAGCATGCCGGAGGTAATTTTTTTTCTCAGAAGCGGGCAGCCCGTAATATTGGGGCTGAGAGGGCAAACAATGATAAAATGCTGGCTCTGGAATACTGGAGGTAATTTTTGACATATGTGTCACCGGGGTATTTGAGGTGTATCAATGGAAAATTCTGATACTGGAATATTGTGCATAATTCTTGGCTTAAGGGGATGGTGATGTTGGCACTTGAAGGTATTTCTTAAGATATAGGGAACTCTCAAGGCGAATTGTATTCTAAAAAAAAGGGATGAACTCCTGTTAGTGCTATACCCTATAGCTTTCAAAGATCCGCACCCGCAGGTGCATATATAACTAATCTAGCTATCTCTTGTACCACGTATATTTCTTGAGTGACTTAAAATTATCCAAGTCTCACCGCTACTGAAGAAACACTCTGAGGATGCTGCAGGTTTCAATAACTTTCCTTTGGTCTCTGGAATTTCCTTCCTAAAGTCATTGAACGGGGTGTAGACTCACAAAATAAGCATGTTTGTCACAGCAACACCTTTCATGACTTTTAGTCCTGCTTTAGAACAGGGTGCATCACCAAGACCTCTTTGTTTCAAGATGGGCTATGTATTCTTGACAGTGTTGATGCCCTCAGGTGCCATGGTTTATCAGTAACGTCTTCCTACTTTTGTCACTTAAAATTAAGAGAAAAGTTTGGCTTTCCTTCCAGCTTTGTCCCTTTTCCCCATCATTTGAGCACTGGTGTATTCGCAGTTGAATTACGTCAATGTTTTTTTTATGTGAGTCTACACTACTATCAATTCCAAGGCTTCAGAAGGTGCAGACCTGTGCTGCTTGTTTGCTGTCATCCACACCATGCCCATATTTCCAATCATCTGCATTTGGTCCACTGGTTTGCGCTGGAGAAATATTTTCCATTCTAATGCGTTTACACAATTCAGGACCTGCATTTATCAAACAAATGTTCACTCCACGCTACTCATGGAGAACTTTACGGCAATACTCTGCTCAATTCTTCACTGTTACCAAGATTACCAAATCACAACAATGTGGTAGATCCCTTGCCCTTCAAGTGCCACAGAGTGGAACACTCTTCTTTTTCATTTATGAAGCCAGACCAAGCAGACAGCTTTTAGAGAGATATAACAATGGGGCGACCCAAAAGCCACTGGGCCTGGGAAGATTGTGTTCCGGTGGAAATCAAAATGAAACAAAAAATAGGTAAAGCATATTAATCAATAGCATCTAATCAAAGTCAAACACCACCATTTATTCCTTCCAACAATTGGTCTGCTTTAATTGAATCATAATATTTGAATAAATCAATACATACAATTGAAAACAAATCCTAAATGGATATATTCATTAAAAACAGGTGCACAGAGGAGTGAGGTGATAGGTGTATAGGAAGGATTGTGAAAAAGGAAAGTGGTGCATACAGACATACATCAATAAGATAATTCTAAAATATCCCGACAGTGTTACTGTCCAATCATTAAATGTCAAGTCATAACATATTTACAAATAAACATTCTCTGTCACATATGTCTGCCATAAAAAATACAGAAGTGTCGACGTTTCGACCCCTAAATGGAACAGCCAATTTCATGCATTGGGGCGGGGTCTTCATCAGGACAAAGGTGAGGGTGGAGAGGGGATTTGGCATCTACCGACAATGGCATGAGGTTATTTGGGTGGTGAGTGCATAAAAGAGAAAGGATTTTGATATACAAATGTAATGATGATTTACCAATAGAGACAGCTCTATTGCTTCGGGCTGTATTTGAGAAAAGCTGGGCTCGAAGGCTCCTGTGAAAAGAGAGAGGAGACAGGATTCTAGGACCCAGGGCGTTAAGTGGGGGGGGCTGTAGGGGGCTGAGCCCTCCAAGTTTTATTGGGGGGGCCTCGAAAGGGGGCTCTAGAGGGCTCTATTTTCGGGCCTCAAAGGTCAAAGGTAGGGTGAGCAGACGTCCTGGTTTTTGTTTGGTGTTACTAGTTTGGGTAACATTTCTTGATAGTGAAATACTGCCAATTCCGTTTTTCACTATTGAAAGGCTATCTTGCCCATAGGATAACATGGGGAATGCTGTGTGACATGTTTACCTACAGTTGCAGTGATTGCTGAGGAAGGGACTGTCTGCTTTGTGCTGTGTTCCCTAACTTGAAGAGGAGCTGTGCTGTGTGCTTTGCCCCTCTGAAGCCTGCCTGTCTCCAAGGGCCTAAGAAGAGCTGGGAACTCAGGGATACAAAAGTTCTCCAGCACCCACCCTTCCAGTTCCTGTGTGGGTCTCAGTGCTGTGCCTTTGTGAAGCTACCCCCCTGTGAAATCTGCCTCGGTGTGCTCATTGGCACACAGCTCGGGCGTAAGCTCATGAGTTCTCCTCTGCCTCAAACGTGATCTGCCCCAGAATAGAGTCCCTCGCGCTCTGTGGGTGTGGATTAACGCACCGCTGAGGAACTTTGGAGTACCTGCTTTGCCCCCTAGTGATGTGTGCGCATTGACTCCACCGCCGTCCCTCGAGCTGTGTTGTGTGCCCGAGGCCGGGTTCGCCACTCTGAGAAGGAGCCTTGAAAACACCCTGCCGTATTCACCACCACCCGCCCTGGATCGTCGTTTCCAGGCCGCGCTCGGATTGGTCACAGCAACGAGGATTTCCCCCAGCAATGCGGACGTTTGTCAGGCAGAGCTACGTTGCGCCTGGAGAGGCGCAAGGCGTCCCCTAGCAACCGGGGTTCACTCGCGCTCGTCATTGAGGAAAGGAGCTGCCTGAACCTTAGGCGCGTCCCACCGGCGAAAGCCGCTTCACCGGAGCTCAGCGTGGACCGCTGAGCCCCTTCACATCCTAAGGTAACCGGTAACCGGAATTTGCACGGTGGTGGGCGTTATGATCACACACGCTACCGGCGGGCCTGCCTTCTCTTTACAGGTCACCCTGTAGCTACTTACGTGTGGCGTAATGAAACTTGAGGGGCCCCCCGTGCAAAGTACCTGGAGGGGGCCCCTTCTGACCACACTCAGGAGCTTAGGGAGCCCCGCATCGTGGTGGCACCGGGGGGCCATTGTTACACCACTGGGGAGAGATTCATATTCAAGACTTATGGACTTTAGCCCAATAGCTGCCTTCGCTTTCCAGTTTATAATTCAGTTCACATCTGGTTGGCAGCCCTCGCCGTTGCTCATTGTCGTCCTCTCTATTTCTTGGATCACCGTTAGCACCTCTCCTGCCATGCCCCTTTGTTGTGCTGCTTCTTGCCTACTTTGTTTGGTGGGTCTTACAGGTGTGTTTGCAGCAGTGCGCCGGGACCTTCATTCAGATTCTTGGCACGCCCCCGGGTCACTGTTGTACCACTCACTGCTGAAACCAGTACGGCTTGTTTCATAAGAAATCTATTCCTTGTTCTATGCCCAGTATTATCTGTACAGCACATGCCCTCAGTCCTACAGCCAGTCAGCTTTCCTCCCCTTGTAACACCAAGACAGGGGATGCTGTCTCTTGAAACAGAGCTGTGCAAAGGAGGTGGGTTCCAGTTCACCATTGCTCTTCTGCTCCCATTCCCTGGTTCTCTAAAGACAGAGGGATTCTCTTTCTGACCTGATTTCTGGGCCTGTTGGCACTTTCCATCCTGTGCACCTGTTGGCACTGTCCATCCTGTGCCATAGTGCAGAGATTGAGGAATGGCACGGGCTTTCAGTGGATTCATGAGTCCGAAACTTGACAGCAATTCATGTTAGAATTATTCCCATCACCTTGTTGGTTGTTGCGGCTGACTCCCTAAATGCAGCGGCTATGCCCAGTTGTGGGTACCACACTCAATTGTCATAGGAACCAAGCTATACCTCTATGATGAGACCTAAGTACGTTCTGCTGACCCCATCTCTAGTTACACAGTAGTTGCTCCAACTAATCCATTGTAGTGTAATAAGAAGGTATTTTACAGTTGTGATATATGGGAAAACGCTACTTTGGGTGATTCTGTGACTGGATGCGACTTCATGATTTTCTTAAGCACACAATGCTAGTTATCTTGATTTAGACCACACCCCTACTTAGATAGGCCACATCCCTTTAAGAAATTTGCCACGCCCCTTTTAGAGCACCCCCAGTTTTTTATCCCACTTAAAGCTCTGATAGGACCTCTGTTCCTAGAGCTACTGAGTGGTAACAAATATAGAATATATCAAGATTCCAAAACAACGAACATACTCAGACTTCTTAAAGGTGATCGAGGTATTTAAAAAGTAAGGACCTAGGTTGATGAGTAACCTGTGGCTGAAAAAGGTAATACCTCAGAGATCTGGTCTCGCTCCCTCCATCGACCCCATTAGTCCCGCTCCGTTATGATCTCGGGAGACACCCAATAAATGAGGTGGCATTGCTGCGCCCCCAATTGTTTTGGACACGCCTCAGAAAGACCCCGGAACTAAGTCATTATGCCTCTGCACTGACCGAGCTGATCCAACTAGATGCAGGACATAAGATAGCCTGGCTATCCAAGCTGAAACAGTTAGTGGGGGACATTGGATTGGGAGAGGCCAGGGCGAGTCAGAACCCACCGTCCAAGCAGGTTGTAAAGAGGGCCTACTGGGACTGGGTTTCTGCAGCTGCTTCACGAAACCAGAATTATGGCACTTTGACGGAAACTTTCTTGGATGTGAAGCCTGCACCTAATCTAGAACCCTACCTGGATCTCATCGAGACCCCGAAAGATAGGGCACTTCATGTAAAGTTTAGGTTTGGTACCCTCCCACTGAATGATTTTAGAGCTGGCTGGAGGAGGTCGAGGGAGGGGGACGCAGGGTGCCCGGGCTGTGCCTCCCCTACGGAATCTGTCACCCACTTTCTCTTCGCCTGCCCAGCGTATGGACAGGCGAGGAGAAAGTGGCTGAAACCCGTTTGTTCCAACCTGGGTTGCCAAAACCATAGGGAGGCTCTGCGCATCCTAACATCTGAGACCTCGATCCCTAGCGTGATATGTGGGACAGCTAAGTACTTGGGCTGTGCCTGGTTGACAAGAATGAAGCTTTCTAGGGTGACACAGGGCCAGGCGGTGGTCCTGTAGACTGTTATTTCCCATTGGGCTGTACTCTGTTTTATATAATATGACACTTTTTAAATCCATGTTTCATATTTTTTTATCAGTACATATCAAATATTGAGGATTGTTACTCTATATATCTTTTGTACATATTGTGTGAATGTAACATTAAGGGCAGTTTCTCTCCTCCATCCCTTTTTTTTTAACTGGTTTATTAATTGCTTTTATACTTTTATGATATTGTATATCGAATAAAGTTATACATACATACGGTAATACCTATGTCACAAAATAGCCCTCTAAAATGGGTCGAGTTTAAGAGTGACATATTATATGCCAGAGCAAGGTGGCACATTTATAAAAACAGTACAAGTGATATGTGTCATAGCGTATAATAACTTCCTTGCCAACAAATATTATGCAAGGTGATTTTAAGCACTGTTATCAGTTTAAGGAAAAATTTAACTGTCAGCTTAAGAAAACAAACCCCGGGGATCTATATGTGACTCCGACTGAGTCAATTGTGTGAAAGGGAAAGCACCAATTGCTTCCGAATACATGAACACATGGATGAGTACGAGTTAATCTTCAGAAGGCATATCGCACCTGACGGGGGCGGTATGACTCCTGCTCGGGTTAAATATCCTTGTGACGCTCGAGCATAAATAAAGATAACTGCGTGCGAAAGATGAGAACAATGAAAAATCAGAGCACTCGTTAAATGCAGTTAACTTAAAAATATGTGCAATGTATCTCCACTCAGGGGCATATTACCAAGGGGGGCGATAGACAATTATCGCCGATTTAGCGGCCGCTATGCGGCGATAATTCAATCGCCCCAATAGCAAGCTGTCGCTAACTGATGTTAGCGACAGCATTTAGGCGATAGCGAGCGGTTTGGGGCCCGCTTTGCATGTCAGCGATGTTTATCGCTAATGACATGCAAAGTGGGCGTACCCAACCTGTTAGCGACTGAAAGCAGTTGATAACGTCGCTATCGCCTATTAGCAAGGCGGGCGTAGCGATGGAAATATTCCCGCTATCGCCAAAAACTAACGCCTGTTCAGACCAGTTCTTAGCCATGTTATCCAATGGGAGGTGGATAACATGGCTAAGAGCATTTTGTCACTAATGCGTGAATATCGCTGTATTCTCAGCGATATTCATGCTATCGCTGGAAAAATTATCGCTTTGGAGATAAACGTTGCTAATAGCAAGTTATCTCAGCGATAATTTCCGGCGATGCTTAGCGATAAAAAAATCGTTGCAAAGCCTAGTTAGCGATAAATATCGCTACTCGTTGGTAATATGCCCCTCAGTTATGAGAAGGGACGCACCAAATGTCAGGAAGCGTGTTGTGTTATGTGCCCCAATTAAACTAGAACAGTTTAAAGTGTTCCAAATATACTTCGAGGTGTGAGCAAAATGAAAAAAGCACTTCACTCGTGCTTCATTGAAAGCCATTATTTATGTCAAATTAACAATGAAAAAAGGTCACAAAGCGCTCTGTGTTACGCACCCTAATTTGACTAGAAAAGTTATTAATTAACGCAGTACGAAGCGGGTCTCGGTAATGACGCTAAAACATCCTGTGATTCTGGGCAAATCACTTAATCTCCCCGTGCCTAACAAAAATGAACATGTGTCCTCATGTAACGTAACTGGTGTTATGTAAAGCGCTCTGATACCCGATTCGGGTCAAGTTTGCACTATATAAACTCTGCAAAAAAGAAGAGACTAAGGAGCATATTATCAAGCCCCTTATCGCCGCGTCATCGGCACATTTCTGCCGATAATGCGGATATATTTGCATCGCCCTATCATCAAGGCAGCGTTAAGTCAATTAACGTAGCTTAAAGCCACTTTAATAGACTCAACGCTGCCTTGGTAATAGGGCCCCTTTCACGATAAATTCATCATGTAAAGGACGCGCAGTGGGTGGTGCAGTGGGCGTT
Organism: Lissotriton helveticus; assembly: GCF_964261635.1. Classification (NCBI taxonomy): domain Eukaryota; kingdom Metazoa; phylum Chordata; class Amphibia; order Caudata; family Salamandridae; genus Lissotriton; species Lissotriton helveticus. Next base: position 69,404,543 of record NC_136065.1, read on the forward strand.
CCACCACAACACTCATTCACTTTGACGTTGCCACCTATTATCAAGAGAGGCGATAATAGGTGGCAGCACAGAATTTAAGAACAGGTCAGACCTGTTCTTAAGGTGGCGAAACGAGGAGAAATGCTTCATTTCTTCTCGTTTTTGCTTTTTCCATGTGTGTTGCCTTCTGCAGCACACATGGAAAAAGCAAAATGCCAAGGTTTGTTTATGTACAGGAAGGTGTCCCTTCATGTACATAAAGAAACCTCTTTTAAAAAATGCCAATTTGTAACTTACATGTGTGCTGCAAGAAGCAGCACACATGTAAGTCACAAAATGGCATTTAAGCTTTGTTTATGTGCAGGAAGGAGCACCTTCCTGTACATAAACAAACCTTCCCTGCCTGCGCTGGAGATCGCCATCGCAGGGGGAAACGGTAGGCTGCACCTTATCCTTGGTACTATGGTGCAGCCTAGCATTTCCGAAGTGGCGAAGAGAGGCGTTAAGCCAAGGCGGCATTCAAGACTTTGAGTGACTATAAGTGATTACTCACCTCCCAGCTGCTGGCAAGAACGGTGATCAGCTAACACCGTGAACTTGTCAGCTGTGAGATTCAAGAACAAGCCGGAGACGTGCACGATCTGCATGTTAAAACATGAATGTTATTTTACGATCCAGATGCTTGGGGGCACACATTACGTTAAAAAAGAAAGGGAAAAAATAATTCCTACACGTCAAAACCAACACTCATTCATGAAAGGATTCTTGGATGTTATTTAGAAATCTATTAAACATTTCCGATATTAGTTCTCCTAGAGAGAAAACGTACCGACATTAGGGGAAAAAAGAATTATATATACCTCTTAGTGGCAGAGGGTCGAAAGTCTGCGTAGTGCAATGCCATTGAAATAGAAGTTTCAATACTGGAGCCCATCATGGGGGGTGATAACTTGGGAACAATTACTAGCTGTAATATAATGCTAGCAGCACATTAATCAGCTTCTCGCATCTGACATGTTTGACAAAAAGAGCGCTACCATTAAACCATCGCATTGTCAAGTATGTTTCTGTCTGCATGTCGAAGCGCACATTATAGGTAGAGCATCAATGGATAATCCTAACATATAAATTAATTATGAGCAAAACGGATCATAGTGGAGCAACGTAATACATGATTGGGGTTACAAATCTTAGTGTGCTAAACACCCACATTTTCGTATGATGGCAAGGATGCTTAGCCTTTTTATGTTAAATGTATAGCATGTGTGGGATAAAGAGCTGCATGGATGTGGAGTGGGCAAAGTTAAAGTGTACGATTTCCAAAATAAAGATCGCAGGGAGAGTACCCAAGTCTTACAAATGATATATTCATGATCATGTGTGTTCAAAATGGGGACACAATTGCATACATATTGTATTGGTGATTCCAAATATGCTACTATAGTGTTGAATGTACCCACTAGGGGGTTGCAGGCTCTATTCGTTCTTTAGAGTAGACCGTTGGGCATGGGTTGCATCCATCTTGTTCAAGCCATCATGAACTGCATTAAAATGGTCCATTCATTTGCATTCACGGATGTTCAGAATGGAACTCAAGTCGCCACCTCTTATTCCTAGTTTGATCTCCTCAATAACCACCCACTTCAGGGATTCAGGACGGTGTTCAAAGGTTAGCAAATGTTCAACAAGTGGAGCCCCTGGTGTCCCATATCGCATCCTGCTGCAATGTTGCAGTATTCGGGCCTTGACCTTCTGCGTAGTTTGACCTATATAGATCTTGTCGCAGGGGCAGGGTATCGTGTAAATCACATTAAGCGTGTTGCAATTGCTATGTGTTTTGAGAGTGATAGAGCAGTCCTTATATTTGAATTGTTACGTTTCAGTAGTTATACAGCAGGCTTTAAAACTCCCACATTTGTAGTGGCCAACTATCGAGGGTAGTTGCCACAAAGATTGAATTGTGGGTGGAGAGGGAGGTTCCAGGAATGACCAAACTACCTGATCTTTGACATTTTTACCATTTTTGAAGGAATGCATTGGGGGCGTAGTCGTTTGCAGATCATCTGCCACCAGAGGCTAATGTTTGTTAACGATGTCCCTGATTTCATTGCTTGGTGTATTAAAAATTGTTCTGCAGATCAATCTATCCACCAGTTCCTTTGATCGATCTTTCGGTGTTAGGGGAGACTCCCTAGGATTGTGCCACCCTCTTTTTCTGGCATGTTTCACCATCCGTTTAGGGTACCCACATTCCACCATACATTCTATGAGGTCGTCTGATTCCATGAAGAAGTTCAAGTTCAAGTTCAAGTTCAGAAATTTGTATAGCGCACTACTCACCCAGAGGGTCTCAAGGCGCTTGAGGGAGGGAGATGAATTTACTTATCGAATATCCAGGTTTTTATTTGCTTTCTGAAAGAGAGGTGGTTCTAAGTGAGGCGGAGGTGGGTGTGGAGAGAATTCCAGGTTTTAGCCGCTAAGTAGGAGAAGGATCTTCCCCCCATGGTGGATCTGTGGATGCGCGGGATTGCTGCGAGGGCTTGATTGGACGATCGTAGTTGGCGGGAGGGGGTGTAGAAGGATAGACGCGTGTTGAGGCATTCGGGTCCTAGGTCGTAGAGGGTTTTGTGTGCGTGGGTGAGGAGACGGAACGTTATTCTCTTGTTGACAGGGAGCCAATGGAGGTCTTTCAGGTGGTCGGAAATGTGAGCTTGCCGAGGGATGTCCAAAATGAGCCTGGCTGAGGCGTTTTGGATGCGTTGGAGATTTTCTGTAGTTTGGCTGTGGTTCCGGAGTAAAGGGTGTTTCCGTAATCCAATCGGCTTGTGACCAGTGCGTGGGTGACTGTCTTTCTTGTTTCGGTGGGGATCCAACGGAAGATTTTTTTGAGCATTCGTAGGATGTTGAAGCAAGATGATGAGACGGCGTTGACTTGTCTGGTCATCGAGAGGGAGGAGTCTAAGATGAAGCCCAGGTTACGTGCGTGTTCCGTAGGTATGGGTGCGGTTCCGAGGGCCGGTGGCAACCATGAGTTGTCCCAGGCAGAGGGGGATGGTCCTAAGATGAGGACTTCTGTTTTGTCCGAGTTTAGTTTTAAACGGCTTTTCTTCATCCATTCGGCTACTTCTTTCATTCCTACGTGTAGGTTGGTTTTGGCGGTGTTTGAGTCTTTTGTGAGGGAGAGGATCAACTGGGTGTCGTCTGCGTAGGAGATGATGTTGAGGTTGTGTTGGCGCGCGATGGATGCGAGGGGACTCATGTATACGTTGAAGAGGGTGGGGCTGAGTGACGATCCTTGTGGTACGCCGCAGATGATTTCGGTGGCCTCTGATTTGAAAGGGGGGAGGCGGACTCTCTGGGTTCTTCCGGTGAGGAACGATATTATCCAGTCCAATGCCTTTCCTTGTACTCCGATGTTGCTGAGGCGTTGTATGAGGGTGCTATGACAGACTGTGTCGAAGGCTGCGGAGAGGTCAAGTAAGATGAGAGCAACTGTTTCTCGGTTGTCCAGTAGTGTTCGGATGTCATCTGTTGCTGCGATGAGGGCGGTTTCGGTGCTGTGTTTGGCTCGGAAGCCTGATTGAGAGGAGTCGAGGGATTTGTTGGATTCTAGGAAGGCGGCGAGCTGACTGTTGACGGTTTTCTCGATGACTTTGGCGGGGAATGGGAGGAGCGAGATGGGGCGGTAGTTCTTAAGTTCGGTTGGGTCAGCCGTGGGTTTCTTTAGAAGGGCGCTGAGTTCGGCATGTTTCCAGTTTTCTGGGAAGGTGGCGGAGTTGAGGGAGCAGTTGATTACGTCTCGGAGATGGGGTGCGATAATGGAGTCTGCTTTGTTGAAGATATGGTGGGGACAAGGGGTCGGTTGGCGATCCTGAGTGGATGGAATTCATCAGGCGGATGGTGTCTTCAGTGGTGATTGGGTTCCAGGCGCAAAGGTTGTTAGAGGGGGGTTTTGGTTCGGAGGTGGGTGGAGTGGGCCGGTCTTCGGACTGGTTTTGAAAGCTGTTGTGTGTTTCGGCGATTTTGTTGTGGAAGAATGATGATAGAGAGTCGCAGAGGTCTTGGGAGGGGGTGATGTCGTTAGTGCCTGCGGAGGGGTTAGTGAATTCTTTGACGATGTTGAATAGTTCCTTGCTGTTTTGGGCATTGTTGTCAAGTCGATCCTTAAATGCTGATTTCTTGGTGGATCCATCTCTCTTCTGGGAGTTGATACGCTTATCTTTAGCCTAAATACAGATAGCGGTGCCTTAACTTTCCTTCTTCTTTACCGCCCCCCCCAACCGATGCCCTCTTTCGCGAGCACCCTTTCTGATCAGCTGATTAACCTCCTCACCTCTCATCCTAGATTCGCCCTTTTCGGCGACCTAAACTACTGGTTTAATGACATCAATGCCGGGCCCCACGCCTCGGAGGTCTTTGAGGCCCTCACCAGTCTCAACCTGTCCCAACAAATCACTCTGCCCACACATATCAAGGGTCACATTTTAGACCAAATATGGCCCCAAAACCTTATTCTCTCCCCCCCCCCCTCTGTTTCACCCTGTACTTGGTCAGACCACCATTTACTAGACACCACTCTTACGATCAGTGGGAACACCCCAACCCCATTGATGGCCGGGGGACTATCCCGCAAATGGAACGCCTACGACTCTGAAGGATTTCTCGCGAACCTTTCAGACACCCGCCCTGCTCTCGTCCCGGGCACCAACGTTGATAAATTAGAAAACAACAACTGCCTCTGGCTGCAGTCAGCCAGTGATCAATTTGCTCCCCTTATCAAATTTCCCCCGACTAGACATCATAACTCCCACAGATGGTTCTCGGATGACCTCAAGAAACTTAAACTGAAGGTACGTCAATTAGAAAGGGCATGGAGACGCAACTACTCCGATTCAGCCAGATCACAATACATCTCAGCACGCAGAGACTATAAAACTGCCATAGTTTTAGCCAAATCCACTCATTTCTCTGACAGAATCTCTCTCTCGGACAACAAATCCAAATAAATCTTCAAGATCATGAATGAGTTAACATCTGACGACAGAACTCTCCCAGGTCCGACCCCCACCCAAGAAACCTGTGACACCCTTAACCTTTTCTTCGTTGAAAAAATTAATAAAATTAAGGCATCGATCTCCACCGTCCCTCAGATTACAACCGCGGAAACTCCGTTTAATAACCCTCCTGCTCTTACCGAATTTCCCCCCCATCAATCCTATCTCCCTAGCACAGCTTGCGTCCCGGATAAAATCAGGTTCCCAGAACGACGGCTGTCCACCGTTAGTCCTGCAAAGTGTATGTCATTCCTTACCCGAATGCATCTTACCTCTCTTGAACAGGTCACTTAGTTCAGGCACTGTCCCGAGACCCTTCAAAGAAGCCATCCTTGTCCCGCTACTAAAAAAACCTGGCGCGGACTCAGCGGAACTTTCCAACTATCGCCCCATATCGCTTCTGCCTTATTTTTCAAAACTCCTCGAAGCACATGTTACCAGCTGCCTCTCCAATTTTATTGAGTCCTCCTGCTACTTGGAGCCTAATCAGGCCGGCTTGAGGCCTTCATTCTCTACTGAAGCCGTCATCCTAGCTGTCCTCGACACGCTGAGGAGAAATGCCGACTCAGGGACTCCCCAGGCCCTCGTCCTCCTGGACCTCTCGGCCGCGTTTGACACGGTTGACCACAACATCTTGCTCAACCGTGTCGAACAGGCTGGCATCCAGGACCTTGCACTTAGCTGGATTCGGTCCTTCTTGTCTGACAGAACCCAAGCCGTTCGGCTGGGCCCGTACACTGCACCCAAAACCCCCACAACCTGCGGAGTCCCCCAGGGCTCCTCCCTGTCACCCTTACTGTTCAATCTGTACCTCCGGCCCCTACTCCATTCACTCCGTAACTGGGACATCACAGTTTATAACTACGCCGACGATCTGCAGATCATTTTCCCACTCAACTCCCCTAACGCAATAGACAACTTTCATTCGGCCATGCTTCACATCCAAGATTGGATGAATTCCAACCAATTGAAGCTGAACCCCGGGAAAACCGAGCTCCTTCTCCCGGGCTCCAGCCTCTGCTCCTGGGGAACTCAGTTCTGGCCTCCCGAACTGGGCCTCCCGCCAACCCCCTCCACCTCTGTAAAAAGTCTCGGCATAATTATCGACGCCGAACTTTCCCTCCATCCCCATATTAGCTCCGTGATCTCATCCTGCTCCTTCCAACTCAGAAAGATCCGGAAGGTCAGCCACCTGCTTTCTCCATCTGCCCTGATTCAAGTTATCATGTCTCTTGTGCTCTCCCGTTTGGATTTCTCCAACGGTATTTATCACGGACTTCCCAAAACCCTCCTCCACCACCTTCAGGTGGTTCAAAACCAGGCAGCTTGGATAATTTTTAAATCTCCTAAATGGCAATCTGCCAGACCCCTGATGCACAAACTTCATTGGCTAACAATTGAACAAAGGGTGGCCTTCAAGCTGGGCTGCCTCACGTTCAAAGCCCTCAATTGCCCCAGCCCTGCCTTCCTGACTTCCCTCATCACTCTCTACTGTCCAAACCGCAATCTTCGCTCCGCTCATCTTAAATCACTCATCACACCCAAAATTAGAACCAACAAATTCGGCGGACGAAGGTTTGCCTTTTTGGCTCCCAAGCTCTGGAACTCCCTTCCCCTGACCATCAAATCCAGCAGCTCCCTCCTTCACTTTAGGAAGCTGCTCAAAACTTTTCTCTTTCCCCCACCCTGCTAACCTGCACTAAACCTCAGTCTGTGAATCTCTGTCTTATAGCGTGGGGAAACTCATGGTGTCAGCGCGCTTTACAAATTCCATTTAATAATAAATAATAATGAGTTGGTGGTGTTTGCGGGTGGCGTTTTTGAAGGAGGTCAGGTTGTCAGTGGTAGGGTTTTTTCTCCAGGTTTTCTCGAGAGTCCGACAGAGCTTCTTGGATTTCTTAAGGTCATCGTTGAACCAGGGGGCTTTTTTGTTCCCTTGCTTGATTAGATGGTTTTTCAAGGGTGCTAGTTTGTCTGCGCTGTGGGTGATCCATTGTGTGAGGTTGGTGGCTGCTTGGTTTGGGTCCGATGAATTGGCAGGAGTGTTTTGTTGAAGCGACGAGAAGAGCTGGACGGTGGTGATTTTGTTCCAGTTTCTTCGGGGAATAGGTTGTGGGGGGTTATGGGACGTGGATTTTTTGTAGTGGAAGTGAATGCAGCTGTGGTCCGTCCAGTGGAGAGCTGTGGTGTGATCGAAGGAGATGTGCTTGCTGGAGGTGAAGATAGGGTCGAGCGTGTGTCCGGCGGAGTGGGTGGGGGTGTCAACGAGTTGTTTGAGTCTGAGATTGGCCATGTTGTCCAGAAGGGTGGTGGTGTTGTTGTCGTTTTTCTTGTCCAGGTGGAAGTTGAGGTCTCCCAGTAGAATGTAGTTCTCGGATGGGATGGCGTGTGGGCTGATGAAGTCAGCGATGTCTTCACTGAATTGTGAGCGGGGTCCTGGGGTCTGTAGATAAGGGTGCCTCTGAGTGTGGTTTTGGTGTCGGTGTGAATCTGGAAGTGAAGGTGTTCGGCGGTAGCGAGGTTATCGTCGGAGCTGGTCGTGATGCGGATGGTGTTCTTATGGACGATGGAGATGCCTCCTCCTGTTTGGTTGATGCGGTCCTTTTGGATGATCTTGTAGGTGTCCGGGATGGCTATGGCGATGTCGGGGGCTGATGAGGCATTCATCCAAGTTTCTGTAAGGAAGGCGACGTCCGGCGATGTAGTGTCGAGTAGGTTCCAGAGTTCGATGGAGTGTCTGTGGACTGAGCGGGTGTTGAGCAGTAAGCACTTTAGGTGGGTAGTGTCGGAGCTCTGTTTGGAGTTTGTGGATTTGGTGTGGGTCCTGATGCAGTCGAACTTGCAGGAGTGGCAGGTGAAGGGTCCATGGGTGTGTCCTGGAGCGGCGTGGTAGCAGTTAAGTGCTGAGAGGGTTGCGGCGTCGTATGTTATGCTGGTGGAATGGGATTTGCGTGGACCAGGGGGGCTGGCGCTGGGCGCGGTCCAGATGCGGACGGGCGTAGACGGGCTTACCTTTGGCGCGCCTTCGGCGCGCATAGGGCGCGACCGCTGCGCGTTAACGCTGCACGCGTAGGCATCTGTCATATGTGGATAGTGGAAGGGGAGGGGCGAGGGAGGATCAGCTGGGAGGCGGGAGCGGGGTGGAGATCAGGGCAGGGAGGCACAACACACCAACAAAAAACAAAATGGCAGCAAGCCAATATCGCAACAGGATTAGGGCACCATTGTAATCAGCGCGATGCAAAGAAGTCATCCTTTAGTGTGCAATTCCTCCTGAACCTGAGGAATTGCCCAAAGGGCAAATTGTCACGTAGACCCCCTTGGGCGGTGGCTGCCGTAGCATAGCAATGTGTTCCTTTCTGCTGGTTTTCTGTATAGTGTAGTATATAGACAGTTATTTGTTGTTTTTATCAATATGTCCAGGAAGTCAATACTTTCTCTGTCCATGTGGATGGTAAACTTTATGTCAGCAGACCGTTCGTTAAACCAACCAAAGAACAACAGGAGGTCCTACTCTTCTCCGGTCCCTATCAGGAAAAAGTTGTCAATATATCGCTTCCAGTAGGTAACCTAATGTTTGTAAGGGTTACAATATTTATAAATCAACTGGTCCTTGTACTCATCCATGTATAAAATTGACAAGTCTGGGGCAAAACTTGCCCCCATTGCGACTCCCCCGGGTTTGTACATAATGATCCCCTTGGAAATAGAAGAAATTCTGTGTCATTGCTATCTCCAATAGTTGCAGGATGAAATTAGTGGGCACAAAGGCTGGTTGAGGTCTTCTATCCAAGGCTCTTTCCATAACCTCAAGTGCATGCTGTTGGGGAATGCTCAAATACAGAGATACAATGTTCATTGTGACCAGAATTTGGTATTAAGGCTTGAAAGGCATTCCATCCACCAAATTGATTACCTGCATGGTGACACGAAGGTAGGATACAGTAATTTCTGCCAGAGTTTTAAGAAAAAAGTCCACATATTTGCAGAGTGGTTCGAGGACCGAACCGCAACCAGAAACAACAGGTCAGCCAGGGGTTTGCTCCATGTTCTTGTGCACTTTGGGTAGGGTGTACACAGTAGATAGATGTGGTTGCTTTTTATTAAGGTATAGAAACTCCAAATCAGACAGGAATCCTATCTCCTTTCCCTACTCAGTAGTTTTCAGGCTAATAGTGTTGATCTTCTTCGTGGGGTTGCTCCTCAGTTTTGCATAGCTCACCCCGTCATCCAATTGGGAGTAGATTACTCTTTTATAATCATCCACATTTTGGACCACAATTGCCCCACCCTTATCAGCAGGTTTGATCACTATGGAATGGTTATTCTTCAATCCGTCTAATGCCAGTTGTTCTGCAGATGTCATATTATGTTTCACATACTTCCTGGATGAACTGATCTTCATAGCCTCACGTAGGACCATACTCTCAATGGTTAGTATTCAATGAGTTACTATCTGGGAGGTAGGGGTAAAGGTCGATGCAGCTCGTAGTCCAGTGTGTGATGGTTAAGCATGGGCGGCAAGTTCCTGAAGTGGTACCTCAAGCAAATCTTCCTGAAGAAGCGATGTAGTTCTAATTGGACAGTGAATTTGTTGGAAAACATTGTCGGTACGAATGACAAACCTTTATGGAGGATCCGTGTCTCATCCTGGGTGAGTTCACGCGAGGATAGATTGATAATTTGGTGGATTATCATCTGTACACTCATCGTCTCATTTGGATTTTGCTGTGTTGTTCCTCTGGGAACCTGACCTGTTTCTGTGCCTGGTTCTGTCCCCATTGTCTCCCTCCATCTCAGCTTTTAGAGAGCAGCTTAATAGTTGGTTATTCAGTCAAGAGTCTGTATAACTAGTTGCTGGTATTCTGCTACCGCCAAGGCATCTCTTGAATATTTGCACATTTGAAATTCTATAAATAAAGAAACACCAGCTGATATAAAAACAAACCCTTACAGCAATCCTTCTTTGGAAGTGCTCCCAGAGTGAGGTAATCCAAAGTACCTAAAATTTAAAAACTCTATCCTATGAATCATCAAAAATGAATGTAAAACCTGCTATTACAGCAGCATTTCCTGTTCAGATAATATTTGCGCTGGTGCCTGGAAGCAGAGGACTTCAGTAATACTATAGACAGCTATAAGAATTGATCTTGCTATGTTAGGAGCAGCTCCCCTGGTCTAAACGAAATGTTGAACATTAGTTCATTGTGCTTTCTAGTCTTTACAACAGTTCAAGGGTGTGTGATCATACAGAACCGTACTTTGTTTTATATGAACTCATCTGTACATACTGCTTACAGATTACCTTCCTTCTCACCCATTGTCTACAGATCTTTAGTTTCACAGCTATGCCACACATATACGTGTAATGATTGGCAAAATCAATATATGCTATGTCTTTACGCCATGCCATATAATTGTATAAAAAGCCACATCACATAATTGTATCAAAATAACCCCTCTTGTTAATGACACTTTTTTGCACAATTTGTTTTGAAAAATAGCTGTGAAGATGCATTTAGCAGTAACATTTGGACCAAAATGACATATTGCAATTTTTTTTTCTTTTATGGTAATTTTGTAGTACTGCTAAAAATGAAATCACATGCATTTTGCACACCCTTACAATCTGGACCCTACTGGGACCTCAGACACATCCTTACAGTGTTCCATCATCTCAACAGTTATTTCAGTAAATATATTAATAACTGGACTCTTTGATTGTGCTGATATCAAACTCCCAAAGCATTGAAATTACAGTGTCAGCTGTACCCAGCTCAATTGCACCTGATGTATCCACCTTGAAAGGATGATAGGCAAGTTTAATTGTCATGATTTAAAATCTTTTCTGCCTAGTAATGTATTACTCTAGTTGTAAAGGGATATTAACCGGTTAAGCATTTTTACCTGTGGTGTGAAAACGTAGAACCAGCAGCAGGATGATGCCTGCCAAAGGGACTTCCGTTGCCTGCCCTACCGGGGCCATGACACCCTTTGAAATTCCTTCCTTGGCTGCCTAAAAATCCACACTCCACAAATATCTTGATCAGCAACTACAGAAATGTATCCACAAGTGAGTGTGGTGTTTGGTGCCACCTCTATTTATGCTGATATGTTTGTAAACACTCCAGGCGAACATCCCTGACACACCCGCATTGTCTCCAGGTCCATGGGAGTGGCTCTCAGTGCTGGCACAGACTCAAGTCACTCATTTACTGAAAAGTCAATTATCGAAATTGACGGCACCATAATAGAAGATTTGGGATGTGATGAATGAGTGTAAAAATGTTGTTTGAAACTGGAATGCTGAGTAAGAAGGACCCGATGGCTGATCTAAGGCGAGAATTGCTTGAGGCACAAGTATCCAAAAACAGACTTTAGAGTACGTGAGCTAAAGCATGGTTTAATAACTTGCATAAGTCACCATAAAAGGGTATTACAGATACAGATCCATTAACACAATTTCACAAAAACGTGTTTAATATTAAATCACAGTTTCCAAGCAAAACATCAACAATCAGACTCCTTATTCAACCTCTGAACTAAACAACACAATTGGAGAGACAAACAGTATTAACACAACTTCCAGCTACAGCCAATCCATCATAAACATCAGGTCTACATTAGGTGGAAAAAAGTATTTCAGAAAACTATCAACAATAACAAGAAATGTTCCAGATACAGATTTTCATTAACACAATTTCACAAACACTTGTTTAATAATGAATGACTGTTACAAAGAAAATCATCAACAGTAAGACGGATCCCAATTTCAACGTATGAACTATAAAACACCATTACAGAGACAAATGTATAGATATAGTCAATATGGAATACAAATGAGGTCTACACAGGATTCCAGTTGAAATTGATCAATCATAAAACAACATTCCAAGGGCAGGCAATTAGTAACTAAGCAGTGTTCCAGCAGTGTTCCAGGTAAAAGCAATTACCAGCAATGCAACATTTCATGTTCAATGTTAGACAATACAGTCCTATTCCAGATGCAAACAGTCAACTTTAAATAGATCCTATATACCACTCTCCAACTATGAACTCATTCCAGAAACACGTGGTGACAATAAAATACATTCAAACACAAGGAGATGATAAGCGGTGCGCTGAAAATTTTCAGACACACCCCCAGTTACAGATCTGGGTTGAATCCATCCTCGTTCTTTAGCTCAATTCGCCAACCCAGTTCAGACCGAGCTATTTGCAAGTCATTCTTGGCCCTGTGCATCATTGGAACAGTACAGCCCAAACTGTCAAGCCAGGTCTTCACTCGACCAGAAACAAGCATCCTGGGAATGGTTGTCAGTTAAAATATCTGCCAGGCTAGCTTAAATCCAGAGGAAAAGTGAGCAAGGGACCCACGTCTGGGCATACCATGCCAACTTAGGGCGAACAAAGCAAACACAAAGAGATGATGTTCGGAGCACTGAAACTTTTCAGACACTCATCCCCAGTCACAGATCTGGTTTAAATCCATCATCATTCTTTAGCTCACTTCGCCACCCCAGTTCGGACCTAGCCTTATGCAAATCAGTCTGACCCTGTGCCTCATGGGAACAGTCCAGCACGTACTGCCAGACTAGATCCACCCTGGACCGGAAACAAGCATCCTGGGACCGGTTTTGTTCATCATTAAGACACAGTTCCAAAAGCAACCGTTGAAAATGAAATAGTGGTTTAGAAATTACTGTGTAACAATTTTGTAACATTCTCAATATAACCTTACACTAGTAAAATATAATTCTGAATTTAACAGTTCATCATTTTAGACACATTTGTACAACAATCAAAGACAGATACAACTATTCATAACAAAACACCATTCCTCATACACCTATTCATCAACAAAGCTTAATGTTACATGCAAATCTAAAAAAAAATACAGTTCCAAGTACAACCATTTATCTGTAAAACATGAACTCACATACTGCTTTGTATCGCATGCTAAATGTATGGAGCAGCTTCTCCTATACATTATGTGACGTTAATTCTTTCCACTCAAACGAGTTCCAAACTTTCTGTCTCTGACAACAATCTCACTGAAATAGCAGATGTTCTGAGATATTACTTGGACCTTTTCCCTCTTGCCATGTGCACTGTTCCAAAAACATAACTTTCAGCCTTGTCCCACCAGAATTAGTTTGTGTCTCTCCAGTAAAGTAATACATGATCCCCTTGATTGCAATGACTTCTGTAAACCCTCCTCCAACTTTGATTGCCCCAATCACGACCTTGCATTACACTTTCCTATTGTCCTTCAACATAGATCTGAAAAAACAACGGAGAGAGCTAGGACTGGAGGTGGGCCGTCCTTGTTCCTGGTAAGGTATTATCAAAAACAAAATTGGATGGACCTGTCTAGCACAATGTCCGACATTGCAGTGTCTGGCACCGCAGGGGTTTGTTAGAAGAACCCTCACACACCAACCTAGTTGGTGTCATGCTACATCATCGGGTTCCCAGCTGAGTAGCCGAATGCTACTCAGCTGTGATGTGACACCTGATTATAGTGGAGATGGTTTTTGTGATAGTGTGACGAAGTGGTGTATTAAAAATATCTCTGGTACTCTGATTGACTAGACGTATTTTATTCCCAGTGGCCCAGGATATGTTAAAAAAAGGTGGATAACTCAGAAAAACTGTTTAGTTGAGTGTTAGTTATCTGTTAGGTCGACATGTTTCAGACCGTATAAAAATGAGTAGGGCTTTCTTCAGGACCGTGTTCAAAGTGATATTAAAATATGGTGAAAAAGTGAAAGTGAGTGGCAAACAATTTGGGACATGGGACATGGGACGTGTTGGCATAACCAGTCGAGAGGTCAAAAACAGAATATGTGATCATAGAAGCAATATTCAGTATAAAAGGAATACTACCAGAATGACAAATCACTTCCTTGAACTGGGCCACACCCCAAATGACATGGAATGGACCATCATTGAACACCCAGTTAACTCCCCCTCTCAACAACAACTGTTAGAAAAAGAACAAAGATGGATATATCGGCTATCCACTCATCTACATGGATTAAACCAGAGCTTTCCAAACTCTGTGTCGCGACACAGTACGTTGTCGCCTGCCATGTGTGGGTGTGTCGCATGAGATGAATAGACCCGGTCTAATAATTGATTTTGCAGGACAGTACTTCGCATGTCAGTGACGCAATACAACTAATTGTTCCAAACAATAGTTCAGGAGAAAGAATACATATTTCAACACATTGACAGAAAGAATTCAATTCAAACCGAAATTGTGTTATTTTGAAACAGAAAGAAGGGAAAAAGATAGAGAAAAAGAGAAAAGGGGTAAGAAAAGTGAAAAAAACAGGGACCAAATAATATTTTTCAAATTGACACAACAAGAAAAATTAGAAATCAACAGGTAATTTAGAAAGATATCAAAACACTTTTTTAGTATTTCTTATTAATCAAAATAATACGCTCATGAGTGAAATGTTGGTTATTAAAAATACAATACATCAAGATAAAAACCAAACATGTGGCGAACACAATTTCTGTTCAAAATAGAAGGGTATCCAAATACACATCAAATTATGAACCCTCTATCATTTTGGTGCCACCAATATGTCGACGGCGTTTCAACCGCAGTGAAAACTTGCGGTCATCATCAGGACAAGAAGAACGTAGGAGCGTGAGTAGTTCTAATAAAGTTGCCTAGAAATACGGTAAAGTAACCACATCCGATGTTGGTATTTTCATCCGTTTTAGAAGGAGAATTAATCGCTTTTATGTAACAAGTGTATACCCGAGTGTGTCCTGCTAGTGGAAGTCAGGCGTTAAGGAGCTGCAATATGGGACAGCCAACCTTGGCATATAAACGTATTCTATTCGTCCGGAAAAAATCTCGATTCAGTATCGTGTCCGGTGGAAAATTAGGAATCAGCAAGACCAACCTTTCCGCAATACAACTAAGCAGCAGCTCCTCTGACGAATCTGGAAGCCGAGGCTATGTTCTCTGAGGTGGGGGAATAAAATGGCCTGCCTTGCTCCTGTTGTTTCCTGCAGGGAGGAGTGCGCAGGTGGGGGTGGGGAAGGGTCATGGTGACTGACATTGGGTTTTGCATTGTTTGCTGCGTTGCGTGAGAAGGTCAGAGATAGTCGCATTCAGATTCCAGTCTTGAGAGCGTGCACAGTTCAGCTACTGCCAGGCACCGGACACGACCTCTGTCAGACTCCGGGCAGGCGAGAGCCACTGTTAGATATGATGGGAAAGGGGGGGGGGGTGGTTGCAACCTCATGGGACTCTAACCCTGAGAGTGCGAGAGCCATGGCAAGTATGAATGAGATGAGCGTGGGGCACAGACACTGGGCACGAGAGCGCGCAGAGCTCAAGAGCTGGCAGACACCGGTAAGAGACAGCGTGGGCACATCACCTAACAGACAACGGGTGTGAGAACCCAGGGGCACGATCACTGTCAGATACCACACACCAAAGCATGGGACTCAGTTATGCAAGAACACAAGAAAATGCAAGACTTGGAGACTGTCAGACACCAGCAGAAGACTACAAGATACACCCTCTGTCAGACATTGAGCAGGACATAGCACGGTGCAAAGCCACGGTCAGACACTGGGCACATCTCACAAGTTAGGACTGTACACGCCCACAATCAGGCACTCTGCACGGTTAGAAATGACACTCAATCAGGGTCAAACACCAGGCACACAAACCCTGTCACTCGCCAAGCGTCTGAGAGAACTAGGGACAGCTCTATGAGACACCGTTCACAAGGAAACAGGGACACTGGCTCTACCGGACATTAATATGCAATTCCAAAATGACACCACACCGCACCGCGTACGATCAGAGTCCACTTTTATGTAATTAATTGTCCCTCCACAGACCCAGGTGTCAGCAAAGGTTGGTGCACTTTTAATAGGACTGTGACAGAACGTCTCACCAGGACTACATACTTTTAATGGTGCATGCAGTACATTCGAAGCGGGCAGGATATTTTAATTTTAAAGCGCCTGTACAGTCACTTCTTGGCAGGCGGTTCACTTTAATGTGAGAGTGACAGAACATCTGCATTGAGCACTATATGTTGGTGAGACATTCTCAAGAGATCGCAGCAGGGATTCTGTACTTTCAATAGCAGAGTACTGCACTTTTCAATCGAGTGGGTGTGCATTTAATGTGCCACCACAGTCATTTCCCATCAAGGCTAGTTCACTTTTAAGGGAGGGTGGTAGAACTTCTAAGATGGGTGTGTATACTCTTTAATGGAACATTCCCAGAAGCTAGCAGCAGTTTGGCAATGTATATGAGTTATATTAAAAATCATATTTTTCAGTGAAAGGCTTTCGTGAGATATGTTGTGTCCCCATACATTTTGTTATTTACAATTTCTTTGCCATATGTATTTGTCCTTATATCTTATATAAAGTTAATTTAACCTCCGGTTTGCTAGTAAAACTGAATTACCTTGTAGTGAAAAGATGCACGTCTAAAAAGGCAGTTAATTTAACCTCTGGTTTGCTGGTAAAACTACATTACTGTGTCGCGAAATGATGCATGTCTTAAAAAGTGTGTCACCAACAGGAAAAGTTTGGAAAGCTCTGGATTAAACAATAACATTCCTTGGAACAGTTTGAATATGTAATCCAAAAATCACAATTTGTCCAAGACACCTGAACTAGTGGCTTGACTCTAGCATTTCCAATCACTATTGCATAATAAACAAAGCAATAGAATAAAACTTAAATTTCCCCTGACACCTTTAGTTAATACCATCACCCACACAATTTTACATATTGTCATACAAGCGGCAATATGTGTGCAAAACATAAGTTGACTTATTAACTGTATAAAGCTCATCATGCATACACATCGGAAGAGGTGTGGCGCCGCGGCCAGGGCGACTGACTCTGGAATCTGGGGATCACGGTTCGATCCCCAGCACCGGCGGCAGATTAGCCCAGCACCATGTGACTCCGGGCAATAGCTTGCTTAATCTTCCCGACGGCCCCCAGCGCCTAGAGACCCTTACGGGTGATTGTGCGCTTTACAAATGTGGATTTACTTTACTTACTTTACATAATTTGAAATAATTGCTGGACTATTGATAGACTATTTACTACCTTTATATACAGTGCAGAAAAACTCTCCAATAACGCACTTTAGCATCATGTAACCAGCAATATGTGTGCATATAATGTAAATATAATTATGAACTTCTAACATGAGCACCAATGAAAACATTTCACCGTGCATTAGCCCATGCACCTCTGTCCTCAGAATCACTATTTCATGGGACATACAGGGTGATCTAGCACAAGCGCATGCGCGCTAATATCCCGTTTCCGAATGTTCTGTCAGCTAGAATATTATGTGTGTAAATATAATGTTAATGTAATTATGAACTTTTAAAATGAGCACCAATGAAAACATCCCACCGCGCATTAACAAATGCGCCACAGTCCTCAGAATCACCACTCCAGCGGGCATACACAGTGATCTAGCGCAAGCGTATGCGCGCTAATATCCCCTTTCCGAAAGTTCTGTCAGCTAGAGCGGGAACTACCAGCACATGTGCGCCAATATCTCCAAGAGCGGAATACGTCATTCCGTATTCCTACAGACAGGTAGCCCACCACGCCAGAGACTCTAGCAGTCTAGTGGTTGTGTGCTACTCCCGCAAACATTGGAAACACCCAGTAGCCCGGCTCGTTCCCCACGCTTCCCTGTTACTTAATTGCTGAGCAGGGCCCGGTTCAAACACCAGCCAGGTCCCGTAAGATCCACAAGCAGGTTTGCAGCCCGGTGAGCCCTCATTCACAAGTAAGTGCCATAGCAATCAAAAGGCGCAGGACACACGCTGTCAGCATCACTTTTCCTCCTTCCATTTTTGTAAAGGCTCAACCTTTTTCTCCATTCCCAAATAGGCAGTGAGACTAAGGGTCCCCCGCCTACGGGTTCTGATTTGCGTTGTTTTATCGTAACCAACGTAAATATAATTTAACTTTAACTTTGCTAAAGTGATATGGACCAAACTTTTGGCCCACATTGTACACAAAAATGACAGCTATTTTCGCGTATAGCGCTCCATCCAATACTACACCATGGAGTATGAATGCAGTTATCTTGTCCGGACTTACTGCAGCCATCATGCATTTATTACTCCATTAGAAGCACGATGGAGGCGTTGTGTCTAGACCTGTCACAAGCATGTGTTTTACCACCAGAAAGCTCCTTTGTAACCTGCATGCTGTGTGCGCAAGTGTTGTACATGTATGAAAGACACAAAGTGTGTTTAAAATTTAGTAACACACTGCATATGAATGACTATACAGACTAGCGCACATTACGTATGAATGACTCTGTTGGAATGTTATATGTTAAATGTTGTACTGTGTTTGACTTGTTATTTTCATTTACAGGTAAATTACCGCAGGTGGACACGAAATACCGTTAGTCCCCGCAGCATAAGCTAGCACACCTTAGCACGTGTGCTACTTAAAATGTGAATACAAGTGGCGTAACAATTGTTTGCCACTCACTTTCCATTTTTCACCATATTTTAATATCACTTTGAACACGGTCCTGAAGAAAGCCCTACTCATTTTTATACGGGCTGAAACATCTCGACCTAACAGATAACTAAGACTCAACTAAACAGTCTTTCTAAGTTATCGACCTGTTTTTAACATATCCTGGGCCACTGGGAATAAAATATTTCTAGTTAGTCAGAGTACCAGAGATATATTTAATACACCACTTAATCACACAATCACAAAAAACAGCTCCACTGTAATAGTGTGTCGCAGCACAGCTGAGTAGCATTCGGCTACTTAGCTGGGAACCCGATAATGAAGCATGACACCAACTAGGTTGGTGTGTGAGGATTCTTCTACAAAAACCCATGCGGTGCCAAACACTTCAATGTCACACATTGTGCTAGACAGGTCCGTCCAATTTTGTTTTTGATGATAACTTCAACATAGATCACCATGCACCATACTCTATTTAAGAAAAGTAAATCATTAAACCTTCTTTCACATGCCACTGTAGCCTATAATTCATTACACCATTTCCCAGAGCAGCCTTTAACTCTCCCTAGTCTCCTCTCCACATCTTTTGAGCAGCAGCAAAACTCTGATCTAAAGTGGCCAAATCTGTTGCCAATCTCAACCATGAAATCTCTGGGGCAGATTTCCAAGCCCCATATGCCACATTTGCACCGCCGTTGCATCCCTTTAGTGACGCAGCGGCGGCGCAAAGCCAGCGCCATGCTGTGGGGTATTTACAACGTGACGTTGTAAAGCCCTGCGCCACATGTGGGCGATCCGACACAGGGTGGGGGGGCGTTTCGGGACACGAGCGCCTCGGAAAAGTGGCTGAGTGAAATCTACAAGATTTCAGTCACTCACTTTTACTGCCATAATGCGTCGAAACCCTGCGCCTGCTTGAAGCAGGTGTAAGTATTGACGCAGCATGTTAGGCATAGGGGCACCCGAGCCTTGCTGGAGCTGCGTCACACTTGCGACGCGACTCCAGCAATGCACCACCTTTCTGCCGGGGGATGCGACGCGCATCTGCTCATCCGTGCGCCAAGGTGCGCCGCATTGTAAATGCGGCACATCAGTGGTGGCGCACGGGTGGTTTGGCGTGTCGCAACTTCTTTGGCGCATCTCTGCTGCCCCTTAGTCTTGAGCTCGAGTTGGAGTAACGTCCTCCTCACAAAACAATATGGAAATGGTTCTTCTTGTGTAGTTGACTATTTCATGTGAATGTGATGGTAGGTCTTATGGAGGGTTTGCAGTTTTGGACTGGCACGTCCAGCATATTAGCACACTGGCATTGCTTCAATGCCCAACAGACCAGTACTACATTGAGGACTTGCACTTGCTTTAAAATCTTGCTTCATTGGAAATAGCTTCCTGTTGACCCCCACTCCTCTTTCGAATGATACGATCTGGAAATCATATCTTTCGATAATCCCCATCAGTGATCTACTACCTCCTTCAGCAATGATGGAACACAGCTACTAATCTTTTCTTATTGCTTTGTTTTCCAATTTGATTTGAATCTTTTCTGGGGTTATTCAAAAAGCACGTCAGCCAACAAAGCCACCTTTATCTTACTATGCAACTAACTTGTCCAAATTGATTTGTATGATCATTTTCATACACTTTTCCCCTGAGATTTACACAAGGTAAAACATTTGATCAAGCTGAAAAAGATATAAAATGGACATCATCACCTTGGCAATAACACCCTTCAAGAATGTACGCCATATCTTGTGTAAGTACGTTTGTAAGTGAGAGTAAGAACCGATAAGTGTGAGTACGTTTCTGTGTCAGTATGTGAGTGAGAATGAGCATGACTAAGAATGAGTGAGTGAGAGAGAGTGCATTAAAGTAAGTATGGGAGAAGAGATTGAATGAGAGAGTAAGTAAGTGTAAGTGAGACAGTGATAGTGTAAGTGAAGCAAAGTGTGTCTGTTTACATGTTTTATCATTGTGTGCCTGCCACTGTCCATGGCATACTAAATATAATTATTTTTATGGAGCTACTGTAGCACATGCTGCCACTCAGCAATAAAGATAATTCTGGGTATAAGGAAGGTGACGCATGGAAAAATGCAGATCCTGATATACTATAAGTTATTCTTGTCAAGGAACATGGAAAATGCTCAAATTTCTATGCTAAAGGATATTTGTGGCATGGGGCACCCATGCCAAAATGCTAGCACTGGGATACTGGAGGTTTTTCATGGCAAACTGGAGAGCTCCCAAGGCAAAATGTAGACCCAGAAATACTGGGAGTTAAACATGACCTAAGAGGACAGCTATGGCAAAATACTGGTGCCAGCATGCCGGAGGTAAATTTTTTTCTCAGATGCGGGCAGCCCGTAATATTGGGGCTGAGAGGGCAAACAATGATAAAATGCTGGCTCTGGAATACTGGAGGTAATTTTTAACATATGTGTCACCGGGGTACTTGAGGTGTATCAATGGAAACTTCTGGTACTGGAATATTGTGCATAATTCTTGGCTTAAGGGGAGATCCCTAAGGAAATGTTGATGTTGGCACCTGAAGGTATTTCTTAAGATATAGTGAACTCTCAAGGCGAATTGTATTCTAAAAAAAAGGGATAAACTCCTGTTAGTGCTATACCCTATAGCTTTCAAAGATCCGCACCCGCAGGTGCATATAGAACTAATCTAGCTATCTCTTGTACCTCGTATATTTCTGGAGTGACTTAAAACTATCCAAGTCTCACCGCTACTGAAGAAACACTCTGAGGATGCTGCAGGTTTCAATAACTTTCCTTTAGTCTCTGGAATTTCCTCCTAAAGTCATTGAACGGGGTGTAGACTCACAAAATAAGCATGTTTGTCACAGCAACACCTTTCATGAATTTTAATCCTGCTTTAGAACAGGGTGCATCACCAAGACCTCTTTGTTTCAAGATGGGCTATGTATTCTTGACAGTGTTGATGCCCCCAGGTGCCTTGGTTTATCAGTAACGTCTTCCTACTTTTGTCACTTAAAATTAAGAGAAAAGTTTGGCTTTCCTCCCAGCTTTGTCCCTTTTCCCCATCATTTGAGCACTGGTGTATTCGCAGTTGAATTACGTCAATGTTTTTTTATGTGGGTCTACACTACTATGAATTCCAAGGCTTCAGAAGGTGCAGACCTGTGCTGCTTGTTTGCTGTCATCCACACCATGCCCATATTTCCAATCATCTGCATTTGGTCCACTGGTTTGCGCTGGAGAAATATTTTCCATTCTAATGCGTTTACACAATTCAGGACCTGCATTTATCAAACAAATGTTCACTCCATGCTACTCATGGAGAACTTTACGGCAATACTCTGCTCAATTATTCACTGTTCCCAAGGTTACCAAATCACAACAATGTGGTAGATCCTTTGCCCTTCAAGTGCCACAGAGTGGAACACTCTTCTTTTTCATTTATGAAGCCAGACCAAGCTGACAGCTTTTAGAGAGTTATAACAATGGGGCGACCCAAAAGCCACTGGGCCTGGGAAGATTATGTTCCGGTGGAAATCAAAATGAAAAAAAAATAGGTAAAGCATATTAATCAATAGCATCTAATCAAAGTCAAACACCACCATTTATTCCTTCCAACAATTGGTCTGCTTTAATTGAATCATAATATTTGAATAAATCAATACATACAATTGAAAACAAATGCTAAATGGATATATTCATTAAAAACAGGTGCACAGAGGAGTGAGGTGATAGGTGTATAGGAAGGATTGTGAAAAAGGACAGTGGTGCATACATACGTACATCAATAAGATAATTCTAAACTATCCCGACAGTGTTACTGTCCAATCATTAAATGTCAAGTCATAATATATTTACAAATAAACATTCTCTGTCACATATGTCTGACATAAAAACACAGAAGTGTTGACGTTTCGACCCCTAAATGGAACAGCCAATTTCATACATCGGGGCGGGGTCTTCATCAGGACAAAGGTGAGGGTGGAGAGGGGTTTTGGAATCTACCGACAATGGCATGAGGTTATTTGGGTGGTGAGTGCATAAATGAGAAAGGATTTTGATATACAAATGTAATGATGATTTACCAGTAGAGACAGCTCTATTGCTGCGGGCTGTATTTGAGAAAAGCTGGGTTCGAAGGCTCCTGTGAAAAGAGAGAGGAGACAGGATTCTAGGACCCAGGGCTTTGAGTGGGGGGGCTGTGGGGGGCTGAGCCCTCCCAGTTTTATTGGGGGTGCCTCTAAAGAGGGCTCTAGAGGGCTCTATTTTCGGGCCTCAAATGTCAAAGGTAGGGTGAGCAGACGTCCTGGTTTTTGTTTGGTGTTACTAGTTTGGGTAACATTTCTTGATAGTGAAATACTGCCAATTCCGTTTTTCACTATTGAAAGGCTATCTTGCCCATAGGATAACATGGGGAATGCTGTGTGACATGTTTACCTACAGTTGCAGTGATTGCTGAGGAAGGGACTGTCTGCTTTGTGCTGTGTTCACTAACTTGAAGAGGAGCTGTGCTGTGTGCTTTGCCCCTCTGAAGCCTGCCTGTCTCCAAGGGCCTAAGAAGAGCTGGGAACTCAGGGATACAAAAGTTCTCCAGCACCCACCCTTCCAGTTCCTGTGTGGGTCTCAGTGCTGTGCCTTTGTGAAGCTGCCCCCCTGTGAAATCTGCCTCGGTGTGCTCATTGGCACACAGCTCGGGCGTAAGCTCATGAGTTCTCCTCTGCCTCAAACGTGATCTGCCCCAGGATAGAGTCCCTCGCGCTCTGTGGGTGCGGATTAACGCACCGCTGAGGAACTTTGGAGTACCTGCTTTGCCCCCTAGCGATGTGTGCGCATTGACTCCACCGCCGTCCCTCGAGCTGTGTTGTGTGCCCGAGGCCGGGTTTGCCACTCTGAGAAGGAGCCTTGAAAACACCCTGCCAGTATTCACCACCACCCGCCCTGGATCGTCATTTCCAGGCCGCGCTCGGATTGGTCACAGCAACAAGGATTTCCCCCAGCAATGCGGACGTTTGTCAGGCAGAGCTACGTTGCGCCTGGAGAGGCGCAAGGCGTCCCCTAGAAACCGGGGTTCACTCGCGCTCGTCATTGAGGAAAGGAGCTGCCTGAACCTTAGGCGCATCCTACCGGCGAAAGCCGCTTCACCGGAGCTCAGAGTGGACCGCTGAGCCCCCTTCACATCCTAAGGTAACCGGTAACCAGGATTTGCACGGTGGTGGGCGTTATGATCACACACGCTACCGGCGGGCCTGCCTTCTCTTTACAGGTCACCCTGTAGCTACTTACGTGTGGCGTAATAAAACTTGAGGGGGCCCCCGTGCAAAGTACCTGGAGGGGGCCCCTTCTGACCACACTCAGGAGCTTAGGGAGCCCCGCATCGTGGTGGAACCGGGGGGCCATTGTTACACCACTGGGGAGAGATTCATATTCAAGACTTATGGACTTTAGCCCAATAGCTGCCTTCGCTTTCCAGTTTATAATTCAGTTCACATCTGGTTGGCAGCCCTTGCCGTTGCTCATTGTCGTCCTCTCTATTTCTTGGATCACCGTTAGCACCTCTCCTGCCATGCCCCTTTGTTGTGCTGCTTCTTGCCTACTTTGTTTGGTGGGTCTTACAAGTGTGTTTGCAGCAGTGCGCCGGGACCTTCATTCAGATTCTTGGCACGCCCCCGGGTCACTGTTGTACCACTCACTGCTGAAACCAGTACGGATTGTTTCATAAGAAATCTATTCCTTGTTATATGCCCAGTATTATCGGTACAGCACATGCCCTCAGTACTACAGCCAGTCAGCTTTCCTCCCCTTGTTATGTTATGTTATATTATATATTGTTTTGTATAGCGCACGGCTACTCAAAAAGAGTGTCCCGGCGCTTTTATTGAGAACCTGTGGCAGAGTAACACAACACTATGATATAAAAAACAGATAAAAAGAAACAGATAAAAGGGAAAAATACCCTAAAGGGCAAACAGCCAGGTTTTAAGGCCCTTTCTAAAAGTCAGCAAATTAGTGGCCCCACGCAACGCCAACGGCAGAGTGTTCCACAACTGTGGCGCCAACAACCCAAAGGAGCGGCCTCCAATGCGGGCCCTTTTTACTCGCGGGACCACCGCAAAAAACAAAGATTCAGATCTTAAAGATCGAGCCGGGTGGTAGAAAGCAAGTCTCCTTTGGAGATACTGTGCTCCCACAGCATGAAAAGCTTTGTAGGCCAAAGTCAAGGCCCTGAAGGCAATCCGCTTCCGGATAGGCAGCCAGTGGAGCGACTGCAACAGGCCAGCGGCACTGGCTCGCCCATTTAGGCCATAAATGGCCCTCGCGGCCGCGTTCTGGACCACCTGCAGCCGCTGCAGTAGATATTCCGGCAGGCCCAGATAGAGGACGTTGGAATAATCCAATCTCGAGCCAATCAAGGCTTGCACTGTCATCTTCCTGTGCTCCTCCGAGAGTAGAGGCAGAAACTTCCGGAGCATTTTGAGAAGACCAAAACATGTTCCCGTTAAACCAAGGATCTGAGATCTCAACGTCAGACCCTTGTCCATCTTGACTCCCAAGTTCTTAGCCAGCTGGGACGAACAGGACGGAGGGAACATATTAACAGGCCACCATACCTGCCAATCCGGATTCGATGGACAACCGAAGAAGAGTACCTCAGATTTATCTGAGTTGCACTTGAGGCTGTTCAGCTGGAACCATTTAAAAACAGCCCCAATGCATTCCCGGATACTATCTCCATCAAAATCTCCTCCTTTCTTACACGAAAAGAGGAGCTGGGTGTCATCGGCATAAGATACGATCTGGGCCCCAAAAGACTCCGCCAATGCCGCCAAAGGGGTCATAAAGATGTTAAAAAGAGTCGGGCTCAGCACAGAACCCTGCGGAACTCCGACTCCCAGATGCGGCATCACGGCCGAGTTAGGAGAGGCCCAGACCGTTTGTCGACAACCAGCCAGAAATGATCTAAACCAGCTGAGCACCGTCCCCCTCAGACCGATCTCATAGAGTCTGGCGAGAAGGCCCTCGTGGGGGACGGTGTCAAAGGCCGCCGACAGGTCCAACATGACAAGCATGGCTTTGCCCCCGGAGTCAAGTACCTCTTTTATGGCTTTAGACACCTCCAAGAGCGCCGTCTCGGTGCTTAGGTTGGGGCGGAAGCCAGATTGAGTAGCGTGCAGTATATTATGGGATTCTAAAAAATTAGAAAGCACCATATGCACATGCTTCTCCAAAATTTTCGTAAGCGCAGGGAGGAGAGAAATAGGCCTGTAGTTGGCCAGAACTTCCGGATCAAGACCAGGCTTCTTAAGCAAAGGAATGACCATTGCCTGCTTCCAGGCCTGCGGGACCACTCCCTGACTCAGAGAGAGGTTCAAGAGTGGGTTCGCCAGCGGATTTATAACTTCCGCCATTTTTGCCAAGAATTTGGCCGGGCATGGGTCAAGAGGCGACCCAGATTTAAGATTGCCCATAAGTGCCAATGAAGCAGGGGCTGAGATTGAGGGAAAAACGGCCATAGCTGGACCCAAAGGGACCATTAAAGCTGATCCGTCTTCGGGGCTGGCCGAAACTGCAGTCGCCACCAGAGGGAAGGAGTCCTGGATCAATTTTATCTTGTTGGTAAAGAAATTTGCAAGATCAGAAGCCCAGGACTCCGAAGGAACAGCCTGAGTCGCGTTAGATCGGAGGGCCGTGAATTCCCTGACGATTGTGAAGATCTCCTTACAGGACTTAGAAGCGGCCTCCGTCCTCCTTGCGAAATAGCCTTTTTTCTCCAGGAGGATATCCCGATGATAGGCCGTAACCACAGTCCTATAGGCATGCCTTGCCACAGGGTCATACCTTGAGCGCCAGGCTCTTTCAGCAACCTTACACTGCCGTCGAGAAGCCGACAGCGCTTCCGTAATCCAGGGGGCAGAAACCCGCTTAGGTGTTAGTCGGGGGCCATCACAGGTGCTAGATCATTTAGCCTGTCCAATAGCCACACTTGCAGGGAATCCAAGTCCCTCTCCATATCTCCCATAAGGGGGCAAGGGTGATCCAGAGCAGCCTGAGCCAGCATGTCTGGGGTCACTCGATGATACGCCCTAGGAGCACGGCCCTGCTGCTTAGGAGCGGTGCTAAAAGGTTTCATCACGCCCTGAATATAGAATTTGGCCAGTCTATGGTCTGACCAAAGCACTGGTACAAGAGCCGTCACCTCCAAGGGGGACGTAGAGAAGACCTGATCTAGGGTATGGCCCTTATCGTGCGTTGGTCCAAGGAGATAAGGGATCAGGCCAAAAGGGAACGTGACCTCAAGCAATTTGATTGTATCAGGATCTGATCGCTCATCCATGTGGAAATTAAAATCCCCGGCCAAAATACAATGCTCAGCTTTCAAGGCCAATACCGAGATTGCAGACTGGAGCTCATCAAAAAAAGTTCCAGGCGGTCCAGGTGGCCTATAAACTAGAAGGCCTTTAAAGGACTGATGAGGCGCCAATGTAATTAAAAAGGCAAGGGATTCAGATCCTAGGATGCCATCCATGGGCACAATGGAGCAAGTGGCGCATTTGTTCACCGCCATTGCCACTTCACCGCCCCTCCCCTTCAATCTTTCCTGCCTGAAAATGTTATAATCAGGAGGAATAGCTATAGCTATATCAGGATTAGAAAATTCCCCCAGCCAAGTCTCAGTCAGCATCAAACAAAGTGGCTTTTCCGTAACCAAAAGGTCATAAATGTCCTGCGCATGCCTGCATGCTGATCTGGTGTTTAAAAGCAGGCAAAGATACTTCACACAATCTGTCTCTCTGATTAGGCGAGAGGGCGAGGCAGAGCTGGGACGCCATCCACAGCTAGGACATCGCCTCTTACCCCTATAGTAACCGGGAAAAACAGTATAGCAGCCGCAGGCAGACTTTTGCAAAGATCGTAGCTCAAGGGATGTGTAACATAACAAAATAGGCGCAGAGGCAGACGTACGCCAAGACAGGGGATGCTGTCTCTTAAAACAGAGCTGTGCAAAGGAGGTGGGTTCCAGTTCACCATTGCTCTTCTGCTCCCATTCTCTGGTTCTCTAAAGACAGAGGGATTTTCTTTCTCCCCTGATTTCTGGGCCTGTTGGCACTTTTCATCCTGTGCACCTGTAGGCACTGTCCATCCTGTGAGTATATACAGCAACAAAACTTAAGCTCCTATTACAGGAAATAGCAATAAAAAGTGGCTACCAGCGCCTACCAGTGCTACATGCGAATAAATCTGCTGTGTCAAGCAAAGGAGAAATGAAGTGCAACCCAGATGAAAAGAAAAACCCTCAGGCACCCTCTGAAGATGGGTAGCCGTTTGTCTTCATTGGGTTTTCAAGTTAGTTCATGTGGAAAACATCATGCCAAAGAAAGGTGCAAATTAAAATGAGTATAGACCACTCCCTCAACCAACATTTTTAATAGAGGGGTGATTCAAACTCAATTAAAAACAATGTGCAAAAACGGACATTGAGAGTTAAGCAAGTTTGAGCTCCCTGTCCTAAAATACGGTCGACATGTTTCAGCTATCTGGTCATTTACGACCCAGCATTCCTCAGGACCAGAAATGTAAACTCACCCGACCGGGCAGTACACGCCCTAAAGTGCCTACTCACGGTGGGTGGATATTCACAAAAGACGCATTGATACCCACTTTGTGGTATATAAATAAATAATACCGGATCTATTTTTGAATGAATGAATGAATAACAGATAGCTCAATAAAATAAGAGTCAAGATTCGAGGTAGTGGGAGTTTTGCAGGTTTATTACAGCATAAAGGACAGGGACAGGACAACCTGCATAGGAACAGAATGGCAAGGACTAGCATGGCCCGGCAGCTGCCGGGAACCGGATCTGGAATGGCTAGCTCTAACATTTAATAACATTACATGAGCATATATACATAACGCAAACACATAGCATTACATTGCAATGGGCGTAGCAGTGGGTGGAGCAGTAGGTGTGACGTGTAGCAGTCGCGAAAGATAACGGTACAAAGGAGGTGTAACAGGGCGTATACATAGACATGTGATGCAAACGTAATAGAATATGTCATGAAATGGGCGGAAACATTGGAGGGGGCTACCTAAGGAGCCGGGACCTCTAACCTAATGGTGCGCGCAAACTGACAATGACGTGTTACTAGGAGAAGCTGGGGGCTATGAACTCTGTGCTAGGAGCAGAGACTAAAGTCTGGAGGGTCGGAGCGACATGTACCTAAACCCTATCTAGTATCTGATGTTTAGGGAACATGTTGATATAAACTAGAAGTCATGAGGGGAGAAGCTAACTGACTCTAAGACTGGAGCATGCATTTATTCTACATGTAGTACGTGATGAAGAATATTAAATGACCATTAAATCCAGTATTTCTCTTACATGGAGCCGCATAGGCTAGACAATGACGGAAACTATTGATGCAGTTCAGTAGCTTAGGAATGCAGAGAAGGAGGACTAAACTGATAGCTGGAATCATAACATAGTCTTGGCAGACTCGGAGGCAGAGCCAAGCTGCACCGGGCACTGCGAGGCAGGAAGTAAGTGAAGGGTCGAGGATACAGGTGGGGGCTGGATCGCTCCTCAGCGAGGCTTCAGGAGACAGGGGCTGAATCTGATGTCCGGGCCCTGTTGAGGCCTGGAAACGGGGACTTTATAATAGAATAACGTGCACACTGAGAAACGTGGCAACATTACTTTACATAGGCCTGACACTCATATTACTCATGAGGACTGGAAACTGGCATACTAGAGGTGGACACAACTGTAATTGCGTCATTAATCAGACATGGGGAGTACATATGCATATTTAATCATGCACACATAACATATGATGGATGACACGTAGGGACACAGAACATGGCAAAATTTACTTTTCCACATTCCCTCCTTGTCACTACGTTTCCATCAGGAAACATCAATATTCATGATACCATCTATCATTTCATACAGTACCATTTGTTCATCTCGAATTGTCTTGGAACGGGATTTAGAACGGGGCTTGGGACTAGGAATACAAGAGGTAGCACACATGCCGCAAATCGCAGGGCCACATTGTATACAGAGGCAGCAGCTGAATATGATCGCTACTGCGATACTTAGAAAGGACAGGACTTTCCATCCCCAGGCGGAAATTATATTCCAGAACCAACCGGACCATGTCCAGGTGCCTGGATCTTGGTGTAATAGATGGGCAATTTTATGAAGTCTGGTTATAGCTGAATAAACAGACGGCGCGTTATTTGGAATGAAAATGCAGCAACTAGATCCGAGGACTCTACAGGCCCCGCCCCTATCGGCCAGTATGACGTCAAGGACGAGACGATTCTGGAGCACAACAATTCTCATAAAGGATTGCTCTTCGGTTAAGTTACCTAGAGCGGAGGCAGTCTCATCTACTACAGCTTCAAGGGTTCTTGTTAACCTACGGATTAGCTTACTGTTTACGACTGTACCTAAATAAGGGAACACACCTTTATCAATATCAATGAATTGCTCTGCAGCAGTTTCAGTATAATCGACAATCGGGAGGTTTCTCTTGTGTCTAGTATGTACTAGGAAGGAATTCCTATGGTAGTCAGGTGGGGCTAGGAAAACAGGTGGCAGTAGGAAGGCAATGTAACAGGTTCCCTCCCAATCGAGGGGCAGACGAACATATGCAGTTTGACCACAAACAAAATAAGAATGACGTGAAGCTTTAAAAATAGATTTCCCACTGTCACTATACTGGATAATAGTAGTACAATCACTATGTCCTACGTGTACAGAACCATAATTACGGATACATAATTCGCCTTTGACTGGTAGTACTGAAATTGCAGGTGAGTCTGGAGTAGTATCAGACTGAACATTCAGGATCATGAAATTCGAAGAATAATTACCTAAATTGTACACTTCATTTTCTAGATCTAAACCTGTTCTGTGGGGGAAACCTTGCTTGTCTGGGAAACATGTGCTGTTAAGAAAAGACATATCTGTTAAGGATGACGTTAACGTGGACCATGCTCCACATGAACCATTATGTGAAAAAGGATAAGGAAAAAGTGGCAGAACTCCCTTCGGTGTCTGGAAAGGGGGGAGTCGACCACACACCCAACAATTAGTGGCATTGCTGGTCTGGTGTGAGTAATGTAACATGCGGATAAATGTATTGTTACGCATAGCGAGGCGGTATGAATATTCGTGAGGAGGCAGATCGCTAAACGTGTGCTCTACTGTAACATTAGAATGCTTATTTACATGAGGAACTGGAAAACACAGGAAAAATGCGTAACTAGTGCAGGAAATCATTATGCTGATGAATAATATGAAACTTAGAAAAACGATACATCGGTTTGAGTTTTGACTAACTCTCTCACTATGGGGGTCTATTTTATACATGTCAGAAACAGTCTAACCGTTTCACCTAGGGGAGGACTTATACAATCAAACTGACTGACTTATTTTACTAGACCGGAGTTTCTGTTTATACTCCTGTTGCGGAGTTTTCTCTAACAGGGGAGGGGTTGTATCAATGTCATTTGCGGGACAGTCCTTAGGAACAATGTTTTGACAAGTCTTGATATCCTGGGAAATGTCTTTAGAGACCGGCTTTAATCCGTAGAATTTCTTGACGTGCGAAAGATGCACCCAGCCGCGGCGTCCTTCCAATTTCACGGCTGTACGGGTGGTGAGGAGGACCTGACGGGGCTCCTTCCAACGTGGCTCCAGCGGACTTGATCTGTCGAAGTTCCGGACGAGTACCATCGAACCTGGAACGATCTCATGCGGTGCCACCTCGGTATTGTCTGGAAATGCGGCGGCAACCTGTGAACGACATGAGTTGAGGGCAGACATCAAGGAAGCTAGGTAATCTGTCAGCATATTACATGAAACATCGGTAATACTTCGGGGTCTAGGAGTACCCCACATGTTAGGGGGGCGGCCGAATACGACCTCATACGGGGACAGACCTGATCTGGAATGTGCGACCATGCGCATATAAAACAAAGCAACTGGCAGAGCTACTAGCCAGTCCACACCCTTGTCTTTACATATTTTAGCAATTCGGATTTTCAGAGTCTGATTATGTCTCTCAACGAGACCGGCTGCTTCAGGATGGCGTACACAATGGAACTTCCACTGGTACCCTAACAACAGGGAAACGTGTTTCATCAACTCAGATGAGAATGGCTGACCGTTATCAGAATATACGACTCTAGGGAGTCCATATCGAGGGAAAAACTCACGAACCAACTGCTTGGCAGTGGTCGCGGCTGTGTAATCTGGGACTGGATATGCTTCTGTCCATCTGGACAAAGCGCATACAACTACAAGGACATACTTGAAACCTCGACATCGCTCCATCTGAATATAATCCATCTGGAGGACCTCAAAAGGGTGGTCAGGGGGCTGGAATCCACCTTGTTCCACCGGGACACTTTTACCTGGATTAAACTGACAACATATCATACAGGTACGGACTTTCTGCTTGGCTGCAGCTCGTAAATGCTTGTTGAACCAAATGTTCTGGATACTGTCTAACATTGCTTTTTCTCCTAAGTGTGCTGGACTATGTGCGGTATTAATAATGACTTGAACCATAGAGTCGGGGAGAAACCATGTGGTTCTTCCCTTCGTCACCCATCCTTGATCTGTCTGGACCCCTCCTTGTTCAGACCATTTCTTGATTTCATCGGGAGTAGCATGTAACTGGATATCTATGACATCCTGAGTAGGGTCCTTAACTGTCATACATGTAGTCAGATCTGGAGTGTGTGTCATGTTAACTGGAATGTCTGGAGTCTGTGCTGTAAGCTTGGCTGTGCGATCTGCTAGATCATTACCCTGGGAAATAATGTCAGTAACTTTCGTATGTGCTTTGCATTTCATGATAGCAATGGATGTCGGTAAATGTATGGCATCTAACAGAGCTTGAATAAGGAGACCATGCTGAATCTTGGTCCCATGAGAAGTCATGAAACCTCTCTCCTGCCAGAGCACTCCAAAGTCGTGTACAACTCCAAATGCGTAGCGTGAATCTGTGTAAACATTAACTTTCAGGTTCTTGGCGTGTATGCAGGCTTGTGTCAGAGCAACTAGCTCTGCTGCTTGAGCGGACAGAGTGTCAATGCGGTGTGTCTCAATAACTTCAGTGTCAGTAGTCACTGCATACGCGGCTACTAGTTCTCCTGTACTAGTTCTCATACATGAACCATCCACATAAAGTGTCAGGTCAGGATCTGGTAACGGAATGTCTGTCAGGTCTTGTCTTGGCTTTGTCGTAATGTTGACTACTTCCACACAATCATGTGTGGCTGGATTTGAATTAACTGATGGTAACAGTGTAGCAGGATTCAGGACGTTGCAGCGTCTGATTTCTATGTGTGGCTGAAACAGTGTCAATTCATAACCTGTTAGACGTGCAATTGTCAAGTGCT
Organism: Lissotriton helveticus; assembly: GCF_964261635.1. NCBI lineage: Eukaryota > Metazoa > Chordata > Amphibia > Caudata > Salamandridae > Lissotriton > Lissotriton helveticus. Next base: position 69,437,511 of record NC_136065.1, read on the forward strand.
GTGTTTGTGTTCTATTTAAAAGAACTTCCACGGAGTGTGGAACTTGTACTGTCAGGGAGTGTCCTAAAACTATGGAATCACTTTGTCTGATAGCTAGTGCTGTGGCTGCAACTGACTTGAGGCACGCAGGCAGAGCCTGGGCGACTGGATCTAGTGTGCTAGAAAAATAAGCACAGGGCTTGTATTGTCCTGCTTGATCTTGTGTGAGAACAGATAATGCTGTACCTTCACGTTCAGTAACGAAAAGTGTAAAAGGCTTACTGTAGTTCGGTGTAGCTAGAACTGGAGCTTGGCATAAAGCTTTCTTTAACTCGTTGAAACTAAGTGTATGTTCAGATGTCCAAGGGAGGACAGTCGATACGGCTGCCTCCTGTGTCGTTAACTGTATCAGTGGCTTGGCTAGAAATGCATACTGAGGAATCCATTGTCTGCAATAAGAAGTAAGGCCGATAAAGGCACGTACCTCCTTCTGGGTCCTGGGCTGTGGAAGATGTGCTATTAACTGGATACGGTCTGGTGTCAACTGCCTACCCCTCTTGGACAGTAAGTGTCCTAAGTAGACCACTTGCTGGACACAGAATTGAAGCTTCGAAGGGGACACCTTGTGCCCCATCTCGGCCAGGAAATACAGAACCGTTAGTGACGCTCGCTCGCAAGCACGTTCAGAACGGGCTGTGATCAATAGATCATCGACATACTGGAGCAGGGCAGTGTCAGTTGGCATATGAATATTATCTAGTTGTCTCTTAAGTGCTTGACTGTAAATACTAGGGCTTTCTGTGAAACCTTGAGGAGCTCGTGTAAACATATAGCTCCTTCCATTTAAACAAAATCCGAAAAGAAACTGGCTGTCTGGATGAATTGGAACACTAAAAAATGCGTTCTTAAGGTCGATTACTGTAAAGAACGTGGCTTCGGAATCAATGGCTGTCAATAGGGAAGAGATATCTGGGACAACTGGGTACTGAGGAATAATACATTTGTTAAGTTCTCGTAAATCAATCACTAATCGATATACTGGGGGTGCATTTGGATCAGTACGTTTCATGACTGGAATGATCGGAGAATTGCATACATTGGAGTCAGTTTCTACAACTACTCCTTGAGCCATGAGCTCGTCTATAATTTTGGATAAGGCTGCTACAGCCTCAGGTGGCAATCTATACTGCCTGATTCGTGGTAACACTACACCTGGTTTGAGAGTCACACGATGGGGTGTGATTTGCATATAACCTACATCAGTTGGACCTTGCGCCCATAAATGCTGCGGAACATTAGACAGTCTTGAATCAAAATCTCGTAATACATAGTGACCCTTAAAGTCACGTAGGAACAATCGTATTCCCTCTGGGGAACAACATATAACTGCACCTAACTCTTTCAGTGTTTTAATGCCTAATAGATTTTCTGGACATGACTTAGTAAGTAACAGATCAGTAGTACGGGACAATGGACCTACTTCTAGAGTGACTGGCTTTGAAATCTCATTAACGATAGGCTTTCCTGAAAATCCAAGGGAAACATTTCTTGAGCCTGAGAGCGGAGCCCCTGGAACTTCAGCATGACTAATTGTGGTCCTACTTGCCCCTGTATCGATCAAAAACTTTCTGTCTTTCCCTAATACTTGACTGTGAACATAGGGACCTTCTTGATCTACAGGTATCTCGATGAGAGGCAAGCCTACCTCCCTCTCTAGGCTGTTTCATGAATATGGCTGGTACTCTGGATACTCAGACTGTGCATACTGGTACATCTGCGATGTGACATGTTGTGTTGCAGCAATAGGCTGCGGTACTGTAACTGTCTGTGGTGCATTCTGTGGCTGAGGAATCTGTGAAACTTGTTCTTGTCTAGGCGGACGTGGTCTTTCTTTAGTCTTACCAGTAGCTATGTTGTGTTTCAGAACTGCACACTCATTTATAAAATGACCTGGCTGTTTACAATAATTGCAGTTCCCTTTAACGGGAGCTGCAGGATGACTGGCTTGATTCGGACCCCTCTTCTGACTGTCTTGAGGAACAGATTGTGCAACTAGTACTTTCATTTTCGTGTCTTTCATACGTTTTCTCTTGTGTTCTTGCTCTTCCCTGATTCTATTCTGGTGGTACTGGAGCATCTGGAGCATCTGGGACGGAGTATTTGCTTGCCAGGTGCTTTCGACTTTCAGAACTCGGTTTTTAACTGGTGGACTTGAATTCTCGACTAATTTGGTAACGAAAAGGTGAGGGTATGACTCACTACTTGTCTTGAGACCACTGTTGATACTAAAGCACTTTTCAAACCTCGAATAAAAATCACTAATATCTTCATCTTGTTTCTGTTTACAGGCTGAGATTGCATCCCAGTCTTCTTTTCTCGTTGTTAATAATCTGGGTAAAACTTGAATTAATAATTCTGGTAATTCTTTACATTTCTCTCCAAGACCAGTACCTGGTACACGTATCTTATCTTCTGCTTCTAGGACTGCCCAATCTATCTTTTTCTCTCCCACCTCCCATTCTTTCTCTTTGAGCTTTTCATACACCCCTGCGGGCAACAGAACCTTTAACATTTTAATGATATCCGGGTACGTGTATTCTCCCATACGGAGCATGTCTTTTAATTCTCTATGGAACCCTGCTGGATCTTTATCATGACAGGGAATTAATTTCTTCATCTCTAGAAGTTCCATCTTTGTGATCGGAGTGTATACAAACACTCGCTGCATTTCGCCACCCGCTCCTCTGACTGGGTGGACTTCTCGTAACGGATTCTGTCTGTCTATGTAGAATGATTTACTTTCTGGGGGTGAGACATGAACAAAATGCGGGTTCAAAAATGTTCTATATTTGTGGCGCTGTTCTAGAATGACACTAATTAAATCGGTACCTAGACCTCTCCATCTGTACTGGAGTAACTCGTTCAGGATATCATGTAACGGGCCTGGATCAGAATGTTGACCCTCATACAGAGTAATGAGGTGCTGAATCATATACATACCCACCAGTCGCTGCTCGGCTGGGGGCATTTTCAGAAACATTTGTGCCACTATTTCGTCTGGAAAAGTGGTAGAATCAATAATCCATCTGACTGCTGATCGGGCTATTTCTTGTTCATGCATGGTACTTAACTCACTATAACCGATTCGTGATTTCAGAATGTGATCGGTAGCTTGAAATACTTGTTCTAGGGAACCTTGTTCTGGTGCTGAATGATGGAAAATTGGCTTGTGTTCTAGGCGCAAATGGCGATCTGGAAATCTAGATTTTCCTACATACGCTATTCTGGCAGTATTCTCGTCGTCTTCCTCTTCAGGATCAGAGATACTTTCTTTCTCGCTTACTTGTGCTGCTTTACGCTGTTCGTGTATCTTTATTATCTCTCTACGGATTTTCTTGTACATACTCTCCATGGCACCAATGGTATTGTGCTTTCCTTCGGCTATATTATCACTCCACTTTGTTAGAGTTTTCATTTCTTCCGGGTCTTTAGACGGGTAATCTTGTTCTCTTATTAGACAGTTAATTAAGAACTTTAATATCATACGCTGAATCTCGGCTTTCCTTTGAGACATGGCATCACTAATACTTTGTGGGTCATCCCCTGTTCGGATGAAACGATATATCCGATCTAGATCTTCTTTCATATTCGGCAGGGTGACTAGATACTCGGTCACTCTCCTTACGCGTACGGAATATAAAACCATATTAAACTCGCCTGGGACTGGGTCATAGACACATTCGCCAAGGGTTTGCCTGATCTCTGCAACAGACTTATTACTCTTGGGAGTACGCTGTGATGCTTGAGCATGTAATTCGAGTGCTGATAAACGCTTGTATGGCGGCGGAGTTTGAGGAAGACCTCCTCCTGCGGCCCCTAAACTGGAATCATCAACTGATGCTTTTCGTCCTGGCAGGGTGGGTAATTGTAACGTGGGCTGGACTTGTATGGCGGGCTGACCCAGGGGAGCTGTTAAGGGCACCCCGGTGTCTGGAGGAGCAGGAATTACCTGATTTACAGGGACTGGCGGAGCGCGAACAGGATTTGCATATTCGGGGACTGTATCGTCCAGATAGGACGAAATAAAAATATCAGCTGCGGTCGGTTTGTGACGTAGCTTGGTCGGAACTAATGGTGGCGGGAAATTACTGGATGCCTCTGGGGTTGCTTTTGGCAAGCCCTCAGCAAGAAGAGGATACATACCCTTAATGAGGGCATTCCTCTGTCTGTCTAATTGCTCAGTTCTAACTCGTTCACCTATCTCGATTAATTCTCTTTCTTGGGCTCGTTCTTGGGATTCTCTACTTAGTTCTGACTTTCTGATTTCTTTTTCGGTTCTCTTATGAGCTTCTTTGCGCCATAACTCGATGGCATCTTTCTGCGACTGTCTGGCTTTCTTTTTCCATAATGCCTCCTCTACTCGCATGATGCATTCAGCATCCCATGTACCCGATACGGGCCATCTATACTTTTCTTCTAACTGTTTGGTATACTCTACCCATAAATCTAGATACAATATGGCACTTATGCCATGTTTCTGATACATAAAGTGACCTGGACTGTCCCTGGGCGGGACGGGAACTGCTGCTTCCAGCAGACCCTTTCTAGTTTTTAACTGACGTAACTTGGAAAATATGGGCATGACTGAACTGTAATCTAGACACAATACAATACACAATAAACACGATACTTATTTCCCATTCATACCACGACATTAGAATACATGAAAAACATTTAAAATAACAGTTCGGACAGAATACTACCTGGAAATACTGAGAACAGAACACATGAATTTTCTCGAGAACAGAAACTGACTAGAACAGAAACTAGATGCACTGCTGAAACAGTACGAAACTTACCGGTCTCTTAAAGAGACACGTCAGGACCCGTATCCACCGAAGTGAACACTTCGTTTGTGGGACTGTGTACCACCAACCCACAGACCAGAGTCAATGAAATTGACCCTGTCTAGATACCACCCCAGTAACGGTACTCACCGGGCAGCAAGAACGGAAGGCCTCGGACTGGACTGGACTGCTACGACGACGAACTTCGGACTTCAGTTACGGGTGGACCTCCGGATACCTCGGACCTTGGACTCTTGGCTTGGGCTCTGGTCGGGACTCGCCGCGTTCCTCCACCGTCTCGTCTGGATGCTGGACCGCCTCCTCCGTCTCCTCCGTGGGCCTGAGGGATACTTGAGCAGAAATATCTGCCACTGCGCAGAAGAGTTCCGTCACGACTGCAGAGGGTCAGGGGGTCGGCGTGGCTTCACCGACGCGTGGGGAAAGGGCAAGTCCCTATTCGGGCGCCATTATGTGGTATATAAATAAATAATACCGGATCTATTTTTGAATGAATGAATGAATAACAGATAGCTCAATAAAATAAGAGTCAAGATTCGAGGTAGTGGGAGTTTTGCAGGTTTATTACAGCATAAAGGACAGGGACAGGACAACCTGCATAGGAACAGAATGGCAAGGACTAGCATGGCCCGGCAGCTGCCGGGAACCGGATCTGGAATGGCTAGCTCTAACATTTAATAACATTACATGAGCATATATACATAACGCAAACACATAGCATTACATTGCAATGGGCGTAGCAGTGGGTGGAGCAGTAGGTGTGACGTGTAGCAGTCGCGAAAGATAACGGTACAAAGGAGGTGTAACAGGGCGTATACATAGACATGTGATGCAAACGTAATAGAATATGTCATGAAATGGGCGGAAACATTGGAGGGGGCTACCTAAGGAGCCGGGACCTCTAACCTAATGGTGCGCGCAAACTGACAATGACGTGTTACTAGGAGAAGCTGGGGGCTATGAACTCTGTGCTAGGAGCAGAGACTAAAGTCTGGAGGGTCGGAGCGACATGTACCTAAACCCTATCTAGTATCTGATGTTTAGGGAACATGTTGATATAAACTAGAAGTCATGAGGGGAGAAGCTAACTGACTCTAAGACTGGAGCATGCATTTATTCTACATGTAGTACGTGATGAAGAATATTAAATGACCATTAAATCCAGTATTTCTCTTACATGGAGCCGCATAGGCTAGACAATGACGGAAACTATTGATGCAGTTCAGTAGCTTAGGAATGCAGAGAAGGAGGACTAAACTGATAGCTGGAATCATAACATAGTCTTGGCAGACTCGGAGGCAGAGCCAAGCTGCACCGGGCACTGCGAGGCAGGAAGTAAGTGAAGGGTCGAGGATACAGGTGGGGGCTGGATCGCTCCTCAGCGAGGCTTCAGGAGACAGGGGCTGAATCTGATGTCCGGGCCCTGTTGAGGCCTGGAAACGGGGACTTTATAATAGAATAACGTGCACACTGAGAAACGTGGCAACATTACTTTACATAGGCCTGACACTCATATTACTCATGAGGACTGGAAACTGGCATACTAGAGGTGGACACAACTGTAATTGCGTCATTAATCAGACATGGGGAGTACATATGCATATTTAATCATGCACACATAACATATGATGGATGACACGTAGGGACACAGAACATGGCAAAATTTACTTTTCCACAACTTGAGGATCTATGTCTTGTGCAAACCTCAATTCAACGAGGTGTACGGAATTTGGTTATAACCCCATATTGGTCTTACGTGTAATAAGGTCTGAAACTTTTCTTTATGGGTTCAAATCTCCCCAAATAAAGACTCCATAAGACCGTGGTGATGGATATCTTCACGGCAGCACTATTAGGCTGACGACTCCCCGTATTTCCACCTAGGTTCGGCTCATCCACGTATCAATGCGTCTTTTGTGAATATCCACCCACCGGAGGGTGCCTGAGGGTTCTTCTTTTCATCTGGGTTGCACTTCATTTCTCCTTTGCTTGACACAGCAGATTTATTCACATGTAGCACTGGTAGGCGCCGGTAGCCACTTTTTATTGCTATTTCCTGTAATAGGAGCTTAATTTTTGTTGCTGTATATACTCTCTTGTTGTTTATTTCTGTTCTACCCCGGGGGCGGGAGAGTATTTGTACTAGCCCTCTCTCTCTAGTTGTTGATACATAACTGTCCATCCTGTGCCATAGTGCAGAGATTGAGGAATGGCACGGGCTTTCAGTGGATTCATGAGTCCGAAACTTGACAGCAATTCATGTTAGAATTATTCCCATCACCTTGTTGGTTGTTGCGGCTGACTCCCTAAATGCAGCGGCTATGCCCAGTTGTGGGTACCACACTCAATTGTCATAGGAACCAAGCTATACCTCTCTGATGAGACCTAAGTACGTTCTGCTGACCCCATCTCTAGTTACACAGTAGTTGCTCCAACTAATCCATTGTAGTGTAATAAGAAGGTATTTTACAGTTGTGATATATGGGAAAACGTTACTTTGGGTGATTCTGTGACTGGATGCGACTTCATGATTTTCTTAAGCACACAATGCTAGTTATCTTGATTTAGACCACACCCCTACTCGGATAGGCCACATCCCTTTAAGAAATTTGCCACGCCCCTTTTAGAGCACCCCCAGTTTTTTATCCCACTTAAAGCTCTGATAGGACCTCTGTTCCTAGAGCTACTGAGGGGTAACAAATATAGAATATATCAAGATTCCAAAACAACGAACATACTCAGACTTCTTAAAGGTGATCGAGGTATTTAAAAAGTAAGGACCTAGGTTGATGAGTAACCTGTGGCTGAAAAAAGTAATACCTCAGAGATCTGGTCTCGCTCCCTCCATCGACCCCATTAGTCCCGCTCCGTTATGATCTTGGGAGACACCCAATAAATGAGGTGGCAATGCTGCGCCCCCAACTGTTTTGGACACGCCTCAGAAAGACCCCGGAAGTAAGTCATTATGCCTCTGCACTGACCGAGCTGATCCAACTAGATGCAGGACATAAGATAGCCTGGCTATCCAAGCTGAAACAGTTAGTGGGGGACATTGGATTGGGAGAGGCCTGGGCGAGTCAGAACCCACCGTCCAAGCAGGTTGTAAAGAAGGCCTACTGGGACTGGGTTTCTGCAGCTGCTGAACGAAACCAGAATTATGGCACTTTGACGGAAACTTTCTTGGACGTGAAGCCTGCACCTAAACTAGAACCCTACCTGGATCTCATCGAGTCCCCGAAAGATAGGGCACTTTATGTAAAGTTTAGGTTTGGTACCCTCCCACTGAATGATTTTAGAGCTGGCTGGAGGAGGTCGAGGGAGGGGGACGCAGGGTGCCCGGGCTGTGCCTCCCCTACGGAATCTGTCGCCCACTTTCTCTTCGCCTGCCCAGCGTATGGCCAGGCGAGGAGAAAGTGGCTGAAACCCGTTTGTTCCAACCTGGGTTGCCAAAACCAGAGGGAGGCTCTGCGCATCCTAACATCTGAGACCTCGATCCCCAGCGTGATATGTGGGACAGCTAAGTACTTGGGCTGTGCCTGGTTGACAAGAATGAAGCTTTCTAGGGTGACACAGGGCCAGGCGGTGGTCCTGTGGACTGTTATTTTCCATTGGGATGTACTCTGTTTTATATAATATGACACTTTTTAAATCCATGTTTCATATTTTTTTTATCAGTACATATCAAATATTGAGGATTGTTACTCTATATATCTTTTGTACATATTGTGTGAATGTAACATTAAGGGCAGTTTCTTTCCTCCATCCCTTTTTTTTTTAACTGGTTTATTAATTGCTTTTATACTTTTATGATATTGTATATCGAATGAAGTTATACATACATACTGTAATACCTATGTCACAAAATAGCCCTCTGAAATGGGTCGAGTTTAAGAGTGACATATTATATGCCAGAGCAAGGTGGCACATTTATAAAAACAGTACCAGCGATATGTGTCATAGCGTTTAATACCTTCCTTGCCAACAAATATTATGCAAGGTGATTTTAAGCACTGTTATCAGATTAAGGAAAAATTAAACTGTCAGCTTAAGAAGACAAACCCCGGGGATCTATATGTGACTCCGACTGAGTCAATTGTGTGAAAGGGAAAGCACCAATTGCTTCCGAATACATGAACACATGGATGAGTACGAGTTAATCTTCAGAAGGTATATCGCACCTGACGGGGGCCGTATGACTCCTGCTCGGGTTAAATACCCTTGTGTCGCTTGAGCATAAATAAAGATAACTGCGTGCGAAAGATGAGAACAATGAAAAATCAAAGCACTCGTTAAATGCAGTTAACTCAAAAATATGTGCAATGTATCTCCACTCAGGGGCATATTACCAAGGGGGGCGATAGACAATTATCGCCGATTTAGCGGCCGCTATGCGGCGATAATTCAATCGCCCCAATAGCAAGCTGTCGCTAACTGATGTTAGCGACAGCATTTAGGCGATAGCGAGCGGTTTGGGACCCGCTTTGCATGTCAGCGATGTTTATCGCTAATGACATGCAAAGTGGGCATACCCAACCTGTTAGCGACTGAAAGCAGTCGATAACGTCGCTATCGCCTATTAGCAAGGCGGGCGTAGCGATGGAAATATTCCCGCTATCGCCAAAAACTAACGCCTGCTCAGACCAGTTCTTAGCCATGTTATCCAATGGGAGGTGGATAACATGGCTAAGAGCATTTTGTCACTAATGCGTGAATATCGCTGTATTCTCAGCGATATTCACGCTATCGCTGGAAAAATTATCGCTTTGGAGATAAACGTTGCTAATAGCAAGTTATCTCAGCGATAATTTCCGGCCATGCTTAGCGATAAAAAAATCGTTGCAAAGCCTAGTTAGCGATAAATATCGCTACTCGTTGGTAATATGCCCCTCAGTTATGAGTAGGGACGCACCAAATGTCAGGAAGCGTGTTGTGTTATGTGCCCCAATTAAACTAGAACAGTTTAAAGTGTTCCAAATATACTTCGAGGTGTGAGCAAAATGAAACAAGCATTTACAATGCAACGGTTTCGCCCTTGGAAAAGTTTGAGCTATTGGCATTGTGAATGACAAACTTTTTATTTATGTGTTGGTTTTGAAAACAGATAAATAAATGGCATTGTCATTTACAATGGCAATAGCTTAATCTCTCGCAAATGCGATTTCAACGTTCCAAGCACATCAGCCAGCGTAGTGAGGCCAAGCTGTGATAGAAGACTGTCCCGGGAAATATGGACCCCTCAGGACTAAAGGCCTGCAATATTAACTGGACTCTTCCCAGGAGCGACTCGGAAAATAGTTGTTCTTGTTGAAAGAGATAACAACTACAGCACTAATACTCTGAAAAGTGGTCACCATGGAGAGAAAGCAGACAGAAAAAGTGGTAAACAGAGATTAAGCACCGCACCGAGTCTTGTCCAAAGACACCGCTTGTTTTTTTCCTTTCATTTTAAAAAAAAAAAGTGAATTTATTATCCATGCTTTCTTTTACAAAGTAGAAAAAAGAGCGATGCAAGAAGGGTCTGGAGAAATTTGGAGCAAATATACTGGCATCTGACCAATAATATATTGTATACATAAAACTGTCAGCTAGCCAGAGATATTTCCTCAAGCCTTATGAAGCATACTCGACTTTCTTTGGAAATCAAGGACCTGCCTGCAAATGAACAACTGGTCTGGCAACACTGATCAACCAAACCAGACCACCTTCCAAGTAGATAAACGCTTTTGGGTGAGGCACAGAGAACAGAAAATGGGAAACTGCTTGAGGACATAAGGCTGGTCCAGACCCTATACTCTTAAATGAGCTGTGTGACAGAGATGCTGCGGATTCCTTCTAAGGCGCAAAAAATCCAGATGATTGTTATAGATGTGAATATTAGCTCCTGAAAGGCTACGTAGACGATGATGTAAACTCATAAACCATTAAATGAAAATGCTGTCAGGCTCTCTAACCCCTTCTTCATGCTGATATGAGATATTAACAGAATATACATATTTAGTTCAGTAATATTTCTCTATTGCAAGTAAAAGTGAGCAGTAGAAATAGAAAGCTTGTGGAAAGGTTAATATAGAAAAAAGGGATATGGGGATATGAAAAACAGTAAATAGGACAAAGTGATATAAATGTGACTTTAGAAATAGATGAAAGAGAGAGGGCGAAAGAAAGGGGTAGTGTGCTGGGGAGCATACATTTAGGAGTAGCAAAAGATAATGAGTTTGAGGAAATTAGAGACAAGAAATAGATGTAATAGTGATATAAAGAACAGAGGGAGTGTTGCAAAGGATTAATAGGAAAAGTGATGGAAGATAAACAGACGAGAGGGTGCAGGGAAAAGTGCAAAGGAGTGAGTGGCAGAAAGAGGGATCTAACAAGAAAGACAGGAAGAGGATTTGTGAAGAGGCTGATAGCCGGAGTGGGATGTCTGGAGGACTGCGCTACGCCTTTGCCCTTGATGAATGAAGCTTACTTACTTGAGTTTTACATTTAAAATATACATTTATTTTCTCTTATTGATTTTGAATAAATTCTCCTGACGGAGACAAGGAAGTGGATCTATTATTCTGCAAGTAGATGGTATAAATAAGACATAGATCAAGGGCAAGTTCTAATCTCCAAGCGCTACTCAGGTCCACCAACAGCAGGCAACAGAAACTGCAAATGTCACACAATTAACATCACGTTGACTCGTGGCAACACTGTCAAACACACACATGAAGCTACACACCCATTCGTCGCACATGCAACCATACACACACATTGCTGCATGTTAACTCTCACACATACACATACAGCAAACACCAGCAATCTCATGCCCACCTGTCATTAAACTATCAATCACACACACATGGTCACACGTCCATTCATTAGACACCTGTCCCTCACACACAGTCACATATTCACTCTCAGACATACAGATTTCCATATAGGGTGACCTAAAGTCGTCTATGGAGGCATGGTACTTTCAGATGGATACATTTTAGGGAAATGAGTGTAACTCGATTCGTATGTTAGTTATTCCTGTCACTTTTTCTGAAGGAATCCATACTTTTTTGCACACTGTAAACCATTTATTTTAACATACCGAACTTGTCTTTCCTTAATGTACGAGGCCCATAATTTCCCACCCATACACTTTGTATTAGTCAGCGACTGCCAGGCAGGGTGTCCCCTCGTGCGATGCGCTCGCCGCAGGCCTTGCAGACGGAGATCCAAAAGCCTTTAAAGTCTGGGTAATAAAAAAAGGTCAACACTTAAAGGAAAACCATAAAAGCACGCATGTCAGAGCATAAAAATAGAAATTTGGGAAACGAGAGCAGGTCATGGGATGAACAGGAGCGAAATGCAGCTGGAGGAGAGCAAGGGAAGGAGGGACGAAAGGAGGAGGAGAGGGTGAAAGGAGAAGGAGGAGAGGGTGAAAGGAGGAGGGGAAGAGAGGGTGAAAGGAGGAGTGGAAGAGAGGGTGAAAGGAAGAAGGAAGGTGGGACGAAAGGAAGAGGGGAGGAGAGGACGAAAGGAAGAGGGGAGGGACGAAATGAGGAGAGGGCCAAAGGAAGAGAGAAGGAGCGGGCAAAAGGAGGAGGGAAAGTGGGCGAAAGGAGGGGAGGAGAGGGCGCAAGAAAGAGGGTGAAAGGAGGAGGGGAAGAGGGCGAAAGGAAGAGGGGCGGGGAGGGACGAAAGGAGGAGGAGAGGGCAAAAGGAAGAGGGAAAATGAGGACGAAAGGAAGAGGGAAAGAGGGCGAAAGGAGGAGGGTGAAAAGAGGAGGGGAGGAGAGGGCAAAAGGAGGAGGGTAGGAGAGGAAGAGGGAAGGAGAGGAAAAGAGAAGAGGGCGAAAGGAGGGGGGAGGGTGAGAGGAAGCGAGAGGAGAGGAGAAGAAGGGACACAGCGTCCAGCAGCGGGGTGTGTTTAGTCCGAGCAGAGAAGACCCTGGATTGTCCCGAAGCTTATTCTCCGCTTCCACAACCAGCCTGAGGAGTTTGCTGGGTACAGTTGGCGGTTTGATGTGGCACCGTCAGGGAGAAGCTGGCACTGGCGGGCAGTGTGGAAAGAGTGGGGCTGGCAGGCAGAGGCACTCTGAGGAAGGAGAGCCGCTGAGGGCAGAGGGAGAAGCCCGCAGCGCTTCGTTTGTGAAATAACAAGTGCTGGGGACTAAAGCGCTGCTCAGACACCTGTGTTTGGCGCTATAAAATGTCAGCCTGTCGAATACCAAGGGTGCGGAGCCTTAAATCCACCGCTGCCCTCTTTAATTCGCTGCCAGTCACTCCCTGCTCCCTTATCTCAGTTTTACAGGTTCCTGCTTTCTCCGTTTATGGCGGGGTTTCCGTCTTTCTCTTCCCCCGTCTTTCTGTTTTGTGTTCGTTTCCTTCTCTTGCTCTCGGAAAAAGTCAAATGAGGAGAATTAATTGTTGGTGCCCACACAGGCTCAAATTAAGCACTAGAAGCATGTACCAGTGATCAGTGCTTTAAGTGGCACCAGCGGACAGTGTAAGAAGCATCTACTAGTGAACAAGCGCATAACTGGGGGGGGGAAGGCTTCCTCCGTTGGCAGTGGGGGGGGGGGCAGCGGGAGGGGGGTCAGGAAGGCTTCCTCCGTTGGCGGTGGAGGGGGGGGGGGGGCGGGAGCGGGATGTAAACAAAAGCAGACAGAAAAAATACATGAAGAGCGAAAACGTGCGGGAGCGGGATGTAAATTCCTCCGTTACCTTCTTCATGTTCTGTGCCATGTCATCGTATCTCTCGGCCTGTTCTGCCAGTTTGGCTTTCTGCACCAGCTCGTTTTTAGCCATGACTGCACTAGCTAAGTAAGACAAGCACTCACCTGGGCTCGTGGTCGGCATGAAATGACACAAAAACAACCCCCCTCCACAGAGGAAAACATTAGATTTTGCTGGCGCATGCGTACTTCGTACGCATTGCCGAGGCAAAACCTAACAAGTCAGGTCCCGGGCCGCGCTGTGATTGGCTGACGTCACGGGGGTGTCCCGGCCGGCAGCCAATCACAGCGCGGCCCGGGAATGACGTCACGGGGGTGTCCCGGACCGGCAGCCAATCGCAGAACGGCCCAGGACAAAGGGGCGGGGCTTAAAAAAAGCACCAGAAACGCCCCCGAATCGCGTTTTCAAGAGAAAGCGCGATTGACAGCCTCTGTCTCCCAATGGCTAGTCTCCATTTATGGAGCTAGCCAATTGGAAACAGAGGCGGTCCGAACATCCCTACTGTAGACAATAGTTTTCGATCTGGGAGGGGCTTTGCCCCTCGCCAGGTCGAAACCTAAAAAGCACTTCACTCGTGCTTCATTGAAAGCCATTATTTATGTCAAATTAACAATGAAAAAAGGTCACAAAGCGCTCTGTGTTATACACCCTAATTTGACTAGAAAAGTTATTAATTAACGCAGTATGAAGCGGGTCTCGGTAATGACGCTAAAACATCCTGTGATTCTGGGCAAATCACTTAATCTCCCCGTGCCTAACAAAAATGAACGTGTGTCCTCATGTAACGTAACTGGTGTTATGTAAAGCGCTCTGATACCCGATTCGGGTCAAGTTTGCACTATATAAACTCTGCAAAAAAGAAGAGACTAAGGAGCATATTATCAAGCCCCTTATCGCCGCGTCATCGGCACTTTTCTGCCGATAATGTGGATATATTTGCATCGCCCTATCATCAAGGCAGTGTTAAGTCAATTAACGTAGCTTAAAGCCACTTTAATAGACTCAACGCTGCCTTGGTAATAGGGCCCCTTTCACGATAAATTCATCATGTAAGGGGACGCGCAGTGGGTGGTGCAGTGGGCGTTCCACCACAACACTCATTCACTTTGACGTTGCCACCTATTATCAAGAGAGGCGATAATAGGTGGCAGCACAGAATTTAAGAACAGGTCAGACCTGTTCTTAAGGTGGCGAAACGAGGAAAAATGCTTCATTTCTTCTCGTTTTTGGTTTTTTTCATGTGTGTTGCCTTCTGCAGCACACATGGAAAAAGCAAAATGCCAAGGTTTGTTTATGTACAGGAAGGTGTCCCTTCATGTACATAAAGAAACCTCTTTTTAAAAATGCCAATTTGCAACTTACATGTGTGCTGCAAGAAGCAGCACACATGTAAGTCACAAAATGGCATTTAAGCTTTGTTTATGTGCAGGAAGGAACACCTTCCTGTACATAAACAAACCTTCCCTGCCTGCGCTGGAGTTAAGTTGTAAAACTTATCGCCATCGCAGGGGGAAACGGTAGGCTGCACCTTATCCTTGGTACTATGGTGCAGCCTAGCATTTCCGAAGTGGCGAAGAGAGGCGTTAAGCCAAGGCGGCATTCAAGACTTTGAGTGACTATAAGTGATTACTCACCTCCCAGCTGCTGGCAAGAACGGTGATCAGCTAACACCGTGAACTTGTCAGCTGTGAGATTCAAGAACAAGCCGGAGACGTGCACGATCTGCATGTTAAAACATGAATGTTATTTTACGATCCAGATGCTTGGGGGCACACATTAAGTTAAAAAAGAAAGGGAAAAAATAATTCCTACACATCAAAACCAACACTCATTTATGAAAGGATTCTTGGATGTTATTTAGAAATCTATTAAACATTTCCGATAATAGTTCTCCAAGAGAGAAAACGTACCGACATTAGGGGAAAAAAGAATTATATATACCTCTTAGTGGCAGAGGGTCGAAAGTCTGCGGAGTGCAATGCCATTGAAATAGAAGTTTCAATACTGGAGCCCATCATGGGGGGTGATAACTTGGGAACAATTACTAGCTGTAATATAATGCTAGCAGCACATTAATCAGCTTCTCGCATCTGCCATGTTTGACAAAAAGAGCGCTACCATTAAACCATCGCATTGTCAAGTATGTTTCTGTCTGCATGTCGAAGCGCACATTATAGGTAGAGCATCAATGGATAATCCTAACATATCAATTAATTATGAGCAAAACGGATCATAGTGGAGCAACGTAATACATGATTGGGGTTACAAATCTTAGTGTGCTAAACACCCACATTTTCGTATGATGGCAAGGATGCTTAGCCTTTTTATGTTAAATGTATAGCATGTATGGGATAAAGAGCTTGATGGATGTGGAGTGAGCAAAGTTAAAGTGTACGATTTCCAAAATAAAGATCGCAGGGAGAGTACCCAAGTCTTACAAATGATATATTCATGGTCATGTGTGTTCAAAATGGGGACACAATTGCATACATATTGTATTGGTGATTCCAAATATGCTACTATAGTGTTTAATGTGTTCAAAGACCTAATGTGCCCTCGTATGGTATTACTCAAGGATTACGAATAACATGTACCCACTGGGGGGTTGCAGGCTCTATTCGTTTTTCAGAGTAGACCGTTGGGCATAGGTTGCATACATCTTGTTCAAGCCATCATGAACTGCATTAAAATGGTCCATCCATTTGCATTCACGGATGTTCAGAATGGAACTCAAGTCGCCACCTCTTATTCCTAGTTTGATTTCCTCAATAACCACCCACTTCAGGGATTCAGGACGGTGTTCAAAGGTTAGAAAATGTTCAACAAGTGGAGCCCCTGGTGTTCAGGCCTTGACCTTCTGCGTAGTTTGACCTCAGCGCCAAGATGCTCCTTCCGGAGCGATAGGCTGCGCTTAATAAATACTCACAAATACAAATACCTATATAGATCTTGTTGCAGGGGCAGGGTATCGTGTAAATCACATTAAGCGTGTTGCAATTGCTATGTGTTTTGAGAGTGATAGAGCAGTCCTTATATTTGAATTGTTACGTTTCAGTAGTTAGACAGCAGGCTTTAAAACTCCCACATTTGTAGTGGCCAACTATCGAGGGTAGTTGCCACAAAGATTGAATTGTGGGTGGAGAGGGAGGTTCCAGGAATGACCAAACTACCTGATCTTTGACATTTTTACCATTTTTGAAGGAATGCATTGGGGGCGTAGTCGTTTGCAGATCATCTGCCACCAGAGGCTAATGTTTGTTAACGATGTCCCTGATTTCATTGCTTGGTGTATTAAAAATTGTTCTGCTGATCAATCTATCCACCAGTTCCTTTGATCGATCTTTCGGTGTTAGGAGAGACTCCCTAGGATTGTGCCACACTCTTTTTCTGGCATGTTTCACCATCCGTTTAGGGTACCCTTATCCCACCATACATTCTATGAGGTCGTCTGATTCCATGAAGAAGTTCAAGTTCAAGTTCAAGTTCAAGTTCAGAAATTTGTATAGCGCACTACTCACCCAGAGGGTCTCAAGGCGCTTGAGGGAGGGAGGTGAATTTACGTATCGAATATCCATGTTTTTAGTTGCTTTCTGAAAGAGAGGTGGTTCTAAGTGAGGCGGAGGTGGGTGTGGAGAGAATTCCAGGTTTTAGCCGCTAAGTAGGAGAAGGATCTTCCCCCCATGGTGGATCTGTGGATGCGCGGGATTGCTGCGAGGGCTTGATTGGACGATCATAGTTGGCGGGAGGGGGTGTAGAAGGATAGACGCGTGTTGAGGCATTCGGGTCCTAGGTCGTAGAGGGCTTTGTGTGCGTGGGTGAGGAGACGGAACGTTATTCTCTTGTTGACAGGGAGCCAATGGAGGTCTTTCAGGTGGTCGGAAATGTGAGCTTGCCGAGGGATGTCCAAAATGAGCCTGGCTGAGGCGTTTTGGATGCGTTGGAGTTTTTTCTGTAGTTTGGCTGTGGTTCCTGCGTAAAGGGTAATTCCGTAATCCAATCGGCTTGTGACCAGTGCGTGGGTGACTGTCTTTCTTGTTTCGGTGGGGATCCAACTGAAGATTTTTTTGAGCATTCGTAGGATGTTGAAGCAAGATGATGAGACGGCGTTGACTTGTCTGGTCATCGAGAGGGAGGAGTCTAAGATGAAGCCCAGGTTACGTGCGTGGTCCGTAGGTATGGGTGCGGTTCCGAGGGCCGGTGGCCACCATGAGTTGTCCCAGGCAGAGGGGGATGGTCCTAAGATGAGGACTTCTGTTTTGTCCGAGTTTAGTTTTAAACGGCTGTTCTTCATCCATTCGGCTACTTCTTTCATTCCTTCGTGTAGGTTGGTTTTGGCGGTGTTTGGGTCTTTTGTGAGGGAGAGGATCAACTGGGTGTCGTCTGCGTAGGAGATGATGTTGAGGTTGTGTTGGCGCGCGATGGATGCGAGGGGACTCATGTATACGTTGAAGAGGGTGGGGCTGAGTGACGATCCTTGTGGTACGCCGCAGATGACTTCGGTGGCCTCTGATTTGAAAGGGGGGAGGCGGACTCTCTGGGTTCTTCCAGTGAGGAACGATATTATTTAGTCCAATGCCTTTCCTTGTACTCCGATGTTGCTGAGGCGTTGTATGAGGGTGCTATGACAGACTGTGTCGAAGGCTGCGGAGAGGTCAAGTAAGATGAGAGCAACTGTTTCTCCGTTGTCCAGTAGTGTTCGGATGTCATCTGTTGCTGCAATGAGGGCGGTTTCGGTGCTGTGTTTGGCTCGGAAGCCTGATTGAGAGGAGTCGAGGGATTTGTTGGATTCTAGGAAGGCGGCGAGCTGACGGTTGACGGTTTTTATCGATGACTTTGGCGGGGAATGGGAGGAGCGATATGGGGCTGTAGTTCTTAAGTTCGGTTGGGTCAGCCGTGGGTTTCTTCAGAAGGGCGCTGAGTTCGGCATGTTTCCAGTTTTCTGGGAAGGTGGCGGAGTTGAGGGAGCAGTGGATTACGTCTCGGAGATGGGGTGCGATGATGGAGTCTGCTTTGTTGAAGATATGGTGGGGACAAGGGGTCGGTTGGCGATCCTGAGTGGATGGAATTCATCAGGAGGATGGTGTCTTCAGTGGTGATTGGGTTCCAGGCGCAAAGGTTGTTAGAGGGGGGTTTTGGATCGGAGGTGGGTGGAGTGGGCCGGTCTTCGGACTGGTTTTGAAAGCTGTTGTGTATTTCGGCGATTTTGTTGTGGAAGAATGATGATAGAGAGTCGCAGAGGTTTTGGGAGGGGGTCATGTCGTTAGTGCCTGCGATGGGGTTAGTGAATTCTTTGACGATGTTGAATATTTCCTTGCTGTTTAGGGCATTGTTGTCAAGTCGATCCTTAAATGCTGATTTCTTGGTGGATCGGATGAGTTGGTGGTGTTTGCGGGTGGCGTTTTTGAAGGAGGCCAGGTTGTCAGTGGTAGGGTTTTTTCTCCAGGTTTTCTCGAGAGTCCGACAGAGCTTCTTGGATTTCTTAAAGTCATCATTGAACCAGGGGGCTTTTTTGTTCCCTTGCTTGATTAGATGGTTTTTCAAGGGTGCTAGTTCGTCTGCGCTGTGGGTGATCCATTGTGTGAGGTTGGTGGCTGCTTGGTTTGGGTCCGATGAATTGGCAGGAGTGTTTTGTTGAAGCGACGAGAAGAGCTGGACGGTGGTGATTTTGTTCCAGTTTCTTCGGGGAATAGGTTGTGGGGGTTATGGGACGTGGATTTTTTGTAGTGGAAGTGAACGCAGCTGTGGTCCGTCCAGTGGAGAGCTGTGGTGTGATCGAAGGAGATGTGCTTGCTGGAGGTGAAGATAGCGTCTTGCGTGTGTCCGGCGGAGTGGGTGGGGGTGTCAACGAGTTGTTTGAGTCCGAGATTGGCCATGTTGTCCAGAAGGGTGGTGGTGTTGTTGTCGTTTTTCTTGTCCAGGTGGAAGTTGAGGTCTCACTTAACTAGGAGCACAGGGGGGAAAAAACGGAAGGAGACTGCCCCCCACTCAAAGCCTATTTCAACCACAAGAGGCTCCTTCCACTGGGCTTACCACCTATGTAAGTAACTTTCAGGGAACAGCAATTCTCCTTGTTTCCCTTTTCTAAGGACTTAATTTATCCCAAGAGTGTCACTGTGGCTATTTTATAAAAACTCACACATTGTCTGTCAATCACAACTACCAAACCCCACATTTCGTACAGTGAAAAAATGTGAGGAGCGAGAGAGAGAACCTCACGGAAGAACCGCCACAAGGGGTTTCTGGCTGATGATTTACCAGTCTACCCACTTATCATCATCGGTAACTCTCTCTCACTCGTGAAATGAAGAAGAAAGGAAAGAAACAAAATATGTACTCTACATGCCAATTTACTCCACAGGAACAAAAATTATAATTCCCATATGTGCACACATCCACACACACACCCCTCGTGAGAAAACAAAACAAAAAGTGATTCTCACAAATAAAATTGGGAAGTTCACTGAGCCACTATGACTTTATTCTGGGCTGTGAGCTTCTCAAATTAAAATTGGTTTATATTTTAACCAACCTACTAACTGATTGCCAACATGTTTCGTTGCTGTTAGATAGCGCAACTTCATCAGGGCAGTTGAGGTCTCCCAGTAGAATGTAGTTCTCGGATGGGATGGCGTGTGGACTGATGAAGTCAGCGATGTCTTCACTGAATTGTGAGCGGGGTCCTGGGGGTCTGTAGATAAGGGTGCCTCTGAGTGTGGTTTTTGGGTCGGTGTGAATCTGGAAGTGAAGGTGTTCGGCGGTAGCGAGGTTATCGTCGTAGCTGGTCGTGATGCAGATGGTGTTCTTATGGACGATGGCGATGCCTCCTCCTGTTTGGTTGATGCGATCCTTTCGGATGATCTTTTGGTGTCTGGGATGGCTATGGCGATGTCGGGGGCTGATGAGGTGTTCATCCAAGTTTCTGTAAGGAAGGCGACGTCCGGTGATGTAGTGTCGAGTAGGTTCGACGGAGTGTCTGTGGACTGAGCGGGTGTTGAGCAGTAAGCACTTTAGGTGGGTAGTGTCGGAGCTCTGTTTGGAGTTTCTGGATTTTGTGTGGGTCCTGATGCAGTCGAACTTGCAGCAGTGGCAGGTGAAGGGTCCATGGGTGTGTCCTGGAGCGGCGTGGTAGCAGTTAGGGAGTGGGCCGGGGTTAAGTGCTGAGAGGGTTGTGGCGTCGTATGTTATGCGGGTGGAATGGGATTTGCGTGGACTAGGGGGGCTGGCGCTGGGCGCGGTCCAGGCGCGGATGGGCATAGACGGGCTTACCTTTGGCGCACCTTCGGCGCGCATAGGGCGCCACCGCTGCGCGTTAACGCTGCGCGCGTAGGCATCTGTCATATGTGGATAGTGGAAGGGGAGGGGCGAGGGAGGATCAGCTGGGAGGCGGGAGCGGGGTGGAGATCAGGGCAGGGAGGCACAACACAACAACAAAAAACAAAATGGCAGCAAGCCAATATCGCAACAGGATTGGGGCACAATTGTAAATAGCGCGATGCAAAGAAGTCATCTTTTAGTGTGCAATTCCTCCTGAACCTGAGGAATTGCCCAAAGGGCAAATTGTCACGTAGACCCCCTTGGGTGGTGGCTGCCGTAGCGTAGCAATGTGTTCCTTTCTGCTGGTTTTCTGTATAGTGTAGTATATAGACAGTTATTTGATGTTTTTATCAATATGTCCAGGAAGTCAATACTTTCTCTGTCCATGTGGATGGTAAACTTGATGTCAGCAGACCGTTCGTTAAACCAACCAAAGAACAACTGGAGGTCCGACTCTTCTCTGGTCCCTATCAGGAAAAAGTTGTCTATATATCGCTTCCAGTAGGTAACCTAATGTTTGTAAGGGTTACAATAATTATAAATCAACTGGTCCTTCTACTCATCCATGTATAAAATTGACAAGTCTGGGGCAAAACTTGCCCCCATTGCGACTCCCCGGGTTTGTACATAATGATCCCCTTGGAAATAGAAGAAATTCTGTGTCATTGCTATCTCCAATAGTTGCAGGATGAAGTTAGTGGGCACAAAGGCTGGTTGAGGTCTTCTATCCAAGGCTCTTTCCATAACCTCAAGTGCATGCTGTTGGGGAATGCTCAAATACAGAGATACAATGTTCATTGTGACCAGAATTTGGTATTAAGGCTCGAAAGGCATTCCATCCACCAAATTGATTACCTGCATGGTGACACGAAGGTAGGATACAGTAATTTCTGCCAGAGTTTTAAGAAAAAAGTCCACATATTTGCAGAGTGGTTCGAGGACCGAACCGCAACCAGAAACAATAGGTCAGCCAGGGGTTTGCTCCATGTTCTTGTGCACTTTGGGTAGGGTGTACACAGTAGATAGATGTGGTTGCTTTTTATTGAGGTATAGAAACTCCAAATCAGACAGGAATCCTATCTCCTTTCCCTTCTCAGTAGTTTTCAGGCTAATAGTGTTGATCTTCTTCGTGGGGTTGCTCCTCAGTTTTGCATAGCTCACCCCGTCATCCAATTGGGAGTAGATTACTCTTTTATAATCATCCACGTTTTGGACCACAATTGCCCCACCCTTATCAGCAGGTTTGATCACTATGGAATGGTTATTCTTCAATCCGTCTAATGCCAGTTGTTCTGCAGATGTCATATTATGTTTCACATACTTCCTGGATGAACTGATCTTCATAGCCTCACGTAGGACCATACTCTCAAAGGTTAGTATTCAATGAGTTGCTATCTGGAAGGTAGGGGTAAAGGTCGATGCAGCTCGTAGTCCTGTGTGTGATGGTTAAGCATGGGCGGCACGTTCCTGAAGTGGTATCTCAAGCGAATCTTCCTGAAGAAGCGATGTAGTTCTAATTGGACAGTGAATTTGTTGGAAAACATTGTCGGTACGAATGACACACCTTTATGGAGGATCCGTGTCTCATCCTGGGTGAGTTCACGCGAGGATAGATTGATAATTTGGTGGATTATCATCTGTACACTCATCGTCTCATTTGGATTTTGCCGTGTTGTTCCTCTGGGAACCTGACCTGTTTCTGTGCCTGGTTCTGTCCGCATTGTCTCCCTCCATCTCAGCTTTTAGAGAGCAGCTTAATAGTTGGTTATTCACTCAGGAGTCTGTATAACTAGTTGCTGGTATTCTGCTACCGCCAAGGCATCTCTTGAATATTTGCACAATTTAGAAATTCTAGAAATAAAGAAACACCAGCTGATATAAAAATAAACCCTTACAGCAATCCTTCCCTGGAAGTGCTCCCAGAGTGAGGTAATCCAAAGTACCTAAAATTCAAAAACTCTATCCTATGAATCATTAAAAATGAATGTAAAACCTGCTATTACAGCAGCATTTCCAGTCCAGATAATGTTCGCGCTGGTGCCTGGAAGCAGAGGACTTCAGTAATACTATAGACATCTATAAGAATTGATCTTGCTATGTTAGGAGCAGCTCCCCTGGTCTAAACGAAATGTTGAACATTAGTTCATTGTGCTTTCTAGTCTTTAGAACAGTTCAAGGGTGTGTGATCATACAGAAACCCTACTGTGTTTTATATGAACTCATCTGTACATACTGCTTACAGATTACCTTACTTCTCATCTATTGTCTACAGATCTTTAGCTTCACAGATATGCCACACATATACGTATAATGATTGGCAAAATCAATCTATGCTATGTCTTTACGCCATGCCATATAATTGTATAAAAAGCCACATCTCATAATTGTATAGAAAGAACCCCTCTTGTTAATGACACTTTTTTGCACAATTTGTTTTGAAAAATAGCTGTGAAGATGCAATCAGCAGTAACATTTGGAGCAAAATGACATATTGTCATTTTTTTTCTTTTTTGGTAATTTTGTAGTATTGCTAAAAATGAAATCACATGCATTTTGCACACCCTTACAATCTGGACCCTACTGGGACCTCAGACACTTCCTTACAGTGTTCCATCATTTCAACAGTTATTTCAGTAAATATATTAGTAACTGGACTCTTTAACTTGGATGCTAATGACAAGGGTAACTCGTCATGGAGTGCCCATTCATTTCAATGGAAATTACATTGAAGAGCAGCAACAAGCTTAGCATCCAAGTGGTTAATTCTGCTGATATCAAACTCCCAAAGCATTGAAATTTCAGTGTCAGCTGTACCCAGCTCAATTGCACCTGATGTATCCACCTTGAAAGGATGATAGGCTAAGTTTAATTGTCATGATTTAAAATCTTTTCTGCCTAGTAATGTATTACTCTAGTTGTAAAGGGATATTAACCGGTTAAGCATTTTTACCTGTGGTGTGAAAACGCAGAACGAGCAGCAGGATGATGCCTGCCAAAGGGACTTCCGTTGCTCGCCCTCCCCGGGCCATGACACCCTTTGAAATTCCTTCCTTGGCTGCCTAAAAATCCACACTCCACAAATATCTTGATCAGCATCTACAGAAATGTATCCACAAGTGAGTGTGGTGTTTGGTGCCACCTATATTTATGCTGATATGTTTGTAAACACTCCAGGCGAACATCCCTGACACACCCGCATTGTCTCCAGGTCCATGGGAGTGGCTCTCAGGGCTGCACAGACTCAAGTCACTCATTTTCTGAAAAGTCAATTATCGAAATTGACGGCACCAAAATAGAAGATTTGGGATGTGCTGAATGAGACTAAAAATGTTGTTTGAAACTGGAATGCTGAGTAAGAAGGACCCGATGTCTGATCTAAGGCGAGAATTGCTTGAGGCACAAGTATCCAAAAACAGACTTTAGAGTACGTGAGCTAAAGCATGGTTTAATAACTTGCATAAGTCACCATAAAAGGGTATTACAGATACAGATCCATTAACACAATTTCACAAAAACTTGTTTAATAATAAATCACAGTTTCCAAGCAAAACATCAACAGTCAGACTCCTTATTCAACCTCTGAACTAAACAACACAATTGGAGACAAAAACAGTATTAACGGGGAGGAGCCAAGATGGCGACCAGGACGGACGCGTAGGCTCCCGGCTCCGTGACCCTCCGAGCCCCGCACAACTATCCTGCATATCATCCTGTTATCGCGCTATATTCTGTATTGGGGAAGGAGCGCTGAAGTTGATGGCGCGATTCCCGGCTCCCTGCCGGCCCCGAAATCGGAGAAATCCGCAGCGGTAGTTAGCGGCCCTAAAGTCTCTTGAGCCGGGACGTAGGTTGCAGAGCATGGCTGGGCGAAGAAGCAACAACAGCGGCCATCTGTACAGGGGCGGAGTCGGTCTACTGGTGCGTAGTGGCCATCGGTCAGGTTGTTGCCGCGGACGCCTTAATTGACCGGCAACGTGGCGATGTAGCACCCCCCGAAGCGCTGGCCTGTTGGATACATTCCATGTCTGCGGAGCACATACTGTGACGACCCCGACGCTGTTTAGGATTCGGCCCGGTTTTCGCGGGCCGCTCCCGAATTCTCGGCTGGCGCCGCTCGGGGCGAGGACGATCGCTGCTCCCACGGGCGCACGACCGGCTCTGCAGATCCTGCCGGAGATGAGACTGTTTCTGGGATACTGAGGTGCCCCCATTGCTGGCGCTACGTGGTTGGATCCGAAACTGAGCTGTGTGTTCCTTACACGGGCAGGATTGACTTGGCAGTGTGGAGAGAGACATTCCTCCGATATGTGACTTGCCCTGTCTTTTGTGTGGTCCATTGGTCTCCGGGAGTATTTACCTGCAGGCTGGGAACTAATGCTTGGAACGCCCAACGACCCCCCCAACCCCAAGATGGCGGTTACGATGCAAGACATCATGGTGGCCATAGCTGATGTCCGAGTCTCTCTGGATAAGCAGTTCGCAAAGCTGAACACTGCTCTGGATACAGGATTCATTGCGCTCCACCCGACAAGAGCTGTTCCCGCCGGGGCCGACGAGGGGGAAGAGCCCCAGCTAGTAATGCCCTGTGGGCTTGTTGATGACGAGGTTCAGACGCAACTGGACATGTTCCCCCCTACATCTTCCCACGGTCTTGCTCACCATGAGCACAGTAATTGTGTAAGCAGGGCTTGGCGATCTGAGGAGTGTCTCTTGGGGGTCCCCCAGGGATCACAGGGGCCGATGTCAGACTTATTGTCTTTGAACTTTGTGCAGATGCTTTGGACATCTTGTCGAACAATCTCCGTTGGATGTTGTGAACTGCTGTTGCTTATGGCTGGCTTGGGGGGACAGCCCACCGATCTGTCCTGGTTGCCCTTGTTGCCCACGTCGACTAACGCGGCGGCTGGCCGGTTGATCTCTGCTGACGTTTTGGATCGAACGGGACAGGGTTGAGGTCATGTCCTGGATTGTTAGCCATTGTGTCTTCTCCAGCGTCTGTAGGATTAACCCTTTGCCTCTTTTTGTGAGTGATCAAAACCGCTTTGCAGATTTGTCGATGGTGGGCGGTGGACCTGCTTTGACTTTTAGACTCTGTGTACGTCTATCCTGTTTTCCCTTCTTTCGAATTGACTTTGACACTCTACTGTTTTCGGTTATTTTTGTGATGCTGGCGGTTCGGATGGATAGAACCCGTGTGAAAAATCGCAACAATTCATTTGTACTGGACGGGGTCTTTGTGATGGAACTTGAGGGTTTGGGCTGAACTGGACTGGACTTTGATGCAATGTTTCTTTTGTCTTTGCTGGGTTATATCTGTGGGAGCGAGGGCCAGACGTGGTTCTGAGTGTTTGATATTTATGTGTCTGATGTGTTCGGGACGGGATTTGCTGCCTCTATGGTGCCGGGGATCGGCGGGATGGTCCTTTTTCTGCTTGCGACTCCCCTACGAAATGTCTCTTGCTTTGCTATAACTTGCTTAACATTACGGTACGGGGTGTCTGCTCTTGGCGGGGGGATGGGAGTCCGGGAGCTCGTATTGATTTGTTATATTCTCCTCCTCCAACTTTTTCCCTTCCTTGGGGTGTAGTTTAGGGGGCGACAGGCACGCTGCTAGTGGGGTTAGGTCCTAGCCATCTGCAGGGGTGTAGGGTGGGGGGTTGTGGGGGGGGGGGTTATTTTTCCTTTGTTATTTTCTATGACCATTCTATTTCCCCTTTCCTTTCTTCACAAGAGCTGTGGCGTATTCTCCTGATTCTTGCCTAACGTATCCGGGTGTCACATGTTTGCTCCGTACATCCTGTACTCCTGGTGGGCGGGTGCTGTTGATGGGTGCCTGCGGTCATTGCTATCCAATTGTTTTGCTTCTGGTTCACGCTGCATTTGATTTTTCTGCTGCTTATGACTGTACATTATTTCGTCACTTCATTTGCCCGTCCACAGCTGTGCTGTATTTCGTTTAATGACACCCGATATGTATATTTTTCCTCTTGTGTTATAATAATAAAAAGATTTAAAAAAAAAAAAAACAGTATTAACACAACTTCTAGCTACAGCCAAACCATCATAAACATCAGGTCTACATTAGGTGGAAAAAAGTATTTCAGAAAACTATAAACAATAACAAGAAATATTCCAGATACAGATTTTCATTAACACAATTTCACAAACACTTGTTTAATAATGAATGACTGTTACAAAGAAAATCATCAACAGAAACCATGGATCCCAATTTCAACGTATGAACTATAAAACACCATTACAGAGACAAATGTATAGATATAGTCAATATAGAATAAAAATGAGGTCTATACAGGATTCCAGTTGAAATTGATCAATCATAAAACAACATTCCAAGGGCAGGCAATTAGTAATTAGGCAGTGTTCCAGCAGTGTTCCAGGTAAAAGCAATTACCAGCAATGCAACATTTCATGTTCACTGTTAGATAATACAGTCCTATTCCAGATGCAAACAGTCAACTTTAAATAGATCCTATATACCACTCTCCAACTATGAACTCATTCCAGAAACACGCGGTGACAATAAAATACATTCACACACAAGGAGATGATAAGCGGTGCGCTGGAAATTTTCAGACACACCCCCAGTTACAGATCTGGGTTGAATCCATCCTCGTTCTTTAGCTCAATTCGCCAACCCAGTTCAGACCGAGCTATTTGCAAGTCAGTCTTGGCCCTGTGCCTCATTGGAACAGTCCAGCCCAAACTGTCAAGCCAGGTCTTCACTCGACCAGAAACAAGCATCCTGGGAATGGTTGTGAGGTAAAATATCTGCCAGGCTAGCTTAAATCCAGTGGAAAAGTGAGCAAGGGACCCACGTCTGGGCATACCATGCCAACTTAGGGCGAACAAAGCAAACACAAAGAGATGATATTCGGAGCACTGAAACTTTTCAGACACTCATCCCCAGTCACAGATCTGGGTTAAATCCATCATCATTCTTTAGCTCACTTCGCCACCCCAGTTCGGACCTAGCCGTATGCAAATCTGTCTGACCCTGTGCCTCATGGGAACAGTCCAGCACGTACTGCCAGACTAGATCCACCCTGGACCGGAAACAAGCATCCTGGGACCGGTTTTGTTCATCATTAAGACACAGTTCCACATGCAACCGTTGAAAATGAAATAGTGGTTTAAAAATTGCTGTATAACAATATTGTAACATTCTCAATATAACCTTACAATAGTAAAATATAATTCTGAATTTAACAGTTCATCATTTTAGACACATTTGTACAACAATCAAAGACAGATACAACTATTCATAACAAAACACCATTCCTCATACACCTATTCATCAACAAAGCTTAATGTTACATGCAAATCTAAAAAAAAATACAGTTCCAAGTACAACCATTTATCTGTAAAACATTAACTCACATACTGCTTTGTATCTCATGCTAAATGTATGGAGCAGCTTCTCCTATACATTATGTGACGTTAATTCTTTCCACTCAAACGAGTTCCAAACTTTCTGTCTCTGACAACAATCTCACTGAAATAGCAGATGTTCTGAGATATTACTTGGACCTTTTCCCTCTTGCCATGTGCACTATTCCAAAAACATAACTTTCAGCCTTGTCCCACCAGAATTAGTTTGTGTCTCTCCAGTAAAGTAATACATGATCCCCTTGATTGCAATGACTTCTGTAAACCCTCCTCCAACTTTGATTGCCCCAATCACGACCTTGCATTACACTTTCCTATTGTCCTTCAACATAGATCTGAAAAAACAACGGAGAGAGCTAGGACTGGATGTGACCGTCCATGTTCCTGGTAAGGTATTATCAAAAACAAAATTGGATGGACCTGTCTAGCACAATGTCCGACATTGCAGTGTCTGGCACCGCAGGGGTTTGTTAGAAGAACCCTCACACACCAACCTAGTTGGTGTCATGCTACATCATCGGGTTCCCAGCTGTGTAGCCGAATGCTACTCAGCTGTGATGTGACACCTGATTATAGTGGAGCTGGTTTTTGTGTTAGTGTGTTGTAGTGGTGTATTAAAAATATCTCTGGTACTCTGATTGACCCAGTGGCCCAGGATATGTTAAAAAAAAGGTGGATAACTCAGAAAAACTGTTTAGTTGAGTGTTAGTTATCTGTTAGGTCGACATGTTTCAGACCGTATATAAATGAGTAGGTCTTTCTTCAGGACCGTGTTCAAAGTGATATTAAAATATGGTGAAAAAGTGAAAGTGAGTGGCAAACAATTTTGGACATGGGACATGGGACGTGTTGGCATAACCAGTTGAGAGGTCAAAACCAGAATATGTGATCATAGAAGCAATATTCAGTATAAAAGGAATACTACCAGAACGACAAATCACTTCCTTGAACTGGGCCACACCTCAAATGACATGGAATGGAACATCATTGAACACCCAGTTAACTCCACCTCTCAACAACAACTGTTAGAAAAAGAACAAAGATGGATATATCGGCTATCCACTCATCTACATAGATTAAACCACAGCTTTCCAAACTCTGTGTCGCGACACAGTACTGTGTCCCTTGCCATGTGTGGGTGTGTCGCATGAGATGAATAGACCCGCTCTAATAATTGATTTTGCAGGACGGTACTTCTCATATCAGTGACGCAATACAACTAAGCAGCAGCTCCTCTGACGAGTCTGGAAGCCGAGGCTATGCTCTCTGAGGTGGGGGAATAAAATGGCCTGCCTTCCTCCTGTTGTTTCCTGCTGGGAGGAGTGCGCAGGTGGGGGTGGGGAAGGGTCATGGTGACTGACAATGGGTTTTGCATTATTTGCTGCATTGCAAGAGGAGGTCAGAGATAGTCGCATTCAGATTCCAGTCTTGAGAGCGTGCACGGTTCAGCTACTGCCAGGCACCGGACACGACCACTGTCAGACTCCGGGCAGGCGAGAGCCACTGTTAGATATGATGGAAAAGGGGGGGTTGCAACCTCATGGAACTCTAACCCTGAGAGTGCGAGAGCCACGGCAAGTATGAATGAGATGAGCGTGGGGCACAGGCACTGGGCACGAGAGCGCGCAGAGCTCAAGAGCTGGCAGACACCGGTAAGAGACAGCGTGGGCACATCACCTAACAGACAGCAGGTGTGAGACCCCAGGGGCACGATCACTATCAGATACCACGCACCAGAGCATGGGACTCAGTTATGCAAGAACACAAGAAAACGCAAGACTTGGAGACTGTCAGACACCAGCAGAAGACTACAAGATACACCCTCTGTCAGACATTGAGCAGGACATAGCACGGTGCAAAGCCACGGTCAGACACTGGGCACGTCTCACAAGTTAGGACTGTGCACGCCCACCATCAGACACTCTGCACGGTTAGAAATGACACTCAATCAGGGTCAAACACCAGGCACACAAACCCTGTCACTCGCCAAGCGTCTGAGAGAACTAGGGACAGCTCTATGAGACACCGTTCACAAGGAAACAGGGACACAGGCTCTATCGGACATGAATGTGCAATTCCAAAATGACACCACACCGCACCGCGTATGATCAGAGTCCACTTTTATGTAATTAATTGTCCCTCCACAGACCCAGGGGTCAGCAAAGGTTGGTGCACTTTTAATGGGACTGTGACAGAACGTCTCACCAGGACTACATAATTTTAATGGTGCATGCAGCACATTCGAAGCGGGCAGGATATTTTAATTTTAAAGCGCCTGTACAGTCACTTTAAAGCAGGCGGTTCACTTTAATGTGAGAGTGACAGAACATCTGCATTGAGCACTATATGTTGGTGACACATTCTCAAGAGATCGCAGCAGGGATTCTGTACTTTCAATAGCAGAGTACTGCACTTTTCAATCGAGTGGGTGTGCATTTAATGTGCCACCACAGTCATTTCCCATCAAGGCTAGTTCACTTTTAAGGGAGGGTGGTAGAACTTCTAAGATGGGTGTGTATACTCTTTAATGGAACATTCCCAGAAGCTAGCAGCAGTTTGGCAATGTATATGTGTTATATTAAAAATCATATTTTTCAATGAAAGGCTTTCGTGAGATATGTTGTGTCCCCATACAGTTTGTTATTTACAATTTCTATGCCATATGTATTTGTCCTTATATCTTATATGAAGGAAATTTAACCTCCAGTTTGCTAGTAAAACTGAATTACCTTGTAGTGAAAAGATGCACGTCTAAAAATGCAGTTAATTTAACCTCTGCTTTGCTAGTAAAACTGCATTGCCGTGTCGCGAAATGATGCATGTCTTAAAAAGTGTGTCACCAACAGGAAAAGTTTGGAAAGCACTGGATTAAACAATAACATTCCTTGGAACAGTTTGAATATGTAATCCAAAAATCACAATTAGTCCAAAACACCTGAATTAGTGGCTTGACTCTAGCATTTCCAATCACTATTGCATAATAAACAAAGCAATAGAATACAACTTAAATTTCCCCTGACACCTTTAGTTAATAACATCACCCACACAATTTTACATATTGTCATACAAGCGGCAATATGTGCGGCAAAACATAAGGTTGACTTATAAACTCAATAAAGCTTATCATGCATACACATAACTTGAAATAATTGCTGGACTATTGATAGACTATTTACTACCTTTTTATACAGTACAGAAAAACTCTCCAATAACGCACTTTAGCGTCATATAACCAGCAATACGTGTGCATATAATGTAAATATAATTATGAACTTTTAACATGAGCACCAATGAAAGCATTTCACCACGCATTAGCCCATGCACCTCAGTCCTCAGAATCACAATTTCATGGGACATACAGGGTGATCTAGCACAAGCGCAGGCGCGCTAATATCCCGTTTCCGAATGTTCTGTCAGCTAGAATAATATGTGTGCAAATATAATGTTAATGTAATCATGAACTTTTAAAATGAGCACCAATGAAAACATCCCACCGCGCATTAACACATGTGCCTCAGTCCTCAGAATCACCACTCCAGCGGGCATACACGGTGATCTAGCGCAAGCGCCTGCATGCTAATACCCCCTTTCCGAATGTTCTGTCAGCTAGAGCGGGAACTACCAGCGCATGTGTGCCAATATCTCCAAGAGCGGAATACGTCATTCCGTATTCCTACAGACAGGTAGCCACCACGCCAGAGACTCTAGCAGTCTAGTAGTTGGGTGCTACTCCCGCAAACATTGGAAACACCCAGCGGCCCGGCTCGTTCCCCACGCTTCCCTGTTACTTAAATGCTGAGCGGGGCCTGGTTCAAACACCAGCCAGGTCCCGTGAGATCCACAAGCAGGTATGCAGCCGGGTGAGCCCTTATTCACAAGTAAGTGCCATAGCGATCGAAATGCACAGGACACACACTGTCAGCATCACTTGTCCTCCTTCCGTTTTTGTAACAGGCAGCAAGACGGCTCAACCTTTTTCTCCATTCTCAAATAGGTAGTGAGACTAAGGGTCCCCCGCCCACGGGTTCTGATTTGCGTTGTATCATGGTAACCAACGTAAATATAATTTAACTTTAACTTTGCTAAAGTGATATGGACCAAACTTTTGGCCCACCCTATACACAAAAATTACAGCTATGTTCACGTATAGCGCTCCATCCAATACTACACCATGGAGTATGAATGCAGTTATCTTGACCTGACTTACTGCAGCCATCATGCATTTATTACTCCACTAGAAGCACGATGGAGGCGCTGTGTCTAGCCCTGTCACAAGCATGTGTTTTACCACCAGAAAGCTCCTTTGTAACCTGCATGCTGTGTGCGCAAGTGTTGTACATGTATGAAAGACACAAAGTGTGTTTACAATTTAGTAACACACCGCATATGAATGACTATACAGATTAGCACACAATGCGTATGAATGACTCTGTTGGAATGTTATATGTTAAATGTTGTACTGTTTTGACTTGTTATTTTCATTTACAGGTAAATTACCGCAGGTGGACAAGAAATACGGTTAGTCCCCGCAGCATAAGCTAGCACACCTTAACACGTGTGCTACTTAAAATGCGAATAAACGTGGCGTAACAATTTTTTGCCACTCACTTTCCCTTTTTCACCATATTTTAATATCACTTTGAACACGGTCCTGAAGAAAGCCCTACTCATTTTTATACGGGCTGAAACATGTCGACCTAACAGATAACTAAGACTCAACTAAACAGTCTTTCTAAGTTATCCACCTGTTTTTAACGTATCCTGGGCCACTGGGAATAAAATATTTCTAGTCAGTCAGAGTACCAGAGATATTTTAATACACCACTTCATCACACTATCACAAAAAACAGCTCCACTGTAATAGTGTGTCGCAGCACAGCTGAGTAGCATTCGGCTACTTAGCTGGGAACCCGATGATGAAGCATGACACCAACTAGGTTGGTGTGTGAGGTTTCTTCTAACAAACCCATGCGGTGCCAAACACTACAATTGTCACACATTGTGCTAGACAGGTCCGTCCAATTTTGTTTTTGATGATAACTTCAACATAGATCACCATGCACCATACTCTCTTTAAGAAAAATAAATCATTAAACCTTCTTTCACATGCCACTGTAGCCTATAATTCATTACACCATTTCCCAGAGCAGCCTTTTACTCTCCCTAGTCTCCTTTCCACATCTTTGGAGCAGCAGCAAAACTCTGATCTAAAGTGGCCAAATCTGTTGCCAATCTCAACCATGAAATCTCTGGGGCAGATTTCCAAGCCCCATATGCCACATTTGCACCACCGTTGCATCCCTTTAGTGACGCAGTGGCGGCGCAAAGCCAGCGCCATGCTGTGGGGTATTTACAACGTCAAGTTGTAAAGCCCTGCGCCACATGTGGGCGATCCGACACAGGGTGGGGGGGCGTTTCGGCACACGAGCGCCTCGGAAAAGTGGCTGAGTGAAATCTACAAGATTTCACTCACTCACTTTTACGGCCATGGTGCGTCGAAACCCTGCGCCTGCTTGAAGCAGGTGTAAGTATTGACGCAGCATGTTAGGCATAGGGGCACCCGAGCCTTGCTGGAGCTGCGTCACACTTGCGACGCGACTCCAGCAATGCGCCACCTTTCTGCCGGGGGATGCGACGCGCATCTGCTCATCCGTGCGCCAAGGTGCACCGCATTGTAAATGCGGCGCATCAGTGGTGGTTTGGCGTGTTGCAACTTCTTTGGCGCATCTCTGCTGCCCCTTAGTCTTGAGCTCGAGTTGGAGTAATGTCCTCTTCACAAAACAGAATGGTAATGGTTCTTCTTGTGTAGTTGACTATTTCATGTGAATGTGATGGTAGGTCTTATGGAGGGTTTGCAGTGTTGGACTGGCACGTCCAGCATATTAGCACACTGGCAGTGCTTCAATGCCCAACAGACCAGTACTACATTGAGGGCTTGCACTTGCTTTAAAATCTTGCTTCATTGGAAATAGCTTCCTGTTGACCCCCACTCCTCTTTCGAATGATACGATCTGGAAATCATATCTTTCGATAATCCCCATCAGTGATCTACTACCTCCTTTAGCAATGATGGAACACAACTACTAATCTTTCTTATTGCGTTGTTTTCCAATTTGATTTGAGACTTTTCTGGGGTTATTCGAAAAGCACATCAGCCAACAAAGCCACCTTTATCTCACTATGCAACTAACTTGTCCAAATTGATTTGTATGATCATTTTCATACACTTTTCCCCTGAGATTTACACAAGGTAAAACATTTGATCAAGCTTAAAAAGATATAAAATGGACATCATCACCTTGGCAATAACACCCTTCAAGAATGTACGCCATATCTTGTGTAAGTACGTTTGTAAGTGAGAGTGAGAACCGATAAGTGTGAGTACGTTTCTGTGTCAGTAAGTGATTGAGAATAAGCATGACTAAGAATGAGTGAGGGAGAGAGAGTGCATTCAAGTAAGTATGGGGAAAGAGATTCAATGAGAGAGTAAGTAAGTGTAAGTGAGACAGTGATAGTGTAAGTGAAGCAAAGTGTGTCTGTTTACATGTTTTATCATTGTGTGCCTGCCACTGGCCATGGCATACTAAATATAATTATTTTTATGGAGCTACTGTAGCACATGCTGCCCCTCAGCAATAAAGATAATTCTGGGTATAAGGAAGGTGACCCATGGAAAAATGCAGATCCTGATATACTATAAGTTATTCTTGTCATGGAACATGGAAAATGCTCAGATTTTTATGCTAAAGGATATTTGTGGCATGGGGCAAAATGCTAGCACTGGGATTCTGGAGGTATGTCATGGCAAACTGGAGAGCTCCCAAGGCAAAATGTAGACCCAGAAATACTGGGAGTTAAACCTGACCTAAGAGGACAGCTATGGCAAAATACTGGTGCCAGCATGCCGGAGGTAATTTTTTTTCTCAGAAGCGGGCAGCCCGTAATATTGGGGCTGAGAGGGCAAACAATGATAAAATGCTGGCTCTGGAATACTGGAGGTAATTTTTGACATATGTGTCACCGGGGTATTTGAGGTGTATCAATGGAAAATTCTGATACTGGAATATTGTGCATAATTCTTGGCTTAAGGGGATGGTGATGTTGGCACTTGAAGGTATTTCTTAAGATATAGGGAACTCTCAAGGCG
This sequence comes from Lissotriton helveticus, assembly GCF_964261635.1. Classification (NCBI taxonomy): domain Eukaryota; kingdom Metazoa; phylum Chordata; class Amphibia; order Caudata; family Salamandridae; genus Lissotriton; species Lissotriton helveticus. The sequence goes on from NC_136065.1 coordinate 69,472,935, forward strand.
AATTGTATTCTAAAAAAAAGGGATAAACTCCTGTTAGTGCTATACCCTATAGCTTTCAAAGATCCGCACCCGCAGGTGCATATAGAACTAATCTAGCTATCTCTTGTACCTCGTATATTTCTGGAGTGACTTAAAATTATCCAAGTCTCACCGCTACTGAAGAAACACTCTGAGGATGCTGCAGGTTTCAATAACTTTCCTTTGGTCTCTGGAATTTCCTTCCTAAAGTCATTGAACGGGGTGTAGACTCACAAAATAAGCATGTTTGTCACAGCAACACCTTTCATGAATTTTAATCCTGCTTTAGAACAGGGTGCGTCACCAAGACCTCTTTGTTTCAAGATGGGCTATGTATTCTTGACAGTGTTGATGCCCTCAGGTGCCATGGTTTATCAGTAACGTCTTCCTACTTTTGTCCCTTAAAATTAAGAGAAAAGTTTGGCTTTCCTTCCAGCTTTGTCCCTTTTCCCCATCATTTGAGCACTGGTGTATTCGCAGTTGAATTACGTCAATGTTTTTTTATGTGGGTCTACACTACTATCAACTTCCAAGGCTTCAGAAGGTGCAGACCTGTGCTGCTTGTTTGCTGTCATGCACACCATGCCCATATTTCCAATCATCTGCATTTGGTCCACTGGTTTGTGCTGGAGAAATATTTTCCATTCTAATGCGTTTACACAATTCAGGACCTGCATTTATCAAACAAATGTTCACTCCATGCTACTCATGGAGAACTTTACGGCAATACTCTGCTCAATTATTCACTGTTCCCAAGGTTACCAAATCACAACAATGTGGTAGATCCTTTGCCCTTCAAGTGCCACAAAGTAGAACACTCTTCTTTTTCATTTATGAAGCCAGACCAAGCAGACAGCTTTTAGAGAGATATAACAATGGGGCGACCCAAAAGCCACTGGGCCTGGGAAGATTATGTTCCGGTGGAAATCAAAATGAAACAAAAAATAGGTAAAGCATATTAATCAATAGCATCTAATCAAAGTCAAACACCACCATTTATTCCTTCCAACAATTGGTCTGCTTTAATTGAATCATAATATTTGAATTAATCAATACATACAATTGAAAACAAATCCTAAATGGATATATTCATTAAAAACAGGTGCACAGAGGAGTGAGGTGATAGGTGTATAGGAAGGATTGTGAAAAAGGACAGTGGTGCATACAGACATACATCAATAAGATAATTCTAAAATATCCCGACAGTGTTACTGTCCAATCATTAAATGTCAAGTCATAACATATTTACAAATAAACATTCTCTGTCACATATGTCTGCCATAAAAAATACAGAAGTGTCGACGTTTCGACCCCTAAATGGAACAGCCAATTTCATGCATTGGGGCGGGGTCTTCATCAGGACAAAGGTGAGGGTGGAGAGGGGATTTGGCATCTACCGACAATGGCATGAGGTTATTTGGGTGGTGAGTGCATAAAAGAGAAAGGATTTTGATATACAAATGTAATGATGATTTACCAATAGAGACAGCTCTATTGCTTCGGGCTGTATTTGAGAAAAGCTGGGCTCGAAGGCTCCTGTGAAAAGAGAGAGGAGACAGGATTCTAGGACCCAGGGCGTTAAGTGGGGGGGGCTGTAGGGGGCTGAGCCCTCCAAGTTTTATTGGGGGGGCCTCGAAAGGGGGCTCTAGAGGGCTCTATTTTCGGGCCTCAAAGGTCAAAGGTAGGGTGAGCAGACGTCCTGGTTTTTGTTTGGTGTTACTAGTTTGGGTAACATTTCTTGATAGTGAAATACTGCCAATTCCGTTTTTCACTATTGAAAGGCTATCTTGCCCATAGGATAACATGGGGAATGCTGTGTGACATGTTTACCTACAGTTGCAGTGATTGCTGAGGAAGGGACTGTCTGCTTTGTGCTGTGTTCCCTAACTTGAAGAGGAGCTGTGCTGTGTGCTTTGCCCCTCTGAAGCCTGCCTGTCTCCAAGGGCCTAAGAAGAGCTGGGAACTCAGGGATACAAAAGTTCTCCAGCACCCACCCTTCCAGTTCCTGTGTGGGTCTCAGTGCTGTGCCTTTGTGAAGCTGCCCCCCTGTGAAATCTGCCTCGGTGTGCTCATTGGCACACAGCTCGGGCGTAAGCTCATGAGTTCTCCTCTGCCTCAAACGTGATCTGCCCCAGAATAGAGTCCCTCGCGCTCCGTGGGTATGGATTAACGCACCGCTGAGGAACTTTGGAGTACCTGCTTTGCCCCCTAGCGATGTGTGCGCATTGACTCCACCGCCGTCCCTCGAGCTGTGTTGTGTGCCCGAGGCCGGGTTCGCCACTCTGAGAAGGAGCCTTGAAAACACCCTGCCGTATTCACCACCACCCGCCCTGGATCGTCGTTTCCAGGCCGCGCTCGGATTGGTCACAGCAACGAGGATTTCCCCCAGCAATGCGGACGTTTGTCAGGCAGAGCTACGTTGCGCCTGAAGAGGCGCAAGGCGTCCCCTAGCAACCGGGGTTCACTCGCGCTCGTCATTGAGGAAAGGAGCTGCCTGAACCTTAGGCGCGTCCCACCGGCGAAAGCCGCTTCACCGGAGCTCAGCGTGGACCGCTGAGCCCCTTCACATCCTAAGGTAACCGGTAACCGGAATTTGCACGGTGGTGGGCGTTATGATCACACACGCTACCGGCGGGCCTGCCTTCTCTTTACAGGTCACCCTGTAGCTACTTACGTGTGGCGTAATGAAACTTGAGGGGCCCCCCGTGCAAAGTACCTGGAGGGGGCCCCTTCTGACCACACTCAGGAGCTTAGGGAGCCCCGCATCGTGGTGGCACCGGGGGGCCATTGTTACACCACTGGGGAGAGATTCATATTCAAGACTTATGGACTTTAGCCCAATAGCTGCCTTCGCTTTCCAGTTTATAATTCAGTTCACATCTGGTTGGCAGCCCTCGCCGTTGCTCATTGTCGTCCTCTCTATTTCTTGGATCACCGTTAGCACCTCTCCTGCCATGCCCCTTTGTTGTGCTGCTTCTTGCCTACTTTGTTTGGTGGGTCTTACAGGTGTGTTTGCAGCAGTGCGCCGGGACCTTCATTCAGATTCTTGGCACGCCCCCGGGTCACTGTTGTACCACTCACTGCTGAAACCAGTACGGCTTGTTTCATAAGGAATCTATTCCTTGTTCTATGCCCAGTATTATCTGTACAGCACATGCCCTCAGTCCTACAGCCAGTCAGCTTTCCTCCCCTTGTAACACCAAGACAGGGGATGCTGTCTCTTGAAACAGAGCTGTGCAAAGGAGGTGGGTTCCAGTTCACCATTGCTCTTCTGCTCCCATTCCCTGGTTCTCTAAAGACAGAGGGATTCTCTTTCTGACCTGATTTCTGGGCCTGTTGGCACTTTCCATCCTGTGCACCTGTTGGCACTGTCCATCCTGTGCCATAGTGCAGAGATTGAGGAATGGCACGGGCTTTCAGTGGATTCATGAGTCCGAAACTTGACAGCAATTCATGTTAGAATTATTCCCATCACCTTGTTGGTTGTTGCGGCTGACTCCCTAAATGCAGCGGCTATGCCCAGTTGTGGGTACCACACTCAATTGTCATAGGAACCAAGCTATACCTCTATGATGAGACCTAAGTACGTTCTGCTGACCCCATCTCTAGTTACACAGTAGTTGCTCCAACTAATCCATTGTAGTGTAATAAGAAGGTATTTTACAGTTGTGATATATGGGAAAACGCTACTTTGGGTGATTCTGTGACTGGATGCGACTTCATGATTTTCTTAAGCACACAATGCTAGTTATCTTGATTTAGACCACACCCCTACTTAGATAGGCCACATCCCTTTAAGAAATTTGCCACGCCCCTTTTAGAGCACCCCCAGTTTTTTATCCCACTTAAAGCTCTGATAGGACCTCTGTTCCTAGAGCTACTGAGTGGTAACAAATATAGAATATATCAAGATTCCAAAACAACGAACATACTCAGACTTCTTAAAGGTGATCGAGGTATTTAAAAAGTAAGGACCTAGGTTGATGAGTAACCTGTGGCTGAAAAAGGTAATACCTCAGAGATCTGGTCTCGCTCCCTCCATCGACCCCATTAGTCCCGCTCCGTTATGATCTCGGGAGACACCCAATAAATGAGGTGGCATTGCTGCGCCCCCAATTGTTTTGGACACGCCTCAGAAAGACCCCGGAACTAAGTCATTATGCCTCTGCACTGACCGAGCTGATCCAACTAGATGCAGGACATAAGATAGCCTGGCTATCCAAGCTGAAACAGTTAGTGGGGGACATTGGATTGGGAGAGGCCAGGGCGAGTCAGAACCCACCGTCCAAGCAGGTTGTAAAGAGGGCCTACTGGGACTGGGTTTCTGCAGCTGCTTCACGAAACCAGAATTATGGCACTTTGACGGAAACTTTCTTGGATGTGAAGCCTGCACCTAATCTAGAACCCTACCTGGATCTCATCGAGACCCCGAAAGATAGGGCACTTCATGTAAAGTTTAGGTTTGGTACCCTCCCACTGAATGATTTTAGAGCTGGCTGGAGGAGGTCGAGGGAGGGGGACGCAGGGTGCCCGGGCTGTGCCTCCCCTACGGAATCTGTCACCCACTTTCTCTTCGCCTGCCCAGCGTATGGACAGGCGAGGAGAAAGTGGCTGAAACCCGTTTGTTCCAACCTGGGTTGCCAAAACCATAGGGAGGCTCTGCGCATCCTAACATCTGAGACCTCGATCCCTAGCGTGATATGTGGGACAGCTAAGTACGTGGGCTGTGCCTGGTTGACAAGAATGAAGCTTTCTAGGGTGACACAGGGCCAGGCGGTGGTCCTGTAGACTGTTATTTCCCATTGGGCTGTACTCTGTTTTATATAATATGACACTTTTTAAATCCATGTTTCATATTTTTTTATCAGTACATATCAAATATTGAGGATTGTTACTCTATATATCTTTTGTACATATTGTGTGAATGTAACATTAAGGGCAGTTTCTCTCCTCCATCCCTTTTTTTTTAACTGGTTTATTAATTGCTTTTATACTTTTATGATATTGTATATCGAATAAAGTTATACATACATACGGTAATACCTATGTCACAAAATAGCCCTCTAAAATGGGTCGAGTTTAAGAGTGACATATTATATGCCAGAGCAAGGTGGCACATTTATAAAAACAGTACAAGTGATATGTGTCATAGCGTATAATAACTTCCTTGCCAACAAATATTATGCAAGGTGATTTTAAGCACTGTTATCAGTTTAAGGAAAAATGTAACTGTCAGCTTAAGAAAACAAACCCCGGGGATCTATATGTGACTCCGACTGAGTCAATTGTGTGAAAGGGAAAGCACCAATTGCTTCCGAATACATGAACACATGGATGAGTACGAGTTAATCTTCAGAAGGCATATCGCACCTGACGGGGGCGGTATGACTCCTGCTCGGGTTAAATATCCTTGTGACGCTCGAGCATAAATAAAGATAACTGCGTGCGAAAGATGAGAACAATGAAAAATCAGAGCACTCGTTAAATGCAGTTAACTTAAAAATATGTGCAATGTATCTCCACTCAGGGGCATATTACCAAGGGGGGCGATAGACAATTATCGCCGATTTAGCGGCCGCTATGCGGCGATAATTCAATCGCCCCAATAGCAAGCTGTCGCTAACTGATGTTAGCGACAGCATTTAGGCGATAGCGAGCGGTTTGGGGCCCGCTTTGCATGTCAGCGATGTTTATCGCTAATGACATGCAAAGTGGGCGTACCCAACCTGTTAGCGACTGAAAGCAGTCGATAACGTCGCTATCGCCTATTAGCAAGGCGGGCGTAGCGATGGAAATATTCCCGCTATCGCCAAAAAATAACGCCTGCTCAGACCAGTTCTTAGCCATGTTATCCAATGGGAGGTGGATAACATGGCTAAGAGCATCTTGTCACTAATGCGTGAATATCGCTGTATTCTCAGCGATATTCACGCTATCGCTGGAAAAATTATCGCTTTGGAGATAAACGTTGCTAATAGCAAGTTATCTCAGCGATAATTTCCGGCGATGCTTAGCGATAAAAAAATCGTTCCAAAGCCTAGTTAGCGATAAATATCGCTACTCGTTGGTAATATGCCCCTCAGTTATGAGTAGGGACGCACCAAATGTCAGGAAGCGTGTTGTGTTATGTACCCCAATTAAACTAGAACATTTTAAAGTGTTCCAAATATACTTCGAGGTGTGAGCAAAATGAAAAAAGCACTTCACTCGTGCTTCATTGAAAGCCATTATTTATGTCAAATTAACAATGAAAAAAGGTCACAAAGCGCTCTGTGTTACGCACCCTAATTTGACTAGAAAAGTTATTAATTAACGCAGTATGAAGCGGGTCTCGGTAATGACGCTAAAACATCCTGTGATTCTGGGCAAATCACTTAATCTCCCCGTGCCTAACAAAAATTAACGTGTGTCCTCATGTAACGTAACTGGTGTTATGTAAAGCGCTCTGATACCCGATTCGGGTCAAGTTTGCACTATATAAACTCTGCAAAAAAGAAGAGACTAAGGAGCATATTATCAAGCGCCTTATCGCCGCGTCATTGGCACTTTTCTGCCGATAATGTGGATATATTTGCATCGCCCTATCATCAAGGCAGCGTTAAGTCAATTAACGTAGCTTAAAGCCACTTTAATAGACTCAACGCTGCCTTGGTAATAGGGCCCCTTTCACGATAAATTCATCATGTAAGGGGACGCGCAGTGGGTGGTGCAGTGGGCGTTCCACCACAACACTCATTCACTTTGACGTTGCCACCTATTATCAAGAGAGGCGATAATAGGTGGCAGCACAGAATTTAAGAACAGGTCAGACCTGTTCTTAAGGTGGCGAAACGAGGAAAAATGCTTCATTTCTTCTCGTTTTTGGTTTTTTTCATGTGTGTTGCCTTCTGCAGCACACATGGAAAAAGCAAAATGCCAAGGTTTGTTTATGTACAGGAAGGTGTCCCTTCATGTACATAAAGAAACCTCTTTTTAAAAATGCCAATTTGTAACTTACATGTGTGCTGCATGAAGCAGCACACATGTAAGTCACAAAATGGCATTTAAGCTTTGTTTATGTGCAGGAAGGAACACCTTCCTGTACATAAACAAACCTTCCCTGCCTGCGCTGGAGTTAAGTTGCAAAACCTATCGCCATCGCAGGGGGAAACGGTAGGCTGCACCTTATCCTTGGTACTATGGTGCAGCCTAGCATTTCCGAAGTGGAGAAGAGAGGTGTTAAGCCAAGGCGGCATTCAAGACTTTGAGTGACTATAAGTGATTACTCACCTCCCAGCTGCTGGCAAGAACGGTGATCAGCTAACACCGTGAACTTGTCAGCTGTGAGATTCAAGAACAAGCCGGAGACGTGCACGATCTGCATGTTAAAACATGAATGTTATTTTACGATCCAGATGCTTGGGGGCACACATTACGTTAAAAAAGAAAGGGAAAAAATAATTCCTACACATCAAAACCAACACTCATTTATGAAAGGATTCTTGGATGTTATTTAGAAATCTATTAAACATTTCCGATAATAGTTCTCCAAGAGAGAAAACGTACCGACATTAGGGGAAAAAAGAATTATATATACCTCTTAGTGGCAGAGGGTCGAAAGTCTGCGGAGTGCAATGCCATTGAAATAGAAGTTTCAATACTGGAGCCCATCATGGGGGGTGATAACTTGGGAACAATTACTAGCTGTAATATAATGCTAGCAGCACATTAATCAGCTTCTCGCATCTGACATGTTTGACAAAAAGAGCGCTACCATTAAACCATCGCATTGTCAAGTATGTTTCTGTCTGCATGTCGAAGCGCACATTATAGGTAGAGCATCAATGGATAATCCTAACATATCAATTAATTATGAGCAAAACGGATCATAGTAGAGCAACGTAATACATGATTGGGGTTTCAAATCTTAGTGTGCTAAACACCCACATTTTCGTATGATGGCAAGGATGCTTAGCCTTTTTATGTTAAATGTATAGCATGTATGGGATAAAGAGCTGCATGGATGTGGAGTGGGCAAAGTTAAAGTGTACGATTTCCAAAATAAAGATCGCAGGGAGAGTACCCAAGTCTTACAAATGATATATTCATGGTCATGTGTGTTCAAAATGGGGACACAATTGCATACATATTGTATTGGTGATTCCAAATATGCTACTATAGTGTCGAATGTACCCACTAGGGGGTTGCAGGCTCTATTCGTTTTTCAGAGTAGACCGTTGGGCATGGGTTGCATCCATCTTGTTCAAGCCATCATGAACTGCATTAAAATGGTCCATTCATTTGCATTCACGGATGTTCAGAATGGAACTCAAGTCGCCACCTCTTATTCCTAGTTTGATTTCCTCAATAACCACCCACTTCAGGGATTCAGGACGGTGTACAAAGGTTAGCAAATGTTCAACAAGTGGAGCCCCTGGTGTTCAGGCCTTGACCTTCTGCGTAGTTTGACCTCAGCGCCAAGATGCTCCTTCCGGAGCGATAGGCTGCGCTTAATAAATACTCACAAATACAAATACCTATATAGATCTTGTTGCAGGGGCAGGGTATCGCGTAAATCACATTAAGCGTGTTGCAATTGCTATGTGTTTTGAGAGTGATAGAGCAGTCCTTATATTTGAATTGTTACGTTTCAGTAGTTATACAGCAGGCTTTAAAACTCCCACATTTGTAGTGGCCAACTATCGAGGGTAGTTGCCACAAAGATTGAATTGTGGGTGGAGAGGGAGGTTCCAGGAATGACCAAACTACCTGATCTTTGACATTTTTACCATTTTTGAAGGAATGCATTGGGGGCGTAGTCGTTTGCAGATCATCTGCCACCAGAGGCTAATGTTTGTTAACGATGTCCCTGATTTCATTGCTTGGTGTATTAAAAATTGTTATGCAGATCAATCTATCCACCAGTTCCTTTGATCGATCTTTCGGTGTTAGGGGAGACTCCCTAGGATTGTGCCACCCTCTTTTTCTGGCATGTTTCACCATCCGTTTAGGGTACCCACATTCCACCATACATTCTATGAGGTCGACTGATTCCATGAAGAAGTTCAAGTTCAAGTTCAAGTTCAGAAATTTGTATAGCGCACTACTCACCCAGAGGGTCTCAAGGCGCTTGAGGGAGGGAGGTGAATTTACTTATCGAATATCCAGGTTTTTATTTGCTTTCTGAAAGAGAGGTGGTTCTAAGTGAGGCGGAGGTGGGTGTGGAGAGAATTCCAGGTTTTAGCCGCTAAGTAGGAGAAGGATCTTCCCCCCATGGTGGATCTGTGGATGCGCGGGATCGCTGCGAGGGCTTGATTGGACGATCGTAGTTGGCGGGAGGGGGTGTAGAAGGATAGACGCGTGTTGAGGCATTCGGGTCCTAGGTCGTAGAGGGTTTTGTGTGCGTGGGTGAGGAGACGGAACGTTATTTTCTTGTTGACAGGGAGCCAATGGAGGTCTTTCAGGTGGTCGGAAATGTGAGCTTGCCGAGGGATGTCCAAAATGAGCCTGGCTGAGGCGTTTTGGATGCGTTGGAGATTTTCTGTAGTTTGGCTGTGGTTCCGGAGTAAAGGGTGTTTCCGTAATCCAATCGGCTTGTGACCAGTGCGTGGGTGACTGTCTTTCTGGTTTCGGTGGGGATCCAACGGAAGATTTTTTTGAGCATTCGTAGGATGTTGAAGCAAGATGATGAGACGGCGTTGACTTGTCTGGTCATCGAGAGGGAGGAGTCTAAGATGAAGCCCAGGTTACGTGCGTGTTCCGTAGGTATGGGTGCGGTTCCGAGGGCCGGTGGCAACCATGAGTTGTCCCAGGCAGAGGGGGATGGTCCTAAGATGAGGACTTCTGTTTTGTCCGAGTTTAGTTTTAAACGGCTGTTCTTCATCCATTCGGCTACTTCTTTCATTCCGACGTGTAGGTTGGTTTTGGCGGTGTTTGAGTCTTTTGTGAGGGAGAGGATCAACTGGGTGTCGTCTGCGTAGGAGATGATGTTGAGGTTGTGTTGGCGCGCGATGGATGCGAGGGGACTCATGTATACGTTGAAGAGGGTGGGGCTGAGTGACGATCCTTGTGGTACGCCGCAGATGATTTCGGTGGCCTCTGATTTGAAAGGGGGGAGGCGGACTCTCTGGGTTCTTCCGGTGAGGAACGATATTATCCAGTCCAATGCCTTTCCTTGTACTCCGATGTTGCTGAGGCGTTGTATGAGGGTGCTATGACAGACTGTGTCGAAGGCTGCGGAGAGGTCAAGTAAGATGAGAGCAACTGTTTCTCGGTTGTCCAGTAGTGTTCGGATGTCATCTGTTGCTGCGATGAGGGCGGTTTCGGTGCTGTGTTTGGCTCGGAAGCCTGATTGAGAGGAGTCGAGGGATTTGTTGGATTCTAGGAAGGCGGCGAGCTGACTGTTGACGGTTTTCTCGATGACTTTGGCGGGGAATGGGAGGAGCGAGATGGGGCGGTAGTTCTTAAGTTCGGTTGGGTCAGCCGTGGGTTTCTTTAGAAGGGCGCTGAGTTCGGCATGTTTCCAGTTTTCTGGGAAGGTGGCGGAGTTGAGGGAGCAGTTGATTACGTCTCGGAGATGGGGTGCGATGATGGAGTCTGCTTTGTTGAAGATATGGTGGGGACAAGGGGTCGGTTGGCGATCCTGAGTGGATGGAATTCATCAGGCGGATGGTGTCTTCAGTGGTGATTGGGTTCCAGGCGCAAAGGTTGTTAGAGGGGGGTTTTGGTTCGGAGGTGGGTGGAGTGGGCCGGTCTTCGGACTGGTTTTGAAAGCTGTTGTGTGTTTCGGCGATTTTGTTGTGGAAGAATGATGATAGAGAGTCGCAGAGGTCTTGGGAGGGGGTGATGTCGTTAGTGCCTGCGGAGGGGTTAGTGAATTCTTTGACGATGTTGAATAGTTCCTTGCTGTTTTGGGCATTGTTGTCAAGTCGATCCTTAAATGCTGATTTCTTGGTGGATCCATCTCTCTTCTGGGAGTTGATACGCTTATCTTTAGCCTAAATACAGATAGCGGTGCCTTAACTTTCCTTCTTCTTTACCGCCCCCCCAACCGATGCCCTCTTTCGCGAGCACCCTTTCTGATCAGCTGATTAACCTCCTCACCTCTCATCCTAGATTCGCCCTTTTCGGCGACCTAAACTACTGGTTTAATGACATCAATGCCGGGCCCCACGCCTCGGAGGTCTTTGAGGCCCTCACCAGTCTCAACCTGTCCCAACAAATCACTCTGCCCACACATATCAAGGGTCACATTTTAGACCAAATATGGCCCCAAAACCTTATTCTCTCCCCCCCCTCTGTTTCACCCTGTACTTGGTCAGACCACCATTTACTAGACACCACTCTTACGATCAGTGGGAACACCCCAACCCCATTGATGGCCGGGGGACTATCCCACAAATGGAACGCCTACGACTCTGAAGGATTTCTCGCGAACCTTTCAGACACCCGCCCTGCTCTCGTCCCGGGCACCAACGTTGATAAATTAGAAAACAACAACTGCCTCTGGCTGCAGTCAGCCAGTGATCAATTTGCTCCCCTTATCAAATTTCCCCCGACTAGACATCATAACTCCCACAGATGGTTCTCGGATGACCTCAAGAAACTTAAACTGAAGGTACGTCAATTAGAAAGGGCATGGAGACGCAACTACTCCGATTCAGCCAGATCACAATACATCTCAGCACGCAGAGACTATAAAACTGCCATAGTTTTAGCCAAATCCACTCATTTCTCTGACAGAATCTCTCTCTCAGACAACAAATCCAAATAAATCTTCAAGATCATGAATGAATTAACATCTGACGACAGAACTCTCCCAGGTCCGACCCCCACCCAAGAAACCTGTGACACCCTTAACCTTTTCTTCGTTGAAAAAATTAATAAAATTAAGGCATCGATCTCCACCGTCCCTCAGATTACCACCGCGGAAACTCCGTTTAATAACCCTCCTGCTCTTACCGAATTTCCCCCCCATCAATCCTATCTCCCTAGCACAGCTTGCGTCCCGGATAAAATCAGGTTCCCCGAACGACGGCTGTCCACCGTTAGTCCTGCAAAGTGTATGTCATTCCTTACCCGAATGCATCTTACCTCTCTTGAACAGGTCACTTAGTTCAGGCACTGTCCCGAGACCCTTCAAAGAAGCCATCCTTGTCCCGCTACTAAAAAAACCTGGCGCGGACTCAGCGGAACTTTTCAACTATCGCCCCATATCGCTTCTGCCTTATTTTTCAAAACTCCTCGAAGCACATGTTACCAGCTGCCTCTCCAATTTTATCGAGTCCTCCTGCTACTTGGAGCCTAATCAGGCCGGCTTGAGGCCTTCATTCTCTACTGAAGCCGTCATCCTAGCTGTCCTCGACACGCTGAGGAGAAATGCCGACTCAGGGACTCCCCAGGCCCTCGTCCTCCTGGACCTCTCGGCCGCGTTTGACACGGTTGACCACAACATCTTGCTCAACCGTGTCGAACAGGCTGGCATCCAGGACCTTGCACTTAGCTGGATTCGGTCCTTCTTGTCTGACAGAACCCAAGCCGTTCGGCTGGGCCCGTACACTGCACCCAAAACCCCCACAACCTGCGGAGTCCCCCAGGGCTCCTCCCTGTCACCCTTACTGTTCAATCTGTACCTCCGGCCCCTACTCCATTCACTCCGTAACTGGGACATCACAGTTTATAACTACGCCGACGATCTGCAGATCATTTTCCCACTCAACTCCCCTAACGCAATAGACAACTTTCATTCGGCCATGCTTCACATCCAAGATTGGATGAATTCCAACCAATTGAAGCTGAACCCCGGGAAAACCGAGCTCCTTCTCCCGGGCTCCAGCCTCTGCTCCTGGGGAACTCAGTTCTGGCCTCCCGAACTGGGCCTCCCGCCAACCCCCTCCACCTCTGTAAAAAGTCTCGGCATAATTATCGACGCCGAACTTTCCCTCCATCCCCATATTAGCTCCGTGATCTCATCCTGCTCCTTCCAACTCAGAAAGATCCGGAAGGTCAGCCACCTGCTTTCTCCATCTGCCCTGATTCAAGTTATCATGTCTCTTGTGCTCTCCCGTTTGGATTTCTCCAACGGTATTTATCACGGACTTCCCAAAACCCTCCTCCACCACCTTCAGGTGGTTCAAAACCAGGCAGCTTGGATAATTTTTAAATCTTCTAAATGGCAATCTGCCAGACCCCTGATGCACAAACTTCATTGGCTAACAATTGAACAAAGGGTGGCCTTCAAGCTGGGCTGCCTCACGTTCAAAGCCCTCAATTGCCCCAGCCCTGCCTTCCTGACTTCCCTCATCACTCTCTACTGTCCAAACCGCAATCTTCGCTCCGCTCATCTTAAATCACTCATCACACCCAAAATTAGAACCAACAAATTCGGCGGACGAAGGTTTGCCTTTTTGGCTCCCAAGCTCTGGAACTCCCTTCCCCTGACCATCAAATCCAGCAGCTCCCTCCTTCACTTTAGGAAGCTGCTCAAAACTTTTCTCTTTCCCCCACCCTGCTAACCTGCACTAAACCTCAGTCTGTGAATCTCTGTCTTATAGCGTGGGGAAACTCATGGTGTCAGCGCGCTTTACAAATTCCATTTAATAATAAATAATAATGAGTTGGTGGTGTTTGCGGGTGGCGTTTTTGAAGGAGGTCAGGTTGTCAGTGGTAGGGTTTTTTCTCCAGGTTTTCTCGAGAGTCCGACAGAGCTTCTTGGATTTCTTAAGGTCATCGTTGAACCAGGGGGCTTTTTTGTTCCCTTGCTTGATTAGATGGTTTTTCAAGGGTGCTAGTTCGTCTGCGCTGTGGGTGATCCATTGTGTGAGGTTGGTGGCTGCTTGGTTTGGGTCCGATGAATTGGCAGGAGTGTTTTGTTGAAGCGACGAGAAGAGCTGGACGGTGGTGATTTTGTTCCAGTTTCTTCGGGGAATAGGTTGTGGGGGGTTATGGGACGTGGATTTTTTGTAGTGGAAGTGAACGCAGCTGTGGTCCGTCCAGTGGAGAGCTGTGGTGTGATCGAAGGAGATGTGCTTGCTGGAGGTGAAGATAGGGTCGAGCGTGTGTCCGGCGGAGTGGGTGGGGGTGTCAACGAGTTGTTTGAGTCTGAGATTGGCCATGTTGTCCAGAAGGGTGGTGGTGTTGTTGTCGTTTTTCTTGTCCAGGTGGAAGTTGAGGTCTCCCAGTAGAATGTAGTTCTCGGATGGGATGGCGTGTGGGCTGATGAAGTCAGCGATGTCTTCACTGAATTGTGAGCGGGGTCCTGGGGTCTGTAGATAAGGGTGCCTCTGAGTGTGGTTTTGGTGTCGGTGTGAATCTGGAAGTGAAGGTGTTCGGCGGTAGCGAGGTTATCGTCGGAGCTGGTCGTGATGCGGATGGTGTTCTTATGGACGATGGAGATGCCTCCTCCTGTTTGGTTGATGCGGTCCTTTTGGATGATCTTGTAGGTGTCCGGGATGGCTATGGCGATGTCGGGGGCTGATGAGGCATTCATCCAAGTTTCTGTTACGAAGGTGACGTCCGGCGATGTAGTGTCGAGTAGGTTCCAGAGTTCGATGGAGTGTCTGTGGACTGAGCGGGTGTTGAGCAGTAAGCACTTTAGGTGGGTAGTGTCGGAGCTCTGTTTGGAGTTTGTGGATTTGGTGTGGGTCCTGATGCAGTCGAACTTGCAGGAGTGGCAGGTGAAGGGTCCATGGGTGTGTCCTGGAGCGGCGTGGTAGCAGTTAAGTGCTGAGAGGGTTGCGGCGTCGTATGTTATGCTGGTGGAATGGGATTTGCGTGGACCAGGGGGGCTGGCGCTGGGCGCGGTCCAGATGCGGACGGGCGTAGACGGGCTTACCTTTGGCGCGCCTTCGGCAAGCATAGGGCGCGACCGCTGCGCGTTAACGCTGCGCGCGTAGGCATCTGTCATATGTGGATAGTGGAAGGGGAGGGGCGAGGGAGGATCAGCTGGGAGGCGGGAGCGGGGTGGAGATCAGGGCAGGGAGGCACAACACACCAACAAAAAACAAAATGGCAGCAAGCCAATATCGCAACAGGATTAGGGCACCATTGTAATCAGCGCGATGCAAAGAAGTCATCCTTTAGTGTGCAATTCCTCCTGAACCTGAGGAATTGCCCAAAGGGCAAATTGTCACGTAGACCCCCGTGGGCGGTGGCTGCCGTAGCATAGCAATGTGTTCCTTTCTGCTGGTTTTCTGTATAGTGTAGTATATAGACAGTTATTTGTTGTTTTTATCAATATGTCCAGGAAGTCAATACTTTCTCTGTCCATGTGGATGGTAAACTTTATGTCAGCAGACCGTTCGTTAAACCAACCAAAGAACAACAGGAGGTCCTACTCTTCTCCGGTCCCTATCAGGAAAAAGTTGTCAATATATCGCTTCCAGTAGGTAACCTAATGTTTGTAAGGGTTACAATATTTATAAATCAACTGGTCCTTGTACTCATCCATGTATAAAATTGACACGTCTGGGGCAAAACTTGCCCCCATTGCGAGTCCCCCGGGTTTGTACATAATGATCCCCTTGGAAATAGAAGAAATTCTGTGTCATTGCTATCTCCAATAGTTGCAGGATGAAGTTAGTGGGCACAAAGGCTGGTTGAGGTCTTCTATCCAAGGCTCTTTCCATAACCTCAAGTGCATGCTGTTGGGGAATGCTCAAATACAGAGATACAATGTTCATTGTGACCAGAATTTGGTATTAAGGCTCGAAAGGCATTCCATCCACCAAATTGATTACCTGCATGGTGACACGAAGGTAGGATACAGTAATTTCTGCCAGAGTTTTAAGAAAAAAGTCCACATATTTGCAGAGTGGTTCGAGGACCGAACCGCAACCAGAAACAACAGGTCAGCCAGGGGTTTGCTCCATGTTCTTGTGCACTTTGGGTAGGGTGTACACAGTAGATAGATGTGGTTGCTTTTTATTAAGGTATAGAAGCTCCAAATCAGACAGGAATCCTATCTCCTTTCCCTACTCAGTAGTTTTCAGGCTAATAGTGTTGATCTTCTTCGTGGGGTTGCTCCTCAGTTTTGCATAGCTCACCCCGTCATCCAATTGGGAGTAGATTACTCTTTTATAATCATCCACATTTTGGACCACAATTGCCCCACCCTTATCAGCAGGTTTGATCACTATGGAATGGTTATTCTTCAATCCGTCTAATGCCAGTTGTTCTGCAGATGTCATATTATGTTTCACATACTTCCTGGATGAACTGATCTTCATAGCCTCACGTAGGACCATACTCTCAATGGTTAGTATTCAATGAGTTACTATCTGGGAGGTAGGGGTAAAGGTCGATGCAGCTCGTAGTCCTGTGTGTGATGGTTAAGCATGGGCGGCAAGTTCCTGAAGTGGTACCTCAAGCAAATCTTCCTGAAGAAGCGATGTAGTTCTAATTGGACAGTGAATTTGTTGGAAAACATTGTCGGTACGAATGACAAACCTTTATGGAGGATCCGTGTCTCATCCTGGGTGAGTTCACGCGAGGATAGATTGATAATTTGGTGGATTATCATCTGTACACTCATCGTCTCATTTGGATTTTGCTGTGTTGTTCCTCTGGGAACCTGACCTGTTTCTGTGCCTGGTTCTGTCCCCATTGTCTCCCTCCATCTCAGCTTTTAGAGAGCAGCTTAATAGTTGGTTATTCAGTCAAGAGTCTGTATAACTAGTTGCTGGTATTCTGCTACCGCCAAGGCATCTCTTGAATATTTGCACATTTGAAATTCTATAAATAAAGAAACACCAGCTGATATAAAAACAAACCCTTACAGCAATCCTTCTCTGGAAGTGCTCCCAGAGTGAGGTAATCCAAAGTACCTAAAATTTAAAAACTCTATCCTATGAATCATCAAAAATGAATGTAAAACCTGCTATTACAGCAGCATTTCCTGTTCAGATAATATTTGCGCTGGTGCCTGGAAGCAGAGGACTTCAGTAATACTATAGACAGCTATAAGAATTGATCTTGCTATGTTAGGAGCAGCTCCCCTGGTCTAAACGAAATGTTGAACATTAGTTCATTGTGCTTTCTAGTCTTTACAACAGTTCAAGGGTGTGTGATCATACAGAACCGTACTTTGTTTTATATGAACTCATCTGTACATACTGCTTACAGATTACCTTCCTTCTCACCCATTGTCTACAGATCTTTAGTTTCACAGCTATGCCACACATATACGTGTAATGATTGGCAAAATCAATATATGCTATGTCTTTACGCCATGCCATATAATTGTATAAAAAGCCACATCACATAATTGTATCAAAATAACCCCTCTTGTTAATGACACTTTTTTGCACAATTTGTTTTGAAAAATAGCTGTGAAGATGCAATTAGCAGTAACATTTGGACCAAAATGACATATTGCAATTTTTTTTTCTTTTATGGTAATTTTGTAGTACTGCTAAAAATGAAATCACATGCATTTTGCACACCCTTACAATCTGGACCCTACTGGGACCTCAGACACATCCTTACAGTGTTCCATCATCTCAACAGTTATTTCAGTAAATATATTAGTAACTGGACTCTTTAATTCTGCTGATATCAAACTCCCAAAGCATTGAAATTTCAGTGTCAGCTGTACCCAGCTCAATTGCACCTGATGTATCCACCTTGAAAGGATGATAGGCTAAGTTTAATTGTCATGATTTAAAATCTTTGCTGCCTAGTAATGTATTACTCTAGTTGTAAAGGGATATTAACCAGTTAAGCATTTTTACCTGTGGTGTGAAAACGCAGAACGAGCAGCAGGATGATGCCTGCCAAAGGGACTTCCGTTGCTCGCCCTCCCCGGGCCATGACACCCTTTTGAAATTCCTTCCTTGGCTGCCTAAAAATCCACACTCCACAAATGTCTTGATCAGCATCTACAGAAATGTATCCACAAGTGAGTGTGGTGTTTGGTGCCACCTATATTTATGCTGATATGTTTGTACACACTCCAGACAATCATCCCTGACACACCCGCATTGTCTCCAGGTCCATGAGAGTGGCTCTCAGGGCTGGCACAGACTCAAGTCACTCATTTACTGAAAAGTCAATTATCGAAATTGACGGCACCATTATAGAAGATTTGGGATGTGATGAATGAGTGTAAAAATGTTGTTTGAAACTGGAATGCTGAGTAAGAAGGACCCGATGGCTGATCTAAGGCGAGAATTGCTTGAGGCACAAGTATCCAAAAACAGACTTTAGAGTACGTGAGCTAAAGCATGGTTTAATAACTTGCATAAGTCACCATAAAAGGGTATTACAGATACAGATCCATTAACACAATTTCACAAAAACTTGTTTAATATTAAATCACAGTTTCCAAGCAAAACATCAACAGTCAGACTCCTTATTCAACCTCTGAACTAAACAACACAATTGGAGAGACAAACAGTATTAACACAACTTCCAGCTACAGCCAATCCATCATAAACATCAGGTCTACATTAGGTGGAAAAAAGTATTTCAGAAAACTATCAACAATAACAAGAAATGTTCCAGATACAGATTTTCATTAACATAATTTCACAAACACTTGTTTAATAATGAATGACTGTTACAAAGAAAATCATCAACAGTAAGACGGATCCCAATTTCAACGTATGAACTATAAAGCACCATTACAGAGACAAATGTATAGATATAGTCAATATGGAATACAAATGAGGTCTACACAGGATTCCAGTTGAAATTGATCAATCATAAAACAACATTCCAAGGGCAGGCAATTAGTAACTAAGCAGTGTTCCAGCAGTGTTCCAGGTAAAAGCAATTACCAGCAATGCAACATTTCATGTTCAATGTTAGACACTACAGTCCTATTCCAGATGCAAACAGTCAACTTTAAATAGATCCTATATACCACTCTCCAACTATGAACTCATTCCAGAAACACGTGGTGACAATAAAATACATTCAAACACAAGGAGATGATAAGCGGTGCGCTGAAAATTTTCAGACACACCCCCAGTTACAGATCTGGGTTGAATCCATCCTCGTTCTTTAGCTCAATTCGCCAACCCAGTTCAGACCGAGCTATTTGCAAGTCAGTCTTGGCCCTGTGCATCATTGGAACAGTACAGCCCAAACTGTCAAGCCAGGTCTTCACTCGACCAGAAACAAGCATCCTGGGAATGGTTGTCAGTTAAAATATCTGCCAGGCTAGCTTAAATCCAGAGGAAAAGTGAGCAAGGGACCCACGTCTGGGCATACCATGCCAACTTAGGGCGAACAAAGCAAACACAAAGAGATGATGTTCGGAGCACTGAAACTTTTCAGACACTCATCCCCAGTCACAGATCTGGTTTAAATCCATCATCATTCTTTAGCTCACTTCGCCACCCCAGTTCGGACCTAGCCTTATGCAAATCAGTCTGACCCTGTGCCTCATGGGAACAGTCCAGCACGTACTGCCAGACTAGATCCACCCTGGACCGGAAACAAGCATCCTGGGACCGGTTTTGTTCATCATTAAGACACAGTTCCAAAAGCAACCGTTGAAAATGAAATAGTGGTTTAGAAATTACTGTATAACAATTTTGTAACATTCTCAATATAACCTTACACTAGTAAAATATAATTCTGAATTTAACAGTTCATCATTTTAGACACATTTGTACAACAATCAAAGACAGATACAACTATTCATAACAAAACACCATTCCTCATACACCTATTCATCAACAAAGCTTAATGTTACATGCAAATCTAAAAAAAAATACAGTTCCAAGTACAACCATTTATCTGTAAAACATGAACTCACATACTGCTTTGTATCGCATGCTAAATGTATGGAGCAGCTTCTCCTATACATTATGTGACGTTAATTCTTTCCACTCAAACGAGTTCCAAACTTTCTGTCTCTGACAACAATCTCACTGAAATAGCAGATGTTCTGAGATATTACTTGGACCTTTTCCCTCTTGCCATGTGCACTGTTCCAAAAACATAACTTTCAGCCTTGTCCCACCAGAATTAGTTTGTGTCTCTCCAGTAAAGTAATACATGATCCCCTTGATTGCAATGACTTCTGTGGATCACTGACAGAATATCGACTGAAAGAATATCGACTACCCAAAATATCGTTGAGAAAATATCGACAGTCAAAATATCGAGTTCCAATCTACAAACAGGTAAGTACAAAAATATCGAGTACAAAATATCGTTTACAAAAATATCGTTGTAAAAAATATCGACTTTACTAAAAACAATGTTTAATTACATTAATATAAAAAATTAATTACTAAAATATAATTAACAATACTTAAAATAACTTTTAATAATTAAATAATTAATGAAAGTAAAAAAATAAAAAAAATTCATCATATTTCTTAAAACATATATATATAGTAACAAAATTTAATTAAATAATAGGCAATATTGTATATGTACCCCAAAAACCCAAAACTGACCCTGAACCCTAAAAATACCCCTTTACCCAAAAACTGAAAACTGACCCTGAACCCTAAAAATACCCCTTTACCCAAAAACTGAAAACTGACCCTGAACCCTAAAAATACCCCTTTACCCAAAAACTGAAAACTGACCCTGAACCCTAAAAATACCCCTTTGCCCAAAAACTGAAAACTGACCCTGAACCCTAAAAATACCCCTTTACCCAAAAACTGAAAACTGACCCTGAACCCTAAAAATACCCCTTTGCCCAAAAACTGAAAACTGACCCTGAACCCTAAAAATACCCCTTTGCCCAAAAACTGAAAACTGACCCTGAACCCTAAAAATACCCCTTTGCCCAAAAACTGAAAACTGACCCTGAACCCTAAAAATACCCCTTTACCCAAAAACTGAAAACTGACCCTGAACCCTAAAAATACCCCTTTACCCAAAAACTGAAAACTGACCCTGAACCCTAAAAATACCCCTTTGCCCAAAAACTGAAAACTGACCCTGAACCCTAAAAATACCCCTTTAATTTAACATAATTAGCAATTAATCAATTAAATTAAAGTGATTACCAATTACATTTTAATTAATTAAAAAATATTTTTTAATTTACAATTATTTAAATATTACTACCAATTATTAAATTTACATATTTAATTAATTATAATTAAATTACTTCCCACCCTATTCCCCTATAAACCCACAACCCGCTACAGAAAATACATTATTTTAATTTACATAATTAGCAATTAATCAATTAAATTAAATTAATTACCAATTTAATTGTAAATAATTAACATATATTATTTAATTACCAATTAATTAATTATTACTACCAATTAATAAATTTACATATTTAATTTATTATAATTAAATTACTTCCCACCCTATTCCCCTATAAACCCACAACCCGCTACAGAATAAAATTACACAATAATTTAAAAAAATTATTAATTAAAAATAATAATTAAAAAAAATGACACTTTTCACATATAATATAACATAAAACACTATAAATAATTAAATATTATTTAAAAAACTATATTTTTTACTATCTAGATTATATACTTGGATATTTTCACTGTCTATATTATTTACAGTCGATATTACTTCACTTACCTTAAAAACGATATTTTGACTGTCGATATTCTGTCTAGTCGATATTTTCTCCAAACGATATTTACAACTCGATATTCTTTCCAGTCGATATTTTGGAGTCGTTATTATGTCTGTGCACCGACTTCTGTAAACCCTCCTCCAACTTTGATTGCCCCAATCATGACCTTGCATTACACTTTCCTATTGTCCTTCAACATAGATCTGAAAAAACAACGGAGAGAGCTAGGACTGGAGGTGGGCCATCCTTGTTCCTGGTAAGGTATTATCAAAAACAAAATTGGATGGACCTGTCTAGCACAATGTCCGTCATTGCAGTGTCTGGCACCGCAGGGGTTTGTTACAAGAACCCTCACACACCAACCTAGTTGGTGTCATGCTACATCATCGGGTTCCCAGCTGTGTAGCCGAATGCTACTCAGCTGTGATGTGACACCTGATTATAGTGGAGCTGGTTTTTGTGTTCGTGTGTTGTAGTGGTGTATTAAAAATATCTCTGGTACTCTGATTGACTAGACGTATTTTATTCCCAGTGGCCCAGGATATGTTAAAAAAAGGTGGATAACTCAGAAAAACTGTTTAGTTGAGTGTTAGTTATCTGTTAGGTCGACATGTTTCAGACCGTATAAAAATGAGTAGGGCTTTCTTCAGGACCGTGTTCAAAGTGATATTAAAATATGGTGAAAAAGTGAAAGTGAGTGGCAAACAATTTGGGACATGGGACATGGGACGTGTTGGCATAACCAGTCGAGAGGTCAAAAACAGAATATGTGATCATAGAAGCAATATTCAGAATAAAAGGAATACTACCAGAATGACAAATCACTTCCTTGAACTGGGCCACACCCCAAATGACATGGAATGGACCATCATTGAACACCCAGTTAACTCCCCCTCTCAACAACAACTGTTAGAAAAAGAACAAAGATGGATATATCGGCTATCCACTCATCTACATGGATTAAACCAGAGCTTTCCAAACTCTGTGTCGCGACACAGTACGTTGTCGCCTGCCATGTGTGGGTGTGTCGCATGAGATGAATAGAGCCGGTCTAATAATTGATTTTGCAGGACAGTACTTCGCATGTCAGTGACGCAATACAACTAATTGTTCCAAACAATAGTTCAGGAGAAAGAATACATATTTCAACACATTGACAGAAAGAATTCAATTCAAACCGAAATGGTGTTATTTTGAAACAGAAAGAAGGGAAAAAGATAGAGAAAAAGAGAAAAGGGGTAAGAAAAAGTGAAAAAAACAGGGACCAAATAATATTTTTCAAATTGACACAACAAGAAAAATTAGAAATCAACAGGTAATTTAGAAAGATATCAAAAAACTTTTTTAGTATTTCTTATTAATCAAAATAATACGCTCATGAGTGAAATGTTGGTTATTAAAAATACAATACATCAAGATAAAAACCAAACATGTGGCGAACACAATTTCTGTTCAAAATAGAAGGGTATCCAAATACACATGAACCCTCTATCATTTTGGTGCCACCAATATGTCGACGGCGTTTCAACCGCAGTGAAAACTTGCAGTCATCATCAGGACAAGAAGAACGTAGGAGCGTGAGTAGTTCTAATAAAGTTGCCTAGAAATACGGTAAAGTAACCACATCCGATGTTGGTATTTTCATCCGTTTTAGAAGGAGAATTAATCGCTTTTATGTAACAAGTGTATACCCGAGTGTGTCCTGCTAGTGGAAGTCAGGCGTTAAGGAGCTGCAATATGGGACAGCCAACCTTGGCATATAAACGTATTCTATTCGTCCGGAAAAAATCTCGATTCAGTATCGTGTCCGGTGGAAAATTAGGAATCAGCAAGACCAACCTTTCCGCAATACAACTAAGCAGCAGCTCCTCTGACGAATCTGGAAGCCGAGGCTATGCTCTCTGAGGTGGGGGAATAAAATGGCCTGCCTTGCTCCTGTTGTTTCCTGCAGGGAGGAGTGCGCAGGTGGGGGTGGGGAAGGGTCATGGTGACTGACATTGGGTTTTGGATTGTTTGCTGCGTTGCGTGAGAAGGTCAGAGATAGTCGCATTCAGATTCCAGTCTTGAGAGCGTGCACAGTTCAGCTACTGCCAGGCACCGGACACGACCTCTGTCAGACTCCGGGCAGGCGAGAGCCACTGTTAGATATGATGGGAAAGGGGGGGGGGTGGTTGCAACCTCATGGGACTCTAACCCTGAGAGTGCGAGAGCCACGGCAAGTATGAATGAGATGAGCGTGGGGCACAGACACTGGGCACGAGAGCGCGCAGAGCTCAAGAGCTGGCAGACACCGGTAAGAGACAGCGTGGGCACATCACCTAACAGACAACGGGTGTGTGAACCCAGGGGCACGATCACTGTCAGATACCACACACCAAAGCATGGGACTCAGTTATGCAAGAACACAAGAAAATGCAAGACTTGGAGACTGTCAGACACCAGCAGAAGACTACAAGATACACCCTCTGTCAGACATTGAGCAGGACATAGCACGGTGCAAAGCCAGGTCAGACACTGGGCACATCTCACAAGTTAGGACTGTACACGCCCACAATCAGGCACTCTGCACGGTTAGAAATGACACTCAATCAGGGTCAAACACCAGGCACACAAACCCTGTCACTCGCCAAGCGTCTGAGAGAACTAGGGACAGCTCTATGAGACACCGTTCACAAGGAAACAGGGACACTGGCTCTACCGGACATTAATATGCAATTCCAAAATGACACCACACCACACCGCGTACGATCAGAGTCCACTTTTATGTAATTAATTGTCCCTCCACAGACCCAGGTGTCAGCAAAGGTTGGTGCACTTTTAATAGGACTGTGACAGAACGTCTCACCAGGACTACATACTTTTAATGGTGCATGCAGTACATTCGAAGCGGGCAGGATATTTTAATTTTAAAGCGCCTGTACAGTCACTTCTTGGCAGGCGGTTCACTTTAATGTGAGAGTGACAGAACATCTGCATTGAGCACTATATGTTGGTGAGACAGTCTCAAGAGATCGCAGCAGGGATTCTGTACTTTCAATAGCAGAGTACTGCACTTTTCAATCGAGTGGGTGTGCATTTAATGTGCCACCACAGTCATTTCCCATCAAGGCTAGTTCACTTTTAAGGGAGGGTGGTAGAACTTCTAAGATGGGTGTGTATACTCTTTAATGGAACATTCCCAGAAGCTAGCAGCAGTTTGGCAATGTATATGTGTTATATTAAAAATCATATTTTTCAGTGAAAGGCTTTCGTGAGATATGTTGTGTCCCCATACAGTTTGTTATTTACAATTTCTATGCCATATGTATTTGTCCTTATATCTTATATAAAGTTAATTTAACCTCCGGTTTGCTAGTAAAACTGAATTACCTTGTAGTGAAAAGATGCACGTCTAAAAAGGCAGTTAATTTAACCTCTGGTTTGCTAGTAAAACTACATTACTGTGTCGCGAAATGATGCATGTCTTAAAAAGTGTGTCACCAACAGGAAAAGTTTGGAAAGCTCTGGATTAAACAATAACATTCCTTGGAACAGTTTGAATATGTAATCCAAAAATCACAATTTGTCCAAGACACCTGAACTAGTGGCTTGACTCTAGCATTTCCAATCACTATTGCATAATAAACAAAGCAATAGAATAAAACTTAAATTTCCCCTGACACCTTTAGTTAATAACATCACCCACACAATTTTACATATTGTCATACAAGCGGCAATATGTGCGGCAAAACATAAGGTTGACTTATAAACTCAATAAAGCTTATCATGCATACACATAACTTGAAATAATTGCTGGACTATTGATAGACTATTTACTACCTTTATATACAGTGCAGAAAAACTCTCCAATAACGCACTTTAGCATCATGTAACCAGCAATATGTGTGCATATAATGTAAATATAATTATGAACTTCTAACATGAGCACCAATGAAAACATTTCACCGTGCATTAGCCCATGCACCTCTGTCCTCAGAATCACTATTTCATGGGACATACAGGGTGATCTAGCACAAGCGCATGCGCGCTAATATCCCGTTTCCGAATGTTCTGTCAGCTAGAATATTATGTGTGTAAATATAATGTTAATGTAATTATGAACTTTTAAAATGAGCACCAATGAAAACATCCCACCGCGCATTAACAAATGCGCCACAGTCCTCAGAATCACCACTCCAGCGGGCATACACAGTGATCTAGCGCAAGCGTATGCGCGCTAATATCCCCTTTCCGAAAGTTCTGTCAGCTAGAGCGGGAACTACCAGCGCATGTGCGCCAATATCTCCAAGAGCGGAATACGTCATTCCGTATTCCTACAGACAGGTAGCCCACCACGCCAGAGACTCTAGCAGTCTAGTGGTTGTGTGCTACTCCCGCAAACATTGGAAACACCCAGTAGCCCAGCTCGTTCCCCACGCTTCCCTGTTACTTAATTGCTGAGCGGGGCCCGGTTCAAACACCAGCCAGGTCCCGTAAGATCCACAAGCAGGTTTGCAGCCCGGTGAGCCCTCATTCACAAGTAAGTGCCATAGCAATCAAAAGGCGCAGGACACACGCTGTCAGCATCACTTTTCCTCCTTCCATTTTTGTAAAGGCTCAACCTTTTTCTCCATTCCCAAATAGGCAGTGAGACTAAGGGTCCCCCGCCTACGGGTTCTGATTTGCGTTGTTTTATCGTAACCAACGTAAATATAATTTAACTTTAACTTTGCTAAAGTGATATGGACCAAACTTTTGGCCCACATTGTACACAAAAATGACAGCTATTTTCGTGTATAGCGCTCCATCCAATACTACACCATGGAGTATGAATGCAGTTATCTTGTCCGGACTTACTGCAGCCATCATGCATTTATTACTCCACTAGAAGCACGATGGAGGCGTTGTGTCTAGACCTGTCACAAGCATGTGTTTTACCACCAGAAAGCTCCTTTGTAACCTGCATGCTGTGTGCGCAAGTGTTGTACATGTATGAAAGACACAAAGTGTGTTTACAATTTAGTAACACACTGCATATGAATGACTATACAGACTAGCGCACATTACGTATGAATGACTCTGTTGGAATGTTATATGTTAAATGTTGTACTGTGTTTGACTTGTTATTTTCATTTACAGGTAAATTACCGCAGGTGCACACGAAATACCGTTAGTCCCCGCAGCATAAGCTAGCACACCTTAGCACGTGTGCTACTTAAAATGTGAATACAAGTGGCGTAACAATTGTTTGCCACTCACTTTCCATTTTTCACCATATTTTAATATCACTTTGAACACGGTCCTGAAGAAAGCCCTACTCATTTTTATACGGGCTGAAACATCTCGACCTAACAGATAACTAAGACTCAACTAAACAGTCTTTCTAAGTTATCGACCTGTTTTTAACATATCCTGGGCCACTGGGAATAAAATATTTCTAGTTAGTCAGAGTACCAGAGATATATTTAATACACCACTTAATCACACAATCACAAAAAACAGCTCCACTGTAATAGTGTGTCGCAGCACAGCTGAGTAGCATTCGGCTACTTAGCTGGGAACCCGATGATGAAGCATGACACCAACTAGGTTGGTGTGTGAGGTTTCTTCTAACAAACCCATGCGGTGCCAAACACTACAATTGTCACACATTGTGCTAGACAGGTCCGTCCAATTTTGTTTTTGATGATAACTTCAACATAGATCACCATGCACCATACTCTCTTTAAGAAAAATAAATCATTAAACCTTCTTTCACATGCCACTGTAGCCTATAATTCATTACACCATTTCCCAGAGCAGCCTTTAACTCTCCCTAGTCTCCTCTCCACATCTTTTGAGCAGCAGCAAAACTCTGATCTAAAGTGGCCAAATCTGTTGCCAATCTCAACCATGAAATCTCTGGGGCAGATTTCCAAGCCCCATATGCCACATTTGCACCGCCGTTGCATCCCTTTAGTGACGCAGCGGCGGCGCAAAGCCAGCGCCATGCTGTGGGGTATTTACAACGTGACGTTGTAAAGCCCTGCGCCACATGTGGGCGATCCGACACAGGGTGGGGGGGCGTTTCGGGACACGAGCGCCTCGGAAAAGTGGCTGAGTGAAATCTACAAGATTTCACTCACTCACTTTTACTGCCATAATGCGTCGAAACCCTGCGCCTGCTTGAAGCAGGTGTAAGTATTGACGCAGCATGTTAGGCATAGGGGCACCCGAGCCTTGCTGGAGCTGCGTCACACTTGCGACGCGACTCCAGCAATGCACCACCTTTCTGCCGGGGGATGCGACGCGCATCTGCTCATCCGTGCGCCAAGGTGCGCCGCATTGTAAATGCGGCACATCAGTGGTGGCGCACGGGTGGTTTGGCGTGTCGCAACTTCTTTGGCGCATCTCTGCTGCCCCTTAGTCTTGAGCTCGAGTTGGAGTAACGTCCTCCTCACAAAACAATATGGAAATGGTTCTTCTTGTGTAGTTGACTATTTCATGTGAATGTGATGGTAGGTCTTATGGAGGGTTTGCAGTTTTGGACTGGCACGTCCAGCATATTAGCACACTGGCATTGCTTCAATGCCCAACAGACCACTACTACATTGAGGACTTGCACTTGCTTTAAAATCTTGCTTCATTGGAAATAGCTTCCTGTTGACCCCCACTCCTCTTTCGAATGATACGATCTGGAAATCATATCTTTCGATAATCCCCATCAGTGATCTACTACCTCCTTCAGCAATGATGGAACACAGCTACTAATCTTTTCTTATTGCTTTGTTTTCCAATTTGATTTGAATCTTTTCTGGGGTTATTCAAAAAGCACGTCAGCCAACAAAGCCACCTTTATCTTACTATGCAACTAACTTGTCCAAATTGATTTGTATGATCATTTTCATACACTTTTCCCCTGAGATTTACACAAGGTAAAACATTTGATCAAGCTGAAAAAGATATAAAATGGACATCATCACCTTGGCAATAACACCCTTCAAGAATGTACGCCATATCTTGTGTAAGTACGTTTGTAAGTGAGAGTAAGAACCGATAAGTGTGAGTACGTTTCTGTGTCAGTATGTGAGTGAGAATGAGCATGACTAAGAATGAGTGAGTGAGAGAGAGTGCATTAAAGTAAGTATGGGAGAAGAGATTGAATGAGAGAGTAAGTAAGTGTAAGTGAGACAGTGATAGTGTAAGTGAAGCAAAGTGTGTCTGTTTACATGTTTTATCATTGTGTGCCTGCCACTGTCCATGGCATACTAAATATAATTATTTTTATGGAGCTACTGTAGCACATGCTGCCACTCAGCAATAAAGATAATTCTGGGTATAAGGAAGGTGACGCATGGAAAAATGCAGATCCTGATATACTATAAGTTATTCTTGTCATGGAACATGGAAAATGCTCAAATTTTTATGCTAAAGGATATTTGTGGCATGGGGCACCCATGCCAAAATGCTAGCACTGGGATACTGGAGGTTTTTCATGGCAAACTGGAGAGCTCCCAAGGCAAAATGTAGACCCAGAAATACTGGGAGTTAAACATGACCTAAGAGGACAGCTATGGCAACATACTGTGAAATTTTTTTCTCAGATGCGGGCAGCCCGTAATATTGGGGCTGAGAGGGCAAACAATGATAAAATGCTGGCTCTGGAATACTGGAGGTAATTTTTGACATATGTGTCACCGGGGTACTTGAGGTGTATCAATGGAAACTTCTGGTACTGGAATATTGTGCATAATTCTTGGCTTAAGGGGAGATCCCTAAGGAAATGTTGATGTTGGCACCTGAAGGTATTTCTTAAGATATAGTGAACTCTCAAGGCGAATTGTATTCTAAAAAAAAGGGATAAACTCCTGTTAGTGCTATACCCTATAGCTTTCAAAGATCCGCACCCGCAGGTGCATATAGAACTAATCTAGCTATCTCTTGTACCTCGTATATTTCTGGAGTGACTTAAAATTATCCAAGTCTCACCGCTACTGAAGAAACACTCTGAGGATGCTGCAGGTTTCAATAACTTTCCTTTGGTCTCTGGAATTTCCTCCTAAAGTCATTGAACGGGGTGTAGACTCACAAAATAAGCATGTTTGTAACAACAACACATTTCATGAATTTTAAACCTGCTTTAGAACAGGGTGCATCACCAAGACCTCTTTGTTTCAAGATGGGCTATGTATTCTTGACAGTGTTGATGCCCTCAGGTGCCATGGTTTATCAGTAACGTCTTCCTACTTTTGTCACTTAAAATTAAGAGAAAAGTTTGGCTTTCCTTCCAGCTTTGTCCCTTTTCCCCATCATTTGAGCACTGGTGTATTCGCAGTTGAATTACGTCAATGTTTTTTTTAATGTGAGTCTACACTACTATCAACTTCCAAGGCTTCAGAAGGTGCAGACCTGTGCTGCTTGTTTGCTGTCATCCACACCATGCCCATATTTCCAATCATCTGCATTTGGTCCACTGGTTTGCGCTGGAGAAATATTTTCCATTCTAATGCGTTTACACAATTCAGGACCTGCATTTATCAAACAAATGTTCACTCCACGCTACTCATGGAGAACTTTACGGCAATACTCTGCTCAATTCTTCACTGTTCCCAAGATTACCAAATCACAACAATGTGGTAGATCCCTTGCCCTTCAAGTGCCACAAAGTGGAACACTCTTCTTTTTCATTTATGAAGCCAGACCAAGCAGACAGCTTTTAGAGAGATATAACAATGGGGCGACCCAAAAGCCACTGGGCCTGGGAAGATTATGTTCCGGTGGAAATCAAAATGAAACAAAAAATAGGTAAAGCATATTAATCAATAGCATCTAATCAAAGTCAAACACCACCATTTATTCCTTCCAACAATTGGTCTGCTTTAATTGAATCATAATATTTGAATAAATCAATAAATACAATTGAAAACAAATGCTAAATGGATATATTCATTAAAAACAGGTGCACAGAGGAGTGAGGTGATAGGTGTATCGGAAGGATTGTGAAAAAGGACAGTGGTGCATACATACGTACATCAATAAGATAATTCTAAACTATCCCGACAGTGTTACTGTCCAATCATTAAATGTCAAGTCATAATATATTTACAAATAAACATTCTCTGTCACATATGTCTGACATAAAAACACAGAAGTGTTGACGTTTCGACCCCTAAATGGAACAGCCAATTTCATACATTGGGGCGGGGTCTTCATCAGGACAAAGGTGAGGGTGGAGAGGGGTTTTGGAATCTACCGACAATGGCATGAGGTTATTTGGGTGGTGAGTGCATAAAAGAGAAAGGATTTTGATATACAAATGTAATGATGATTTACCAATAGAGACAGCTCTATTGCTGCGGGCTGTATTTGAGAAAAGCTGGGTTCGAAGGCTCCTGTGAAAAGAGAGAGGAGACAGGATTCTAGGACCCAGGGCTTTGAGTGGGGGGGCTGTGGGGGGCTGAGCCCTCCCAGTTTTATTGGGGGTGCCTCTAAAGAGGGCTCTAGAGGGCTCTATTTTCGGGCCTCAAATGTCAAAGGTAGGGTGAGCAGACGTCCTGGGTTTTTTTGGTGTTACTAGTTTGGGTAACATTTCTTGATAGTGAAATACTGCCAATTCCGTTTTTCACTATTGAAAGGCGATCTTGCCCATAGGATAACATGGGGAATGCTGTGTGACATGTTTACCTACAGTTGCAGTGATTGCTGAGGAAGGGACTGTCTGCTTTGTGCTGTGTTCACTAACTTGAAGAGGAGCTGTGCTGTGTGCTTTGCCCCTCTGAAGCCTGCCTGTCTCCAAGGGCCTAAGAAGAGCTGGGAACTCAGGGATACAAAAGTTCTCCAGCACCCACCCTTCCAGTTCCTGTGTGGGTCTCAGTGCTGTGCCTTTGTGAAGCTGCCCCCCTGTGAAATCTGCCTCGGTGTGCTCATTGGCACACAGCTCGGGCGTAAGCTCATGAGTTCTCCTCTGCCTCAAACGTGATCTGCCCCAGGATAGAGTCCCTCGCGCTCTGTGGGTGCGGATTAACGCACCGCTGAGGAACTTTGGAGTACCTGCTTTGCCCCCTAGCGATGTGTGCGCATTGACTCCACCGCCGTCCCTCGAGCTGTGTTGTGTGCACGAGGCCGGGTTTGCCACTCTGAGAAGGAGCCTTGAAAACACCCTGCCAGTATTCACCACCACCCGCCCTGGATCGTCATTTCCAGGCCGCGCTCGGATTGGTCACAGCAACAAGGATTTCCCCCAGCAATGCGGACGTTTGTCAGGCAGAGCTACGTTGCGCCTGGAGAGGCGCAAGGCATCCCCTAGCAACCGGGGTTCACTCGCGCTCGTCATTGAGGAAAGGAGCTGCCTGAACCTTAGGCGCATCCTACCGGCGAAAGCCGCTTCACCGGAGCTCAGAGTGGACCGCTGAGCCCCCTTCACATCCTAAGGTAACCGGTAACCAGGATTTGCACGGTGGTGGGCGTTATGATCACACACGCTACCGGCGGGCCTGCCTTCTCTTTACAGGTCACCCTGTAGCTACTTACGTGTGGCGTAATAAAACTTGAGGGGGCCCCCGTGCAAAGTACCTGGAGGGGGCCCCTTCTGACCACACTCAGGAGCTTAGGGAGCCCCGCATCGTGGTGGAACCGGGGGGCCATTGTTACACCACTGGGGAGAGATTCATATTCAAGACTTATGGACTTTAGCCCAATAGCTGCCTTCGCTTTCCAGTTTATAATTCAGTTCACATCTGGTTGGCAGCCCTTGCCGTTGCTCATTGTCGTCCTCTCTATTTCTTGGATCACCGTTAGCACCTCTCCTGCCATGCCCCTTTGTTGTGCTGCTTCTTGCCTACTTTGTTTGGTGGGTCTTACAAGTGTGTTTGCAGCAGTGCGCCGGGACCTTCATTCAGATTCTTGGCACGCCCCCGGGTCACTGTTGTACCACTCACTGCTGAAACCAGTACGGCTTGTTTCATAAGAAATCTATTCCTTGTTATATGCCCAGTATTATCGGTACAGCACATGCCCTCAGTACTACAGCCAGTCAGCTTTCCTCCCCTTGTTATGTTATGTTATATTATATATTGTTTTGTATAGCGCACGGCTACTCAAAAAGAGTGTCCCGGCGCTTTTATTGAGAACCTGTGGCAGAGTAACACAACACTATGATATAAAAAACAGATAAAAAGAAACAGATAAAAGGGAAAAATACCCTAAAGGGCAAACAGCCAGGTTTTAAGGCCCTTTCTAAAAGTCAGCAAATTAGTGGCCCCACGCAACGCCAACGGCAGAGTGTTCCACAACTGTGGCGCCAACAACCCAAAGGAGCGGCCTCCAATGCGGGCCCTTTTTACTCGCGGGACCACTGCAAGAAACAAAGATTCCGATCTTAAAGATCGAGCCGGGTGGTAGAAAGCAAGTCTCCTTTGGAGATACTGTGCTCCCACAGCATGAAAAGCTTTGTAGGCCAAAGTCAAGGCCCTGAAGGCAATCCGCTTCCGGATAGGCAGCCAGTGGAGCGACTGCAACAGGCCAGCGGCACTGGCTCGCCTATTTAGGCCATAAATGGCCCTCGCGGCCGCGTTCTGGACCACCTGCAGCCGCTGCAGTAGATATTCCGGCAGGCCCAGATAGAGGACGTTGGAATAATCCAATCTCGAGCCAATCAAGGCCTGCACTGTCATCTTCCTATGCTCCTCCGAGAGTAGAGGCAGAAACTTCCGGAGCATCTTGAGAAGACCAAAACATGTTCCCGTTAAACCAAGGATCTGAGATCTCAACATCAGACCCTTGTCCATCTTGACTCCCAAGTTCTTAGCCAGCTGGGACGAACAGGACGGAGGGAACATATTAACAGGCCACCCACCTGCCAATCCGGATCCGATGGACAACCGAAGAAGAGTACCTCAGATTTATCTGAGTTGCACTTGAGGCTGTTCAGCTGGAACCATTTAAAAACAGCCCCAAGGCATTCCCGGATACTCTCTCCATCAAAATCTCCTCCTTTCTTACACGAAAAGAGGAGCTGGGTGTCATCGGCATAAGATACGATCTGGGCCCCAAAAGACTCCGCCAATGCCGCCAAATGGGTCATAAAGATGTTAAAAAGAGTCGGGCTCAACACAGAACCCTGCGGAACTCCGACTCCCAGATGCGGCATCACGGCCGAGTTAGGAGAGGCCCAGACCGTTTGTCGACAACCAGCCAGAAATGATCTAAACCAGCTGAGCACCGTCCCCCTCAGACCGATCTCATAGAGTCTGGCGAGAAGGCCCTCGTGACAGGTCCAACATGACAAGCATGGCTTTGCCCCCGGAGTCAAGTACCTCTTTTATGGCTTTAGACACCTCCAAGAGCGCCGTCTCGGTGCTTAGGTTGGGGCGGAAGCCAGATTGAGTAGCGTGCAGTATATTATGGGATTCTAAAAAATTAGAAAGCACCATATGCACATGCTTCTCCAAAATTTTCGTAAGCGCAGGGAGGAGAGAAATAGGCCTGTAGTTGGCCAGAACTTCCGGATCAAGACCAGGCTTCTTAAGCAAAGGAATGACCATTGCCTGCTTCCAGGCCTGCGGGACCACTCCCTGACTCAGAGAGAGGTTCAAGAGTCGGTTCGCCAGCGGATTTATAACTTCCGCCATTTTTGCCAAGAATTTGGCCGGACATGGGTCAAGAGGCGACCCAGATTTAAGATTGCCCATAAGTGCCAATGAAGCAGGGGCTGAGATTGAGGGAAAAACGGCCATAGCTGGACCCAAAGGGACCATTAAAGCTGATCCGTCTTCGGGGCTGGCCGAAACTGCAGTCGCCACCAGAGGGAAGGAGTCCTGGATCAATTTTATCTTGTTGGTAAAGAAATTTGCAAGATCAGAAGCCCAGGACTCCGAAGGAACAGCCTGAGTCGCGTTAGATCGGAGGGCCGTGAATTCCCTGACGATTGTGAAGATCTCCTTACAGGACTTAGAAGCGGCCTCCGTCCTCCTTGCGAAATAGCCTTTTTTCTCCAGGAGGATATCCCGATGATAGGCCGTAACCACAGTCCTATAGGCATGCCTTGCCACAGGGTCATACCTTGAGCGCCAGGCTCTTTCAGCAACCTTACACTGCCGTCGAGAAGCCGACAGCGCTTCCGTAAACCAGGGGGCAGAAACCCGCTTAGGTGTTAGTCGGGGGCCATCACAGGTGCTAGATCATTTAGCCTGTCCAATAGCCACACTTGCAGGGAATCCAAGTCCCTCTCCAGATCTCCCATAAGGGGGCAAGGGTGATCCAGAGCAGCCTGAGCCAGCATGTCTGGGGTCACTCGATGATACGCCCTAGGAGCACGGCCCTGCTGCTTAGGAGCGGTGCTAAAAGGTTTCATCACGCCCTGAATATAGAATTTGGCCAGTCTATGGTCTGACCAAAGCACTGGTACAAGAGCCGTCACCTCCAAGGGGGACGTAGAGAAGACCTGATCTAGGGTATGGCCCTTATCGTGCGTTGGTCCAAGGAGATAAGGGATCAGGCCAAAAGGGAACGTGACCTCAAGCAATTTGATTGTATCAGGATCTGATCGCTCATCCATGTGGAAATTAAAATCCCCGGACAAAATACAATGCTCAGCTTTCAAGGCCAATACCGAGATTGCAGACTGGAGCTCATCAAAAAAAGTTCCAGGCGGTCCAGGTGGCCTATAAACTAGAAGGCCTTTAAAGGACTGATGAGGCGCCAATGTAATTAAAAAGGCAAGGGATTCAGATCCTAGGATGCCATCCATGGGCACAATGGAGCAAGTGGCGCATTTGTTCACCGCCATTGCCACTTCACCGCCCCTCCCCTTCAATCTTTCCTGCCTGAAAATGTTATAATCAGGAGGAATAGCTATAGCTATATCAGGATTAGAAAATTCCCCCAGCCAAGTCTCAGTCAGCATCAAACAAAGTGGCTTTTCCGTAACCAAAAGGTCATAAATGTCCTGCGCATGCCTGCATGCTGATCTGGTGTTTAAAAGCAGGCAAAGATACTTCACACAATCTGTCTCTCTGATTAGGCGAGAGGGCGAGGCAGAGCTGGGACGCCATCCACAGCTAGGACATCGCCTCTTACCCCTATAGTAACCGGGAAAAACAGTATAGCAGCCGCAGGCAGACTTTTGCAAAGATCGTAGCTCAAGGGATGTGTAACATAACAAAATAGGCGCAGAGGCAGACGTACGCCAAGACAGGGGATGCTGTCTCTTAAAACAGAGCTGTGCAAAGGAGGTGGGTTCCAGTTCACCATTGCTCTTCTGCTCCCATTCTCTGGTTCTCTAAAGACAGAGGGATTTTCTTTCTCCCCTGATTTCTGGGCCTGTTGGCACTTTTCATCCTGTGCACCTGTAGGCACTGTCCATCCTGTGAGTATATACAGCAACAAAACTTAAGCTCCTATTACAGGAAATAGCAATAAAAAGTGGCTACCAGCGCCTACCAGTGCTACATGCGAATAAATCTGCTGTGTCAAGCAAAGGAGAAATGAAGTGCAACCCAGATGAAAAGAAAAACCCTCAGGCACCCTCTGAAGATGGGTAGCCGTTTGTCTTCATTGGGTTTTCAAGTTAGTTCATGTGGAAAACATCATGCCAAAGAAAGGTGCAAATTAAAATGAGTATAGACCACTCCCTCAACCAACATTTTTAATAGAGGGGTGATTCAAACTCAATTAAAAACAATGTGCAAAAACGGACATTGAGAGTTAAGCAAGTTTGAGCTCCCTGTCCTAAAATACGGTCGACATGTTTCAGCTATCTGGTCATTTACGACCCAGCATTCCTCAGGACCAGAAATGTAAACTCACCCGACCGGGCAGTACACGCCCTAAAGTGCCTACTCACGGTGGGTGGATATTCACAAAAGACGCATTGATACCCACTTGAGGATCTATGTCTTGTGCAAACCTCAATTCAACGAGGTGTACGGAATTTGGTTATAACCCCATATTGGTCTTACGTGTAATAAGGTCTGAAACTTTTCTTTATGGGTTCAAATCTCCCCAAATAAAGACTCCATAAGACCGTGGTGATGGATATCTTCACGGCAGCACTATTAGGCTGACGACTCCCCGTATTTCCACCTAGGTTCGGCTCATCCACGTATCAATGCGTCTTTTGTGAATATCCACCCACCGGAGGGTGCCTGAGGGTTCTTCTTTTCATCTGGGTTGCACTTCATTTCTCCTTTGCTTGACACAGCAGATTTATTCACATGTAGCACTGGTAGGCGCTGGTAGCCACTTTTTATTGCTATTTCCTGTAATAGGAGCTTAATTTTTGTTGCTGTATATACTCTCTTGTTGTTTATTTCTGTTCTACCCCGGAGGCGGGAGAGTATTTGTACTAGCCCTCTCTCTCTAGTTGTTGATACATAACTGTCCATCCTGTGCCATAGTGCAGAGATTGAGGAATGGCACGGGCTTTCAGTGGATTCATGAGTCCGAAACTTGACAGCAATTCATGTTAGAATTATTCCCATCACCTTGTTGGTTGTTGCGGCTGACTCCCTAAATGCAGCGGCTATGCCCAGTTGTGGGTACCACACTCAATTGTCATAGGAACCAAGCTATACCTCTCTGATGAGACCTAAGTACGTTCTGCTGACCCCATCTCTAGTTACACAGTAGTTGCTCCAACTAATCCATTGTAGTGTAATAAGAAGGTATTTTACAGTTGTGATATATGGGAAAACGTTACTTTGGGTGATTCTGTGACTGGATGCGACTTCATGATTTTCTTAAGCACACAATGCTAGTTATCTTGATTTAGACCACACCCCTACTCGGATAGGCCACATCCCTTTAAGAAATTTGCCACGCCCCTTTTAGAGCACCCCCAGTTTTTTATCCCACTTAAAGCTCTGATAGGACCTCTGTTCCTAGAGCTACTGAGGGGTAACAAATATAGAATATATCAAGATTCCAAAACAACGAACATACTCAGACTTCTTAAAGGTGATCGAGG
The DNA here is from genome assembly GCF_964261635.1 of Lissotriton helveticus. Classification (NCBI taxonomy): domain Eukaryota; kingdom Metazoa; phylum Chordata; class Amphibia; order Caudata; family Salamandridae; genus Lissotriton; species Lissotriton helveticus. Next base: position 69,510,374 of record NC_136065.1, read on the forward strand.
TATTTAAAAAGTAAGGACCTAGGTTGATGAGTAACCTGTGGCTGAAAAAAGTAATACCTCAGAGATCTGGTCTCGCTCCCTCCATCGACCCCATTAGTCCCGCTCCGTTATGATCTTGGGAGACACCCAATAAATGAGGTGGCAATGCTGCGCCTCCAACTGTTTTGGACACACCTCAGAAAGACCCCGGAAGTAAGTCATTATGCCTCTGCACTGACCGAGCTGATCCAACTAGATGCAGGACATAAGATAGCCTGGCTATCCAAGCTGAAACAGTTAGTGGGGGACATTGGATTGGGAGAGGCCTGGGCGAGTCAGAACCCACCGTCCAAGCAGGTTGTACAGAAGGCCTACTGGGACTGGGTTTCTGCAGCTGCTGAACGAAACCTGAATTATGGCACTTTGACGGAAACTTTCTTGGACGTGAAGCCTGCACCTAAACTAGAACCCTACCTGGATCTCATCGAGTCCCCGAAAGATAGGGCACTTTATGTAAAGTTTAGGTTTGGTACCCTCCCACTGAATGATTTTAGAGCTGGCTGGAGGAGGTCGAGGGAGGGGGACGCAGGGTGCCCGGGCCGTGCCTCCCCTACGGAATCTGTCGATCACTTTCTCTTCGCCTGCCCAGCGTATGGCCAGGCGAGGAGAAAGTGGCTGAAACCCGGTTGTTCCAACCTGGGTTGCCAAAACCATAGGGAGGCTCTGCGCATCCTAACATCTGAGACCTCGATCCCTAGCGTGATATGTGGGACAGCTAAGTACTTGGGCTGTGCCTGGTTGACAAGAATGAAGCTTTCTAGGGTGACACAGGGCCAGGCGGTGGTCCTGTAGACTGTTATTTTCCATTGGGCTGTACTCTGTTTTATATAATATGACACTTTTTAAATCCATGTTTCATATTTTTTTTATCAGTACATATCAAATATTGAGGATTGTTACTCTATATATCTTTTGTACATATTGTGTGAATGTAACATTAAGGGCAGTTTCTTTCCTCCATCCCTTTTTTTTAACTGGTTTATTAATTGCTTTTATACTTTTATGATATTGTATATCGAATGAAGTTATACATACATACGGTAATACCTATGTCACAAAATAGCCCTCTGAAATGGGTCGAGTTTAAGAGTGACATATTATATGCCAGAGCAAGGTGGCACATTTATAAAAACAGTACCAGCGATATGTGTCATAGCGTTTAATACCTTCCTTGCCAACAAATATTATGCAAGGTGATTTTAAGCACTGTTATCAGATTAAGGAAAAATTAAACTGTCAGCTTAAGAAGACAAACCCCGGGGATCTATATGTGACTCCGACTGAGTCAATTGTGTGAAAGGGAAAGCACCAATTGCTTCCGAATACATGAACACATGGATGAGTACGAGTTAATCTTCAGAAGGTATATCGCACCTGACGGGGGCCGTATGACTCCTGCTCGGGTTAAATACCCTTGTGACGCTTGAGCATAAATAAAGATAACTGCGTGCGAAAGATGAGAACAATGAAAAATCAAAGCACTCGTTAAATGCAGTTAACTCAAAAATATGTGCAATGTATCTCCACTCAGGGGCATATTACCAAGGGGGGCGATAGACAATTATCGCCGATTTAGCGGCCGCTATGCGGCGATAATTCAATCGCCCCAATAGCAAGCTGTCGCTAACTGATGTTAGCGACAGCATTTAGGCGATAGCGAGCGGTTTGGGACCCGCTTTGCATGTCAGCGATGTTTATCGCTAATGACATGCAAAGTGGGCATACCCAACCTGTTAGCGACTGAAAGCAGTCGATAACGCCGCTATCGCCTATTAGCAAGGCGGGCGTAGCGATGGAAATATTCCCGCTATCGCCAAAAACTAACGCCTGCTCAGACCAGTTCTTAGCCATGTTATCCAATGGGAGGTGGATAACATGGCTAAGAGCATTTTGTCACTAATGCGTGAATATCGCTGTATTCTCAGCGATATTCACGCTATCGCTGGAAAAATTATCGCTTTGGAGATAAACGTTGCTAATAGCAAGTTATCTCAGCGATAATTTACGGCCATGCTTAGCGATAAAAAAATCGTTGCAAAGCCTAGTTAGCGATAAATATCACTACTCGTTGGTAATATGCCCCTCAGTTATGAGTAGGGACGCACCAAATGTCAGGAAGCGTGTTGTGTTATGTGCCCCAATTAAACTAGAACAGTTTAAAGTGTTCCAAATATACTTCGAGGTGTGAGCAAAATGAAAAAAGCACTTCACTCGTGCTTCATTGAAAGCCATTATTTATGTCAAATTAACAATGAAAAAAGGTCACAAAGCGCTCTGTGTTACACACCCTAATTTGACTAGAAAAGTTATTAATTAACGCAGTATGAAGCGGGTCTCGGTAATGACGCTAAAACATCCTGTGATTCTGGGCAAATCACTTAATCTCCCCGTGCCTAACAAAAATGAACGTGTGTCCTCATGTAACGTAACTGGTGTTATGTAAAGCGCTCTGATACCCGATTCGGGTCAAGTTTGCACTATATAAACTCTGCAAAAAAGAAGAGACTAAGGAGCATATTATCAAGCGCCTTATCGCCGCGTCATTGGCACTTTTCTGCCGATAATGTGGATATATTTGCATCGCCCTATCATCAAGGCAGCGTTAAGTCAATTAACGTAGCTTAAAGCCACTTTAATAGACTCAACGCTGCCTTGGTAATAGGGCCCCTTTCACGATAAATTCATCATGTAAGGGGACGCGCAGTGGGTGGTGCAGTGGGCGTTCCACCACAACACTCATTCACTTTGACGTTGCCACCTATTATCAAGAGAGGCGATAATAGGTGGCAGCACAGAATTTAAGAACAGGTCAGACCTGTTCTTAAGGTGGCGAAACGAGGAGAAATGCTTCATTTCTTCTCGTTTTTGCTTTTTCCATGTGTGTTGCCTTCTGCAGCACACATGGAAAAAACAAAATGCCAAGGTTTGTTTATGTACAGGAAGGTGTCCCTTCATGTACATAAAGAAACCTCTTTTTAAAAATGCCAATTTGTAACTTACATGAGCAGCACACATGTAAGTCACAAAATGGCATTTAAGCTTTGTTTATGTGCAGGAAGGAACACCTTCCTGTACATAAACAAACCTTCCCTGCCTGCGCTGGAGTTAAGTTGTAAAACTTATCGCCATCGCAGGGGGAAACGGTAGGCTGCACCTTATCCTTGGTACTATGGTGCAGCCTAGCATTTCTGAAGTGGCGAAGAGAGGCGTTAAGCCAAGGCGGCATTCAAGACTTTGAGTGACTATAAGTGATTACTCACCTCCCAGCTGCTGGCAAGAACGGTGATCAGCTAACACCGTGAACTTGTCAGCTGTGAGATTTAAGAACAAGCCGGAGACGTGCACGATCTGCATGTTAAAATATGACTTGTTATTTTACGATCCAGATGCTTGGGGGCACACATTACGTTAAAAAAGAAAGGGAAAAAATAATTCCTACACATCAAAACCAACACTCATTTATGAAAGGATTCTTGGATGTTATTTAGAAATCTATTAAACATTTCCGATATTAGTTCTCCTAGAGAGAAAACGTACCGACATTAGGGGAAATATATACCTCCTAGTGGCAGAGGGTCGAAAGTCTGCGTAGTGCAATGCCATTGAAATAGAAGTTTCAATACTGGAGCCCATCATGGGGGGTGATAACTTGGGAACAATTATAAGCTGTAATATAATGCTAGCAGCACATTAATCAGCTTCTCGCATCTGCCATGTTTGACAAAAAGAGCGCTACCATTAAACCATCGCATTGTCAAGGATTTTTCTGTCTGCATGTCGAAGCGCACATTATAGGTAGAGCATCAATGGATAATCCTAACATATAAATTAATTATGAGCCAAACGGATCATAGTGGAGCAACGTAATACATGATTGGGGTTACAAATCTTAGTGTGCTACACACGTACATTTTCGTATGATGGCAAGGATGCTTAGCCTTTTTATGTTAAATGTATAGCATGTATGGGATAAAGAGCTTGATGGATGTGGAGTGGGCAAAGTTAAAGTGTACGATTTCCAAAATAAAGATCGCAGGGAGAGTACCCAAGTCTTACAAATGATATATTCATGATCATGTGTGTTCAAAATGGGGACACAATTGCATACATATTGTATTGGTGATTCCAAATATGCTACTATAGTGTTGAATGTGTTCAAAGACCTAATGTGCCCTCGTATGGTATTACTCAAGGATTACGAATAACATGTACCCACTGGGGGGTTGCAGGCTCTATTCGTTTTTCAGAGTAGACAGTTGGGCATAGGTTGCATACATCTTGTTCAAGCCATCATGAACTGCATTAAAATGGTCCATCCATTTGCATTCACGGATGTTCAGAATGGAACTCAAGTCGCCACCTCTTATTCCTAGTTTGATTTCCTCAATAACCACCCACTTCAGGGATTCAGGACGGTGTTCAAAGGTTAGCAAATGTTCAACAAGTGGAGCCCCTGGTGTTCGGGCCTTGACCTTCTGCGTAGTTTGACCAATATAGATCTTGTTGCAGGGGTAGGGTATCGCGTAAATCACATTAGGCGTGTTGCAATTGGTATGTGTTTTGAGAGTGATTGAACAGTCCTTTTATTTGAACTGTTTCGTTTCGATAGTTAGACAGCAGGCTTTACAACTCCCACATTTGTAGTGGCAAACTATCGAGGGTAGTTGCTACAAAGATTGAATGGTGGGTAGAGAGGGAGGTTCCAGGAATGACCCAACTACCTGATCCTTGACATTTTTACCATTTTTGAAAGAATGCTTTGGGGGCGTAGTCGTTTGCAGATCATCTGCCACCAGAGGCCAATGTTTGTTAACCGCATGCGTGCGGGCGGAATTCCGCTCGTACGCTGAGATTTTTCAAAGCGCATGTTACGTGACGAGCTGGGCTCGTCATCAGCGTGCCAGGAGGCTACCTCATGACGAGCCCAGCTCGTCATCAGCGTGGAAGGGGTTAAAGATGTCCCGGATTTCATTGCTTGGTGTATTAAAAATTGTTATGCAGATCAATCTATCCACCAGTTCATTTGATCGATCTTTCGGTGTTAGGAGTGACTCCCTAGGATTTTGCCATGCTCTTTTTCTGGCACGTTTGCACCATCTGTTTAGGGTACCCAAATTCCACCATACATTCTATGAGGTCGTCTGATTCCATGAAGAAGTCATCCTTTAGTGTCCAATTCCTCCTGAACCTGAGGAATTGCCCAAAGGGCAAATTGTCACGTAGATCCCCTTGAGTGGTGGCTGCCGTAGCGTAGCAATGTGTTCCTTTCTGCTGGTTTCCTGTATAGTGTAGTATATAGACAGTTATTTGTTGTTTTCATCAATATGTCCAGGAAGTCAATCATTTCTCTGTCCATGTGGATGGTAAACTTGATGTCAGCAGACCGTTCGTTAAACCAACCAAAGAACAACTGGAGAACCGACTCTTCTCCGGTCCATATCAGGAAAACGTTGTCTATATATCGCTTCCAGTAGGTAACCTAATGTTTGTAAGGGTTACAATCATTATAAATGAACTTGTCCTTCTACTCATCCACGTACAAATATGCCAAGTCTGGGACGAAACTTGCCCCCATTGCGACTCCCCGGGTCTGTACATAATGATCCCCTTGGAAGTAGAAGAAATTCTGTGTCATTGCTATCTCCAATAGTTGCAGATGAAGTTAGTAGGCACAAAGGCTGGTTTAAGGTCTTCTATCCAAGGCTCTTTCCAAAACCTCAAGGGCATGTTGTTGGGGAATGCTCATAACAGAGATACAATGTCCATTGTTTCCAGAATTTGGTATTAAGGCTCAAAAGGCATTCCATCCACCAAATTGATTACCTGCATGGTGTCACGAAGGTAGGATACAGTAATTTCTGCCAGAGGTTTCAGAAAAAAGTCCACTAATTTGCAGAGTGGTTCGAGGACCGAACCGCAATCAGACACAATAGGTCAGCCAGGGGTTTGCTCCATGTTCTTGTGCACTTTGGGTAGGGTGTACACAGTAGGTAGACGTGGTTGCTTTTTATTAAGGTATAGAAACTCCAAATCAGACAGGAATCCCATCTCCTTTCCCTTCTCAGTAGTTTTCAGGATAATAGTGTTGATCTTCTTCGTGGGGTTGCTACTCAGTTTTGCATAGCTCACCCCTTCATCCAATTGAGAGTAGATTACTCTTTTATAATCATCCAAATTTTGGACCATAATTGCCCCACCCTTATCAGCAGGTTTGATCACTATGGAATGGTGTTTCTTCAATCCATCTAGTGCCAGTTGTTCTGCAGATGTCACGTTATGTTTCACATACTTCCTGGATGAACTGATCTACATAGCCTCACGTAGGACCATACTCTCATAGGTTAGTATTCAATGAGTTACTATCTGGGAGGTAGGGGTAAAGGTCGACGCAGCACGTAGTCCTGTGTGTGATGGTTAAGCATGTGCGGTAAGTTCCTGAAGTGGTACCTCAGGCGAATGTTCCTGAAGAAGCGATGTAGTTCTGTTTGGACAGTGAACTTGTTGGATAACATTGTCGGTATGAATGACTGACCTTTATGGAGGTTCCGTGTCTCATACTGCGTAAGTTCACGCGAGGATAGATTGATAATTTGGTGGATTATCATCTGTACACTCGTCGTCTCATTTGGATTTCGCAGTGTTGTTCCTCTGGGAACCTGACCTGTTTCTGTGCCTGGTTCTGTCCCCATTGTCTCCCTCCATCCCAGCTTTTAGGGAGCAGCTTAATAGTTGGTTATTCACTCAGTAGTGTGTATACCTAATTACTGGTAACCTGCCACCACCATGGCATCTCTTGAGTATTTGCACATTTCAAAATTTTATAAATAAAGAAACCCCAGCCGACATAAAAACAAATCCTTAAAGCAATCCTTCTCTGGAAGTGCTCCCAGAGTGAGGTAATCCAAAGTACCTAAAATTCGAAAACTCTATCCTATGAATCATTAAAAATAAATGTAAAACCTGCTATTACAGCAGCATTTCCAGTCCAGATATTACTGGTGCAGGTGCCTGGAAGCAGAGGACTTCACTAATACTATAGACAGCTATAAGAATTGATCTTGCTATGTTAGGAGCAGCTCCCCTAGTCTAACCGAAATGTTGAACATTGGTTCATGGTGCTTTCTAGTCTTTACAACAGTTCAAGGGTGTGTGATCATACAGAACCGTACTGTGTTTTATATGAACTCATCTGTACATACTGCTTACCGATTACCTTCCTTCTCACCCATTGTCTACAGATCTTTAGTTTCACAGGTATGCCACACATATACGTGTAATGATTGGCAAAATCAATCTATGCTATGCCTTTAAGCCACGTCATATAATTGTATAAAAAGCCACATCACATAATTGTATAGAAAGAACCCCTCTTGTTAATGACACTTTTTTTTGCACAGTTTCTTTTGAAAAATAGCTGTAAAGATGCAATTAGCAGTAACATTTGGAGCAAAATGACATATTGTCATTTATTTTTTATTTTTTGGTAATTTTGTAGTACTGCTAAAAATGAAATCACATGCATTTTGCACACCCTTACAATCTGGACCCTACTGGGACCTCAGACACATCCTTACAGTGTTCCATCATTTCATCAGTTATTTCAGTAAATATATTAATAACTGGACTCTTTAATTCTGCTGATATCAAACTCCCAAAGCATTAAATCTCAGTGTCAGCTGTACCCAGCTCAATTTCACCTGATGTATCCACCTTGAAAGGATGATAGGATAAGTTTAATGATTTAAAATCTTTGCTGGCTAGTAATGGTTTACTCTATTTGTAAAGGGATATTAACCAGTTAAGCATTTTTACCTGCGGTGTGAAAACTTAGAACCAGCAGCAGGATGATGCCTGCCAAAGGGACTTCCGTTGCCTGCCCTCCCCGGGCCATGACACCCTTTGAAATTCCTTCCTTAGCTGCCCAAAAATCCACACTCCACAAATAGCTTGAGCAGCAACTACAGAAATGTATCCACAAGTGAGTGTGGTGTTTGGTGCCACCTCCATATATGCTGATATGTTTGTACACACTCCAGGCAATCATCCCTGACACACCCGCATTGTCTCCAAGTTTTTCGGGGTGGCTCTCAGGGCTGGCACAGACTCCAGTCACTCATTTACTGAAAAGTCAATTATTGAAATTGACGGCACCAAAATAGAAGATTTGGGCTGTGATGAAGGAGTGTAAAAATGTTGTTTGAAACTGGAATGCTGAGTAAGAAGGACCCGATGTCTGATCTAAGACGAGAATTGCTTGACACACCAGTATCCAAAAACAGACTTTATAGTAGGTGAGCTAAAGCATGGTTTATTAACTTGCATAAGTCACCATAAAAGGGTATTACAGATACAAATCCACTAACACAATTTCCCAAATACTTGTTTAATAATAAATCACAGTTTCCAAGCAAAACATCAACTGTCAGACTCCTTATTCTACCTCTGAACTAAACAAAACAATTGGAGAGACAAGCAGTATTAACACAACTTCTAGCTACAGCCAATCCATCATACACATCAGGACTACATTAGGTGGAAAAAAGTATTTCAGAAAACTATCAACAATAACAAGAAATGTTCCAGATACAGATTTTCATTAACACAATTTCAGAAACACTTGGTTAATAATCAATGACTGTTACAAAGAAAAACATCAACAGTAAGACAGATCCCAGATTCAATGTATGAACTATAAAACACAATTACAGAGACAAATGTATAGATCTAGTCAATATAGAATAAAAATGAGGTCTATACAGGATTCCAGTTGAAATTGATCAATCATAAAACAACATTCCAAGAGCAGTCAATTAGTAATTAAGCACTGTTCCACGTAATAGCAATTACCAGCAATGCTTCATTTCATGTTCAATGTTAGACAATACAGTGCTATTACAGATGCAAACAATCAACTTTAAATAGATCCTATATGCCACTCTACAACTATGAACTCATTCCAGAAACACGCTGTGGCAATAAAATACATTCAAACACAAGGAGATGAAAAGCGGAGCGCTGAAACTTTTCAGACACTTACCCCCAGTTACAGATCTGGGTTGAATCCATCATCGTTCTTTAGCTTAATTCGTCAACCCAGTTCAGACCAAGCTATATGCAAATCAGTCTTGACCCCGTGCCTCATTGGAACTGTCCAGCTCAAACTGCCAAGCCAGGTCTTCACTGGACCAGAAACAAGCATCCTGGGAACGGTTTTGGGTAACACCATTCATCTGCCAGGCTAGCTTGAATCCAGAGGAAAAGTGAGCGAGGGACCCACGTCTGGGCATACCATGCCAACTTAGGGCAAACAAAGCAAACACAAAGAGATGATGTTCGGAACACTGATACTTTTCAGACAATCCCCAGTCACAGACCTGAATTGAATCCTTCATCATTCTTTAGCTCACTTCGCCACCCCAGTTTGGACACAGTCTTATGCAAATCATTCTTGACCCTGTGCCTCATGGGAACAGTCTAGCCAGAACTGCCAGACTAGATCCACCCTGGACCAGAAACAAGCATCCTAGGACCGGTTTTGGGGTAACACCGAAACTTACTGATATGTTAGATGTTCTGAGACATAGAGTCTGATTTAGGCTCCCAATATCTTTTTTCAGGATAGCCCACATGCAATTGTTACAAAGATTGCAAACAACTTCCCGTGAATGGTTTTGATGCATTGCATTTTAAACCACACATTTCTTTTGGGGTCCTCATCAGGTCCTGACTGGTTGATTCTTAAGCTCCCTGTCGCTCTTTATATTGGCTGATCAAGCTAATACTCTTGGTGGTTCCACTCAAATCCCTTTTTTTGTGATAGTAATACTATATGGCTTCTCCTTTGAGTTGAAAAGGTGTTCTGCTGCTCGAAGAAATCATTGGTGTCCTCTGTTGTGGTGACTAACGGTGGGCAGTAAATTTGTTCGGTCGCGGAACTTGCGATATTATGGGAATTTTGCGTTGCGCGAGAATGGGGAAATGTCAAAATTTCCGCGGTGTAGCAGACACTTTTTTTCATGTTTGCGCCTTAAAAATGCGTTTTCGCACACGCGGTCGACTTACCGGTATCCCTACGTTGGGCGACGAGTTTTCCGATCCGTTCGCGTGCGCCACGAGATGTTGGTAGCCGGTTACGCTATCCTGCAAGAGTTTGCGATCGCAAACACGTCATTCACCACCGCGGGAGTGAGCGTGAGATCGCGAACATTGCATTTGGACGCGCCATCTGACAACCTGCGGTAGTGTGGTAAAGCTTGTGATAACGATTACACAACATTTTCAATGTGGAGAACAATAATATCTCGAGCAGCATAAAACCCTCTGTAAATGATGATTTGGATGAAAAAAAATCCTCAGACTGAATGTGGCTGTCTTTTTTTGTGCAAGGAGTCCTTTTTTTGGAAAAACGTTTTGGGGGGAGAGGTTGGAAGTGCCACAGAGTCTCCAACTTCCTGTTCCTGTCCAGCAGGTTCCTCCCAGTGCTTTGTCCATCTCCTGTTCATTCTGCGTTTGGATTTTGGGCTGGAAGTATCACTCTTTGTGTCTGCTGCATCATTGGATTTGAGGACTTTTGAATTTGATATTTTACAAGTTAATTGGTGTTGTTGTTTGTTTGGTTGGGGCATTGCAGTTGCTGCAACTACAATTTTGGTTCTTATCATTATATATTTTTTTAATTGTTGTGGATAGCCAGTAGGCCCAGAGCTAGTCATGGGTGGGTGCAGGATGAAGCAACTGTTCCTTTGGTGTGTGTTGATTAATTTATTTCAAACATCATTTAGGGCAGGGATGGCTTTGGATTGAATTGCAAACTGTGTTTTTTGGTGGTGTTTCTGTTCTTGGGTGTGTATTCAATGAATGCCTTTGTTGTGTGTGGTGTGTTGTTGTGTACCCTGCAGACCTTGTTTAGTCCTGTGGATTTTTGCTTTTGCATTTTATTGCATTAAAAAGCAAAGCAGTGTGATTTAGCATGCATCCTTTGCCTAGCTATTATAGGCCTTTTGTCAGTACATTGTTTTTCAGGCCTCCTGCTTGTTGCTTGTGATTTATGCCTGTCCATGTGGGTGGTGGCCATTTCTGGTGGGAATTATTAGTGTGCTGCTTTTGCCATATAGGCCTGCATGTTATTCCTTTGTGGCCTAGACTTCCTTTTGTTGTGGGCCTGGCCATGAGGCTGGTGGGCATTTTGAAAACAGGCAGTGTGCTTTTTGCAATAGGCCTGCATTGTCTGTCTTCAGTTTCTTGTAGTTGTGGTGGGCTTGGCCATGTGGCTGGTGGCCATTTTGAAGCCCCGTAGTGTGCTTTTGCCATAGGCCTGCAAGCTTGTGATCTAGTCTGCCAACAGGCCTTTCATCCAGTAGACTCAGGGGAAGTCACAGGTTCTGTTTCTTTGTGTTCTGTTGAACTTAAACATCATTTATGGCATGGATGGCATTGGATTGAATTGGAAAATGTGTTTTTTTGGTGGTATTTCTGTTTTTGGATGTGTGTTAAATAAATGCCTTTGTTGTGTGTGGTGTGCTGTTGTGTACCTTGCAGAACTTGTTTAGCCCTGTGGATTTTCGTGTTTGTATTTTATTGCATTCAAACGCAAAGCAGTGTGGTTTATCATGCATTCTTTGCCTGGCTATTATAGGCCTATTGTCAGGACATTGTTTTCCAGGCCTCCTGCTTGTTGCTTGTGATTTTTGAGTGTCCATGTGACTGGTGGCCATTTCTGGTGGGAGTTATTAGTGTGCTGCTTTTGCCATATAGGCCTGCATGGTTTTCCTCTTGGCTTACTGCTTCCATCCATTCCCTTTGCCAGCAGCAGCACCCTGAATGATGTGATGAGCAAAGAATTTAATGCCAAACAGGGTCCATTTCCATTATATTTGTATTTTTGTAGTTGTTCTTTTTCTTTCCTATCCTTCCTGAGAGTGTAGTGTACACAGTATACCATGAAAGCCCTTGTTGACAAAGTCTCACAAATGGCTACACTATATCTTTTAGTTGTTTGTTTGTACTAGTAGCATTTGAACCACAACAATAAATGCAACATTTCACTGATGTTCTTCTCCTAGCATCTTTGCATTTAGGTGCACAAAAAGACAGATGATGAGGTGTCATCATCATCATCACCCGTTGTACTGCCAGATAGAAGTCCTGCTGTGTACCACATCACGTCCACGTGTGACCACAGACATCTTTGCAACTTGTGGACCTGCGTCCTGCTGACAGCTGAAGATGGGCCCAAATAAAGGTAACAGGTCCTCCAGGACCAAGAAAGTTCAAAGTAACTATAGAATGCCAGTCAAAGCACTCATCCAGGAGGTGTCAACATGTTGGTACTCAACTTATTATATGATTGACCCTCTGTTTGAGGAGTACAGACCGGTCAATGAATATGAGATGCGAAGAGGGGATGCTACTGTGAAAGGCATGACCCTTCGGATGGACCAATGGTGCCTAGTTAAATGTCTGACTGAGATGCTTCTTCCTTTCGAGGTCTTCACACTTGAAGTCAGCAAGGAGGACTGTACTATAGGCCATGCTATCTGTAGTGTCTTAGGCTTGTTTTGGAATGTTAGTACTGTGCAAACACTATGACTCTAAGATTACGACTGTGTGTTCTTTGGAAGGCAGTTGACAGTCCTTCTTAAAGGCTGTAGCCGCCCTGCTTTGATGGTCCAGCTGAATGAGCAATAAAACACAGACTGACCTGATATACAGCATGTTTCTTCATCATCACAACACACTTTTGATGGTGACGAGGGCTGGGCCATCAACAAGAACCCACAAAGTCTACATCATCCGATTTGATGAGAGAAGAGCGTGATTTTTCCTGAGCTGCAATAAAATCCCTCTCCACGACGGAATAAGTAAAGAGACGCGGTTTAGTGCATGCGCCACGCATTAAGTGACAGAGAGCAGGGCAGGAAGCTAAATAAACAAAAATCGGGGCCTTGGAACGCATGACTAAAGTCTGCGTTCCAGCAACCGTCGGAACCACACGCTTGACGTTAGAAGCGTGTTGATGCAAGGACGTAGGAGGCGTATTTTGCGTTCCACCGGTGAAACGCATGTCAATTTCAGAAGACGTCACAATCTATCCCTGACAAGTGGGGATTAGCGAACGTCTGCATTCCACAGAGTCACGTCACAATTGGATAAAGGGAGCGGAAAATAAAGAGAGCGGCAAAGCACCCTTTAACTATTTATGCGAAAGCAGTGAAGAAGATTTTCTTAAAATTTTTTTAAAAAAACATACAGAGCGGCAAATCGGATTTAAAGTGCATATCCATATTGAAGCTTAGCGCTGATGTGCACAGCATATGATTAGCAAATCGGATTTAAAGTGTATATTCATATTGGAGCCTAGCGCTGATGTGCACAGCATATGAAGAATTTTATGTGTAAGAAAGACAAAGAGAGCGACAAATTACATTCACATTCCATTTGTGCATTCTATTTTATTGCTGATGTGCACAGCTTTGTAGAAAGAATAAACACTTAAGTATTTTTTTCCTTCATCTCTAGTACTAGACATTTCCACTCAGATATAGCCACGCTTTTGATGTTGATATTCACAGGGAAATTGGACTAGTAGTATAATACATCTGTGTAATTCCCACATTTCAATCAACATTATTATTTTCTTTTCCCATTTTTTTTACTACTATACTACCATCTTGTGGATCATTTCATTAGTGCATCTTATAATTACTATTTTGAATCTTTATATTTATTCTTGAATACATATTTTTTATAATAACTATGCAGAGTATAACTCCTCCTTCATCTTTCTTAGAAACACCTGGTGATCCACCCATCAAGTGGAGGCAGTGGTATGATGGATTCGAGACTTATCTTGGCGCAATTGGTGCGGCAAGATTTAGGCCTGAAAGGAGAAAATACCTTCTCTTGTACTCTTTAAGTTATGAGGGTAGAGAAATTCTAAAACATCTCCCTGCCATTCCTGTTGATGAGGACAATCCTCTTGATGAGTACCAAGATACTTTAAAAAAATTGCAAACTAGGTTTGATGTTCAGCCCGGGCCTGGTTATGCTCCGTCACAAATTCTTTCTGAGAAAACAACAGTCTGGTGAAGATGTGGATACGTATATTACAGCACATAGACGATTAATGGCTGATAGCCAGTTTGAAAACTTTTCTGAACAACTGGTACGTGAACAGTTTATTTGCCATTGTTCTGATAAGAATATAAAACAGAAACTTTTGTCACTAGGTAATCTGACTTTGGAAGAGTCTATTAAGGATGCTAAAAGTATCGAGACGTCCCAACTGTCAGCTGAGGAATTAGAGGAGAAGAAGAATGAAACGGTGTCTGCTATTAAATTAAAAGATACTAAAAGTGTTGAAAACAAAAGTTATAAAAGGAAAAACTCATGGAATAATCAAAATCCATTTTTCTCAAGAAGCAATATTTGTTTCTGTTGTGGTTACAAGCCACATTATGGAGGAGCTAAGTGTCCAGCAAAGTTTGTAACATGTAAAAATTGTAACAAAGTAGGGCACTTTGCTAAAGTTTGTCAAACTGGTAAAAATAACATACGTTAGAAACCTGTACAAGTAAAATGTGTCACAGAACAAGCTATCCATGATGAAGAGGAGGATTGTGTAACAAAGGATTTAAACAATATGGTGGTTGTAGTAAGGGATTATGGTGTCATTGTGGGAAATCCAGAATTGTGTGTGGATCCTTATGTTAATATTTTAGATGGAGATCGTACACTACGTCTTCTTGTTGATTCTGGTGCTCGGATTTCCATGATCACTTTGGAGTTATATCAAGCAACTTGGCCTTGTAGACCTTTGTTACCTCCCGATCGAAAAGCTGTATCATATGAAGGACGTGAAATTGATTTGTCTGGGTATATTGAATACATTCTTGAGTACAAAGGTAGGAGAATTGCTGGGAAAATATACGTAGCTCACAAAGGTTTAAACATTTTAGGATGGTTCCATCAAGGTTTATTTGGGATGGTACTTAGACCGGGAACTAAAGATCAAGTTTTGGCCATAAGATAACATCCTGATCTTGAAGGTCTTGTGAGCGAGTTTCCCCATGTGTTTTCAGGGGAGTTGGGAAAAATAAAAGATTTCCAACAAGAGATCATTGTGAAGGAAGGGGCATGTCCAATAAAACACAAATTGAGAAATTGACCTTTCAGTATCAGACAAGACTTAGAGAAAGAATTAGACTCTTTATGCACCAAAGGGATAATTGAAACTGTAGAATCTTCCTTATGGTTATCTGCTTTAGTGGTTGCGCGCAAGCAAAATGGTGAAGTGAGAGTATGTGTTGACCTTCGTTGCCTGAACAAGGAAATATGGGTGGATTCTCATCCCCTCCCTAACACCAACGAAATGTTAGCTACTCTTAAAGATGCAAACATTTTTACTAAACTAGACCTAGCGTCAGCTTATCATCAGGTTGAACTAGCTCCACAATCAAGATGTCTTACTGCTTTTGTTTCACCCTTTGGTACGTTTCAGTATGTACGAATGCACTTCGGGCTTGCCTCAGCGGCGTCAGTGTTTCAGCGTTTGATGTCTAAGATCTTGAAGGGAATTGGTGGTTTGTCTGTTTTTCAAGAAGATGTCCTTATTTTTGCCCCCGACAATGATACATATGACAACATCCTAAAAGAAGTACTTTCCAGATTCCAAACAAATAGTGTTGTGTAACGCAGAGACAAGTGTGTTTTTAGAGCAAGAGAAGTTGAATATTTGGGACATTTAGTGAATGAAAAAGGCATCTTTCGAAAAACGAGTCTAGTTGACTCCATTGTCAAATCTAAAGTTCCCTCTGATAAGGCGGCGTTGAAGTCTTTTCTAGGGATGTGCGAGTTTTATTCACGTTTTATCCTTGATTTTGCGGGCAAGCTAAGACCATTGTCCCAAATGTTGATGAAAGGAGTAATGTTTGAATGGAACAGAAATTGTCAGGGAGTGTTTGAGTGGGTTAAGCAACAGCTAATCTCTCCAAAGGTTCTCAAACATTTTGACCCGTCTCTCACTTGCACACTTACAGTAGATGCATGCAATGTGGGGTTAGGGGCAGTCCTTTCTCAAAAGAAAGGGAATGAAGTTAGGACCATAGGTTATGCATCCAGAGTTCTATCTACATCTGAAGTTAAGTACTCTGTAATCGAAAAAGAGTTGTTGGCATGCCGGTGGGCTGTCATGAAATTTAGGAACTTCATTTGGGGGAAAAAGTTTTGTCTTTAAACGGATCACAAACCTTTAGTTTTTATTCTAAGTGGAAAAAATGTTAGGTCTTCTACTCCAAGAATTTCACGTTTATCCTCTAAACTTCTTCAGTTTGATTTTTCAACAGAATATATTCCTGGGTCCAAAAATGGTTGTGCAGGTTATTTATCTCGTTCTTCTGACACTATGGAAATTCAGCCAGATATCAGACAAGAGGATAAGGAAGATTTTATTGTAGCGGCTGTGGATGTTTCACATTTGTGTGCTGTGTCAGAGGAGAAATGGCGTAGAGCTCTTAAAGATGACGTTTCGTTAGTTTAAGTGATGAATTTTATTGAAAAAGGTTGGCCTAAAGAGTGGAATTTGGCTTTTGATTTTAAAACTTTCTTGCAGGTAGCAGATAAACTGACAATTGAGGATGACCTTTTACTTAGAGGGGACAAACTCGTACCTCCTCTTACCTTGAGAGCAGGTCTGATTAAGAATGCACATGAAGGCCATCTTGGTACAACATTAACTAAAAAAAGGATACGATTGTCGTTTTGGTGGCCGTAGATGAATATGTCAAACCCTGTGTAATATGCTCAAGATGTGACAAAGCTGTTATATTACGTACTCCTCTCTTACCCCCATTGAAATGCCATCTGCACCATGGGTAAAGTTAGGACTGGATGTTATAGGTCCTTTTCATGCTCTTGACTCATCTTCCAGGTTAGGGTTGGTCCTCATGGATTATTACTCTAAGTGGCCTGAGATTAAGTTTGTAAAAGAAGTGACTACTAAGACTGGAATCGAGTTTTTGAATGATGTTTTCTTATAAGAAGGATATCCAGAATTTTTGATAACAGACAATGGTACACAGTTTGTGAGTTCCGAATTTGAAAAGTTTCTAGAAAATTGTTGCATCAAACATCTTAAAAGTTCACTTTACCACCCTCAAACCAACGGTTTACTTGAACGTATGAATAGAGTATTAGGTCAATGTATCCAATGGGCCATTGCCAACAAATGTCTAGTTGCAAATTCTGTGAGGAGTATGTTGTGGTTTTACCGCACTACGCCTCACTCAACTACGGGCGTGTCACCCTTTGAGTTGTTACGGGGACGAAGGGCTGCCACTATCTCTTGTCCTGCGTGGATGAACAAATGGGTCAAAGGAACGGAATGGTCTGATGAAAGTGTTAGGAAACAAGTTAAATCAGTTCAGAACAAACAAAAGTCTTATTATGATGGGAAAATGAGGGTTAAGGATGTCGATTTAAAACCTGGTGATTTTGCTTGTATTAAAAAGCCTGTTCATGTACAGAGGGGCTCATCTAACGTTAGTTCACCAGTCAAGGTGGTGAATGTGAGAGGTAGTTCCGTCAAGCTCAGCAATGGGCAGTGGTGGAATAAATCTCTCTTAGTAAAGAGAACAGTTCAACCTTCTCTATTTAATGATGATACCATGGATGTGGAGGAAGACTGTCCAAATAGATCTGCCTCTAAGTATTGTGTTAACAATGCTCTCAATTCAGATTGTACCGGGGAATTTTCCCTGAGGCGCAGTGTACGAGTTAAGCAAATTCCTTTTAGATATAGGAAGTAACGTTCTTTCTTTTCTTTGTTTCTCTTTTCTGTTTATTTTCCTTGTTTCTCTTTTCACTTTTTCTTTTCCTTCTTTTTCTTTTTGTTTCTTCTGTTTTCTCGAATGTATTAGTTTAGTACTGTTAGAATTGGGGGTCCCTGGTTGGCGCAATAATTCACTTGTGACAAGCAGGGACCCTCTCCTCTAAGTCAGGGCGAAGGATGACCCCTTAGAATTACCCTTGCTCACCCTCTAGGTGCGTTGCGTGAGCAGCCAAAGCTATTGTCCAGGCGTTTCTTAGTTAAGCATTTGTAATCACACACACAGTAAATTTACCAATCCCCCCACAAATGGACACCAGGCTTTGAATATGTAAAAATACGTCTCCTTTATATAAAAATATCTCTAGGCAGGCAAGTATTTATCACAAGACCATTGATAAAGTTTTGCTAAGCCACAAGGTTGTAAATAGGCAAGTGTTCTCTTTGCTTATAGTTCAAATATTGCTTCTTAGTCTCTTTTACTTCAAAAACGGTTCTCTTAGTTCTTTTAGACTGTTTTTAGTCCCTGAGGCCTCTTTAGGACTCCCTGGCCGCTTCTGTGCGCTTTCCCCGGTGAAAATGAGCGAGACCCTACCGCGACTCACGCATCTCGCGGTGCGGGTTGAATGGAGACCAGAGAGGAACCTCGAGAAACCCAGGCCTTTTCCGGAGGTGGGGGCTCTCAGCTGCAGTGAGGAGCAGGGAGGCGATGAGAGGAGCCTCGAGGAACCCAGGGCCTAACACAGGGCCTTTTCCAGAGGTGGTGGCTTTTGAGCCTCGAGGAACCCAGGGCCTAACCCAGGGCCTTTTCAGAGGTAGGCACGTACCTTTGTGATCAGCGTATGGGGAAATAAAACGTTGCGGGCCACGAGCCTGGTGAAGATCCTTGGGAGGAGGCGTCCGGACTTCGGGGGATCTGTTCTCTGGGTCTTTGGGGTCCGGTGGGGGCTTCAGTCGGGAACCTGGGGGGCACACCAGCGAGCCTCCAAAGGTGAGGTGATACAGTTATTTCCCTCAGCGGGGGGAGGCCGGCTCGGCGGAGCAGGGCTCTCTCTCGGCGGGGACGGGGAAACACAGTCGATCACGGCCTCGAGGAGGGGCTGGGGGGCACCAGGGTCACGGCTCCGGCGGGGCAGAAATCCTCACAGATACCGGCAGACGGGCAGAGAGCAGGTTGAGCCAGATGGTCCTGTGGCTCAGGTCAGGGGACAAGCTCAGTCAAGCTCTTGGAGAAAGTTTCTAGCACAAGTCAGCAAAGCCTTTTCAGCAAGTCTTTTCCTCTCCTTCCTCAGCAAGGCAAGCAGCACGCCAGTCCTTCCAGTGTCTTCTTCTCCTTCTAGTTGGGCAGAGGTTCTTTGTGGGAAACAGGATTCTGATTTACAAGGATCAGGGCTCCTACTTTTATACAGCATTTTCTTTGATCTCACAGGCCAGGGGGGCCTCTGCATAACTTCATTCAGTCTCTGAGCACTTTGTTGGGTGTACTCTGGTGTCTTCTTTCAGTGCGAGGGGCAGGCACATCAGACGCTCCACAGGAGGTGGAGCCAGCATTGTGTGGACAGGGGCAGCCAGGAGTACCTTGTTGACAGTGCTTCACCTCTCCTGGGCCAGGTGTCGGGCTGAGTCATCAGTCGCTCCCCAGGGGGTGGAGCCAGTATTGTGGTGGCACAGCACAGCCCTATTCAGAGTCCAGGGGCACTCCCACCTCCCACCAAGGTGTAATCCTTGCATTCACCACCTGTCATCCCCCAGCCCTGTCACTCACATATCCCAGACAGTCAGATACACATCTTACCAGAGGTGGGCTGAAATGGTTAGGCAAGCAAATGCTAGCTTTCTAAAAGTAGCATTTGCAAACACAGGATATTAAAATAAACTTTACTATAAGAAGTATTTTATTATTCTGAGTTCAGGCATACTAGACTTGACTGTCTACCATGTTCCCTGAGCCTGCTGGGATTATACAGTGTAATAATTCCAGCAGCCCATCTTGGCCTAAAAGAACAGGTAGCATTACAATAGTGAAAAACGAATTTGGCTGTAATTCACTATTAGGACATGCCACATACATCAGAGCATGTCCTACCTTACACTTACAATGCACCCTGCCCTTGGGCCTACCATAGGGGTGACTAATATGAAGTTAAGGGAAGGTTTAGGGGCTGGCAAGTGTGTGCACTTGTCGAGCCAGCATGACAGTACCAGACTGCACGTAGGTTCTGCAATGGCAGACACTAGACACATTTTAAAAGGCTGCTTCTGTGGGTGGTGCAACCAGCGCTGCAGGCCAACTAGCAGTATTGGCATTTACAAGCCCTGGCACTCCTGGTGCACTTTACTGGGGACTGATAGTAAATCCAATTACCAATCATGGAAATCAATCACATATACATTTTGCACAGGGAGAGCATATGCACTTTAGCACTGGTCAGCAGTGGTAAATCGCCCAGAGTCATTAAACCAACAAAAACAGGTCAGAGAGAGTATGTGAGGAAGGCAAAAAGTTTAGGGGTGACCCTGCCAAGAGGGCCAAGTCCAACAAGTACTGTTTGGTCTATTATTAAGGGAAGACACATGTAGTGTCTTAGGCTTGTTTTGGAATGTTAGTACTGTGAAAACACTATGACTCTAAGATTACGACTGTGTGTTCTTTGGAAGGCAGTTGACAGTCCTTCTTAGAGGCTGTAGCCGCTCTGCTTTGATGGTCCAGCTGAATGAGCAATAAAACACAGACTGACCTGATTTACCGCGTGTTTCTTCATCATTACAACACTATCCCATTGTTGCACATGCTAGAGCAACAGCTGAACGAGGTGTCAATACAAGGGTGCAAAATAAGATTGCAGATCAATCTATCCACTGGTTCATTTGATTGATCTTTCCGTGTTAGGAGTGACTTCCTGGGATTGTGCCATGCTCTTTTTCTGGCACGTTTCACCATCTGTTTAGGGTACCCACATTCCACCATACATTGTATGAGGTTGTCTGATTCCATGAAGAAGTCATCCTTTAGTGTGAAATTCCTCCTGATCCTGAGGAATTCCCCAAAGGGCAAATTGTCATTTAGACCACTTCGGTGGTGGCTGCCGTAGCTTAGCAATGTGTTCTTTTCTGCTTTCTGTATAGTGTAGTATATAGACAGTTATATGTTGTGTTCATCAATATGTCCAGGAAGTCAATGCTTTCTCTGTCCACGTGGATGGTAAACTTGATGTCAGAAGACTGTTAAACCAACCATAGAACAACTGGAGGTCTGCCTCTTCTCCAGTCCATATCAGAAAAACGTTGTCTATATATCACTTCCAGTAGGTAACATGATGTTTGTATGGGTTACAATCATTATAATTTAACTGATCCTTGTAGTCATCCATGTACAAAATTGCCAAGTCTGATCTAAACTTGCCCCCATTGCAACTCCCCGGGTCTGTACATAAATATCCCCTTGGAAATAGAAGAAATTCTGTGTCATTGCTATCTCCAATAGTTGCAGGATGAAGTTAGTAGGCACAAAGGCTGGTTGAGGTCTTCTATCCGAGGCTCTTTCCATAACCTCAAGGGAATGTTGTTGGGCAAGGCTCATATACAGAGATACGATGTCCATTGTGACCAGAATTTGGTATTAAGGCTCGAAAGGAATTCCACCCACCAAATTGATTACCTGCATGGTGACACGAAGGTAGGATACAGTAATTTCTGCCAGTGGTTTGAGGACCGAACCACAACCAGACAAAATAGGTCACCCAGGGGTTTGCTCCATGTTCTTGTGCACTTTGGGTAGGTAGATGTAGTTGCTTTTTATTAAGGTATAGAAACTCCAAATCAGACAGGAATACCATCTCCTTTCCATTCTCAGTAGTTTTCAGGCTAATAGTGTTGATCTTCTTCATGGGGTTGCTCCTAAGTTTTGCATAGCTCATCCAGTCATCCAATTGGGAGTAGATTTCTCTTTTATAATCATCCACATTCTGATCTGAGGCGAGAATTGCTTGACGCACGAGTATCCAGA
Source organism: Lissotriton helveticus (assembly GCF_964261635.1). Lineage (NCBI taxonomy): Eukaryota > Metazoa > Chordata > Amphibia > Caudata > Salamandridae > Lissotriton > Lissotriton helveticus. The sequence goes on from NC_136065.1 coordinate 69,532,243, forward strand.
AATAGACTTTAGAGTACGTGAGCTAAATAATGGTTTAACCCCTTCAGCGCTGGTGACAAGGTCAGCTCGTCATGGGCGTTACCTGCGCTACGCGGATGACGAGCTGACCTTGTCATGTAACGAGGGATTTTGCAAATCGCAGCGCGCAGCGGGAAAACCGCTAGCGCGCATGCGGTTAATAACTTGCATAAGTCACCATAAAAGGGTATTCCAGATACAGATCCATTAACAAAATTTCACGAATACTTGTTTAATAATAAATCACAGTTTGCAAGCAAAACATCAACAGTCAGACTCCTTATTCTACCTCTGAACTAAACAACACAATTGGAGAGACAAACAGTATTAACACAACTTCCAGCTACAGCCAATCCATCATAAACATCAGGTCTACATTAGGTGGAAAAAAGTATTTCAGAAAACTATCAACAATAACAAGAAATGTTCCAGATACAGATTTTCATTAACACAATTTCACAAACACTTGTTTAATAATCAATGACTGTCACAAAGAAAAACATCAACAGTAAGACAGATCCCAGATTCAACGTATGAACTATAAAACACCATTACAGAGATAAATGTATAGATATAGTCAATATAGAATAAAAATGAGGTCTATACATGATTCCAGTTGAAATTGATCAATCATAAAACAACATTCCAAGAGCAGGCAATTAGTAATTAAGCCCTGTTCCAGGTAAAAGCAATTACCAACAATGCTTCATTTCATGTTCAATGTTAGACAATACAGTGCTATTCCAGATGCAAACAGTCAACTGTAAATAGATCCTATATGACACTCTACAACTATGAACTCATTCCAGAAATACGCTGTGACAATAAAATACATTAAAACACAAAGAGATGAAAAGCGGAGCGCTGAAACCTTTCAGACACTCACCCCCAGTTACAGATCTGGGTTGAATCTATGATCGTTCTTTAGCTCAATTTGTCAATCCAGTTCTGACCCAGCTATATGCAAATCAGTCTTGACCCTGTGCCTTATTGGAACAGTCCAGCTCAAACTGCCAAGCCAGGTCTTCACTGAACCAGAAAAAAGCATCCTGGGAACGGTTTCGGGGTAACACCATTCATCTGCCAGGCTAGCTTGAATCCAGAGGAAAAGTGAGCAAGGGACCCACGTCTGGGCATACCATGCCTACTTAGGGCGAACAAAGCAAACACAAAGAGATGATGTTCGGAGCACTGATACTTTTCAAACAATCCCCAGTCACAGATCTGGGTTGAATCCATCATCATTCTTTAGCTCACTTTATCACCCCAGTTTGGACACAGCCTTATGCAAATCAGTCTTGACCCTGTGCCTCATGGGAACAGTCCAGCCCGAACTGCCAGACTAGATCCACCCTGGACCGGAAACAAGCATCCTGGGACCGGTTTTGGGGTAACACCAAAACTTTCTGATATGTTAGATGTTGTGAGACATAGAGTCTTGTTGGACCCGGCCTCATGGCATGGTCCTACCACTCCCGCATGGCGGGCTCCGGATGACATCGGCCCTCCGCCGAGCCTCGGGCGGCCCCTTTTGCCCGACCCGGCACGCCCCAACACTGCCGGTCCGGTTACCATCCCGGACCACCACTACCGGCCTGGCTCCATCTTGGGCCCATCCCGCCCTGAGCACGAGGCCTCGCCCGACTCCATCTTGGGCCCACCACGTCACGAACACGTGGCCTCGGCCCCGGCCCAGGCCCCAGCGAAGCCCCGACATCGAGGCACCAAGATCCACCCAGGTGGTCGAGTGGCCACTCGACAGATCCAGGAGGAGGGGGAGTTTCGATGGCCCTCCAGCTGTCCCCGGACGCCTGGTATCGATCGCCCTCCGGCCTCCCTGGGCGCTGGCTCCACCCCCCTGCGGGGTGTCTGGACACCATCATCCTGGCCCCTCTGGCCCCCAGGCGCGGGGGTCCGGACATCAAAGGACTCCAGTCCTATATCTGGGCCAGCCCCGGAGTAGGACGCCAGTTGTATCCTGGACTGGAAAGCCCTGCTGACGCTGTCGCGGCCAACACCAGAAGAACTCATTTTCCGGTAACCTGAAGCTACCCTGAGAGCCTGCTGGCGCTGCCGCGGCCTACCCTTGCTGAACCATCTTGAGAGCCTGCTGGCGCTGCCGCGGCCCACCGTTGCTGAACCATCTTGAGAGCCTGCTGGCGCTGCCGTGGCCTACCCTTGCTGAACCATCCTGAGAGCCTGCTGGCGCTGCCGCGGCCCACCGTTGCTGAACCATCTTGAGAGCCTGCTGGCGCTGCCGCGGCCCATCTGCGCCGAAACCACCTCGAGGCCTGCTGGCGCTGCCGCGGCCTCCTCTCCGTTAAAGACCACCTGTCGAGTCCTGCTGGCGCTGCCGCGGCTCGACCTCTCGGAAACCCCGGCTCGAGGATTGAGAGCTGTGCGCAGGGTATCCCTTCCTGCACCCGTACTGAGACTGTCCCGCTACCCTGTCCCTTTTATGAGACTCTACAGATCCCTCGATCTGCCTGTACATACCGCTGAGAACCAGCAACCTTTATTCTTGATAAAGCTTAAGAACTTAACCTCTTGTGTGGTGTCCGTTTGTAGTGGGGTGGTTACTCTGCTGTACGATCCTAGGAGAGGACCCCCACCCAGGAGGCCTCTCGATAACGCTCGGCTACTTCTCGACGGAGAGGTGGACCTAGGGGTGGTCAGTCAGACATCTTCTGCCTCCCCCGGGACCGCCTTTCTAACAGTGGTGGCAAGCGACGGGATCCGAGCCGACGCAGATCGTACAGAGGGTGATTCACTCACTACCGAGAAAAACACACTACGACCATGACTACGCAAGAAACGAGACCGACTACGGAATTCCAGAAAGAGAAAATGGAAGATTACAGTCACAAGGAATTAAAACAATTCTGCAAAGACCTGGGCATCGCTACCACTGGCCTAAGCACCAAGGAAGACTTTAAATCGGCCCTACAAGCATGGGTGGACGCCGGTGACACGCCACCCCAGAATGAAGACAACCCGGGCCCGAACGGAAGCCCGGAGACCGACACGACCCCAGTGGGGGAGAGACCTGCAAACCTAGGCACGGGCCCCCATGAAGACGCCCGAGAACGAGAGAGGAACCGGCTCCACGAATTAGAGCTCGCCCGTCTCCGGCTGGACGGAGAACTGCAGCTGGCGGAAAGAAAAATAGCCCTCGAGCAACTACGGCTAGAAGGAGACCTGGAGGAGAAACGAAGACAAAGAGACCTCGAGGAAAAGAGACTTATGCTCGAGCATGAGCGCGGCTTAAAGGAACTAGAAATCAAGGCCAAGACAAACGAGACCAGCACCTCCGGGGGCAAGACCTCGCCCCCACCGTTAGACACGAAGGTGCACATACCCAAGGATGTCGTCAAGGAGTATTATAAGAACGACGACATCCAACAGTGGTTCAAAGCCTATGAAGTAGCCATGACCGCCCATCGAGTACCCCTCAAGGACTGGGGCGCCGGCCTGTGGGGGAAGTTCGTCAACGAGGGAAGAGACGCCCTCCTAGAGCTTCCCGACGCCGAGATGACCTCGTACGAACACATGAAAACCGCTCTCCTCACTCGCTACGGACTCACCCCCCGAAATGTACCGGCAGCGATTCCGAGACTGTAAAAAAATCCCCGGTACCACTTGGGTCGAGTACGTGAACTTTTACAGCCGAGCCTTCGAAGGGTGGATCAAAGGCAGCCAGGTCACCACCTACCAGCAGCTGGTCGACCTCATTATATGGGAACATCTTTCCAACAACTGCTTCATCGAACTCCGGCAGTATCTCCTCGACAGCAAATTGACAGAGCCACGAAAGCTCGCTGTCGAGGCTGATAGATGGGTGAGCACCCGGGTCCCCCGGAGCCCGAAGGGAGACTACGGCCGGGGATCCCCGGGGAACCACCGACCACGAGGCGGCGGAGGAGGCCAGAGCAGGGGCCGAGACGCCTCCACGGGGTCCTCCCCTACCTCCACGTCGCCATCCCTGGGCTGAAGGGGGGTTCCCCCAGCAAGACCGGGGCCCCGCCCGAATGTTACGTGCCACAGATGCCAGCGACAGGGTCATTATGCGAATGACCCCCTCTGCCCGATGAACCAGCGACCCGGTACCACCGTTCCCCCGAACCGCCAGATCGCGGCCGCCGTCCTGGGTATAGAAGGAGGCGAGGAAGAAGACAACGACCCCGCGCAGGCCGAGTGGGAGCCCGCCGCTATGATCTTGGCATGCCTGGGTAATCGAGATATGATCCCCCGAGACCCGATCCCAGGCAACACACAGAAATACCGCCAATGGGTCTCCATCAATGGACGCTGGGCCGAAGCCCTCCGTGACACTGGAGCCAGCGTGACGGCGGTCCGCTGCCACTTAGTGACCCCTGAACAAATCCTGCCCAACGTCCTGTGCCCAGTACGGTCGGCGGACAACTCCGAGAGCTTGTGCCAGATGGCACGTATCCCCTTCGAATGGGGAGGGGTGTCGGGCATGCTGAAAGTGACTGTCCGGGACGATGCCCCTGTGGACTGACTCCTCGGGAACGACCTGGAAAGTTCCCCCTGGGCCCACGTTGAGCGGAGAGAGCATCTGGGGATGCTAGGCCTTCCCGAGTGGGTCTGTGCGACCACCCGATCCATGACCGCCCGGGCCTCCGCCCCGAACGAAGATGCCCTGCCGGAAGAACCGGAGTGGCCCGCAGCTCCACCGCCCGCCGCCCCCGAGGACGCCGACCCTGAACCCGGCCCCCAGGGGCTCAGCCATGAAGACCTCACCGAGCTCGGCCACCTTCCAGAACTAGCTCAATGGCGCCAAGAAGGTGGCCCCCCCTCGAACAATTCCGGCAGGAACAGAAAACCTGTCCCTCCCTCGAGGGAATCCGACAACAAGCCGCCACTCAAGCCGCTGGAAACCCCTCGGGGTCCCACTGGGTCTATTGGGACCACGACCTACTCTACAGCGAGCAGAAGATCGCCGAGCTAGGGGCCAGCCGGGTGCTGGTCGTTCCCCTCCGATTCAGAGACTTCCTCTTGAACTTGGCACATGACGTGCCCCTCGCCGGACACCTGGGGCAGGACAAAACTTACAGCCGCCTGGTGACCCATTTCTACTGGCCGAAAATGCGCAACGATGTGCATAATCACTGCCGATCCTGTCCGACTTGTCAAGCCAGCGGGAAGAGCGGGGGAAAAGTCAAGGCTCCACTCCAGCCCTTTCCCGTGGTCACCACCCCCTTCGAGCGAGTGGGGATCGACATCGTGGGAACCTTGGACCCCCGCACCTCTCAGGGGCACCCCTTCATCCTCGTTCTGGTGGACCATGCCACCCGCTATCCTGAAGCCATCCCCCTCCGAACCATCACGGCCCCAGTAGTAGGCCGAGCCCTAATGGGGATCTTCTCCAGAGTTGGCTTCCCCCGAGAAGTCGTGAGTGATCGGGGCACCAACTTTATATCTAAATATATGCGGTCCCTGTGGCAACAGTGCGGGGTCACATATAAGTTCACCACCACGTATCACCCCCAAGGAAATGGACTTGTGGAGCGGTATAACCGAACACTGAAGGGAATGATCAAGGGCCTAGAGGAGCCGCTACGACGCAAATGGGATGTCCTGCTGCCCTGCCTCCTGTTTGCGTATCGCGAGGTACCCCAGAAATCCCTGGGGTTCAGCCCCTTTGAACTATTGTATGGGCACCCGGTCCGAGGCCCCCTCAGCCTGGTCAAAGAAGGCTGGGAGACGGCTGTCCGAGGTGCTCCACCCGATGTCTACCAGTACCTCCTGACACTCCGCAACCAGACTCGGAAGTTCCGGGAACTTGCCGAGGCCAACCTGGAGGCCAGTCAGGAGGAGATGAAACGCTGGTATGACCAGAACGCCTCGTCCATCGAATTCGAGCTGGGCCAGCAGGTCTGGGTCATGTCCCCGGTTGAACCTTGTGCCCTCCAGGACAATTGGACGGGGCTCTTCAAAGTGATGGAGCGCAAGAGCCCCGTCAACTATCTGGTAGACATGGAGTCCCCCAGGAACCCCCTCCGGGTTCTACACGCTAACCGGCTCAAGCCGCACTTTGCCCGCACTGAACGAAGTCTGCTGCTGGCGACCGATGACGGAGCTGAGGACGACTCCGAGCCTCTGCCGGATCTCATGAGCACCACCGAGAAAGACGGCTCCATGGAAGGGGTCACGCTCTCCCCTACCCTGACCCCAGAACAGCACCAAGACTGCCGGAAGCTGCTGGGGAAATTTGCAGATCTATTTTCCCTCACTCCGGGGGTCACCCGGTGGTGTGTCCACGATGTGGACACTGGAGACAGCCCGCCTGTAAGACACCGAGCTTTCCGAGTGCCCGACCGAGTTCAAGCCTGCATTCAATCCGAAGTGGCCAAGATGCTAGCTCTGGGGGTAGTCGAACCCTCCGACAGTCCCTGGGCCAGTCCCGTTGTCCTGGTCCCTAAAGCTGCCGCCCCCGGTGCACCCCCGGAGCTCCGGTTCTGTGTCGACTACCGGGGGCTGAATGCCGTCACCAGGACCGACCCCCATCCCCCGGGCGGATGAACTGATCGATCGCCTGGGGGCCGCAAGGTATCTCAGCACCTTCGACCTCACGGCTGGGTATTGGCGGATCGGCCTCACCCCTGGAGCGCAAGAGCGTTCGGCCTTCTCGACCCCTGACGGCCACTACCACTTCAAAGTGATGCCCTTCGGCATGAAAAACGCCCCGTCCACCTTCCAGAGACTCGTGAATAGGGTGCTGGCCGGGCTAGAAGAGTTCAGCACCGCCTATCTAGACGACATTGCGGTGTACAGCCTCCACTGGGATGAGCACCTGACCCACCTCTGGGAGGTCCTGACGGCACTCCGACGGGCCGGACTGACAATAAAGGCCAGCAAGTGCCAGATAGGCCAAGGGTCCGTGACCTATCTGGGGCACCAAGTAGGGAGCGGCCAGGTGGCTCCCCTCCAGCCAAAGATTGACGCCATCCGGGCCTGGGAGCCCCCGGTCACCCAGACAGCAGTCCGAGCCTTCCTGGGGCTCACAGGATATTATCGGCGCTTCATAAAAGACTATGGAAGCATTGTGGGGCCCCTCACAGAACTAACCTCCAAGAGACTACCACAAAAGGTGCACTGGACCCCCGAGTGCCAGGTCGCCTTCGACACACTGAAGACCGCCATGTGCACCGCCCCTGTGCTCCAAGCCCCCGACTACAGCCGAGAGTTTGTGGTCCAAACAGATGCCTCGGAGCATGGCATTGGGGCGGTCCTCTCCCAAGTAAACCCTGAGGGAGCCGACCTTCCCGTTGCCTTCATCAGCCGGCGGCTGCTGGCCAGAGAACAACGATGGAGCACCATCGAGAGGGAAGCCTTCGCCGTCGTGTGGGCCCTAAAGAAGCTCCGGCCCTACCTCTTCGGCACCCACTTCCGGGTCCAGACCGACCACCGGCCCCTGCGGTGGTTGATGCAGATGCGGGGAGAAAACCCGAAACTGTTGCGATGGTCCATCTCCCTGCAGGGGATGGACTTCACTGTGGAGCATCGCCCCGGCAACGACCACGCCAATGCTGACGGCCTGTCCTGATTCTTCCGCCTCGGCGAGGAGAACCCCCAAGAAGATGGGTGACTCTCCCCTGCCTTCAGCTGGGGGGGACGCGTGTTGGACCCGGCCTCATGGCGTGGTCCTACCCCTCCCGCATGGCGGGCCCCGGACGACATCGGCCCTCCGCCGAGCCTCGGGCGGCCCCTTTTGCCCGACCCGGCACGCCCCAACACTGCCGGTCCGGTTACCATCCCGGACCACCACTACCGGCCTGGCTCCATCTTGGGCCCATCCCGCCCTGAGCATGAGGCCTCGCCCGACTCCATCTTGGGCCCACCACGTCACGAACACGTGGCCTCGGCCCCGGCCCAGGCCCCAGCGAAGCCCCGACATCGAGGCACCAAGATCCACCCAGGTGGTCGAGTGGCCACTCGACAGATCCAGGAGGAGGGGGAGTTTCGATGGCCCTCCAGCTGTCCCCGGATGCCTGGTATTGATCGCCCTCCGGCCTCCCTGGGCGCTGGCTCCACCCCCCTGCGGTGTGTCTGGACACCATCATCCCGGCCCCTCTGGCCCCCAGGCGCGGGGGTCCGGACATCAAAGGACTCCCGTACTATATCTGGCCCAGCCCCGGAGTAGGACGCCAGTTGTATCCTGGACTGGAAAGCCCTGCTGACGCTGTCGCGGCCAACACCAGAAGAACTCATTTTCTGGTAACCTGAAGCTACCCTGAGAGCCTGCTGGCGCTGCCGCGGCCTACCCTTGCTGAACCATCTTGAGAGCCTGCTGGCGCTGCCGCGGCCCACCGTTGCTGAACCATCTTGAGAGCCTGCTGGCACTGCCGCGGCCCATCTGCGCCGAAACCACCTCGAGGCCTGCTGGCGCTGCCGCGGCCTCCTCTCCGTTAAAGACCACCTGTCGAGTCCTGCTGGCGCTGCCGCAGCTCGACCTCTCGGAAACCCCGGCTCGAGGATTGAGAGCTGTGCGCAGGGTATCCCTTCCTGCACTGTTGGACCGGGCCTCATGGCGTGGTCCTACCCCTCCCGCATGGCAGGCCCAGGACGATATCCGCCCTCCACCAGACCTCGGGCGGCCCCTTCGGCCCGATCCTGCACGCCCCAACACCACAGGGCCGGCTACCATCCCGGTCCACCAGCGCAGGCCTGACCCCAGCGTAGGCCCATCACGACCTCAGCACGAGGCCGTGCCCGACTCCATCTTGGGCCCGCCACGTCACAACCATGTGGCCTCGGCCCCAGCCCAGGCCCCAGCGAAGCCCCGACATCGAGGCACCAAGATCCACCCAGGTGGTCGAGTGGCCACCCGACAGATCCCGGAGGGAGGGGAGTTTCGATGGGCCTCCAGCCGTCCCCGGACGCCTGGTATCGATCGCCCTCCAGCCTCCCTGGGTGCTGGCACCACCCCCCTGCTGGGTGTCTGGACACCATCATCCCGGCCCCTCTGACCCCCAGGCGCGAGGGTCCGGACTTCAAAGACCTCCAGACCTATATCTGGGCCAGCCCTGGATTAGGACGGCAGTTGTATCCTGGACTGGAAGCCCTGCTGACGCTGTCACAGCCGACACCAGACGAACTCATTCTCCCTGTAACCCGACGACCTTCCGAGAGCCTGCTGGCGCTGCCGCGGCCTACCTTGCTGAAACATCCGAGAGCCTGCTGGCGCTGGCGCGGCCTACCTTGCGGAACCTTTTGAGAGCCTGCTGGCGCTGCCGCGGCCTACCTTGCTGAAACATCCGAGAGCCTGCTGGCGCTGCCGCGGCCTACCTTGCTGAACCTTTTGAGAGCCTGCTGGCGCTGCCGCGGCCTACCTTGCTGAACCTTCCGAGAGCCTGCTGGCACTGCCGCGGCCTATCTTGCTAAACCTTCTGAGAGCCTGCTGGCGCTGCCGCGGCCTACCTTGCTGAATCACCTGAGAGCCTGCTGGCGCTGCCGCTGCCTACCTCGCTGAACCCATCCTGCAAGCCTGCTGGCGCTGCCGCGGCTCGACCTCTCGGAACCCCCCGGCTCGAGGATTGAGAGCTGTGCGTAGGGTATCCCGTCCTCCGCCCAGAGTAAGACTGTCCCGCTACCTTACCCCCCTTTACGAGACTTTACAGATCCCTCGATCTGCTTGTACATACTACCAAAAACCCGCAACCTTTTACTAGCTATAAAAGCTTAAGAACTTGACCTCTTGTGTGGTGTCCATCTGTAGTGTTGTGATTACTCTGCTGTACGATCCTAGGAGAGGACCCTCATTCAGGAGGCCTCTCAGTAAACGCTCGGCTACTTCTCGACGGAGAGGTGGACCTAGGGGTTGTCAGTCAGACATCTTCTGCCTCCCCCGGGGACGCCTTTCTAACATGCACCCATACTGAGACTGTCCCGCTACCCTGTCCCTTTTACGAGACTCTACAGATCCCTCGATCTGCCTGTACATACCGCTGAGAACCAGCAACCTTTATTCTTGATAAAGCTTAAGAACTTAACCTCTTGTGTGGTGTCCGTTTGTAGTGGGGTGGTTACTCTGCTGTACGATCCTAGGAGAGGACCCCCACCCAGGAGGCCTCTCGATAACGCTCGGCTACTTCTCGACGGAGAGGTGGTCCTAGGGGTGGTCAGTCAGACATCTTCTGCCTCCCCCGGGACCGCCTTTCTAACAAGTCTGGTTTAGGCTCCCAATATCTCCTTTCAAGATAGCCCATATGCAATTGTTGCAAAGATTGCAAACAACTTCCCATAAATGGTTTTGATGCATTGCGTTTTGAACCACACATTTGTTTTCGGGTCCTCATCAGGGCCTGACTGGTTGATTCTTAAGCTCCCTGTCGCTCCTTATATTGGCTGATAAAGCTAATACTCTTGGTGGTTCCACTCAAATCCCTTTTTTTTATAGTAATACTATATGGCTTCTCCTTTGAGTTGAAAAGGTTTTCTGCTGCTCGAAGAAATCATTGGTGTCCTCTGTTGTGGTGACTAACGTTGGGCAGTAAATTCGTCCCGGTTGTGGAATTTGCGAAATTTTGGGAATTTTGCGTTGCGCGAGAATGCGGAAATGTCAAAATTTCCACGGTGTAGCAGAGACAAACACGTAATTCACCACCGTGGGAGTGAGCGTGAGATCGCAAACATGTCATTTGGACGTTCCATCCGACATCAGGCGGAAGTGTGGTGAAGCTTGTGATCACGAGCACGCAAAATGTTCAATCTGGAGAACAATAATATCTCGAGCAGCATAAAACCTTCTGTAACTGATGATTTGGATGAAAAAAACTCCTCAGATTGACTTTGGATGTCCTTTTTTGTGCAAGGAGTCCTTTTTTTGGAAATAACTTTTGGGGGGGAAGAGGTTGGAAGTGCCACAGAGTCTCCAACTTCCTGCTCCTGTCCAGCAGGTTCCTCCAAGTGCTTTGTCCATCTCCTGTTCATTCTGCCTTTGGAGTTTGGGCTGGAAGGATCACTGTTTGTGTCTGCTGCATCATTATTATTGGATTTGAGGACTTTTGAATTTGATATTTTACAAGTAAGTTGGCGTTGTTGTTTGTTTGATTGGGGCATTGCAGTTGCTGCAACTACAATTTTGGTTTTTATCATTATATATTTTTTTAATTGTTGTGGATAGCCAGTAGGCCCAGAGCTAGTCATGGGTGGGTGCAGGATGAAGCAACTGTTCCTTTGGTGTGTGTTGATTCATTTATTTCATACATCATTTAGGGCATGGATGGCATTGGATTGAATTGCAAACTGTGTTTTTTTGGTGGTGTTTCTGTTCTTGGGTGTGTGTTCAATAAATGCCTTTGTTGTGTGTGGTGTGTTGTTGTGTACCCTGCAGACCTTGTTTAGCCCTGTGGATTTTTGCTTTTGCATTTTATTGCATTAAAAAGCAAAGCAGTGTGATTTAGCATGCATCCTTTGCCTAGCTATTATAGTCCTTTTGTCAGTACATTGTATTTTAGGCCTCCTGCTTGTTGCTTGTGATTTATGCCTGTCCATGTGGTTGGTGGTCATTTCTGGTGGGAGTTATTAGTGTGCTGCTTTTGCCATATAGGCCTGCAAGTTATTCCTTTGTGGCCTAGACTTCCTTTTGTTGTGGGCCTGGCCATGAGGCTGGTGGGCATTTTGAAAACAGGCAGTGTGCCTTTTGCAATAGGCCTGCATTTTCTGTCTTCGGTTTCTTGTAGTTGTGTGGACTTGGCCATGTGGCTGGTGGCCATTTTGAAGCCCGGTAGTGTGCTTTTGCCATAGGCCTGCAAGCTTGTGATCTAGTCTGCCAACAGGCCTTTCATCCAGTAGGCTCAGAGGAAGTCACAGGTGCATGACACAACTGTTTCTTTGTGTTCTGTTGAATTTAAACATAATTTATGGCATGGATGGCACTAGATTGAATTGGAAAATGTGTTTTTTTGGTGGTATTTCTGTTTATGGATGTGTGTTAAATAAATGCCTTTGTTGTGTGTGTACCTTGCAGAACTTGTTTAGCCCTGTGGATTTTCGTGTTTGTATTTTATTGCATTCAAAGGCAAAGCAGTGTGGTTTATCATGCATCCTTTGCCTGGCTATTATAGGCCTATTGTCAGTACATTGTTTTCCAGGCCTCCTGCTTGTTGCTTGTGATTTGTGAGTGTCCATGTGACTGGTTGCCATTTCTGGTGGGAGTTATTAGTGTGCTGCTTTTGCCATATAGGCCTGCATGGTTTTCCTCTTGGCTTACTGCTTCCATCCATCCCCTTTGCCAGCAGCAGAACCCTGAATGATGTGATGAGCAAAGAATTTAATGCCAAACAGGGTCCATTTCCCTTACATTTGTATTTTTGTAGTTGTTTTTTTTTCTTTCCTATCCTTCCTGAGAGTGTAGTGTACACAGTATACCATGAAAGCCCTTGTTGACAAAGTCTCACAAATGGCTAGACTATATCTTTTAGTTGTTTGATTGTACTAGTAGCAATTGAACCACAACAATAAATGCAACATTTCACTGATGTTCTTCTCCTGGCATCTTTGCTTTTAGGTGCACAAAAAGACAGAGGATGAGGTGTCATCATCATCATCATCATCATCACCCGTTGTACTGCCAGACAGAAGTACTGCTGTGTACCATGTCACGTCCACGTGTGACCACAGACATCTTTGCAACTTGTGGACCTGCATCCTGCTGACAGATGAAGATGGGCCCAAAGAAAGGTAACAGGTCCTCCAGGACCAAGAAAGTTGTCAATGAGAAGAAGGAACCGAAAAAGGAAGTGCCACTTACCAAGACTGGTGTGCCGCCCCATTGTGTTTTTTGTGGAAAAAATATTACGCCTGCAGCAGCGTTGTCTGGGGACCAAGCTTGGAGCAGAACCTCTGCATCAGTGGGCCAGCCCCACCAACCTAGGTCCAAGCCTATGAGTGTCGCAGAGTTAGCCAGTCTACTAACAAGCAGAGATGCTGAAATGTCATTATCGCAAAGTAGTACACAATCAATGCAGGCGGAAACTCAGCAGATAAGTGGGCTGCAGAAGGCGCAGCAGCAGCCACAAGAACAGCAGCAGCCGCAAGAACAGCAGCAGCCACAAGAACAGCAGCAGCTGAAAAAACAGCAGCAGCCGCAAGAACAGCAGCAGCTCCAAGAGCAGCAGCAGCCGCAAGAACAGCAGCAAGAACAGCCACAACAACAGCCCACAAAAGTAGTTGTTCGTCCTGAAGTAGGGGCATTTCAGGAAATCGAGCTTCCTGCAAACAAAGTGAAATAAGCAACTGTTTTAGAATATCCATTGTCTTCCAGACCCCCAGCAATGAAATGGAGGGTTAGTCCATCATATTTTGCTTCAAGCCCCGCTTCTGATAATTGAGATGGCACTTGGGAGCCTCCAGCTCAGTCTGAGAGTGATGCAGGCCACAAGAAGACAGGGCTAATGAAAAGGAAGGTTCCAGAAAGCCTTCGAATTATGGCTGTAGATGTACAAGAGGGGGATGATGATGATGACGAGCCAGTCATTATTGACATCACTCCCGGCCCAAAGGAGATGGAGACCAACATTATTACCCTTTCCAACATGGCTGCGAGGGATGTAGCACGGATACCACCAACACAGGTAACACCAACACTACCTCCAGCATCCATATTTGCATTTGCAATGGCCCTGCAGGGACCTTCATCCAACTCAGCTGCCACCTCAGTAGGTAGTGGTAGTGTAGCTGCACATTCCAAGCCCACCCTCCAGTTCATCTGGTTTTGAAAGTGGCACATCTATCAGCACCAGAAAGTTTTTCTCCCCAGTTTGGGACCTCTTTTCGGTTAGCAGTAAGGAGGAGAACATTGCTATATGCTGAGCTGAATCTGTCAAATTGATTTTAGGGGGGTGATCTTGGTACAAACTATGGTACCGGAGGCCAATAAGTCATCTCAAAACACACCACAGTATCCAGTGGGAGGCCCACCTACTTCTCTTAGAAAAAAGTAAAACTCAACCCGTTGCTGTTGTTGGGGATGAAGAATTAGGGGAAGATATGATCACAGTGGAAGGTAAACAAGTGGGAGACATTTCTAGACCTGTTCCCAGCAGTGTTGTGGTACCGCCCACATCCTCAGCACGGCAGTAAGAGCCATACTCAGAGTCAGACTGAGACACCAAAAACACCAAGTAGTAGTACTGCAATGAAAAAAAAGTGTGTTGTTCAGCCTAATTGGGTTCAAAAAAACAGCTGCACCACAAAGGACAATAATCCAGACTACCATTGACAGCATGCTTAGGTTGGAGGGCAGTACCAACGCAACCACCAAACGGCACGGTTGTACAATGCAAAGCTGGCTGAAATGTTAGTGCTGGACCTTCCCCCTTTTCCATTTGTGGAAGGGGTGAGTTTCCTTGAATTTGTGTCAGCCATCTGCCCTAAATTGAAGGTTCCCAGACTGTCCTATTTCACCGAAGTTGCTGTTCACGCACTACGTCACGATGTGTTGGAATTGGTTGGCTAAGCTTTGCAGCAGAATGCTGTTCACAGTATCCCTCTGACAACAGACATGTGGACCAGTTGCAAAGCCACTGATTACATGTGCATCACTGCACACTAGGTCTCTTTTGTGGGGTTTAGATATAAGCTATCTGAAGTAGGTGCTGTTGACACAGCTGAGATTTTTAATGCTACTCGGAAACATGCAACTATAGCCATGGTCGCCATGGAGAAATCTAATACTGCTGTAAACATTTTGGAAGAGTTTCTTTGAATGGCTGCGCCCAAGAGGGCTTAAGTTTGTTTTTGTTTTCACAGATGATGGCAGTAATGTACTTAAGACCATGGCGCTTGGGTCCTATTTCAGGGTCCCAGGTTTGACGCACTGCATTAACAGTATAGTTCTAGACTTTCTGAAAAAAATCAGCAACTTACTGACCACCTGCCGAAGAATGTGCACTCATTTCAGCCATTCTTTTAAAGCTCGAAGCAGCTGAGGATCATTCAACGTAACTATAGAATGCCAGTTAATCACTCATCCAGGAGGTGGCAACTCGTTGGTACTCAACTTATTATATGCTTGGCCCTCTGTTTGAGCAGTACAGACCAGTCAATGAATATGAGATGCGAAGAGGGGATGCTACTGTGAAAGGCATGACCCTTCAGATGGACCAATGTGCCTAGTTAAATGCCTGACTGAGATGCTTCTTCCTTTCGAAGTCTTCACACTTGAAGTCAGCAAGGAGGACTGTACTATAAGCCAAGCTATCTGTGGTGTCTTAGGCTTGTTTTGGAATATTAGTACTGTGAAAACACTATGACTCTAAGATTACGACTGTGTGTTCTTTCGAAGGCAGTTGACAGTCCTTCTTAGAGGCTGTAGCCGCCCTGCTTTGATGGTCGAGCTGAATGAGCAATAAAACACAGACTGACCTGATTTACAGCGTGTTTCTTCATCATCACAACACACTTTTGATGGCGACAAGGGCTGGGCCATCAACAAGAACCCACTAAGTCTACATCATCCGATTTGAGGAGAAGAGCGTGATTTTTCAAGAGCTGCAAGAAAATCCCTCTCCATGACGGAATAAGTAAGGAGACGCGGTTTAGTGAATGCGCCACGCATTAAGTGACAGAGAGCACGGTGGGAAGCTAAATAAACAAAAATCTGGACTTTGGAACGCATGAATAGTCTGCGTTCCAGCAACCGTCGGAACCACACGCTTGACGTTAGAAGCGTGTTGATGCAAGGACGTAGGAGGCGTTTTTGCGTTCCACCGGTGAAACGCATGTCAAATTCAGAAGACGTCACAATCTATCCCTGACATGTGGGGATTAGCGAACGTCTGCATTCCACTGAGTCACGTCACAATTGAATAAAGGGAGCGGAAAATAAAGAGAGCGGCAAAGCACACTTTAACTATTTATGCGAAAGCAGTGAAGATTTTCTTTAAATTTTTTTTAAAAACATGCAGAGCGGCAAATCGGATTTAAAGTGCATATCCATATTGAAGCTTAGCGCTGATGTTCACAGCATATGATTGGCAAATCGGATTTAAAGTGTATATTCATATTGGAGCCTAGCGCTGATGTGCACAGCATATGAAGAATTTTATGTGTAAGAAAGATAAAGAGAGCGACAAATTACATTCACATTCCATTTGTGCATTCTATTTTAGCGCTGATGTGCACAGCTTTGTAGAAAGAATAAACACTTAAGTATTTTTTTCCTTTATCTCTACTACTAGACATTACCACTCAGATATACCAATGCTTTTGATGTTGATATTCACGGGGAAATTGGACTAGTAGTATAATACATCTGTGTAATTCCCACATTTCAATCAACATTAATATTTCCTTTTCCCATTTTTTCACTACTATACTACCATCTTGTGGACCATTTTATTAGTGCATTGAAAACCTGGTGATTTTGCTTGTATGAAAAAACCTGTCCATGTACAGAAGGGCTCATCTAAAGTTAGTTCACCAGTCAAGGTGGTGGATGTGAGAGGTAGTTCCGTCAAACTCAGCAATGGGCAGTGGTGGAATAAATCTCTTTTAGTAAAGAGAACTGTTCAACCTTCTCTACTAAAATATGATACCATGGATGTGGAGGAAGACTGTCCAAATAGGTCTACCTCTAAGTATTGTGTTAACAATGCTCTCAATTCAGATTGTACCGGGGAATTTTCCCTGAGGCGCAGTGTACAAGTTAAGCAAATTCCTTTTAGATATAGGAAGTAATGTTCTTTCTTTTCTTTCTTTCTCTTTTCTCTTTCTTGTTTCTCTTTTCTCTTTTTTTTCCCTTCTTTTTCTTTTTGTTTCTTCAGTTCTTTGAA
Source organism: Lissotriton helveticus (assembly GCF_964261635.1). Lineage (NCBI taxonomy): Eukaryota > Metazoa > Chordata > Amphibia > Caudata > Salamandridae > Lissotriton > Lissotriton helveticus. The sequence continues at coordinate 69,549,063 of NC_136065.1, forward strand.
TTTATTACTTTAGTACTGTTTGTTCTCCACTTTTATTTGTATTATGGGAAGACCCATGTAGTGTCTTAGGCTTGTTTTGGAATGTTAGTACTGTGAAAACACTATGAATCTAAAATTACGACTGTGTGTTCTTTGAAAGGCATTTGACAGTCATTCTTAGAGGCTGTAGCCGCCCTGCTTTGATGGTCCAGCTGAATGAGCAATAAAACACAGACGGACCTGATTTGCAGCGTGTTTCTTCATCATTACAACACTATCCCATTGTTGCACATGCTAGAGCAACAGCTGAACGAGGTGTCTGAAGTGTACAAATGTGTAGAGGAAAAAACAGAAGCATATGAGACGGTGGAGAGCTTATCCAGTCGCTTAGCTGACAATACAAGGGTGCAAAATAAGACTACAAATCAATCTATCCACTGGTTCATTTGATTGATCTTTCGGTGTTAGGAGTGACTCCCTGGGATTGTGCCACACTCTTTTTCTGGCACGTTTCACCATCCGTTTAGGGTACCCACATTCCACCATACATTCTATGAGGTCATGTGATTCCATGAAGAAGTCATCCTTTAGTGTGAAATTCCTCCCGACCCTGAGGAATTGCCCAAAGGGCAAATTGTCACGTAGACCCCCTTGAGTGGTGGCTGCTGTATCGTAGCAATTTGTTCTTTTCTGCTATTTTTCTGTATAGTGTAGTATATAGACAGTTATATGTTGTTTTCATCAATATCTCCAGGAAGTCAATGCTTTCCCTGTCCATGTGGATGGTAAACTTGATGTCAGCAGACCGTTAAACCAACCATAGAACAACTGGAGGTCTGACTCTTCTCCAGTCCATATCAGAAAAATTTTGTCTATAAGGGTGGGCGTAAAATCCATTTCGCGGGCAAATTTGCGGATTTTCCGCAATTTCGCCGTCTGCAAATCTCGCGAAATCGCAGTAAAATCCGCGAATCAGCGGGGACGATTTTTCAGCCAAGCAAGGGTTACAGCAGCAGGTGCAAAAGTTGAACCTAATTTCTTTGTAACCTTTTACAAAAGGGTTACAAAGAAATTAACTTCAACTTGGGCACCTGCTGCTAAGTGCTTCCTGGCGCCTCGTTGCCTACTTGCAGCTATTCTCTGACCCTGCTCTGACCCTTAAAGCAGGGTCAGAGAATAGTTACAAGTAGGCAACAAGGCACCTGTTCCAAGAATTAAACCTCATCAGGAAGCACTTACAGATATAAAAAAACAGGAAGAAGGGAGAGGATGGCAAATACACCCATTTTGAGTTGTCATGAGGGGTTAAACTAAAAGAGACCTTTACAGCACAATTTTCATATGCATTTTGCTAAAAATAAAAAGCTGTATGTTCTGTAGGGGCAACTCAGGAATCTGGCCCTTCAGAGATCCGGCCTCTCTTTCTTTCTCTCGTTCTCTCTCTCCCTATCTTTCTCTCTCTTTCTCTCTATCTATCTATCTCTTCCTCTCCTTTCTTGCTCTATTCATCTCTTTCTCTCTCTCTTTCAAGTTATTCCTCTTTCTCTTTCTTTCTCCGTTTTTCTCTCTCTCTTTCTCTCTATCTCCCTCTCTTTCTTTCTCTCTCTCACATCCTCTCTTTCTAGCTCTCTCTTTCTCTCTCTTTCTTTCTCTCTCACTCTCCCTCTTTCTCTTTCTCTCTCTCATACTCTCTTTCTCTCTTCCTTTCTGTGTGTCTTTCTCTTTTTCTCTCTCTCTTTCCATGTCTTTCTCTCTCTTTCTCTCTTTCCATGTCTTTCTCTCTCTTTTACTTTCTTGCTCTTTCTTTGTCTCTTTCTTTCTTTCTTTCTCTCTCCTCTTCTCCCTCCCTCTCTTTCTCTCCCTTTCTCTCTCACATCCTCTCTTTCTCGCTCTCTCTTTCTTTCTCTCTCACTCTCCCTCTTTCTCTCTCTCTTTCTATTTCTCTCTCTCATCCTCTCTCTCTCCCTCTCTGTGTGTCTTTCTCTTTCTCTCTGTCTCTCTCTCTTTCCATGTCTCTCTCTCTTTCACTTTCATGCTCTTTCGCTGTGTCTCTCTTTCTTTCTCTCTCATTCAATCCATCAATCAAAGCATGTATATAGCGCACTACTCACCCGGGGGGTCTCAAGGCGCTAGGGGGGGGGGGGGGGTCCGCTACTGCTCGAACAGCCAGGTCTTGAGCTGCTTCTTGAAGGCGAGGTGGTCCTGGGTCAGGCTGTCGCGGCCAACACCAGAAGAACTCATTTTCTGGTAACCTGAAGCTACCCTGAGAGCCTGCTGGCGCTGCTGCGGCCTACCCTTGCTGAACCATCTTGAGAGCCTGCTGGCGCTGCCACGGCCCACCGTTGCTGAACCATCTTGAGAGCCTGCTGGCGCTGCCGCGGCCTACCCTTGCTGAACCATCCTGAGAGCCTGCTGGCGCTGCCACGGCCCACCGTTGCTGAACCATCTTGAGAGCCTGCTGGCGCTGCTGCGGCCCATCTGCGCCAAAACCACCTCGAGGCCTGCTGGCGCTGCCGCGGCCTCCTCTCCGTTAAAGACCACCTGTCGAGTCCTGCTGGCGCTGCCGCAGCTCGACCTCTCGGAAACCCCGGCTCGAGGATTGAGAGCTGTGCGCAGGGTATCCCTTCCTGCACCCATACTGAGACTGTCCCGCTACCCTGTCCCTTTTACGAGACTCTACAGATCCCTCGATCTGCCTGTACATACCGCTGAGAACCAGCAACCTTTATTCTTGATAAAGCTTAAGAACTTAACCTCTTGTGTGGTGTCCGTTTGTAGTGGGGTGGTTACTCTGCTGTACGATCCTAGGAGAGGACCCCCACCCAGGAGGCCTATCGATAACGCTCGGCTACTTCTCGACGGAGAGGTGGACCTAGGGGTGGTCAGTCAGACATCTTCTACCTCCCCCGGGACCGCCTTTCTAACAAGTCTGGTTTAGGCTCCCAATATCTCCTTTAAGGATAGCCAACATGCAATTGTTACAAAGATTGCAAACAACTTTCCATAAATGGTTTTGATGCATTGCGTTTTGAACCACACATTTGTTTTCGGGTCCTAATCAGGGCCTGACTGGTTGATTCTTAAGCTCCCTGTCGCTCCTTATATTGGCTGATAAAGCTAATACTCTTGGTGGTTCCACTCAAATCCCTTTTTTTTATAGTAATACTATATGGCTTCTCCTTTGAGTTGAAAAGGTTTTCTGCTGCTTGAAGAAATCATTGGTGTCCTCTGTTGTGGTGACTAACGTTGGGCAGTAAATTCGTCCCGGTTGCGAAATTTGCGAAATTTTGGGAATTTTGCGTTGCGCGAGAATGCGGAAATGTCAAAATTTCCACGGTGTAGCAGAGACTTACAAACACTTAATTCACCACCGTGGGAGTGAGCGTGAGATCGCAAACACGTCATTTGGACGTTCCATCCGACATCAGGCGGAAGTGTGGTGAAGCTTGTGATCACGAGCATGCAAAATGTTCAATCTGAAGAACAATAATATCTCGAGCAGCATAAAACCTTCTGTAACTGATGATTTGGATGAAAAAAACTCCTCAGATTGACTTTGGATGTCCTTTTTTGTGCAAGGAGTCCTTTTTTTGGAAATAACTTTTGGGGGGGAAGAGGTTGGAAGTGCCACAGAGTCTCCAACTTCCTGCTCCTGTCCAGCAGGTTCCTCCAAGTGCTTTTTCCATCTCCTGTTCATTCTGCCTTTGGAGTTTGGGCTGGAAGGATCCCTCTTTGTGTCTGCTGCATCATTATTATTGGATTTGAGGACTTTTGAATTTGATATTTTACAAGTAAGTTGGCGTTGTTGTTTGTTTGATTGGGGCATTGCAGTTGCTGCAACTACAATTTTGGTTTTTATCATTATATATTTTTTTAATTGTTGTGGATAGCCAGTAGGCCCAGAGCTAGTCATGGGTGGGTGCAGGATGAAGCAACTGTTCCTTTGGTGTGTGTTGATTCATTTATTTCATACATCATTTAGGGCATGGATGGCATTGGATTGAATTGCAAACTGTGTTTTTTTGGTGGTGTTTCTGTTCTTGGGTGTGTGTTCAATAAATGCCTTTGTTGTGTGTGGTGTGTTGTTGTGTACCCTGCAGACCTTGTTTAGCCCGGTGGATTTTTGCTTTTGCATTTTATTGCATTAAAAAGCAAAGCAGTGTGATTTAGCATGCATCCTTTGCCTAGCTATTATAGTCCTTTTGTCAGTACATTGTATTTTAGGCCTCCTGCTTGTTGCTTGTGATTTATGCCTGTCCATGTGGTTGGTGGTCATTTCTGGTGGGAGTTATTAGTGTGCTGCTTTTGCCATATAGGCCTGCAAGTTATTCCTTTCTGGCCTAGACTTCCTTTTGTTGTGGGCCTGGCCATGAGGCTGGTGGGCATTTTGAAAACAGGCAGTGTGCTTTTTGCAATAGGCCTGCATTGTCTGTCTTCGGTTTCTTATAGTTGTGTGGACTTTTCCATGTGGCTGGTGGCCATTTTGAAGCCCGGTAGTGTGCTTTTGCCATAGGCCTGCAAGCTTGTGATCTAGTCTGCCAACAGGCCTTTCATCCAGTAGGCTCAGAGGAAGTCACAGGTGCATGAAACAACTGTTTCTTTGTGTTCTGTTGAATTTAAACATCATTTATGGCATGGATGGCATTAGATTGAATTGGAAAATTTGTTTTTTGGTGGTATTTCTGTTTATGGATGTGTGTTAAATAAATGCCTTTGTTGTGTGTGTACCTTGCAGAACTTGTTTAGCCCTGTGGATTTTCGTGTTTGTATTTTATTGCATTCAAAGGCAAAGCAGTGTGGTTTATCATGCATCCTTTGCCTGGCTATTATAGGCCTATTGTCAGTACATTGTTTTCCAGGCCTCCTGCTTGTTGCTTGTGATTTGTGAGTGTCCATGTGACTGGTGGCCATTTCTGGTGGGAGTTATTAGTGTGCTGCTTTTGCCATATAGGCCTGCATGGTTTTCCTCTTGGCTTACTGCTTCCATCCATCCCCTTTGCCAGCAGCAGCACCCTGAATGATGTGATGAGCAAAGAATTTAATGCCAAACAGGGTCCATTTCCCTTACATTTGTATTTTTGTAGTTGTTCTTTTTCTTTCCTATCCTTCCTGAGAGTGTAGTGTACACAGTATACCATGAAAGCCCTTGTTAACAAAGTCTCACAAATGGCTAGACTATATCTTTTAGTTGTTTGTTTGTACTAGTAGCAATTGAACCACAACAATAAATGCAACATTTCACTGATGTTCTTCTCCTGGCATCTTTGCTTTTAGGTGTACAAAAAGACAGAGGATGAGGTGTCATCATCATCATCATTATCATCACCCGTTGTACTGCCAGACAGAAGTACTGCTGTGTACCATGTCACGTCCACGTGTGACCACAGACATTTTTGCAACTCTTGGACCTGCATCCTGCTGGCAGCTGAAGATGGGCCCAAAGAAAGGTAACAGGTCCTCCAGGACCAAGAAAGTTGTCAATGAGAAGAAGGAACCGAAAAAGGAAGTGCCACTTACCAAGACTGGTGTGCCGCCCCATTGTGTTTTTTGTGGAAAAAATATTACGCCTGCAGCAAAGTTGTCTGGGGACCAAGCTTGGAGCAGAACCTCTGCATCAGTGGGCCAGCCCCACCAACCTAGGTCCAAGCCTATGAGTGTCGCAGAGTTAGCCAGTCTACTAACAAGCAGAGATGCTGAAATGTCATTATCGCAAAGTAGTACACAATCAATGCAGGCAGAAACTCAGCAGATAAGTGGGCTGCAGAAGGCGTAGCAGCAGGCGCAGCAGCAGCCACAAGAACAGCAGCAGCCGCAAGAACAGCAGCAGCCACAAGAACAGCAGCAGCTGAAAAAACAGCAGCAGCCGCAAGAACAGCAGCAGCTCCAAGAGCAGCAGCAGCCGCAAGAACAGCAGCAAGAACAGCCACAACAACAGCCCACAAATGTAGTTGTTCCTCCTGAAGTAGGGGCATTTCAGGAAATCGAGCTTCCTGCAAACAAAGTGAAATAAGCAACTGTTTCAGAATATCCATTGTCTTCCAGACCCCCAGCAATGAAATGGAGGGTTAGTCCATCATATTTTTCTTCAAGCCCCGCTTCTGATAATTGAGATGGCACTTGGGAGCCTCCAGCTCAGTCTGAGAGTGATGCAGGCCACTAGAAGACAAGGCTAGTGAAAAGGAAGGTTCCAGGAAGCCTTCTAATTATGGCTGTAGATGTACAAGAGGGGGATGATGATGATGATGAGCCAGTCATTATTGACATCACTCCCGGCCCAAAGGAGATGGAGACCAACATTATTACCCTTTCCAACATGGCTGCGAGGGATGTAGCACGGATACCACCAATACAGGTAACACCAACACTACCTCCAGCATCCATATTTGCATTTGCAATGGCCCTGCAGGGACCTTCATCCAACTCAGCTGCCACCTCAGTAGGTAGTGGTAGTGTAGCTGCACATTCCAAGCCCACCCTCCAGTTCATCTGGTTTTGAAAGTGGCACATCTAGCAGCACCAGAAAGTTTTTCTCCCAAGTTTGGGACCTCTTTTCGGTTAGCAGTAAGGAGGAGAACATTGCTATATGCTGAGCTGAATCTGTCAAATTGATGTTAGGGGGGTGATCTTGGTACAAACTATGGTACCGGAGGCCAATAAGTCATCTCAAAACACACCACAGTATCCAGTGGGAGGCCCACCTACTTCTCTTAGAAAAAAGTAAAACTCAAACCGTTGCTGTTGTTGGGGGATGAAGAATTAGGGGAAGATATGATCACAGTGGAAGGTAAACAAGTGGGAGACATTTCTAGACCTGTCCCCAGCAGTGTTGTGGTACCGCCCACATCCTCAGCACGGCAGTAAGAGCCATACTCAGAGTCAGACTGAGACACCAAAAACACCAAGTAGTAGTACTGCAATGAAAAAAAGTGTGTTGTTCAGCCTAATTGGGTTAAAAAAAACAGCTGCACCACAAAGGACAATAATCCAGCCTACCATTGACAGCATGCTTAGGTTGGAGGGCAGTACCAACGCAACCACCAAACGGCACGGTTGTACAATGCAAAGCTGGCTGAAATGTTAGTGCTGGACCTTCCCCCTTTTCCATTTGTGGAAGAGGTGAGTTTCCTTGAATTTGTGTCAGCCATCTGCCCTAAATTGAAGGTTCCCAGACTGTCCTATTTCACCATAGTTGCTGTTCACGCACTACGTCACGATGTGTTGGAATTGGTTGGACAAGCTTTGCAGCAGAATGCTGTTCACAGTATCCCTCTGACAACAGACATGTGGACCAGTTGCAAAGCCACTGATTACATGTGCATCACTGCACACTAGGTCTCTTTGGTGGGGTTTAGATATAAGCTATCTGAAGTAGGTGCTGTTGACACAGCTGAGATTTTTAATGCTACTCGGAAACATGCAACTATAGCCATGTTCGCCATGGAGAAATCTAATACTGCTGTAAACATTTTGGAAGAGTTTCTTTGAATGGCTGCGCCCAAGAGGGCTTAAGATTGGTTTTGTTTTCACAGATAATGGCAGTAATGTACTTAAGACCATGGCGCTTGGTTCCTATTTCAGGGTCCCAGGTTTGACGCACTGCATTAACATTATAGTTCTAGACTTTCTGAAAAAAATCAGCAACTTACTGACCACCTGCCGAAGAATGTGCACTCATTTCAGCCATTCTTTTAAAGCTCGAAGCAGCTGAGGATCATTCAACGTAACTATAGAATGCCAGTTAACCACTCATCCAGGAGGTGGCAACTCGTTGGTACTCAACTTATTATATGCTTGGCCCTCTGTTTGAGCAGTACAGACCAGTCAATGAATATAAGATGTGAAGAGGGGATGCTACTGTGAAAGGCATGACCCTTCAGATGGACCAATGTGCCTAGTTAAATGCCTGACTGAGATGCTTCTTCCTTTCGAGGTCTTCACACTTGAAGTCAGCAAGGAGGACTGTACTATAAGCCAAGCTATCTGTAGTGTCTTAGGCTTGTTTTGGAATATTAGTACTGTGAAAACACTATGACTCTAAGATTACGACTGTGTGTTCTTTCGAAGGCAGTTGACAGTCCTTCTTAGAGGCTGTAGCCGCCCTGCTTTGATGGTCGAGCTGAATGAGCAATAAAACACAGACTGACCTGATTTACAGCGTGTTTCTTCATCATCACAACACACTTTTGATGGTGACGAGGGCTGGGCCATCAACAAGAACCCACGAAGTCTACATCATCCGATTTGAGGAGAAGAGCGTGATTTTTCCTGAGCTGCAAGAAAATCCCTCTCCATGACGGAATAAGTAAGGAGACGCGGTTTAGTGCATGTGCCACGCATTAAGTGACAGAGAGCACGGTGGGAAGCTAAATAAACAAACATCTGGACTTTGGAACGCATGAATAAAGTCTGCGTTCCAGCAACCGTCGGAACCACACGCTTGACGTTAGAAGCGTGTTGATGCAAGGACGTAGGAGGCGTTTTTGCGTTCCACCGGTGAAACGCATGTCAAATTCAGAAGACGTCACAATCTATCCCTGACATGTGGGGATTAGCGAACGTCTGCATTCCACTGAGTCACGTCACAATTGAATAAAGGGAGCAGAAAATAAAGAGAGCGGCAAAGCACACTTTAACTATTTATGCGAAAGCAGTGAAGATTTTCTTAAAAATTTTTTTTAAAAACATACAGAGCGGCAAATCGGATTTAAAGTGCATATCCATATTGAAGCTTAGCGCTGATGTTCACAGCATATGATTGGCAAATCGGATTTAAAGTGTATATTCATATTGGAGCCTAGCGCTGATGTGCACAGCATATGAAGAATGTTATGTGTAAGAAAGATAAAGAGAGCGACAAATTACATTCACATTCCATTTGTGCATTCTATTTTATCGCTGATGTGCACAGCTTTGTAGAAAGAATAAACACTTAAGTATTTTTTTTCCTTTATCTCTTCTACTAGACATTACCACTCAGATATACCAATGCTTTTGATGTTGATATTCACGGGGAAATTGGACTAGTAGTATAATACATTTGTGTAATTCCCACATTTCAATGAACATTAACATTTCCTTTTCCCATTTTTTTACTACTATACTACCATTTTGTGGACCATTTTATTAGTGCATCTTATAATTACTATTTTGAATCTTTATTCGTTAATATTTTTTTTTTTTTATAATAACTATGCAGAGTGTAACTTCTCCCTCACCTTTCTTAGAAACACCTGGTGTCCACCCATCAAGTGGAGGCAGTGGTACGATGGATTCGAGACTTATCTTGGCGCAATTGGTGCGGCAAGATTGAGGCCTGAAAGGAGAAAATACATTCTCTTGTACTCTTTAGGTTATGAGGGTAGAGAAATTCTAAAACATCTCCCTGCCATTCCTGTTGATGAGGACAATCCTCTTGATGAGTACCAAGATACTTTAAGAAAATTGCAAACTAGGTTTGATGTTCAGCCCAGCCTGGTTATGCTCCGTCACAAATTCTTTCTGAGAAAACAACAGTCTGGTGAAGATGTGGATACGTATATTACAGCACTTAGACGATTAATGGCTGATTGCCAGTTTGAAAACTTTTCTGTACAACTAGTACGTGTCCAGTTTATTTGTCATTGTTCTGATAGGAATATAAAACAGAAACTTTTGTCACTAGGTAATCCGACTTTGGAAGAGTCTATTAAGGTTGCTAAAAGTATCGAGACGTCCCAACTGTCAGCTAAGGAATTAGAGGAGAAGAAGAAAAGCCCGGTGTCTGCTATTAAATTAAAAGATATTAAAAGTGTTGAAAATAAAAGTTATGAAAGGCAAAACTCATGGAATAATCAAAATCCATTTTTCTCAAGAAGCAATATTTGTTTCTGTTGTGGTTACAAGCCACATTATTGAGGAGCTAAGTGTCCAGCAAAGTTTGTAACATGTAAAAATTGTAACAAAGTAGGGCACTTTGCTAAAGTTTGTCAAACTGGTAAAAATACCATACGTTCGAAACCTGTACAAGTAAAATATGTCACAGAACAAGCTATCCATGATGAAGAGGAGGGTTGTGTAACACAGGATTTAAGCAATATGGTGGTTGTTGTAAGGGATGATGGTGTCATTGTGGGAAATCCAGAATTGTGTGTGGATCCTTATGTTAATATTTTAGTTGGAGATCGTGCACTACGTCTTCTTGCTGATTCTGGTGCTCGGATTTCCATGATCACTTTGCAGTTGTATCAAGTAACTTGGCCTTGTAGACCTTTGTTACCTCCCGATCGCAAAGCTGTATCATACGAAGGACGTGAAATTGATTTGTCTGGGTATATTGAAGACATTATTGAGTACAAAGGTAGGAGAATTGCTGGGAAAATTTACGTAGCACACAAAGGTTTAAACATTTTAGGATGGTTCCAGCAAGGTTTATTTGGGATGGTACTTAGACCGGGAACTAAAGATCAAGTTTTGGACATAAAAGAACATCCTGCTCTTGAAGGTCTTGTGAGCGAGTTTCCCCATGTGTTTTCAGGGGAGTTGGGAAAAATAAAAGATTTCCAACATGAGATCATTGTGAAGGAAGGGGCATGTCCTATAAAATACAAACTGAGAAATTTACTGTTACATTTATATATGCTTGTTCATTGAGAGTGTTATCTTTCACTCTGTGTTCTGATTCTGTAAGAATGTTCCTGTAGAACATCAAACTGCATCTTAGGAGTGGCCTGAGATTAAGTTTGTAAAATAAGTGAAGACTAAGACTGTGATAGAGTTTATGAATGATGTTTTCTTGAAAGAAGGATATCCAGAATTTTTGATAACAGACAATAGTACAGTTTGTGAGTTCCGAATTTGAAGTTTCTAGAAAATTGTTGCATCAAACATCTCAAAAGTTCACTTTACCACCCTCAAACCAATGGTTTAGTTGAACGTATGAATAGAGTATTAGTGAAAGTATGCAATGGGCCATTGCCAACAAATGTCTAGTTGCAAATTCTGTGAGGAGTATGTTGTGGTTTTACCGCACTATGCCTCACTCAACTACGGGCGTGTCACCCTTTGAGTTGTTACGGGGGCGAACGGCAGCTACTATCTCTTGTCCTGCGTGGATGAACAAATGGGTCAAAGGAATCGAATGGTCTGATGAAAGTGTTAGGAAACAAGTTAAATCAGTTCAGAACAAACAAAAATCTTATTAAAATGGAAAAATGAGGGTGAAGGATGTCGATTGAAAACCTGGTGATTTTGCTTGTATAAAAAAACCTGTCCATGTACAGAAGGGCTCATCTAAAGTTAGTTCACCAGTCAAGGTGGTGGATGTGAGAGGTAGTTCCGTCAAACTCAGCAATGGGCAGTGGTGGAATAAATCTCTTTTAGTAAAGAGAACTGTTCAACCTTCTCTACTAAAAGATGATACCATGGATGTGGAGGAAGACTGTCCAAATAGGTCTACCTCTAAGTATTGTGTTAACAATGCTCTCAATTCAGATTGTACCGGGGAATTTTCCCTGAGGTGCAGTGTACAAGTTAAGCAAATTCCTTTTAGATATAGGAAGTAATGTTCTTTCTTTTCTTTGTTTCTCTTTTCTCTTTCTTTTCCTTGTTTCTCTTTTCTCTTTTTATTCCCTTCTTTTTCTTTTTGTTTCTTCAGTTCTTTGAATTTATTACTTTAGTACTGTTTGTTCTCCACTTTTATTTGTATTATGGGAAGACCCATGTAGTGTCTTAGGCTTGTTTTGGAATGTTAGTACAGTGAAAACACTATGAATCTAAGATTACGACTGTGTGTTCTTTGGAAGGCAGTTGACAGTCATTCTTAGAGGCTGTAGCCGCCCTGCTTTGATGGTCCAGCTGAATGAGCAATAAAACACAGACTGACCTGATTTGCAGCGTGTTTCTTCATCATTACAACACTATCCCATTGTTGCACATGCTAGAGCAACAGCTGAACGAGGTGTCTGAAGTGTACAAATGTGTAGAGGAAAAAACAGAAGCATATGAGTCGGTGGATAGCTTATCCAGTCGCTTAGCTGACAATACAAGGGTGCAAAATAAGACTACAGATCAATCTATCCACTGGTTCATTTGATTGATCTTTCGGTGTTAGGAGTGACTCCCCGGGATTGTGCCACGCTCTTTTTCTGGCACGTTTCACCATCCGTTTAGGGTACCCACATTCCACCATACATTCTATGAGGTCATCTGATTCCATGAAGAAATCATCCTTTAGTGTGAAATTCCTCCCGACCCTGAGGAATTGCCCAAAGGGCAAATTGTCACGTAGACCCCCTTGAGTGGTGGCTGCTGTATCGTAGCAATTTGTTCTTTTCTGCTATTTTTCTGTATAGTGTAGTATATAGACAGTTATATGTTGTTTTCATCAATATCTCCAGGAAGTCAATGCTTTCCCTGTCCATGTGGATGGTAAACTTGATGTCAGCAGACCCTTAAACCAACCATAGAACAACTGGAGGTCTGATTCTTCTCCAGTCCATATCAGAAAAATTTTGTCTATAAGGGTGGGCGTAAAATCCATTTCGCGGGCAAATTTGCGGATTTTCCGCAATTTCGCGATCTGCAAATCTCGCGAAATCGCAGTAAAATCCGCGGAACAGCGGGGACGAATTTTCAGCCAAGCAAGGGTTACAGCAGCAGGTGCAAAAGTTGAACCTAATTTCTTTGTAACCTTTTACAAAAGGGTTACAAAGAAATTAACTTCAACTTGGGCACCTGCTGCTAAGTGCTTCCTGGCGCCTCGTTGCCTACTTGCAACTATTCTCTGACCCTGCTCTGACCCTTAAAGCAGGGTCAGAGAAAAGTTACAAGTAGGCAACAAGGCACCTGTTCCAGGAATTAAACCTCATCAGGAAGCACTTACAGATATAAAAAAACAGGAAGAAGGGAGAGGATGGCAAATACACCCATTTTGAGTTGTCAGGAGGGGTTAAACTAAAAGAGACCTTTACAGCACAATTTTCATATGCATTTTGCTAAAAATAAAAAGCTGTATGTTCTGTAGGGGCAACTTAGGAATCTGGCCCTTCAGAGATCCGGCCTCTCTTTCTTTCTCTCGTTCTCTCTCTCCCTATCTTTCTCTCTCTTTCTCTCTATCTATCTCTCTCTTCCGCTCCTTTCTTGCTCTATTTATCTCTTTCAAGTTATTCCTCTTTCTCTTTCTTTCTCTGTTTTTCTCTCTCTCTTTCTCTCTATCTCCCTCTCTTTCTTTCTCTCTCTCACATCCTCTCTTTCTCGCTCTCTCTTTCGTTCTCTCTCACTCTCCCTCTTTCTCTCTTTCTCTTTCTCTCTCTCATACTCTCTCTCTCTCTCCCTTTCTGTGTGTCTTTCTCTTTTTCTCTCTCTCTTTCCATGTCTTTCTCTCTCTTTCCATGTCTTTCTCTCTCTTTTACTTTCTTGCTCTTTCTTTGTCTCTTTCTTTCTTTCTCTCTCCTCTTCTCTCTCCCTCTCTCTCTCACATCCTCTCTTTCTCGCTCTCTCTTTCTCTCTTTCTTTCTCTCTCACTCTCCCTCTTTCTCTCTCTCTTTCTATTTCTCTCTCTCATCCTCTCTCTCTCTCTCCCTCTCTGTGTGTCTTTCTCTTTCTCTCTGTCTCTCTCTCTTTCCATGTCTCTCTCTCTCTTTCACTTTCTTGCTCTTTCGCTGTGTCTCTCTTTCTTTCTCTCTCATTCAATCAAAGCATTTATATAGCGCACTACTCACCCGGGGGGTCTCAAGGCGCTAGGGGGGGGGGGGTCCGCTACTGCTCGAACAGCCAGGTCTTGAGCTGCTTCCTGAAGGCGAGGTGGTCCTGGGTCAGGCGGAGTTGGGTCGGGAGGGAGTTCTAGGTCTTGGCGGCGAGGTAGGAGAAGGACCTTCCCACTGTGGTGGCTCTTTGGATGTGGGGGACTGTGGCGAGGGCGTGGCCGGTCGATCGAAGCTGGCGTTTGGGAGCGTAGAAGTTGAGGCGGTTGTTGAGGTATCCTGGGCCTTCGTTGTGTAGGGCTTTGTGTGCGTGGGTGAGGAGGCGGAAGGTGATTCTCTTGTTGACCGTGAGCCAGTGCAGGTCTTTCAGGTGTCTGGAGATGTGGTTGCGACGGGGGATGTCCAGGATGAGTCGGGCTGAGGCGTTCTGGATCCGCTGGAGTCTCTTCTGGAGTTTGGCGGTGGTTCCGGCGTAGAGGGCGTTGCCGTAGTCCAGACGGCTGGTGACGAGGGCCTGGGTGACCGTCTTCCTTGTCTCGGTGGGGATCCACCGGAAGATCTTACGTAGCATACGCAGGATGTTGAAGCACGATGAGGAGACGGCGTTGACTTGTCCGGTCATGGAGAGGGAGGAGTCCAGGATGAAGCCCAGGTTGCGTGCGTGGTCTGTTGGTTTGGGTGCGTTGCCTAGGGCGGAGGGCCACCAGGAGTCGTCCCAGGCGGAGGGTGAAGATCCCAGGATGAGGACTTACGTCTTGTCCGAGTCAGTTTCAGGCGGCTGTTCTTCATCCATTCGGCTGCTTCGTGAAGGTTGGCTCTGGCGGTGGCGGGTTCGTTGGTGAGGGAGAGGATCAGCTGGGTGTCGTCGGCGTAGGAGATGATGTTGAGGTTGTGCTGGCGTGCGATGGCTGCGAGAGGGCTCATGTAGACGTTGAAGAGGGTTGGGCTGAGCGAGGAGCCTTGAGGGACGCCGCAGATGACTTCGGTGGCTTCTGATCTGAACGGGGGGAGGCGGACACTCTGTGCACTTCCGGCGAGGAAGGAGATGATCCACTCCAGTGCCTTCTCCTGGATTCCGACGTTGCTGAGGCGCTGCACTAGGGTGCGGTGGCAGACAGTGTCGAAGGCCACGGAGAGGTCTAGGAGGATGAGGGCCGCTGTTTCTCCGTTGTCGAGCAGGGCTCGGATGTCATCGGTCACTGCGATCAGGGCGGTCTCGGTGCTGTGGTTGGTCCGGAAGCCAGACTGCGAGGAGTCGAGGGATCCGTTCGTCTCGAGGAAGGCGGCCAGCTGCTTGTTGACGGTCTTCTCGATGACTTTAGCTGGAAACGGGAGCAGCGAGATGGGGCGGTAATTCTTGAGGTCGGTGGGGTCGGCTGATGGCTTCTTTAGTAGAGCGCTGAGTTCGGCGTGCTTCCAGCTCTCCGGGAAGGTGGCGGTGTCGAAGGAGGTGTTGTTGATGTCCCGTAGGTTGGGTGCGATGACAGCGTGGGCCTTGATGAAGACGTGGTGAGGGCAGGGGTCGGCCAGAGATCCGGAGTGGATGGAGTTCATCGTGCGGACGGTCTCTTCGGTGCTGACCGGGGTCCAGGCGTGGAGGGTGGTGGTGGGGGGCGGTGGTTCGATCGTGGCGTGCGTCGGTTGAGTGCAGAAGCTGTTGTGTATGTCCGTGATCTTGTTGTGGAAGTAGGAGGCGAGGGAGTTGCAGAGGTCTTGCGAAGGGGTGATGTCGTTGTTTCCGGCGTTGGGGTTGGAGAGCTCTTTAACGATGTTGAAGAGCTCCTTGCTATTGTGTGCGTTGTTGTCCAGTCGTTCCTTGAATGCGGTTTTCTTGGTGGCGTGGATCAGTTGGTGGTGTTTTCTGGTGGCGAGCTTGAGGGCAGTCATGTTGTCCGGTGTTGGGTCTCTGCGCCAGCTTTTCTCGAGTGCTCTGCAGTTCTTCTTGGAGCTCTTGAGTTCGTCGTTAAACCATGGGGCTTTCTTGCTGCTGGGTCGGCTCGGCGGGGCCTTCAGAGGGGCGAGGTCGTCTGCGCAGTCGCTGATCCATTTCGTGAGGTTGGTGGCCGCTTGGCTGGGGTTCGTTGTGCTGGTGGGAGGGTTCTTGCTCAGGGAAGTAGCGAGCTGGTCGGCAGTGATCTTGTTCCAGCTTCTGCGTGCAGCCTGTTGCTGGTGATGGTGGATCGTGGTCCTTCTGAAGCTGAAGTGGACGCAGCTGTGGTCCGTCCAGTGGAGTCCGGTGGCGTGGCTGAAGGCGATGTCCTTGCTGGATGAGAAGACCGGGTCGAGTGTGTGTCCGGCGTAGTGGGTGGGGGTGGTCACCAGTTGCTTGAGTCCGAGGTTGTCCAGCAGGGTGGTGGTGTTGCGGTCGTTGTTGTTCTCCAGGTGGAAGTTGAGGTCCCCGAGGAGGATGTAGTCAGCGGAGGAGAGGGCGTGCGGGCTGACGAAGTCGGCGATATCCTCGCTGAATTGTGTGCGTGGTCCCGGGGGTCTGTAGATGAGGGTGCCTCTGAGGGTGGTCTTGGGGTCGGTGTGGATCTGGAAGTGCAGGTGCTCGGCGGGTGTGAGGGTGTCGTCGGTGTTGGTCGTGATGCGGATGGTGTTCCTGTGGATGATGGCGATGCCTCCTCCAGTCTGGTTGATGCGGTCCCTCTGGATGATCTTGTAGCCGTCTGGGATGGCGATGTCGGGCGCTGAGGAGGCGTTCATCCAGGTTTCCGTGAGGAAAGCGATGTCTGGGGCTGTGGTGTCGAGCAGGTTCCAGAGCTCGACGGCGTGTCTGTGGACGGAGCGGGTGTTGAGCAGGATGCACTTGAGGTGGTTGCTGCAGGAGTTCGGCTTGGTCGGTGCTGGTGTGGTGCAGGTCCGAGTGCAGGTGAACTTGCAGGAGTGGCAGCAGAAGGGTCCGTGAGTGCGTCTCGGGCGGCTCGATAGCAGCCCGGGATTCTACCGGCGTTGAGTGCGTTGAGTTCGGTGGCGTCGTAGGTCCGTCGGGTCGGCTTCCGTCGGTGGAGGCCAGGGGCCATGGGACTGGGCACGGGCCAGGCGCGGACGAGCGCAGAGAGGCTTACCTTTGGCGCACCTTCGGCGCTCATTCGGTGCTCCCGCTGCGCGCGTCCGCTGCGCGGTCGCTCAGGGGGCGTCATAAGAAGGGAGCCAGGAGGGAGGGTTCGCTGGGAGGCGGGAGCGTGTGAGCCAATCGGCTCGCGGGGGCGGGGCCGCAGGCAGGTAGCGGCGGGAAAGTCTGTGCGGGCTTGGTGGGCGGCCCTGCGGCGGCTGGGGCGCCGGGAACGGCGAGCAGGCAGCAGGAGGCTCTGGCGCAGGCAGCAGGAGGCTCAGGGCAGGAGAAGCGAGGAGCGTGGGGGCGACCAGGCCGAAGGCGCAGTGGTCGCTCCCGAGGAGGAATCAAGGTCCCCTTAAGAAGGGAGCCGGGAGGGAGGGTTCGCTGGGAGCGTGTGAGCCAATCGGCTCGCGGGGGGCGGGGCCGCAGGCAGGTAGCGGCGGGAAAGTCTGTGCGGGCTTGGCGGGCGGCCCTGCGGCGGCTGGGGCGCCGGGAACGGCGAGCAGGCAGCTGGAGGCTCAGGCGCAGGCAGCAGGAGGCTCAGGGCAGGAGAAGCGAGGAGCGTGGTTTCTTTCTTTCTTTCTTTCTCTCCCCTCTCTCTCTTTCTCTTTCTCTCCCTCTCTTTCCCACTCTCCCTTTCACTTTCACTTTCTTGCTCTTTCTCTGTCTGTCTCTCTCTTTCTTTCTCTCTTTTCTTTCTTTTTTCTTTCTTTCTTTCATTCTTTCTTTCTTTCTTTCACTCTCTCTCTCGCTCCCTCTCTATCTCTCTCTCTTTCTCTTTTTTGAAACATTGCAAAGATCTCGTAGATGACAAAGTACAAACAAGCATTTGCAATGCAATAGGTCTCGCATGTTTTGTATTTACGTGACTTAGCTGTATTGATATTACAAATTACAATGGCTTTTAATTTTTAAATAATTAACACTTAAATAAAAGTGATTTTAATTTATAATGGCAATAGCTTAAAC
Source organism: Lissotriton helveticus (assembly GCF_964261635.1). Taxonomy (NCBI): domain Eukaryota; kingdom Metazoa; phylum Chordata; class Amphibia; order Caudata; family Salamandridae; genus Lissotriton; species Lissotriton helveticus. The sequence continues at coordinate 69,566,748 of NC_136065.1, forward strand.
TTTTGTAAATAACTTTTGTGAATATTATGTTCAGTGTATTTTATTGTGACGAAAATCCAAGAACAGAAGTGAAATATTAACATCTTTTTGTGACATTTGTAATAAAGTTTGAAACATTGAGAGAACATATTTGAATCAGTTGTTGTTGAATTTTTGCGCAGATTGATGCTGGGGTGGTGCTGAGTGGTGCTGTGGTGGTGCTGGGTGGTGCTGTGGTGATGCAGAGTGGTGCTGTGGTGGTGCTGAGTGATACTGGGATGGTGCTGAGTGATGCTGGGGTGGTGCTGAGTGGTGCTGTGGTGGTGTTGAGTGATGCTTTGGTGGTGCTGAATGATGCTGTGGTGGTGCTGAGCGGTGCTGCTGAGTGATAATGTGGTGGTGCTGAGTGATGCTGTGGTCTTGCTGAGTGATGCTGTGGTGGCACTGAGGGGTGCTGTGGTGGTGCCGATTGGTGCTGTGGTGGTGCTGAGTGATAATGTGGTGGCGCTGAGTGATGCTGTGGTGGCGCTGAGTGATGCTGTGGTGGCGCTGAGTGATGCTGTGGTGGCGCTGAGTGGTGCTGTGGTGGTGCTGAGTGGTGGTGTGGTGTTGCTGAGTGATGCTGTGGTGGTGCTGAATGGTGCTGTCGCGGTGCTGAGTGATGCTGTGGTGGTGCTGAGTGATGCTGTGGTGGTGCTGAGTGATGCTGAGTGATGCTGTGATGGTGCTGAGTGGTGCTGTGGTGGTGCTGAGTGTTAATGTGGTGGTGCTGAGTGATAATGTGGTGGAGCTGAGTGATGCTGGGGTAGCGCTGAGTGATGATGTGGTGATGCAGAGGGCAGAAAGGCACAAAAAGCAGTCTAACAAAGGGCAGAAGGGCAGAAAAACAAGGGAAAAACGAGTCTAACAGAGGGCAGAAGGGCACAAAAAAACAGTCTAACAGAGGACAGAAGGGCAGAAAAACAAGGGAAAAACGAGTCTAACAGAGGGCAGAAGGGCACAAAAAACGAGTCCAACGGGGCAGAAAGGCACAAAAACGAGTCTAACAGAGGGCAGAAGGGCACAAAAAACGAGTCTAACAGAGCGCAGAAGGGTACAAAAACAAGGGAATAACAGAGGGCATAAGGGCACAAAAAAACGAGTCTAACAGGGGGCAGAATGAATCCCGCCCTGCATGTTTGTCCACGAAGATGCCACCTTTTTGTGCAATACCTCTACTCAACTGGAGTACTTTCTACTGTCTAATCAGTAAGTGCTCCCTCGTTGGCTAAATGTAAAGGGGCAGATTTACAATAACTGACGCATCCCCAGGGATGCGCCAGTTATTGTGCGCCGCAGCTCCGCCACCCATGGTGCGCCGCTTTAAAATGCGGCACACCATGTGGCAAAAACGGCACAGATGCGTCACGCATCTGTGCCGTAAAAGCAGCGAATTGCTGGAGCAGCGTCGCGCTTGCGACGCAGCTCCAGCAATGCTCTGGGGGTGCCCTATCTCCCCAATGCTGCATCAAGCCTTGCGCCTGCTTCAAGCAGGCGAAGGGTTTTGACGCAGCATTGGCCTAAAAGTGACTGAGTGAAATCTTGTAGATTTCACTCAGCCACTTTTAGGAGGCTGAGTCGGAACGCTTCCTGATGGCGCAGGGCTTTACAACGTGACGCATCTCACAGAGATAATACCCAGCACCATTGCGCATCTTTTGTGCTGCCGCTGCGTCACAAAAGGTCTCGGTAGAGGGTGGCAGTGGTGAACCAGAGGGTGGCAGTGATGAACCAGAGGGTGACAGTGATGAACCAGAGGGTGGCAGGGGTAAACCAGAGGGTGACAATGCTGAACCAGAGGGTGGCAGTGCTGAACCAGAGGGTAGCAGGGGTGAACCAGAGGGTGGCAGGGGTGAATCAGAGGGTGACAGTGCTGAACCAGAGGGTGGCAGTGCTGAACCAGAGGGTGGCAGTGCTGAACCAGAGGGTGGCAGGGGTGAACCAGAGGGTGGCAGTGATGAACTAAATGGTGGCAGGGGTGAACCAGAGGGTGGCAGTGGGGAACCAGAGGGTGGAATGGGTGAACCAGAGGGTGGCAGTGGTGAACCAGTGAGTGGCAGTGGTGAACCAGAGGGTGGCAGTGCTGAACCAGAGGGTGACAGTGGTTAACCAGAGTGTGGCAGTGGTGACCCAAAGGTGCTGTGATGTACCAGAGGGTGGCAGTTGTGAACCAGAGGGTGGCAGTTGTGAACCAGAGGGTGGCAGTGGTGAACCAGAGGGTGACAGTGCTGAACCAGAGGGTGGCAGGGGTGAACCAGAGGGTGCTGTGATGAACCAGAGGGTGGCAGTGGTGAACCAGAGGGCGGCAGGGGGAACCAGAGGGTGGCAGGGGTGAACCAGAGGTTGGCAGTGGGGAACCAGAGGGTGGCATGGGTGAACCAGAGGTTGGCAGTGGTAAACCTGAGAATGGCAGTGGTGAACCAGAGGGTGGCAGTGCTGAACCAGAGGGTGACAGTGATGAACCAGAGGGTGGCAGTGCTGAACCAGAGGGTGATAGTGGTTAAGCAGAGGGTGGCAGGGGTGAACCAGAGGGTGCTGTGATGAACCAGTGGGTGGCTGTGGTGAACCAGAGGATGGCAGGAGTGAATCAGAGGGTGGCAGTGCTGAACCAGAGGGTGACAGTCATGAACCAGAGGGTGACAGTGCTGAACCAGAGGGTGACAGTGCTGAACCAGAAGGTGGCAGGGGTGAACCAGAGAGTGGCAGTGCTGAACCAGAGGGTGGCAGTGGGGAACCAGAGGGTGGCATGGGTGAACCAGAGTGTGGCAGTGGTGAACCAGAGAATGGCAGTGGTAAACCAGAGGGTGGCAGTGCTGAACCAGAGGGCGACAGTGGTTAACCAGAGGGTGGCAGTGGTGAACCAGAGGTGCTGTGATGAACCAGAGGGTGGCAGTCGTGAACCAGAGGGTGGCAGTGGTGAACCATAGGGTGACAGTGCTGAACCAGAGGGTGCTGCGATGAACCAGAGGGTGGCAGTGATGAACCAGAGGGTGGCAGGGGTGAACCAGAGGGTGGCAGTGGTGAACCAGAGGGTGGCAGTGGAGAACCAGAGGTGCTGTGATGAACCAGAGGGTGGCAGTCGTGAACCAGAGGGTGGCAGTGGTGAACCAGAGGGTGACAGTGTTGAACCAGAGGGTGGCAGGGTTGAACCAGAGAGTGGCAGTGCTGAACCAGAGGGTGGCAGTGGTGAACCAGAGGGTGGCAGTGGTGAACCAAAGGGTGGCAGTGGTGAACCAGAGGGTGGCAGTGGTGAACCAGAGGGTGGCAGTGATGAACCAGAGGGTGGCAGTGGTGAACCAGAGGGTGCTGTGCCCATACACGACTGCATGGGTAACTTCGCCATGCAAGCGGCCCGTGAACACGCAAAAAGCCCCGCGAACACGCAAAAAAAACGCAAATTCACACGAATTCGCGGATTTTGCGGATTGCGAATTCGTTTTCGCGCGAATTCGAAAATTTCGTCCATACCTAGTTGTCTATATATCCCTTCCAGTAGGTAACCTTATGTTTGTATGGGTTACAATCATTATAAATTAACTGGTCCTTGTAGTCATCCATGTACAAAATTGCCAAGTCTGATCTAAACGTGCCCCATTGCAACTCCCCGGGTCTGTACATAATGATCCCCATCGAAATAGAATAAATGATGTGTCATTGCTATCTCCAATAGTTGCAGGATGAAGTTAGAAGGCACAAAGGCTGGTTGAGGTCTTCTATCCAAGGCTCTTTCCATAACCTCAAGGGCATGTTGTGGGGCAAGGCTCATATACAGAGATACGATTTCCATTGTGACCAGAATTTGGTATTAAGGCTCAAAAGGCATTCCATCCACCAAATTGATTACCTGCATGGTGACACGAAGGTAGGATACAGTAATTTCTGCCAGAGGTTTAAGAAAAAAGTCCACATATTTGCAGAGGGGTTCGAGGACCGAACCGCAACCAGACACAATAGGTCAGCAAGGGGTTTGCTCCATGTTCTTGTGCACTTTGGGTAGGGTGTACACAGTAGGTAGATGTGGTTGCTTTTTATTAAGGTATAGAAACTCCAAATCAGACAGGAATCCCATCTCCTTTCCCTTCTCAGTAGTTTTCAGGCTTATAGTGTTGAACTTCTTCATGGGATTGCTCCTAAGTTTTGCATAGCTCACCCAGTCATCCAATTGGGAATAGATTTCTCTTTTATAATCATCCACATTTTGGACCACAATTGCCCCACCCTTATCGGCGGGTTTGATCACTATGGAATGGTTATTCTTCAATCCATCTAGTGCCAGTCTTTCTGCAGATGTCACGTTATGTTTCACATACTTCCTAGATTAACTGATCTTCATAGTCTCATGTAGGACCATACTCTCATAGATTAGGATTCGATCTGGGAAGTAGGGGTAACGGTCGATGCAACATGTAGTCCTGTGTGTGATGGTTAAGCATGGGCGGCAAGTTCCTGAAGTTGTACCTAAAGCTAATCTTCCTGAAAAAGCGATGCAGTTATGTTGGGACAGTGAACTTGTTGGGATACATTCGGTACGAATGACAGACCATTATGGAGGATCTGTGTCTCATACTGGGCGAGTTTATGCGAGGATAGATTGATAATCGGATCTCTTCGGTGGCTTATCATCTGTACACTCGTCGTCTCATTTGGGTTTCGCCGTGTTGTTCCTCTGGGAACCTAACCTGTTTTTGTGCCTGGTTCTGTCCCCAATGTCTCCCTCCATCCAAGCTTTTAGAGAGCAGCTTAACATTTGGTTATTCACTCAGTAGTCTGTATAACTATTTGCTGGTATCCTGCTACCATCAAGGCATCTCTTGGGTATTTGCACATTTAGAAATTCTATAAATAAAGAAACCCCAGACGACATAAAAACAAATCTTAAAAAAATCCTTCTCTGGAAATGCTCCCAGAGTGAGGTAATCCAAAGTACCTAAAATTCAAAAACTCTATCCTATGAATCATTAAAAATGAATGTAAAACCTGCTATTACAGCAGCATTTCCAATCCAGATATTACTGGTGCAGGTGTCTGGAAGCAGAGGACTTCAGTAATACTATAGACAGCTATAAGAATTGATCTAGCTACGTTAGGAGCAGCTCCCCTAGTCTAACCGAAATGTTGAACATTGGTTCATTGTGCTTTCTAGTCTTTACAACAGTTCAAGGGTGTGTGATCATACAGAACCATACTGTGTTTTATATGAACTCATCCGTACATACTGCTTACAGATTACCTTCCTTCTCACCCATTGTCTACAGATCTATAGTTTCACAGATGTGCCACATATATACATATAATGATTGGCAAAATCAATCTATGCTATGCCTTTATGCCACGTCATATAATTGTATAAAAAGCAACATCACATAATTGTATAAAAAGAACCCCTCTTGTTAATGACACTTTTTTGCACAATTTGTTTTAAAAAATATCTGTGAAGATGCATTTAGCAGTAACATTTGGAGCAAAATGACATATTGTCATTTACTTTTTTATTTTTGGGTAATTTTGTAGTACTACTAAAAATGAAATCACATGCATTTTGCACACCCTTGAAATTAGGACCCTAGTGGGACCTCAGACCCATCCTTACAGTGTTTCAACATTTCAGCAGTTATTCGTAACTGGACTCTTTAATTGTGCTAATATCAAACTCCCAAAGCATTTGAAATTACAGTGTCAGCTGTACCCAGCTCAATTGCACCTGATGTATCCACCTTGAAAGGATGATAGGCTAAGTTTAATTGTCATGATTTAAAATCTTTGATGGCTAGTAATGCACTACTCTAGTTGTAAAGGGATATTAACCAGTTAAGCATTCTTACCTGTGGTGTGAAAACATAGAACCAGCAGCAGGATGATGCCTGCCAAAGGGACTTCCGTTGCCTGCCCTCCCTGGGCCATGACACCCTTTGAAATTCCTTCCTTGGCTGACTAAAAATCCACACTCCGCAAATAGTTTGACCAGCAACTACAGAAATGTATCCACAAGTGAGTGTGGTGTTTGGTGCCACCTATATTTATGCTGATATGTTTGTGAACACTCCAGGTGAATATCCCTGACACACCCGCATTGTCTCTAAGTCCATGGGAGTGGCTCTCAGTGCTGGTACAAAGCCCAATCACTCATTGTCTGAAAAGTCAATTATTGAAATTGACGGCACCAAAATAGAAGATCTGGTATATGATAAATGAGTGTAAAAATGTTGTTTGAAACTGGATTGCTGAGTAAGAAGGACCCGAGGTCTGATCAATGGGGAGAATAGCTTCATGCACCAGTATCCAGAAACAGACTTTAGAGTATGTGAGCTAAAGCATGGTTTAATAACTTGCATTAGTCACCATAAAAGGGTATTCCAGATACAGATCCACTAACACAATTTCACAAATACTTGTTTAATATTGAATCACAGTTTCCAAGCAAAACATCAACAGTAAGACTCCTGATTCAACCTCTGAACTAAACAACACAATTGGAGAGACAAACAGTATTAACACAACTTCTAGCTACAGACAATCCACCATAAACATCAGGTCTACATTAGGTGAAAAAAAGAATTTCAGAAAACTATCAACAATAACAAGAAATATTCCAGATACAGATTTTCATTAACACAATTTCACAATGACTTGTTTAATAATGAATGACTGTTACAAAGAAAAACATCAACAGTAAGACAGATCCCAGATTCAACGTATGAACTATAAAACGCCATTACAGAGACAAACCTGTAGATATAGTCATTATAGAATAAAAATGAGGTCTATACATGATTCCAGTTGAAATTGATCAATCATAAAACAACATTCCAAGAGCAGGCAATAAGTAATTAAGCAGTGTTCCAGGTAAAAGCAATTACCAGCAATGCTTCATTTCATGTTCAATGTTAGACAATACAGTGCTATTACAGATGCAAACAGTCAACTTTAAATAGATCCTATATGCCACTCTACAACTATGAACTCATTACAGAAACACGCTGTGACCATAAAATGCATTCAAACGCAAGGAGATAAGCGGTGGGCTGAAACTTTTCAGACACTCACCCCCAGTTACAGATCTGGGTTGAATTCATCATCGTTCTTTATCTCAATTCGCCAACCCAGTTCAGACCGAGCTATATGCAAATCAGTCTTGACCCCGAGCCTCATTGTAACAGTCCAGCCCAAACTGCCAAGCCAGGTTTTCACTGGACCAGAAACAGGCATCCTGGGAACGGTTTCGGGGTAACACCATTCATCTGCCAGGCTAGCTTGAATCCAGAGGAAAAGTGAGCAAGAAACCCACGTCTGGGCATACCATGCCAACTTAGAGCGAACAAAGCAAACACAAAGAGATGATATTCAGAGCACTGATACTTTTCAGACTCTCATCCCCAGTCACAGATCTGGGTTGAATCCATCATCATTATTTAGCTCACTTCGCCACCCCAGTTTGGACACAGACTTATGCAAATCAGTCTTGACCCTGTGCCTCATGGGAACAGTCCAGCCCGAAAAGCCAGGCTAGATCCACCCTGGACTGGAAACAAGCATCCTGGGACCGGTTTTGGGGTAACACCAAACTTTACTGATATGTTAGATGTTCTGAGACATAGAATCTGATTTAGACTCCCAATACATTTTTTCAGGATAGCCCACATGCAATTGTTACAAAGATTGCAAACAACTCCCCATGAATGGTATTGCTGCGTTGCGTTTTGAACCACACATTTCCTTTGGGGTCTTCATCAGGAGCTGATCCTTATATTGTCGATCCTGTCGATCCTTATATTGGCTGATAAATCTAATACTCTTGTCGGTTCCGCTCAAATCCCTTTCTTTGTGATATTAATACTACATGGCTTCTCCTTTGAGTTGAAAAGGTTTTCTGCTGCTCAAAGAAATCATTGGTGTCCTCTGTTGTGGTGACAGACATCAGTCAAGTCCTGATGAGAACCAAAGAAGAAATGTAAGGTTCAAAACATGACATATGTGGGCTATCCTGAAAACAAAAGATATTGGGAGACTACACCAACAAAGTGTGCTATATAATCCCTATAGTTGAATTTAAAAAAAGAGGTCACAAAGGAGATTAACAATAGAGATCTCACTATTGATATAATCAGTTCACTGGTATAAATGTAATATGAATACGTGAATCTATGTTCATATTGGATATATATATATATATATATTATTTGTTGTGTTGTCATTCTTTATTAATAGTTTAAAAAAAAAATATATCTTGAGAGCAACAGCTTCAGCCACACATTTACAATGAAAGGAGGAAACAGTTTAATGAAAACCTGTGTGGCGTGGCCTCTTGGGAACTGAATGTGGTATCTAAAGGGTGAGGGGGTATGGTGGGGGAGGAAGGGGGTATCATGTGCGTGACATGGGAGGTATGGCAGCTTTAGTGTTTCAGGTCATAACTACGCTCTGCCTGGGTGTGGGGGGAGCCCTGAATTATTGGTGGTAGCATAAGAAACCCCGAGGTCTGTAGTTTCTGGCTGGGGACGGGACAGTCCCTAACTGCAGGGGGATATTATTCAAGAGATGCAAGCTGATAAGGAGTAGGGCAGGTCATAGGGTGCTCCCCATCTCTGTGTCGGCTCGTAGAATGGGAGGCACTCATACTACTCTAGAGTGGTGTAGGCAGTACCTAAGGGGGGTGGGGAAGAGGTGTGGGGGGAGGTGTTGTACATGTCCTTCTGAGGGTTCCCATTCCGGTACCTGGATGGAGCTTGGGTATTGTTTGCCTGCAGGGCCGCGGTGCAAGTAGGGTAAAGGTGGTGACAGGGTTACAGGAGGGGTATGGTCACAGGGGAGAGTAAGGGTGGGGGAGGGTTTAAGGGGGGTGGAAGATAGGGAGGGGGGTTGGTGAGAAAGATAGAGATAGTAGCATCTGGACATCAAGGGGGTGCAGGGTAGTTGAAGATGAAGAGTGGGTGGCACAGGGCAGTCTTTATATGTCTGGAATGTATGAGGCACATGCAGGAGAAATAGGGGGATTGGTGCTGTGTATGTCTGCAGGAGTGCTGATGGGGTGGTTGGGGAGTCAATCTAGTGCTGGGGCGGTCGCACATATTGCAGTTTACAAGTCATCACTGGCGTCGTTGCTGTTGCCTGATGCAAGTTCTCTGCTGTAGGGCTCTTCTCATTGCTGCTCTCCATTCGTAGGAAGGGTGCACATACCTGAAGGAACAGGTCAGATTGGTTATGGAGATTGTAAATGACTCGCTCGTGGGAGGCTGTGTGGATCATGGCCACTACACAGGCCTCCTGTGATTGTGGGGTCGGCTACCTTCATTGTCGCAGGATACATATTTTGGCTATGGCCAGTGCTTTGTGGAAGAGACAGTGTTGTGGATTCTAAAGCTCTGGGGAGTGCCGCAGATCATGCAGGATAGCGGTGGGGTTAAGTAGTAGGTGAACGAACATAGTGGTGCTCAGGACCCGGCCCACGTAGGCCCAGAAGGGTTGCACCGATGTGCATTTGCATATAATATGGGTAATGTTGCAGCTTATGTCCATGCATCTCCAGCAGTTTACATGCGGGAGCGGGTTTGCGCTGTGCAATTTCATTGGTGACCAGTGCCAATCATGTGGGGTCTTAAATATACAGAATTTCAATCTTACCTCCCATGTGCCTCTATTCAGGCCACTCGTCTTCCTCATAGGGGACAGATAGTCAGGTCAGATAGCCGTCTGGTGCAAAGGGTTCACAATAGGGATTATGAGAAGAGATGGGAGGTGAGTACCCCATCTAGGCCGATCAACACTCTTTTGTGTTTCCCCCATGTGTGCAGCTACGATACCACTGGCGAGGCTGGTAGTGACCACAGGCACGGTCCTAGGCATTTTCTCAGACAGTGCTGTAGTTGCATGAATTTCCAGGACTGTGGCGCAGGAAGTCCAAATTCCTCTCTTAATTGTGCGAATGTCTTGAGGTCGCCATTATATAGGAGCTGGTAGAGGCTGTGTACTCCTGCTGCCTTCCACAGGGGCCAGGACAGTTTCTGCCCGTCAATGTGTATGCCTGTATTCCACCATAGGGGGGCTTAATCATGGAATCGTAGGTTCACACCCAACAGACAGTGTGCCCAATGCCAGGACTTTTGTATGGCTGATAGGGCCGGGTTGGCGGGGTCCTGATGGCTTATCCCTGGCCCATATAGAGCAGAGAGGCCTATCTCTGTAGACAGCAGGAGCCCTTCTATTTGTACCCAATGTGGCACATCAGGGACTTCTGGTAGCATATAGGCCATTTGGGAGAGCTGTAGTGTGAGGGCAAAGTGTTCTACCATTGGGAGGCTCAGTCCTCCACAGGAGAGGCAGGCTTTTAGTTTCAGCGCTGACAAATGGTTCCACGAGGAACCCCACATGAAGGCTTTTATCTTGTAATCGATCAAGCAAAGAATGGCAAGAGGTACCCAGAGGGGAAGCATACCGAGGGTATATATGAAGCTTGGGAGGGTGACCGTGCATACAGTTTGTACTCTACCCCACATGTAAAGCCCCACCGCCATCTATTTTTTAAAGTCGCATTGCATCTGAGTGAGCAGAGGGTTTAGGTTATCTGCAACCATCCCCTCCATCCCTTTGTTCACCAAGACACTCAGATATTTGAGGCATGAGGGTTGCCACTGAAAGGGAAATCCATGTATGGCCGTCTTTGTGGTGCTGTCTGAGATAGGCAGCACTTCGCTTTTGTCCCAATTTATTTTGTAGCCAGAGAGGATGAGAAGTAATTTATAATTTGAAGCAGAGACAACAGGGAGTGGTGTAGGTCCATGAGAGTTAGCAGAATGTCGCCTGCATACAGATAGAGTTTGGATTTTCTAGTGGGGAGGCGTATGCCCGTAACGTTGGCCGATTGGCATATGGCGGCTGCTAGGGGTTCCATGGCCAATAGAAAGAGGAGTAGGGAGTGGGGGCATCCTTGACGTGTAGATGGGTAATGGATCTGATAGAAAGCCGTTCAATGGGTTTGTCACACAACAGTGGCACTTTGTGGATGAATTTGTCACCTTGTCCAAAGCGTTCTATTACTTTGAAAAGATAATCCTACTCTTTGTGATCAAACATTTTTTCAGCATAGAGTGAGAGTGCTATTGCATCTGTCCTTAGACTTTTCGCGGACTATAACTTGTGGACTAGAGTGCGCAGGTGGTTCCTGGAGGAGCGGCCGGGTACAAATCTGACTTGTGTGTGGTGAACCAGGGAGGGGAGGACTTTACGGACGCAAGAGGCCAGGATTTTGATATTGCAGTTCAGCAGTGAGATTGGGCGATAGCAGTCGCACAGTAGGGGGTCTTTCCCAGGGTTGGGTAGGATGGCAATCACTGCTCTATTAGAGAGTGGACCTAGAGAGGACGTGCACTCTGCCTCTTGGAATGCAGCATGCAGCATGTCAGTTAACCCCTCTCCTGCCCAGTGATAAAACTCAGCTGGAGTGTGCAATCTCCCCTTTACTAATCTCTCCCTCAAAGAGTACCCTGTCCTTGTCTAAGAGGCGAAGGAGAGTTGCCTATGTAAGGAAGGTGGCCTGTTTGTCCTCATCAGCTTGCGTCCCAGGAGTATAGAGAGACTTGAAAAAAAGAGCAAATTTCTTCACAATATCCTGGGGATGGGTAACTGTTGCCCCCAGTTCACTGTATAGCCGGTATGGCCATGGCAGCTTCCCATTGGCGGAGCTGTGCTGCCAATAGTCTCCCTGCTTTTTCCTCTGCTCATTATGTCTCCCTTTCATCCTTTGTAGGGTGTATTCTAAATTGGAAGTGAAAACGCCGTTCAGCGCCATGCGGGCCTGCTCCAAGGACCTACAGTGCTGTAGGGTTGGTTTTGCTGTGTATAAGCGGGTTTAGGAAGCAATGTCCTTTTCCAGCTCCTTCTGCCAGGCAGCTGTTTGCCTATTGGCCTAGACCGTGTCCCGTATACGCAGGCCCTGAATGGTAGTTTTGGCTGCTGCCCAGAGTCCTTTGCCCAAATCCACGAGCCTTAGTTGGTGGAGAGGTACCACTGGAGGTGCGCTCATAATTGAGATTTGCCCTTAGGAGTTCGGTGGCGCTGTATATTCATGTGCCAGGGCTTGCAGCCCGGTCTGGCCAGTATTACCTCCTGTGATAGGAGGACTGGAAAGTGGTCAGAGAGTACTGCCTCTAGATTGTTGGATTCTTGGACAAGCTTCACCGTTCTCTGAGAGACCAGGAAGTAGTCCAAGTGGGAGAGCGTGCAGCGGGACGGGGAGGTAAAGGGGAATTCTGGAACGACCGGGTGACAAATGTGCCAGTAGTCCACCAGTCCATTGTCTGCCAGTATGTCATCCATCAGAGCTCTATCTGAGGCATTGCCCGTGTCAATGAGTCCTGTTTTATCCAGAACTGGGCCTCTCACCAGGTTCCAGTCCTCGCCAATAAAGTACTGTGAGGTACACCAGTAGACAATTCAGGTGTAGAAGGAACAATTTTTTCGCTCCAGTCGGGGCGCAGACAGATCCTACATAGATATGGGTATCCCCTATTCCCAGCTTGGAAAACGTGTAGTGTCCTTCTGGATCCATCCACGTCCTTGACACTGGGAGAGATTTGCGTGTGAAGATCGCTACCCCACATTTGTGGGTAGGTCCCCCGTCCAGGGCGTCCCCCCCTGTACAATGCTGTAGATCACCTTCCCCACTCAGTCCCTGCACAGCTTATTAGACTCTAGGGCATTCCCTGCAATAGTGCTACATCCACCTATTCAGATTGAAGGTAAGAGAGTACTTTTTTTTCGATATAGTGCATGAGTCCATGAATGTTCAGTGTTACTGCGCAGAGACGGTGAATGGGGTCCATGCTGAGGAGGCAGGGAGGGACGGGCGAAGGCAAATGGTCCCTAAATGTATGTTAAGGGTCCTCAGTGGTGTGGAGAACGTGTTAGAGGGCAGTAGGGCAGTTCTCGACTACTGTGTGTGTATAGAAAGCGGGGTGTCCAGGATGGTGCACAGGAAAGGGGGAAGGGAGTCAAATATAGAGAGACCCGAATGTAGATATAGTGAGAAGAGGGGAGGAGAAGGGTTGGAAAAAAAGAGCAGGTATTAGGTGAAGGGGCGAGTGAGGCAGGTTAGGTGGGAGGGGTGTGTGAGGTCTCGCTGGCACAGTGAGGAAAGAAGGGGAGGAAGAAGAGGGTGAGGAAGGGGGTTTGGGTGATGAGGGCCCCTGGCTGGCAGCAGAAGGGTTACCGTCTGGTGGGGCAGCGGGGGGCAGCGGTGGCAGAGATGTGGACCTGAATGTAGGTCATGTGAGGAGTGGTGTGACTTTGTAGGAGATTCAGGGGGTAGGGTGGGAGTAATCAGAAGGAAGGGTCTTTCGGCTGCTTTGCAGCAGTGGGGATCCTAAACTTTCAATCATGAGTCTAAGCTTGCTGGAACGCCGCTACGAGGTGGGGGCCCCATCAGGAGGGTGGAGCAATGTGTAGGGCAAAATGGAAGAGTGTCTGTGATATGCTGGCTGGGGTGTATGCAGTGTAGGCAAGAGGGGGAGGAGAGTGTTTGGTGGCCAGGGGGAGTACCCTGATACAGCATGGTATTGTGTTGGTCACTCTTGGGGGCACAAGGAGGGTTAAATGCATACAACAGATGGCATTGAGCTAGAGGCAGTGACGCCAATTATGTTACAAGTAGCAAGAGTCATGTGAACCACATCTGCAGGTAACATATACTGCATATACCACTATTCAAACAGCTAACACAATGAGAGTGATTCTCAGCTGTCGGATGTCTGGAAGTCTTCTTTCTTCTTGTCATAGCGTCCACACCCAGTTCTGTTGCGTCCACACCCAGTTCGGTTTCTTATGGGAAGCTCTAACTAGGCACTCTTCAGTAGTAGTCTGCATCCAAAATGGGTTTTAAAGGAGAGCAGGACCTGTCTCTGTGTTGCTCCTGGATGACGGTAGCTATAGTTTGAAGTGCCAAATCCTTTTCCTCATGTGTACGGGTGGACCTCTCAAGTTCCCTGCCACAGTGCCCTGAGCCACTGGTGTTCTGTATTCTGTTGCCTGGCATCTGAAGGGATGGACCAAGTTGTGCCTGCTCTAGGGGAGTATGATGGGTGTCAGTCAGTCAGTCAATAAAACTTTATTTGGTTAGTTACAACCATAAAAGTGTACACTTTACATGTTATCCTCCGGTTAAAAACATATGCAAACGATTCATAAACAATATGACACATGGAGAAGCTACGCTGGCAACCAAGACGGCCGCATAAGCTCCCGGCTCCGCCGACCTCCGCCGGATGCTCATGAATCCTGACTTCCATCCTGATTTCCCACCGGACTCCCGTGCAGCTGAAGTGCGCCTGACTCTAAAGATGCAATCCCGGAATCTCCAGCTGCTCAAATGATGAAGATACGCCGTGCGCCATTCTCGGCCTAACCCAGAGGTGAAGCCGGGGCCTCGAGTTCTAACCCAGCCGGGTTGGAATTGAACAACATCGGGGCGTCTTTCTTTTCTTTTTGGATGGTGATCCGGTGGCAGCTTTATACCGTAACCGCGGCGGATTGACATACCGACTGCTTTGGTCGGGGATCCGCTGTCCGGAGGCCCCGTTGAGCTCCCGGGGTCGATGGGTTTGGTTCCTCGCTGGCGTCGACGGTGCTGAGATAGCGCTTTTGAAGTGCCCGCAGTCGTAATCTGCATTGCCTTTGCCTGGTGCCCCGGAGAAGTTGACCTCCGGGATTCAGATACCCGCCCGGTCGCTCACTGAGGGGCGATGGAGCGGGCTGAAAGTACACCGTCGCTACACACTATAATGGCCGCCATTGGGGAGCTCCACATACGAGTCACCGCCACCGTCCAGAGGATGGTCATAACGGTTGATAACATCTGCCGGAGACCGGACTCCGACCCTTTGTTGGTCGTGAACCAAGATGCCTCACCCGCGGAGCAAACTCCGATTGCTGCCGAGGACCCTGTGCGGAAGTCGGACTTTGAAATTGTTTGCGACCCCCAGATGGCAGCGAGCGAGCCCGGTACTATCGGATGTATGCTTTGCCCTATATCGATATCGCCCGAGATAGATGCGACTATTCCTGTACTCCAGTGTGAGTTTTCCAATGAATGTCGGATTCCTACCTCGCCCTTTTTCTCTCAGAGTGATCAAAACGCTTTACTGACTTATTGCTGATGGGCAGTGAACTTTGTTTGACTTTTGGACTTCGTAAACGTCTATCCTGGTGTCACTCCTTTCGTGTGGACTTTGAAACTTCTCTATTTCTGGATATCCATTCTGTGCTGGTGGTTCGCATGGACAGGGCTCGCAGGAAGGATCGTAGCGGCCAGGGTTGACTTTGACCGTATGGGTTTGGAAAAAGACTCCATGTGACATGGGACTGCGCCTCATGATTGCACGGGAGGGGGGGGGGGTTTACACGCTTCGCCCCTGTTGGATTTTACTAGTTGCGTTTTCTTATCCTGGAAACTTATGGGGTGGGTTGCGGCTGGCGGGGGCAAGGGGGGCCGGGGGGGCATGTACGATATTCCCTCCTCCACTTTCTTCTTTCCTTCTTTTAGGTACACGTTACGGGGCGACAGGCACGCTGCTAGTGGGGATGGGACGTAGCCATTGCAGAGGTGTAGGGTGGGGGGATAGGGGAGGGGTTTATTGTTTTATATTAGTTTAGTTCTATGGCCTTTTTTTTCTTCTTTCTTTCTTCCTTCACAAGAGACGGGTTGATCATCCTGGGTCGATTTTCCTATTGGTCGAGTGTCTGCTTTGGCTCTTAATATCCTGTGTCATGGGTGGGCGGGCTTTGTCGGATTGCTGTTAATTTTTCCCTTGAAGTACATATCGTTGCCGTAAATTGCATCCGTCGGTAAAATTGTTTTCTATGCATTGTGTCCTTGCTCACCTATTGATGCATCGTTTTATGAATATGACACCCGATTTATGTATATTCTCTTGTTTTTCTTCAATAAAAACCTTAAAAAAAAAAATTGGAAATACAATCCAGCATGCTAGACCTATTGACAAAGTTAATAATATATCTTACATCGTCTCCATGATTACTCCTAGACTCTGTATTTGCTCTCCCTACTGAGAGATGACTGTTTCTCATGTAATCACAAATTCCTTGAATATCAATGAACCTATCAATATGAAAGGGGATGCACAAGTATTTAGGGTGTAAGAAACCCTACTACACATATCTTCCAGGTTAAGTTCCACAGAGGTAGTTGCTTTCACTTCGCGTTATCTGAGAGTGAGGTCTGAAATGGAAGGCCAGTCCCTACCCACTCACTACTATGCACACCTGTCATGTGAGAGAAAGGTCTCAAAGGAAAGGCTAATTCTGTAACAGTGGAAGCAAATTCAGAAATGTATCATATAGAAAATATCATAGGTCACACCTGTAATGCTGCTACAGCACTGTGTACATGTAAAGGGACACAAGAAGTATAGTACGACATTAATAGAATGCTCAGCTGTTTTTGTTATATATGTTCGAATCTGTTGCAAAATCTCTAACCACCAGTCCTAACAAATACAGACAGATAGTGCCTAGCACTACTGACCGGCAAGCTCATTGAAGTAATACATAATGTGTACAGTGGGTAAACAAGAACTGATTAGTACGATTGTGAGTAATGTTTGAACAACAAAACTGCTTAAAACCTTGTACAAATATGCAAATTTCATTTATATAATATGTAAGCAGATGTTTATTAACAAACTTCAATAAACAGAGGTTTAACAAAAAAAAAACAAAAAAAAAAAACAATATGACATTTTCAATATGCATAAAAACACCCGTTTCCTTTAAAATCCAAGATACATATTATTGTTAAAAGGTAAAAACCAAATAATTCATACGTGACATAAATTATTTCCTTTAGGTCTGCTACCGTGCTGTTATCCTTTAAATGCACAGCCTTGTAATAACCTCAGTGAACACATACGTTATTTACTCAGTGCACTTGAGAAACACTTTGACCTTACACATAAAGTTCCCCATGGCACAGGCTATGTCTAAGTTCTCCATTCCTACTACTAGGTCAACAGCTTGCATCCTATTTCTAATCCTATATATTAAAAAAATTGGACATAAAATCTCCTTTCGGATATCTAAAAATTCCATACAATCAAGTAAGACATGTAAAATATCACATGGGGTTCCCAAAGTGCAAGTGCATTTCCCATTATAACCAATCATAAAGTTTTTGACCCCATTATTCATGTAGCAGGGATTTATCCCATTTCGTGCTTTTAATACCTTGCGTCGTAAGCGGTAGCTAGGTAACCTATCAACGTAAGGATATGATGGGTGTCCATTAAGTATGGGCGAAATGTGCGAATTTCCGGTCCGTGAAATTGCACGAAAGCGAATTCGCGATCCGCAGAATTCGCGAATTCATGCAAATTTGCGATTTTTTTGGCGTGTTCACGGGGTTTTTTGCTTATTCGTGGACCGCTTGCAGCGCACCGACCGCGAGGTTGCCCCTGCGGTCGTACATGGGCGCGGCCATCTTGTGGGCATTGCGTATTTCCGTTTCCGGGCGCTATTGGCAATGTTGCGCTGTGTGCGGCGTGCTATTACAAGTTCGCATGTGTTTTTGCGTGCTCGCGGGGGAAATATCGCGCAAACTTACCCACGCGGTCCTCAATGGGCGCGGCCATCTTGTTTTTCATTCATTGCTATGGCCCTGTACATGCTTTTTGAATCCTGCTTGAATCTTTGCCATCCTTTCTTTCTTTGAACTTTTTTTGCTCTTTTTTGCTCATTATCTATCTCTCTATTTGTCTAGATCTATATTTTGTGTTTTTTTCAACTTTTTGTTACTTTATAACTCCTTTTTTGGTTTAGCTCTCTCTTTCATTTTTCTTTTCTTTCTTCCCCCTATTCTTTTCTTCTTTCGGCCAGGACCATGGCAAAGGGAGCCAGAAAATCAAAGGGGAAGGGTACCGCACCCCGTAGCCGGCTCCCTTGCGGGCGATTGAGGGGAGTTGATATAGTGGCCAGGGAGATTTCTTCTGCGGTGGAGGTGGCCGCCCTGATTTTTTTTTGTTCCCCGCCACCTCCCTAAGACCGTGGCAGCAGGGGGCAGGCCTGGTCAAGGGTATGGCCTCCGGGAGCGTCGGCAGCGGTAGAATAAGGTGTGCCGGGCCATGCGGAGGGAGTCGGGGGTCCGGCGCACCTATGACCAGGCGACGCACCGGTGGGCTGACCTCCTCGACCGGGAGCGGGACCTGCGAGGCGTGGATATTCTTGGCCTTGGTGAGTAGCTATTTAATAACTACTTTGTTTTCTTCTGCTCTGTGTTATATTGCTAATATATGTTTTTCCCGAAGGGCAAGAATGCTGCAGATTCGATTACATTGCAGGTAAAATAATGTTTAAATAGCTTCTGCGATTGCAGGTGCTCACCTCCTCAGTGGCGTTGCAACTATGCTTACTTGTTTGCAACTTTGTGCTCACTTGGCCTGAATATGTATGAGTGTAGTACTTTTCAGAACTGCGTAATGCTAGAGAGACTAGAGACTCAAGTCTAGTCCTTCCTTTGTACTCCTGCTGCCACTAAGAAGAAGAGATAGTGATGGATTGATAGGTTGAGTACATTATGCCTTGTTACTAGTAGTAGTAGGACATTTTTTAGTGCTCTGCAATCATGATGACGGACTGTGTCTATCACGTCGCGTGCTGCTGAGTGCTGACAGTCGTAGTAGAACCTTTTTGTTGTTGGTTTAGTTGGTGATTTACATAACTTTCCAAGTAGACGGTCTGCAAATCCAGCAATACTGTACTAGTAGTATCCTCCTAGTTGATCAATCAGATAGGTTAATACATGTAGTGCAATTGTTGCTAATTTGTTTCCCCGAGATAATTTTAGATCGTGGTCAAAGAAATCAAATATTTCAAAAAAACAATCATCCACGTTGTGTTTCTTTATTTCATGATCATCAGCACCTCCCAGGGGCAATGCGACTAGCAGCACCATTGAGACTCCGGTGGAAGAAGGTTGACAGTCACAGCAGTCCCTTGCAGGCTCTTCTGCTGGCCTCAGTAAGTTGTTCTATTGTTATATTAATACTTATACATCCCTAACCTTTACAGCTCCTATTCATTACCAACTGTTTCCTAATTCTATTTTTTACAAAATATTCTTTGATCTTCTTCTAATCTAGACTACTTTCTACATTCTTATCCTGCCTCTACCATCACTCTCTATGCTACTACTATTTACGATTATGAGTCGGTCTGTGTAGGTAGTTAAGCTTGCCTAGTCGGCAAACGGTGTTAAACAAAACTCTGATCCAGCAATAGCTCTAGGCACCGAGTGCAGTAATCTGGGTTGCCGTTGCTGTCTATTCCAGTCTTCTTAATGTAAGTGCTTTGACAATTTCCAACAACAAAATGTCAATGTTTAGACCAAGAAAAAGTAGCAGTTGCCTTTTTGATTTGCTAGGATCACATAACATACTGCTAGTGTTTCAGGGAATATTCTGCACATAAAGAAGTATGGACAAGAGAAATAGGACATTATTGATGATAGGTGAAGTTTGACTTTCAACATACCTCAGTCTAAACAGAAGTTGAACCTCCAATCCCCTGACCGACTATCTAGTGTGTCTGACCAATGATTTTACGACCCAGAAGAACAGAAGAAGACTACGGCCGAGTCCCGGCCTATCTGAGTCACAGAAACATGACTACCAAGTGCAGTAGTTCAAACCCTTCCGCTCACTCACTCGTGAACAAAAACCACACAGTGTTTGTTAGTTTTCAAGTTTTATTTTCAATTAAGAAATGAAAAAAAAAATCTTTATTTTTAATAGCGTAGTATTCGGAGCGAGCACTGCTGATAGATGACGTAAAAGTTTAAACAACATTCCCATGAATTAAATTACTTTAACGTAATAGTTAACAGACACATGAAATTATTAGAAAAACTGTGCGGGAGCCACCACCTTTCTTCAAAGTACTTAAAGTACTGCTGGTGATGACTTACTAGTAGTTGGTGAATCGTCCTGTTGGGAGAAGGGCAATGTAATATTCTTTCTGTAATTAGAAAAATGTGCACGTTAAGCAAGCATTCATCAGTTGTCCGAAGAAGTGTAGCATTTAATGGAATAAGCATAAAAAAAGTTAACGCCCTCCCCTAAATCGTTACTATTTTTCAATCCCAGTAATAAAAAATGTGTTATGTAACATTTCCTTCCATTTCGAGATGAAATAGGGGGTTGTGTATGGCATCTGGACATATTACATGTTTTTTCTAGACGTCACAACATCTGATGCGGCACAGATGACCACCAGTGCCGGGGCCAGCACTGCGGAGGGCTCCACTCTAGGGGCGGATGCGGCGGCGCCACCAGGAGGAGATGGGGGTGAAGGCTCAGCAGCGGCGGACGGTGGTAAGTTATTATACTCCTTACTTATTGACATTTTTTAGTAGGCTCGCAAAGGAGTGTATGATGTACTGTGCAGTACACTAGTACAAGTACACTGTACTGTTAAGAACAGTTACTAATTTAGAACTACTTTTTTGGCTATCACGTAGAAGACAGTCAACATTGACTAGTAATAGCATTAGCGGCGGTACTTCTCGGGTAAGCAATGGACCCCTCTAATTGACTTCAACTCAGCTGGCAAACTTTTATCGTGAAGCCATATCAGATGTACTTCAGGGATGTGAAGAACGAAAAGTGAAAGAAGGGTGAAACGAAGGACGAGCGAGTCTTAACATTTATGACTGTAAAGAATGGTGTTTTTGAATGCAAGTCAAGAGAAGAAGACGGTGGTTTTCCAAAATATAATGAAAAGGGTGTTAGTTGGTTGTTAAGAAAAAGAAAACTTGGGACATTTGAGACATTATGAAGAATGATAGACATACTTTGGAAGCCTGGATGTTATCTTCTTTTTCCTCATCGATAGCAGAGGTGTATGATGTAGTAGAGCAGACGCTGAGTGGATAAAGATTGTTACTTTGAACAGCATGTCCGTGCCAGAGTAGCAAAGCTGAGGAAATCCAAATACTAGAATTTGTGATTGATCACAAATATTCCCTGCCTTGACTAACAGTACAGTACTTTACTTTGCAAGTGCAGCATCTATTGTGTATGGATTGTATAGTTGACAACATTATATCAAGTCAAATCCCTTCCTCCGCCAATTAGGGTTCCACACTGACTCCCTATGTAATCATTTTATTTCAGCTGTGCCATGGGTGGACTATCGCTGTAGCTTACTCAATCTATCAAAACAAAGCACCTAAAGGCATCCATCATATAACCAAAGATCATGTGATCGGCAGGATAATGATATATGATCAGAATTGAATAATCTTCATTCTTCTTTTGTTGTAGTAAAGGCCCACGGGGGGCAGTGCGAAAAATATCATTACATTGAGCAGTAGCCCTTGATGTAAGCAAGTATGGCCAGTGGCAGAGCCACCACTATAGAAAAGTAAGAGCTTCCTATCCCCACCTGCATGTACTGCTTAAAGTACTGCGAGTCTGCGTCATCATGGCTTGTGTCTGTTTTTCTTGGGAGCAAGCTGAGTGAGCTACCACAAGTTCACGTACCACTAATTTCTTTTGCAAAACAAGAGAAAAAAACAGAAGACTTTTTTTAGTACTCTCTGACTATGTATGTAATGTATTAGTGAGTCCATCCATAGTCCTGCTAGTGGAATTCCTGAAACTCCCAGTAATGTCACAGGCCTACAAAGACGGCGGAAAGATACATGGCAAAATGTTATACTGTGTTTGCTACTTGCTGGTGTTACTGAGAGTCAACTTTCAGTAAAATTATTTTGACTTTATATTAAAGACTATTGGCTACAGTATTTTTCTTTCGTTCTTCATATAGATACTACTCCAACAAAGCTCACCAGAAAGGAGATGGCTGTCCGGGCCAGGGCCCGTAAGCTGGAGGCTATTTGTGCCGAGTATTGGCGGCTGTGGGCTCGGGAGCAGGAGGACGAGACAGCAACCACTGCATCCTCCTCCAGTGCCCCCGTGTCCACCAGCCAGAAGCCTCCAGCCAAACGGAGCCGTGGCCGGACAGCCTCCCGCCGCCGCCGCACAGCAGCAACACGATCAGCTGCCCCCCCCAGATCCTGGATGGTCATCAGCGCCGCCTCCGTAAGAGAGTGGAGTACCTGGAGCGGATGGCCAAAAAACGTCAGCGCCAGCTCCGGGACCTCCGCAAAGAGCTGCGGAACGTGCAGCAACAGCTGTCCACACTATGCCACCGCAGGAAGTGACTGTCCCTTGCCTCTTTTTTAAAGACTGTTGGGGGGTGGGAATTGGGTGTTTGGGAAAGGGGACTTTTGGACTTTTGGACATTCGTTGGGGTTAGGGAGGGGGGTGAGTTGGATTAATTTATTTTATTGTATGACTTAATAATTATTTTTCATACCAAAACATAGTATACACGTTCATATTATTTTGTGTGGGGGTGGGCAGTGGTTACTGGACGTTTGGTTTCTTCCAACTTACCAGCATGAATGAAACATCTAGTCCTGAAATGTACCAAAGTGCCAGTAACCGAGTTAGTGAAATCAATAGCCCTACTAGTACTTTACTAGTAGTACTGCCAGTCTCTGCTCTCCTCCCAGTCCTAGCACATTATTCCACCTTTCCAAAATGCTTATCTTACCTGTGATTCGTGTTTCAGAATAGGGGTAGCCACAGGGCTGCCTGAATGGCAAATGTTGATTAAGGTTGGTTGTTGACATGTATCCTCGACGGATGAAATATCGTTGTTGTGCTGGTACACACTGGCAGTAGCAGCATATGAAAAAAAAGGAAATGAAACATTGAGTGGCCTGAGCGTAGCATTAGAAACAGCATGATAGATAGTACGCTACAGAACAGTGCCATAAATTGTAGCCCAAGCAGTGCTAAAGTATTCTAAATATAACTTTACTAGCTTCGTGGACTATGGCTACTATAAGAAATATTATGAAGGCAAGGGATACTTAAACATAAGAATTAACCATTTGATTCGTCATGTGTACGATGTTTGATGCTCAATTCACGATGTCGCACATGAAATTCCATTTTCCAACATGTTTCTGGTGCTGCTTAGACCTTATCCTCCCCTGCAAGTGTGTGGAATTTCTTGTTGTCATAGTCATACCTCAATGAAAAACCACACAGCCCGGGGAAGAGGGTTAGGGTTTTTGAAGATTGGATGGGAATGGGTTTTTTGGGGAAAAGTTTTGTGGAGAGAAGAAAAAAAAAACACTGCATGGACAAACAACAAATGAAGAGAAACAAATTTTTGGATTCAAAGATATCCATAAATCTTTTACGGGACATAAAGGAAGTGCACTACCGCATAAAAATAGCAAAGAACTGTATGAAATAGCTGGAGAGATGACTTTGAAGCCGAGAACAAAGAAACGCAACTAGTCACATTCGTAGAAGTTCTAGTTTTTTACAACAATAACATTTAAAAGATAAGGAGAAGTTAAGAGAGAATACTGTAACTTTATGTTGTAGTTGTCCTGTTGAATTGGTGAAGTTGCATGCATCCTGCCATTCCTCTTATTCGCGATATACTCCTCCATTCTGTCTTACGCTCCGTCGATGAATATTGGTGACCAGACACAATGTCCACTGGCTGCTTGATGAGTAATTGCGGATTGCGTCTAAGTTCAGCGTTTGTTCCATGGCACATAGCACAAGCCGTCCTGTAATTTTTGATGGGAAAAAACAGTAAGTGAACCAGTTAAAAAAATATAAGGTACGCTGTGTAGTGCAAAAATAACACTTTCAGTTTCAGAGTCAACAACATTACAAAACATACAAGCATCATTTCAAAAGTGCGTACTCTGAGTCTCCTTTTCACTGATAAATAAGTGTGGGCGAAATTTGCGGATCTATCCCCTCAAGCTAGGTGTAAAGTGTAAACTGCGATTTTAGTACCCTAACCCTAACCCTAGGCCCTAACCCCCCCTTTTTCACCATGGATTTAGTCCAAACCACTTGATTCCGATATTAGACCTTCCCAGCAATGCCCCAAGACCCGCCAACCCACCCGCAAAAAAGCAGAACCCCTCCAAACAGGCAAAAAGCAAAAATGCAAAGACTCATACTTAAATTATTTTCAGCCTAGTTCCCAAATCACTCCATGCGCGCTCTGCCGCAAGGCCCTAACTCCCCATTCCAACCATGGATTTTCTTCAAACAACTTCCAACCAAAATTAGGCATGCCCAGCATTGCTCAAAGACCCCCATCACCCAAACACCAGGAACCCCCCCAAACAGCCCCAAAAAACAGACAAGTGAGCAAAAACGGAAACACTTTTTCACCATGGATTTCGTCCAAACCACTTGATTCCGATATTAGACCTTCCCAGCAATGCCCCAAGACCCGCCAACCCACCTGCAAAAAAGCAGAACCCCCCAAACAGGCAAAAAGTAAAAATGCAAAAATTCATACTTAGAATATTTTCGGCCTAGTTCCCAAATCACCCCATGCGCGCTCTGCAGCTAGGCCATAACTCCCCTTTTCCACCATGGATTTCCTTAAAAACAAATGCAATCAAAATAAGACTGTGCCAGCAGTGCTCCCAGACTCCAAAACCCACCTCCAAACACCAGGAACCCCCCCAAACAGCCCCCCAAAAACAGGCAAGTGAGCAAAAACTGAAAAACGTTTCCACCATCGATTTTGGCCAAACCACTTGATTCCGATATTAGACCTTCCCAGCAATGCCCCAAGACCCGCCAACCCACCCGCAAAAAAGCAGAACCCCTCCAAACAGGCAAAAAGCAAAAATGCAAAAACTCATACTTTGAATATTTTCGGCAAGTTCACAAATCACTCCACGCGCGCTCTGCAGCTATGCCCTAACTCCCCTTTCCAACCATGGATTTTCTTCAAACCACTTGCAACCAAAATTAGGCATGCCCAGCATTGGTCAAAGACCCTTCAACCCCCCCAAACACCAGGTACCCCCCAAATAGCCCCCCAAAAACGGGCAAGTGAGCAAAAACTGAAAAACTTTTTCACCATGGATTTTGTCCAAACCGCTTGATTCTGATATTAGACCTTCCCAGCAATACCCCAAGACCCGCCAACCCACCCGCAAAAAAGCAGAAACCCTCCAAACAGGCAAAAACAAAAATGCAAAAACTCATACTAAGAATATTTTCGGCCTAGTTCCCAAATCACTCCATGCGCTCTCTGCAGCTAGGCCCTAACTCCCCTTTTCCACCATGGATTTCCTTAAAAACATATGCCATCAAAATTAGACTGTGCCAGCATTGCTCAAAGACCCCCCAACTCCCCCAAACACCAGGAACCCCCAAACAGCCCCACAAAAACAGGCAAGTGAGCAAAAACTGAAACACTTTTTCACCATGGATTTCGTCCAAACCACTTGATTCCGATATTAGACCTTCCCAGCAATGCCCCAAGAACCGCCAACCCACCCGCAAAAAAGCAGAACCCCCTCAAACAGGCAAAAAGCAAAAATTCAAAAACTCATACTTAGAATATTTTCGGCCTAGTTCCCAAATCACTCCATGCGCTCTCTGCAGCTAGGCCCTAACTCCCCATTCCAACCATGGATTTTCTTCAAACCACTTGCAATCAAAATCAGACCTTCCCAGCAGTGCTCCAAGACCCCCTGACCCAGCACCGTAAATCTAGAACACCCCGAAAGAGCCCCCAAAAACCTGCAATACTGGTATATTCAAAACATGGCAAATTCCGCTGTTCACAAAAAACACAAAAAAACAAACAGCAATTAGTTTCAACAGAGACAGACAGCCATTGCTGTCCACTGCATGCCATCTTCTCATTATTCATTACCTGTTCTACTTTTTGTCAGCATCTTCTTCGGAAAGTGAGGGCCCACAGGGCAGCATCTCCTGTCAATTTCAGAAGTAAGTCTGTCAACAATCAGCAAGCATGTAGTCAGTCAGTAATTTCAGTCCAACTTGAGGGGACTCGTCTACGAAGACATAGTTTCTTTATTCTCCATAATCCATCCATCTGCCTTGAGGGAAATGGATAGGGGGAGTATGGAGGAGGAGGATAGAGGAGCATGATTGAGTTGTGAACTTGTGAACCTCAGGAATGCAGACTGCGGCACCTTCAAATCAATAAGGAAAATAAGATGAAGACAGTGCTGATGATGGACTTGTTGTGTTTAGGTGATTAGAGTTTTGTTGTGGTAAAAGTTGCAAAACAAAGAAAGACACACAGGAATAAAAGTGAATAAGGATGAAAAAAAGGAAGTAATTTTCAGGCCTCAGTGTCAGGGAAGTAGAGCTCATCCTCAAAGTCTATGAATTGAGACGGGAGTAGGTCAGGTAACAGAGAAGAACTTCCGTCGGCGTCACCTAAGTCGGTGTCCTCTTCTTCCTGCACGCATTCACGTATTTTGTAATCGGTTGGTATGAAGTGCTGATTCATCTTGATTATTGTTAACCTCTCCACATTTTTGGGCGGGAGGCAGGTCCTTTTTGAAGTTACAATGTCACCAGCAGCACTGAAAACACGTTCAGAAGACAGGCTTGCGAGTGGGCAAGACAAATAATTTAGAGCCAGGTTGGTGATGAGTTGCCATACAGGCCTTTTCCTATACCAATACAGCAATGGGTTCTCATTAAGACAGACCTCTGTTGGGTCATCCAGATAGGCCTGCACAATCGACTCAATGTTCTCCTGGGTTGCTCCACTTTGCGTACCATCTGTGGCCTTTGCAGCAGTGGACTAAGCAAACCCTTGCTGAGTTAGCCAATCCGCTTCCGACAATATTTTTTTGGGGCCTGGTGCAGGTGAGGATGATGACACGGTTGCTGGTGTCGTTAACGGCTGTGAGGGAAAATGACTCCCTTCGGCCACGGATTCAGAAGTGGAACTTGACGCCGGATGGCCTGCTGATTCAGTTGTACTTGTGCTGCCTCCTTGAAATTTCTGCCGCTCTTTTTCGAACCGAGTGGCTGACACAGCGAGCCAATGTTTGTACTTTGAAACATCTGCTTCATCAAAAGGAATGAATGCTTTGCTGGCCACTGCCTTTTTGTACCGTGGATCCAGAATAGTGGCACGAATGTAATGTTGTTCCTTATGTATGTTTTTAAGCCTTTCATTGTGAAGTAGGCGCCTTAATAACTTCTCCGCCAAATCATATGCTTCTTGCTTTTCAGCATCATCTCTGAACATTGAAGACACGTCCTTCAGTTGGTGCTCTAGCATGACCAACAACGGGATAGCTTTGCCCAAAGAACAGTCCTCCCTGCTGACTTCACGCGTGAAGATCTCAAAAGGACGAAGCATGTCTGTCAGGCTTGCAATTAGCTTCCATTCCACCAACTCTAGCCTCATGTCTTTCTGAGTAGAACCCAGTTTATAGACAAACTCATTTATTACCCCCAACTGCTCAGACAGACGCTCAAGCATGTAAAACGTTGAGTTCCAACGTGTTGCCACCTCCTGGATTAGTCCTTTGACTGGCAGTTTACGTTCATGTCGAATGCTCCTCAGCTGCTTCCGGGCCTTAAAAGAATGGCTGAAATGTGTGCAGATTCTTCGCGAGATGGTCAGTGATTTCATGACTGTCTCTTCTTTTTTCAAGAATTCTTGCACCACGATGTTAATACTGTGCGCCAAACACGGCACTCTGAAATATTCACCATCAGACATGGCCCTAACTATATTACTGCCATTATCCGTGGAAACATTACCAACTATGCGATTTCTTGGATGCAGCCATTCATTGACCTTCCTGTTAAACTCCTCCAAAAGGTTAGCTGCAGTGTGAGATTTCTCCATGGCAAACATGCCTACTGTTGCATGTTTGCGAGTAGCTTGAAAAACTGTGTCCGTTTCAACACCTGCTTGTTTTAACTGTTGTTTGACCCCTGCAAAAGAGACCCAGTGTGCAGTGATGCACATGTAATCATGGGCTTGGCAACTGGTCCACATGTCTGTTGTCATGTGGATAGTGTGAACAGCACTCTTCAGCATAGCTGCGCCAATCACCTCCAGCACATCTTGGTGTAGTGCTGGAACAGCAACCCTGGCAAAATAGGATCGGCTAGGAACCTTCCATTTAGGGCAGACTGTTGCCACAAATTCAAGAAAACCCACCCCTTCCACGAAAGAGAAAGGGAGAAGGTCCAGCGCTAGCACTTTATCCAGCTTTGCGTTATACAGACGTACCGTTGGGTGGTTGCGTTCAAATGGCGCATCCGACCAAAACATGCTGCTAATGGTGGGCTGGACCGTTTTACGTGATGATGATGATGCAGACTTCACACCAGTTAGGCTCATTGATTTAGTTTTTTGCATTGGTGTCTGTCCCAGACTCTTAGTGTGCCTCATACATGTTGCAGGGGTAGAGGGTGTGGGCGCTACCACTGCAGTGCTGCTGCCAGGGGTACTGGGTGTACCAGAAAAAATGTTGGTCGGTTCTTGACTTCCCCCCTGCACAATCAGCCCCTCATCAGCACCAGATGCCATGTGAATGGATGCATTTGGATCAGTTCCACTTTGGACTTCCTGGATCTTACTTAGGTGCGCATACCACTGGATAGGGTGGTATTTTTTTAGATGACCTCTCTGGCCTCCGGTACCATAGTTGGTACCAAGCTTACCCCGACTAACTGATACTTTACAAATCGAACAAATGACCATGTTTTCCGCCTTTTGGCTAACAGTAAAGAAGTCCCAAACTGGGGACTGGAGATGTCTGCTGTTGGTGGAGGTGCTACTTTGACTTTCAATGCCAGATGAAGTGGATGATGGGTGTGGCTGAATTTGTTTCTGTTGTTCACTTACAGCACCACTACTTGAGGTAATGGAGGTTGAGCTGGATGGAGGTCCCTGCCGGCCCTTCTGACTAAACAAAATGGAAGCTCTAGGTCGTGTTGGTGTTGTAGTTAACTGCGTTGGTGGTGGTACCAGTGCCACGCCGCCCACATCCCGCTCAGCAGCCATTCGAGATAGGGTGAAAATGTCAGTCTTCTGCATGCCCGCTGGGGTTGGAGTGACGTCTCTGATGACTGGGTCGTCGTCAGACTGTTCATCAGCAGCAGAAGACACCACTTCTTGTTCGTCGTCATCACACATAAGTCGAAGCCTTGCGGGAACCTTCCTTTTAGGCTTAGCTACCTTTGTCGGCTCATGGCGTGCCTCACTCTCAGACTACATTTGTGGGTTCCAATCAGGATCAAGGTCATCAGAATGAAGGGGGCTTGAAGAAGAACTTGTAGTAGTAGTAGCCCTCCTTGACCTTTTTCTTGCTGGGGATCTGGAAGACAATGGATTATCCTCAGGAGGAGTGGGTTCCTCGGATGATACCTCCGCTTGAATATCAATTTCCTGATGTGCCCCTACTTCTGGAGGAACAAGCATTGCAGGCGGTTGTGCCGCTCCATGAACCTATAGTTGCACCTCTCCATGCACCTCTCCATGCGCCTCTCCTTGCGCCTCTCCTTGCGCCTCTCCTTGCACCTCTCCTTGCGCATGTACTTGCGCTTGTATTAGTTGCACGTGTTGTTGTTGTTGCGGCTGTGGTTGTTGAACACTCGTCAGCTGTGTTACACCCGGCGTTGATTGGATGGTACTTTCTTGTGATGAGCCAACATCACTGGTCGATGGTGATTGAACAACCAAAGTGGCTGCCGCAGCAGCACTCATGGTCTTGGACCTAACTTGGCGTGGTGGCACTGAGCCCAATGAAGCGGAGTTGCTGCTTCCAGCTTGGTCCCCGTCGGAAACCGCTGCTGCAGGTGTAGTTTTTTTTCTTCCAAAAAAGGTGTCGGTGGGCACACCAGTCTCCTTGGTTGGTGGTTCCACTTGCTTCTTCTGCTCCTTCTTACTGGCAGTGACACTGGCAACTTTGTTCGCTGAGGCGCTACGGCCACCTTTCTTTGGGCCCATCTTCTTCAGATGTCAGAACAGCAGGCTGCAGTTGCAAAAGTTGCAGAGTTGTGATGTTGTGCTGCACACACCACTGCAGGACTTCTTCCTGGCACTGGTGGTTGTCTTGTGCACCTAAAAACAATGGAAGCCAGAGGAACATCAGTTAAACACCCCACAAAGTCGAAAAACACACAGAAATCACCACAATCCAATGCCATCCATGCCTTCAATGATGTTTAAATTCAAGAAACCCCACAGAAAGACTTGGTCCATGCACCACTGTGTACCCCTGGGCCTAATAGAAGAAAGCAAGGCAAACTGCGTGCAGGCCTGAGCACACTGCCTGGCTTCAAAATGGCCCCTTGTCCCCCAGCCACATGGCCAGGCCCTGCTTGGACCAGGCCTCAAAATGGCCCCCACACACATGGCCAGGCCCCAACACCACACCAAAAAGACGAAAAACTTACAAATCACCACAATCCAATGCCATCCATGCCCTCAATGATGTTTAAATTCAAGACACCCCAGAGAAAGACTTGGTCCATGCACTACTCACTACCCTTGGGCCTACTGGCTAGTGTGGCTTTACAGGCATCCCAAAATAAAATAGAAAAATCCACATATAGTGAGCTAAAATTCAACGACATAAATGAGATTTAAGTTCAACAAAACTCACAGAAACAGTTGTATCATGCACCCATGACTAACACTGGGCCTACTGGATACTGTGGCTACCCACATATATTTTTTTTAAAGTTGTGAAAAAGTTTTAAAATTGTAGTTGCAGCAACTGCAATGACCCAAACAAACAACACCTACTTACTTGTAAAATCTCAAATCCAAAAGTGATCCAAAAGCTCCAAAGTCCAAAAAGTCCTCAAATACAAATACCCAGCAGCAGCCACAAAAAGTAATCCTTCCAGCTCTAGATCCAAATGAAAAGTGACCAGGAGATGGACAAAGCACTAGGAGGAGCCTGCAGGACAGCAACAGGAAGTTGGAGACTCTGGGGC
Source organism: Lissotriton helveticus (assembly GCF_964261635.1). NCBI lineage: Eukaryota > Metazoa > Chordata > Amphibia > Caudata > Salamandridae > Lissotriton > Lissotriton helveticus. The sequence goes on from NC_136065.1 coordinate 69,597,626, forward strand.
ACTTCCGTCCTCCCACCCCCCAAAAAAATGGACTCCTTCCACAAAAAAGTGCAGCCAAATCTCAATCTGAGGAGTTTTTCTGATCAAAATCATGATTTTCAGAAGGTTTATGCTGCCTGCGGTGGATTTCTTGTGCAGAATTGCAATGTTTGCAATTTCGGGAAAGCGAGCTGTTCAAATCTCCCGCCGGATGTCAGTGGCGAGCCGCATCTACGTGTTTATAATAAACAAACAAATTGCCAGTACTGTGCAACAATTCAACGGATAGCAAGGAAAATGAGCTAGAAATGACTCATTCCCATAGACCACTCTTTCAGTCAAGATTCAAGTAAAAAATGAATTTATTTTAAATCATTGGAACGAGAATATTTTATTATTTTACCAAAAATCAAGTTTGAGCATTGACTTTAGTTAAACATAGTTAATTTTTATGACATAGGGGAGGAATGAAAGATCTTGAAATTTAGGGAGTTCACCATAAGGATTGTATATCCAATATAGGAGCCATTGACATCAATGCAATTAAACCATTGATATGGACTGACCATTCTATGATTTTGTTCACTATTAAAGTACCTACCAAACTCTCTAAATCCATGCCCCCAGCAACAGCATCAGCTAGGAGCTGGAAAAAAATTTCTGTGGAAAAATTCCAGAATCATTTTTCACAGGTATCCATAGGAAACACCAATATTAATAATGAAATAGAAGAGCTCCAGAATAACATCAAGTGTGCGCTGGAACACTGCTCTGCTCCGCTCTCTAAACATAAACGGAGAGGCACAGTTTCACAGAAGTGGTATGGACTTGAATTAAAATCTTTAAAAAGGAAATGTACATCTTGCAAACACAATTGGAGGCTCAATAAAACCCTAGAAACGAGAGCCATATACAAAAGGGAACTTGCGCTCTACAACAAAGCTATTAGGAAAGCAAAGAAAGACTATTTCTCACGGAGGATAACAGAAAGCAAAAATTCTTCAAAAGAACTATTCAAAATAGTCAAAGAGTTATGCAGCCCAGTTAATTTATCAGGGGATCTTACCCCCTCGCAAGAAGGCTGCAATAAAATTAATGATTATTTTTGTGAAAAAATTGATACGATCTATGCCTCTTTTTCCAACATCGAATCAAAGCAACCACAACCTTGTGTATCATCCCCAGTTCTGGCTAGCTGTCCTAGATTCGGCCCTTTCTCAGAGGAGGAAGTGGGCAAAGCTATGTTGGAAGTAAAATCAGCCTCCCCACTGGACCCATGCCCGCATCATATTTTCTCACAACTAACATCAACAATCTGCCCAGCTGTAACCAAAGTCTTTAATCTATCATTGAATTCTGCTGAATTCCCGAAGTATTGGAAAAACGCCATAGTTACTCCCTTACTAAAAAAAGCAGGATCTGATATTCATAACCCGGCAAACTATCGGTCCATTTCCCAACTTCCTTATTTGTCTAAGGTGATGGAGAAATTGGTCAACAGGCAGCTCTCCAAATTCTTAGAGACCTATGATCTATTGGATAGTTCCCAGACAGGGTTCCGGGCCAACAATTGCACTGAGACAACACTCCTGGCAGTGTCGAACAAGTTACTTACCTTCGGTAACGCTTTTTCTGGTAGATACTATATCTGCCTGTGGATTCCTCACCTTGTGAATATCCCCTTGCGTCAGCAACATTCGGAAATTCTTTTTGTAGCTTCGCGCCGACGTGGATCCGGACGTCACAGAGGCACGGCATCGCACGCGACCTCGCTGACGTCACCGGCGCCTATAACAGGCCCACGCCGGCGTGATGACATCAGTTCCGCCCTTTTTTCCGTGCCATCGAGGCACACGGACGGACCGATGATAGTAGAAATATACACAGTATACGTAGTATAGAAACAAGGTAACACACACAGTGTGAAGCAAATGCAATAACAACATTTGAAATAAACATTTCCATGACAATAAAATAACACATCATAGAAACTCTGGCATAGAAGAGTGGACAACGGGGAGGCGGGTGGGTCAGTGAGGAATCCACAGGCAGATATAGTATCTACCAGAAAAAGCGTTACCGAAGGTAAGTAACTTGTTCTTCTGATAGATACATCTGCCGTGTGGATTCCTCACCTTGTGAATAGAGTCCCACAGCAGTCCCCACTCCCGGAGGAGGGTGTCCACTCTGCTATACCAAGAAATCTTGGAGGACAGAGCGAGCGAAATGGCCGTCCCTCCTCACCTCGGTATCCAAGCAGTAGTGCTTCGCGAAAGTGTGGAGGGAGGCCCAAGTCGCGGCTCTGCAAATGTCCTCAACAGGTACACCTCTAGACAAAGCAGATGATGCAGACTTTGCTCTAGTCGAATGTGCTCTAATACCCTCTGGAGGGTCCTTACCAGCCAAAGAGTAGCAGATCTTAATGCAGAGCACGATCCACCTCGACAGAGTCCTCTTATGGACCGCTCTTCCTTTCTTGCAGCCAGCAAAGCCAACGAAGAGCTGGTTGTCCACTCGACAGTCTTTTGTCCTGTCCAAGTAAAAAGACACCGCCCTCTTGGGGTCAAGACGGTGTAATCTCTCCTCCTCCTTGGAAGGGTGAGGGGGAGGATAAAAGGTAGGAAGGGTAATGGATTGACCAAGGTGGAAAGGAGTCACCACCTTAGGCAGAAAAGCAGCCCTGGTCCTAAGAACCATTCGTTCAGCATGAATGGTCAGGAATGGGGGCTTGGAACTAAGAGCTTGAAGCTCACTTACCCTCCTTGCTGAGGTTATTGCAACGAGAAAAACCGTTTTCAAAGTCAGAAGCCTCATGGGACACTTGTGAAGAGGCTCAAAGGGAGCACCCATCAAAAATGTCAAAACCAGGTTCAAATCCCACTGAGGCACAACAAAGGGTGTAGGAGGGAACCTATTAGTAAGGCCCTTCAGAAACCTTAAAACAATGGGAGACTTAAAAAGAGAAGGCTGGTCAGGCATACAGATAAATGCCGACAGCGCAGACAGATATCCCTTCACCGTGGCAACAGCAAGCCCCTGCTGGGCCAGGGAAAGGGCAAACTGGAGCACATCAGATAAATGGGACCTCAAAGGGTCTATAGACTTCTCCCTGCACCAAACAACAAATTTAGACCACCTATAAGAATAGATGGACTTAGTGGAGTCACGCCTGGCCGACAAAATGACATCCACCACATCGTGAGGGAGAGAAAAAGAAATCAGGTTGCCCCGCTCAATCTCCAGGCATGAAGGTGTAAGGTCTGGAGGTGGGGGTGTAGAACCTGCCCCTCCATCTGAGAGAGGAGATCTGCCCTGTAAGGGAGACGGAGCGGCGGGTGAGAGGAGAGGTGGAGAAGGTCTGAATACCACACCCTTCTTGGCCAATCCGGGGCGATCAATATGACTTGGGCCCGGTCTTGGCGAATCTTCCTCAGAACCCGAGGAATCAAGGGTATGGGAGGAAACGCGTAAAGGAGCTGTGAGTCCCAACTCAACTGAAACGCGTCCCCCAAGGCTCCTTGCATCGGATACTGGAGACTGCAGAATGACAGGCAGTGAGCATTCTCGTGAGTGGCGAACAGGTCCACCCGAGGTGTCCCCCACATCTGAAAGATGTCGTGAACCACCTCCGGGTGAAGCCTCCACTCGTGATCGGCAGAGAACTGCCGACTGAGAATATCTGCACGAACGTTCAGAACCCCGGCCAGATGATTTGCCATCAGACAAATTTGATGGTCCTGAACCCAGGACCAGAGACGCAGAGCCTCTCTGCAGAGACACTGCGACCCCACTCCTCCCTGCTTGTTGATGTACCACATCGCGGTCGTGTTGTCCGTCAGGACCTGGACTGACTGACCGCGAAGGGAAGGGAGGAAGGCCTTGAGCGCCAAACGTATCGCCCGCAATTCTAGAAGGTTGATGTGAAGCAACCTTTCCTCTGGAGACCAAAGACCCTTGACCTCCAGGTCTCCCAGATGAGCACCCCACCCGAGAGTGGATGCATCCGTTATCACTGTGGCCACCGCTGGAGGAAGTTGAAAGGCTTTCCTTGTGACAGATTGCCTTCCACGCTCCACCAAGACAGATCCGCTGCAGCTTCCCTGGAGATCCTCCCTGACTCCCCGAGATCTCCGTTGTGCTGATACCACTGCCTGCGGAGGCACCACTGGAGTGCCCTCATGCGCCAGAGTGCATGGTTGACCAACAGAATGCATGAAGCCATCAGACCGAGTAGGCGAAGGACCTTCAGGACTGGAACGACCGCTCCATTGTAAAATAAAGGAATCATCTCCCGTAAGTCGCGAATTCTTTGAGGGGGAGGGAATGCACGACATACGGTTGTGTCCAGTACCGCACCTATGAACAGGTTGCGCTGTGAGGGCACCAGGTGAGACTTGGGTACATTTATCGAAAAACCCAACCTGTGCAACAACTGAGTTGTCTCTTGCAGATGATGGAGCACCTTCTCTGGCGACTCCGCTTTGATCAGCCAGTCGTCTAGATACGGAAATACATGAATCCCCGTTCTCCTGAGATGAGCTGCCACCACTGCCATCACCTTGGTGAAGACTCGAGGTGCAGTAGTAAGGCCAAACGGAAGGACCACAAACTGGTAATGCTGTGACCCAACCGTGAAACGGAGATACTTTCTGTGAGACTTCAAGATGGGAATATGAAAATACGCATCTTGCAAGTCGATCGACACCATCCAGTCCTCTTCCAACAGCGCCTGAAGAACCTGTGCAAGAGTGAGCATTTTGAACTTTTCCTGCTTCAGGTAAAGGTTCAAAATCCTGAGGTCCAGGATTGGCCGAAGTCTGCCATCTTTCTTGGGGATCAGGAAATACCGGGAGTAGCACCCCTGACCCCTTTCCTGCTCTGGAACCACCTCTATTGCACCCTTTCGAAATAATGCCAGGACTTCTTCCTGCAAGAGAAGCAGGTGGTCTTCTGAACAATAACCCTGGCAAGGAGGGTAATTGGGAGGGAATTCCTGGAAAGGAAGAGCATACCCATTCTCTACAAGATTGAGAACCCAAAGATCCGATGTTATAAATTCCCAATCTTGTAGAAAATGAGTAAGCCGACCCCCTACTGGGCCCACATGATCCGGAATGGCGGATCTAGGGCTGCTTTGCTGCGTTGGCCGGGGGTTGGGAAGGAGAGGAGGAGGAGCAGGAGGAAGCTTGACGACCTCTAGGACGGGGTCTTTGTCTGCCTCTGTACGACTTGTACAGCGTGTTCTGCTGCTGCTGCTGAGGCTGCTGCTGCTGGAATGATCTGTAAGATCGAAAGGAAGATCGGCCAAATCCTCTGAAGCGTCTTCCGGTAGTACCTCTGGATTGAAGGCCTAAAGATTTTGCAGTGGCCCTACTGTCCTTAAAACGTTCCAAGGCAGTATCAGCTTTCTTTCCAAACAGACCTGAACCATCAAAGGGTAAGTCCATTAAAGCAGACTGGACATCAGCAGAAAACTCTGAAGATTTGAGCCAAGCAGCTCTCCTAGTAGCCACAGAGGAACCCATGACTCTTGCCACCGAGTCTGCAGTGTCCAAACCACTCTGGATGACCTGTCTCGCAGCTGCTTGGGTGTCCGAGATTACTTCTTGAAAATCCTTCCTGTCATCCTCAGGAACCTTTGGAATGAGTTGTTTGACAGAGTCCATCAAAGCATGGATATATCTCCCCATCAAACACGTAGCATTGGTTGATTTCAATGCCATGCTGGCTGATGAAAAAACCTTTTTAGCATTTTGGTCCTGTTTCCTGGATTCCTTGTCTCCAGGAACCTGTGGAAATGCCCCAGCAGATTTTTTAGAACAGGCAGCCTGCACTACCAAACTCTCAGGAAGAGGATGCGTTGTTAAAAATGCAGGATCATCCGGTGCAGCTCTATACCTTCTCGCCACCGTTCTAGAAACCGCTGGAGCAGACAAGGGTTTCTTCCAGACCTCATAGACAGGTTCAGACAACGCCTCATTGAATGGTAACATAGGCTCGATCACAGATGAGGGTGAATGAAGTACCTCAGTTAAAATATTGGGTTTATAATCAGCTGTAGGCAGAGTTATGTTTAGTAAACTCGCTGCCTTCTTAATCACAGTGTGGTAAGGCACCACATCCTTAGATGGAGCATTCGATACAGAAGCCAACTCCCATTCAGGTGACAGTTCAAGACCACTGGCTTCACATAAGTCATCAAAAGGATCTTCAGAATCCTGCAATTCTCCTTCCTCAGTGTCAGAATACCCAGTCGATACGACGTCGACCTCTTCTTCGGGCGCCGGAACCGGAGTCGATGAACCATCGGGTGCCGGAACTTCGGCTCCACCAGCCCCCTGCTCCTCACCTTCATCCTCCTGACCAGAAGGATTCGATAGAATCGGAGATTGGACCTGTTCCTGAGGCTCGGGTGAAACCGGATGCACAGCCTCTTCATGTTCTGACTCCGAAACCTCCACTTCTTTACACACGAGCTTGATCTGGGACTTCGGTTTCGAGCTAGAGTCCTTCCCAGAGTGATGACGTGACTCATGGACTTCCTTCTGTGTTTCTTCTTCGATGACTTCGAAGCGTGTGCTGACGATGACTCCGAGTGTGACCTCGAACGAGACCTCGACCTCGACCGACGAGATCGAGATTTTGACGACTTCTTAGCTTTTTTGCTCTTGAGTTTCGCCATAAGGAGCTTTGTCTCCCTCTCTCTTAAGGCTTTTGGAGTCATCTTCTTGCAGCAGGAACAGTCCTCGACATCATGGTCTGAGCTCAAACACCATACACAGCATTCGTGGGGGTCGGTGATTGACATGGTCTTGCCACATTCACCGCAGGCTTTAAATCCCGTCTTCTTCGACGACATCTCGAAGAGAATGTAAGAAAGACACAAATACGAAGAAATAGTAACAAAGTTACTGTAAGCTACTACACGATCCCTGAAAACCGTTAGCGTCGACGACGCGGAAAAAAGGGAACTGATGTCATCACGCCGGCGTGGGCCTGTTATAGGCGCCGGTGACGTCAGCGAGGTCGCGTGCGATGCCGTGCCTCTGTGACGTCCGGATCCACGTCGGCGCGAAGCTACAAAAAGAATTTCCGAATGTTGCTGACGCAAGGGGATATTCACAAGGTGAGGAATCCACACGGCAGATGTATCTATCAGAAAGACAATATCAGAAACCAAGGTAGATCAGGGAAAGACAGTCGCCTTGATTTTACTAGACCTCTCAGCGGCATTTGACACCGTCCCACACCACCGACTCCTGGAAATCCTAGCAGCCAAGGGTATCCGGGATAAGGCATTAGGGTGGTTGCAGTCTTTCATGCAAGACAGAACACAGTCAGTACGAATGGGTGATTTTGTTTCCCCTCCCCTGAACATCAAGTATGGGGTCCCACAAGGGGCCTCATTGAGCCCAACCCTATTTAATGTGTTTGTCTCATCACTGGCCGATATAGGGAGAAAGTGGGGTGTTGGGATCTGCTCTTATGCAGACGACACCCAACTAATGATTTCATTAGATGAAGAAGACGACCCTAAGAATAGGCTACTGAACTGCCTGACCGAACTAGCCAATTGGATGCATTCTGCTGTTTGGTAGGCATACACACCTATGGGATAACAGCTGGTGGCCCACAACTCTGGGCACCGCTCCTATCCCAGCATCAACGGCCAAAAATTTAGGTGTGACTCTAGATAATACCCTGAGTATGAAAACCCATGTATCCACAATCTGTGGCAAAGGCTTTGCAATACTCAAGATGCTCCGGCGAGTTTTTCCATGGATCCCCACTGAATGTAGGAAGATACTGGTCCAGTCTTTCTTAATGAGTAGGCTGGATTACGGAAATTCCCTGTTTGTGGGAATGGCGGACTATCTGTTCACGAAACTACAAGTCGTACAGAACACTGCAGCAAAGGCAATTTGCAATAAAAGAAAGTACGACCCAGCCAAAAGCTGCCTGCGTGAGCTTCACTGGCTACCAATGAGACAGAGAGCTATCTTCAAGCTAATGTGCATAACGCATAAAGCATTGCACAATACGGGCTCTCGCATCAAAAAAAATAAAATCAGATTCTATGCTCCAACGAGGAACCTGCGTTCCTGTACGGCTGCTAGAGCAAGCAACACTCGTGTGAAAACAGCTAGGATGGGTGGACGGGCGTTCTCCCACCTGGCGCCAAACAACTGGAACAAGCTGCCGCAGGAACTCTAACAGATTGTTATTTGTCCTTCAGGAAGCAACTAAAAACATTTCTTTTTCCAAATTCTGACTAAACATAATCCCCACTCTGTTATCTGTTAACTACTCACTACTGTCAGGACAGCGCCGTGATATCCCATTGGGGATGATTGTTTGCGCTCTATAAATACCATAAACATAAACAAACATATGGTTCAGAGGTAAAGACAATTGGGGGAGACGTACTTTTTACACTCTAGACATTTTGTTCATAAACATGAATTGACGACAGACAACAAAGGATGGTGATGGGGAGGGATTAGGTGGGGAATGTTGTTGTTTTTTATATATATTAGGACCTGCGTGATTCCTATTTATATTGGCAGGTGAAACCTAGTCCACTAAATGGAAGAATACAACAATACAATTACATTCATCGACTAGACCATCGACAGTTTGTTATTTTCAACACAAATTCAAAATCGATTGGTCTATACACTCAAAAAATAAACCAAGGTCGACGCGTTTCGAATCCTTTTCAAATATAAGGATTCTCTACAGGACCACACACAATAAACCTGAAAGACATAAATCAAATAACATACTGTCAGTCATCACATTGAGAAACTCTCAACTTTTACTCGGTTCAGCACACACTCAGGTCCTACCTGTGTCACTTTTTGAGGTCTTTTCTTTCAATATGCTGAAAATAGAGATGATGAACAGGTCTAAATGACTACAACTCAGATATAATCTGCTTTCACAAGAAGCCTCTTGTGTTTGTTTTACTCACTTGGATGCTTATTCGAGCATTCCCAACTGAAGCCGTTGAAGTCCGACTGTTTAAAGTCCGTCAAGTCGTTTTTGAAACCTTGCAGTGTCTCATAATTATTTTTGAAAAAGATTTTTTGGGGCATATGAGGATCAAAATTACCCAGTGAATTTAAAAAAAAAAAGAATTCTACCGTTAACCAAGGATGCCAAAACGTTTAACCGCGGGGTATTAATAATAATAGAACGACGCGCTGCACGTAGTTTAAAGCAGTGCCTCGTACAAGTCGGCCATGAGCGGTCGCGTTCAAAAAACCATAATGTGTTTGATTTTAACTATAAAGAATAAATATTTAAAATGCAGTTTCCGGACTTTGTTGGCAAATTTTAGTTCCGACTGACATTCGAGCTAAACAGTGGGTTTAATGCCACACGCAACGCTTGTTACCTTGGATGAAAACAAGTATCCTTCAATATGCGTCGCCTCCGTGAATGAGAGCGCCGTCATCTTCGTGTTTGGCATTGTTTACTCCCGCGATGCCTAATCGCGGGACCTTATGACGTACTCGCGTTGTCAAACTCTCGCTGTGCAGGACGACGGACCACGATGACGTAATTGCGGTCGAAAAACTCACGCGCGATCAAGCAGCAAGATCCAAAATGGCGCAGCACACGCAAACCGGGAGAAAAACAACTCGGCGGACTAAGAATCACGGTAAGTCAACGCCGCGCGCGCGATATTGTATTTTTTAAGCGCGACCAAGCAAAGAAATCCGCAGCTTGCGAATTTGCGGATTTTTGGGCAAATTCGCGCGATTGGCAGAATGCAAATTCGCCAAAAATCCGCAAATTCCGCGAACAAAACGGATTTTACGCCCTCGCTTAGTGTCCATATCCTGTGGCCCAATGCTGTTCAAGACGAGGCACAGGCAGGTCCTCTGGGTCATAGAAATCCTTGGAGTCCCCATCTTTGGCGCTGTGGAAGCTGGCAGGCTCAAAGAGGCCTTATTTGACGTTCATTTGGTGAAGTTGGGGCCTCATGGAAAGGAATGCCTTGCGGAGATCGTTGGTCTCCCTAGAAAAGTCGGCTTCCATCAGGATGACATGCCCTTCGTATCTGAATGGGCCTTGGGTGTGCGCTGTGGCCAACAGCTGCCTCGTCTGCTTATGTCTTAGAAAGCAGACAATAAGGGGCCTTGGGTGTGCTGCAGAGTCCTTGCTTGGAGGGCCGATGTGATGGGTGTGTTGTATTTCCAGTGGTGGGTCACATAGGTGATGCCAACCAGGTTCTGAAGGCTGAGGAACGCTCTGGTGTTCGGGCCTTCGTTTTTATCTGGGAATTCAAAGAAGTGAACGTTGTCCCTCCTGCTGTGATCTTCCAAGTCGATCAGTTTGCTGTAGAGAAATAGTAGTTCTTGGTCTTGGCCTTGTATGGATTTGAGGCACCTCTCTACCACTGTCAACCTTTGGTCCAGCCCCTCTGCTCGTGTGTGGAACCCCGCTATCTCTGCCCTTATCTACTTTGCTTCCGCCGACACTGAGGAAATATTACTTTCAATCCCTTCTGGTCGCCGGCTGTCGGCTGAGATTTCCAGCAGGATGCGGTCAATGGACTCACCTTTTGTAGAGGCTGGAGTGGCCCGGGAGGTGCTTCTTGTAGGGGGGTGGCGCACTTCGTGGACTTATTTCGTGGCTGTTTGAGCGCTTCCTTGAAAAGGAGTTGCCTGGAGGACTTGCTCCTGTGCTCGTTAGTGGACATTCACCTCTAGTCCCAGGACGATGCATTATGGCAGTGTAGAGGCACAGCGAAGATCTGTGGGGTCAGTTCTCTGGTGTCCCAGTAGTGGGCTAGATGCGGCTATTCTCTGCGGGTAATCCAAGCATGGGTGGCAGCCCCCTGTGTAGTCCAGCCTTCTGCCAATATGTCTGTGTTAGCCGGTATCCGTGCGAGAGCCTTTCCGGCTTTGGCGCCGGGGGTGCAGGTGGAGGGGGGAACTACCCACATGTGCTTGAGTATAGTGCAGGACACAATGGTGGGTTGTATGAGCTTCAGCATTGGCTCCTTCTGCACCTGGAATCTCACTCTGCACCAGGCTGTGATTTCCCTGGTGTCAGCCCGTGGGGTTGTAGAGTCCAGGGGTATCCAGGTGGTGGGCAGGGGACATTACCATTCTGCACTGTTTTCCTACAACGGAGGTGCCCTGTAGAGGGAGACTTGGCATCTCAGCTGGTCCTGCTGTGGGCCGTCACCTCATGCAATGCTCAGCGAGATGAGGCTTGCCTGGCTGTGGTAAGGAGCCTGGTGTTGTTGAGCGAGCAGCGTGTTGGGATGCAAGTGTGGGTGCCTGGCTGGAGCAAAGCACTAGAGGTCTCTCTCTCAGGTGGGGGGTCACATACAGGGCCCCTGGGTGCATTTGCCACATCACTGGGTCAGTCATTACTCAGGGTGCCTCAGTAGGGGCCAGCCTTGTCTCTGTAGGCTGTTCAATGCCTTCAGGCCAGAGGCTGAATGTTGGGGCTCAGGTCCAGGTGCCGTGTTGCAGCGTATCAGGAACCAATCTGGGAAGATGAACGTTGGAACGCGTTCTTCTCTCTGCTGGACATGCAGAGGCAGCTGGACCCCAACAATTCCCAGAAATGATCCGACAAACACTTAACCAGAGACACCAGTGCTCATGCAATAATCTCAAGGGAAGGGGGTTTGGGAACAAACAATGAACTAAAATAAATAGTTAACACAAAAAGATATAACAAAGAAAGAAACAACTGGTGCACGTTCATGCCTGTGGAGAAGCAAACTCTTGGTCACAAAACAATCTGGGACATCTGTCCTAAAGCTGGGAATGAGTATGGAGATCAGCTCCTGCAGCAGTAGTAAAAGAAATCAATAAGAACACAAATAATCAATGACATATATCATGCATAAACTTCTGCATTGGGTCACGATAAAAGAGGTCTTTTAGAATGATTAGAATTCATCAGAACTGCACTCACATCATATGGCAACAAAGATAAATACACACTCGCACAATATTGCGCCAAAGATAAACACAAACTCACACAATATTGTGCCAATGAAGATTACACATAAGCACACCATACATTTGTATTTCAAATATGGGTAGGCGGAATTTGCAAAGTTGCCCTAAGCAAAATTCCAGAATTCTGCGTGCTCCCTGAGATTTCTTGTTGTGCCTGTGATAATCCATGCAGGGTCTCAGCACTCTCAGGGGCAGAAGAGCATCATGTCAGAATGAATACTGCCCTGCATATTTATCCAAGAAGATGCCACCATTTTGTGCAATTCCTCTACTCCGCTGGAGTACTTTCCACTGGCTAATCATTGACTGCTACCTCGTTGGGTAAATGTATAGCCCTTTTCCTACATGACAGCTGCCTAAAGGGCCAGTGACCATGTGGGTCTGTTACTTTGCCACCGCGCTGAAAGGCGCTGGGGTCCCTTGAGTGAGCTGTCCATCATAGTGGTAAAAGGGCGGGAACACTTTGCATACCACTACCATATGCCATATTCACATGCCTCTTGTTTATAAAGGGTCAGAGAGCGATCAGAGCAGCAGATGAGATTGGAGAAAGAAAGAACCTCCTGGTCACAAGAACTACACGGCGATTGCGCTCGAGAAACCCATGGATGCAAAGACCTCCATCAAGGATCACAGTTCAGTTTTTACTGTATATGTGGGGATAAAGCACACCTTCCCAGCCTGGACAGTGCTCACAAACTTTTTGGGCTGATTAATACGTTACTGAATTTGAGCTGCAACTTGGGCACCTGCTTTATTTATATCTGTTTTGTGACAGCCAGGAGCATCGTGCCAGAATGATTCCTGCCCTGCCTGCATATTCATCCAAGAAGATGCCACCGTTTTGTGCAATACCTCTACAACTCATTCCGTTCCGCCGCGGATTGTAGAATTTTCGGCAATTCCGCGTTCTGTGCGGAACGCGGAATTGCCGAAATTTCACAAATTCCTCGAGCGGAACGGAATTCGCCACCCACCCTTAATTTCATTGAGATAAGACATATTCTGTATCCTTCAGCTGAAGTATGTCCAAGGCTTGAGAGCATTACCAAGACCTTCTTTCAGCGAGAAAAAACAGAGATGTAACAGGATAACAATAAACACTGCAATAATAACATACACTTCTAGCAGCAAGAACTTTGCACAAATTACATAAATGATATGAGGAGTAAATGACAAAAATCCAGGCAAGTAGCGTAAAGTAAGCTGAGTGGGAACAAGGAGAAACTGTGATAAAGGAAACGAAGTCAGGAAGTCTCTGACTGCAAAGAGTTTTGTGCGCAGTTACCCAAGATATCCCCGATAACCAGAAATGAGCCAGGAATCAAAACAATGGAATTCCACTGAGCACAAGAGTTAAATGTAGCCCAAAAAGGATTTAGACTTATCTGCGAATAGCAGCAGCAATGATGGAACAGAACTCATCCGACCAGCACCTGCAGAGAAGAGCCATCACGGAGTTGAGTCATTGAGTCACGGAGGCTGCTGAGTCGTGGAGGTTGCTGAGTCGTGGAGGATGCTGAGTCACGGAGGCTGCTGTGTTATGGAGGCTTGTTGAGTCATGGAGGTTGCTGAGTCATGGAGGCTGATGAGTCATGGGGTTTGCTGAGTCATGGAGGCTTGTTGAGTCACGGAGCTAATGAGTCATGGAGGTTGCTGTTTCGTGCTCTGGCGTGGCCTGGAAACAAAGATAAGGAAAACACCACCACATACTGCGTCAGAGAATTAAAAAACATAAGTGAGTGTTTCTTCCTCAGGGAACACAGGGAGTAAAAGAGGGGATGAGCCGAGGGCGAGAGGCATGCGTTGAGAACCTTCTAGGAGACCCTACCCGACAGGCAGTCTTCCTAGGTAGGATGTGAGTGAAATGTGCCTAGCACCCTGGGGTTCACCCTGAATAGTTCCCCCACTACTGCTGGAATGCGGAAGGTGGTGGGCAGTCCTATGGATCCTGACACAGCGGACTCCCTCTTGGGGGGGTTGTGTTCTGAACTTCCCCCACCGTATTTGTGCTGTCGCCTTAGTGCATCTGACGTACTTTGCGTGTTGCTGGCTTGCAGATGCTTGGCGGGCGGCTGTGGTGGTGTGCATTCTTTTAGGCCTCTTGCCAGGACGCGGGCCAGTCATTTCTCGTGGGTCTTGGTGTGGGCCTGCCTGGCCTTCAAAGGCTGCCCTTTCCCGTGGATCGCGTGTTGGGGCCCTTGACAACTCCTACTTGAGGGAGGTTCATGTACGTTAATCCCCCCGCTATGTGCATGTCCTTACTTTAATGTGATGCGCTTGCCACGTCACGTGCCTGCATATTCTGAAGGAGCTGGGGGGCTGAGTGATGATTGGGAAGCATGGAGGGTCGGGGCATCTAACTACGCAAGGACCAAGGCTGCCTTTCAATGTACAACTCTCATATTGCCTCTTTTCCCAGGAGGTACTGAATTTCGAACTCTTAGGGACCGATTACTATGTCATTCGGAAACTGTTCCAAATGAATCTGTCTCTGACTCGTTTTTGAACGAATTGAGGTATGCGAGTCTGGACAACCAATTAGGATGCTTCACAACATCGTTCAGTCTGACTCACATTGACTTCAATGGGAGTCTATGTTCCAAACTAGAGAACACAGGCTCCCATTGAAAAAAGGGGTGGCTGGGGAAAACCTTGCACCCAATGGCGGGCCCCACTTGGTCCTGCTATATTGTGCATGGTTGGGAAGAGGAGTAACTTGGGAACCCCCATGAGTCCCATTCCGATGCCTCAGGTTGAAAGGGTGCCAGCAATGGGCCCCAAAGACAGTTTCCAACAGCTGTTTCATTTCGGGTAAACCAAATTGGAACGACTGTCCGAATCGGTCATCGTAATCGCTCGTCCGGAAACTGTGTCCGTAGAACTGTACGATTGAACTCCGAAAGCCTCGGGCTATCCAAATTGCATTTGGAACGAATTTGGACTGCCCAAACGGTATTCGGGCATCATAATTGGTCTTTGGCAAATGTGTACGATTCGTATGAAAACAAGGGTACCATATAACTGTGTGTGTTTGTATTATTAGGATCGCCTGTGTAGGTCTGGAGTGGAAAGCATAAGTGCGCGCCCTCTGTGGGTGGGGTTAGATTAGGAATTGTTCCCACATACATACTGTTGATATCATAATCCTACTAGTGGGCCTAGTACTGAAAGTAATGAAATGTCTGATGTTCATGTTATTAAAACTGAACATGTGTTTAACACAAATGTTTTACATGCATCCTGTGTAAAGTCTATTTTGTGGCGCTCAGTGTACTTGTTTGAGTGTCTGCTGTGCCTTTGCTTTACACTTTGCCTCTGGATTAAGCCTAACTGCTCAGTGCCAAGCTACCCAAGGGTGAGCACAGGTCATACAGCGCAAGTAATCACCCACCCATGATGGGAGCAGTAGGTTCTACTTGGCTGGGGGCATTCCTTCAGCTAATCAGAAAGTGACGGTTTCCAACAATGTCGGTTATTTTCTACTGCATATTTTCACTATGTATGTTTAACTTTCAATGTTGCAAGTGTTGTTAATATATAATTTAAATGACTACAACTACCATGATGCCTTGTTTTGTTTTTTGAACATGAACATGCTATGTTAGTGTGAACAGTCTCTCTTTTCTACCACATTTTCACATACGTTAACGTGTAATGCATTTATCTATCAATAGTCTATGCTGTTTTTAAATGTTGTAAGTTTCAAATTTCTATCTTGTCCTATCCGTGACATGCTAATGAATTATTGTCAGATGTATCACAAAGCAGTTTGTTGACTTCAAAATCGCAAGATATGTACATTTGTATGATGAGTATAAGTGGTGCTTTTTAAAATGTAATCTGCAATATTTATGTGATGGCTAATGCTATATATTATTCTGGATTGTGTAATAGTAACATTTTTAGAATTTCAAATATCTCATCTTTACTGTGTTGTTTTGAATGTTTGGTATATTGCATGTATACTTTCTAATCTATTATTGCTTTTCAATTCAGGGTACTTATTTACTTGCTTTTCAGTGGAAAGGAAATAGTAAATTTGGTACCTCCTCTATCCAACACTTCCCCTACTTTTGCACTCACTGGAGTGGGAATAGTACGTTTTACCCCTCTGCTATCCAACACTTTCCCTTCTGTTGCACTCATTGGATTGGATGTAGTAATTTGTACCCCTCTGCTATCCAACAATTTCCCTACTGTTTTTATTATTGTAAACATTTTATATAATTTTAACCGCTTAACCGCGGCTGCAATTTCGACACAGTGCGGAGGTTCAGCCAAGTTGGCGGGGCCGCGTCGGCCAACGGACGTTCACAGCACTACGGAGGTAGTGCTCGCGACGGCTGTTGGCTGAAGAATGCACGCAAAGGGTTAACATTTTAAGCTACATCAAAATTATTAGTTTAATAATTGTTTACGCATCCCACCCAAGCCGTTACCACATCTCAGGCCATGGATACCTCTGCTTTCTTTGTCCTAAACAACATCACCCAATCTAGTGCCCACAGTCATAACTGCTGGTCATCCAGCACCACCACCTCAAATTCAGCCCTGGAACCAGTGTGATGGGGCACACTGGGTCATGGTCAGAGGGTAGTGAGGGTAGGAGTTGTGTGAGGGAACATGTGTGCCAGCAAAGTAAAACCACTAGGTTAGCTGTCACCCAGGCCACCATCAACCAAGTCTTTGAATTCCTCCATCAGTCCCAAGACATGATGGGCCCGGTCCTTACAGAGCTCCGGCAGATGAAGCAATTTCAGAGGGAGGTCAATGTTCTGATGGAAAATCGCATCTCTACTAAGGGCTCCCCAATTGAGGTGCTGCATGACATATTGAATCATATCTGCGGAGTTTTTCCAGCAACATCTTTCCCTTTCTGTGGTCCAACAACATCTGGGCCAAATACAACTGCCTCAGCCACAGAAAGGGAGGCCCTACAACAAGAGGAAACACCTGGACCCACCTCAGTGCTCCAACTGTGGATCCACCAGCCCTCCACAGGAGTACACGTTCATTCGGACAACCAGGAGAGGATGGCAAGACCACCACCCCCAGCAAGAGATGCCAAACCTTTTTTCTTCCAGTGTGTGTTACTACCATTCACTCTGTGGACTATTTTCTGGACATATTTACCTTTCTGAGGCCAGTTATATCTTGTACATTGGACTTCAAACAAATCTGGCTCTTCAATAATAGTTTATTTCACCATGACTGACTTTTTTGTGTGTGCTTTATTATTTTCATCCAAATTACGTTTTACGTTTATTTTTAATAAATGGGAAAGTAGCAAAGTCAAAGACTTGTGTTGTATTACTTTTCTCAATTATTTTATTTTTTTGCTTCCCTCACACAGTTTTGAATGTAAGCAAAAAAAATAGAATGTTCATTCATAAATAGTCTCCATGTAGGCAATGTTCCTCACATCTGTCAGAAATTACATTAAAAATCAGAAACAACAAACCAACAACTAGTATTTAATGAAAATGTAATGAGTATTTGTTTGTCTTAGTTTACCAAATACATTACAACACACAAATAACCCTAATTCTCAGTGCCATTTTATAATTATAGTTGTGTTAAATATTGGAGGGATTTGTTAGCATGAGCTGAAAGCCATTTTGTATTTCTGACAGCCATCTTGTTTGCCATGTGCTGCCACATGCTCGCCATGTGCTCTGTCCCCCCTTAGTGTTGACTGCTCTTGTAATCTGCCTAGAAACAAACTATATTTAGCATCTTCAACCTTCGCACATGCTCAGAAGGGCCTAGCTAGTAGAATGCACCTGCTTCTCTAGTATAACTGTCAGGCTATGTTTGCTGCTGAATGGAGAAGTAACTCTCCTCCCACTTTGTTGAGCAAGCAGATCTTGCATACCTATATCAGGTATTTTGCATGCTTACATGAGCCAGGACTGCCCCTTGGTCTTATGCTGACTATGTAACCCTGAGCATATATATAAGGCCCCAGTTTTCTGTACTCCTTAGACTGCCTCATTTGTTGCTAAGACTTCTGTGTGACGTAGTCCCCCTCATTTAAGGTTATTAAAGATGTTCTTTTTATATTTCAGCTTCTGTGCCAATTTCCTCTTTGTTGGTTTAAAAGAACCAAGTATCAGTGAGATCCTTGAGAATGTTTCTATTTTCTACAGTTCCAGACCCTGCCATCATGGAATAACGGGATATAATAAAACAAATCAGGTTCAGCTGGCAAACAATTATTGTTTTATGTCATCAGCTGGAGCCAGCTCTTGTGGTTCACAATAGGAATTCCACATTGGTTACACCACTACTCTAAATCATGCCATTACTGCATTTTGAGACTACAGCATTATCCCTATACACAGTTTCGGTACCAGGTGCAATGTCACAACCAATGTTCAGTGGTGTGCTAGAAGAGGCACATTGATAGCATCATACACTTACCACAAAAAGAGGTTTTTGCCAATGTAAAGGGAGATTAGAATGCTTTGGCTGGACTACTACATGTGATTAGAGCACTTTAACCAGCACATATTGTCTAAGTGGCAACAATCAACACAAAACAAGTCTAATGCAATATTCAAACTTCTATTCAATCACTGCGTAAGTTGGCTCTCTGCAAGATATGTACACCCAAAGTCTGTGTGTGTCTTCCAAAGTATCAACCCATGCTGCTGTTTGTACTTTGCATGTAACTACAAATGTCACAACTATGAAATGTCCAAAAGAAGATGACATGGAGAAGGGTCCTAAAACAGAGAAAAACAAAAATGTTTATTGACTCAAAATTAAAAATTTATACCTTAAAAATAAATATATTTCAGGGCACATTTTCTAGGAACATTCAGATTATTCAGAGCCCAGCCTTCATTAATTCAGCAGAGCAGCTCGGAGGCGAAGCTTGCTTGCGAGGAGCCACGGACTGCCACTGCCTGCCAAGCCAAGCACTGTGACCGCTGTGGGCGCTGCGGTTTCGTCTGGCTTGCGTGGCATCTCCTCCCCCCGACACAGAGGTGAGGCGTGGTAGGGGAAGGGCGACCCCTTCAATCAAATTAACTGGCCTGCCTGCAGTCTGCTGTTTGTACCCCCCCCCACTTGGCTCTTTGACTACATTCTACAGGCTGCACCGGGCAAGACAGGAGTAAGGAGGACGTTGTTCCTCTGCTTCCTCCACCTCAAGCCCGATTTCAAGCCCCCGCTGCTGCAGTAACTGACAGCCAGGAGCGGGGAAAGAGGGGGGTGGGCCGTGGCTGCGCCGAGACAGGAGAAGTGCCAGGAAGCTGGGAGCGGGCAGCGGGGGCCGCGATCAGCAGCGGTTCCTGTTCTCTGGGTGGCTCGGAGAGAGCTGGGGAGTGGGGAGCCACGAATGAGAGCGGTCCTGCAGACATCTTCTCCCCTACTCTGGCCCACAACAGGAGCTGGATGTATGACATTACAACTTGTGCTTTTACATCGCATGCTTTTACAATGCGGTTTTTACAACGCATACCATTACAACGCATAGTGCTTTTAGGCGCTGGATAGTGAATTGTTTAATTTACTATTCCAAATCCACTCCCCGTGGATAGTAGGGAAGGTGTTGGATAGTACATTAAACATATTCCCTATCCTAGAGCGCCCCCCAGCGCAATGCGTTGTAATGGTTTGATTGTAAAAGTTGCGTTGTAAAGGCACTGCATGGTAAAAGTTGCGTTGTAAAGGTTGTTTACCACAGGAGCTGCATGGACCACTCTGTACCTCACACTTGCTCCTCTTTTTGCGTGGTGTGAATTGTTCCTGCTATAAGCTGCTGTGTCCACCGTTCCCGCCAGCTCTCCCATTGCGGCTAATGAGGAGACAGAGTGTGGACAGAGTGTGGAGGAGCTGCGAAAAGCGCCACGCCCTGAGAAGAGGAGGAGAGGGGGAGAGGTTAGGTGAGCAGCTGCGGGTACCCACCCCCTCTCTCTGAGCATAGAATTGAATAAGGCCCACCAATAATCAGTGAT
Source organism: Lissotriton helveticus (assembly GCF_964261635.1). Taxonomy (NCBI): domain Eukaryota; kingdom Metazoa; phylum Chordata; class Amphibia; order Caudata; family Salamandridae; genus Lissotriton; species Lissotriton helveticus. Next base: position 69,617,565 of record NC_136065.1, read on the forward strand.
TCAGCCCCCAAAAAGGAAATAAGATCTGGCAGGGTTAGGGGGTGCCCGTCAAGAACAAAAAAGGAGACAAAAACGAGCAAGCATAAAAGAGAGCTTCCAACTCTCAAAGACAGCATGGTTGAACCACTCAGCAAAACCAAACTTAGAGATGGCACTTCATCCCCAGGCATTGCGTCCCGGGATATGGGCCCAACTATAAGAGACACCAAACTGGAAACAGGTATAACACAGACGTGCTACAAATGGTCACAGCCCAAGATCTATACAAAGTTTCAGTTCCTGGAAAACCCAGGGGACGCCGTTTTATCAAGCTGGATTGCAGCAAAAAGCCTTAAAAATCCGATCTTAATACTCAAACTATCGGATAATGGGGAGAACAGAACTCTAGCTAATGACCAAAGCATAACAATCAGCATAAAAAGCATCCCTGAGCCAAATGAACTCTAACACCAATCACATAGTATTTTTGCTTCAACTTTAGTTGCGCAATATAAAACTTAACCACTACCATAAGGGCCATAGGATCATCAAGCAGCCGAAATATCAAAAGCAATTTCACTAAGCAATTTAGAAACAACATATAAGTTGGCAGAGCCTCCTGGACAAGTTAGAAGAAACAAGGACAAACAGGTTGAGAGAAGCTGTAGTAGGGTAACAGGGAATAACTGTACTACTAATAACGAATTGTCCATAATAGAGATGGGTACACCACCAGTCGCTATAAAAAATATCAAGGATCAGTTTGACCCCATCGCCAAAGTCGCATCATTTATTGTCATCAACGCCCCACACCACTGAATTGGCACTCGGACAAGAGTTGGAAAACATAAAGGAACTACATAAGTCGGACGAAGAAGATTGGAATAACTTATCAATAAACCATACACAACCAACTCCGGTGAAACTTAGGCTGAATTCCCTAAACTCCCCTTCATCAGAGAACATTTCATCAGAGAACATAGAGTTGAAAGGGACCCAGGGCAGTGAGGCCCTTTTACCGACATCCGACTTAGGAATCTCAACCAACGTTCATCAACAGCTGAACTCTGAAAATGCCTGGGCCAGTTTACTCAAGACAGTGCAACTCTTAGTGGAAGCACTCCCGTATCAGTCAGATAAAATGGATGCCCAGTTAACCTTATTATATACATTGGCAGTGTTTGTGGTGGCAATCGATGAAAACCTTGGCGCCCTGAACCTGCTCTTTCAGAGCTCACATGGGAGACAACAGGACTGGGAGTTAAATTGTGGCTGTGGCCCAATAGTCAATAAACTCGCCTCTCTCCCTTTGATTCTGGAGGACTTGTGCGCCCAAATTAAAGAGTCAGCACGGAAGAAAATTGAGCCTAGTCAAGAGGCTATCTACTCCGCTGAGGTCAAGCACAGATCAATTACAAATAACATGAGAGATCCAGGGCTGACAAATTTTACCTCAAACCTTATTAGCACAGGTTATGGAAAAAAAGACGAGAGCTCTAAGAAACAGGAACCACTAACAGGACTCTCTCAGGGCACGGATCAAGAGCTGTCAGAACCAGGAGTAACTTCTAATGCCAAACAAAGGTGAGCGCAAAGGAGAAAGGGCAGAAACCAAAAAAGCAACACAAATAAGGAGGATTTCTCCCATCTCTTCAGGCAGTTATCACTTGCAAAACCTGGCATATCTAATCAGACTACCCCAGAGGGAAAGGGCAAAATACAATCAGGTGCACTGTGTGCCGGGCAAATGTTGGTTTCAAACTCCAATCAAGAGCCGGCTCCCAGGGGTTCCTTGCAACAAAAACTATCAGGTGAAGAAGGAGGAACACAAACTCCAAAGGATTACAATCTACAATCTGGGGAAGAAGCAGAACATCCATTACTGCAATGCGGAACAAAACCAGAAGGAACCCTCATACAGCATCCCACCCCCAAACATTCATCTGTAGGATCTATGGTCAAAGAAATTAAATCCTCCAGACATTGCAATTGTGGTACCGGATGGATATCGCATTCTAAAACTAGATAGGCCACATAAAACCGATGGTGAGGTTGCTATTATTTATAAAGATCCGATTAAAGCGATATTATTAGATCAATACTGCAGTGATAATATAGAAATTCTCATATTCAGACTAGATCTTCACTCACAATAAAGCTGGAAGGGAGCTCTTGTTTATCGCCCCCCCCCCGGACCTCATGCTAACTCTATCTTACTCCTTCAAGATCTGATTGCTCTCCATGTGATTTCTACTAATACATTTTTATTACTAGGCGACTTCAATGTTCATAGCGAAAACCCTGATGATCCGTAGGCCACTACTTTCCGAAGGGAATTGTCTGCCCTCGGACACATAAAAAGAAACTATATTCCGACACACACCGCTGATCATGTTTTAGACCAAATTCTTTCCAATTCACTTGATATCTCTTATAAAGTTACTACCCCTCTAATCTGGTCGGATCACTCGTGTATATCTTTTGACATAACTGGTATTCGTGAACATGTAACTAAAAGAGCCCCAATAACCCGTACCTATAGACAGTGGCACAAACTCTCCTTCAGCGATTTACGTGCTGCTTACACCCCTGATTACTCTTCCGCTTCAGAAACAGTCGACAATCACCTGTCGTCCTTTCATAACACAATTAAGCTCACTCTAGATGTCATACTCCCTGACAAGAAATCTTGTGTGGCCCCTACTCGCACACCAACACCATGGTATACAGTAAATCTGCGCCTAGAGAAAAGTAAGTGCAAAAGGCTAGAGCGATAATGGCGCCGAAATAAAGTTCCCACAGCCAAGGAACATTATAAACTGCCCTAGACATTTATCACACAAACTTAAAATCTGCACGAAAAAATCACATAGCCAGCCAGCTGGAGCAAGCAGGCAATACCTCAAAAACACTCTTCCACATCCTTAACTCTCTCATCAATCCGAAAGCATGCAACTCAGATGAGGAAGCAACTCAAATACTGTGTGACAATATAGCCCTCCATTTCTCTAAAAAAATAGAGAACATTTATAATAAGATACTAGCTTCTCCCATTAACACCAATCACATTCTTCCAACCGACCATGACCTGGCTCCAAAAAATCAGCCTACTCTAAATGAATTTCCCTTGCTTACCACTCAGGACACGGAATCTTTACTGAACTCCGCTAAATCGGGCTCGCACAAAGATTTACTACCCACCAAAGAAGCTAAAAAACTAGCAGCAGAATTAGCAGAGCCCCTCTGCTCTATTCTTAATTGCTCCATCAAACAGGGCCGTCTCCCCAAAGAATGAAAGGATGCGCACATCATGCCCATTAGCAAAAATCTAAAACTACCCCCTAATGAGGTGTCCAACTATCACCCAATCTCTTTACTCCCTCTGTATAGCAAAATTCTGGAAAAGCATATTAATACTCATCTTTCTGCTTTCATAGAAGCCTCCAACTGCCTTGACCAATCTCAGTCAGGTTTTCGTCCCATGCATAGTACTGAACTAGCATTGGTGAACGTAACCGATGACATTCGTATGCTGGCGGACGACGGTCAAGCAGTGATTCTTATACTGCTTGACCTGTCCGCCGCTTTTGAAACCATCTCTCATTGAATCCTGCTGGACAGATTGCGCTCTATAGGCATCCAGAATTCCGCTCTGGCCTGGCTCCAAAATTTCCTCAGCAACAGAACGCAAACTGTGAACTTTGGCCCTTTCTTCTCCAAAACTACCCAAGTCACCAAAGGGGTACCATAAGGGTCCTGCCTGAGCCCATCCTTGTTTAACATATATATTGCCCCTCTCTCGGCGCTGCTCAGGAAGTTAGGGTTCATCCCGATCTCTTACGCGGATGACACCCAACTTATCCTATCTTACAAGAAAGACACCCCTGACATCCAAATTATGTTCAAGGAAGGGATGAGGGCCATAACATCTTGGATGAGCAGTAACTTCCTACAGCTGAATGCAGGAAAGACCGAAGTAATGCTCTTCAAAGATGCAATCAACAGCTGGTCCCCTAGTTGGTGGCCTGATGATTTGGGGCCATCACCACTGCAAAAACAGTTGTTAAAAACTTAGGGGTGCTAATGGACAAAGATCTTAACATGGATGAAAACATAGCTGCAACCAAAAGAGCTTGCTTCTATGCACTTATCCTCCTTCGCAAGGTCTTTCACTTTTTACCCGTATCTACACGTAAAACTCTGGTTCATGCCCTGGTACTCAGCCACCTAGACTTTAGCAATGTTCTGCTGATCGCCGCTAAGGAATCAGCACTGCAAGGTCTTCAGGTGGCCCAGAACACAGCCGCACGCCTGGTAACAAGTGCCCCTTACCGTGCCCCCTCACTCCCCCTGTTGCGTAAGCTTCACTGGCTGCCTGTTCGTAAAAGAATACATTTTAAAGTCTGTTGCATTGTTTTCAAAGGCATAAACCAGATGGGCCCTGCCTATCTTGCAGACAAGCTAATGCGATACATACCACCCCGCTCCCTTCGTTCCGTAGGGAAGGGCCTGCTCATTGTTCCGAGCATAAGGCGAGCCAGGTTGGGAGGAAAATCTTTCTCCTACCTGGCCCTCGCACTGTGGAATCAACTGCCTCTCGAGATTCGTCTCACCACTAATTACCTAGGCTTCAGAAAGAAGCTCAAAACGCTAACTTTCTAACTCTGTTACTCATACCAACTGCTGCCATCAGTGCGGAGAAACCCCATTCGGGGTGATTCAGGCGCTTTATAAATTATGTAAATAAAAAAATAAAAAAAAATAAAATCATACCGGTTAGCCAGCCTGACCAGCAAATCGAGAGGGCTTTAAACTATTCACCAATCCTTGTATCCAAAATTGGAGGAGTTGAACATATTGAACTTAAACATGGAAATTCAAGAACTAAGCTCACCTGCGCAGAATCTTTGGGGCAGCATTGTGCTGGGCCAGTTACAAATTTAACTCTAGATGCCCAGAGTAGGCCGCAACTAATTACAAAGCCACCCAAAGCAAGCACAAGCACCCATGAGCCCACTAACCGACCACAAGCAGATAACCTTGGAAATGATACAAATAGGAATGTGAAAACACTAGAATTTGCACCAGAGGGGCTTACGACATACTAAATCATGGGAACATACTCCGCTTATTCACACATATACCCTCATTAATGGAGGTAAACTCAACGGACCTGCATTCAGTAGAGTTCATCAAAGTTCATCAGCCATGGGGACCCTAGAAAGGGTGAGACTACACGGACAACATGGAGGTCGGAATGTACTGCACAAAGAATTTTATTGGAAGCCTCGACATTTAAAAACTGCAGCATAAAAAGAAAACCCATTATATCACCTGGTTATCCAGCACCATTATTACAGAGCCAAAGGGATAGTCGGCTAACAGAACAATACAACCCTAAGTCAATATTGAGAGGGGCAAGGGGACCCTCGCCGGTCAGCATGAGGCAGTCACAGGACAAAGGTAGATATCATCCGATACATCTACATCAAGGCTTCTGCCAAGAAGACTCAGGATGGCACATGAGGGTAATTTCCAACCAAGGAACAAGCAAATGACAGAATAGCAGGTATAATATCTCAGAAGGTGAAACAAACTTATTACGGATATGCTCCTGGAACATCAACGGGTTAGATAGCAAGTCTTCGGACAATGCCTTCATGAATTATCTAATGTCATTCCACATCATTGCTTTCCAGGAGACATGGATGACGGATCCACCACATCTACAAGGATATTTACGGTTCTATGTTCCAGCTCTCAAAAAAGCAAATTTGGCCATCTGCAGGGAGGCCTGGTGACCTACGCAAGTAACACCTGGGCAAATTCTGTCCATCTAGTGGCCTTAACTACACCGGAATCTATTGCTATCAACATTTCCTCTATAAAGGGGCAACTAGGGAATAGGCACAAGGCGATAGTAATAATAAACACATATATACATCCTAACAGGAAACCTAACAACGCAAAGCAATTAGTCAACTTTGTAGAGTCTTGCATGAGCGAAGTCAACACACCAGACATGATACTGACAGGAGACTTTAATTTACATCTACTTGGGCCATCAAAAGCGGAGGAAGTCTCTCTACTTAACCAGTTATGGTACATCCCACAACAGAGAACTAACTCAACAATAGTTCCATCAAAAGTTGGTCAACTTCTTATAGAGGATCTTGAACATCTTATGCTGCAAGCAGCAAATGGCAGAACCACAGGTGATACACCTCCTGCATTCACCCATCAATCTCTAAAAAAGAGTTCAACGTTGGACCACACTTTTGTATCCCTAACTCTCTTTAAAGAAATCTTCTCATTCAGTATGTGCTACAAAGTAGATAGCGATCATCGGCCCCAGGAACTTATATTGCGCACAAATATCTTAAGATCAAGAAAATGGAAAGGGGGGGCGGAGCCAGGCCGGCGGCCAAGATGGTCGCCCGGGCTCCCGGCTCCGTCGACCCTCTCCCCTTGCTGTTGTATCTGGCTGTCGGGGCAGTGCTGCTGCCACTTTTCTGGATGCTTGAAAAGGACCTGTCCCGCTGAGAGTTACTCCGGAGGCTCTACGAGCTTCGGGGACGGAGATATGCTTCCCGGTCGGTGTGGCCTACGCGGGTCCTGGAGCTGGGACCTCACGTGATACTGTAGCCTGCCATGAGTGGAACAACAACGGCCGTGAAGACCCGGAAATGACCGGCTACCCACCGAAGCGCTCAAACCCGCCCTGGACTGCAACCTAGCATCCGTCGCTGAATGCCGACCCCTCCTATCGTACGGCGGCCCCCCCCCCACCCGAATGCCGCCTTCCTAAATGTGGACGTGTGACGCAGCACTTTATCTCTCTGCTGGGGATTGATACGTCCCGTTTGCTACTGTCGGTGTCCCGCGCATCGGTTGACCGGGCCGATTGCTGCATGGCGATTTGGAGCCACTCGTATACATTGGGTGGCACAGATGAGACTTTCGGTGTGGCGGCTGAGAGGGCTGTTGCACCGTGAGCGACTGGGGGGTCGCTCGGTTGGTGCGAATAATGGCGGCTCTGATGTGAACTCCGGTGGCATTTATGCTGTGCGCCCCGTTTGGTGGTGATAATCTCTTGGACCCCTACCCATCAGAGGCGATGGCGATGCGCATTTCAACAGGGTCACGGAGTTTCGGCGACACGGTGTGTGGGTCGGGTTCGTGTGGTGTACAGACCCTGCCGTGCGTGGAGGTACGAGAGAGCCTGACGTCGATGTTTTCATTGTGTGCCTTCGTCCGGTGCCTCCCTCTACAATCTGTGGTAAGGCCCAGATGGGTGTCTCTACTGGACCCTACACGTTGCTGATGAGTGGACGCTGTGGTGTGGGGTATCCTCGATCCTTACAAGGGGCATCGTTGGCATGGGACTTGGTTCATGGACTCATGGAGTGTTCGGGGATTCCATCGGATATGCGACGTGTGGTGACTTCTTTGTTGCCCGTTCCCTTGTGGCGGACATCGTCGTGTAACCCAGATAAATTGAACTGCCTACTCATCCTAAACTGGACTTTGTCTTGCTGCATGGGATACGGTCGTGGGCTGTGAACGGCTGTGCAATGTGTCGTGTCCCGGTGTATGGCAAGATTTCCTGCCTTTCTTCGGATATCCTTCTTTATTGTACTTTTGATGTTTTGTTGACTACACGTTGTGGGAACTGGGACACGTCTCTGATTGGGGCCGGATGGGGCTGGGTTACGAAGTGGTGATCAATCCTTTAGATGCGGACTGGGGGGCCCTTATTGAGATTTTGTGACTGGGCGAACTGGCGGGGCGATTATTGTTCTGACTCGATGGGTGCCTTGAAATTTTGCGCAGCGCTGATGTACATGTAGGCTATGCGGGGGGAGGGGGGGCCGGGGGCCTGTACTGGGGAACCCCCAATACCCCCTTTTTTTTTCTTTCCCTTCTATTTCCTTTTTTATATTTCTTCTTTCTTCTATATTTCGGGTTCCGTACACCGGGCGACAGGCACGCTGTTAAGGGGGGGGCCGTAGCTATTAGCAGTGGTGCAGGGTGGGGGGTTAGGGGAGGGGTACTATTGTTAATTCCTTTTTATGTTTCTAGGGCCTCTTTCTTCTCCTTTGTCTCTCTTGGCTTTCTTTCATTTTTCCTCCTTTTTCTTTCTTTTGGGAACGGTGTGATGGGCTGTTCTCCGTGCGTCCTAGTGGTACAGATTACAGGGGTGAATGTTTTTATAACGTTTCTATGTTGCAGCGGGCATATACTGTATTGGTGGGCGAATTGTATTACTTATTGTTTATCCTGTTAAAGGTGCGTCGACGCCAACGTCCTGCATGCGGTGGTCCTGACTGTAAATATCCTGAGTTGTGATGCCCCATGCTTTTGAGTTACTGGATTGTGCGGCATCTGATCCTGTTCCTTTCTAAAAACTTTAAAAATGAAACCTCTTTTATCCTGGTGCTAAGATGGCACATAGGCTATCCTGAGTTCCAACGTGACGTTCGGGAGGCGGGTTGATACACTTTTATGGCTTGATTGATTTGCTCTGCCCGACTCTGTATTATTGGTTTTTGGCCTGATTTGTAACTGTTTTCTCTATCAATAAAGGTTTTGGAAAAAAAAAAAAAAAAAAGAAAATGGAAAGGTTTACCAGGCACACAAGCAATGCAAGATAACTTTCAGGAAGCTGCTAAACTTTTTATTTTATCACGGGACGGGGACAACAAAATAGAGAAATTGATAAATTATACGCATGCCTTGGTATCATCTTTCTCCGCCCCAATTAAATCTAAACCAAAGCAGGGTCTCACCAATTTCACCATGCTGCAAAAGAGCAAGATAAAATCAATTAAAAAGAACATCAACTACTCTTTACGGCAAGTGTGTCAGTATCCAACCAACATTATAAAACTAGCTGAATTGCGACAGCAGAAAATATACATAAAGCAAGTAATTTGGGAAGCTAGGCATGACAACGAGGATACCTTATGGGCGAAATTGCATGCGGACTGTAAGTTGAAAAACAGTGTTAGATTCTGGGAAACGATAAAAAGATTTACCCATCCGATGCATGAGGGTCTGTCTTCAAATACATCTGAGGAAGACTGGGCCACTTTCCTTGGAAATCATTTTCATCAAGGGAAATAACGTACCACAAGCTGAAACTAGCATGGGCTACGCACTGCGGTCTAGGATTCATAATCATCAACCGAATAAGGAAAATGTAACCCCTGAGGAATTGCACGAAGGAGAACTACTGGGATTTACTTCTTTAAATGATCACATAAAATCAATCAACAAATACATTAAGAAGGGAAGGCAAGAAGGAGCATCGGGGCCAAATGGACTTCCACCCGTGCATTACAAACAAGATACAGAATACTGGGCGAAGGCACTCAGTCCTCTGTTCCGGGAGATAAGAACAACAGGCCGTCTTCCTCCATCATGGCGGACCTCGATATTTTCACCAATCTTTAAATCAGGTGACAAGACTCAACCCAAGAACTACCGGTTAGTTGCCCTTTTGGACAACGAGGCAAAATACTTTGCCAGGACGCTGCTGGACGAACTGCAGCTCTAGGCGGAAGACAATTCAATCATCCCCCTAAACCAAACTGGCTTTTCTAAATCTGTTGGGACCACAACAAACATAACAACAATGGCTCTGTTAATCGATAAGGCTGAGATCACAAGAACACCATTGCATTTGTGCTTCATCGATTATCGGACAACTTTTGATCATGTAAACCGACACAAACTTTGGTTGAAACTGGCAGACTGGGGCATTTTCCATGCTCTACTGAACCTGTTAATTAATATGCACACTGAAACCTGGGTGCAAATAAAGCTCGGTGACGGGTCAACACTATCGAGGAAAATCCCAACAACAAAAGGCCTCAAGCAAGGCTGCGTACTGGCCCCAACGCTATTTAATATGTTTTTAGCAGATTTGATTCCGTTACTAAATGCAAGCAACTCACATACTCCAAAGATTGGGAATCTAACATTATCATGCCTACTCTATGCTGACAACCTAGTATTGATCAGCCAAACGAAGGTGGGTCTACAGCGCCTTCTTGACATCATGTTTCAACACTCTGAAGCTAATGACCTAAATATCAACTTGGAAAAAACAAAAACCATGACAATTAAAAAGAATTTTAGGAAAACACCTGTCTGGTTTTGGGATAAGATTCAAATAGATTTAGCCAAAGAGCATAAATATTTGGGGGTGATCATTGATAAAGGTGGGCACTTTGTAACCCAGAGAGACACAATTAAAAGGAAAGGCATAGCCGTAGCAGCCTCGATGAGAAACCTCAACTCCAGATTGACCGGCCCCTCACTCCCTCCTTTGGTTGAAGTTATACGGGCACAACTTCTACCCACAATAACCTATGGGAGCGAGGCACAGAGGGGGAGGGACTCGAAGCTCTTGGATGCTGTTGTTGCAAAAGTATATAGAGTAATTTTTGGTTTACCAACACGAGTCTCTCCAGCACAAATTAGGCTCGAGTTTGGTGTGCAAAAACAGACCATTGCAAGGAAAGGTGCGATAGTCATCTTTTGGGACAAAGTAAGGAAATCTGAACCTGGTACCCTAAATTGGCACTTGTGGACTGAGCTACAACAGAAACAGTCATCACCAGCGGCAAAATATTTAGCAACAAGCGTGTCAACACTGGGCCTTACCGAAGTTTGGGCAATGCCCACAAGTCACTATCTTCTTAAAAAACTAACAAAGAAAATAGTACGAAATGAATCTTGGATTGAAGACGAGACAACCCTAACAAGGAGGTCGCATGGCTGGATGATTCTGGGTACCTATTCCTCTTTGTGGGCACAAAAGTATCTAGTTTTGGGTTTTGCCAAGCACACAAAAATTCTATTTTTAAAATATAGATTAGGCTTGTTGCCATGCACAAAGCACTTTCCACATTGGCTGAAAAAACAATCTGATTCTAACTGCCGCTTATGTGGGACAATGCAAGAAGATATGCTGCATCTCCTCTGCACATGTAAAGATCTAACAGAGGAAAGGAGACGGCTTCTAAAACCACTTTTTAACCAGAGAGGTATTCACACACGGAGACAAGCTGTGCTGGCATGTTTTGCACCTGAGGACATGCAGCTTAACTGTCGGTTTGTAAAATTTTTAAGACAAGTGGAGAAGAAAATGCTAAAGTCTGAACAGCCATACAGCAGATAAGGAAAAAGACTGACACTGCTATAATAATTGTTTACTTTTTTATTGTATTGTAAATATCATTTGGTTATAATGTCTTTTAACCGGTTTTAATCTGAAATGAGATATTTTATAGCAACGGTTTTAAGTATCTATGCTAAATAAAATAAACTTGAAACTAAGAACAATCAAAAATGAAGAATGCAAATGAACACAGTGGTCAATGTATCAATACTTGTATCAACAAACATTTTTGCCCTGGATGTCACTTTACTTGGACTTTCAAACAAAATGCCTAGCATAGACTATTATCCTCATTGCATTTTGGGCCCGATTACGATACGGTCTGAAACGGCTCCGACCATCTGTCGGAGCCCTTCAGCCCCCATCGTAATCAGCTGGTCGAATTCCTTTCTGACCGACCTATTTTGATGGAGTCGGTCAGAAGGGAGTCCAAATTGGATTTCCAAATGGCCCCCAACTGTCTCAGAGAGCCCGTCCACCATTCGGAAAGCCTTCAGTAATCCCTCAGCCGGCTCTTTCTGGCTGAGGGATTACGATGGCAGATTCCCAAAGGCTTTTTGTGCTGGCCTTTCCGACACAGAAAGGCTTTGGGAACCTGTCTTTGGGGGCCCCAGCAAGGAACGCATGGTTGCAAGGCCAACGAATGATATCCTAAGGGCCACCGTGACTCGCTCCTCCTCACGGTCTGAGTGGTCGCTCCCTGGCAGACACCTGGTATCGTAGTGCTGCTCCGTTTCAGAAGCTCTTAAAAACTTGCATTTATTTTCGCCTGCTTTGTGCCTTGTATAGCGCTTTGACTAATTAGCGCTGTAGCTATTCAATCTGCTTGTTTCCTAACATTGATTGCGCATTTGTCAATAGCGCTCCGCTCTGCTCCTCCCCCCGCCTCCATTTTGCCTGTTTGTTGTCGTCCTCGTGTGCCCGACCCGCCTCCCAGCTGAGCCGCCCTCGCCCCTCCCCCTCCACCATCCATTTATGACAGTTTCTCCCGTGCGCAGCGTTCACGCGCAGCGACCACGCCCAACCCGCGCCGAAGGTGCGCCAAAGGTAAGCCCGTCTACGCCCGTCCGCGCCTGGACCGCGCCCAGCGCCAGACCCCCTGCCCCTCGCGCTGCCCAGCCCTCCCGCATTACCTACGATGCCGCCACCCTCCTAGCCCTTAACCCCGGTCGCGCCCCCACCTGCGTCCAAGCCGCTCCTGGACACACCCATGGACCATTCTCTTGCTACTCCTGCAAATTCAGCGGCACCGACAACATCTCCGCTACGACCACACCACAGATTCCCGACCCCAACCACCTACAATGCATCCTTCTCAACACCCGCTCGGTGCACAGGCACGCCATTGACCTATGGAACCTACTAGACACCATCTCTCCAGACGTCGCCTTCCTAACGGAAACATGGATGAACGCTTCCTCCGCCCCAGACATCACCATTGCCATCCCTGAAGACTATAAGATCATACGCAAGGACCGTACCGGCCACACAGGAGGAGGCATCGCTATCGTCCATAAGAAATCAATCCGCATCTCAACCAGCTCTGACACCAACCTCGCCAACTCCGAACACCTCCACTTCCAAATACACATCGACCCCAAGACCACACTCAGAGGCACCCTCCTCTACAGACCACCAGGACCCCGCGCTAAATTCAGTGAAGACATCACGGACTTCATCACTCCACACGCGCTCCCCTCCAAAGAATACACCCTTCTGGGAGACCTCAACTTTCACCTTGAAAAGAACAACGACCGCAACACCTCCACCCTCTTGGACAACCTCGCCAACCTCGGACTTAAACAACTAGTCACTTCCCCCACCCACATCGCAGGTCACACACTCGACCCCATCTTCACCTCCAGCAATCATGTCTCCTTCAGCCACACTACGGATCTCCTCTGGACTGACCACAGCTGCGTTCACTTCACCTACAACAAGCCAAAACCCACCAACCACCTCCAACCAACTCTGCAAAGAAACTGGAACAAGATCACCATCGACCAGATCTCCGCATCGCTCCTTCGAAACACCCCAGCCCACTCTTCTAACCCAGACCAAGCCGCCGCCAACTTCACCCTATGGTTATCCAACACCGCCGACACCTTAGCACCACTGAAAAAACGTCAAAGCAAACCTGGCAACAAGAAGGCCTCATGGTTCAACGATGATCTTAAGAAGTCCAAGAAATTCTGCCGCTCCCTTGAAAAGGCCTGGAAAAAAGACCCAACCACTAGCACCAAGGACGCCTTCAAAAACGCCGCCCGCACTCACCACCAACTAATCCGAAAGGCCAAGAAAACAGCATTCAAGGATCGACTTGACAACAACGCCCACAACAGCAAGGAACTCTTCAACATCGTCAAGGAATTTACCAACCCCTCAGCCAACTCCAACGACATCACCCCCTCTCAAGCCCTCTGCGACTCCCTAGCCTCATTCTTCCACAACAAAATTGCCGACATCCACAACAGCTTCGACAACCAACCCGGAGACCAACCCACCCAACCATTTGCTGAACACTCTCCCCCCGTAAACACCCTCAACGACTGGACCCCAATGTCTACTGAGGACACAATCCGCCTGATGAATTCCATCCACTCAGGCTCCCCCACAGACCCATGTCCTCATCACATCTTCAACAAAGCAGGCTCCGTCATAGCACCGCACCTACGAGACGTCATCAACTGCTCCTTCAACTCCGTCACCTTCCCGGAAAGCTGGAAACACGCTGAACTCACCGCCCTTCTAAAAAAACCCACAGCGGACCCCACCGAACTCAAAAATTACCGCCCCATTTCGCTCCTTCCATTCCCGGCCAAAGTCATCGAGAAAGCCGTCAACAACCAGCTCGCCGCTTTCCTCGAAGCCAACAAATCCCTCGACTCCTCACAATCTGGCTTCCGAGCAAAACACAGCACTGAGACCGCCCTCATCGCAGCAACAGACGACATTCGAACTCTATTGGACAATGGAGACACAGTCGCCCTCATCCTCCTCGACCTCTCGGCAGCTTTCGACACAGTTTGTCACAGCACCCTGTTACAACGCCTCAATAACATCGGAATACAAGGAAAAGCACTTGAATGGATCACCTCGTTCCTCACCGGAAGAACCCAGAGAGTCCGCCTCCCACCATTCAAGTCCGAAGCCACTGAAGTCATCTGTGGCGTACCACAAGGATCCTCACTCAGCCCCACCCTCTTCAACGTTTACATGAGCCCCCTCGCGGCCATCGCCCGCCAACACAACCTCAACATCATCTCTTACGCGGATGACACTCAACTAATCCTTTCTCTCACCAATGACCCCAGCACCGCCCAAACTAACCTACACGAAGGAATGAAAGAAGTTGCCGAATGGATGAAACAAAGCCGTCTGAAACTGAACTCAGACAAAACAGAAGTCCTCATCTTAGGTACATCCCCCTCTGCATGGGACGACTCTTGGTGGCCGGAAGCCCTTGGAAAAGCACCCATCCCGACAGACCACGCACGGAACCTAGGCGTCATCCTGGATTCTTCACTCTCAATGAACAGACAAGTCAGCGCCGTTACCTCATCCTGCTTCAACATTCTTCGAATGCTCAGAAAAACATTTCGCTGGATCCCCACCGAAACAAGGAAAACAGTCACCCATGCTCTAGTCACGAGCCGTCTAGACTACGGAAACACCCTCTACGCAGGTACGTCCGCTAAACTTCAGAAGAAACTCCAACGAATCCAAAACACCTCAGCCAGGATCATATTAGACATCCCGCGCAACGAACACATCTCTGGTCACCTGAAAGACCTCCACTGGCTACCCGTCAATAAGAGAATCACCTTCCGACTGCTAACCCACGCACACAAATCACTCTACGACATCGGACCAGAATGCCTCAACTCACGACTATCCTTCTACACCCCCTCCCGCCAACTTCGCTCTTCCAGCCAAGCCCTCGCCACTGTACCTCGCATCTACAAAACCACCATGGGAGGCAGATCATTCTCTTACCTGGCTGCTAAAACATGGAACTCACTCCCCGCTTACCTTCGCCTCACCCAGAACCACCTAGCATTCAGAAAGCAACTTAAAACGTGGATATTTGACAAGTAATCCTCCTCCCATTTCTAAGCGCCTTGAGACCCTCTGGGTAGGTAGTGCGCTATATAAATTCTCTGACTTGACTTGACTATATGCCCCTCTGTTGATTCCTGCACCCAGTGCCAGGCACCTTGAGGTACCTGCCACAGGGTGCAGGGATGAACTGCACCCCTGCTATTTACAATGCTGGGCTGGAACCAATGGCGGGAGGTTGTTTGGCTCCAGTTGCCAACCAATGTCGGACGGACTCCGGTCCATCCGATATTGGAATCGGCCCCTAAAAGGTAGTTTAACATTTCATTATATAAAATGCAATGATATACATATACTCATATGAAGAAGTTGTCAGTGAGATATTGATGCACATCAATTCCTACTATCATCTTCATTTAGCATTTCAGCATCCTCACCCGGTGGCTCTTAATAGTCTTCTTCATCTGCGATGTGTGAGATGTTCCGTTGCAGGGCTAGTCTGTCTAAGGTGCAGCTTGCCATCAGGTGAGTAGAGGGGGGCTCCACCAGTCTTGTCCACACATTGAAATCTGGCCTTTAGGAGCCCAATAGCCCGCTCCACTGGCCTCCCTGTTGTCCCATGGGCCTCATCAAAGCACACATTCCCTTGCGTTGTTGAAATCAACAGTGATTTTAACAACCATGGTCAGTTAGGATAAGCTGTGCCTCCAGAATGAGAAAAATAAATTAGCAAAAAATTGTAGATCATTACGCTTTCAAAAACCAAACAATATAATGTCAGATAGTATTTATCAACAAGTCAGGTCCTCTCAGGTCCAAATTGTGACATTTTGCAGGGGTATGCTGCTGTTTCATAGTACAAAGGTCCGTAGTACAAAGAAATCACGGGTTGATCCAGAAAAACGCACACACACCCTTTGATGGACAAATCTGGTAAGCAGACAAATTGCACATTGATTGAATGCAAGTTTGTTTTGATTGTGGTACACTTGTTCTCTGGAGTGTGGTGGCACTAAAGCATGTTTACAATCTGTTGCTCCAACCACATGTAGTAGGTGGCTTATGGCATATAAATCCCTCTTTACATTGGCACAATTCTGGTTTGTAGGAAACTGAATAAAGCTACTGATGTGTCTCATCATTGAAGAAAGAACTTCTTGTAGCACACCACTGAAACACATTCCACCAGATAATGCAACAGTGTATTGTAATGATCATATGGCCACAAAATAAAGTACTGCCATTATTCTGACTAATGGTGGTATTGATGTGTGATTAATATTGTGAGGCACAATATCTGGCTGCAGCTGATGACATAAATGAAGAATTGTTGTCCCATTCAATATGAATTGTTTAATGTAGTTTTCCAGGTGGCAAGGTCTGAAAATGGTCAAAACACTTGAGGCTGTCGTCTCTTCACTCTCCCTGGGTTCATACATCTGCATTGAAAAAAACTAAATTGTTGTAAATGTTTGCTAACATATTTTCAACTTAAACCACACTATACATCTTGTTTTCAATATGTATACATTTTTAATACATAATTATACAGAACCTTTTAATGTTTTTGTTAAATTCACATTTATTACATGGTTAATTCTTAATTTTTTTAAATGTGTAAATAATACATTGCTAATGTATTATTTACACATCCTTATTTTTTATTTTATTTTTTCTGTAAAAATACTGTCAAAGGGGGTATAAACCCCACCACGCAAATCTTCATTCGAACCACATTAAGGCACTACATTAAACTATTTTGTACCAGCAAATGAATAACATTAGCATTTTTGACATGTAAACAAAGTAGCAACCATTTTAATTATGATGACGCACTTAACAGTCATGAACACACTATTCGACAATCTAAAATGACCTCAGCACTCTTGGAATTAGTTGACTGCGACAGAAGTTGACCGCCTAGTGAATATGAAACTTTACAACAGACCCAGCCAAAGGCTAACATGTGTGAAAGCAACATAGGACAGCCAGTGGATGTGTCTGTCACCATTTATGATTGTCTACCTCGTGTACATGCTATGTTTCTAGAAAAGCTCACTTGCCTTCTAACACAACAGTCAACAAGAACTACCTTTGCTGCTGTTTCCTACCTCTAGGGGCCACAATGACGAGGAATAGCTGGTGTCAAGGCCCCATCCTTCTCACCGAAGAAGCTGGAGTTGCTGGCAACTAAGGCTTCGTCCCTGTACAGCCAGCTGTATGGATCACCAGAGGAAGAGGTACATGGAAATCTGTCTCACTGTTTTTTTAATATACAGTTTAGAATGTCCCTTTGAGTTCCTGGGTGAGGTGTAGTGATTGAAGTGAAGTGTCATTGATTTTTGACATGACATTAAACAATGAAAGTGTTAATTTTTAAGCACCTTATGAGTAAAGAAAACAACATTAATATGTGTTGTGTGTTTGGAGCCCTATGTTTTATTTGGTGTGTGTTTTGAGATATATCTGTGTATTTTTATATATATTTATATATGATTTCCAAGTGAAATGTAGAACATTCACATCATTTAAAAATAGAAAACAAATGATATCTTATTCACCACTGTACATAGATATAAGTTTTTACATACCAAATAAAGATGAAGTTTGCATTGTGTACTATCCCACATATCACTCAGCCTAGATCAGGTGTCTCCAACCAGTCATTTGGGAGCTACCAGTAGCTCCCAGACACGTCCAGAGTAGCTCACGGCCCTGAGATCTGTTCTCAAAGGAGCATAAGGTACTTTTTTCATTTCAAAGTTAAGGGAAGGCTGTGTTCATGTTCATCAGACTTCAGATAGCAGGGCAGTGCTCAGTCAGATTTTTGGGCCAAGCTAGGGCCGAGTCACAGAGGTGAAGAACTGAGGCACTGAGGTATTGGACTCTTAGAAAAAGTTCCTTGTCAACTCTAAATTGACTTTGTGAACAACATTTTGCTTCTGAAGGCTTTTCAAATAGAGGAAAAATGAAATAGAGCGTATTATTCACACAAACACTTTAAATGTCACAAGTTTTCAGTCATCCATACAAATATATCCCCTATATACGCACACATGTTCATAAGACCCTGAGAGCACGCTCTCACTGATACCCATGGCAGCCCTTCCATAGTGGCCTTAGTCTTGGTATTTAGGTCAAACCATAGTATCTGACTCTATGAACATTAGATTTCAAGTCAATGTAGCTGGGCTTGGGTGTGTCTGGTTCCAATGCACAAGTTGGTTGGCCTTCAGTATTTCACAATGATATTCACAGAGGAGAAGTATCTTGTGACTGATGCAGTAGAATTGTGTTACATCAATACAGACAAACAACACGTCTACCCCAAAATCAAAGGGAATAGTCACTGTATTTTGATGCAGTGTAGTAGCAAGGGGCTCCAGTGCTATTGCAAATAAATATAAGATTTTAGGAAGTAAACTAGGATTCTATCTGGGTGCATAGTGTGTTTCCTGTAAGAAAATGATATCAATATCAGGTCTCTGTAAAAAAGAAGCGATTTATCTTAACTTTTTATGATTACTGAGACCACGCACGATCCAGCTAAGACAGGAGTATGTTCACCCTCGGTGAATAATACTGGCTGGGTGAGTCATCAGGTAAGAAAAAATTACGTTGTGCTACCATGAATGCGCTTTTTTGTAAACAAAATAGAGAGTAAGGACTATCAGACAGCCGTCCGTGTCCCAAATAATATACTAATAAACAAAGTAGAACGGCCAGGAACTGAAGTTGTCTGACGTATGTGGAGTACCGGCACCTCTAAAGGTTATTAATAAAACCCTCACACACCAACCTGGTTGGTGTCATGCTTCATCATCGGGTCCCAGCCAGATGGCCGAATGCCACCTGGCTGTTCTACAACACCTGAATTACAGTGGAGCTGGTTCTTTTGAGGTGATGTGATGTGTGACTAAGTGAGTGAATTAACAATTAAAAATACCTCCAGAATGCTGCCTGTTACTTTATTCTTGGAGTCCTGGGGTATGATTAAAAAAACAAACAAAGAGTAGATGATATCAGCAAGATCTATGTGTGATTGTGTATATCATCAGAGGGTCGACATGTTTCAGCCCAAGGAAAAAATAGGAAGGGCTTTCTTAGAACCTCTCAAAACTAAGTGAATATAAAGTGAGTGATAAAAATATATCACGTGAATTGCATTTTTACACTCGCGCTAAGGAGTGTGTGTCATGCTTCCAGGACTGACCGCTTGGTAGTCCTCCATAAAAATGTAGAATACCTGTAAAGAAAAACGCAAGTCAAATAAACCTGGTCGGTTGATGCTTATGGGTTGTTGGAACTGGGGTCACCAGTCCCCTAGGGTAGCATGGCACGAGCGGGTAGGCATCCGAAAACACATGTGTTAAGCGATCATGCAGCACACACTCACACTGAGACAGAAACCTGGGCACGCAATAAATGACTCCACTCCAGAGCTTGTATAAAAACAAGTGATTTGTATTAAGATAAATAATCAGATAGATAGAGCAGGATCAGGGAAATCATAAATTCATTTAAAATACATGTGTCTCAAAACTTGCGATCAATATTAGATGAATAAATATCCGTTCTGCAATAAATATTAAATATTGGATCAATAAATAGTTAAATACATTTTTAGTGGGACACAGGCCCAACCTACGCCTTGCTTCTTGGTCAGTACCTGAAAGGAATACATCTCAAAGTCATAAGAACAACACTGCATTAAGCATCAATATCCATTTCCTCAGGTAAACAAAGGGACAGTTCCATAACAGAAACATCTCCCCGCTGTAGGAATAAACAATTCGTTAAGTGTAGTTCAAACATTTCCTTAAATATGAAACATTTCATTGGCCACAAAAGTATGTGGACGTAACTCTCCTCCTGTAATAGGAATTAAACATCTCATTAAGAATAATTATTCCATATAACAAGGTTGGGCATCCCTTTGGGAGAACTTCTCATTGGGCCCAGCTAACCATTGCATTAGCCAGCACTAACTAGGAGAAAACATTGCAAACTAGGTAACCATCCCCTTGTGCAGGTTTAACTGTATCAGGGCTACACCAACATTCCATCAGGGAAGTAGAAATCCCTACATTGAGCAGGTGTAAGTAGATCTCTGTTATAGCAGGGGTATGAGACCCTTCCCTGGGCATGAGTAAACATTGCCTCAAATGAGGTCAACACCTTTCATTAGGCATAAAGTATTTCTTTAGGCATCACACACCATCCTATTACCTGATGCCTGAACAGGCAGGGCCTTCCCCCTATTAATCAGGAGCTTACAGGTAAAACATTTCCTGCAATAGAGATAATCAGTTTAGCAGAAGTAAAACACTTCATTGAGGGTAAAACATTTCATTAACCATTTCCTTAGGCAGGAATTAAACTCCTATGGCAGGAATAAAAACACGCCACTGCGGATAAAACATCTCATTAAGTAAGCACAGGCCTTGCTTTAGATTAGTAAAACATTTCTGTTAATTAAGGTGAACATTTCAATAAGCAATTCAGTAAAGCATTCTCAATGAGCATTTTACTATGCCTTGGACTCCCCTATGCAGGGCTAAGCCATCGCAGATGAACTCAGTATGTCTTTAGGCCTACGCCGGAACCAGGGCCCAAACAGTTCATGAATGGCAAGCCTGTCCTCAGGCATAAACAGTAACTTAATGGCCTCCACGTCACTAGAGGCACATAGGGGCCAACAGGTGGGCACTTAAGGTCAAAAATACAGCGTTTCTCTGGGGCCTACAAGAGAGCGCTTGGAGGCACAATCACAGCGCTTCTATGGGACATTCAAGAAAGCGCTTGGAGTGAAATTACAGCGCTTCCCTGGGCACTACCTCAGTTCCTCACATGACAGCGCTTGGCCACAGGCAATTCTGGGGACAGCGCTTCAGCAGGCAATCCGGTTTAGATAATAGCACCCTGCAGGTACAGCACTTCACAAGGCAGCAACCCCCTTCAGTACCTCAGCACTCTTCACAGGGACAGCAAAGGAGCGTTGGGGGAGCAGGGAGTCAGCGCTTCAGAAGGCAGCAACTTCTAGAGCCACAGAAGTTCTTGGTGACACAGCGCTTCAGGGGGATAGCGCTTTTTAGGATTCACAGCGCTACGATATAGCAGGCAATTCACAGCAGAGGTAGCGCTCGGCAGACAGTTCATTCCAGGTAGCGCTGCTGAAGGGCACCACAGAATATAGCGCTTCAGGCAGGAATCACGCCCAGGATTCTAGCGCTTCACAGACAGCAGGGTGCAGGGCTATAGCGCTTTGGCCCACACGAGGTGGGGGCAAGACCAGCAGGTCTAATAACATTCAGTTCAGGGTGCTGCAGTTCAGGCAAATATAGCGCTTCAGAAGGCAGCAACCCCCTCCATTACTTCAGCGCTCTTCACAGGGTCAGCAAGGGCAGCGCTAGATATACAGGACAGGTGACACCCCAGTAGCAGGTTAGCAAGGGAGACCCCAGGTGACATCAGGAAACGCAGGGTCCGTACCGCGCCAATACCTGTTTGCTTCTTCAAAAGTCCTGTGATGATTTAATTTCTTCTTAGCGCTTTAGGTTTCTTGCGCCCTTGTAAATAGAGGCTTAGTTTCTTGTTGGCGTGATGTTTCTTGCGCCCTTGTAAATAGAAGCTTAGTTTCTTGTTGGCGTGATGTTCCTTACGCCCTTAGTTTTGTTGCTTGGTTTCTTGTTCCTTGAAGGGGGGAATAGTTTGTTGGCTGGTGTTCCAAGTTCTTCTCAGCCAATCCCTTCAAGTGGTCCCTGGGGGTTCCCTGCCGCGGGGTTAGGTCAGTGGGGGGGTACAGGATGCCTCAATACTTGTAAAGCAGCACACTAGGCCCTGTCATTCCAGCATCATAAGACCCTGCCCTGACCCCCACTGCCTATCCTCCTGCGTAGGTACTTCCCCAGGTCCCCCCTTAGTCCCTCTGACAGGAAAGTTTACCTTCCTTTCCTTATACAGTGCCAGTTGACAGTTGGCAGTGGCAGTTGGTGTCACCTCACCTGTTCCAGAAGGTTCCAGGGGGTTCTAGGAGGTTCCACCATTCTACCTGTGGACAGGCTGGCAGGCTAAGTTGATACATTGTTTGGAGGGTTCCAGCCAGGCCCTGGCCACTAGAATGCGCCCACTAAACCCCGCTGCAGCAGCAGTGGTCAGTGGCAGCCATATTAGGGGTATAAGGCACCTGCATTTTAACACTAGTTTTAAACTACACAGGGCTTTCCTCACTACACAAGGCCTATACATTGTTGTTACCATGAGGGCATTCTGATTTAAAAGGGAAATAAAAAGGCGAAAAATTTTGGGGAAAGGGCCAAGTCTCACACATCTCCCCCCCAGCCAAAAGCCAGGGTAGACCGATCATTCCCTTGATGGGCTTCCCTGCTTGGGGCGGAAAAAGGTGGACGCAGGCCCAATACCACCATGACATTCTCGCTAATCCAACCACCCCACTGGTGTTCCTAGTGGGATGCGGCCAGGACAGACCTCCAATCCAGATGTCTCTGGCCCTTACTCTCTCTCAGAGTGGGGGGCAGTCGCCCCAGGCCCGTGGTACCTTTTTCCACTCTCCTCCTCAACCTAGGGTCTAAACCCTTAAGTTGACCTGGTGACAGGGGCGAGACCTACCTCTCCCTGCACCCCCTCCCAGGGTTCCGCACCCTCCCTCCTGGATGACACATCGGGACAGCCTAGTCTCCCAACCTGGGGTTCTCTTAAAGAACACTCCAGGCCCAGTGACCACAGCTGGGGCACCCCTGAGAGTCACAACCGGGGGAACTCTGAATACAGAGATTCCTCCCGCCAGGTCAGGCAACCCCTGAACCTGGCCACCCAACCCAGGATCTTTAACCCCGTGGCTGGACCGGTGCCAGAGGAGAGTCCTTCCTCCCTCTGCACCCCCTTCCAGGGTTCCGCACCCTCCTCCCCGGATAGGTACCCCTGGAAGTCACAACCGGGGGAACTCTGAATACAGAGATTCCTCCCGCCAGGTCAGGCAACCCCTGAACCTGGCCACCCAACCCAGGATCTTTAACCCCGTGGCTGGACCAGTGCCAGAGGAGAGTCCTTCCTCCCTCTGCACCCCCTTCCAGGGTTCTGCACCCTCCTCCCCGGATAGGTGCCCCTGGAAGTCACACTGGTAGGGTCCATAGTTACTGGTACCCCACCCTCCAGGTCAGGCAATCCCTGCACCTGAAACCCCAGTCCAGGTTCTACACCCCGTGACTGGTCGAAACCCCGAACCTCGGGTACGCTGCCACCATGGAAGTACCTGGCACACATGATTTCAAGGTCTTCAGCTCTGTCTCTGTTAGCTGAAGCCTGTGCACCAGCTTCCCTTCCTTCATTGCAAGGCTCACACTCTCCCTTTTCTGCTCTAACCTCTTTGACGACACACCCCCCCTTCCAAGGTTCTCTGGTGTGACCGCCTCCCTGGGTGTGACCTGCCCCTCCTGTCCCCATCCCCTCTCCCCTCTGGGTGGGCTCCTACCCGTGCCCCCAAAGTGGTACGGAGTTCCTTCTTCCCTCCGCCCAACAGGCACCCCCATCCCCTGACACAACACTCCAGTGCCAGGTGAGGACTCAGATAATTCAGGAAAAAGGTTCTAGGATGTGGCGACAGAATGAGGTCCAACAGGCCCTGATACACTCACAGGCTAGACAGTGGAGGGGTCAATTCCTAAGGCTTGCACACACAATAATTGTGCAGCCCAATTGCTGTGCACCCTGTCCCAATGGAGGGTGCTGCATGGTCACAGGTCCTGGATCCCACCGCTCGACACCAATATGTTGGAACTGGGGTCACCAGTCCCCTAGGGTAGCATGGCACGAGCGGGTAGGCATCCGAAAGCACATGTGTTAAGCGATCATGCAGCACACACTCACACTGAGACAGAAACCTGGGCACGCAATAAATGACTCCACTCCAGAGCTTGTATAAAAACAAGTGATTTGTATAAGATAAATAATCAGATAGATAGAGCAGGATCAGGGAAATCATAAATTCATTTAAAATACATGTGTCTCAAAACTTGCGATCAATATTAGATGAATAAATATCCGTTCTGCAATAAATATTAAATATTGGATCAATAAATAGTTAAATAAATTTTTAGTGGGACACAGGCCCAACCTACGCCTTGCTTCTTGGTCAGTACCTGAAAGGAATACATCTCAAAGTCATAAGAACAACACTGCATTAAGCATCAATATCCATTTCCTCAGGTAAACAAAGGGACAGTTCCATAACAGAAACATCTCCCCACTGTAGGAATAAACAATTCGTTAAGTGTAGTTCAAACATTTCCTTAAATATGAAACATTTCATTTGCCACAAAAGTATGTGGACGTAACTCTCCTCCTGTAATAGGAATTAAACATTTCATTAAGAATAATTATTCCATATAACAAGGTTGGGCATCCCTTTGGGAGAACTTCTCATTGGGCCCAGCTAACCATTGCATTAGCCAGCACTAACTAGGAGAAAACATTGCAAACTAGGTAACCATCCCCTTGTGCAGATTTAACTGTATCAGGGCTACACCAACATTCCATCAGGGAAGTAGAAATCCCTACATTGAGCAGGTGTAAGTAGATCTCTGTTATAGCAGGGGTATGAGACCCTTCCCTGGGCAGGAGTAAACATTGCCTCAAATGAGGTCAACACCTTTCATTAGGCATAAAGTATTTCTTTAGGCATCACACACCATCCTATTACCTGATGCCTGAACAGGCAGGGCCTCCCCCCTATTAATCAGGAGCTTACAGGTAAAACATTTCCTGCAATAGAGATAATCAGTTTAGCAGAAGTAAAACACTTCACTGAGGGTAAAACATTTCATTAACCATTTCCTTAGGCAGGAATGAAACTCCTATGGCAGGAATAAAAACACGCCACTGCGGATAAAACATCTCATTAAGTAAGCACAGGCCTTGCTTTAGATTAGTAAAACATTTCTGTTAATTAAGGTGAACATTTCAATAAGCAATTCAGTAAAGCATTCTCAATGAGCATTTTACTATGCCTTGGACTCCCCTATGCAGGGCTAAGCCATCGCAGATGAACTCAGTATGTCTTTAGGCCTACGCCGGAACCAGGGCCCAAACAGTTCATGAATGGCAAGCCTGTCCTCAGGCATAAACAGTAACTTAATGGCCTCCACGTCACTAGAGGCACATAGGGGCCAACAGGTGGGCACTTAAGGTCAAAAATACAGCGTTTCTCTGGGGCCTACAAGAGAGCGCTTGGAGGCACAATTACAGCGCTTCTATGGGACATTCAAGAAAGCGCTTGGAGTGAAATTACAGCGCTTCCCTGGGCACTACCTCAGTTCCTCACATGACAGCGCTTGGCCACAGGCAATGCTGGGGACAGCGCTTCAGCAGGCAATCAGGTTTAGATAATAGCACCCTGCAGGTACAGCACTTCACAAGGCAGCAACCCCCTTCAGTACCTCAGCACTCTTCACAGGGACAGCAAAGGAGCGTTGGGGGAGCAGGGAGTCAGCGCTTCAGAAGGCAGCAACTTCTAGAGCCACAGAAGTTCTTGGTGACACAGCGCTTCAGGGGGATAGCGCTTTTCAGGATTCACAGCGCTATGATATAGCAGGCAATTCACAGCAGAGGTAGCGCTCGGCAGACAGTTCATTCCAGGTAGCGCTGCTGAAGGGCACCACATAATATAGCGCTTCAGGCAGGAATCACGCCCAGGATTCTTGCGCTTCACAGACAGCAGGGTGCAGGGCTATAGCGCTTTGGCCCACACGAGGTGGGGGCAAGACCAGCAGGTCTAATAACATTCAGTTCAGGGTGCTGCAGTTCAGGCAAATATAGCGCTTCAGAAGGCAGCAACCCCCTCCATTACTTCAGCGCTCTTCACAGGGTCAGCAAGGGCAGCGCTAGATATACAGGACAGGTGACACCCCAGTAGCAGGTTAGCAAGGGAGACCCCAGGTGACATCAGGAAACGCAGGGTCAGTACCGCGCCAATACCTGTTTGCTTCTTCAAAAGTCCTGTGATGATTTAATTTCTTCTTAGCGCTTTAGGTTTCTTGCGCCCTTGTAAATAGAGGCTTAGTTTCTTGTTGGCGTGATGTTTCTTGCGCCCTTGTAAATAGAAGCTTAGTTTCTTGTTGGCGTGATGTTCCTTACGCCCTTAGTTTTGTTGCTTGGTTTCTTGTTCCTTGAAGGGGGGAATAGTTTGGTGGCTGGTGTTCCAAGTTCTTCTCAGCCAATCCCTTCAAGTGGTCCCTGGGGGTTCCCTGCCGCGGGGTTAGGTCAGTGGGGGGGGTACAGGATGCCTTAATACTTGTAAAGCAGCACACTAGGCCCTGTCATTCCAGCATCATAAGACCCTGCCCTGACCCCCACTGCCTATCCTCCTGCGTAGGTACTTCCCCAGGTCTCCAGTGTAGCTCCTATTTTCCCAATAGGCTCTGCGCATTGGAATAGTACCTACAGCAGTAACGGCCTAGGCCAGACGTTAACTAGGTCTACTACTGTCGATACTAGACTTAATTTTTGGGTTTGCCAGCTAAGCTCAGAGTTCGCTAAAAACTTTCTCGAATGTTCAAGGAAGGATTAACTTCCCTGATTAGACAAGAAGGGATTTAGTTTCTGACAACCATAGAACATGACAACTTTGCTCTCCCCTAATCAAGAGTCAATCTCGAGAGTCGTGTGAGCACAAGGCAATTATTTTACTCAGTCAGTACGTGCATTCTTAGTCTCATCAGAATGTAGAGAAAAGGAAGAGACGGGCGTGTTCAATAAAAAGGTGTTATTTATTGATCAGTCTCTTTTCTCGTACAAGAGAAATGGATCGATAGTATTGAAATACTTATAGTTAAGTAAAGTGCATACATTAAAAGCAATAGTATAAAATAATACTGTAAAAACATTGATATGGTTTCTGAGCCATATGATGTTTTAAAATGATTAAAATATATTTACATACACATATACATTTGACTAAACGTACTCAACTGGTGTTTCTAAATACGCCTACCCCGTGTACCTGACCTAAGTCTAATGCGTGGGCGGGAATAGAAAGTTACAGTTTAAGTTAAGTTTGTTTTTGCCAAGTGAATAACTAAAGAATTCTCTGTGAGGGGTTATTCAGTTCTGTACCTGGAAGTTAGGATGAATGAGGAATGGTATCTCTTTCTCTGCTCTCGATATTCCAGGCTGCCTGCGAGGGCTGCCCAGAAACGCCGGTGCTGGGTCTCTCGGCTTGAGATAGCAGCGCGTCTCTCAGCGCGTCAGGAAGGCGGGGCTGCTGCCAGCGGGGTCTGCTTCTGCTCTCGGCTTCGGCAAGTATGGCTGCTCCGTCTTGTCACCACGCGTGTGTTTGCATAGGGCAAGGTCGGCAATATTTATACCTTAAAGGTGCCGAGATTGACGTAAGGATGGACATAGATACGTCAATAAAGATGTCATACGACTTGCTCGTTAGCACATTCTTTACTAAAGTTCTCTGTGAAATCAAAACAATGGCCGCACGGATTTTCCAGGTTGTCATAGGTTTGATTTGTTATGAGAACGTCGTATGCCTTATCAGGGGCTGGAGGAATGTCGCTTGTCTAATTAGATCTCAAGCGTTATGACCTAATCAGATAACACGTTCCTGTGCCGGAGTGTGACTGCGTCAGATAACGGTATCTGCATCATGGGGGTTTTCTTGCCTCATGGGCTGACTGTTAGTTAACTTGATAGTTAGTTTAACCAGAATAGGGTCAGGAATAGGGGGACTGATTCAGAACCTATAGAAATACACGACACCCACTCCACGCTAACTATGGTCATATCTACTAATCTATGCATAGTATAACATAGTACAACATACTATAGAGTATAGTGTATACCTTACCACCCCAAAATACATAAATGCATTTCGAAATTTTCAAATATACTGAAAAATTGCAGTCATATATATTGTATGCACTTAAGCTATGAATTAAATGCAAAAGTAAACACGCATTTTTATGCATTATTGCTTATCGGTATATGAGAAATACACATGAAATGGCTCTTAATATGGCTATACAGAAAGGAAGTCCGAGACCATTTCATCACATAATAAAATATTTGTGAACCAACCAGCGGGCAGCTAAAGTCTATAAAGTATCTAAAAATAGAAATTTTAGTTCTCTAGGAATAGTTTCTTACTTTAAGCAGAAGATCAGTGTCCCGGGAAAAAATATGTAGAAAAATATTTTAAGGGGCATGCTGAAAAAATTGCTGTCCGTGAACTGGAGTGAAATTGTTCATGTGACTTTATTTTTAAAGTTGAAGGCCGAATTCAGGGAACGCCGTGTGCGAGTTTTACTCAAAAGTCTCTATTTCTGTTCTGGAGAGAACATCATATCATTCAGGCTTTCGAAAAAACTGTCAACAGCTTCATGGGAAAGTTCCACTAAGTCGGAAATAGGTGTAACCATGCATTCGTGCGCATGATTGTCTCCATTGACATTCTGATTCGCATTGCTGACAGAAGGTCGTACCTGTTCGATGCTGCTTTCATCTTGAACTTCACTACTCTTCAATCGCAGTGGTGAAGATTCCAGGAATGCCGTCATCAGGATTGGCAGCCTTTGAGGGCAGCACAAAGCGTGAACCTTGGTAGGAACCAACAGTGTATCTGCATCCACCGGCGCATCCGATTGTAGCGTCAGACAGGTGTCTAACACGCA
The DNA here is from genome assembly GCF_964261635.1 of Lissotriton helveticus. Taxonomy (NCBI): domain Eukaryota; kingdom Metazoa; phylum Chordata; class Amphibia; order Caudata; family Salamandridae; genus Lissotriton; species Lissotriton helveticus. The sequence continues at coordinate 69,646,482 of NC_136065.1, forward strand.
TTCTTCTCCGCATAGCAGACACCTTAGTACAGGTAAAACACACCTTTGCCACATTGGTCGAAATGATAGAAACCAAGTCATGTTCAGGTCTCTAAGCCGGGAGAGTCCCAGGATTTTTGATATCCGGTCCTGGTATCCAATGGCTAGGATCGTATCTTCCATTGTCGCGAGAGTTTGATCTGTGACATGGGTTGCCATAACGAAAAATAAGGACTAGGAATAGGATTCCTGCAATTAGTCCCAGGATCAGGGGAAGTCCGCCAAAAATCGAAGGGACGAAATCTGGAAAAATACCCAGTATGGCTTTGAATGGTGTTAATGCCATCGAAAATACTGTCTTAAATACCTTTGAGACCCCAGTGGTATCAGAAATATTTAAGATTTCGCTTAGGATTTCCGCGAAATGTACGGGGGAATTAGTTGATAATAATGTATGTATCTCTGCAGTCGTCCTTGCGACTTGTAGATCATACGTTTCTTTTGATGACGTGAGCCTTGTAGGCGTCTGAAGAAGCACTGTTTTCATTCTGCTTAAAGTGTCTATTCGAATAGAAGTAATTTTCAAACTGGGCCATGCCCTTGCCTCCCTGTCTGGAAAGGAGCTGGGGAATAAAGAGCGTCCACAGCACTTGACCTTCGCCGTTGTAGTTACTAGATAAGGAGTCCCGGGCATAAGACTGCAACATATGCGGTCTACAATAAGAATGTAACTCCCATTATAGAGTCTTTGAAAGAATGGTTCTATTTCAGTTGCAGGTGCGCCTTGCTGGTGACATGAAAGGTTGTATGAATTCCCTTCACAGGCTCCATGCAAACTAATTCCGTTACACAGAAGCGTGCCGCTTAGTGACATAGCACAATTGTTGCCACTAAGAAACACTTTCTGTCCTTTATTACTGACACATGCATGTGAATAGGGCAGGTTCCAAGTTGTTTTAAGGTACCCCTTTCCCAATTTCTCGTACATGCCAGCCTGTATATATTTTTGGCAGTATTGAAACCTGAAGGTTGAGATTGGAATATTTATGATTCCGTGTATTATCCATTCACTGACAGGTCGTTCTGACATTGTCATTGGTAATCTTTCTAGTTTTTCAATGCTCAAGATTGTATAATCAGCACCCTTTTGCGCCATACCGATTTGTCTATCAGTAAGGTTAAAGATTTGGAATAGTGACGTTGTGTTGATTAAACGCCAAGGCACATAGCCTGAACGCAGATTTTGTAACGTCCAGCCAAGCTGTACAATGGAACGCAATTGTGACTGACCATGTTGTAATAACAGTAAGTCTTGCGATAATATATCGATTGCTGAAGACACAATGCTGTCCAATGAAAAAATTCTGGAGGACAGAGTCATTAACCCATTGTCCACTACAGAAAGTGATTTTTCCAAATTAATACGGTCAATTTCCCGTATTCTTTCTGCTGTCTCAATTTGAGTAACCTTCCAGGCCTCATTGTATGCTGCATATACAGAGGCTGCTATGAAACGCTTTTGACGCTGTTTGCGTGGTCCCATTATGAAATCACGCAAGTCAGCACCATCAGTAAGTAAAGTTAGGTGTTGCTTAATTTCAGGCAGTGTGGAAGTCTGTAGCCATTGAAGGCATAATTTGCCCACACTGTAGGTTGTTATTATCCCTGGGTGATGTCTTTGGGGATATCTAGGGTCTGGCCTGGTCATTTTAAAACCCTGTGTTTTATTCAGGAATCTATCTTGACAGTTATTTGTATCTGTGGGCCAGATCAACCATTGTTTCCAATCAGGATGTGTTCTGTTTTGGTTTAATATATGGTTTACGTCTATCTCTTCATCCGTATCAGAGCTATTGCTAAACATTGTTGGCTTTGGAATAGACGGTTTAATTAAATCTTTGATTTTGGCTAAGCCAAGACAGGTGATTTGTTGAACAGTGTCATTTAAAAATATCATTTGTTCTGGGATCATGCAGGCTCTAAACAAAGCTTCTATACCCTGTACTTGCCATTCTTTTGTACCCCAAACACTTTTCAAATCAACATTTTTGTCCCAATAATCAAATCCAAATGTATTCATTTTTTCAAAGAATGAATCTGAATATATCAATTTTGTGTTGGTTATCATGGTTTTCATCCCTGTCTTGTTTGACAATTTAAAATAAAATGTTTCAGCATTACTTATGTTAAAACCTGAAAAATATGAATATTTGTCATACACGGTTCTAGAGCTCCCTTTTGGGGTTTAGCACAATGTTCCCATTGATTATAATTTAAAACATTTCTAGGTTGTGCAGATTTATGCAAAAAATGGTTACCATAATGGTTATAGCAATACATACTATCATAATTTGTAGAACCTTGCAAATAATCATGTTTTGTAAATTTAGCAGACATTACTAAGTCAGACATCATGTTGTTAATACTCTCGAAGTCCCAATCATCAGCAAATGAGTTTGGTTTTGCAAAGTCACTCAAAGAGATCTTGATTTGGTGTGGATATTTCAGGATCTCGACCGGACCATAAATTTCATAGTCAGTGTTGTCCCAGGCTACCCCACCAGGTATAGGATTGGCTGTGAAGTTGGCTGAAGAAAGTTCTCTTTTCTCGACGTGTGAAAATGTGTGTGGTTTGAGGATCAAGTTGATGTTCTGATTTGCTGTGTCCATTTTAGCATATTTTCCCTCAATGAAGCGTCCCAAAGTAAATACCATGATGAGCCAAAGTATGAGGATAAATGCACCAAAACCCACCCAAAATTCAATCCATGGAGAAACCAGATATGTTTCTTTCAGTTGTTTCAAAAGTTCCTTAGCTTTGTCTTTAAAGGATTTTGATGATGGCTGTGTCTTTGATTCACTGAAGCCGTCAGAGGAATCATCGAAGTTGATGAAGTAACCGGATGCAGTTCTGTCAATTGTTCCAATTGCTTCAGGATTTTTGTTCCTTGCATTTTCACTTGGTACTTCAGTATAGATTGGTGTGTCTCTGCTAAATGTCTTTATTTGGGTTTTAAGAGGTCTGAGTTCTATTGCATTGTTGCATAGTCCTTCTTGTTCTTCTGCAGGCGTTTCGAATGTGATGAGCCTTTTTGATAGGACCTCTGTACTGGTAGCAAACCTTGGTGTTCTGCTACTTATTGGGAGTCCACTTGGCCTACTGTTTGTTATCGGCCACATGTTGTGGTTTTACCAGGTCGATGGATACAACTCTGTTCTCCTTTTTTCCAGCAAGTGGCGGTAGTACAACTGATCTTGTCCCGTTGACAGACAAGACAGGAACTGCTTTTCTGTAAGAAGGCCCAAATTCCTTCTTTACCGCGATCTTCTCCCTGACTAGATCCCCGACTTTTGGAATCCAGACAGGTCTTGCTGGGACAGGTGGTGATTCTTCAGTGGTTGTTGGCTGTTGTTTCAACTGTATGTTGCTCAGGTCTTTTCTTGTTTTGTTTAAGTCCTGCAAAATAGCCAAACGGTCTTTGACATCAAAACTTTTTTCTATTACCACTGAAGTCTGACTATCAAGGTCAGAGATCAACATCCTAGTTCCGAATAATAATTCGTACGGACTGAATCCCTTCAGAGAATTTCTTGGCAAGTTATTTAGCCTACGTTGGACACTTATTAGATGTTTGACCCACCCAGCTCCCGAACCTAATATCCTTTCCATTATAGATTGCTTTCTGCCTTGGTTTTTTCTTTACACCATCCCGTACCCTCAGGAAGGAAGTGAGAAGATTCCCGCTGGGCTGTGCTCATTTGGCCATGTTTCCCCCCCAGGCTGGATTGCCTGAGTGAAAACAATGGTCGAACGTAGCATGCTCTTAGCGTATATGCCATTTAGACTCGCAAATCTTGTATAATAGTCCGGACGTCAGCCGAGTGCTGGTGGTCTACATTATAAGTGGAAACTAGCCTGTATATGTTAATCGCAAGCCATTCTTTTTGCTGGTAATATTATCTGCCTTGATACGACGAGGTATTAAACTGCTTCTCTCCCCACTGCGATCTCTGTTGCAGTTTGGGCAGTTTTTTACAAACATGGTGTAGTGCAGGCTCATGCCTGGCCACCAGTACAGTGATTGTAATTCTTCCAGAGAATCTTTTAATTTAAGGTGTCTGTGACCCTCGCCCATGTGTGCGTCTGCGATTAACAAGTTTCTCCTGTCCATGTTTGGAATCACTCTATCCCCCACTCCAGGGATTCGAGCAAAAGGGACGGAGTTTGCATCGATTATGTATGTATAATTGAGTGGATAGTTGATCGGTAACGCTGAGCAGTCGCCTTTTGATGACGTTTTCACCGCCAGCATTGTTTCACCGTCAATGTATTTTAATGTACGCTTTTTTCGATCTACGGGAGCCGATTTAGTGGCTGCCGCTGCGGCTGTTTCAGCCAATGAATTCCCTACAACATGAACGCCATCACGTTGATGACTCAGTGAGTGAGTCACGTGAGTCTTTGGTAGTTCTTTTTTCAAAAGAGCTACTTGTTCCCAGAGCAGTCTCTGCTTTATTGATGCATCTGTGTCATCTTTGTAACCGTTCTGAATCCATGTCTGCAAATCCTTGTTATATGCTTTGACGCAGTAATATGAATCTGACACTATAAGCGTCGGGAATTCGCGATCCGCATTATCTAGCGCCATTTTCAAAGCTATTATTTCAGTTTGTAGTTCTGAATTAGTTTCTACTGAGTGTGATTTTGTTAATAGAGGTCTTAGTTTACCTCCGCGCCACACTTCTTTTGTAATCTCACATGTGGGGTTGTATGCATGTTCTCCCCAAACGGAGGGTTGAGCATGTCCGTCTGTATAGATTACACAGGCGTAACGTCATAGAGGCAGAATGTCGATTGGCAGAGGATACGTCTTTTCATATTTTAGATTTTTTAATTCTTCTAGTTCTTAAAAAATTGTCAACCAGGCTATACTTGATAATTCATATCCTTCGTATAGAATTTTTAGATGGGCAATTCTGGATTTTTTGAAGTTGAATTTGTAACCCTCTGCAGCGAACCCAAGTATTATGGTGTTCACTCTTTTCAAGTGAGTCTCCAAGTCATCATCTGTTAGGTAAATGTCATCAACATAAGATAATGCTTCATCATCATATAGTTGTAGTAATTCTGTTACTCTCGCTGAGAATACCCCCGGGCTGTTCTTGTACCCCTGGGCTAACCAACAGAATTGTTTTTGAGTGCCATTTACTGAGAATGCAGTTAAATATCTGCTCTCCGGTGCCATGTTTTGACAAAAGAATCCATTGGAAATGTCCAAGGTAGTTTTGTATTTTTTGCGCACTATGTTATTCATTAGTGCAGCACTGTGTGAGTTTTGCACTGCAAAGGTTTTGCAACATGTGTTAAGGTGTCGGTAATCCAAAACTAGACGGTACGAATTGTCTGGTTTGGAGACCGGAAACAAAGGATTGTTCATTTGTGAGGTGCAAGTTTCAATCACCCCCTGGTATTCTAGCTGATCTAGTATTTCATTTACTTGTTTTTTAGCTTCTTGCTTAATTGGGTACTGCCTTTGTGCAGTAGGTTGTGATTTTAACTGGATTTTGTGAGGAGGAGAATCCTCATCCCATCCTACATGATTTTTATATAAAGCAGGTGCTAAGGCCACTGCCCACTTTCTAGCAAGTGTGTATTTTTTATGAATCGGTATTTGATTCGAGAAGGCAGGCATAATTACTTCTTCGCCATGAGGGCACTCCCTGACAAACTCTGGTGGCCAGTCTTTTTCAGCTAGAAGGATGTCATAGCCTTTGGAGAGGTTATCCCAAAATAGTCCCCTTATTTTCCTAGTCTTATCTCCCTCTATACGTAATGTTATCTCGTATATCTTGTGGGGCTTGCTAACTCTGGTGTCTGCAGTTTCCACTTGAAGGTATTCATTCGTGTCCACTGTCTCCAGATGATTCATAAGGACTTTGCGAGCTATGCTCACCTCTGCTGCGCTGTCTAGCATTGTCTGAGCCCACTCTCCGTTTTTCAGTTGTGTCCTCAGTATTCTCGGCATTGTTAACTACCTTGATACTGGCTACTTTCTTTTTTGGAAATTGTAATTTCTTTTTTAGCTGAGCAGGTTCCTTGTCTTTGGACTTGGCGTGCTCTTCTGATCGTCCTCTTCTTTCCGATTTCTGCGAGGAATTCTGAAAAGATTGAGAGGGACGTGTATCAATGTCTTGATATCTATCAGGTTTTTTAATATTATCCCTATTTCTAAGGTTATATCTATTCCCAGAGGGGTCACTCTGTGGTGACCTCTGTCTTTGGTTTGGAGATTTCTCTCTTCGCCTCGGAGACCTTCCTCTGGACTGGAATTTCTTTTCTTTAGGATTGGATTGTTTATTTCCATCCCAGTTCTTTTTTGGTGAATTATTATTATTAAAAAATATTTTTTCTGGACTTGTAGTCAGTTGCGGTTTTACTGGTATTCCACCTAGACTATCTCTGCCTAGTTCTTCATAGGATTTTTCTATGATTCTGGCAATTTCAGCTGGTTGGTCTGCTATATCTGTCTCTTTTAACCTCTGGCGGATCGCCACGTTTGCTGCTTCACCTTTTATGTTGGCTAATAATATAGCCGAGACCTGCTTGAAGTCTTTTAGTAATTTCATACCAAGAGTTAAAGCAGGTTCTGGACCGTATTCATCTTGAATTTATTTTAGCACATCTGGTATTACCGAAATGGATGGAACACCGTGCGTTTTTGTGTAGATGGAAGCAAAGACTGTACCCCAAGTGTCACAGTCCTCAATGTGTGGTGCGATTCCCATTGGGAGACATATAGTCAGAATCCTGTGTTTTTCCAGCGGGGTGGTGTCAGGAAACACCGCCTCTATTTGGGTGATTTTCTGTGCCAACCAGAATGGTATTTGTTCCCGTTTAGCTGGAACTTTACCTAGGCAGGATTGGATGTTCTGTGGTGTAATTTTATTTGTGTTCCCCTGGTGAGGGGTCAGCTGTGGAAGTTTAATCGCTGGCTGAATTGTTGAAGTCCGCATTACATACTGAACTAATTGTCTATGAATTTTTAGTAGTTGTTTTAGCTGTATTAACAGCTCTGCTGCAGGCATTCTTTCGATGTCTGGATGTGGTGTGTATCCGGCTAAGACCGGCCACGTTGCTCCTGGTCTTCCTAAAGGACCAAGCCTTGTAATGTGATTGTTATGTTTTAGGGCGCCATCAAATAAGAGCAAATGCTCTTGGAATTTGAGTGGTACTTCCACCTCCTCGAAAGGAGTGTACGTTTCAGGAGGTTCCTCTACTTTGTAATAGTGGAAGTACTTTGTTACAGCATTTGCTGCTGGAAAATGTATCCATAAATAGTATACCTCTGTCTGCCGATATTCGTGTGCCTCGATTACGAATATGACTGTGCCACCTCTAGGTGTCAGTCCATTTTCTATAAGTTTTAAGGTTATAGATCTCCTTTTAATGACCGGAATGAGTATTATATCCGCGTCTGCTGCTTGCATGGTAGCATCAGCATCTGCGAGTTCAGTTGCTAATCTAACTGCCTCTCTTTCATCATCACTCTCTGCCATTTTACAGACAGGATGGTATTATGTTTGTTTGCAGATCAGGTTTCTTTATGGAAACAGAGATTAGATGCACAATATTTTGGAACTGTTTATCCTTCAACGTTGACTATACCAAGAACCTTACATAGGAGTTCCCTCCTGCGAGGTTTTGGAGGATATTACCTTTCACCCACTCCAGACGTCTTTGGAGTATTTGGGAAAAGGGGTCTGAGTGAGAAAGCACGACTGAGTTACTCTAAATGTCTTACGTTAGTTTTATCGCCCTTTCCAAACGCGTTGGGCGCCATGTAGTGTAGCTCCTATTTTCCCAATAGGCTCTGCGCATTGGAATAGTACCTACAGCAGTAAAGGCCTAGGCCAGACGTTAAGTAGGTCTACTACTGTCGATACTAGACTTAATTTTTGGGTTTGCCAGCTAAGCTCAGAGTTCGCTAGAAACTTTCTCGAATGTTCAAGGAAGGATTAACTTCCCTGATTAGACAAGAAGGGATTTAGTTTCTGACAACCATAGAACATGACAACTTTGCTCTCCCCTAATCAAGAGTCAATCTCGAGAGTCGTGTGAGCACAAGGCAATTATTTTACTCAGTCAGTACGTGCATTCTTAGTCTCATCAGAATGTAGAGAAAAGGAAGAGACGGGCGTGTTCAATAAAAAGGTGTTATTTATTGATCAGTCTCTTTTCTCGTACAAGAGAAATGGATCGATATTATTGCAATACTTATAGTTAAGTAAAGTGCATACATTAAAAGCAATAGTATAAAATAATACTGTAAAAACATTGATATGGTTTCTGAGCCATATGATGTTTTAAAATGATTAAAATATATTTACATACACATATACATTTGACTAAACGTACTCAACTGGTGTTTCTAAATACGCCTACCCCGTGTACCTGACCTAAGTCTAATGCGTGGGCGGGAATAGAAAGTTACAGTTTAAGTTAAGTTTGTTTTTGCCAAGTGAATAACTAAAGAATTCTCTGTGAGGGGTTATTCAGTTCTGTACCTGGAAGTTAGGATGAATGAGGAATGGTATCTCTTTCTCTGCTCTCGATATTCCAGGCTGCCTGCGAGGGCTGCCCAGAAACGCCGGTGCTGGGTCTCTCGGCTTGAGATAGCAGCGCGTCTCTCAGCGCGTCAGGAAGGCGGGGCTGCTGCCAGCGGGGTCTGCTTCTGCTCTCGGCTTCGGCAAGTATGGCTGCTCCGTCTTGTCACCACGCGTGTGTTTGCATAGGGAAAGGTCGGCAATATTTATACCTTAAAGGTGCCGAGATTGACGTAAGGATGGACATAGATACGTCAATAAAGATGTCATACGACTTGCTCGTTAGCACATTCTTTACTAAAGTTCTCTGTGAAATCAAAACAATGGCCGCACGGATTTTCCAGGTTGTCATAGGTTTGATTTGTTATGAGAACGTCGTATGCCTTATCAGGGGCTGGAGGAATGTCGCTTGTCTAATTAGATCTCAAGCGTTATGACCTAATCAGATAACACGTTCCTGTGCCGGAGTGTGACTGCGTCAGATAACGGTATCTGCATCATGGGGGTTTTCTTGCCTCATGGGCTGACTGTTAGTTAACTTGATAGTTAGTTTAACCAGAATAGGGTCAGGAATAGGGGGACTGATTCAGAACCTATAGAAATACACGACACCTTAGTCCCTCTGACAGGAAAGTTTACCTTCCTTTCCTTATACAGTGCCAGTTGACAGTTGGCAGTGGCAGTTGGTGTCACCTCACCTGTTCCAGAAGGTTCCAGGGGGTTCTAGGAGGTTCCACCATTCTACCTGTGGGCAGGCTGGCAGGCTAAGTTGATATATTGTTTGGAGGGTTCCAGCCAGGCCCTAGCCACTAGAATGCGCCCACTAAACCCCGCTGCAGCAGCAGTGGTCAGTGGCAGCCATGTTAGGGGTATAAGACACCTGCATCTTAACATCAGTTTCACAGTACACAGGGCTTTCCTCACTACACAAGGCCTATACATTGTTGTTACCATGAGGGCATTCTGATTTAAAAGGGAAATAAAAAGGCGAAAAATTTTGGGGAAAGGGCCAAGTCTCACATGGGTTAAGCAGTATTTAACCATATTATTCCCAGTGCTGACTTGTGATATCCAGTGCGCATACTCATTCAGGCCGTGGATAACGACAGTACCGGTGAATAATAAGTGGTGCTAGGTACTTGTCCATGTGTCAGGTTAACACGCATAATGTTTATATTACCTTCTCATACATAAAGGCCATCAATAACATACAAATGCCACGTGTTATTCAATATACAAACGTGCTCGTGTTGCTATTGAGAACCTTATAGCGTGGAGAACAATGTGTGCCTTATTTATTGTCATGACATGTAAGATCATCTGCTTCATTCACAGTATAAACCCCTTGGTTATTGGTATTTATGTAAATACAGAAAATTCTCACTGTGCACGCATTCCACAAAGTGCATTTCCCTTGGACATGCCATGCATACAAAACGTGCGTATTTACATTTTGCCAGATTGCCCGAATTAGGGTTTAATTAATAACCTTTAGAGGTGCCGGTACTCCACATACGTCAGACAACTTCAGTTCCTGGCCGTTCTACTTTGTTTATTACCATGAAAAGCGCGTCATGTATATAACTCAGGCCCCTCCATCTGCCGTCGCTAATTTAACAGAGCAAATTTAAACATTGCCACACTGATTCCCCAAGAACACCCTCCCCCCACCCACTTTAGGCCCAAAACATTTTTGATGAATTGCACCACTTCACAAACTAGCCAACAAATAGAACCAATAATCCCTTGATACAGCAATCCAACAGATCAATGTGATAGGATTCCCCACTCTGTAGTTTACCATTGGAGTGTGCCAAATTCTGAGGTCTCCACCATGACGACCACCGCCTCATAAATGTCATAACATTATCAGCCAATAGCTAATTAAAGTACTCTTGAGTTAGTCCCTTATCAGACTAGTGAGGCAGTTAAATGTCATGAAGTGCCCAGCACCACTCCATCATACGTGAGTCAATGGGACCCCCTAAATCCTTATGAGGACCAGGTCTCCATGTCCATTTCAGAAGCAGTTGGAGAGCGATTGGTCACCCCGTTGTGCGACCTGGCCCTGGATTTTGTGGAGCTTCTTAATGTAGGCAGCTGCCTGCTGTGGTTCAGTGAAGTGCTTGGTAGTTCCTTGGTGAGAAATGCACAGCCTCGCTGGTTATGACATAGTGCACTGTATGTGGAGGCCTTGGAGTTTCCTCTTGACTGGCAGAAACGTGCAACATGCCTCCTGAATTGTCCAGGGAAAAATTGAAATAGAAGCATAGCAGATCATCATGTTTTCATTATTGTGTGTTGCAATTCTTTATTAAGAAGTAGCAAAGATGCATAGCATGGACAATCATCCTCCTCCAAACAGGTACAGTAATCACATTGCAATGATAACATGAATGGAGGGTTCATCATATTTAATGGTGAGAGGTGAAGAGTGGGGGTGGAGAGGGGAGGACAAGAGCATCTGCATGGGAGGGGGAAGGAGCAGACAGAAGAGGTATGAGCCCAGTGCTCCTTGAGGTGGTGCCCGCATACATATATTCCTGGACGCTATTAATGATCATTGTGGGTGGAAAAGAGGGGGATATTTTTACTGAGGGTCTGCAGGTCTGCATGATCAGGGGCCAGTGTGGCAGGGGGAAGGGAAATGAAGGGAGTGGGGTGAGAGCAGGAAAGGTTCTGACACACACAAGGCCCTCCACGACCTGGGCCCCAGGTACCTCAACAACCGCATGACCTTCTACACTCCCACCCGCCAGCTACGATCGACCAACCACACCCTCGCCGCCGTTCCACGCATTCGAAGAGCCACCGCGGGAGGAAGATCCTTCTCCTACCTGGCAGCCAAGACTTGGAACTCCCTCCCCATCCACCTACGTCTGACCCAAGACCACCTCTCCTTCAGGAAGCAGCTCAAGACCTGGCTGTTCGAGCAGTAGCGGCCCAAGCGCCTTGAGACCCTCCGGGTGAATAGCGCGCTATACAAATACCTTGATTGTTTGATTGATAGGGGAGAGGATTGATCACATTTGGGGTTATAGGAGAGGGGTGAAAAAAGTGAAGAAAAGAAGACAAAGACTGTGTAACACTAGGAGGGACACGGCGGCAGAGAGGAGATGATGGGTGGGTAGACAGAGGAGAGTTTGATTGCCAGAACGATGCGGGTGCGCAATGGAGGGGGGCATGTGGAAGTGTGTGAACTAGCTGTGTCACTGGGGCGTAGGATGTTGTATACAGTAGTATTGCACATTACGGTCCATACATCTGTGACAATTGGTGTAAAGGGGGTATGGGGCAGGTGAGAGAGGGGAGGCCTAGACCATCTGATGTAGGGCTTCCACTGCCACATTCTGCATGCAAGAAGGGTATATATAAAGCATGGGTGGGTTACCATTCACACAGCTTGTACTCTGCCCCACACGGAAAGCCCCAACAGAGCCTATCACTCTAAGTCATGTTTCATCTGGGCAAGCAATGGGTTCAGATTGTCCAGGGACATCCCCATCATGCCTTTATTCACCAGGATCCCTGGGTACTTAAGAATAGAGGAGTGCAGTGTCTCTACCTTGGTAACAATTTAGCTATAAAGGGGTGAGCAGGTGGATAAGGTGGAGGTCAGGCAGCCAATGATCTATGTGCTCACTTGACAAAAGACGTCTTAGCATCGGCATTCACTTCGAATAGAGTTGTAAGTATGGTCTACACAAAGGCCTCCATCTTCCATGTGTTGGTGTTACAACCCCCACTTAACTGACCAACAGGAATTGCAGGAACAAAGAGAGCCTCCTCTCTCACCTCTGGACCAGTCCTCCACACATATGATGATGGTATTGGCGATTGGTCCCAAAGGGGAAGGGAAAGAGGTATATACCACCCTTGGTGTGTTGGGACACGAAGGAGAGGTAGCAGGAGGGATGTCAGATAGGGCAGGATCAGACGGTAGGTTTACAGACAGCGTCTGCAGGGTAGCTTTGGAGACCAGAGGAATGAGCGGGTGGTCTGCAAGACAAAAGGGTGGGGATGGCAATAAGAGGGGAAGGAAAAGTTGCAGGAACTAGACTCTAGTTAAAGTCATTGTCTGATACAATAATGGGAAAAAAGAAAAAGGCACACACACTCACCATGAACGACTCAGCATGGTGGTATATGGCACAATCTTGTTGGGCGTCGAGTAACAGATCCAGTGTTACTAAAGAAACTTTTTGAGGCAGCTCAGAAGGAATGGTTCAGGCGTATTGGTGCCTACAGTACAAAAGAAAGCGCTGGCTTCTCCTGATGGCATTTTTTCAGAAGGGGTACAAAGAAAACAAAGGTGAAAGCCAAACTAGTGCTCGCATTGGAGGCGGTGCTGCCAGCACCTGCCGTGCACCTCAAGTATAGGAGAGAGGTAAGGTGACCTCACTCACGGTCAGCGTTGATTATAAGTCTCTTGCGGCTCCTGCCTTTGTAGTAAAAAGGCTTCACGGTCCTTGCCACACCAGAAGCCAACTTGCAGCTTCTGCTTTAGGGAAATAATATTTCGCTGCTTCTGACGCCTTGGAAAACTGGGGAGCGGCACCTGCCACCGTAATGAAGGAAGTGTTTGGCGGCTCCTGCCGCAATCAATAAGCACTCACGGCTGTGTAAAGAAAATGTTTAGCGGCTCCGGCCGCAGCGGCTGTGCACTCGCGGCCTCTGCCGCATGAAGAACAAAGGTGAAGCGGCTCCAGTCGCAGCTGTGAGGCACTTGCGGCTTTTACAGCGCAGAGAAAATGTTTAGCGGCTCTGGCCACAGCTGTTGAGCACTTGCCGCTTCTGCCGCGGGAAAAACAAAGATGGAGTGGCTCTGGCCGCAACTGAAATGGACTTGCATCTCCTGCCGCGCTTGCGAAGTACTCGCAACTTCGGGACACTTACTAGGGGAGTTCTTCGGTATGGAGAGGCACGCACCAGCACCCTCTCAGGATAGGAGATTGAAAGCGAAGAAAAGGCGAGGCAGGCTCCTGCGGCCTCTCAGGGTCGGGATTGCAATTCAGTTAAACCAACCACCGTTGTCGGGTAAGGGAGGTTCTCAAATTGCAAGCTTCCTTCACCACCTGACGTGCTGCACCCAATACCACGGGACAAGGAAGAAGAAACAGATAGAGGACAGAATAATTATGGCAGGATGTGGACGGGATGCGGGAAAGTGGTAACATTACCTCCCCCTTAAGGCTCTTTTTACAGGGCGAGGTGTTGTGTGGTTACAGGCATGAAATATCCGAACCAATAGGGGTACATTTACAAATGTGGCTAGTTCCCATGTTTGCTCCTCTGGAGGGTATCCCTTCCAATCCAATAGGTAATACAGTTTCCCGTTTTGCCTACGTGAATCCATAATACCATTCACTTCATACTCTTCTTGGTTTACAACCATTAAAGGAGGGGGTGGAATCATGGGACGTGTGGAGGGAACAAAGGCTTTAAGAATGGACGTATGGAACACAGGATGGATGCAATACTCCTCCGGTAATTCCAGTTTCATGGCCACTGGATTAATAATTTGTCTTATTGCAAATGGACCTACAAAATGTTGTTATAATTTCTTTGGCCCTGCTCATTTCAGGGTTTTTGTGGCCAGCCAGACTTTATCTACTAGGGCATAACAAGGAGCAGGGCGTCGATGTTTATCAGCAGCTTTCTTCATTATTTCTTTGGTGGCTTGTAACTGAGGATGAGCAGGTTTCCATATTTCCTTCAGATTATTACATAGGCAATCCACAGTAGGGACCTTATGAGTGGGTTGTAGGGACACAGTTCTGGGATGAAAGCCCACAGCACAATAGAAGGGTGACATACCGAAGGCAGATTGGACACTGTTATTATACGCAAAATCTGCTAATGGCAATGGTTTGACCCAAATACTGGTTAAGGTACCCAACAGGCAGCGCAAATACTGTTCCATGATTTGATTCACCCTCTCCGTCTGTAAATATGTTTGGGGATGATACGCGGAGGACAGCCGGAGTTCCATTTGTAAAACAGAGCCTATCTCACGCCAGAATTTAGAAAAAACTTCAGTCCCTATTGGATACCAAGACCAAAGGAATTCTGTGCAGACGGATCACATTCTGTATGAAGATGGACACCATCTCACTAGCAGTGGGGACCTTGGGAAGGGGGACAAAATGTGCTACTTTAGTAAAGGAGTCTACTATGACAAGTATTGTGGTGAGCCCTTCTTCTGGGGGGAGACCCATGATAAAATCCAAACTTACTGTATGCCAAGGATAAGGGGGAACTGGAAGAGGCTGTAATAACCCCTATGGTGTGGTGCATGGTGTTTTCTGTGTGGCGCATATGGTAAAAGAGTAAACATACAGATATATATCCTTCACCATGTTTTCCCACCAAAACCATCTAATACAAATATTTGTTGTTTTCCAGAATGCCCGGGTGACTCACTAAAGCGGAGGAGTGAACCCACTGGATTACTTGATCCCGCAATTTCTCCGGTATATACAACTGTTCACCGTGATAAAGCAAGCCCCCTGTCATATGGCATTGAGGCTGTTCTAACCAGGGGGACATGTCGGCCTCTGTTAGTGTTTTTTTCAAGTCACTACTGAATTGATCAAAAGAAACATACCCTAGAATTCGACCCGGTTGTATGAATGCTTCCAGGTCAGGTTCTGTTCTTTTATGAGGCAGTGACACACATAAACGGGATAAAGCGTCAGCTTTTAATTGTTGTGCAGCTGGCCGGTAGGTAATCACAAAATCAAACTCATTGAAGAAAGATACCCAACCCATATGTCTAGGGGTCAGGGCCCTGGCAGTACGGAAGAATTCCAGATTCTTATGGTCTGAATAGATAGTGATGAGATGTCTGGCTCCCCAGAGGTAGTGCCTCCATTCTTGGAATGCCTTCCGTATCTCCAACAGCTCCCTTTCCACCACGGTATAATTTTGTTCGGCGGGCACTAGCTTGTTGGAAAAAAAAGCGATAGGATGCATCTGGCCATTAGAATCTCTCTGTGATAGAACCCCTCCTACTGTAGATTGTGATGTGTCCGTGTCCACAAAGAAAGGGAAAGCAGGATCAGGATGTATTAGGGCAGAAGTAAACTAGGCCTGGGCCGTAAATTCCGTTCCGCTCGCGGAATTTGGGTAATTTTGCGTTACGCGGGGAACTCGGAATTGCCCCAAATTCCGCGAACCACAGCTTCGCAGAATTTTTTGCTTGTTCACGCTGTCAAAATGTGTGTTCGCAGGATATTTCTCTCCGAGCACACAAACAGCGTTCCTTAACACGAATAAAGCATCGCGAAAGGGTGGAACAAGCAATTCCGCGTGTTCGCTGAACTTTTGCGTGCTCGAGGAGATGTTAGCGTTTCGCTGAGCTTTGCGTAGTGCGACTACGCAAATTCCACCCACCCCTAAAGTAACCTCTTTCTTCAAAGCATCAAAGACTTTTTGAGCTTCTGTGTACCAAATAAACTGCACTCTCTTTTTACCGAGTCTTGTTATTGGGGTTACCAGTTCTGAAAAATGCGAGATAAAACGCATGTAAAAATTAGCGACTCCTTACACTGATTGTATGCCCTTGACACAGGTGGGGGTAGGCCAAGACAAGATGGCCTCTACCATCTTTTTGTCCATCTGTATCCCGTTTTCGGATATTACAATCTCCAAGAAATCTACCCTGGAGGCATGGAATGAGCATTTCTCAAGTTTAGAAAAGAGATGATGTTCTCTTAACCTTTGCAATACTCATTTCACATGTTCTTTTGGTTCACTATGGTTTTTCGAGAATACCAGGATGTCGTCTATATAGACTATTAAAAAGTGATCTAGAAAATCTCTGAAAATGTTGTTAATGAAGAACTGAAATGCCGCAGGGGCATTGTACAGCCCGAACGGCATGACCCAGTATTCAAATAAGCCAAACTTAGTCCTAAACGTCGTTTTCCACTCGTCACCATCACAAACTCAGATGAGATGGTACGCTCCTCGCAAGTCGATATTAGTGAACACAGTGGCATCCGTGATTTGATCTAATAATATAGGGATGAGTGGTAACAGGTATTTCTTTTTTACTGAGAACTGTAATCTATACAGCGGCGAAGGCCTCCTTCACGCTTAGATATAAAAAAAAAAGAGGGGATGAAATAGGAGAAGAGGAATGCCGGATAAACCCACATTTTAACATGTTATCCAAGTACTCGTTTAGATAGACAGTTTCAGGTTTGGATAGGGCATAGATCCGACTGCAAGGTAAGACACTCCCAGGTTCTAGGTCTATACGACAATCAAAGGTGCGATGAGGAGGCAATGCTGTGGCTTTTACCTTATTGAATACATCTGGGTACTGTTTTTAGACGTTGGGTAGGGATTCAGGCTCCGCACCACTACAGGACGCACATACCAAAGGAGAAGCCCAGTCTATAGCTTCTTTATAGCATTGTTGGATGCAGAAACTAGAATCTAAGGTCAAAGTTCTCTGCACCCAATCTATTCTTGAGTTATGCGTTTGCAACCAGGGTACTCCAAGAATCACTCCAGAGGCTGGAGTATCTATGAGATCGAAGGAGATTTCTTCAGAATGTCCATTGTCACACACCAGTGCTAAAGGGGCGGTATGTCTCGTAATGAGTCCTGAGGATAATGCTGTTCCATCCACAGCTCTCACTGATTTAGGCTCTTTCTTCTGTATAGACGTAATGCCAAGGAAAGAGGCTAACTGATTGTCCCAGAAGTTCCCTGTAGCCCCGGAATCTATCAACACTGATAAGGACACCTGATTTCTATTTGTCAATATTAGTGTTACACATATGGTGAAGTGTCTCGGCACCCTGGCTACCGAGGCACTCTGGATATTCCGAGCAAGCGCCACGGTCTTTCTTGGCCCTAAGGTCTTAGGGCGAACAGGGCATTCTCGGGCAAAATGGCATCCCTTCCCACAAAACAGGCAAAGGTTGAGACTGCGTCTTTCTTCCTTATCCTCATGAGTCAAAGGACCCCAAACCCCTCCTATTTGCATGGGTTCATCTGATACTGGGCAATGATCCTCTTTCTTATTGCTTTTGTAGAGCAATACGTGAGGAGTTTCAGACCTCCCTTTCTCTCCATGGCGTTCACGAAGTCGGTGGTCCATCTTGATTACCAAGTCAATGAATTCAGTACACTCCTCTGGGGGTTCTACTATTTGAGACAGAACATCCTTTAATTCCTCACTCAGCCCCCGGTAAAACAAAGATGTTCTCTTTTCAATGAGCCATTGGGTTTCGACCACTAACCTATTAAAGTCCGTAATATATGATAGCAGTAGGTTCCTACCCTGTCAGAGATTCAGCAGTTCTGTGTTGCTTGCCTGCATAAATGTGTGTTTGTCGAACAGCCTTCTCATCTGTTCCTTGAAAACAGGAAAGTAATGCAAAAGAGGGTCATCTGTCTCTACCAAGGGTATGGACCAATTGGCTGCGGTACCCATAAGATATGATATAACAAAAGCTACTTTGGCTGTGTCATCCGGAAAGGCAGAGGGCCGACACACAAATTGTAAATAACATTGGTTCATGAAGCTGCAATATTTGCCGCTATCTCCACTAAACCTTTCGGGATTAGGTAAGGGAATGGGAACAGGTGTAACTACAGTATTGCTAGTAGGTGGGGCTCCACTATCAGGTTGTGTTTTGTCAAAATGGAAGGTGGCCGACTTTATTACGTGTTGATGTGTCCTAGGGATAGTTCCGGGCGAAAGACCTCATGCTGTGTTTGCCTGTCTACTGTGAAGCTGGGATTTCAAGGACTGATTCTCCTGTCTAAGGGCCCATCTTCACTCGGGCGGTCTGTATATCGTAGGCTTGGTTTTTTGTTACAACCCCCACTCACCTGACCAACAGGGACCGCAGGAATGAAAGAGCCTCCCCTCTCACCTCTGGACCAGTCCTCCACACAGATGATGATGGTATGGGCGATTGGTCTCGAAGGAGAAAGGGAAGAGGAATACACCACCCTTGGAGTGCTGGGACAAGAAGGAGCGGTAGTAGGAGGGATGTCAGATAAGGCGGCCTCAGACCGGAGGAATATAGACAGCCTCTACAGGGTAGCAGCAGATACGGGAAGATTGAGCGGGTGGTCTGCAAGACAAAAGGGAGGGGATGACTATAAGAGGGGAAGGAAAAGATGTAGGAACTAGACTCTAGTTAAAGTCATTGTCTGATGTAATAAAGGGGGAAAAGAAATAGGCACACACACACTCACCATGAACGACTCAGCATGGTGGTATATAGCACAATCTTGTTGGGCGTCTAGTAACAGATCCAGGGTTACTAGAGAAACTTTCTTGAGGCAGCTCAGAAGGAATGGATCAGGGGTATTGGTTCCTACAGAACAAAAAAAAGCGCTGGCTTCTCCTGATGGCCCTTTTTCCTGAAGGGGTACAAAGAAAACAAAGGTGAAAGCCAAACTCGTTCTCACGTTGGAGGTGGTGCTGCCAGCACCTGCCGTGCACCTCAAGGATAGAAGAGAGGTCAGGTGACCTCACTTGCGGTCAGCGTTGATTATAACTCTCTTGCGGCTCCTGCCGTTGTAGTAAAAAGGCTTCACGGTCCTTGCCACACCAGAAGCCAACTTGCAGCTTCTGCTTTAGGGAAATAATATTTAGCTGCTTCTGCTGCCTTGGAAAACTGGGGAGCGGCACCTGCCACCGTAATGAAAGATTTGCGGCCTCTGCCTCTTGAAGGAAATGTTTAGCAGCTCCTGCCACAATCAATAAGCACTTGCGTCTGTTACCCCATAAAGAACATGTTTAGCGGCTTCGGCCGCAACGGTTGTGCAGTAGCCAGGCCCGGACTGGCAATGCCGGGCACCGGGCAATCCCCCGGTCAGCTGGACGGGGTGGGGGCCGGTTGGGTGACAGGGGGCCGGTTTTGTGTTGCTGGGGCCGATTTGGAGCCCGAGACGTCACCGAGCAAACAACATGCAGCTGCTGGAGTTGCACACACCGTCCGGGACTGTTTCCGACATGTCACTCCCCCGATTTTATTTTATTAATAAAAAATGCACCTGTGACCTCTGACCTGGGTCGGGTGGGTGCACCGTGATGCGCGGCGCGCAGTGACGTCTACTCTAAGTCTGCGCGCCGCGCTCCAGTCAATCACCTTTAGGGTGGAGTCTGGAGACCGACAGCGCAAGCGCAATACAGACAGGCTGGCATGGAGCGGAGCCGGAGCCTGTCCCCGTGTCTGCCGCCCGGCGCGGCGCAGCGCGCCCGCAGCCGAAGGCGAATGAGAGGCCGTCGGCGTCCCCTGCATCATGCATGAGTTTCCTGGCGGGGGGGGGGGGGGTTGTGAGTTAGGCTGAGCGTGATAATTGCGACCGGGCCAGGGCCCGGGCTGCACTTTAGTGCAAAAGCCATTAGGCCCGGACCTACCCATGATGATCGGCAATATGAGCAGCGCTGGGTAAAGGAGCAGGTTGGATTGTAAATAATGAAGGTCCGATCTGTGAACTCAGTACAGTCCAGATCCCAGTCTTTCAAAAATGCTGGGGCGCTTTACTTTTGGATGGACAGGCAGCTTCATAATGGATCGCAGAGGCCTCTCTGACCCCTTCTCGGTCTCTTCTGTTCTCAGGTCGAGTATATATAACATCTTAAAAAAGAAAGAACCCTCTCATCAACGTCATTGGACGGGATTTTTACTGTAACGTCTGGTCTCTCTATATATATTTAGGCACAACGGGAAGACACCTGCGCTCAAGGTCACACAGCATGCCTTTGAAAAACAGGACCCAAACAATCCCCAGGTGACTTCGAGCATGGGACACTGCATTGGTTCGATAGCTGCAGAGCCATGCAGTGCTCCCACCTCGTGTGCTGGTGCACTACTCCTTGACCACCACCCCCCCCTAGACTGGGTATAGCACAGAGAGTTGTGTATTTAAATGTAATCCACAGAAGAAGCACAGTGTCAGAAGATTCAGCACCAACTAGAAAGGCAATCACCCCTCCTTCCCCTGATTGAGTACAGTAATAACTATTTATAAACTGTGCGCGTTACAAGACCTCAAAAAAGGCAATATACGTGCCTGTCACATTAGAAGGTAGTTTCTACAACTAGACCCAGAGACCACTCTACGTTTTGCAGCACCACACTTAATGCACAAACCAAAGCACCCTCTCTCCTCACGACAACTCTTCAGCCACACTGCCCAAGACCCTTGTTTACTTCAGGTAGAGTTACCCGAATAATCCGTTTTATAGACCTTCCAGAATGCAACCTACTCTAGACTCTAGTCCGTAATGGTATGTTGTATCATCACACCGGCACCAGGATAGCGCATTTCAACCAGCTGTGTGAACCTGTAGTGCTTTTGGAGTATGTATAAGCATCTTCCAAGGTTCTGGGATTCTTATTGACTGGAGCCAGGTGGTTTGTTGTCACTGTGTTGGGGAAGATTTTTGGGTCTAGTAAAGAGAAGCGGAGAGTGTTTGTGTGTGTTTTTCTTCAATAGCTTGTCCAAAGGAAACTGTTCTGTTGAGCGCAATCATTGGCTGATTGAATTGCTTTGATGAAATGCCAGGTAGGTGTTGTCTCCCTCCTACTCTTACCACTCCCTCTATTCCAAAATTCATTTCTGGACATACTTGAAATGGGTGTGTCTCAACCACAAGACCATCCACACATGAAAAGCCAAACAATTAGCTAGAAAATGAATCTACTTTGTTAATAACTAAGGAGAACTTCCACATCAAAGCTACTCTCAGTGGGACCTCTCCTTCACACTACGTTACCCAATACTTGGAAGGCAGTGTCCCTGCACGTTAGGACCACAACATACCGACATAATGATCACGAGCGATGGTGTTGGGCCCTTTCTGATGTTCATGCAATGAGGGCAAAATGAAGGTTTTGGGCCCTAGTCACCCACTTTGATTTAGAGAATCATTGTGTTTGCGTTGTAGCGACACCTTCGATTCTGGAGAAGGCACTGTGGTAGTGAGGGACGTGATTGCTTTATCATATATTGAGCCACCATTAAAGCACAAACACAACATGGAGCAGCAGCAGCGCCCAGACTGAACAACGCTCCCTCTCGCTTCCACTTATGGAGCTAACCTCACCCCCCTTTCTCTCTCCCATCGGGTCACTCTGCACATGGGACTCAGATTCCCTTCCTTACTTCCTGATCAGGCTCCACCGAGTATTTGTAAACAGAGCAACATTCTAGTCTTATTTAGGCATATCCAAGAGAGGTTTATGTAGGGCGCGCATCCAGAACTGAGTTACGTAGGCGCTTTCAAACGCAATTATTAGTGAAAGGAGGCGCACTGAAGTAGCTTAACTGTCTACTCCAGTTATTTACCCGGCTGCATTACTTGCGCCACCCAAATGTACCATTGTTATGCACACTGCCTACATTGACAACTCGAGAGCAGCCAAAATCAAAAATAAAATACTCCCTGAGAATTACGACAATGATTATAACAGTCCACTTATTTCACCACAGCATTCATTTAAACAAAATGCATTTGAATGAGGGAAATTATTATATCTATCAAAAATGACAATGCTAGAGCAGAAACTCAGTGCCTTCACTATGAATTGAAGTCTTGTGTTCTATCAACTTCACTATGCATCAAATCTATATGGTAATCTCTGTGAAGCGCCTACAGGCACTTAAGTTCTGCAGTGAGCGCTATGGAGAGAGGTATCCATTAATACATAAACATTGAGTTAGGGGGTGGTACGAGGAAACAGATGAAAGAACACCTCTAAGTTCAACAAACTTTTTCTGGGTAGAATCAAGTAAGTGTGAAAGTGTGCATTGTTTTATGGAGGTGCTGGCTCGATGTGGATGGCGTAGAACACCCACACTTCACTAAAATGAGGTAGAAGTGCGTTTTAAAACTATGTGTATGGCCTCTTTCTAACTCGGGAATAAACCTCTGATCTATCATTTGCGGGCTCACACAAATTACTTTTTCCATTCTACTTATGTTGTTATTGACAACATATGGTTCATGTCATGCTGACAATAATTGTAAAGCAGTAAAACATGGAATAATTGTGTAAGCAGGTTATCAAGCAAACTCAACTTCCAATCCCGGCTTTCTCTGTTAACAAAAATGTGTGTTCCTGGGCAAATTGTTTTCATGTGCGGAGCTTTATGATCTGCTACAATGAAGAGGAGTTTTTAGAAACAAAGATGGGTAGACTGTTAAGTGCTATATGTAACATAAGCAAACCATTCAGTTCAGCGCATAGAAGCATTTTACTTTATAATGTTTTTGTGTGAACGTATGGCTTTCAAACATTAAAGGTATCCAGGCACTGGACTGTCCAGTGGGGATTAAACAGTCCACCTAACGACTTTTTTGTTTATTTTGTAGTGAATTTATGAGCGTTTGTGTAGCACATGGACACTATTATTTTGCTCCCAGGATGTACGTTTTGTCTGCCTTCCTTTTTCGTTCTGCAATCCACAGAAGCCCTACATATGCACACATTGCCGTGTTGTTGACAAATTTAGTTCATCCTCTTAAAAGTTTGTGTGTTTAATAAAGAGCAATTTTCCAGCAAGGTTGCTTCCGAGCACTAAAATGCCCTGAAACAGCGAGGACAACACACACACAAGGTGTGCATGGTGCAATGCCACTTGGTAGGCATACACCTTTTGGTGCAAGAGCTTTAAATTCTTTAGATGTATTAGTTTGCAAGAGTAGTCCACTTTCAAGTGAGTGCGCCCAGCACCAGCCAAAGACTTTAATGCCTCTGGGCACAGGCCGGAAGCAGAAGCGAAGCTGAAATTTTCACCTGAGTTTTAATTCCAGTTCCCTAACTTGCCTTTATGGTGTGATCATAACCATCAGCTAGCCTCTCAAGTGCTAAAGGAGTGCTTAGAAAACCGTTAATGACCAAAACGAAGCACTGTGCACTCACTACAAACTTGACAACCCTGGAGCTTTAAACTTCTTTATGTGACGAGGGCAGAAGACAGACGAATATATGATGTTACCACGAATACAAGTTCCACGCATGGCAATACCACGCGAATTTTAGTTCGCAAGTGGCTTTACCACGCTGGAATTTGCAACGAAGGATTATACCACGCATTTTAACCTTCGTTTAAACACAAATAATAAAGAATATTTTCTTACCTGACACCTTCCCGTCTTTCACGAGCAGCCCGTACTTCCATCCACCATCGAAACAAGCGTCAAAACACGTCTGCCAAAATTAAAAAAGGACTACTATTTTGACGTAACGGCACGTCTTTGGGGGAGGCACTTTCCTTTTACCTCGGTGGTACTGAAGTGCGTTTTTTTTAAATTTATTTAACCCGCTCCTTTGTTTATTTTTGGGGGGGAGACCCCCCCAGGCCCCCCCAGCCCCTCCCCCAGCCGACCCCCGCCAACCCCCCAATCCCACGCTGAACGACTGGAAGGAATTCCACGCCTCCCCCTAGCCAGAACGTATATGCGTGGTAAAGACTGTCGTTGAAGGCATACGCGTGGAAAAGACGTTTGCGAGGTAAGTGCCTCGTAGTAAACGTCACGCGTAGAAAAGCCTTCGTTGAAAATGATGTTTCCCAAGACAGACACGAACAGAATTCTGACTGAGGCAGCACACAAACCCATCTTTGACAAGGAGGAAGGCTGCACCCCTTTAGCGGGCTCTCCCTTGATTTAGTGGACTAGGATGGTTGGAGGTCATAGGTTGCTTTATTCCTAATCGGTAAAGTGGAAATGTCA
Organism: Lissotriton helveticus; assembly: GCF_964261635.1. NCBI lineage: Eukaryota > Metazoa > Chordata > Amphibia > Caudata > Salamandridae > Lissotriton > Lissotriton helveticus. Next base: position 69,670,783 of record NC_136065.1, read on the forward strand.
AACGTAACATTTTCCGTAGTTCGATCTCTTCAGCATCACACAGACCGATCCATCCCATTCTGCGGTCATTGAGACTGCATGATGCAGAACTTGCACAGATGCTTATGCTCAGTAGAGGCAGACACTTTAAGGGACTGTGTGCGTTAAGAAAGGACCACAGTCCTGAAAAGTAACACATGCATCATGCCTGCACAATTCATGTGCATCTTGCCTGAATCATCGAGGGCTAGGCTGTAAAGACATATCAGGCAGTCATTCAGCAGGCATAGTCATTTTGAAAAGTTATAAGGAATTCTGAGTGCAGGAGAAGAGATTTATAGTCCCGGCCTTCTAAAATAAGTGCAGGTGCTGAGCACAGGAAAGCACTGGCACATATTAAGCACTGGAGGAGGGTAACTGCAATAGGCGCAGGTCACATGTCACCGACTCGACCCCGGCTCCTCTGACCTGTTAAAAGCAGCGTCTGGTCTGAATATCCCTATTACAGCCTTATAAGCCGTCCGGTGCTCATCCACCTACATCAGTGTGGCATCTGGCTCGCTCTTGTCCAGCTGGTGCAGGTTGCCAATGAAGGGCCAGGGCGGCGGCACGGGGGTAGGTTGGGGTCCCTCTTCTTCCAGGCCAGAATCAGGAAGAGCACCAGGGCGCCCTCCACCAGCAGGGAGAGCAGCGCTACACACCATGTGGGGGCTGGTCTCACTTTTACTTTGTTCTCTCCGATTCACTACTTCTGTTTATTTTCGGTGCTCTGTGAAAGAATTTCTATGGGTGGATAACCTGGTGTTCTTTAAGGTCACCATCTGCTATTTACTGTGATTTGAAAGTTGATATAATTAAATATGGAATGAAAAATGTGCTGTAAAATTCACAATTTTGGTCTGTTGTTTTCCAAAATATTCTTGTTGGAAGAACCCCCCACCCCCCCCCAACCCCCTTAGTAGCGGTTGGGCGCGCACACTGCTCTCGCGCGCTAGGCGCGGGTGGGGGCTGGTCTGGCAAAATTGGCCAGGGCTGCTTTTAGTTCCCAGTCCGGCCCTGGCAGTAGCGGCTTCTGCCGCATGAAGAACAAAACAACTGAAATAGTTTTGCGGCTCCTGACGCGTTTGCAAAGCACTCGCAACTTTTGGGAAACTTACTAAGGGAGTTCTTCGGTATGGAGAGGCACGCTCCAGCACCCTCTCAGCATAGAAGATTGAAAGAGAAGAAAAGGAGAGGCAAGCTCCTGCACCCTCTCGGGGTAGGGATTGCAATTTGGTTAAACCAATCACCTGTGTCAGATAGGGGAGGTTCTTAGATAGCAACTTTTCCCCAACACCTGATGTGCTGCACCCAATACCATGGGACAAGGAAGAAGAAACAGATAGAGGGCAGAATAATTATGTCAGGATGTGGACGGGATATGGTAAAGTGGTAACAGTTGGTCGACTCAACTGTTCTCAGAATGCACAGGTTATTGAATCTGGATCTGGCCTTTAGGTCCTCATTTTTTCCTTTAACCACTTTCAGGACTTTATCTTTTTAGTGTAGCTGCTCTTCATCCATCTGCTGTGAATCCTCCATAGTAGAGATGCAAAGATCCGTTTTCATGAGACAACCTTCTTGCTTCTCCAACTTGGCAGCAATGGTGTCCATCCTGAAATTAAACTTGACATTTTTGTATCAATTGCAGTGAGTCTTGACTGCAGATTTTGTAATAATTGCTCTACCTCCAGGGAGTCTGATTCAGGGGTTATCTTTGAGGAGGGATCTTCAACATCCATCTGCTTATGTATCTTGCACTTTTTGAGCTGCAGTTTAAACTGCCTGGAGTCAGAGGAGTCACAGGTATTCCCTATGGCTCACAAATCTTCAGAAACCTCTCCCTACTCCTGGGCTCTCACTTACCGTATCCACTGCCATCACCCACACCCTCAGGTACCAAGGACCAGATCCACTACACACTCCTCAGAATCCCAGACACCTGTACTGCAGCAGCACTGTTCCACAAAGGTAATCAGCAAATGATACCAGGAATATAGATGAGGCCTCCGCTCTTGCAACACAGGATCACATCTAGAGCACCCAGACAACCACCAGGCCCAGACAGGCGCCACCAGCCACTTCTTACAGCATCAAGTGACCTTCATCACCGGCAACCCTCTAGACACTTGTGGCCCCAGGCAGCCCCCATCCATCCCCGTGTCGCTGATTCAGATCCACAGTAGGGAAGTCCTTAGTACGTAGGCCGTAGCTGCCGCCGAAAGCCCCTTTCCACTGCGGCTGCCGTTTTGGTAGGGCAGCCACGGCTTCATTGCTCAAACTTCTCCAGAGTATGTTTAAGCCTCACTGCAGCTCTGCTAGAGCACCCCAAGGGTTAGAGGCAGTCATAGAGCCCAAGGGCTCTGAGCCACAACATCCATAAGGCGGCAACAGCAGCAATTAAATTGCAGCTGCCATTTTGTCAATCCTGCCACAGGTTCACCACACATCTCTCGCTGAGTCCGCTGATGAGTGGCCAGCACTTTGAGGCCCCATTTAGTAGACGGTAAGAACAGAGCAGTTTGAGGGTCCGGGGAATTAGTTTCCGACTAGGCAGCCTGACCCTATGCATCAGAAACAAGCGGCAGAGGCCCAGATCACCAGAGCACTCGAATGATGCATCCCTTTTGACTCCAGGCAGGCCACGGCCCTATTAACGCTGTTCTTAGTAGATACCTTTTTAATACTCTGTAGTGTATTTCTGATGAGACTTTCACAAACAGTATGGTACTGAGTAAACTCCCAACATAGAGTAAACAATGTTTACAATACCCACTTTCTACTCATATCCACGACATTTCTCACTGTAGGTTGGGTGACTGTGAACAGTTTGATACAGGTAATGGTTGTCTATAGTAGGGCATTAATTATGTAACAGAAGGTTAATATCCGGAGGTACTTGGTTTTATCTGAGCATTACAGTTAGGGTTACCAATATATCTGTGGTTAATTGTTAATATGAACTCAGCTACCGATGAAATCAATGGCATACCTCTTGTTTTTAGAGTAATGTATACAAATGCAGCTTGGATTATATAATCTGTGTTGTCATCAGTGATGTCATAAATGGTGTCATTGAATTTGTAATGAGGGATGCAGTATGTGAGGTTGTAAGCAGTGCATGGTGGGGTGCAAGTTATAACACTGTAACGGCCAAGTCACTCCTCTTCTGAAAAAGCCAGGCCTAGACACAACCAACCTGAATAATTTCAGACCCATCTCCAATCTCCCTTTCCTTGCCAAAGTCCTCGAAAAATGTGTCCTTTGTCAACTGAACAAACATATTGACAACATAAACTTGCTCGACCAGCACCAATCTGGGTTCATGAAATGATACAGAACCGAAACTGCAATCCTCAACATGATGAACGACATCTTCAACTCCCTCGACGCTGGCCATTGCTGTCTCCTCATCCTCCTAGACTTGTCTGCCGCTTTTGACACTGTAGACCACAGTCTTCTCATCAAAGCTCTCAAAGAACAGGCAGGCGCTGAGAAAGTGGTCCTTCAGTGGTTCTCCTCCTTCTTCCAAAACTGCTCACAAAGAGTAAAAATCAAATCCTCTGCCTCCGATCTCGTTCCCGTTAACAGAGGCATTCCTCAAGGCTCCATTCTCTCCCATCTACTGTTCAACATATATATGGAGCCTCTCACCTCCATTCTGAAAAAAGCGACTATCCCCTTTCATCTCTATGCAGATGATATTCTGATCTACTTGGAAACCTCCTCCTTTAACGACATTCAAAGACTCAACAATACACTCAATGAAGTCCAAGAATGGCTATCAACGAACCACCTCAAACTCAATCAGGGCAAAAGCGAGATCCTCCTCATCTCCAACAAGGACGAAAACCCGCAAATCGTGGAATGGCTAAAAGCTATTGGTGCCCTCAATGGAAATCTCACCTTGGCAACCTCGGTCAAATCACTGGGAATCACCCTTGACCACAAACTCTCCATGTCCAATCACATCAAGAACTCCGCCAAGAGCGCCTTCCTCAATCTGAAGCTCCTTAACAAAATCAAACCCCAGATCCCCACCTCTGACCTCAAGGAAGCCACCCAAGCCCTGGTATTATCCAGACTCGACTATGGAAACACAGTTCTTTCCGGGACAGCTCACTCTCACCTAGCCCCCCTTAAAACCACCCTCAATGCTGCAGCCAGAATGGTCACCGGAATCAAGAAATTTGACCACATTTCTCTTGCGCTCAGAGATCTAAAGTGGCTCCCCGTCTAAATGCGGGCCAGTTTCAGAACTGCCTGCCTCACACACAAAACCCTGCACACAGAGAAACCAGAACACTTAGCCTCCAAGCTCAAGAAAGCCGGACAAGCGAGAAGCCTCAGGAGTTCCAACTCTCTCCTACTCATTCCCTTAAAAACGTGTGAACATAATACTGCTGCCCGCTCTTTTGCAGAAAACGCCCCGAAAATCTGGAATGCCATCCCAGTCAACATCAGAACCACTCCCTTCTTTTCAAAATTCAAAAGCCTCCCTAAATCTCTCTACCTCAACCGCACCTTCCCGAACGCAATTACGTGATGCTCTCATCTCCACCAGGCGGCAGCTCTAGTCGTGCCTCCCCTAGGACTTAAAACTACCTCATGACCCCTCCCCCGCAATGCCTCGCCTCGTCCCCCTCGACCTCTCTACCCCAACGGCTCACCGGGAACACTCAGCAGAACTGTAAAGCCTCCTTTCTGAACATTTTCTCCCTCAACAGCTTACCTCGGACACTCAGCATAATCTGTAAAGCCTCCTTTATTTTTTTACTTTTTCTGTATTTGTCCTTCAATGCCTTTGCCCTGTTTTTTGTCTCCTTTTTCATCATGTTGTAAAGTGCTCCGATACACTCGGGTCTGTCTAGCACTATAGAAGACTTCCAAATAAATAAATTTAAAAAAATGATGGATTTCTGTAATTTTTTTAGTTCAAAGCATTATGTTGGTGCTGATATATTCAACCAACTGCAACATCACTTTAACCTTTGTTTTTTCCAATGAATTGTCCAAACAATATCAGATCTTTTTATCACGCCTAACTATAATGTCAGTTTAACCTTTGTTTTTTTTCAGTGACTGTATTACCTACTTGCTATCACTAGTAGATAGTTATAGATAGGCCACAGTCTCCATAGGAAGAACATTTTTGTTTTGACAATAACTTTGGTGGCATTGATGAATTCTCACAGAATTTTTGCTGACTTCAGCTGCTGTCTCGAAAGTTTTGGGGTGATTCGTCAAGTGAGCCCGAGATAAATGGGGCATCCCGAAACCTATTTCCCTGGTGAAAATGTCCATACGAATTTAAGACCCCACTAGAGCCCGAACAGCTGAAAGGAATTACTCCAAATGTGTAACCCTAGGCATAAAACTCCATTCTGCTTGCGGCATTTGCGGAGTTTTGGCAACTCCACGTTCCGTGTAGAATGCAGAGTTGCTGAAAAACTCTGCACTCCGCAACGGAGTGGAGTTTCTTTTGTGTTGGCATACCAAAAATGAGTGCTCGTGATTGCTGTCGAGATTTTCGAGCGCCACGAGATTTACTAGGCAGCCAGATGGTCCCGCAAGAGTTTGCAGTCACTAACACATCATTCGAGCGTGCCAGCGGACTTCTGGTGGGGGTTTTGTGAGGAACACGATCCTGAACGCGCACGACCTACCGCAACTGCAGTTTGGCGAAGGTTCTCTCCCTGAGCAGCTTCAAAACCTTCTTGAAATGATGATTTAGAGTAAAACAACTCCTCAAATTGACATTTGGCTATTCTGTTTTGTGCAAGAAGTACATTTTCTTTTTTTACTTTTGTTTTCAAGAGGAAGGAAGTGCCCTGGACCCTCCAACTTCCTGTCCCTGTCCAGCAGGCTACTCCTGGTGCTTTCTCCATCTCCTGGTCACTTTTCATTTGGATCTGGAGCTGGAAGTGTCACTGGAAGCGTCCGACTGCTAGGATGTGGTATCCGGGTGGTGGATCCACCACCCAGATAACCCATCCTAGCAGTCGGACGCACAAACTCGGTGCGCTCTTCTCTCACCGAGCCGCTTTTTTAGGACGCCATTGACCCTATTATCTTTGCCTCTACCCGGCAAACAAACCCGGCAAAATTCACCATACGTTTCCTCGCCGCTTGTTCAAGGCGGACGAAACGTTTTCACCGTAACTCCTCCAGCCTTATGATACCTCCTCATTGTAGCCCTACAGCCCTGATGAGTCACATCTCCATCACGGTGTGACGAAACACGTGTCGGCTGGCTACCTCTTCACTGTACTGTCCATTGTTTGACTTATAAAAAAACTTTTTCACAAGAAATTTGAATCTTGAGCTTCTTTTTCGACCTTTTACTCTGCACAAGTAGACAACGTAGTCCGCACAAACGGACCATCAACCAAACGTGCGTGTGCACAGGAACCACTCTCAAGCTCTATCACATAGATGCTTCCTTACAGATAGCTGTCTGGAGGAGTTTATGGGTCTTAACAGAAAATGGGGTGTGTCCCAAGGATGGAGACATGGGATCTCCACTCCCTTACCACCTGATCAAGTTACTTTCCACACAGTTTCCTCATTCATCTTTTCATTAACAGTATTAAGGGTGAATATCCAAAAGGCCTCTCTTTGTTTGCATATCTCTGTGTCGTTACTACCTGGTTTGGATTTCACCTTTTCCAAAATCTGCCATTGGAGATCTTTCTCTTTGTGTTTATTTTCATGGCAATGTTGCACCATGGGAGATGCAAGTCTTTGTGTCCTGATTGCAGATTTGTGCTCGACGTATCGTACCCTGAACTCCCTGACAGTTTCTCCAATGTAAGCCAGCTTACACGGACAGGTGATCAGGTAGACTATGTTTTGACTCCTGTAGTAAGTCATATCCTTTATGATGCCAGAGCAACCTCTATATTCCCATTGGCATGTCACAACCGCCGTTTCACAGGTAGCACATGCGCCGCATCTGTGGTTGCCTTTAATCACTGAAAAACCCATGATGGACCTCTGAGTAGGAGTGTTTTTGGGTAGGTCCCTAGTACACACCAATCTTTAAGAGTCGCATTTCTGCGGTATGCTAGTATGGGTCTCAGAAGATTGTCCTGATCTTATTGGCATTAAGTATGTTCCAATTTTTATCCAATATTCTTTAAAGCACAAAGGAGAGTGATTGATGGCACATACTAGCTTGTTTGTCTTCCTTTGATGTATCCGTGAAAGAAGGGCATCTCAATTGAAATATCAGGCTCTTATAAAACGAATTTCGTTGCATGCACTGCATCGCAGTTAGGGATGCAGTGCGCACAACGAAATTTGTTTTATTTATTTATATGTTTACTTACCTGTAAACCTCCGTAATCCATAGTTACTACCCCCCACCCTCTCCCCCTCTCCACGTCACCGCCCAGCAGCTACTCCCTCTACCGACCGCGGCTGAGTCCAGTAGGTCTCTCCCCCCCTAGACAAAGAAGATGTCATCTATAAACGTAAGCCAAAATCTCACACTTCCAAAGAACGGAGCTACTTCATTAAAAATGTGTTTATGCTCAGACTCTTTGTAGCATTATTCCAATCGTGGTAACGTCCCCAAAAGCACACGAGAAGAAGAAAAGTTCCAGAAATGTGCCATTTGTTTGTATCGATAAAGTTTTATTTGAATGTTCCTTGAATTTATTCAATGTTCATTGACATTACTTTCACATCAATAATTCGTTTCAAGCATCCATTTTCATTGCCCAATGCATTTCGATCACTTGGCCCTTCATCAGGGGCTCTATATATTGCAGAAAAAGGATTGTACACAACTATTAATTCTTGTATAAAAGTCTGTGCACACGGGTGGAAAACAGGGTTGTTTTCTGCCCGTGTGCACAGACTTCTTGTTTGACAATTTGGTTATACACAGTGAGGGATATAAGGTCTAAAAAGTCTAAATGCTGGACTCTGATATCATGGTTAATTATTTTTTGAATTATGTCTTTTATACATGAATTAATAGTTGTGTACAATCCTTTTTCTGCAGTATATAGAGCCCCTGATGAAGGGCCAAGTGCCCGTTTTTTGAATATATGCTCAGACTCTCCCATGTAGATATTAGCAATCCTGGAGCACAATAAGCTTCCATGCTCGTCCCCTCTATTTGCTGCTACGTGTTTCCTTTAACTCAGAGTAGTTGTTACATAGCAATAGCTGTAGGCACTCTAAAAAAAACTATCTGGTCTTTCTCCTGCAGTTCTACTGAGCAGTGCTGCTACAGATTCTTTGGATTTTTGTTGTGGTATATTAGTGTACAGCGCCTCAATATGTAATGTTACTAGAAATTCTCTCTCAGGGTTGGAAGGCATGTTTTCTATTTTGATTATTATGTCCCCCGTATATGTAATGTAAGATTGATAATTACAAGTCAGGGGGCATAGAAAGGCATCAACATATTTTGAGATAGGTTCTGTGCTGGAATTTATAGAGCAGATGATGGGTACAGTGGTGGATTGTTGATGTCTTGGGTACCTGGTATGATGCTGGAATCACATGGTTTGTTTTTGGGCAAGATGGCATCAGACTAGAGACCACCTTCACCTCTCTCCTGCCTGGCAATCAGCGATCGGAGCGGCCTGCGAGGGGTTGCGAGTAGTGGCTGGACTCCGGGGGCCATATTATCAAGAAAGGGCGATACATTATCGCCGCTTTTATCGACGGCCCCCAGCGCCTAGAGACCCTTACGGGTGATTGTGCGCTTTAGAAATGTGGATTATTATTATTATTATTATCGGCAGGAAACTGCTGCTAAAGCGGCGATAATGGGCCGGATAATATGCCCTTGTGAATTCCCATAGAAGCCCAGGTTAACACCAGAACATGGGCTTCTATGGGAATTTACAAGGGCATATTATCAAGCCCATTATCGCCGCTTTAGCGGCAGTTTCCTGCCGATAAAAGTGGCGATAATGTATCGCCTTTTCTTGATAATATGGCCCGTGGTGCTCTGGTGTGCCCCGGACCGACTTTGTGGTGGGGCAGACATAAGGCCTGCACCTGCGGGGGATCGGGCGCCAGTGAAGGGCGCTGAGAGTCTCTAGTGCGGCTCCTGCTTACGGCTTCTGCTGGGGGCGGATGTGCCTAGGCTTCTGCTTGGTCACTGGGGACACTCCACGCCATCCCGTAAGAAGCACTGACTTCAAAGGCAGCTCGAGTAAGACCCAAGCTGCGAAGAACTACAGCAGCTATGGGGCCACGAGAGAGGTCTGACCCCAAAGTGGACAGCAAGAAAAGTGACCCACGCCCCCTCCCCCCGCCCCCAGAGCTGATAAACAGGCTATAACACTATCGGAGAAAAATGAACCCCCGGTGAAAGTAAAAAACACAACCTGCTATAACAACTTTATTTTTACCCCTAAGTGATGGCAAAAGTGACACAAAAAATGAAAGCCAAACGGAAACAAGCAATTACAATGCAATGGTTTCGCCTTTGGAAAAGTTAGAGCTATTGGCATTATGACAAAATTTGTATTTATGTGTTGGTTTTGAAAACAGATAAATAAATGGCATTGTCATTTATATTGCCATTAGCTTAATCTCTCGCAAATGTGAGACCTATTGTACCCTACGGACGAGCTCAGCAGACAGCAATTACTACCACACACACACACCCCCAGAGCCAGCCACACACACCCAGATCCAGCCACACACACACCCAGAGCCACACACACCCAGAGCCACACACACACCCAGAGCCACACACACACCCAGAGCCACACACACACCCAGAGCCAGCCACACACACCCAGAGCCAGCCACACACACACCCAGAGCCACACACACACACACCCAGAGCCACACACACACACACAGAACCACACACACACACACACACACCCAGAGCCACACACACACACACACACCCAGAGCCACACACACACCCAGAGCCACACACACACACCCAGAGCCACACACACACCCAGAGCCACACACACACACCCAGAGCCACACATCAGAGCCACACAGCAGAGCCACACACACACACCCACCCAGAGCCACACACACCCACCCAGAGCCACACACACCCACCCAGAGCCACAAACACACTCAGGAGAGCAAGCACAGCTAGGGGGCAGGGAAGCAAGCAGTGACAAACAGCCTGTCTAGCGTTTTCCAATATGGTTGGCTCGCGCGGCGTGAAATTTATTTCTTACTTCATCATGATTGGCTGGAGCTCGGCTAAAATTAAGCAATTGGTCTTCCTAATGCAAATCAGCACTGACTCTGGTCCTCTTGGAAGCAGTCCATCCTCACTAATGGTCATGCCACCCTGCAGCCCACTGCATTTTTAGTTGGGAAATTTGAGATTCACACCTTGTGAATCTCACAGACTAAGCTACACCCCTGCCTAATCTTGTCCTCGCCGTCCCCACACTCACCAATGATGATCAATGGCATATTGTGGCATATTACCCTCTGCGCATCTATATATAAAGATATGTATATATACATAACTAGAAATATTTTCAATCAGTAACTGTAGTTAAAGGATCTAATCCCGTTTTATTTTATTTTTATTTCTGAATAAAAAAGTGCTTGGAACTTCCAGAGGTAAACTGTATGTAAATACCTCAAGTAATAGGCTTGTGGGGCAAATCGCATCGTTTTATCTTCCATTCTGCATTCGTTTCTCCGGGTGCGCCGGAGATATGCATTTTTAAGCATATTCAGAACGCGGGGCGTGAAATTAAATGTATGACAGAGTGAGAAAAATATACAGAGTTTTTGGAGATGCCGTTTTTTAAAGAGAAAAAATATTAATGCTATGCAGATCTGGAGAGTGGGGGGCGCAGCCGCTCGGTGGTGGAGTGACCCCTCTCTCCAGGAATTTGTGGCTCACTGTTCCCTCCCCCTGTATCTGCCGCCTCCATTGAAGTCGCCGGGTTGCTGCCAGGTCGCCTTATACATAAGAGGAGGGGGAGAGCATGGGAGCTCAGTGGGGCCCCCCCGAGCCGCACTCTCACCCAAGGCAACGGGCAGAATGGAACGGATTCCTTCCAACATATGTTTTCGCCAGATAAGTAAACAGTGTGTGACGGAGAGAAGAAAAAAACGTAAAGGAAAGACGAAGAGGGGGAAAAAAGCATTTGCAATTTAATGAAATTACAGCTCTCAGCTTAGGGGGTCGCGTCACATGTGAACCCTAACCAGGTGGCACAGCGGGCTACTGTGTCCACACTTCAGGGTTTTCTGTGTAACAATGGGGCCACTGGTCTGGGCTAACACATTCATCCTTTGAATTCAGTAAAATTAGAACCATGGAGATGGGCAATATTAAACATCAATCATCAACGTAAGGAAATGTGGTTTTCTGTGAACTATCACTCTGTGGAACAGTCTCTGTGTCTGTCCAAACCCTAGAGGAGTGTCAACACAAAAACACTGCCATCTGGACCTCTGGAGACCCATTCTCACCTTATTGGCTAGCAGGATGCAGGGCACCGGAGCGCCATTAGGCAGCGTGGTCTTGCTGTCCAGATCCTCTTTCCATTTCTGGCTGCTCAGGAATGAGGCCCGATTGGTGACGTCAAACATGATCACTCAGGCTGCGGCTTCCCTGTAGTACAGGCGGGTCATCGAAGTAAAGCGTGTTCTTGGCCTTCGGAAAAGAGCACAACACAATCAAGCATGCATCATGGGTTCACCGTGCCCACCCAAAACACGCCGACACGCCCCTGCATCCAGAATTCAATACAAATGCCATTTTAATTGATGAAGTTCTGTTAAGTACCTCCTCCAATATCAGTAACTCATAAGGTAGCACACAACTCACACTAATATTCTCATATAAGCATTAAAGCGTTTCATATAAACTGCACAAATGTCTAAAAATCAGTCAAACTGCGTTGGTCAGTGGTCTAGTCCTTTTGCTGAAAAATCACTTGAGGGCATTATAAAAACAAAAATCAGACTCTGCCATGCAAGTCACAACGAAATAAAGCACAGACCAAAAAACACAGATAAGGATACAATACAATAGAAAAACACAATATGACAAAATACCATACCAAGCATGGGCATGCAATAGGTGTGGCTTTAATGTGCACAAAAGCATGCAGCTAGCTCACTCTGCCATCACAAGGGAGCATCTCACAGCCTGCACTTATACAGATATAGTGCGCACCATACATTTGTGCAGGCATTCCCGCTCGCCGCGCCAAACAAACTGCCCACCCAGCACTCCTACGCCTCCCTTCTACAATACACCCAGCTCTTACTCTGTACTCACACTTCACGTACCCTGCACTCTTACACCACACACCCATCACTCACTCATAACATACTCTCTCATCACTAAAACACCACTTCCACCAATCCTTCAATCACCCGCCGGTCACCCTCCATACTCACACATCTGTCACCATGCCCTCCCACTCGATGGGTGACTAATAGAATAGGAGAGGATGGAGTTTCCTATGTCACGTCTTTGGAAATTGCAAACTAGCTCGCACAATACTATGCCGCCTTCTGTAAGGCTCGGCCATAGGCCGACACCACTCAAATAGAAAACTACCAGGGAGAATGGACAATCCCAACCCTGTCGGTGGAAGAACGACAGGCCCTGGAGCAGGACATAGGACTCTCGGAGTTACTGACTGCCATTTTCAGTCTAAAGACAGGAAAACCCAGGATCCTAATGACATACGTGCCAAACCTTTAAAGACAAGCATTTACAATGCCGGAGACACGGACAGCGGGAGGGCGGGGGGTGGGAACGGGCACACGGACAGCGGGAGGGGGGCGGGAACGGGCGGAGGGGGGGGCGGGAACGGGCACACGGACAGCGGGAGGGGGGCGGGAACGGGCACACATGGACAGCGGGAGGGTGGCGGGGGAAGACAGGACAGCAAGCACTCACCAAGGATGACTTCTTCCGGCGGCGGTCAGCGGAATGAAAAAAAAAACCTTCCCAAAAAAAAAAAAACACGCCCACAGCCGCATGACGTAGCGAAAAGCCTAAAAATCGCCGGAACGCCCACGAATCTGCTCCCAGAATGACGAGCAGATCTCTCTTCCAATGGCTAGCCTCCATTTATGGAGCTAGCCAATGGAAAGAGAGGGCGGGCCAACACACACATACTGTAAATATTAGATTTCGCCAGCGCCGAAAAGCTGCACGGTGCGCAGCTTTCGACAGGCGAAACCTAAAAAAGTAATGGGACCCTAGAGAGTGATTCAATGATTATAACAGATGGTAGCCACTGCCCGGGGACGCACAAACGATGTTAGGAATTACTGATTTGGCTGAAAGCGCAGCGGTAATTAAGTTGATAATTGACCCAATTACAATGTTGAAAGATAAGAAATAAGAACAAGTATCTGCTTTATGTAATCAGGCCAATAAGGATGGCATCCCAGAGGTATCAGATGTATATGGCAATGTATTACCCTCCCGTACTGGGCTGACTGAACAAAGTGAACAGTATCATGACGGGACAGGAGAAAAGTTCTTCTCCCTTACTGAAGAATCGGAGGCGTCAGGTATTAATGCATCTAGTAGCAGTAAGGAGGAGGAGGGCTCATCCTCAGATGGCAGCACCACAGTGGAAAAACATACTACGCCTAAGAAAAAAATCCAAACTGACATCAGGGAGAATTTCCAGACGAACAACCGATCAAGAACGAGAATTAGGTGAAGAGTTGGGTTGGGATTACTCCACATCATCAATACTGTCCCCAGAGACATGAGATGAAGAAAGGAAGCTCTTAATTTCCCAAGGAGGAGAATCGGAGCAAAGGAAGGGGGTTAGCTCTGATTTACAATCTTTGAGATCTTTCTAAGATGACGTCAAAGTGGATAACCGACACGCAAAGACAAGCTACAAAAAATTTGCAAGGATCTGTACGGAAAGTGGAAAAGATTTGTTCAGATATTGCAGAGCAGATGAGTATGGTAGAATCGAGGACAGAGGTATTAGAAAAAACTGTAGAAACCATCCAGGTACAGTCTAAATTCACGACAAAAATCTCAAAGATGTTATGTGGAAAATGGAGGACTATGGAACCGATGTCCACTAAATCCATCTAAACATGCTGTTGCTGCAAAAAAACCATATTGATATGCTTTGGCAACTTTCTGCTCCATCAGGCTGTCTATGATCTAGCTAGACCCAATGCCAAGAGACAATTCTAAGGGTTTGATTTCTTTGCCAAGCCTGACTTTGCCCATGCGACGGTGGAGCGAAGATGGCGGTTAGCCAATTAATGACCCCATTTCAAGAGGCTGGAGCTTTGGTATTCTTGCAAAACCCTGCCGGACTCAAGGTGGTTTATAAGGGTCAAAATGTCAGTTTTAATTCTGAAATACAAGCGTGAAATATGTTGGATGACATTGTAACGGGGTCTAGGGGGTCTAAAATGTGAAATACAAAAGTAAAAAAAAAGATCCTATAAGCGAGTAAAGAAATGCAACAGATAGCACCGAGGATAAACACGGGATGATGTAGTTTGTGGTGTAGCTATAATAGTAGGATGGAGGGAAGAGAGGTGGGAGTATTCGGACGTCCTCACACAGGCTCATGTTTGAGCCTGGTTGCCTAGATAGTGCTGGGGTAGGAGGGGTGGGGGAGGGAGTTCAGACAGGCAAAAAGAAGCCTACACAGAGTGTTAGAGATTTGAAACTGGGGTATAATCATCTATACAAAAAAGTCTATGGACAAAAGAATTATATTAATTGTTGGAGGCCTATTTGTGTCAGGTGCATGGCATCTACAAAACGGGGGTTGTGAAAATTACCTCTATCTGTGGCTTGAATGATGTAAAAAAAGACAAAATGTGGCAGTAGGTTTACAGTCAATGGGTGTCAATGTTGTATGTCTTCAAGAGACACATATAGAGGGTGCACAAACACATGTTTTGAAAACACTAGGGTTTAGGGTGATAAGTGCAACGACACAGGGTGCCAGGGTGTGAGGGGTTGCAATTTTAGCTAAAGGCAGTGGGCTGTTGTTTAATCAAGCTAAATCTGATAAATTTGGTTTCTGGGCAACTACTGAATGCCAATATGGGGTTGGGCAGAAATTAACACTCTGCTCTATAAATGGAATCAACTGTGACAATCCGGTGGTGTTGGAAGATGTCTCAAGTGAACTTACCCATTAGACTCTGATGGTCTGTGGGGATTTTAATATTACCTCCTAGTGACAGGTCTATCAAGGAGGGGTGACAATATGTGGGTAGGAAACCTAGAGTATTTATGGCACTGACAAATATGTCAGATACATGGATTAGTAGATGGCTGGCAGCTGGGAAAATCAACAGACCCGGGGTACACATATTTTTCTAATCCACACCATACCCTCACTAGATTATATTATTTGTTCATCTCTAATTCTTTAAAAACAAGTTGTCTAATAGAGAAATTGCCTCATGTCTTGTCGGATCACAATCTACTAATATTTAGCCTAGAAGTAAAGATGGTAAATCCTATAATGAGACCGTAGACATTTGAAAGATCCCTGCTTGTAAATATAGGTTATTGTACATATATGAGGAAATGGATTCTGAATTTCTTGGAAGACAACCTAGAGAGTTCCACAATTGAAGTAGTGTGGGATACCTTAAAGGCTGGAATCAGGGGTGAAACATTGTGATACTCCCTAAATGCGAATAAACAAGACAGGCAATCTATGAAGACATTACAGGATAATTTGAGGATGGCAGAAAAAGAATTGGTAAGGGCTGTGATAACAAATGAGGATCTAGAGAGAATACAAAGACAGGTTGCAATCGCCATGGCTGCTATTATTAACGTATTTACTCATAAGGCTCGAAAAAAAACGTTAGCACTAAAAGAGGTAGGTTATGAAATGAATGAGCAAATTGGTCATCAACTTGAGGTACGCACAAGACAGAAGACCTCTCTAAATTTGATCCGAGAGATTAAAGACCTTATTTTGGGCCAAATAACTAACCATGAACACATACGAGAGGCTATCAGGAGGTTTTATCAAGATCTTTCTGCAGCAGATGTGGTGTGTGGGCAGCGAGATATTGAAGAGTATCTGGATTATATTCCATGCAAAAAATTTGAGGTGGAGGATCAGGAGAGTTTTGATTGCTCACCTGATGAAGAGGAAATGTTAATGCCGATTAAAGGCTTATCAAGTTCTAAAGTGACTGGAATGGATTGTATTCTGACCAAATTCTATGTCATCTTTATAGATCAATTAAAAACTGTTGTGTCTGACCTAATGGTACATATTTTTAATGGCGGTCAACCTCAGAGTTCTTGGTCAAGGGCGAAAATTGTAATCTTTCCAAAAAAGAACAAACGTTCAGATCAAATGGGCTTATATTGGCCGATAACACTCATTAATGCTGACTCAAAAATATACTCAAAAATGCTATCCAATAGAATAGCACCTATCATAAAGTGATTTCCAAACAACAACATGGATTTGTTCCATGGAGGTCCACCATAAATCATATTGAAAGAGTCATTGCTTTATTTGATGCTACCAATGTGGCAGGAGACCCTACAGCTCTAGTTTTACTAGATACTGAAAAAGCTTTTGATAGGGTCTTGTGGAAATATTTGTGGGTTATTATGTCTAGGTTAGGTATTAGGGATGTGGGTCTAGAAAAAGGGTTTTTAGTCAGGTAGAGAAAGGGCGCACAGCTAATGATTAGCACTCTGTGTAAGTCCGTTCAAGTGTGCTGTGAGGTGCAAAAAGGTGGAGGGGATAAGCCCTATAACCCCCCAATTTCGGTAGTGGCCACAGCCACCACTGTGTAAAGTACAAAACAAATCACCTATGCACACTCTCGTATATACATTAGTTATGTCAAGTGGACATGGAAAGCAAAGGACACAAAGCCTATTACACAAACAATTTGAAATAAAAGATCTTGTCCTTGGAGTGAGTTGTTCCAACAATCGTGTCATTAATGTTCGACAGAAGCCAGCCGACACGTGTTTCGTCGCACAGGGGAAAGTATCCCGCGACTCCTCAGGGCTCAAAAAACAAAGAGTGTCGGGTAATCATGGTACGAGGAACCGGCTTCAGATGCACCCGTCTGCTTTTCCGAGACTTACTAAATAGAAAACCTTCTTTATCGTCATCATCATCTTTTTACTACAGCTGTTCGAACTTACTGGGAGCTTTAATAATACATCCCGGAATTTCCATACTTCATTTTGGAGTGTCCTGGATTACCTGTCCGATACCCTTTCTCCAGCATCTTCTGATTCTGGAAGATTGAAATTTCTGGAACGACTTCCTTTGCCTACCTTCAAGTCCTGGGCCCTGTCGGGTCGCAATTATCACCGACAGAGCAACTTCCGTTGCGACACTCTTTGTTTTTTGAGCCCTGAGGAGTCGCGGGATACTTTCCCCTGTGCGACGAAACACGTGTCGGCTGGCTTCTGTCGAAAATTATAGACACGATTGTTGGAACAACTCACTCCAAGGACAAGATCTTTTATTTCAAATTGTTTGTGTAATAGGCTTTGTGTCCTTTGCTATCCATGTCCACTTGACATAACTAATGTATATACAAGAGTGTGCATAGGTGATTTGTCTTGTAAGTATTAGTGATGGGTTTATTCAGGCAGTGCAGAGACTCTACGTTAATTCATCAGCGTCAGTAAAGGTTAATGGTGTGTTATCTAAAGCATTCGCAATATCCCGAGGCAAGAGGCAGGGGTGACCCTGCTCTCCACTTTTATTTGCGGTCTATATCAATCCATTTATCTGTAGATTGGAAGATAATGCTTAAATATCTCCTGTATGGTCACAAAATTATCCAGCAAGACCCTAGCCGATGACATAGCTTTGGTAATCGCTGACCCAAATACCACCATGAGAGCTATTGAAGATGAGGCCAGGCGCTTTTGACAAATCCCAGGTTATGCACTCAACCTAAGTAAGACACAGATTGTTCTGACCGACAAAGCAAAAATTAATGATAAACGCATATTAAAAACAGCCACTTATTTAGGTGTCTGTATATCTTCTAATCTAGATAATGTGGTTAAGCTTAGCATGGAGCCTCCTATAGATACGATGCAAAAAGGTCTCCAACGCCTTAATAATTTGCATTTATCTATTATAGGTAGAACCAACGTTATCAAGATGGTGTTTTTCCCAAAGATTTTATACTTGTTTAGAGCAGTATGCATATAATTCATTACACAGTGGTTTAAAGTAATAGAGCGATTGTGCTCTAGATTCATCTGGGCTTATTCAAAACCACAGCGTGCCTACAAATCTCTTATCCTATCTAGAGACAGATGCGAGTTGGCACATCCCAATTTTAAGGTATAATATTGGGCCCCGTTATCACTCTATGCTATAGTAGGGAGCTACTACAGAATGAAAGGGAGGATGTACGGCTTGATGCAACGCAATCTATTTTTGAACTGGTGTTGGGCAGAATGTGTAGTGGCTGTCTATGGCATCAACTACTTGACAGCTACTACAAAAAAGTTTGATTCAAATCTCTCTTTAGTGTGTTTACAGTATGGAGTGCATAGAATTTCTTTGTATACACCGTAAGCGGACAATCAAACTCTCCCAGAGATATTTAGAGAATCTTGTATGAGCAAATGGAAGAATGTGGGAATTGTCCAGATTGGCTGCTTTTTCACCACCATAGGGATACAATCCTTTGAAGAACTGAAAAAGGATTTTAATCTAGGCTGGCGGGACATTTTTTAGAGATGTTCTGTGGTGGAAGGTGGGGGGAAAGGTGCACTTTGAGAAAGTTAAAATATGCACTATTGGGGAGATATATACATTTATTAATTAAGTACTACCAGATGATCTGGATATATTCTCACAGAAGTGGCAGGAGAAAGTAGGAATCACCAATGAGGAATTTATTCATGCATATGAAATGTCACAAACATGTTAATGTCCATGAGATTACAGGCACAGTTTTTTTAGACTTTTTTTGTATTACACCCCTGAAATAATCGCTAAATGGGGGAGTGGTATGGGAACATTCTGCCCGAGATGTGCAACTTTTAAAGCAGATAGTGTAAATATATTTGCATCTTGTGATGAGTTAACAAAATTGAAGAAAGATATTGGAAAATGTCTGACTGAGGTGTTACAAATGGAAATAATTTTGACCAATGATTTATTTATTTATTTATTTAAAAGGTTTTATATAGCGCTGCTGGACCCAAGAGTATCAGAGCGCTTTACATGGTAAATATACATGATAAGATACAATAAACAATTGACACAGAGCAAAAGATTCAACAAGATAAAAAATATTGTGTTAAATGAGTGAAGGGGCAAAGGAACAGGGGGATAGTAGAAGGGATAGGGGGAGTGGAGGTTGGAGAGAGAGAGGGGGTGAAGTGAGGGAGAGTGATTCGAAAGGGGGAGAGGGGTTGGGTAAAGAGCGAGTCAGAGCAGAGAGATAGTGAACAGGGTCAGAGTCAGTAACATTAGGAACCCCAATATTTATTGAGGAGGAGTACTTTGAGTCTTTTTTTGAAGAGAGGGTAAGAGGGGTTGCAGCGAAGATCCTTGGGGAGTGAATTCCAAATCGTAGGAGCATTACCAGAGAACGCACGTGATTGGGTCTTTTTGCATTTAAGTCTAGGAGGTATAAGGACAAGAGAGTTAGTGCTCCTCAGGGACCTGGAGCACCCTGCCTTTTGTAGTTTGCTAGAAAGGTAAGAGGGGGTGTTTTGGTGGAGAGCTTTGTGCGTGAAGCAAGCAATCTTGTAAGTGGATCGACCTTCAATTGGGAGCCAGTTTAGGTTTTTGAGGACAGGAGAGATATGGTCAAATTTTTTACAGTCAGAAATAAGTCTGGCAGCTAGGTTGAGAACAGATTTAATCGGAGCTAGGTGGACTTTAGGAGTGCCGGCAAGAGTGGCGTTACCATAGTCAATCCTGGAAAGGACAAGAGATTGGACAACGATTTTGAAATCATCAGCTGGAATGAAGGGTTTAATTTTTTTGAGGTGGTGAAGGGTGAAAAGAGCACTTTTGGCTGCATTTTTAATGTGGGGGATGAGATTTAGATTCTGATCGATGTTGATGCCTAGGGATTTGACAGAATTAGAGGTGGAGAGGGAGCAATTAAGTGCTTTGATATCATTGATCCAGAGTTGAATGGGAAGGGAACTGTTTTTGGGAGTGAAAAGGATGAGTTTGTTTTTTTTAGGATTAAGTTTGAGATGATTGAGATGGAACCAAGTTTGGATTTTAATCAGCGTGTCATTGATGTGAAGGATGTCATTGTGGGATTTGATTCTGTAGTATAGTTGAGTATCGTCTGCGTAGAGGTGGTAACTGATTTTGGCTTATTTGAGAATGAGTTTGAGATTGAGATGAGATTGGGGAGAGGAGTTGGCCTAACGGCTAGGGCGCTCGATCTCGGACCTGGGGATATGGGTTCGAGTCTCGGTAACGACGCCAAAAACAAAAGAAAAAGAAAAAAAACTCCTGTGATTCTGGGCAAATCACTTAATCTCCCCGTGCCTAAAATGAATTTGTGTCCTCATGTAATATAACTGGTGATATGTAAAGCGCTCTGATACCTGATTCAGTTCGGGTCTAGTTCGCGCTACATAAAACTGCCAAAAAAAATAAAAAATGAGGGTGAGTGGTGCCATAAAGAGATTAAATAGGGTTGGTGAGAGGATAGACCCTTGAGGGACTCCGAGTGAGACAGGTTGAGGTTTGGAGAGGCAATGACTAAGCTTAATTTGTTGTGATCTATTTTGGAGGAATGAGTTGAACCATTTGAGTACAGTGCCTTCAATGCCAAAGCGATCTTTGAGGGTGTTAAGAAGGGTGGGATGGTGGACAGTATCGAAAGCAGCTGAGAGATGAAGGAGGATTAGTAGTGAGGATTCGCCTTTGTCTAACGAGTGATGTATGTCATCTGTAACATTGAGTATAGCAGTTTCAGTACTGCATCCCTTTCTGAAACCAGATTGGAAAACGTCAAGGAGATTGAAGGAGAAGATATGGTTGTCTAATTGAGACAAGACACATTTTTCAAGGGCTTTAGAGAGGAAGGGAAGGTTCGAGATAGAGCGTAGATTGTTCAGGTCATTTGGATCAGCGGTGGGGTTTTTAAGAATGAGGGAGATTTGACCTAGCTGAAGGGAGGCAGGAACACAGCCAGTGGACAGTGAGGAGTTGATGATATCGGACTATAATGGGGCAATGATGTATTTGAGTTCTTGAACTAAATGGGCGGGGAGAGGATCTTTGGAGTGAGAGGATGGTTTGAGTTTAGAGATGATGTTGATGATAGTGGTTTCTGAGATTAGACTAAATTCGCTCCATGATGCCTTATTTTTGGAAAAGAGAGTGGGAGGGGAAGAGATGGGACGAGATGTGGGGGAGAGGAGGGCAAAAGTGATTTAGGAATGTTCGGGAGGGTGTGTTGGTTGAGGGGAGGTTGGAGAGAGAGAGGAGGGGAAGAGAAAGATAGTTCGATGTTGTTGACTTTATTCGCAAAGAAGCTGGCAATTTCTTCGCATCTTTCCACAGAGGCTGCTAATTTAGGAGGGCCAAAGGAAGTTTGTTTTTTAACGATGTTAAATAGTTCTCTGGGGCGGTTTCTGGCCTGGTCAAGTTGTGATCGGAAAAAGGAGGCCTTTTCGTTGAAGATATGTTTTTTGTAATGTGATCTGGTGGTTCTTAGGAGAGTCAAGTTGTCAGAGGAGGGATGACTCCTTAAAGTACGTTCTGATTGTCTGAGGGCCCGTCTTTCATTATTGAGTTCGGCATTTAACCAGGACTTGGGAGGGATGTTTTTCTGTTTTTTGAGTTTAATTGGGGCAATTAGGTTGAGGGCATCAAGAATAGATTTATTGTAATGGTCAGTAAGGTCGTTGGTGCTATGAGAGGGAGGGGGGAGAAGTAGGCGAGTTTTAATTGTGGACTCCAATTCGCCAGGAGGAATAAGGTGCAGGTTGCGAGTGGGTTTCATGGGTTCAACAAGAAATGGTAACAGTTACACAGGAGCGCACAGCGTGTATAAGTAAGTCTCACAAACAAAGTCCAGTTGGTGCTCTAGGTAGGCAAGAGTCGGTTACCACGACTCTAGTGTAAAGCGAACAAGTGACTTAAACCAATCCCAAAATCTCCACCAAGCACTCAAGGTTATTAAATCAAAGTCCACAGTAATAAAGTCAATTTCTTCCAATTTTTCTTCTCTTTATTCCATCATCCAACGTAATTCTCACAACACAGCCAACACGTGTTTCGTCTTGTCAGTCTCTGACATACAGACTTCTTCAGGGCTGCAAACAATACAATAACCATTGTTTAGACCATAATTTTATATTTTACAATATTTACAGTAAAGTCAAATTACACCGAATTTTATGTAGAAAAGAAAGTAAACACAAGAAGGTACCTGTCACCAAGAAAAAGCCAAAAACACCCAATTGTGACAAAAAAATTGCCAAGTAGGCAGTACCAAAGTTTGAATCCAATAAACAAGAAAGATAGTCAGGTATAAGAGGAGTAACAACACATACCCCTCAAGCTTCCAATTCTTCTTAATAGCCACAGTAAATAATTCTTCAAGTTTTGCTAAAATTTAAGGATACCCCGATCACAACCAATCCTTCGTAATAAAAGTAAATATGGAAATCCATGCAGGGTTAAGTAACTCACCAACAAACAATACTGTGAGTCTTGTAGCACGAGTAAACAATCTCTTCGTCGTTATATCAACAAATCACTTGACATGTAACCTTCACATGACTATCAGCAAGTAATCAATCCACTCTGTAAATATAAAATATTTAAAGCCTTAAAGTACCATCTATTCTCTACAGTGTCCGTGAAAACGCGACACTCCACAATATGCGGTGAGTCTTACCCCAGTGTGGAGTGCAGTTCGTAAAAAAACGAGCACAAATTACTAATTTTGAGTTATCGTTTAATTTAAGTACATGGCTGAATACTGAGCGGTGGCTGCTCTCTTTTCCAGTATACGGATAAGATTACTTATTGATTCCCTGTACGTGGACGAATATACTTATCACCATTCACAGGTAAGACTGTGGCTGTGAATTGTGTGTTGTGGAGTGTCGCGTTTTCACGGACACTGTAGAGAATAGATGGTACTTTAAGGCTTTAAATATTTTATATTTACAGAGTGGATTGATTACTTCCTGATAGTCATGTGAAGGTTACATGTCAAGTGATTTGTTGATATAACGATGAAGAGATTGTTTGCTCGTGCTACAAGACTCACAGTATTGTTTGTTGGTGAGTTACTTAACCCTGCATGGATTTCCATATTTACTTTTATTACGACGGATTGGTTGTGATCGGGGTATCCTTAAATTTTAGAAAAACTTGAAGAATTATTTACTGTGGCTATTAAGAAGAATTGGAAGCTTGAGGGGTATGTGTTGTTACTCCTCTTATACCTGACTATCTTTCTTGTTTATGGGATTCAAACTTTGGTACTGCCTACTTGGCAATTTTTCTGTCACAATTGGGTGTTTTTGGCTTTTTCTTGGTGACAGGTACCTTCTTGTGTTTACTTTCTTTTCTACATAAAATTCGGTGTAATTTGACTTTAGTGTAAATATAGTAAAATATAAAATTATGGTCTGAACAATGGTTATTGTATTGTTTGCAGCCCTGAAGAAGTCTTTATGTCAGAGACTGACAAGACGAAACACGTGTTGGCTGTGTTGTGAGAATTACGTTGGATGATGGAATAAAGAGAAGAAAAATTGGAAGAAATTGACTTTATTACTGTGGACTTTGATTTAATAACCTTGAGTGCTTGGTGGAGATTTTGGGATGGGTTTCATGGGTAGAGTGCTCGTAGGGGCGGGGCGAGTAAAGGGGCTATTCAAGGTGAAGAGGATGAGGTGGTGATCAGACCAGTCTACAGGGAGTATATTAGAGAGAGAGGCCAAGTCCTTGTTCATCAAAATAGCACCGAGGGTGGCACCTTTGGTGTGAGTAGGGGCATGGCAGAGTTCGGTCAGGTCAGTGATGTCTAAGGTTTCTTTAAATAGGATGACCGAAGGGTCATCGTTTTGTTCCAGTGGATGTTGTAGTCACCAAGGAAGAGATTCTTGGCGTGGGAGAGCGATGCTTGAATAATAAGATCAGTCATCTCTTCAGTGAAGGAGAGACAATTACCATGGGGGTGGTAAATGGTATGCAGCCGAGTGGAGGGAGAGCCAGGAAAGGAGAGGTCGGCGCAAAGGTATTCAAAGGACGACGGGTCTTGGAGTCGCACACGTGAGATGTCGAGTTCATCTTTAAAAATAAGGGCAATGCCTCCTCCTATTTGATCAATTCTATCTTTCTTAATGATAGAGTAGCCTGGTGGGATGAGCAACTCGAGGATAGGAGTAGAGTGGGTGGTGGGCCAAGTTTCAGTTAGGAATGCGATGTCTATGTTTTCACTGAGGATGGTTTCCGCAATCTCAGTTGCGTGGCAGGAGGCGGACCTGCAGTTTATCAACATGCAGCAGAGGGGAGAGGGGACAGGTGATGGGGTGGGGGGGCAGGGGGGGACAGATCTAAGTAGTTGGGGAGGTCTAGGTGAAGTCAGGTGAGGGTAGAGTCTGTTCAATCCTAAGACAACTGGGATAGAGGAATGACAGATAGGGGGGGTAGTGGGTAGGGCTACAGAGGGAGAGACAGGGGAGTTTTTGGAAAAGTTAGCTCCTGACGTTATCGGGCAAGTATCAAGATGATGAGGGGAGGTCGTGCTGGTACTGCAGGGCGGGATGCTTAAGGAGGGTTCAGTGTGTTTGGATCGGGTAGCATAATTAGAGGGGAGGGGAGGGATGTCAGTTTTTGTAACAACAATAGGTGGTCTGTTTGAGGGTGGGTTGAGATGGGTGTCAATGTGCGACGGTAAGGTGCGTTGTGAGGCGGTTGATGTGTGGTCCAACTCTGAGGGATGGGCTTTTAAAAGGTGTGAGATGTCGCTTCTGAGTGAGGAGAGTTCTAAAACGAGGGGTGAAAGGAGAAGTTCGACTTTAAGGAGTGATTGGGTAGGAATAGAGGAGTAAAGTGCATCAGTTGTTTTAAGGAAATTGGTAGGGTTAGAGTTATCGAGAGGGGGGATAGCCAGGGGCGGAAGGGGGGGAAAGCCTGGAGGGGGGAGTTATAATGAGGGGGAGGAAGGTCTTTGGGGGTAGGGGGTATACTGGAGGTTGTCATAGGAGTGGCATTCAATTTCGGAGGCCCGATAGGTGAAAGAGGAGGAAAGTCAGTAAGGGTTGGTATACCTAGAGTATTGTGGATTGTTAGAGGGAACAAGTGAGAGTGAAAGGGGGTATTGGTGGGGGGAAAGGTGGAGCTGCTGGGGAGGTGTGCGAGATGGTTAAGCGAGGTGGGGAGGATGAAGAGCATCAGAGGGTGAGGCGGTGTGGGAGTCAGAGGGAGGGCTGAGGATAGGAGAGAGAGAATTATTGGATAGGGGGATATAAGGGGGTAAGTAGTGAGGCTGGAAGAGTCGCTGAGGCGTTGAATAGGGTGGAGGATGAGGGGGGATTATACAAGAGGTGATCAAAAGGAGGGGAGTGTGTAGCCGAGTATCGGGAATTTGGGGTTGGAGAGGGAGCCTGAGTTGGCGTGCGGGTTACAGGGGAATTATGCAGTTTGGGGGAATCGTGAGGAGGGGGGTGGGAGGGTCACATGTAGAGGGAGAAGATAGGGGGACAAGTACATTGGAGGATTAAGAGACACTAGGGCACTGGGAGATATTAGGGGACAAGGAGACAAGGGTGTCATAACAAGTTAACGTTGAGGGCGAGGGTGGTAAGTAGAGATTGGGAATACTCAGCTTGATTGGGGGAAGAGGAGTGTGATATGGTGTGAGGGGATAAAGGTGGAAGGAGGGGAAGGGACTCGTTATTTCTAAAAGTGATGGAGGCAGTGGAGGTCGGATGCTGTTGGGAAAGGGTAGCGATGTTGGGTGTAATAGAGGAGGAGGGTGAGTCGGGGGGAAGGAATAGGGGGGTAGGAGAAATGATGGGAGAAAGGGGAACTGAGAGTTGGGGTAAGTCCAAGAGAGGAGATAGGGGGGCCGGGGACAGGATGGGGGTAATTGGGTCTAGGGGTTGAAGGGGTAAGAGGGAAGGGTTCAAGGATTGTGTTAGAGATTGGGATAGAGAGCTGAAGTGGCATTCGAAGATGTGGAGGTGGTTTTCAGAGGATTGGATGAGAATGTTTCCCGATTGACGATAGAGATATCAATTTCTCCCGGAAAGGAAGGGGAGGGAGTGGTGGAAAGTTTCAGGCCGTATGGGATATTGCGAGAATTAGTGATAGGGAGGTGTCGGAGAAAAAGGCTTTTCCATTTAGAAATGCGTTTGGTAAAGAAGATGTAGTTGGTGATAATGGAAGAATTAAGGTTATTATGATGATCGGCAAATAAGGTTTCTGGGTGGAGACAGAGAAGTTTGTGCTTGAAGTTTTTCTTACCATGCTTGGAGAGATGGGAGGGGAAGGGGATAGACCAAGAGTCAGGGCCGAGTTTAGAGATGGGTGAAGCTGAGATAGTGGGGGTAAGCAAGAGGGGGGCATGATTAGGAGAATATGGAGAGAAGGTAGGAGCAAGAAGGTTTAGACCATATAAACTCCAACAAGACTGTGAAAGGAGGGGGTGGGGGGGTCAAGTAGCGTTTAGCTAAAACTGACTCAGACAGTGATGGGATGACAACAAATCATAACGAAGAATTAAAAAAGTGCATAAAATTATATAATACAGTATAGGTATGGACTAATTACACTTTACAAATTATAAAGTTTTACATAGTTAGGCCACAAGGTGGAGCTCCAGGCTAAGGCAATGCAGTGAAGGTGAGCGGCCGAGGATTCAGGGCTCCGACAAAGGTCCTCAGGGAGCACAGAGGTTAGCAATGAGAGGGGTAGAAAGTGTCAGGTTGGTCCCTGTACAGTTCTTAAACAAAAACAAATCAGGGCCGTGAGGAAACCAGGAGGCTGATTACGTAACAGTAATAAACAATTAAGCATCGAAGGAGGTTGCTGGCAAAAATCGCCTATCAGTTCTCACAAACCAAAAAAAACAAAAAAAAACAAATCAAGTCAAGTCAAGTCAAAATTTGAATAGCGCACTACATACCCAGAGGGTCTCAAGGCGCTTGAGGAAGGGGGGGAGGTTTACTTATCGAATATCCAGGTTTTAAGCTGTTTTCTGAAGGCTAGGTGGTTTTGAGTGAGGCGAAGGTGGATGGGAAGGGAATTCCAGGTTTTGGCCGCTAAGTAGGAGAAGGATCTTCCTCCCATGGTTGCTTTGTGGATGCGCGGGATGGCGGCGAGGTTAACCATTTGAACATCGGTGGAAGTTGCTGCCAAAAATAGAATAGACAATGAAGGGCATGCCAAGAGAAAGACCATCCAGGCAGCAGGGACACCTTAATATGGCGGATTGGGGGGATGAGCAAGTGATCTAAGGAGAAGATCACAAAATGGCGGGGGATTACCCAACTCTTTGTCTCTTCCCCTCATCGACGTGGAGTCAGTGGCATAGGCGGCGCAATAACACAGCCGGCCACAGCATAACACAAACAATCATACCGGTCACAGCAGATGAAGCAGGAAGAATCTCCTGCATCATGACTCTTCCTGCAATGCTCCCGATGAGGTGGCGAAGCAGCTCAGCAGAGCTGGCGTTGTGTCGGATCCGTATTGTCAGATTGGATGGGGGCAGAAGCAATCAGCTCCAAGGCCCCCTCCCGCCTCGTCCCATAGGTAGCAGCGGGGCAGGTGGAGCACAAAGCAGTGGTGGCCTCATTGGGGATCAGCAGCAGCCCAGTGGACGTGGGGGGGTACAAATCAAATCTGAGGAACTCAACCTCCGGCCGGGGTCCGCCGCGGAGGGAGCACAATGGAGGCAATGAGCCCTCACCACCAGCGCGAAAGGCAAAGGGAGAGAAAGGCGCCTCCGGTGCTGGATCGCACCATCCCCCAACGCGGGCTCCTCCAGGTCACGATCGGAGGGCCAAAGCCGCAATCATCATTGAGGCGGTTTGCTCTCTTGTCAAGAGGGCAGAGAGCAGACTCCAGGGCCTCCAACGTTCCCCTCCTCACAGGTATCGCAGAGTTGCTGGGCGTCTGCTGTGATCCTAAGACGCCAGCTCTCCACTGACTTTCTAAAGCCCGTCAACACTCAGGAGAAGGGGCTCCGGTCCCAGCATGGGGTCTTGCCACCAGACAGAACACTCAACCATCCCTTGGAAACCAGATGGCGGTCCGACGATCAATCCCTGTCACTCTGCAGTTCCTCACGGCTCGGGAGGGAGACTCCGGTACAGGCAGATACCAATTGCGACTCTCGCCTCACCGCGCTCAGCCAGGGTTGTCGGTCCAATTGTCCGGGGAACGAGTCCTGCAAACAGCCTTGCCAGGCCACGTTTCAATCCTTCATCCGTCGTGGCAGTGGAGGCAAGCTCAACGGTGGTGAATCTTTGGACCTCGGGAAAGCTATGAGAAAGGTCATTCCAGGGAGAAATAATTTGAGGTTGGATGGCAGGGTAACTCGGGGATTTACACAGATAGTGATCCCGACCCTCAGAAGCTCATAGTGAGCATTCCCGTTCCGACGCCATTTTGCTATCTGTGATGTCATTTTATTAAGAGCTGCGGATCCAAATGATTAAAAAATAGGATGTGAATTGATCTTTATTGCTATGGCAGTATTAAGAATGTTATTGCATCAGTCTGGCTGGATTCTAATGCTCTATCCTTTTGACAATGGCTAGCCAGGATGCTCGCAATTTCTTTAATCTGAAAATAGCTATATATAAACGAAAGGGCAGTAAACTACGCAGAAGAGGTGGGGGAAATATGGACTCCATTGCTTGAGTGGAGTCAAGTACTGAGTAGGTAAAGGGGGTTTATCCTCCTCATCAAAAGTAGTTATGTATAGAAGAGGAAGATTTTGTAATTGTTCTCTGATTTTTATTTGATGAAATCATTGTTTAATACCCTATGTAAATATGTAATGAATTTGTGTAATCACACCTATTTGATGGCGGAGGGTGGAGGAGGGCTGGGGGGGGTTTCTTGGAAGGGTTTGGATCTTGGTGGTATATTCATGTGTGTCCATTACCACTATCCCTCCCACTTTATCGCAGGGTTTGATAGTCATGGCCATACTCTCGTATAGATTTTTGAGTGCCATAATCTCTTGTTTTGTCAAATTAGAGTTGCCATTGTAGATGTATTTGGTAACTCTTTGCAAGTCTTTTAGTACTGTTTTTTCAAATATGGCCACCTCTTGGCCTGCCATTTCTATGGTGGGAGTGAATGTAGATTTAGGTTTACAACCTGAATGATTTGTTTCAGGATCTTCTCCATTGTTTTGACTGAATTATTTTTTGTAACCTTATTTTTCTAAAAAAGGAAAATATTTCCTGGTTTAGTTGGAATTTATTACATGATGTACTTAGTACAAAC
This sequence comes from Lissotriton helveticus, assembly GCF_964261635.1. Taxonomy (NCBI): domain Eukaryota; kingdom Metazoa; phylum Chordata; class Amphibia; order Caudata; family Salamandridae; genus Lissotriton; species Lissotriton helveticus. The sequence goes on from NC_136065.1 coordinate 69,700,221, forward strand.
GACAAGCCTTTACTAAGTAATACTGATTCTTCTTTGCTAAGTTGATGTTTAGATACATTTGAAAATAGGAATGGTATCCTGGGGGGACCTGACACTTCACTCATCATCTCCAGTACTGTTGATTCCTGGTGCTCATGTATGGTTTTGGAGGTAGAGGGTCTGTTTGTGATAGCTGCCCTTTTCCGGTCTCTGATTCCTGTTTCAGCCTCTGTTGCGGCCTGTCCCCAAAAAAGGAGGCTGTAGCTGATAGTAGTAATGTTGCTCACCTTGTCTACCACTTTGGGGTCTATAGTTGGCATGTGCCCCCTCAGATGTATTGGAACTGTCTCCTTCACAGTCTGGCGAGTATGTATCTTCTTCAAGGCCTGTACATATTTTGACTTGCTGGGTCTTGCTGCCATTCTTGGTAATAGTTTGGGTTCAGATACAGATATGTTTTTTTCCTGTGAGTACCATCTAGTTCCTTCTTCAATTGATCAATTTTCTTTTTTAACAGGTACTCATCGAAATCATGTAATTCACTGTTCAGGTATTCTAGCTCGATCTTTGCTTCCTCTAGCGCCGTCATACTTTTTAATTTGTCTTCTAGATCTAGGATTTCCTCATTTAATACAACTACTACTTCTCTGGCTGTTTCCACGATCAGGATCATGCAGTTCCTTGACCATCTCTTAGCTATGTGTGACAATTTTTCCAGGAACTTTCGTATTTCTATAAACAAGGCTGGGATGTTACAAACTCTGAGACCAGAAGGGATCACTCCTGCTCGGAGATATTCCAACATAAATAGAGCATGTGATTCTGCTCTTTTTTCTTTTTTCTTTAAATAAATATGTTTAGTCCATTCACTGTTATCCACATTGGATAACACTACTTTTGTGTTGGTAGTTCATCTATTAGGGCAGAGAAGTCTTCATCAGAGAAACAGAACGTCTTAAGCACTTCCATGGTGTATTCTATGTGGCCCTACACGTTAAAAAGTAGCTAAAGATGGCAATACTGAAATCTAATTCTTTCTGCTTAAAATGCTTAAGGGAAAGGGTCAATTTATCAGTCCTTGTTTAAGCGGTCATGCAAAATAGCGGCACAAATTAGATCAAGAGATAAAGTATAGAGGAAAAGAAGATAATAAAGAAAATAATCAAGTAATCAGAATACATTGTGACTTACTCGCAAAGATCCTAATGTCTTTGTCTATGATAAAGTGTAGTAATAAACCCAACTCACTAAATGTGAAACAAACCGACCTGTGGTTAAAGAACCACCAAAACTCATTCAAAGGGAAGAGGTACCCCCTAGAAGTAATTTGAAGCTCTGGGAGCAGGGGGAGGGGGGGAACAACAATATGAACTGCAGCGAAACTCCCACCTGACAAATGCCTATTTACTGATGGCTACTGCTAGCTCTTTGGGCTACACATTGCTATACAGATGAATAGATTAAAAAGTTATGTTTTACATTTTTCTATTCCTTTTTTTCCAATCAATTTTTTTTCAACTATGTGTACAAAATAGCTTAGATTTAATACAAAGTTGCATAATTCATTAATTATACAAAGGTTGAAAAAAAGACATGAAGATAGAATGACATTACAAATGGTTTGGTCAATTACACACACAGACATAATTAAGCGATTTCTACATGTGTATCATGCGTGAAGCAAATCTTTACTAACGCCATATATGTACATATGAAATCATGTCCCCATACTATCACCACACTCACATCCCAACCTTACATACCAGTGCCATACTAACACACTCTCACATCACATACATACACTGCCCAGCTTTAACCGGCATATACTAATGAAATCGCGGGGAGGACCCTTCATTAATATCCATGATTGTGTTGCCAGCTGGGGTCCAAGGAATTATGGTTGATGTACATTTCAGTGGAGATAGCTGTTTGTGGCCACCTTCTTCGGGACCACTCTTTCTCAATATTTTTGTAGAGGTGAGTGGAAGGGGATCTAAGAACAAGAAGTATAGCATCATTAAGGGTGTCCTAGTTTAAAATGATTTATAATGTTCCTGTAAGTGGTGAATACTACTCCAACATCTTAGTGATGAGAAAGGAGAGAAAGAAACCTTCACCATTACTTCTGTTGAGTGAAAAAGGAGAGAGAGAAATATCTCTTAGTATTAGACAAGATACGCAGAGTGACCAGCGTGATTGTAAGATCCTTTTGAAGAGTAGCTATGCGTGAAGCTTATTGCCCACTCATTTTGAGTATTAGCCTCATATGTGGTAAAATGTAAACCCATCAGCACATATCAACAACTGACCATAAACTACGATATGTAGCATCTACATATTCAGTCTTGTGCACATACAGTTACATGGTTCTAAGATGCCATCTTGGTAATATATTCATGTACCTGGATCCAGAGACAACTTTACTTCCTGCCTGGCTGGGAGAGCAAAACGTGATGTCTAGTAAAGAGATGGAGGTGTTATGTATTAATTAAATGATATAGTGATTTAAATTACCATGAAACTGTCCATACAGCCTTCACTATTATCAAGTAGTAGAAAGATTGTTGTTCCAATGAATGCTTGCTGATGTCCAATTGGTTCTGATGGGACCGCTCATAAGTAGAGGTTGTAATGACTGGAAGTCTATCACCTTCAATAGGCATTCCTCCCTGCATGGACAGTATCTCACTACTGCAAGTAAGTGAGAAAAGGAAAGTGGCGCACACTTTACACATGTCTATTAAGTATATGTGTTGTGCTCAATCGACACATGCTGTTGCGCTCAAATGACACATGCTATGATGCTATTTCCCTGTTACCCACGTTGTGCCAACATTCAAAGGTGGCTAAAGTTAAAAGAATTCAGCAAACCATGGGCACCTCACAGGGAACAATGCAAAAAGACCCAGCAATTTTAAAAACTAAATAAAGTTGAAAAATAATTGAAAAGAAAAGGAATTAACCCATTCCCTGCGCCGCGAATTCCACCGCGGCACTGGGGGGATAGGGGTTGGGCGTGGTGCTTCGGTGCTCGTAATGGCTCCACGCCATCATGAGTCACGGGCGACGTGTGCTCATGACGACGTGGTGCCATCATGACCCTGCCTGCTCATTAATTCACCCGCTCAGGCAGGGCATTAATGCCCCTTGCGAGGAACGACAGCTGCATGACGGCTCCACGCCGTCATGAGACCACGCCGCCTATGACTCATCAAGTCAAGTCAAGTTGGAATTTGTATAGCGCACTCCTCACCCAGAGGGTCTCAAGGCGCTTGAGGGAGGGGGGTACGCTATCTATCGAATATCCAAGTTTTCAGTTGTTTTCTGAAGGAGAGGTGGTTCTGTGTAAGGCGGAGGTGGGTGGGGAGAGAATTCCAAGTCTTGCCCGCTAAGTAGGAGAAGGATGTTCCCCCCATGGTGGATCTTTGGATGCGTGGAATTACGGCGAGGGCTTGATTGGACGATCGTAGTTGGCGGGTGGGGGTGTAAAAGGTCAGGCGCGTGTTGAGGTATTCGAGTCCTAGGTCGTAAAGGGCTTTGTGTGCGTGGGTGAGGAGACGGAACGTTATTCTTTTGTTGACGGGGAGCCAATGGAGGTCTTTCAGGTGACCGGAGATGTGAGCTTGGCGGGGGATGTCTAGGATGAGTCTGGCTGAGGCGTTCTAGATGCGTTGGAGTTTTTTCTGTAGTTTGGCTGTGGTTCCGGCGTAAAGGGTGTTTCCGTAGTCCAGTCGGCTTGTGACCAGTGCATGGGTGACCGTCTTTCTTGTTTCGGTGGGGATCCAACGGAAGATTTTTTTGAGCATACGTAGGCTGTTGAAGCATGATGATGAGACGGCGTTGACTTGTCTGGTCATCGAGAGGGAGGAGTCCAGGATGAAACCCAGGTTACGTGCATGGTCCGTTGGTTTGGGTGCGTTTCCCAGGGCCGGTGGCCACCATGAGTCGTCCCAAGTGGAGGGGGATGATCCTAAGATGAGGACTTCCGTTTTGTCCGAGTTCAGTTTTAAACGGCTATTCTTCATCCACTCGGCCACTTCTTTCATCCCATCGTGTAGGTTGTTTTTGGCGGTGTTAGGGTCTTTGGTGAGGGAGAGGATCAGCTGGGTGTCGTCTGCGTAGGAGATGATGTTGAGGTTGTGTTGGCGCGCGATGGATGCGAGGGGACTCATGTATACGTTGAAGAGGGTGGGACTGAGTGATGATCCTTGTGGTACGCCGCAGATGACTTAGGTGGCTTCTGATTTGAAAGGGGGGAGGCGGACTCTCTGGGTTCTTCCGGCGAGGAACGAGATGATCCAGTTAAATGCTTTTCCTTGTATTCCGACGTTGCTGAGGCGTTGTATAAGGGTGCTATGACAGACTGTGTCGAAGGCTGCGGAGAGATCAAGTAGGATGAGGGCTGCTGTTTCTCCGTTGTCCAGTAGCGTTCAAATGTCGTCGGTTGCTGCGATGAGGGCGGTCTCGGTGCTGTGTTTGGCTCGGAAGCCGGACTGTGATGGGTCGAGGGAGCCGTTGGAATCGAGGAAGGCGGCGAGTTGACTGTTGACGGTTTTCTCAATGAATTTGGCAGGGAATGGGAGGAGCGAAATGGGGCGGTAGTTCTTGAGTTCAGTGGGGTCTGCTGTGGGTTTCTTCAGGAGGGCGCTGAGTTCGGCATGTTTCAAGCTTTCCGGGAAGGTAGCGGAGTTGAGGGAGCAGTTGATGACATCTCTGAGATGGGGTGCGATAATGGAGTCTGCTTTGTTGAAAATGTGGTGGGGACATGGGTCGGTTGGCGATCCTGAGTGGATGGAGTTCATCAAGCGGATGGTGTCTTCAGTGGTGATTGGGTTCCAGGCGCAGAGGTTGTTGGAGGGGGGTTTTGGTTCAGAGGTGGGTGGGGTGGACTGGTTGCCAAAGCTGTTATGTATGTCAGCGATTTTGTTGTGGAAGAACGAGGCTAGGGAGTCGCAGAGGTCTTCAGAGGGAGTGATGTCGTTGGTGCCCGCGGTGGGGTTGGTAAACTCTTTGACGATGTTGAATAGTTCCTTGCTGTTGTGGGCGTTGTTGTCTAGTCGATCCTTGAATGCAGATTTCTTGGTGGATCGGATGAGTTGGTGGTGTTTGCGGGTGGCGTTCTTGAAGGTGGTTAGGTTGTCAGTGGTTGGGTTTTTTCGCCAGGCTTTCTCGAGGGTGCGACAGATCTTCTTGGAATTCTTACGGTCATCATTGAACCAGGGGGCTTTTTTGCTACCTTGCTTGATTTGATGGTTTTTCAAGGGTGCTAGATCGTCAGCGCTGTGGGTGATCCATTGTGTGAGGTTGATGGCTGCTTGGTTAGGGTCCGACGATTTGGCAGGAGGATTTTGGTGAAGTGATGTGAAGAGCTGGTCGGTGGTAATTTTGTTCCAGTTTCTGCGAGGAATTGGTTGTGGGTGGTTGTGGGCACTGTTCCCTCTAGGCCGCGCGCGCGCGCGCACCTTCAATGACGTCAGCGCGCACCACCTATCGTGGAGCGCGCACACAGGCCGTCGCAAGAGATTCGCGCCGCCCGCCGCTTTTAGAAAGCGAGCGGCGCGACCATGTCATGCAGCACATTTCCAGTGGTGGTGGCGGCGGTTGGCGGCGGTGCGGGCGTGAGAAGTTGCAGGTAAGGAGAATGTATTTACCGAGGCGGGAGGCGGGAGGCGGGAGGCGGGAGGCGAATGTATTTACTACGGCGGGAGGCGGGAGGGGAATGTATTTACCATGGCGGGAGGCGGGAGGCGAATGTATTCACCACGGCGGGAGGCGGGAAGCCGGAGGCGAATGTATTCTCCACGGCGGGAGGCGGGAATGCTGTTATCGGGTGAGGAGCCTCTCTGGCAGCATTTGTATTTCGGTATAGGAGAGGGCAGTGAATGGACCTGGGGCAGCGAGGGCAGTGAATGGACTTGGGGCACGGAGATTCATAGACCGATGCCATCGTACAAGTCATTTTGAAGGTGCTGCCGCCACGAGTGCGCACCACTTTCTCCTGGTTTCAGGCTTTTGGCAAATTTAAACACGGAGGTTTGTTTCTGCCTGTAACGCCAAGCTAAAACTAAAATAGGTTGACTGCCACATACATTTTACCGTCAATCTTTCTCCCCTCAAACTTAGTGGTAGAGGATATAATCTCCATGGTGTTATTAGACTCCCCGAGATAATCAACCGGATTGTTGTCTTTGTGTAGTAACACAACATCAGGTCAGTGTCAGTAAAATATACTTTGCGAAATAATGGTGTATGCAACCCGAATTTATTACCAATTTGTTCATTCATCACAAAATCAGCTTTTGACCTGAATGTTCTCCCTTTCTCTTGTTGGTCACACATAACACACAAGATCCTTCCAGTCCACCCTTCCAAGCTACTTTCATCATTCACAAATGCTACTTTGAATTTGCTGTGCAGCGAGGGCAGTGAATGGACGTGGGGCAGGAAGGGCAGTGAATGGACTTGGGGCAGGGACAGGAGGGTAGTGAATGGACCAGGGACATGAAGGGCAGTGAATGGACAGGGAGGCGGAAGGAGAATGTATTTACCGAGGCGGGAGGCGGGAGGAGAATGTATTTACCACGGCGGGAGGCGGGAGTGCTCATATCGGGTGAGGAGCCTCTCTGGCAGCATTTGGTTTTCGGTATAGGAGAGGAAGAGAGACCTGAAGAGAGAGACATAAAGCGCACTGACTGTTTAAGCACATTTAAGATTTCCATGAATTGCGTTTTATAAGTATATAGTGATTAGTGAATGGACCTGGGGCAGGGATGGCATCAAACGGACATTGGTGAGTGGACAGGGTAGTGCACTTGGAGGCAGGGATGGTACTGTATGTAGATGAGGCAGGGCGAGCAGCTGGGGGGTGGGACAGGAGCGCCCTCATGCATCATGGTACAGGGAGGGCAGCGAATGCACATGGGAGGAAGAGAGGCCTGGGGGGGTGCGGGGGGCACGAATGAAACACTGGGGCATAAAGCGCACTGAATAGACACAGGGTCTCCAGGGCAGGACTTGACTGGACGTGGGCAGGGAGAATATTGAAGGAATTCGACTTTAAGGACAGTAGACAGGGGCAGGGAGGGCTCTGCGTGAAATGAATGAAATGCAACATTCCTTTCTCTGTTAACTGAATCAGTTTAGAGTGTCAAGCAATCTTTGCTGCTAAAGGACAAGGCTGAGCTGAGGTCAGCTTTTCAAACATGCACGTCCTTACACTTTTATTAAAGTCATTATTTTAGCAAGTTGTTTAAGCACATTTAAGATTTCCATGAATTGCGTTTTATAAGTATATAGTGATTAGTGAATGGACCTGGGGCAGGGATGGCATCAAACGGACATTGGTGAGTGGACAGGGTAGTGCACTTGGAGGCAGGGATGGTACTGTATGTAGATGAGGCAGGGCGAGCAGCTGGGGGGTGGGACAGGAGCGCCCTCATGCATCATGGTACAGGGAGGGCAGCGAATGCACATGGGAGGAAGAGAGGCCTGGGGGGATTCGGGGGGCACGAATGAAACACTGGGGCATAAAGCGCACTGAATAGACACAGGGTCTCCAGGGCAGGACTTGACTGGACGTGGGCAGGGAGAATATTGAAGGAATTCGACTTTAAGGACAGTAGACAGGGGCAGGGAGGGCTCTGCGTGAAATGAATGAAATGCAACATTCCTTTCTCTGTTAACTGAATCAGTTTAGAGTGTCAAGCAATCTTTGCTGCTAAAGGACAAGGCTGAGCTGAGGTCAGCTTTTCAAACATGCACGTCCTTACACTTTTATTAAAGTCATTATTTTAGCAAGTTGTTTAAGCACATTTAAGATTTCCATGAATTGCGTTTTATAAGTATATAGTGATTAGTGAATGGACCTGGGGCAGGGATGGCATCAAACGGACATTGGTGAGTGGACAGGGTAGTGCACTTGGAGGCAGGGAGGGTACTGTATGTAGATGAGGCAGGGCGAGCAGCTGGGGGGTGGGACAGGAGCGCCCTCATGCATCATGGTACAGGGAGGGCAGCGAATGCACATGGGAGGAAGAGAGGCCTGGGGGGGTGCGGGGGGCACGAATGAAACACTGGGGCATAAAGCGCACTGAATAGACACAGGGTCTCCAGGGCAGGACTTGTCTGGACGTGGGCAGGGAGATTATTGAAGGAATTCGACTTTAAGGACAGTAGACAGGGGCAGGGAGGGCTCTGCGTGAAATGAATGAAATGCAACATTCCTTTCTCTGTATAGTGTCGTGTCTCAGCTTGTTGATGTCTGCGCAACATTTCAAGCATCTAGTGCAGACTGTGAACGAGGATTCAGCCTCATGAATACTATCAAGAGCAAATTGAGGAATAGACTAGAGCAGAAGCATTTGGACATGCTGATGAGGACAAAGGCCTACCTCCTGAACGGGAAAGTTGACCTAGACCGAGTTTATCAGCACTGGAAAAATGGCAAGGATCGCCGTGAGAAGCAACCCTGTCACCCATCTAGTGACGCCACTTGACGTGTCTGAACAGTCCTCTACCTTCTTGTGTATATGATATTGTATAGGCTCGCAGCATTTCCCCACCCAATGAACTGTGCTCCAGTTAAGAATATTTATTAAAATCTAATGATGGTACCACCATTGAAGTCTTGTGCTTTTCTAAACTTGAAGTGTACTTGCTAGTGTAACCAGTTCATGTCATGGCGTGCTTATCCAATATTGCAAACTGCCCTTAAGACCCTTATTGTGGCGCTGTATGTGTGAAAATGCACTATCTTTTAGCTTTTTAAAGACAAATTTTGGAGTGCCATTTGGCGCCGCAGACACGCGCGGTTTGGTTCCTGGCGCACATAGCCATGGTTGCAGCGCACAGAGACCCTCCACTGCCGCACACAGAGGAAAAAAATTAGAGGGAACATTGGTTGTGGGTCGTGGTCTTTTTGTAGGTGAAGTGAACGCAGCTGTGGTCCGTCCAATGGAGTCCTGTGGCGTCATTGAAGGAGATGTGCTTGCTGGAGGAGAAGATTGGGTCGAGCATGTGCCCGGCATAGTGGGTGGGGGTGTCTACAAGTTGTTTGAGTCCGAGATTGGCGAGGTTGTCCAGAAGGGTGGTGGTGTTGCTGTCGTTGTTCTTTTCCAGGTGGAAGTTGAGGTCTCCCAGTAGAATGTAGTCCTCGCAGGGGAGGGCGTGTGGGCTAATGAAGTCAGTGATGTCTTCGCTGAATTGTGTGCGGGGTCCTGGTGGCCTGTATATGAGGGTGCCTCGGAGTGTGGTCTTGGGGTCGGTGTGGATCTGGAAGTGAAGGTGTTCGGCTGCTTTGAGGGTGTCGTCGGAACTGGTCGTGATGCGGATGGTGTTCTTACGGACGATGGCGATGCCTCCTCCTGTTTGGTTGATGCGGTCCTTTCGGATGATCTTGTAACCGTCCGGGATGGCTATGGCGATGTCGGGCGCTGATGAGGCGTTCATCCAGGTTTCTGTAAGAAAGGCGACGTCCGGTGTTGTGGTGTCTAGTAGGTTCCATAGTTCAGTTGCGTGTTTGTGGATCGAGCGGGTATTGAGCAGGATACACTTCAAGTGGTTAGTTATGGAGCTCTGTTTGGAGTTTGTGGATTTGGTGTGGGTCCTGATGCAGTCGAACTTGCAGGAGTGGCAGGTGAAGGGTCCATGGGTGTGTCCTGGGGCGTCTTGGTAGCAGTCTGGGAGACTGCCGGAGTTGAGTGCTGAGAGGGTTGCGGCGTCGTACGTTATGCGGGTGGAGTGGATTTTGCAGGGGCCAGGGGGTCTGGCGCTGAGCGCGGTCCAGGCGCGGACGGGCGTAGACGGGCTTACCTTTGGCGCGCATAGGGCGCGCATAGGGCGCGTCTGCTGCGCGTAAGCTGTTCTGACATAAGTGGATAGTGGGGGGGGGGGGCGGAGCGAGGGAGGGGCAGCTGGGAGACGGGAGCGGGGTGGAGAGACGGGCTGGGAGGCAGAACAACAAAAATGGCAGCAAAACAAAAGTGAAACAGGACGAGATTGGGGCACAAGCAGGGATATCACAATGATGTGGGTAGAGGCACCGGCACAATCAGGCACAGATTATATCAACAGGCAATGCGAGGGGAGGAGCCAAGATGGCGATCGGAACGGTCGCATAACCGCCTCGCTCCGTGATCTCTTCCTCCCCGCCACCTATCCTGTATTTCATCCTGTTCGGGGTGTTCCGAATTTGGTCACTGAGGAAGAGCCGTCACTTACCGTCCTTTTCCGGGGCTCTGGCGTGCAGTGGTTCCGGCGTTCTGCCCTGGTCGCTTTGTTGGCCTTCCCGGCCCTGGCGCCGGGGCCTCGAGTGCTGTGCCTGCCCGGGGATGGTCGGGGTGCCGGCGGTCCGGGGCCGGTGGAGGGGCCCGGTGGTGGGGGCCTGGGAGCCGCAGGCCGGGCCCGCCCCCGCTGGTGGGCCTCCCCGCGTGTCCGTTCACCTGCCGGCCCGGGGGGGAGAGGCCGCGCTGTCCGGCGCCCCTCGGGTGGGAGTCCCGCTCCTGTTGTTGGTCCCGCCCGGGGTCCGGTGCTGGGCTCCCCCCGGGTGCTGTGGGGAGCGCGCCCGTTCTTCTGGTGGCTCTCCTTTCTCCGCCGGGCGCCGTCCGCCGCGGTTTGGCGGTGGGCCCTGGGGCCGCCGGTGCTCCTGGTGGACTTGGAGGGGCCTGCGGCGGTGGCGGAGGGTGCTGTGCTTGGGGTGGCGGGTGGCCCCTCGGGGTGTCTTTCTCCTGGGGACGGGGAGGTTGCCGCGTTTGCTTTCTCCGGCCCTCGTTTGGTTTGGGCGGCCCCTGCTCGGAGTGCTGTCTGGTTTGTCCTGTCTGCTCTGCGGATCGACCTGTCCTTGGGGTGTCGGGCCTTGGAGTTGCGGGTGGCTGCCGTGGTGGCTCCGCCATTTTGTGGCGAGGTGTCGTCTCCCCGAATTGTACTGCCTGAAACTTCGCCGGCGGCTGTGCTGGGATCTCCGGCTGGGTGCTCGATTCTATGGGATCTAGCGGACCCGGTGCCGATGCTGCAGTGCTTTCTACATCCTGTTTTCTTTGCTTCGTGCTGGACGGCCCAGATACTGTGCTTGACCACGTTGATCTTTGAGGAACTTTTGCATTCTGACTGTTGCCGAGTTCTCCTGGTTGCTTCTAGTTTGCCGGGATGTTATTTTGCGGAGATCCCACCGGCTTTTCCTGACTGGTATGGACCCACTGTGTTCTGCTGTTTGTTGGCTGTGGCGGGGTTGGGAAGCTCGACTCTTCATAAAAGTGGACAGGGGTGATCGTGCCCGGATGCCTGTGGGACCCTTTTTTACATGGCATCTCCGGGCCTCGTTATTCTGGATGGTTCCTGTTTACATCCTGGTGTAGGCTTTTCTTGACTCTCCTTTTCGACCTCGATTAGTGAATTATTGTTGCGGGGGGGTAGTGTTTTATGTCTCGGTCGCTGGCTCCTCTCCTCTCTCTTTCTTCCTTTTCCTCTCCTTCCTTTTCTTATTCCCCTCTCTTTCTTCGTTATAATTCCCTTTCTCTTTTTCTATATTTCGGGTGACTCTGGGCGACAGGCACGCTGTTTAGTGGGGTAGGCCGTAGCCATTACAGTGATGTAGGGTGGGGGGGGTGTTTGTTATTTTAGTTTGTTTTATTCTATGGTCCCTTTTTTGCCTTTTCCAGGAGGTGGGCTATGTCCCTTGGTGTTTACTCCTCTGTTTCGCTAGCGTCTGCACTTTCTCCTTTTTCGGGGCGGGTGGGCTGTACGTGTGGCGTCCACTTTATTTGTTTGCTGGTATTCTTCCTCTATTCTGCACCTGGTATGGGCGTGTGAGGTCTTTGGGCTTTGCCCTACTGTGGTCGTCTGCTTGCGTGGGGGGCTATTTCCCTCCCGCCCCCCCCCTTCTTTTCTGTATATGTTGCATGACGCGCTGGTAGATATGGTTGCTGCCTCCTTTATATAATGTAAAATGAAACCTCTTTTATCCTGGCGCTGGCGATGTAACGACTTTATTTGCATCCATCCTGTATTTACTCTATCGTATACATTGCTTTGTTATTTTGATTCTCCTGACTTTGCGGCCGGCCCCTGTGGTTGTAGGCCAGCGCTTGTACTTATACGTGTCTTTCAATAAAGGTTTTTTAAAAAAAAAAAAAAAAACAGGCAATGCGAACTTTACAATATAGCGCTACAGGATCAAACAAGCACTAATGATAATGCGCGCAATGTGGACTATATGCAATATAGCGTTACGCTATTAATCAGGCACTACAATAATTCCAATCAATGAGAGCAGAGCACAAGGTATTGGCAGCAATGTGCAGTAAAGCGCTACGATACCAGGTGACCAGGGAGCGTGGGGAGCGACCGCTTCTGTACGAGTCAGGACGGTCACAGCGCTGGAGCAGACGGGTCAGACCTTTACTTTCAGTGGGAGGGAGGGGCAGCTGGGAGGCGGGAGCTGGGTGGAGAGACGGGCTGGGAGGCACAACAACAAAAATGGCAGCAAAACAAAAGTGAAACAGGATGAGATTGCGGCACAAGCAGGGATATCGCAATGATGTGGGTAGAGGCACAGGCACAATCAGGCACAGATTATATCAACAGGCAATGCGAACTTTACAATATAGCGCTACAGGATCAAACAAGCACTAATGATAATGCGCGCAATGTGGACTATATGCAATATAGCGTTACGCTATTAATCAGGCACTACAATAATTCCAATCAATGAGAGCAGAGCACAAGGTATTGGCAGCAATGAGCAGTAAAGCGCTACGATACCAGGTGACCAGGGACCGTGGGGAGCGACCGCTTCTGCACGAGTCAGGACGGTCACCTGGCGTGGAGCCGTCACGAGCACCGAAGGGGTTAAAAACGGGTTAAAAATAAACACAAATGTTGAACTTATTCATCTGTATAGCAATGGAAAGCCAAAAGAGCTAGCAGTAGCCATGAGTAAATAGGCATAGGTCAGGTGGGAGTTTCTCTGCAGTTCAACCAGTGTGTTTTTGCCATAGTCTTGCATGCCTTATTTGTGGTTGGCATATCTTCTTGGTGGTTGTTGTTTTGCAAAGCATGCCATTTTTTATTCTTTTATTCAACCAAAATATCACACAGATCACTCCAATTTCTCCATGTTTTTAATACATTTGCAATATTTATTTGAATTGATTCACTATGTGGCCTTGTCTGCTAATGGGGTTTCCAGCCATTAGACCGAGAGCTTCTCTTGCATGAAACAACTGTCTCTGTGGTGTCTGTTGAATTAAGCATATTTTTGACCATAGATGGCTTTGGATTAAAACAGAAAACATGTTTTTTGTGGTATTTCACTTTATGTTCATGTGTGTAAAACTAATTGAATGCCTTTGTTGGATGTGTGTGGTTGTAACTAGCAAACCTTTTTAGCCCTGTGGATTTTTGTATTTGACATTGTTGCATTAAAGATGTGTTGTTTAGAAAGCATGCCTCCTTTATCTGGCCAGTGTGTATGTGTTTGCAGTAGGCCAGCAATGCATTTTCCTTGGTTTACCATGTGGCGCGGGCCATTCGGTAAAGTCTGTGTCCTCCATAGGCCTGCTTGTGATCATAATTTTCCAGTCCTCCTGCTTGTTGTTGTTGTGAACATATGGCTGGTGGCCATTTTGTGAAGGCAGTCAGTGTGCTTTTGCCATAGGCCTGTTGTCTTCCCTTTCTTCCCGTTGGCTTCTTGCTTCTTGTTGTTGCCTGGCCATGTGGCTGGAAGCCATTTTGTGCATTTAACCAGTGTACCCCTTTACTATATGCTTGCAAAGATGGTTGATCAATGAGATAATATAACAGCTTAATAAACATATCATTAGACGCTTGAGGGTAATTTTTAACCTATTTATATTTATTTATTTATTTTAATTTTTGCTTTTGTTTATTTTCATTTATTTTTTATTTTCATGTTTTAATTCTTCTAATTTATTTAATGTTTTCTGTTTTATATTCTCCATTTTTTATGTTTTTTCAATTTTTAAAAGTTTTTTTCCTCCAATTATTTTTAGTTTCTTTTTCTAATTATTTTTTTCCAGCTTCAAAGTAACATCAATGAACCATTAACATTAACCCCAAGTTTGCTATATGATGTGCACAACACACATGATGCACAATGCCAAACCATGACATTTGTTATTTTGTTGTTGTACTTCTTCTTTCCTATCCTTCCTGAGTGTAATGTACTGTACAGTATACCATGAAAGTCCTTGTTGTTGTCAAACTCTAACAAATGGTTACACTGTATTGCTCATTTTTTTTAATAACTGAACAAGTGTGATCACACACTAAATGATATATATTTTATTGAACTACAAAAATGCCACATTTCACTGATGGTCATCTTGCTTCTTTGCTTTCAGGTGTACAAGAGTAGGAGGCAACATCACCCATTGTACTGCCAAACAGAAGGCCTGCATACGTCACGTGATGTCTGATCACAGACATCTCTTCAACTTGTGAATCTAAGACAAGTGCTGCTGCGTGCTAACTAACAGCTTCAAGATGGCCCCAAAGAAAGGTGCCAGTACCAAGAAAGTCAAAGTTGCCAGTGAGAAGATGAAGGCACTAGAAAAATGGGACACCCTGCAATCCTGAATATGTCTAAATTTGAACACTCTAAATTTTATTTGAATCAGTGAAAAGATGGTGCTGCCACTCAAACTGACTGGCTCTGGTCAGTGACAAACTATGCAAACAAACAGCTACTGTTTGAGAATGGCGCACTTTTCACACGCCCCTACTGGGTGCATATTTTTGAAATCGAATCCTCCTAGTACACGTTTGCTGTTTACAAAGTTAAACTCAAACTTTCAAATTAATAGTCCATGCTGAAGTTTGAAAATAAATCAAAAGGTTCTGTTTCTTGAAGACGTAAGGAGGCTTTTTTAGAGGTAGGCAGGACATCCAACCATCCCCCCACGGAACAACCACTCACAAAACAAAGCGAACAAAGAGGGGACAGGGCTCTAAAAATGTTAAGAAACAGGAAGAACTAGTGATGAACATTTCAGATTATGAACTTAACAAACAAGAGTTAAGTGTGTTGAATAAAGGTATGTCGTTCGTACCCACTTATTCTACTAATAAGTTGGAAAGAGGTTTCACTTTTCAAGTTCATGAGAAAACTTTGTTTAAGGTGGTTCTTTCACACAATAGCACAAGAACCTACGTCTTCATTCACCACACAAGACACGCAACACATCTTTAGACCTAAGAGTACATTCACAGCTCCGTTCTCTCACAAAACTTTAGATCTATTTGAGACTCTAGTTAAAAAAGATTTAGAAAAAATTCCCAACATCCTCAAATGTAGGAGCAATCTCACCAAGCAGGAGAGAATTACATTGAACAAATTAGCAGAGAATGACACTCTTAAAATAGTACCTGCGGACAAAGGGGGAGCCCTGGTGGTCTTAAACAATTCTAATTACCAGGCCAATGTAGATCAGCATGTAACCAATGAGGACACATACATCAGACTGGACGCGGATCCAACTGTTCGATTTCCAACCACATTGAGGACCATTCTTGATAAGGCTAAAGAGATGGGATGGATTGATGACCAGACATACAGATTTTTGACAGTGCAACATCCGAAGAGACCACACATATACATGGTGCCCAAGATGCACAAGAATCCGGTTGATCCGCCATTCAGGCCAATTGTGGCAGGATGCGGGTCACTGCATGAGCAATTAGGAAAGTTTTTAGATCATTTCTTGCAGCCACTGGTTCAGCAGTGGAGCACGTACATACAGGACACAACAGATTGTTTGAAAAGAATCAGTGAAGTTATTGTGACACCGGAGGAACAAATTTGGCTGTGTATTATTGACATAGCAGCCTTGTACACCTCTATTCCCCATCAGGAGGGGATAGAGGCAGTGGAGTGGATGTTGTTGAGTCATGACTATGAGGAGGGCATCAATGTGTTTCTTTTAGAGTTATTACATTTTTGCCTTTACCATGGATATTTTAGGTGGCAAGACACCTTTTATCTACAAAGGACAGGGACCAGCATGGGTTTTTACGGGGGCACCAACTTTTGCCAATATCTTCATGGCAAAGTATGAGGAGACACACATTTTGCAAAACCAGTATTGGACACAACACCTAAAACTATACGTCAGGTACATTGACAATATTTTAATAGTGTGGAATAGTCCTCATGATGATTTGGTAAGCCTCTTGACCGTTCTGAACGAATGCCATGACCATATTAAGATCACATACTCCATTCATGCCAGCACCATGAATTACCTAGACATCCTGATAGAAAAGCAGGGTCAAGAATTACACACAAGGGTGTACATGAAAGAAACTAACCGTAATAGTGCACTTCACTACAGCAGCTTTCACACGATGTCACTTAAGAACCATTTACCCTTTTCTCAATTTTTACAAGCACGTAGAATTTGCTCACAAGAGACACAAGGCTTCCAAGAGATGGAAATTATGGCACAGGCATATAGAGACAGAGGGTATCCGGATGGTGTGCTAGAGCAAGCCATGCAGAAAGCTCGTCTCAAGAGAGGCAAGAATTACTGGTTAAAACTAGCAAGGAACCTATGAAAAGGGAGGTGTTTGTTATCAAACACTCAACAGCAGCAAGAGCAATTAAGAAGAGTATCCTTAATAGATGGGAAGTTATTGAACAGGAGTCTGATTTCAAAACAGTATACACAGGCAAACCCATGTTTGCCCACACAAGATCGAAGAACCTAAAAGAAATATTCAAACAACAACACAAAAAACAAGGTGCAGTTCAACACAGAGTGAAATGCCATAATTGTAGCCATTGCGGTAATGGTAGGGGACGTATTCCCACATCCGCACACAGGCAAACAAATTAGATTAAGACACACGGCAGATTGCAATACAAGCATGGTAGTGTATGCCATCAAATGCCCCTGTGGGCTGGTGTACGTGGGGAAAACTACAAGGAAGGTGAAAGTCCGTATCACGGAACACAAGAGCATGATTAGGAACTGCAACCCCAAGTCTAATTTAGCCATGCATTGGAAAGACAGACAACATTCTATACCACAATTGAGATTTACAGTGTTGGAAAAGTATTGATGAAAGGTTACATGTTGACACCAACCGCCAATTGTATCAACAAGGGGGAATCATAAAAATAGGACAATTTTTAACGGGGTCCAATGTATGTGTCCCAGAAAGTACCAACAACAAAGAATTTACAGAGTTCCCCGGACAGAGTCAACTAAATGACTAACGTGAACCTCTCTCTCATATTGAGTTCAACAGAAAAAAGTGAATGTTGTGAACCCTTTACGGAATTTGGGGATGCCTCACACAGGTCACCGGTTGGACGACTATTGTCATCCCACCCGGCGATCGTCCAGCGTCATCATCGGTATCCTGCCCCTGCGACAGACTGGCGGTGCAATGCCTGTCGGGCAGCACCGGATGCTGCACTTTGGCGGGGTTCTTTTATTCCTTAGCCAAAGG
Source organism: Lissotriton helveticus (assembly GCF_964261635.1). Taxonomy (NCBI): domain Eukaryota; kingdom Metazoa; phylum Chordata; class Amphibia; order Caudata; family Salamandridae; genus Lissotriton; species Lissotriton helveticus. Next base: position 69,717,669 of record NC_136065.1, read on the forward strand.
GTGTGTGAGTGTGAGGGGCCTAAAAAAGTGCAATAGTGAGCGTGAATGTGGTCTAAAAAAAGTCAGTGGAGTCCATGGGGAAAAGAATTTAATGGTATGGCTCACTGCTTTATTAAAAGGAACGATAAGGGGTATTGAGGCGGGATAAATAAAGTAATCGTGCCTCATTCAACCCTTAGTGAACGTGTGGTCAACATGTTTCTTGCCACTCAGGCAATTCATCAGGACCAAAAAGAAGCTCATATAATTGCTAACAGATCCCTCAGTAATCAGAGGAATCAAGTATACGACCTGGAGTGTGTCGTAGGGACAATCCTTCGTCCAGTCCCTCCCAAGAGCTAGGCAAGGAAAAGGAGAAAGAGTGTTATTAGAGATATAATTGGAACTGTGTCTGTGTTCCCCTAGCTATTGTTGAGTTAAGACCAATAACATGCTGGTGATGCATATCGGGGTGTAGATGGGTTTGTGAAGACCCCATCCTGGAGACACTTTTGAGTGAGAGAGACGGTCCAAATCCCTCGTGGAAGAGGAATCACCACATTGTATATGTGTAAACAGTGCTCATTAAGCCGGCATGTGATATGTGTACACTGAAAATGACTCGTACAGTGGTCTATACTCATATCGTCTATCGTGACATGCCATGCCTACATTTCATTTGAGCGAGCAACTGTAAGTGTGCGCATTCACACACGTGAAATTCAAATTAAAATTATTTCCAGACAATCAGAAGAAAGAGAACCACATCGACACTCTAGCTCAACAAGTCAATGGCCACCGCTAGTCGGCGCCTGTGTGGTGAACAAGCCTTAATGTGAGATATTCAACACACTGGTGACGGTCGCCATGCAAGCCTTACCCGTGATCCCAGGGTCGGACAGCTCTCACGCGCTGACCTAGTGGGGCCAGAAATAGGTTACGGAACCTGAAACGAATCAACAGTGCCGCCAAGTCAGGGCGTTGTTACTTAGCGGGACGGCTCATCGTTAATTGTGGTCCCGCTGAGGGTCCGCCACGGCGATCGGAAAGGACCGCTCGCGGGGGTCCTAGCATGAATCAGTGCGCCTTACCTGATTATCGCTGGCAGAAGGCGTCTAGTCACCTACCCCTCCCACGTCGGAATTACCGCAGGTCAGCCGGTGGAGTCGCGACCAGCCGCTGCCTCAGATAAGCCCTGGAAGCGCGGGCGCCGTAGGGGCGTGTCCTCAGCCTGTTGCTAGGCAACGTGACGCCGGTGCAGACAGTGATGATTCCCCCTGGTTGTAGTAAGGAGTGAAACGCGGGAGCCATATTGGAACGGGGAAGTGGTTTAACTCAATGGCTCAAAATCAATGTTGGTGAAGGGGCAATGGGTTCGTGTAGAGAGCTTCTCTCACCCCGTTTCGAGAAAGTGTGGCAACAAGTCTCAGCCAGAACTCGAAGTGACTTAGGGGAGGACAATCAGTCCCTAGAGTGAACTATCTAGCCAGCATTGTCCACGGCACCGCATCATTGAGCCCGAGTTCGTCGGTGCGAAGACGATGCACCCATCTCTGCTCCAATCTGAAGAGGGCTTGTTGGTTCATACCAGGTTGGCACTCGAGGACAGTCCAGCGCATATTCTCAGTGGAGTGGTTATATTCTTTGCAGTGGTCATAAAGCCTTGTATGTGTTTTTGCTTTTGCTTCTGCCAGCGATAATCAGGTAAGGCGCACTGATTCATGCTAGGACCCCCGCGAGCGGTCCTTTCCGATCGCCGTGGCGGACCCTCAGCGGGACCACAATTAACGATGAGCCGTCCCGCTAAGTAACAACGCCCTGACTTGGCGGCACTGTTGATTCGTTTCAGGTTCCGTAACCTATTTCTGGCCCCACTAGGTCAGCGCGTGAGAGCTGTCCGACCCTGGGATCACGGGTAAGGCTTGCATGGCGACCGTCACCAGTGTGTTGAATATCTCACATTAAGGCTTGTTCACCACACAGGCGCCGACTAGCGGTGGCCATTGACTTGTTGAGCTAGAGTGTCGATGTGGTTCTCTTTCTTCTGATTGTCTGGAAATAATTTTAATTTGAATTTCACGTGTGTGAATGCGCACACTTACAGTTGCTCGCTCAAATGAAATGTAGGCATGGCATGTCACGATAGACGATATGAGTATAGACCACTGTACGAGTCATTTTCAGTGTACACATATCACATGCCGGCTTAATGAGCACTGTTTACACATATACAATGTGGTGATTCCTCTTCCACGAGGGATTTGGACCGTCTCTCTCACTCAAAAGTGTCTCCAGGATGGGGTCTTCACAAACCCATCTACACCCCGATATGCATCACCAGCATGTTATTGGTCTTAACTCAACAATAGCTAGGGGAACACAGACACAGTTCCAATTATATCTCTAATAACACTCTTTCTCCTTTTCCTTGCCTAGCTCTTGGGAGGGACGGGACGAAGGATTGTCCCTACGACACACTCCAGGTCGTATACTTGATTCCTCTGATTACTGAGGGATCTGTTAGCAATTATATGAGCTTCTTTTTGGTCCTGATGAATTGCCTGAGTGGCAAGAAACATGTTGACCACACGTTCACTAAGGGTTGAATGAGGCACGATTACTTTATTTATCCCGCCTCAATACCCCTTATCGTTCCTTTTAATAAAGCAGTGAGCCATACCATTAAATTCTTTTCCCCATGGACTCCACTGACTTTTTTTAGACCACATTCACGCTCACTATTGCACTTTTTTAGGCCCCTCACACTCACACACCCTTTGGCTAAGGAATAAAAGAACCCCGCCAAAGTGCAGCATCCGGTGCTGCCCGACAGGCATTGCACCGCCAGTCTGTCGCAGGGGCAGGATACCGATGATGACGCTGGACGATCGCCGGGTGGGATGACAATAGTCGTCCAACCGGTGACCTGTGTGAGGCATCCCCAAATTCCGTAAAGGGTTCACAACATTCACTTTTTTCTGTTGAACTCAATATGAGAGAGAGGTTCACGTTAGTCATTTAGTTGACTCTGTCCGGGGAACTCTGTAAATTCTTTGTTGTTGGTACCAACCGCCAATTGTCACAACGAGAAACCTACTGGATCCGCAATTTGAATACGCTTGAACCATGTGGTCTTAATGATAAATTAGAAATGATGTGTTTTTTATGATTTACTGTGTTTTTTATGATTTACTGTGTACTAATGAGCTGCTATGTATAGTACTCTGTAATGTGATTTCGTCAATTTATGAATCAATTCAACTGTGTAATTGACACGCGCTACCATGAGCAACAGTACCAATTGTAGTAGTAACATTAGGACAACATGTATTAGTTCAAGGCACCGGTGTAGACTTTGATACACTTTATGATTTTTTATGGACCTTCACTAGGCTAGTATGGGTATCCATTCATCAATGATCGTGGTAATTCAAGGGGTACTTACAGTACATATCAGGCTGTAATTCAGATGAAGAAAGAGTAGCATCAGATTGTAGATTGGATGTTTCATGTTTTCAAAATATGGGCATCGTAGAAGTTTTACTTTGCATTTTAAAACCTGATTTACCCTCTCCAATATGGCGACTTTAGACACGTTTCATAGTCCGTTTTCAGTTTCAATGACAAGGGAGGTGACTGCAAACAGGTGGGAGAAAGTCTTATAGTCTGTTTTCAGTCTTTACGACAATGGAGATCACTGCCCACATGTGGTAGGAAGTTTGGAGCACAGCAGTGGAGACGTATGGATGCCGGTTCGATTGCATCAGAGGTTGGTAAGCGAAAGTAGTTGCACGGTGGCAGAGGGGGATATGTGGCGCATAGAGCGGAGTGTCATTCGATTTCACCATTGTTCACAGAGCTGGAAGACAAGTGGACACGAGGGCGCGTAGCGTTTTAAGCAGTGAAGCATCAGATGGCTTTTTCGCGGATCAGAAAGGTAGGCAGACATCTGAAGGCAAGGTATCCTTGCGAGTAAGTTTGGTTCGGTACTGATACAATTTCGTTCCCTTATACAGTGATTCTAGCACAGTGAACCAAGTGGTATGCACACGTTTCAACAGTCCAGGTATGATGATTTAGTGTTTTAGGGTGAACACGGAATGTTGGGTCATCACGGCAAGCAGGCGTGTAATTGACACTGGGCGTATTGGCATGTAGGTTGCACATAATTTTGGTTACATGGCAAGAGCACAGACATGGTAACATCGGTTTTTTGGTTTCTTGATCCTTATTTGATTCTTTTTTGACAAAATCACAAAATGATAGCATGTACACGGGGTTGGTCGTGGAAATCCCGTTATACAGGTTTAAGATTGGACAACTTAAGCTTTTATTGGTTTAAATTACAGTATTCCCCCGACGAAGGTATTCAATACCGAAATGCATTGGGATTGACTGGATAAGATGCTGTAACGAATATATGTACATGACGTAATGTGCAGAAAAATCAAGCAAGAAGCGCGTTATTAAAGGATTACGTCTTCGAGAAACAGAACCTTTTGATTTATTTTCTGGATGAAACAAACTTCAGCATGGACTATTAATTTGAAAGTTTGAGTTTAACTTTGTAAACAGCAAACGTGTACTAGGAGGATTAGATTTAAAAAATAAGCACCCAGTAGGGGCGTGTGAAAAGTGCGCCATTCTCAAACAGTAGCTGTTTGTTTGCATAGAAGAAGAAGGCACTGCCACTAACCACCACTGGTTTGTCTCCCAAGACAATTTTTGGGAAAACAAAAATTGCACCTGCAGCAGCGGTGTCCTGGGAGCAAGCTGGGAGCAACAGCCTTGCATCAGCGGACCCACCCTACAAACATAGGCCCAAGACCATGTCTGTTGTAGAGGCAGCCAGTCAAATTACGACAAAGCTGATGAGCAGTGATGTTGAAATTGACATATAGTTATTGCAAAGAAGTACTCAATCAATGCAGGAAACTCAGATAAGTAGGCAACAACAGCTGCAACCACCACCAATAGTAGTAGTTCCTCACAAGGTAGGGGCAGTTCAGGAGATCGAGCAATCCATTCTTTCAGAAGATCCATTGTCTTCCAGATCCCCAGCAAGCAAAAGGAGGATTAGTCCATTAACTTCTTCTCCAAGCCCCCTTCTGAAAATCTATTCTAGACACCACTTGGATCAACTCAGTCTGAGAGTGAGACACGCCATGTCCATGACACAAGGTTGGGGAAAAGGAAGGTTTCGGAAAGCCTTAGAGTTATGGAGGTAGATGTAGAAGAGGAGGATGATGACGAGCCAGTCATCATGGATGTTAGCCTCGCCCCAGTAAACAGACTGACTTTACCCCATCCCAAATTGCTGTGAAGGATGTGGCACAGATACAATCAACACAGATACCACCAACACCACCTCCAGCTGCCATATTTACAAAGTTCCGGCAGCGACCTACATCCACCACAATACCTCAGTAGCAGTAGGAACTGTAGAGAGTCAAATGTCACACCCACCTACCAGTTCAACCGACATTGCAAGTAGAACCAGCAGCGTCAGAAAATTGACCTCCCCACTTTAGGACTTCTTTTCGGTTAGCCAGAAGGAGTTGAACATTATTAAATGCTCCATTTGTGGAGTAGGTGTTAGTCGGGGTAAGCTTGGCACAAACTACAGTACCGGAGGTCAAACAACCCATCTGAGAAAACACCACTTGGTCCAGTGGGAGAAGCACCTGAGCGAAAAAAACTGCAAGTGTTGTTGGTGGAGGGGATGAAGATCTGATCACCGTGGAAGGTAAAGAAGAGGGAGCCATTTTCTCCAGTACACAAAGCAGCCCTGTCCTCAGCAGTGCAGCGGTATCGCCCACATCATCATCAGCAACATCACAAGGGCACAAGAGTCAGGTCGAGACACCAAGGGGTCCAAGGTAAGGGAGTACCGCAATGAAATAAAGCAAATTGAGCCCAACAATATCTGGTCTCAAGAGGTCACCTACATCAGTGGCACCAAAAAAGAAAAAAATCCAGGCTACCATTCTCAGAACGTTTAGGCCGGATTTGCAGGACGAACACAATCACCCAGTGGCACGTTTGTACAATACAAGCTGGCTAAAATATCAGCGCTGGAACTCCTCCCTTCTTCTTTTGTGGAATGGGGTGTTTTTTTGAGGGGGGAATTTGTGGCATCCATCTGCTCTAAATGGAAGGCCTCAAACCCTGGGTGCTAACTGCCAATCTATCTTTTCCTAGCTAAGATGGACTGCCCCAGAAGAACAGGTACATGATGACATGCATTGCATGCTGAGTTTTTTGTGAATTATGTCTACTATTCTATGCACAGAAAAGTGACTCGAGTCAATCTTTCCTATATTGTTGATAAATAACAAAATTGTACTACTACAGGCCGATCCATTGCATTTTGAGTTTGGACGAGTCTGGACTCACTCAGGACACTGTTGGTACGGAGTTGGACACCTTACTCGGAGTCAGAGTCAGGAGGATAAGAGATGATTGATGGAATGACTTAGGGCTAGAGCGTGACTACTTCAAGAAATGCCACCAGAAGAAGATGGAAGTTTTCAAATTCACTGAAACCAACCGATTTGGATGATGATGACTTTGAAGTGGCCTAAAGGTAAATAACAACACCAGAACAGGCCTACATGTCTGTCTAGTGGTGGTGGTGATGATGAGTGTGGTGTGACTGACAGTGGTGCATTGATTTTTTACTTCATTTGGAAAATGTTATTGTAACAATTAAAAGTCCTTGAATCCAGTATATGAAAATAGGTTTGATTTATTGAAGCTTAGTTCCAGGTTAAGTTAATAATACAGAGATATGTAGATGTAATTGTAACCCCACCAGGAGCAGTTCTCCTGTCGCTCAGCCTGCCTGCCATCAACTGCCATTCCATTCCACACACACATCAGGCACCAAACATTCTATGATGTCATCAGGCATTCTACCACTTACACTAGCTAAGCAACAGGGAAGCCTAAGCAAGTGAAATGAAAGACATGAGCCAGATGTAACATATTCCCCTTCCTTAGAAAAACAACAAACTGAAGTTAAGAATATAAACATACACATCAATAAACACAATGCAATATGAAAGAAACACATTACATTGCATTCTCAAATATATGACAAATGCATTCTCAATCTATACTAATATAATAAAGAGAGAGCCCAAACCTTTGAGGCGGGTAATCTCAGGAACAACAGCACCAATCACAACACCCAACACAGCGTTGGAAAGGGCAGTTGCAGCAGAAGGACATAGGCTATGCTGAATGCCAGTCGGGCTTCAGGGCAGGACATAGTACTGAAACAGCGATCTTACAGATAGCTGATGATGCGTTACAAGCCCTAGACCAAAATAGATCATGTCTAATCATCCTTCTAGACCTATCAGCGGCATTCGACACGGTGAACCACGTGAAGCTACTAAACAGGCTATAGGATAGGATGGGAATATCCGGTACGGTGTTGAAATGGTTTGAATCTTTCCTTCAGGACAGAACACAAAGATTCTCAGTCAATCGCTTTCAACATCACGTCCTAACACGATTGGAGTACCACAAGGATCCACTCTATCTCCTTCACTGTTCAAGGACTTAATTTACCAAAATCAGATTATCACAGGCCTTGGAAAGAATAATGTAGATATTGTAATTAATTGTCTTTTATTGTCATATATTCTTTTATTCTATATAAGCTGCTATCTCCTTACTACCTCATAATATGTAAAGCGTTCTGATACCCACGGGTCCTGTTAGCGCTATATAAAACTCTTAAATAAATAAATAAATAAATATACATTTAAAAGGTAAAAGAACTGTGCCAGCAAAGTAGTCCCTTGTGGGCGTGTCTGCGTTATGCTGTGGGCGTGACAAACGCTGGGGGCGTGTGGTACGTTCTGCCCTTCATGCCATGTCTCATTGTGTGCTGTGGGCGTGTGCTGGGGGCGTGGGCGGGTGCGGGACGCGAGATTACGGGAAAAAAAAGCCCAATATTTCATTCTTTTTTCTTCCCAGGTTCTGTACATTCCAGCTCTGGGTGTCCACCCTGCTCCCTTTAAATACCCCTGCATTCCATAATCATAACCCACCCTTACTCCTTAAAATACCCCAACACCCTTAAACACTAACCCATCTTAACCCTATGAATATACCCTGTACCCCAAAACCCAAACCTATCCCTAAACCCTAAAAATACCCCTGTACCCCGAAACCCAACATAGCCCTGAACCCTATAAATACCCCTGTACCACAAAAACCCAAACTTACCCCTGAACCCTAAAAATACCCCTGTACCCCAAAACCCAAACCTAGCCCTGAACCCTAAAAATACCCCTGCACCCCAAAACCCAAACCTACCCCTGAACCCTAAAAAACCCCTGTACCCCAAAACCCAAACCTAGCCCTGAACCCTATAAATACCCCTGTACCCCAAAACCCAAACCTAGCCCTGAACCCTTACAATACCCCTGTACCCCAAACCTACCCCTGAACCCTAAAAATACCCCTATACCCCAAAACCTAAACCTAGCCCTGAACCCTAAAAATACCCCTGTACCCCAAAACCCATACCTATCCCTAAACCCTAAAACTACCCCTGTACCCCATAACCCAAAACTATATCAGAACCCTTAAAATACCCAAACACCCCAAAACATATACCTCAGTACCCCAAAACATATACCCCTATACCCATACTTACCTTATCCAAACATAAAAAACATGCTTTTACCATTCACGCATTTACAGCGAATTTCATTGTAAATGTATGCGTGGTAAAAGCATATAAAATGTAATGCCATGCGTTATAATGGCATTGCGGAGTCATGGTGCTTTCGTAATGAAAGTATCCGGAGTGATGGTATGCGGAAAGAAAGTTGCAGAATAATGAGTGTTTACCCTCCCCCAGGAAGTACATTGGTGGCACTGCGACCCACATCTCCAGCAACATACTCATATTTTTTCACCACGGATTTGAAAAATGCACAGGTCTCTCTCATTGATGGCCAGCACCGACATACACTTTTAGACACACCTCCCGCCACAAGTTCTAGAATTGCGACCTTTAGAGCTGGGGAGCTACGTTCGAATCTCGGCATCAGCTCAACATCGTGTGATTCCAGGCAAATTGCTTTGTCTCCTCGTGCCTACCACAAATGAATGTGTTCTTCTGTAATGTATATTGTGCTCTTGCCATGTTGTCGATTTCGCGCTATATAAAATTGCAAGGAAAAATAAAGTAGGGAAACTCGAGTTCACACACTACTGAACGCGCACTCTTAAGTGCATCAGCAGTGCACTGTGAATCGGAGCGTTTCACAGGCCTGTCACAGATAAGAATTGCTATCAAAACGAAATCCTACAAAACAATATACTGCTGGCCGGCAGCAATTCATAGCCGGACAACGTCGGGACGGGCTGCTAGTTATAACAATATAATGACAATTACGTTCTCAAATATTACAACAAATGCATTCTCCAATATAACGACCCCATCCCCCTCCCTGGGGAAAATTAAATTAAACCTTGCTGACCCACATTGGCATATCACTAAACACTTGAAAAATTCCATGAAATACGAAACACATGTTCCTGTAATACAGCACTGGGACACACCGGTCCTTAAACCTCTTGAATAGAATTGGAGAACACTGCTCCCACAACCAATAATAAATAAAATATGAACACCTTTAAAACATTAGAGCACTTGCGTGGTTCATATCAACCAAATTGAGCAATCTGCGGCTCTTCACAACATTAAACAACTTGAAAAGAATGGAGCGCCTCAAAAATGAGCACCGAAGTGGCTCCCCCAAAAGTACACATCCAATGTGGAGCGCCTCAAAAATGAGCACCGAAGTGGCTCCACCAAAAGTACACATCCAATAAGTCCAAACACAGGAACAACTGATCTACAATTAAAGTTCGAGCACGCCTGGCAGTATTAAATACTACTGCAATTAATCATGAGAGTTAAATAAAGTTGAGCACCTCAACATAAGTTGAGCACGTGAGTGACTCAATCCATTAAAAGTAAACAAACTCAACGCATCGCTTAGTTCCAAAACTGATTAAGATCCTAAATCATTCAGGAATAACACTACAATACATCAGTAACAAGTAGAAATACATAAAAGTAGCATTAACATCCCCAAAATTGTGTATCATGTCAACATTAAAATAGAAAAGTTGGTCAAGTCAATAATCTTTATTTCGTTGCAATAGCAGTATAAAAGATATACAATTAAAATTCATTCAAATACAATTTTATAGTAATCAGACACAGGTGAGATATGGGGTGTCTACTCAGAGTTGCATTTCATTATCAGTTCAGTTCAGGTGATCCCTGTATACTTCATCATATTTAAATCATGGTATTACGGCCAGTAAAATCATCACACATTTAATAAATATGAAGTTAAAATTAGTCAACATATTTACAAGCTAAAAAAACGATTACATTTGTAACCACCATGGCATAATAATTAAAAATTACAGTGAGATGATAAAAAATAGTAATACATGGTTGGTATACTCAACCCTAAGTTTAAGTTGGTAAATATAAATAGCAAAGCATATTACACAGTTTTAAAACTAAGAAATTAAAACAAGAAAAGTAGTCACCGCCGTAGTCTGGATGTTGAAATTCCAACAGTGCGATCTCTCACCCGAGCTCATCATCAAAGTCCTCACAGCCAAAACTCTGACAGCTTTTAACTTCTTCCATGAATGTTTCCCACTCAGAAGAAGCCTGCGCGTCGACACGCTTTGAATCTGATAGCCCCAATCTCTAAAATGGCTGCACGTAAGCCACGCAACGCCGGGTGGCTCCAGGATGCCGACGTCGTTCCACAACAGACTCTTCATAGAGAAGACGTCATAGCCTCTGGAGACGCACCAACGTACCACCAATGACAGTGACGTGGCGGTAGGCTGCACGCGCTGGGTGTGAGCGCGCGGCAGGCAGCGCGTGCCGAGTTTGAAAATGGACGGTTCAACGAACAGGTACAGATTCATTTTGAATAATCCTTCCGTTCCCACACAGATGTCCATGCTATGCTCGTAGTCTGTAATAGCTTTAAATGAACAATTATTCGGCTCACACCGGTGCCCCGCAGGTAAATTGATGATCGTGTGACTTGAAAAACTGTGTGGTGCTGACAAAATAGTATCTCGTAGGTGGCAGCAAACAACCAAAGGATCTGCTGGGTTTCCTCCTTTTGTCCCGTCTCTTTGACGTAGATCACAAATCTGCTAGGTATTTCTTATTCGTGTTATAATTATCTTCCCTCGTTCCGTTTTTTAAAGCATATCCTCACTTCTCATACATTGTAACAGGCTCGGTGAGTGAATGAATAACTTGGGCCGCATGCAGTAAATGACTTGGGTTGTATGTAGTTCTCCTTAAATCCGATTTTCACAGAAGTTAAATAAAAGACTTCACAGCAGCTGTTTATGCACTAGGACACGACAACCAGCGCGAGCAGGCAATGAACCAATGTTAAGCCATCTAGAGTTTACTCTTTGGCACAGCTGTCATCATAAATCTGATACCTCCAGATTAGATTACACACGCAGGGTCACAAACAGAGCTCCCTCTCAAAAGGCACAGAGGCAAAAATGTAATAGTACTCAGCACAGCCCAAGCACATTGTAAAATCTTGAAAACACAGGCCAAAACTGTCCCAATTCTGCAGCAAGAACTCAAACACCCTGGGGTAGCAGGCTGTCCAGATGCATAGCTGCCAAGGTTTCAGATTGCCATGTGTGACATTTTCATAATTTCAGCGAAATTATAAGTGACATTTCAGCGCCTATGAGTGACACTTTTTCACAAGCAAAAATCATGCAATGAAGACGAGGGAAACCTAATAATATCAGAAATTACAGCCATTTGAGCAAAAAGAAACTCCAAGAAGGTCTTGAAACTGCTACAGAGCACCAGAAATGGAAGGGTGCTAACCCTAGTGCTCCCTCCTGTAACCTCATATTAAATGGCAAAATTACAGGAAGCTAAAAATAATGACATTCACAGCTGAAACACTTAGCACTGAAAACTTGCTACAATGCATGAGATACATAAATTCACTACATGGAATTCAGTTGTGCACGTTTATTTTAAGGTTAGACTACTGCAGTGCTGTTATTGTATGCAGCTTTCAGAGATCCCCCGGTCTTTTGACCAATTTTTAATTAAAAGTCTCACCTTGCTCTGGGGACTAACGGCGAAAAGGAACAGAAGCAGTGGCAGCAGGAAAGTGATGACAACGGACATTAAGCTGCCACAGCCGCTTGCAGACAGCCAGGGCCATGTGGGCTATTACGGACAAAAGGATGAGGCAGTCAGACGGTGGCAGCAGACAATAAAGCTCGGAGTCTGCAACATGGGGGCCCTCACAGCCGCAGTGCACGCTCTGTGCAGCTACAGCCCACCAGCGGCTTTCCGTGATCAAGCTCCCGCCGAGGTTCAGGTTCGGTGAGGCGTACCTAGTCCCCTCACCTCCTCGGCATGATGTTGAATTAGACCTAAGGCTCGGTTCAGGCTGGTAGATGGCCATGGGCGGCGCAGCGGACGGGCCGGTCGGGGACGACATGATCGCTGTGAGACACACTGCAGGCAGCACACAAGAAGTCGCCTCAATGTCCCCGCCCGCCGCTTCGGACTCGAGCCTCACTTCCTGTGTGCAACAGGACTTCACATGGGGCTAGGCCGCGCCGCTGCACAAACCAGTTAAGGAAAATGCACGACCACTTGAGGGCAGGCCGGCCGCCCCGCCTCTGAGTCTTAAGGGCAGGAGTCAGACAAGTGGGATCACGTCGTCAGTGCGTCGCGTGTGCCGTGAAATCATTCAGCCTGCTGCCTGCCCGGCGCCCGCTGCCCATTAATTTTGCAACATTGTAGGCTTACCAGCACAGTCCGAGATAATGACTGAGAGCAGCAACATTGTCAATTACGGAGTTGAGCAGCCGCCGCAATGCCACAGTGGTCAGAGGCACCACCAGACAGGACCCTGGGCATTATTTTTTTTTGCGTTTCTGCGCTGTCAGCAGAGTTTTCCAAAATGCGTGACAATGCATTTCAGTGCGGTGATGCGGATCACTGCACTGAAATACGTGAGCATCACGGCTGTTGCGTGATACTTGGCAGGGCTGCAGATGACCAGGGACACTGGTGGGGCTAACCAGGGCGTTTCTGTTAATGTACCTTTTCCTTTCAGGCTTTAAGTAGTTCCTTAGTTGCAGTAGTCCATTAAATCAGTCTTCTTTCCACGCATAGGTTCTGTACCTCGTCGCCAAATGTAACAATTAAAAGTCCTTGAATCCAGTATATGAAAATAGGTTTGATTTATTGAAGCTTAGTTCCAGGTTAAGTTAATAATACAGAGATATGTAGATGTAATTGTAACCTCACCAGGAGCATTTCTCCTGTCGCTCAGCCTGCCTCCCATCAACTGCCATTCCACACACACCTCAGGCACCAAACATTCTAGGATGTCATCAGGCATTCTACCACTTACACTAGCTAAGCAACAGGGAAGCCTAAGCAAGGGAAATGAAAGACATAAACCAGATGTAACAGTTATGTTACAGTGTGTGTGTGTGTGTGTGTGTGCTCAGTGCTGTCTAGCTGAAACTTGAAGCTAAGTGAAGGTTAGGTGCGGGGCCTGTTTTTGGCGGTAACTTCCACAAACAGACATGTTTTAGCCATGCTGCCTCTGAAAGTTTTCCTGTTGCACTCTGATAAAAAGACAAAAGCTTCATCCGGTAAAATTCTTCTTTATTCACAACTCCTCTCTCCACCAGTAGTCAGCAACTCCAATAGCAAGAACCTCCCTCACTCAACATTCTAAGGTAGCCTCCAGGGATAAAGGAATGTACAAACTGGGACCAGGGGATGGAAGGAGGAAGATACCATAAGTGAATTACATCATATAAGTGGAAATTGATAAAAAGGAGAGAAATACATGTTAGGGAGAAAATAAACATTGTAACACACTCCTTATGCAGATTAACCTTGATTTTTGATTATCCTTTTAGTTTTTCCATCTACAGGCACTTACCTCTGTGCCATACTGGAAAAAAACTCACACTTACCTCACAATACTGCATCTACCAGGCACACAGGATCGACGGATGGACAGTCCAAGAGGTTGCATACAGGCGACTCCCAATTTGACAACACAGTATCATTTCTTTCTCTTCAATCATTATGACTGTCTTTATTGTTTATGTTTGCTTATTTGACTCCTACAGATATTTTAATTGTGTTTGCTATCTCTCAAAGCCTGGTACAATAGGACATAATGTATATAACTTGGGTCTCTCTGGGAGCAGACAGACAATTGGATAATTAATATACTGCCCTGTACTAGTGTAGTACTACTCATCATCATGAATGCATTTCCTTTTCCTCCCATAAGAGATGTATGATGGTCGGCTGCCAAGATGAATGTGTTGTCCATGTGTAGTATTTGTCTTTGTCAAACTTTTCCCTCAAATCCCCTTCCCATCCATTCATTGAACCCCTAAGTTAACCCTCTTTCCCCAGGCTGTGTGATTTATTGAGGTGTGAATAAATTACATTTATACAATTAATTGATCACACACTTGCTGGGGCGGATATAGTGAAAGCAACACTAACTCAAGGCAGGGCATGGATCTTCATCTGCTCTAAGTATACAGCCCACACTTGCAATTGCAATATATATATAAAATATATATTACCTTCTGCCGGTCGCCTGTAGGTAGTTATAGTTAGGACCTAGTTTCCATAGGAAATCCGCAACAATCTATTTGGAATAACTTTGGCGCCGGTTGATGAATCTTCATGAAATTCTCAAAGAAGATTGGGCGCTCCGCTCCTTCCCTGAAAGTTTCGGGGTGATTCGTGAAGCAGAGGCCAAGAAAAAAGGGGTGTCCCAAAACGTGTTTTCCCCATGCAATTTTGCATAGGACCTCTAGCCACAGCTACAGCCCGAAAAGCTGAACAGAATTACTCCAAATTTGGCAAAGAGGTAGTCCTCAGTTCAGACTTGTGCCTTTTGCTTATATGGTGTCAATCTGGTCAGTAGTTCCTGAGAAAATTACAGTTAGTCATTTATATATCTATGTGCCTGGTGGATCTGCGTAGTGTGTGAGGATTGTGATCAAACCATAAGCGCACCCTTCCGATCAAGCGCCGAATGCTAATTGGCTGTCAAGTGGTTGTCAACATTCGAAACCCGGAATTGTTGGCAGCCATTTTGTGTCTCAGTAGAAGCGAGGCTGAGGAAGTCAGTGAAATATGTGTTCAAAACGGAGAAAGGGGGCAGGGTAGAAATAATTTTACTCTCTAGGCCTGCTTATGGGGTCCCAGAAGGATCCCCAGGGCCCACAATTTTTGAAACCCGGCAGGTGCATGTAGGGTGCGTGGACTGTGCCGTAAAATAATTAAAATAAAACAGAGGTTTTTTTTCTAATTAGTCCCCGGGGGGTTAAATACTGGGGGCAACATTATTAAATGTTATGTGGGGACCAGAGGGGCCCCCCTTCCTCGGGGATTGTGACCCCCGGAGCTTTATGCATTGTGAGAGGGGGACTAGGTGGCCCCCCTCCTGGAGCACTCGAGGGCCCATTACCCCCCGGGCTACAAAAAAAATAGTTGGGGGGCTGCAAGGTCTCCAAAGCCTCAGGGACCACCACTCCCCAGGGCTTTATGTATTGTGGGAGGGCCGGCACCTGCAGTGTGCCGGGGTGTCCATCCCGCCCTCCCACAGCAAGGAAATAGGTTCTCTCTTTCAAAATCGAATTGAGATTGCTTTTCCACATGGGGAGCTGCATGTTAGTATCTCCCCATCTGGAAAAGCAATGTCGGCTCCCAAACGCGTAGAAGTTGTGCACCAAAAGCGCTGGAGTTGTGCACCCTACAGATTATGAGTCTGGGAGGTCGTTAAGTCACCATTTTTATTAGATACAAGGGCTAACCCCAGTATTGACGTTGCGATTGATGAACAACTTTGGGTTGATTATTTTGAGCGGATATTCGGCCTCCCATCAACCGCAACGCAAACGACCTCAGTTTTGACTATTTCTAGACCAAAGGTAAACCCCTTCTCGTTAGCTATTCACATATCTCACGAGGAGTTGGAGCTCGCACTGTTGGCCAGCAGGAATGGAAAGGCGCCTGGCCCTGACGGGGTTCCAATTGATCTTTTTAAATTTAATATGGACCTATGGTCCCCATTTTAACTAGGGTCCTTCAAGCATCTTGTGCCTTGGGGCTTGTTGATCTTTGTCCCAATCAATTCTTGTACCCATTTTTAAAAAAGTGTACCGTCAATCACCATGGTGCTACCGGCCTATTTCCCTGTTGGATTTGCTGGGGAAAGTGGCTGGACGCGTCATCTTAGAGCGCCTCCAGCAGTGGGCGTCTGACAACAAAGCCCTATTCGACCTGCAATTTGGGTTTCGTGAGGGCCTGGGGACGACAGAGCAAGCCCTTAATCTATCTCTACTAATTGGTAAATATGTAAATGCGAAAGGGGGGGCTCTATACATGGCGTATGTCGACCTTTCGGCAGCTTTCGACTGCGTCAGCCACATTAAGTTGTGGACCATTTTAGCGGACATGGGAGTAGAGGAGTCCCTTGTAAATTTTTTACGGGAGTTATATTCAGACGCCACAGCCAGAGTTAGGTACGGTGTGGGGGGCGAGTTAACAAAGTCGTTCAGAGCAGAGAGGGAAGTAAGGCAGGGCTGCGTCCTGGCCCCATTTTTATTCAATCTATATACCAATGGCCTGGAACAAGCTATGGTAACAGGGTGCCAGGACCTCCCCACCATAAACAAGCGCCCAATACTGGTGTTACTCTACGCGGATGACGCTGTGATCCTAGCCCGTACCCCCATGGAATTACAGCGTGCTCTCGTGAGATATTGCACCTTTATGGCCAACCTGGACCTGAAGATCAACATTAAAAAAAATTTGGTTATGTCCGCTGGTTCCAGGATTAAGAATATTAAGGCCATTCTTATTGATAAGCAAAAACTTGAGAGCACAACTACGTACCCGTACCTGGGCATTGTGTTCGACCACAAATGCTCCTGGAAGTACGCTATTGAATCCAGGAAGCTCCTTTTTACGAGGGCGACAGTCGCCTTGGTTAATTTTGCAAACAAACTGGGCAGACGACCTACGGTCAAACTTATAGAGATCTATATATAGGGCAAAATGTTTAGCCACTGCAATATACGGGGCTGGTGTGTGTGGATATGCGAAGGTCGAGGCGCTGCAAAGGTTGAAAACAGTTTCTTAAGATTCCTTCTCGCAGTTCCGCGGGGCACGTCGACCTATGCATGTCATCTGGAAGTGGGCCTGTCTTATTTAACAGACTTAATCAAAATCCAACCCCTTCTCTTATGGCATTGCATTTGGTCTTCTAGTGAAACTACTCTCTTCCAAAGGTTTATAGAGGACTGTACTTCTTTAGACAACGCACATAAGATCGGATGGATTGCATACATTAGAAAATTCCTCAACGACTTGGGCATGTCACAATATTATCATTCCCCCACCTTAATCGCTGTGTTACCGAGAAAACTGTTTAAAAAAGTTTGTCTGGCCTATTTAGAATCTCTGAGGCTGTCCAGCGAGGTTGCCAAAGTTACAGTGCAACACTCGCTACTAATTCAAACAACTTTGACGGTTCAGCCGTACCTAACTTTCAACCTTTCAGGTTACGAAATATTTCTGCTAACTAGGTTCAGACTAGATATTTTCCACCACTTGGTCACTTTTCCTAAAATTAACAACTGGGCAAAGTCCTTACAACCTTGTCCTTGTGACAAGATCTCCCCCCAATCAACGATTCACACAACATTGTTTTGTAAATTCTACCAACCAAGTGCTGGTTAATTGTGCACCCTCCAGTTTAGTGATCTGAAAGCTACTGAATTTTGAAACATTTTACATTTGCTAGACTTTAAGGTCAAACCACTTTTCCTCAACTTCCCACAACATCTCGCAAATGATGTATATTTTCTTCATTGTTACTAGAATAAATTAAAATATCATCATGAAAACACTTCACAGATTTGTCAACGTCTCTGTATATATTGAACATGATTCTTTGAAAAATCGATGCCGTAGAGGCTAAACCAAACAGCATTCTGGTGTACTGGTACAAGCCTTGCGGAGTGATAAAAGCTGTGAGACATTTGGAATCTTCTGTAAGAGGAATCTGATGGTAGGCCGACCTAAGGTCGAGTGTGGAAAACACCTTAGCCCCTTCCAACATGGAAACAACTTCATTAATATTGGGAAGAGGATGACAGCCTACATTAATTCCAGAATTAAGAGATCAACACACATTCTTAAATTTGTATCTGGCTTCCTCACCAAAACAATTAGAGAAACCCATTCTGCAGAATCAATAGGCTCAATAATCTTCTCAGCAACCAAATCATCTAATATTTTTTTAAGCTCTTCTCTCACACCTCTTAAACGTTGTTTGACAGGAATAACGCCGCTTTTAGGTTTTATTTTGTGTGAATAATCCTTAATCATGCCCAACTTGTCTGAAAACCATCTTTGAATTCTGATTTAATTAAAATTTCCTTCTCTTCAGGTTTAACCAACGCAATATTATCAAAACAAATAGTTTCATCCAACATCACAGGTTCTACAGCACGAGGATTAAGAATAATCCCAAGCTTCCACTGATCTCTCCAACCCAATACGTTCACACCCTTGACTGCTATGTACAATTTGACTGCTATGCACCTGGTTTTAAAAGTAAGATCCACTTAAAAAAACAACATGTCAATTCTCGACCCATCAAAGCTTTCTGCAATGATATCAGACGGTAATATATTAGAAATATCTAAAGTGACACTTAACAACCTGTCAAAATATTCTTTTGAAATGATCGTCCAGGGAGATCCGGAACAGCCATAAGGTGTAGTTTGACATCCAACACAGCCACTTTGCATAAAGTTTTTTTTCGTGTTGACACCCAGTAGAGTCATTAACATTAGAAATTCCTTCTGTGAGGCAAACCACACACCCTTTTTTTCCCCACTGCACTCTCCACCACATTCACAATTGCACACCGTAGGATTCTCCTCTGCAATAGATGTTATTTTGCCACGAAAATTTGGGATACATTTCCTAACATCACTAGTTACTGTCGAAAATTGTCCCAACCTGCCACACTTCCTAGATTCTTTATTAATTGCAGGACATCCACCATACGAAGCCAAATGTGTCCTGCTACCACATTTATGACACATAAAGGATTTATCAAATTTCCTAATATTGCCATAATTATTGAACCTAGTGGAACTTGAAGCAGCATGTAAATTATCATTTGCAAGTGTATTTGTCCGTTTGACAACACAAACCTCATCACTAGATTCTGTTTTTGCTTGTTGTGTTTCTTTACCGTGAGCATCCATTCTCCTCTTTCTTTCCGCTCCCATGCGCTCACCGTCGATTGCCTTCATGTAATTGATAAATACTTCCTTCCATCGTGTCCATTGGATGGGAAGATCGCCCTTGTTTTGCAGAAATGTATTCGGCGGATCAAATTGCAAGTAATATAATGATGTGGACTTAAATTGTATTATTGAAAACCAGGCTGAATCAAAAACACTTTTTTTTATCTTTTCTAAACTATAATTGCTTAACTAGAACATTTAGATCTTATGACAAGCAGTTCATAATATTTACGTATGTTCTGTGTGAAGGCTCACAGGGTGGTATTCTTATTCCATAGTGTTGTAGAAATGCAAAAGAGGTTGTTGTCTCTTAAAATGTATGTTATGACTACTTTGTGAAATGTCAGGAACAAAAGCATTTTTACTGTAAGTCTTATTTGCCTGGAAATGCTGGAAGAAATAGTAAAATAGCTTTCCTACGCTCGTTGAATTGCAGTCGGTAAATAAGTTGCTATGGAAACCGCAAACCACAAAGATGGCCATCACGTCGTGCGTACAGCGTGCGTGATGACGGCTTTAACAACTAACAGATTTCCACTCGGTGTCCGTCTTCTGTGGTGTGTCACCCATTCATATGTCGAGTCTTGCAGTGCGTGTTGCTTCCGACTCGCGTGCCCTGTCTCGGTCCTCAGCTATCTCGCTTCTCGGCTGGTCTCGCTCCTCAGCTGGAGGATGTCACGTTACACCGGTAAGGTTTGAAAGACAACATTCACAATAATAAGTGTAGGTTTTAAAAAAATAAAAAAAATAAAAATTCAATCTCTCCACTCCTGAAAGAGATCTTTCTTCTGAAATAGTTGTAAAATAAAGGTGGTGCTAGCAAGCAAAAATAACCACACTCACGAACAATTTTTTCAGCACTAACCATAGAATTTCTTAACCTCATGGCTGCTGGAGCGATTCCCCTGCAATGCTGGGCCGTAATAAAAACGGGTGTGGTCATGACGAGCTCAGCTCGTCATGAGCACCTGAGAGGTATATGCCATGAAGAGCTGAGCTCGTCATGAGCACCGAAGGGGTTAAATAAACCGAACACTCCACTCCTGTGCCGCTTCTAAGTTGGTAGGGTGTCCTGGATACTTGTTTTCTCCTCGTCTTCAATTTTTGTAGTATTTTGTAGTAAAAGATGATACTGGAACAGATGGTATTTGAAAATGTATTTCAATAATGCGGCACAGCAACAAACTGCAGCTTCTTGGCAGGCAGGAACAGTGCAACTGACGTGGGTGCCTAGCAGCAAACAGGATTATATTTGGAACTATAATAAGCAAAGGAAAAGTGCACTAAACTGAAAGGAACAGGGAAAACAACCAAGAATGTGGAAGTTGTACCAATACTATATAGAGTTAGTAATAGCATAGTTCATACAACTGTACACCTATATTTTTGGTTTATTTATTTGAACAATCCGGATACTGTATTACAACAAGTTCCACTGTAAGGAGGTGTCTGTGCGCTGTTTCTTTCCAAAGTAGTATATCCCATGCATTTCCACTGCATAGCGGTGAGTTCTCAATATTGAGTATCTAGACTGTTCCACCCGATTGACTCTCAGAGTCCAGAGGTGAGTGTTTTTCTTGGGAAGTCAGAGGCAGATTTAGAAGCTCCTTGCGCAACTTTTCCCATGTTAAAAGTGACACAAAAATGGTGCAAGGCGCTCGTACATCTGCCCCTCAAACTGTTGTAACCTATCTATTCTCACAGCTCGGAAGTAATTGTACATTCCTGTGCAGTGAAGCTGCTGCACACTACCCACTCTCTCCTTTCACTGATGACTTTTCGTTGTTTCGGAAACGAGCTTCTTTGCTCACCTTGTGCTATTGGCCTTATTCAAAGAGGGTGCACTAAGTGTCGAAGCAGTCTTCTCAGAAGTTGTTACGATGGCCATGCATCATCGCAGAATCCTTGAACGTTGAGCTTTACATTGAACATTGTGTGTCATTTTTTTAACAAAGGAGAGAGGAAGTGAGAGAGTGATTGCAAAGAATATTTGCAGCTCACCTTTCTGTCACCGGTGAGTTTTTCACCACGTGCCGGGACATAATGCACCCTGAAGCTCCACATATAAAAGATAGTAAAAGAAAGCTGTTATGATTGGTATTTGTTACTATCTTAATGTAGAGTTGAATAACATGGCCCTTTCACACACCTTCCCTCTTCGCAATTAAAAACAACTATTTGTATAGTTTATATTCCGGACGTTTGACCTATTATAAAAACGTTCCTGCTATTGAAAAAAAAGATATACATGCAATAAGATACGCTATATTGGACTGCGTACGCCTAAATCGATGCGTCGCTTTTTTGTATCCAGTCTGCTGCACCCCATCGACTCCCTCTGATGCGCACCTAGGCCTCATTGCTCACCTTTTTGTGGACAGGACACCTTCTACATCATGCAGTCCGCTCTGCCACTAAGAAATCTGACCTATGCAGAGTCTTCACCCGCTCAGTCCTTCCGGTACAACTAACTCAGTGACCAAGGAGGCCACACACGTAGTGTTGGACCGTTGTACACGGTGGTTCGGGCCTATATGAGGCGTCCGAACAACCAGGACGGGCCATCACAGTGCTTGCGATGGGAGCAACTCTAAAATGGCGTACAGCACGTGCGCCCCGTCTTTTTTATTGGTACAGTCACGTGTGTAGTGACGGATGCGCTGGATGGGTGTGGTGTGGGTGTATACCAGCCATGAGGGAGTGTGTGTGTGCCGTCTGACAACTAGACCTGGAACTAAGAAATCATTACAATGGAAATCTGGGCAATGTTTCATTGTTGTGTTTTCCTGGAAGCGTAAGTGGAGTGGGCTGGTCTGATGTATGCCAGTGCTGCCCACGGCGCTATTGAGTACCGGTACGATTCTTGGAGTTCCATTGCGAACCTGAGGAGCCCTATTACAGGCTTCGTTGTTCCGCGCCAAACGCTCTATTGGAGTCCCATTGTTGACTTCACCGCCTCCGCTGTTGGTGCTATTATTGCTAATCGGCAGGTAATTTTGCCCACTACTCGAACGCGCCTTGCTGCAGTAACTGTGTCTACTACCCTACGTTGAACCCCTTCTGGGAACGTGCCCCTTGTTGCAGCTCCACATCAGGAGCTTGTACTATCAGTCTGCAGGCACCCTCTGGGACGTTTTCTGGTCCTCGACGATCCCTAATTAATCTCCATGTGGTTAACGTCAGCCCCTGGACCCCCGTGACCGGGTGCAAGGTTACACCAAACCGGTTGGCTATACCCTCATCTACTTCACCCTCGGTATAAAATTACCTCATCGAAAATTGGTAATCCCTTGAGGCACCACTCCACTTGATTGCTGACGCCGGTCCATTGGCCCGTAGTTCGAGTA
Organism: Lissotriton helveticus; assembly: GCF_964261635.1. NCBI lineage: Eukaryota > Metazoa > Chordata > Amphibia > Caudata > Salamandridae > Lissotriton > Lissotriton helveticus. Next base: position 69,740,444 of record NC_136065.1, read on the forward strand.
TTACACGCCGGTTCATGCCCCAACCAGGCCCATCCAGCGCTTTTTGCATTCAGGCTAACAATGAATGTCCTGATGATGATCCTTTAATGCTAGTAGGATCGAAACGCCGTCGACATGATATGTGGTTAAACAGTAGTGTATTATTATGTGCCTAAATTCCTTACGTTTCCACATATGTGAAGCAAATGCACTTTAAATTTTCTCTTTGCTCCCAATTTTTATATGCCTGAAATACCCCAAGTATTTGTATTGTTTGATTGTAAGTGTAGCATTGTGGATGCAGGACTGTGTCCCACTGTCTAAATGTTGGTTCGTCTAATTTAACATATTCAAACATTAAATAAATTTCAAGTCCGGCTGGATTTTTTTTCATTATAGTGCTTATTGTGGCCTATAATTATTGATACGTTGAACTTTATTTGGTACTGCATTTTATACATAATGAATGAAGAATCAGTTTAATTCTGCATTAATACGGCCATGTGGCGATGAATTATGGTGCACTGAGTTAGTAGTACCTTTGGGACTGAACGTGTACGTAACCAGTGATGATGCATGGTCCGGATAGGCCGCACTGGGGATAATGTTTTTCGACTACAGAATTTTGCCTTTATAAAGTCTTGTGGTGATTATTTATGGTGTACTGAGTTAGTGGTACGTCTGATGTTTAGCGTGTGCTCACCCTGTGATGATGTGTGGTCTGAACGGGCTGCACTCAAAGCATTGACTGTTGCATACTGGACTGTATGTACCTTGAGGGGGGGGGGGAAAAGTGCCATTGATAGTTATGAATTCTTCAGCAACAAAATTATCAGAATCAGATGATTCTTCCAGTGGTGTAGCCATTTTTGTCTCCAAAAAAGAAATTCAGCTTTCCAATGAAGAAAAAGTGAGGTACAAATTGTGAACTATGCTATCCACAGTGTGGAATATCATTAAGTGTACCTTTGCACTTGCCGAGTGAAATTTTATTATTCAAGTAAATGTATACGTGGTATAAAAAAAGTTGTTAAAGGAAGCATAATAAAGGGATATCATATAGGTTTTGATAAATGGTATACTTAGTTTGGTATGGTAGTCTGCAAGTAATAAATCAACAGTGTAATTAATTGTGAGCTCTGATGACCGCAGTTTAGGCAGGAGGCAGCGGTTAGCAAGAGCCCACGACCACATGGCATTGATTAGGGCTGTACAGTATTGGTAATTTAGTGTGTGTGCAGGTAGCGATGATCAGTGGTGCAAAGAGTTAGTGGCACCTAAAGCAACAAAGTTCTGGGGAGCCGGCGATGATGCATGCTCCGAGCAGGACGCACTGGTATCAAAGCCTTTAAAATCAAGTTTTCTACTCATTTAAGGCTGTGCTGCGAAGTAAATGCATCACGCTCAACACAGCCCTGAACAGACAGAACGCTAGGGAGAGGGAACAACTTGAGGCGGAACTATCGACCCTTGAACAAGCCCATAAACTTAACCCCACTAGACAGACCTTGCGCAAACTCACTGCGACCAGAGGTAGACTCCGGGCAATCTATACTAATAGGGCGGAACTCACGCTTCTTAAACTTCGCAATTTGTCCTATACACAAGGTAATAAAATTGGGAGGCACCTCGCTAGGCAATTAAAAGACAAGCGGGAGAGGGAGTATATAGGGGGTATTCAGGATCCTTCGGGAGACATTGCTTATAGAGACGAGGATAAAGCAGAGCTTTTTGGAGCTTTTTATAAAACTTTATACTCTGGGGATTCCCTAGATTCAGACATGCAGCAAGAATTCCTTTGAACGCTGCCCATCCCTCAGGTCTCCCCTGCATGGAATGAGGCACTCACAGCTCCAAACACTTTAGACGAGGTCACTTTGGCTATTAAGGCCTTGAAACCCTATAAGGTGCCGGGCAATGATGGGTATACCGCTATTTTTTATAAGACATTTTCCTCTGACATCAGCCCTCACCTAGTTAGGCTTTTTAATAGAATGGCTACTGACGGGGAAACTGCTGGCTCTATGTCCGAAGCCGTGATCTCGGTGATTCTCAAACCAGGGAAAGACCCTCTACGCTGCGCCTCCTATAGACCTATTGCCCTCCTGAACCTAGACGCGAAACTGTATTCCTCTATTCTCGCTAGGAGGTTGAAAGACCTCATGCCGATCCTTATTCACCCGGATCAATCTGGCTTCATTGCGGGTCGCCAGACACACAACAACACCCGCCGCATTATACACCTGATAGAGAAGGCTAACAGATTTAAGATTCCAGCAGTTTTAATTGGGTTAGACGCCGAAAAGGCGTTTGACCGAGTCACTTGGTCATTTCTATTCCACACGCTCACGGCATTTGGCTTTTCACCTCAATTTCTGAACATGATTCAGGCCAACTACCAGCACCCCCGATTCAGAGTCTTGGTGAATGGAGTGCAAACCTCCACCTTTATTCACTCCAGGGGTACTAGGCAGGGATGCCCTTTATCTGCCCTGCTATTCGCTCTCAGTATTAAACCATTAGCACATAGTGGTCAGAGAAAACCCTAGTATTAAGGGCCTGCCCTTCACAGGGGAATCCCATAAGATCTCTCTTTTTGCGGACGATGTCCTCTTGTCCCTTTCTGACCCGGCTGTGTCTCTCCCGCACCTTCAAAGGGAACTGGAAAGCTTTGAGGCTGTGGCGGGCTTCAAAATTAATTTGGATAAATCCTACATACTTAACCTAACCCTCTCACTGAAGGAGGTACTCCGGCTTCAGTTCCTTACATCCTAGTCTTGGGCCACCTCCTCCATCCAATACTTAGGTGTCCATTTGACACCAACAGTGGAAAAATTATATTCGGCCAACTTTCCACCCATCCTCACTTGCATTCAAAAGGATCTTACAAGATGGAAGCCTCTCTTTTTGTCAGGGCTGGGTCGCGTACATGCAGTCAAAATGACTCTTCTCCACAAATTACTATATTTATTTCAGGCTCTACCGATAGAACTAGAGGGGGACTTTTTTAGACGTGTGAAAGCTATGATCCTATGCTTTATTTGGCAGGGGGGACGTGCCCGCTTCTCATTTTTTCTGTTGCACCGCTCCCACCGGGAGGGGGGAGTTGGTTTACCTGATATTCATCTATACTACTACAGTTAGTTCCGTTGATCCCTTTGTGTGGTTTTTAGTCTTTTTTTTTCTTCTGTCCCCTACGGGGAGGGTCAAGCTATACCAACACCTGCCATGGATTCGACTCAACGGTGGGGATGTCAAGAGGATTGAGACCGACAGAGAAGAAGATGGATTTGCCATGAGCTACTACTGAGATTCCTTCTCTATCCATCTGTATTAGGAACCCATACGCATTAGAAACTGTACCCCTCAGTTGAGCTACTTATTATAATCGGGTTTGTCAATATGCAAGACAGTGTTCTTTTGACATGTATTAGTGTCCTTGCTATTTGATGCTTCTCCCCTGCTTGGGATATTGTGTGGACTTTGCCTTGAGTTCTTGTTGGAAAATCAATAAAAATATCTTCGACAACAAAAATATCAAGTTTTCTAATAAATATTGGTTGTCCTTTCACGGAAGTAAGATGCAGTAGATCTTCAAAAACTATGATATATTTTCTTCCAAATAAGACATCTGACCCAATACGGTCATGTGGCGATGATTTATGGTGCACTGAGTTAGTAGTACCTTTGGCGCTGAGCTTGTACGTACCCTGCGATAATGAGTGGTAATGGGGGGCCGCATTTGGACCAATGTCTTTTCTTTATTGAATTCAATATTTAGATCCAAAGCTGAATTCAAGTTGTAAACTCTGCTGTCCGCAGTGTCGATTGAAAGCACTAGTTGATACAGACATAAGTCTGCAGTGCTGTGGTGCTTAGTTCGAAATGGGCCTGTATCGACGAGGCACGCAGTCATGGTAGCAGCCACGTAGCAGGGTGTGGCCCTTCGCTGCGGCGCAGTCTCTTCTCTTTGCAGACGTGAACCACGCCCAAGGCGTAGTCTAATTATATGTAGTCTTACATTGACGTTGTTAAGGTTGGACTAGCCAACTCCGCTTCTGTTTCAAAGGGGGGGTGAACACAACTACATGACCGAAATATTCTCCAGTGACTGAGGTAATATGTTTGGGCCCACTATTCAGTACACTACACATATCAATGGTATATTTACACATTGAAAAGGTTTCGATTTCTATAGTGAATTGTATATAGTATTTCACCTGTAGTCTAAGCGTTGTGTACATTATTGTTGATGTTAAAGTTCTTTCACTTATACATACTTGGTTGCCACATCTCTGTAGATTGAGCTAGTATACTGTTGAGGGGATATATTATTTAGGAAAGGTCCGTTGTCCTGTTTTGCGTTGCCTCTGAGGTAGTAGAGGGGAGGGGTCTGTGGGGGTGGTTGTGGTGGTCGTGGCACTGGGTATTGTGATTTTGTTGGGTGTTGGAAGTGTGTAATTAGAACCTCTATCACATATTGCTCTTTAAACATGGGTGTAAGTTAGAGGTAATTCACTCAGTACATATTCGACGTTCTTACAGTAGTTAAATGTTGATGTTAATTTGTTAGTGTAAGTGGAACTATTTTCTGATTTTTTTAGGTAGCATTGCAGATTTGATTTCTTGTTGAAAATATGGGGAAGTGGTCAACATTATAAGTAGGAATTGTCGTTTAAAAAACCTTTAAAATTCACTGAAAAAACCATAGGTTTCAGGCAGGTTATAGTAAGGAATTATCATTTAAAAAACCTTTGAACTTTACTGAAAGAAACATAGGTTTCAAGCAGGTTATAGTTAGGAATTAGCATTTAAAAAACCTTAGAAATTCATTGAAAAAATTTAGCTAGTAACCAAATGGTGCAGCAGTTTACACAACAACTGAGAACGTAATACAGATATTCACACAGTTTAGTCACTATTCAATATATTTAGTGAGACACTATAAATTAGTCAAGTTAACGATCAATCACACTGCTACTAAATCGTCCATCCAGACACTTATACATCCACTCATTATTTAATGCAGATTGCTATATATATATAATACAAATTTAAATATAGAACCAAACCACATTCACTGGATGATATCATCAGTGATGTCATCAATTATGTAATTTATTTTATTTATTTTTATTTATTTTATATTCTTCTATAGCGCCTGAATAGACCCCCGGAGGGGTATCTCCGCGCTTTGCCAGTGAGAATATCCTCAGATGATTATGGGTAGATGAATGGTACATATTGACAGAGAGGGATCAGTTACTGGGGAATAGGTGCGTTTTTAAGACCTTACGGAAGGTCAGATGGTTGGTAAGTATTCTCATCTCGAGAGGTAGGGAATTCCAAAGCTTTGGTCCAAGATGGGCCAAAGCTCGCCCTCCTTGTCTGGACTTTTTTATTCTAGGCACCTGCAAAAGCTGCTGGTTGCCAGAGCGAAGGGTTCGTCCAGGGACATAGGGCAGGAAGATGTTGGCCAGATATTTTGGGCCTTTGCCTATCACACTTTTATGGATAGTGCATAGGGTCTTAAAATGCACTCGCATCCTCACTGGTAACCAGTGGAGCCTGATCAGCAGAGGGAGGGAGGGAGTCCTGGGGGGAGCATTAAGGACTACCCTTGCTGCCGTATTTTGGATCACTTGCAACTTTTTGAACTGCCCTTCATTTGCTCCTAAAAGAAGGCCGTTGCAGTAATCCACTCTGCTGATGACTAATGCCTGCACGAGTGTTTTCCTATGGCAGTCTGGCAGATAGGGAAACACTCTTCTTAGCATTCCGATGGCTCGGAAACAGGTACTAGCCACCTGATTTACGTGGTCCTTGTAAGTGAGTGTCTGTTCTAATAACACTCCAAGGTTTCTCACCATGCTTTTGGGGCTGGGAACAGGGCCTAATTCCAGGGGCCACCAATCCGGTGTCCAGTGTGTTGCTGCTTGTCCAAACAGCATGACCTCAGTTTTTCCTATATTGCATTGGAGACAATTTAATGACATCTATGCAGATATTGCTCTCATTCCCTCTGCAAAAGATCTTTTTATTGCAGGTTTAAGGTCTTTAAAGGGAAAGAGGAGTTGGGTGTCGTCAGCGTACGACACCGGTATAAACCCAAATGATCTTGCTAGATTGGCCAGGGGAGCCACGTACACGTTGAAAAGTGTAGGGCTTAAGCAGGAACCCTGTGGCACTCCCTTATTGAGCTCCCTGTAGATGGATTTGTGGGAGCCCAGCCTGACCTCTTGAGAACGGCCTGATAGAAAGCTTTCCATCCATGCCAATTTGAGATGTCATCAGTGATGTCACTGACCATGTCATGAATGATGTAATATGTGACATCATCACCAGTGGATTGCGGGCGCGATAGTTAGTTAGTACAGCTAACTATAACAGAGGAATTTCAATGGTTTTGTATGAGTGAAATGTCCATCTAACTATATATATATATATATATATATATATATATATATATATATATATATATATATATATATATATATAATATATATATATATATATATATATATATATATATATATATATATATATATATGGCGCTAGGTGGCGCACGTGTGGAATGGCCGCATCTTCGTGAGGCTCCCATAGTCCGGAGCTTCATTCTGTATTGATCCTGTGTTATCGGTTCACCCAAATGTTTTAAACCACTGCCGCTGACTGGTGGGACGCTGGTGACAGGAGCGGAGCGGCTGTTTCTTCTTGCCCGATTGAGATGTGAGCTTGCTGGCTGGCGGCAGGTTCCTGCGGGGAGTGCTGCAGTGTGGTGTGGAGCCCGAGGACGGATACGGGAGCAGCGCGAGTGCAGCGGCTCCCACGTGGTGGACGGGCCGTGTGACTCTGCTCGCCTGCGTTGCTGCGCAGTCACCCGCCGTGAGTGCCTAAGGGGCGACGCGTGTCGGACCATCGGCACTTTGCTGGATCGAGCCGTGCTCTGCCAACTTTCTTGCCACTTGGAGGGCTGACGGCTAAGAAGGGGCTCTGAAGGAAGGTCCGTCTCGGCTGACAAGATGGCGGCAGCCATGTTGTTTCTATGACTGCTCTGGACACTGTATCGTGGCCCACATCACCAGGGGGCTTGCTATGGGGGTGACATCACTACATTTGCTTTGGCAGCGATAGTGGAGTTGTGCCGTGCGCATATAGTGGTTGGGAGCGCACTTGCTGGCCTAAAATAAATTGTGAAACGGAGGGCATAGCCCCCTACATTGACTGCTTTGGGCAGTGCAGACTGCCTGCCCCCTATGAACGCCTGTTTTACCCCAGTGTCAGTACTCCCTCACACCGGTGTGGTGAGCAAGATTATTGAGGGCTTGCAGCAGGATGCATGGCTTGAGAATTGTGTGAGGTGCCGCTGCTGCTCTACTTGCTTGTTTTCCCTGCCGATCTCCTGCTAGCATCCTACAGTGAGGGACATTATCGAGGCCCCTATCCTTGGCGCTGGTATATCGCCGAGCGAGATATTCTGTAGTACCACTTATACTTGGCTCGCTGTAATACCCTTGGCTGCGGAGCATTGCTTCAATTGGTTTACTTACGTGATATTAGTAATAGCACGTTGTTGGATTAATCTACGTGCGGCCCTCAGGTGCTTCCTCTGTGGACCAGGGTAATACAATATGGGCAAAGTGGATGCACAACAGCCATGTCACACCTTTGAGGCAAGGAGAGGCGCGAAAAAATCGTCAGCAAAGTGGGAGAAGGTAGAGACGCATGCAAAGCTTATTGACAGAAATGCGCCAGGGATTCGCCACTATAGCTGATAAGGTGGACACGCTTACCACGCGTATGGATACTATCGCCGTAAGTTGGATGCTCATGACTCTCGGCTTAAGGAAGCAGAACAAAGAATCTCTGATGTGAAGGACGTTACGGAACAACTTAAAACAACTGTGACGCAAATGGATAAACTCATGCGCATTATAGATGCTAAGAACGAGAACATTGAAGCTCGTAGTAGAAGGAACAATGTGCGCATTTTAGGTGTACCAGAGAGTACCAACAAGCGCCGGCTGGAGCAATATGTCGAGCGGATGCTGACTGCGGTAACTGGCGAGGATCTGCTGTCTTCCCAATTCATTGTTGAAAGGGCGCACAGGTCGCTTGGCCCGAGGCCCCCCCCCTGGGGCCACACCTAGGCCCATTATAGCCTGTTTACCTAACTACAGGGAAAGGGATGTGGTTTTGAAGGTGGCTAGAGAGAAGAAACAACTTGCGTACGAAGGAGTCACGTTCACCGTCTTCCATGACTTCACTGTGCGGGTGCAAGAGGAGAGGAAGAAATTCAACCGTGTCAAGCAGAAGCTGCAGCAGGAACAGGTGGACTATGCATTACTATATCCCGCACAGCTTCGAGAGAGGCACCAAGGGAAGCAGACCATCCATACCACACCTCAATCTGTTGAAACATTTCTGAAGACAATGCGGTGAAGGAAGACACAGGCTACGACACGAGAGGATATGGAGGAGCCGCCACTCTTGGATGTGGAGTGAGGTGGTGAAGAGTGGCGCAGTAGGACTTGCTCAAGTGTGTGAGTTCGTCTCCTCAGCAGAGACATGTTGTGTTTGTTGTTATGTCGGATATCTGCTTAAATGGTTTGCTTCTGTTGTTCTGGATTGAGATGCAGGGCAAGGGCTGATAGTTCATCATCTATATCCTGGGCTGGTATAACGCACTAACGATTTCCACCGGACACCCTTGTCGATTGTTGGGCACTGACGATTGTGTTCGGTCTTCTACATAGGGGCAAGGGATGGCGATATACTGGCATAGTTGGGATGCTTCAGTGGGTGGGGGAGGGGGGCAGGGGACTGTTATGGCAAGCAATGCGGGGATGCAAGATTTGTGATGGCAATGTGAGGGGCAAAATAGTAAATATTGGGTCCTCGCACATCATATGGTGGGGGATTTCAATATGGCAATGATACTGGTTCAGGATAGAGCGGACAGAGTGGCACTTTACAATAGTAGGGCGAGAGAGGTGTTGCAAGGTATCGTGGAGGAGGGGGGACTTGTAGATAGCTGGAGACACATTTATCCTGAACGTAAAGAAGGTACTCATTTCACCTCTTACACTGGTACTTGGGCGAGATTGTATTACTGCTTGCTGACCTCTGGGCTTGCTACCGGGCTGCTTGAGGCAACACATTTGGCCAGAACCTACTCTGATCATTGTCCTGCCCGTGTCAAATTACAAATCCCTGGGTATGATAGGCCTCGACCGGCTTGGTGCCTTCAGCCCACCGCCCTCCTGGACATGGTTTTTCAGGAAGAACTTAGGGAGGAAATCAAAGATTTTTTTAAACGCAATAAAGGGTCAGTGGACAGTGTTGAAGCTATGTCGGAGGCCTTTAAGGTCGAGGTTGTTGTATGGCCAAGAGTTTTCGGGTATTAAGGGATATACAATGAAAACTACGTACACTGGAAAGGGATTTGAAGGGGCTGGAGAACAAAATGCACAGCGAGAACAAGGGGCACAAACAGAAAGCCTTCAGGGTTAAACTGTCTGAATATGAGGAGGAAGCTGCTCGAGTAACCAAATTCTGGGGACGCTAAGGTGAAAGACCCGGGAAGGCTCTTTCTGAGATCACACGGAATGCCAGAGGTAGCACTAACATACTGGAAATTACTAGTCCAGAGGGAGGGCTGTGCCGAGATAGCACCAGTATCCTAGATGTCTTCACTGCACACTACAAGCACCTCTACACCACGCGCACCACTGGGGGGGAAGACCTAGAAGGGTTCATGGGAGAGCTTGCTCTCTGCTGGCTGAGTGATGTCCATGGATCCTTTTTGAGCGCTCCTCTGGAGCTTGATGAGATCCGAGAAGCAATAATGTCCCTTAAAAATGGTAAAGCGCCGGGAAGTGACTGGCAGAGTTTTATAGATGCTACACAGACATTATGGCTCTGGTGTTAAGAGAGGTCTTCGAGGAATCTTTAGAGATAGGGATACTCCCTCAGTCCATGCGTGAAGTAGTGATCACTTCTTTGTTGAAGCCCGGTAAAGATCCTGGGGTCTGTGATTCATATCGCCCTCTATCACTGCTGAATTGTGACACGAAAAGTTTAGCTAAAGTATTGGCGAGTAGATTGTCTCTCCTAATGACGAAAATAATACTCCCGGATCAATCAGGCTTTGTTCCGGGTAGAGCTACCACTCACAATTTGAGAACCCTTTTTTCCTTAATACAGACTGTGGCGCCGGAATTTCCGGTCGCTGCATTGTCTCTCGACGCTTCAAAGGCGTTCGACTCCGTAGAATGGAGGTATTTGTTCACTGTCCAACAGAAATTGGGGTTTCCGGCTAGATTTCTTTCCTGGGTGCAATTACTGTATTACACACCTACTGCTAAAGTGCTTATAAACGGATATCTTTCTTTGACATTGTCAATAACGCGTGGCACTCGTCAGGGGTGTCCTTTATCCACCTTCCTTTTTGCTATTGCGATAGAACCGTTAGCGTGCAGAATACGACAGATTCATCGAGATAGCGCGTTTAAATGCTTCGAGCTGCAACTTTCTATATCCCTATACGCTGATGATGTAACGCTGTATGTTACAGATCCTCAACAAAACTTGAATGCCCTGTTGCGGGAGTTTAGGGTTTTTTGGTGGGCTTTCAGGGGTGTCCATTAAATGGGGGAAATCCCAATGCATTCCGCTTACGCCTGCAGTCACAAGGTTTCCACTGGATTTCCCATTGGAGTGGGGTGAGTTTGATTTGCGATATTTAGGTGTTCAGGTATCCAAATATAGGGAAGAAATGCTAAGGTTAAACCATGGTACTGCTATCACGAAACTGGCTGCGAATATTACCCGCTGAATATCCTTACCTCTGTCGCTGGCTGGTAGGGTCTCGCTCATTAAAATTTTGATACTGCCTCATTTTTTTTACCTTTTTTTGAATATTCCGTACTGCCCAGGTGCCTTTTTCTTTAAAACGCTACGATCTGAACTGATCCGTTTGGTATAGGCGGACGGGAATCGCGGCTCAAGTGGGCTGTCATAGTGCAACCTTACGACAAGGGGGGATTTGATATTCCCAATTTCGAGGCATATTATATCAGTGCGCAAGCACATTACGAATTTCATTGGATGGCACCCACGTTCATGTCCCAACTTGCTGTGGAAGACTGGATAGCTCGACCATACCCCCTAAGAGGTGTTGTACATGGGCCTGCTCGAATATTGGAAACATCACCCACGACAGTGTCGTGCACGATCGATGCTTGGCGGCACATGGCAAAGATCTTACAGGTCACACTGCTTTATGCACCACGCATGCCCCTCACTTATCATCCACACATCGCACTCCTCCAGTAAACTGGGTCCCAGGTCATGTGCCGGCGTGTTAATATTGCCACGTGGGGTGATTTGTTTTTGGAGGGAGTGTTTCGCACTATGGCCTTGTTTTTTAAGGAGATCACACCCACACCACTGGAGGTTTTTTATCACGTGCGGTTAAGGCAGGGTATGAGGAACGTCTTGCCGGACTTCCCTAGGGAACCTGACAGTGTTGCTCCACTGAACTTTATACTGCACTCCGCTGATGGGACACACTTGGTGTCCGGTATATATAGTAGTCTCCGGGCACAGCGCCAAGGGATGGCAGGCTCAGCTCGCGTACACTGGAGCACAGATTTGGGGAAAGAAATTACTGATGAGCAGGGGGGCTATTGTTGTGGACTCACGGGGAACATATCAGCAAGCTGTAGATTTAAGGTTATTCACAATAAATTTCTGCAACAGATATATTACACTCCTGCACGGAAGTATAGGTTTCAACATGCAGATAATAATTGTTGTGAGCGCTGTAAACGCCCTGGAGCTGGCTTCTTGCATTTGGCATGGGATTGCCCGGTTATCGGCCAGTACTGGATACAGGTGCATGAGGCCCTTGAAAATATGCTAGAAATAACATTTGATAAGGACCCCCTGATTATGTTACTGGGCTACACTGCGCACATACCCACAGGATGTCGAAAATTGCTGGACACTGGTCTGCTTCTAGCCAAGCGCAGACTTGCGTGTCGATGGGGGCAAGGGAGAGCTCCGAAATTTAAGGAATGGGTGCAGGACATGATATATTGCCAAGAACAGACTATCATCTATGCAGGGACCCAGCCACTAGCATCCAGGCCTAAAGATATTTGGGGACCCTTACATAATTAACTACTACGCACTGATGATGTCAATGACGAGGATGGATCTCAGCCCCCTGCCCAGACTGCGGAGGAAAGGGCGTAGCTGATTACTATTGCTGGATCTGTGTGTGTTCACTATTTTACTTTATGACGCTGATCACTTCTGCGACCCTCTGTACCTCTTTTACATATGATGCTATAGTGTATTATCCCCTCATGCTTCTAAATGTCATGCTTACATCTTAGATGCAGAAGTTTCTTTACTCTTGCCTTGGCCTGTTTCAGGAAAATGATATTATGTACTTATGCTCCATGCTGCTGTCACATAATTGTCTCAATAATCGATGTCTTCTTAAACATGGACTGGCACTGGCATTGCTTGTACTATTTTCTGTTGGTTTCTTCTTTATATCACAAAATACCAAAAAATAAAGATTTCAAAAAGAAAATCAGAATAAAGAATAAAATCCTATATATATATATATATATATATATATATATATATATATATATATATATATATATATATACACACTCCACGGCTGTTCTCCTTTTGTGAAAAACAGCAGTCACGGACACTTCACGAGTTTTAGTGCAGCAAACCAATATTTTATTTCCAGCACTAGGTTAGGCAAGAAAAATACTCAACGTGTTTCAGGATCACTCCCTTGTTCACGAGTGTCTGATCCTGCCTGATGAGCGTTCATCGTTATGCACAAAGCATGAAAACCCTTGAGGTTTAAATTACATATTGGTCACACTCTGTGTTTACGCTTACTAAGCAATGATATTTGAAGGCTACTGTCACTTTAAGTGATAACTTTATTGCTCAATGAGAAGACAGACGAAAGTATCAATGTTAAACACCATAATGTGAAATATAAAAACAGTGTTGTTTGTTTTAACATAAATACGATTCTTCATGTGTGTATCTATATATTATTTTCATATAGTGTTTAATTTGTGTTTACATATTAACAAGCTAGTCTGTTTTCACTGACTCTGGTGAAAGGGTGTCACAAGTATGTGTTTTTTATAAAATTGAAAGCAACGCGGGATCAGGCACTCGTGAACAAGGGAGTGATCCTGAAACGCGTTGAGTATTTTTCTTGCCTAACCTAGTGCTTGAAATAAAATATTGGTTTGCTGCACTAAAACTCGTGAAGTGTCCGTGACTGCTGTTTTTCACGAAAGGAAACAGCCGTGGAGTATGTGTTGAGAGGCTGCCTGCCTCGTCGCGGACTGCCGTCACAGAGAGGCTGGGAGAGGCGTTGCGAGCGAGCAAGCTTGCATTTTGGATTGATTTCATGTAAATCACCCAGCCCGCTGGACGCATACCGAAGCAGTGGTGAAAAGACGAGGAACGGATTTGAAGGTGATGATTGCCTAACATATATCCGGACTTTTATACACTAGGAAGAACTGCTTAAAATCTCACTATTACTTTAAGTATAGCCCAGCTGACAGCAAGCGCTTACTGACTCAGACGATGAGGGAGGCGTGCGAGAGTTAAAGCAAACAAACAAGTAAATCGCGTCTGCACATTGACAGGATGGCTATGGCAAGAAATGATAAGCGCTCGGAAGCGGCAACTAAATTATTTGATGAATGTCGAACTGATGACACATCAAATACAACAAAGGGTGATGCAGTTAATACGATGCCCCCAAATAATAAGATCGTTTTGGACAAATTATGGAAGGCTTACAAGAAAGAACAAAATAAATGGTGGGAAGCCACCACTTTGAATAAATACGTAGAGGTCGGGAGAGTGCCAAGAGGCCTACGTATCTTTATCACCCCCACATTTGAGGATCCGGATCCAGAATTAGTTGAAGAATGGATTGAAAATAATCACCAATGCTCCACAAATATGCTAAAAATGCTGGTGAAATACGCACGTAAAGATTGTGATGAATTAAGTGCAATGATTGAAAATTTAACTGCCGAATTGAAAGGATTGTGCAGTGAAGATGATTTTCAAAAGGAAATGGTCAAAATGGAGAAAGGACTTGATAATCAAAGGTGAAATTAAAATAAAGAAACAACGTAAATTTCAACGTGATCTGGTTGATTACCAGAAAGGACAGATTTTGACATTTTCCAAGAAGTATGATCATTTAAGAAAAAAGACAACATCCAAGATCCAACAAACCGTGTCATTAACCGGCAATGCTGACGCACAATTGGAAGGGGAGTGCACAGAAGAGAGTGGCACAAGTGTGGCAAGTGGAAGTGGCATTACAAGTGGTAGTGACTTCTCTGTTATACAAGATCACACCACACTGGTAAAAACCAGCATTTTAGCAGAATTCGATCTAGTAGCCAAGGGACGTCAGTCAAGCAACAGATCGGAAGGGTTTCAAAGGCGAGGAAGAGGAGGCAAAGGAAAAGAGGCTCCAACAAACCGTCTGGAAATCAAAGCAGCCCTGTGGGAAGTCGAACAAGGGGCCAAACAAAAATAAAATAATGGAAGAAAAAACGGTGATTAATCTATCGTCAAGGACAATAAGTAAGACTGAAATTGATTTATTGTCTTGGGGCCTTTCTTTTTGCCCGACTAATGATTTTAACTACACACAAAGCCGTATTGATTTGTTTTTCTTTACACGGAAGTCAAGGTTAAAAAAATGGCATGCGACTAAAGTTAACTCCCATAACGTTAATCCAACTAATGTAATAAGTGATGTACAGATAAATGATTTGGGTCTCTTGCACACTTTGAATGTATTGGCTGAAGTTAACTCCAGTAACCTTGATCCGACTACAAGCCTCGACCTCGAGAATATAGCTTTTGACCTGAGCGCCAAAAGTGGGTTCAGACCAAAATCAATATTTATGCCCCAAATTAGAAACAAGGCTATCGAGGTTTTTGAAAAAGGTGTAAGTAATGAGCTATGGAAAATAGCTAAGCGTAAAAGCAATAACAAATGGAACAATGTGTGTAAAGCTGAAAGAATAGCCCTTGACAACTTGAAAAACGACAACACTATAGTAATAAAAAAGTCCGATAAGGGCGGGAATGTTGTCGTAATGTCCAAAGTCAATTACATCAATGAAGGTCTTAGACAGCTAGCAGAAGTTGACAAATATGAAAGAAGCAACAGGATGGAATATGAACATGCCATCAGACAATTTCATACCCAGTTATATGAATGGAAGAGGCAGGGGTTATTAGAAGAAAATGAGTATAAATTCTTAGAATGCAAATTCCCTAAACTTCCTGCCCTGTGTCTTTTGCCAAAAATCCATAAAGAGCACTCAATCCACCAGGGAGACCTATTGTGTCATCACGAGGGAGTTTTCTGGAAAATGTTTCTAGATATGTAGATTTTTTTCTGCAGAGTTTTGTACAACCACTCCCCTCGTACACTAGAGACACGAGTGACTTCTTATGTAAACTGAAAAGAATAGAGTGGAAAGATGAGTACTCTTTACTCACGATGGATGTGTCGAGTCTCTACACCTCTATTCCACATGACAAAGGAGTAGAGGCATGTAGATACTATTTAAGCAATAGATCAGCTTCTTACCTTGCCCGCACAGATATGCTACTTGAGATGATCACTGTCTGTCTCAAACAAAACTATTTCTTATTTGACAATAAAATCTTTCACCAAACCCTCGGTACATCTATGGGGACCTGCTTTGCGCCATCTTTTGCAGGTCTCTATATGGGGTATTGGGAGAATGAAATAGTAAGCAAATCTGACCAGTTTAAGGACAAAGTCTCAATGCACATCAGGTACATTGACGACATCTTTTGTATATGGGGAGGAACCGAAGAAGAAGCAAATGATTTTGTCACAGCATTAAACATCAATTGTTTCAATCTTCACTTAACGTCACAATGGTCTAAGACATCATTGGAATTTTTGGATCTGAGATTATCCATTGAGAATAACAAAATTGAGAGCTGTCTTTTTAGAAAAAGCACTGCGGGAAACAGTCTTCTCCACGCGGAGAGCTGTCACCCGGCTGCACTTATTCAGAGCATACCATTAGGGGAGCTCTTAAGAGCAAAACGTAATTGTAGCACTGTTCAGAAATATGAAACTGAATCAAAAATCATGACAGAACTTTTTCTACAACGTGGATACACTCAGAGAACAGTCAATAAAGCTCTGACTGAAGTGTCCAAACGTTCAAGAGATTCCCTGCTAGTGGACAAAACACTTACTAAAGAAAATACCAGTAAGGAAGACACAAGCCAAACTGTTAGATTCATAACAACGTATAACAAACAAACACATGCTGTGAGGAAATGTTTGAATAAATTCTGGCCTGCATTAGGAACTGATAAAGATCTAGTAGATTGCATAGGGTCATGCCCACAAATCACATATAAAAGAGCGAGATGGGGGCGTGGTTTGGGCGCCGATGGAGCGGGCGGCGTGAGCCGATAGCTCCGCGCTCGATCTCACATTAATCCTGTGAACTGGGGTCCTTAGTGGCTGCTACTGACCAAGGCTAGATCGGAACAACTGGTCCACACTCCGCGCCTGACGTTGCCTCGAGGAAGGGCCAGGGGAGCGAGTATTGCCCACCGGAATCGGGCCGAGTGTGCGGAAGACGGAGCCTACAAAATGGCGGCGCTCACGGAGTGACGAAGACGATCTGCCTGCTGCGATCCCGGGCAGAACAGACAATTTATGGCAGGAGGGGCGCTGCGGTGACCGAGCACCTGGGTTCGGGAGGCTCGACGGAGAGCGCCAGAAGGAGAGCCGCGGACCAGCTGCTGGCGGAACCCACCGAGTGAAACAAAATGGAGGCATCCTAAACGGACAAGGAGAGGAGACGGCGTAATTGGCTCCGCGGCAGAGGCTCGGTAGGGTAAGGAGCCCGGGCGCTTGCAGAGCGGTACCTGTGCATAGCGCCTTGAAGCGATCACTGAGGCAGACCCTGGGGCTCCCTGTGGGGGTGACGCGGCGGCGCACGGGATCCTGGTGACTGCGGGACCTCGGCGGAAGGGCTGGAAGTCACCATAGCGGTGGGCGATCGTGGGAGCCCATGTCCGATATTACAGTGCGGAGACCGCTTTGGGTGCACTGTCCAGGGAGCGAACACAGAGGCAACGCCACAGCGACGTAAGGACGGTCCCCCTGCTGATGCAATACCCGATCGGCTAGAAGCTAGCGTGTGGCTGCAATAGTCGAACGCCTCACCCAGCACACTTCGGGGGGGGCACAGAGGAGAGCACTGGAGACCTGTTGCCCCTGAGACACGCTGAGGTCACATTTACAGCCGCCTGCAGGGAAGGCGAGGGGTCGCGGCACACCTCGCTCGGAAGCTAAGAATCGGAGGCGCAAAAACTGGTGCCGGTGGCAATATAGCACCTGTGACTGGAGGTCCCATTTAAGCCACGGGGCAGGTTCTGGAACCATCGAGAGCATTGTGCTGCCCCGGGTATGACCGGGATGAGCTGCCCATAATGGAGCTGGATGTTGCCGCAGTGACCACCGTAGTCGGAGCCCACTCCTAGCGTAGCGGTCCGAAGAGCGATTCGGTGGCGCTATTCCCGAGATCGCAGCAGTGACGACTCTGTACCAACGGAAGGCCTGCAGCCCTGCTGGTGCGAAGCATGACCTGTTTTGGCGACCCTTTGCTAGTATAGGACGGAGAGATCGGTGCCACCCGACTGCAAAGGATTGCGGCAGAAGGTATTCACGGGCGGCTCTGTGGGAGGAATACCCGCCAAGATGAAACCGAGGACCGCAGACTGTTTCCGGCCAAGCTGCGAATTATCCTGGATGGCACAACACAGTTCTTTTCGTCACCTGACGACGCTTGGTCTTGGCTTGAGTCCTACAGGGCGGGAACTGACCGAAGGGGCAAGAATGCGGATGGTCGGCCCAAACAGGTGAGGGTGCGCCAATCACAACGCATCCGCAAGAGGCATAGAACCCAACAGGCCCTATTGCTGGCGCAATTGGCGGCGGACAAACAGGGAGCACTAGCAGCGACGGCGGCAATCACTGGGTCGCAGGTGGAAGACCTGACCGGAAGATCGGCGTCAGAAGACGACAAAGGACAATCTGGGACTGAATTGTCTGATGTGGATAGTACTGTGGCACCGGAGGTGACACCTCGCACTGCGGACGATCTGTGATTGGCATGGCCCTTGAAGTGCACTATGGCCTGGAGTCGTTTATTGACGGGGCAGGAGTGTATGGTAACCTTTTGATTGCTGTTGTTATCACATGTCACTGGGCGGGATCAAGGAGCGGGGGGCAGAGGCGGGAGCTGCCGCCTATCGGCGCGTTACCACGTTCCTATTGCCCTTAAGGCAACCTGTGGTGGCTACTACAGGGTAGATTTGTTTACAAACTTATTGAGGTTTGGATGGGGACTGATGCGCGACTATTGGTTCCTGTTCTGGGGGTTTGGGCGTTGGGAGTTTTGTGGGGTGTTGGGAGGGTGGGTACGTTTGAAGCTTGTGTGAATTGGAGAGACATGAAGGAGGTGACATTGAGGGGAGATAAAAATGGAGACTTTACCTGAACTGAAGTGCATCACTTGGAATGTACGTGGGCTGCATACTATGTCCCGACGCTATAAAGTACATGCATATTTGATAAGACGTGGGATTCAGATTGCAATGCTCCAGGAGACCCATCTTACCAAATCGGAATGCGCGGCGCTGCAGCGACGCTGGAGGGGGCAGGTCTTTGGTACAGCGTACTCCGCGTATGCGAGGGGGGTGTTGATTTGGGTGAGGGCTGGAATCCATTTCAGGTTACGAATCAAATAATTGATCCGGAGGGTAGATATGTAGGAGTGCGGGGGAGACTGTATGGCAGAGAGGTGGTGCTTTGCAGCATTTACGTGCCAAATGTGGAACAACCTCAATTTTTTGATGCCCTATCAGGTGTCCTAGCACAATATTTAGCGGGACCGATAATACTGGGAGGCGATTTTAACTCCATTACAGATACCACCTTGGACAGGTCCCATCCGCCACTGGCTGACTCTTTGGTACGTAGGGTGGCGCGGAGGAGAGTGGAATGGCAGACTGAGTGGGGGCTGATAGATGTGTGGCGAGGGCAGCACCCAGATGGCAGGGATTATTCCTTCTTCTCCGCGCTCCATGAACTGCATGTCCGGATCGATACGATCCTATGTGATCCCGCTATCGCTAACTTAGCATCCAGTACAGAATACCTAGCTAGGACCATATCTGATCATAATCCCCAGTTGCTCTCTCTCAAATGGCAGCAAGCGAGAACAGCGATTCCCAATTGGCGATTGAACCCGGACACACTGGAAGATCAGGTATTTCGGACTGAGGTACAAGAGGGAGTGGAGACGTACTTTGCAGTTAACGAGGGGTCGGCATCTTCTAGAGGGCTTGAATGGGACGCATTTAAAGTGGTGGCGAGAGGCTTGTGTATTGGTAAACATAGTGGGGTCAGGAGAGTGATATTGGGAGAGGTCATGAAGGCGGAGGAGGAACTGAGGAAAATAGAGCAGCTAAGACCAGAGCAGGGAGCGTTGCAGGCACAGCTTATGGAGGCTAAGGAGTTAGTCGCGGCGGAAACTGAAAGGCTACGCTGCTATGACTATAAACAGTATACGGCAAGGGTCCATGATGAGGGTGACAAAGTGGGAACGCTGCTGGCGAGGCTGGCGAACCCAGAACCGAAGGGGTACTCGATCCTGAGCATAAGGATGGAATCAGGGGACACGGTCTATTCCCAGATGGCGATCTTCACGTGCTTTGCGGAGTATTATGAGACGCTGTACCGGAGTCGATTGATAGCGGGGGCTGAAGATATAGAGGGTTACCTAGCGGATATTCGATTTCCGCAGTTAGAGGAAGAAGATGCTAAGATCCTGGGCGCTGCGATTACGCTGGCTGAGATTAGGGGAGCTATTAAACAGATGGCGAGGAGGAACACTCCTGGGGTGGATGGCTTCCCAATAGAATTTTATGCCAAATACGTTGATACCTTGGCACCCCGGTTGCTGGTAGTCTATAATGAAGCACTGGAGCAAGGCTGCCTACCCGGTTCTATGCGGGAGGCTTTAGTTGTGCCCCTGCTGAAGCCGGGTAGGGATGGCACGGACGTGACTGCATACAGGCCACTGTCCATGCTGACGGTGGATTATAAAATCTTGAGCCGTATCCTGGCTACCAGATTGCTTCCATATATGACGACATTAATTCACGAGATCCAAGCTGGTTTTATCCCCACCCGGAACACTTCGGCTAATATCCGCCGCTTGATACGTGTCTTGGGGAGCGATCTGGAACCATGGCCGGCGGTATTATCTATTGATATAGAGAAGGAATTCGATAGCTTGGAATGGGCTTATCTGGATAAAGTACTAGAGAGGTTTGGCATGGGTACCAAGTTCCGGCGCTGGACGAGAGTGTTATACACCTCGGCCACTGCTAGGGTACGACTGGGTTCAGTGATATCGGCTGCCTACCCGGTACAGCGGGGTACGCGTCAGGGATGTTCCTTATCGCCTCTGTTGTTCGCTCTGGCGATCGAACCCTTGGCGATTCGCGCTCGGACTGGAGCGGCGTATAGAGGGATCGTCTACCGAGGTGAGCATCATTATATCTCGCTTTATGCGGATGATCTCTTGATGTTCCTGGAGGACACGGCGGGGGCATTGAAGAATGCGGTGGATATGCTAGATTCATTTGGAGCTGTGTCGGGCCTCTGGGTAAACTGGCGCAAAACTTGTGTTTTCCCACTGAGAGCAGACACGCCCCAGCCGCCGCTGCCTGCGGATGTGGTTTGGGAAGGATCCTGCTTTACCTACCTTGGAGTGAGGATCTACCGTGGGGCTGAAGACCTACTGGAGGGCAACATTGGATGCTGCGTTAGAGCCCTGAGGGGCTCGGTGGCATTTTGGGCCACACTCCCGTTGTCGGTGGTCGGCAGAGTAGCACTGCTCAAGATGGTGGCCTTACCGCGCCTTTTGTATTATTTCAGGACGTTGCCGGTGTGGGTTCCGCCCAGGTTCTTTAAGGACCTACGAACCCTTACTATTGGGTTCCTATGGGGGAGCGGAAGGAGGAGGGTGGCGTTGGACACACTACATCGGCCGAAATCAGATGGGGGAATGGCAGTGCCGGATTTCGAATTATATTATTTTGCGGCGCAGCTGCAGATCCTTACGCAACACGTAGCTAGGGAAGTCAGGGGCCCTGACCTGTGCCTAGGGACAGGGATACAGAGGCATGTATTGTCCTATATTGTCCTGCAACAACACCTTGATGCAGGAGATCTGACGCTTGAGGAAAAAACGTTGAGGTTGTGCTGGAAAAGGAGTCAAAAGCGAGCAGGAGTGGTACATCCGTATGCCCCGGAAATACCCCTGGGCATGCTGACGGCCCTACCACATGGAGGGGATTGGTCGCCCCTTATGGAATGGGAAGAGATGGGGCTCCACATGGTGGATGACCTGTACACCGACGGCGAGTTGCTTCCCTTCCGAGTGGTGCAGGACCAATTTGGAATCCCGGCTGGGAGTTTCCTATTATATATGGCAGTGACTACGGCAATTAAGAAACATTGGAAGGTGGGGCTCTCAGAGCCAACGACCACGATGGCGTGCCAATACGTGATGATGTCGGCGGGGACGTTCAAAGCGGTGACATGTTTGCATTCCCGAATGCTTCATGAAGGCCTAACCCCCCTGACGGCGTTGAAAATGAAATGGGAGGAGAGTGTGGGGAAACCCATACCAGATGCAACATGGGGACAAATTTTGAGGAGGGCATGGAAGGGTTGTAGGAATGCCCGCTTCCAACAAGTACACTTCTTTGTAATACATAGGGCCTACTTAACACCTGGCAAGATACAAAGGCATTTCCATGCGCAGGGGGCGGCATGGCCGAGGTGCTTCTTAGCAGGGGCGGAACTAGATCACATGATGTGGGATTGCCCGAAGCTGGGCTTGTATTGGACAGAAGTAGGAGAACTATTGAAAGGGGTGACAGATAGACAGATGACTTTTGATAAGGCAGTCTGCCTGTTACTTTGGTTCCCGCACACGAAGAAAACGAAGATTACCAGTAAATTCATGGACCTAGGACTTATTTTAGCCCAGAGAGAGATCACCTGGCACTGGAAGTCATCGGAGGGCCCGTCCAGCAGGCGCTGGCCAACGGAATTGGAAAAGTGGGCAAGAAGTGAAAGTATGGTCCGGCTTAGACAGGCGACCCGCACAGATAATGAGAAGGGCTTGGAGGCGGCACGGGTGTGGGAAGGTCTAGTAGTTGCCCTGCATGAGTACCGATCACGGGAGGGAGACCAGGAAGAAGAGGGCTAATGGAGAACTCCGGGTGATGCACGATTGTATGAGTGTTGTTCCCTCAGCTCCTGATTGACGAGGTTAAATCCGGAATTTGGCTCACACCAGCGAAAGACCAGGGGGTGGGTGGGAGGTGGGGGGATGGAAGGCCACTAACGAAAGCGTGACATTGACTGCTGAGAGTAATTCAAGAGCTAGTGGCAGAATGATGGGCTCGCTGGCTAGGTTCCACTAGGTGGGACAAAGGACATGTGTCTTGCTCACTACTCTTTATTGTGACGGGGGGAAACGAGTTATTTGTTGGGGTTAGGGGTTGAGTAGGTAGGGAAAAAAGCGGATCCTTTAAACAAGCCTAACTATACTGCTGTCAAGTGAATATTGTTGCTGTGGTATTGTCACCTGGTTTCTGTACGGATTCTTAGATGTCGCCGCCCTGCCTCCGGGATGTGGGCTGAATGGCTGTGTGCAAAACTGTTCACGAATGGAAACCAGCGATAAGTGGAGACGGATGGGATTGTCCAAATGATTGTGCATTTCTGATTCTGCAATAAAAATTGTTTAAAAATAAATAAATAAATAAAAGAGCGAGATCCCTAAGAGATACTTTGTGTAAAGCTGTTGAAACAACTAAATCATGATGTTTGGGAATTCAGGGTTTCTACACCTGTAGAAGCTGCAAGGCTTGCAAAAACAGTAGAAATAGGAAAGAATGTTTTTAATCTGCAGAATGCGAGCTGTATGTAATTTGAAAGCATACCTCATGTAACACAGAGTATGCAGTTTATGCTTTGTTCTGTCCCTGTGGTTTGGCCTACATTGGCAGTACAATCCATAAAGCTAAAATACGAATTCTAGAGCATTTACGTGCAATAAAAAACTTGGACAAAGCATACCCTATGGCACGCCACTTTCACAGCTTTCATGAACAGAATACCAAGTTATTGAGTTTTGCAGTATTGGACTTTGTGAAGGCAGATATGAGAGGAGGGGATAGATTAAAAGAACTCCGAAGATTGGAGTCGAAGCTCATTATACAATATAAGACCCTCACTCCATCAGGCCATAATTTCGATGAGGAGTTAGCTGCACATTTGGGTTAATGTACAGATTACAGATCCCGATCCTGAGTACGTATATTGATGAGTCTCTGCAATTTGTTCAGTACTATCCAAAACCGCCGAGCTGATATTTTATTGTTTTATTGATTTTTTTATTTAGTTTAGTCCTGATTTTTGTGTTGTTTTCATTTATAGGTGACAAATTGTTTTGTTTTGTTTATTTTAGACTTGACTTATTTAGTTGAAGAATCAGTGATGAAATACAATCAAGAACTGGTGGTTTCGGTTGTATGTTGATTTAGAAGTGTCCCCCACTTGGGAATTATGTCTTCTTTAATACTAACTGCACATTGCTTACCCACTTGGGTTTTAACTACTTCGCTCACTTGAGCGTTCATCGTTATGCACAAAGCATGAAAACCCTTGAGATTTAAATTACATATTGGTCACACTGTGTGCTTACGCTTACTAAGCAATGATATTTGAAGGCTACTGTCACTTTAAGTGATAACTTTATTGCTCAATGAGAAGACAGACGAAAGTATCAATGTTAAACACGATAATGTGAAATATAAAAACAGTGTTGTTTGTATTAACATAAATACGATTCTTCATGTGTGTATCTATATATTATTTTCATATATTGTTTAATTTGTGTTTACATATTAACAAGCTAGTCTGTTTTCACTGACTCTGATGAAAGGGCGTCACAAGTATGTGTTTTTTATAAAATTGAAAGCAACGCGGGATCAGGCACTCGTGAACAAGGGAGTGATCCTGAAACGCGTTGAGTATTTTTGTTGCTTAACCTAGTGCTTCAAATAAAATATTGGTTTGCTGCACTAAAACTCGAGAAGTGTCCGTGACTGCTGTTTTACACGAAAGGAGAACAGCCGTGGAGTATGTGTTGAGAGGCTGCCTGCCTCGTCGCGGACCGCCGTCACAGAGAGGCTGGGAGAGGGGTTGCGAGCGAGCAAGCTTGCATTTTGGATTGATATATATATATATATATTCACTGAAAAAAACCATAGGTTATAGACCATATATAGTTAGGAATTAGCATTTACAAAACCTTGAAAATTCACTGAAAAAACCATAGGTTATACACCATATATAGTTAGGAATTAGCATTTAAAAAACCTTATTTTACTCACACAAAACCATTGAAATTCCATATATAGTTAGTTGCACTAACTATATATCGCGCACCCGCAATCCACTGCTGATCATGTCACATATTACATCATTCATGACATGGTCAGTGACATCACTGATGACATCACTGATGACATCTCAAATGACATCACTGATGAGATCACTGATGACATCATCCAGTGACTGTGTGTTTCTGTAAAGTTTAAATATGTTTTACATATTGAAGAATGAGTAGATGTATAAGTGTCTGGACGAAGGATTTAGTAGGTGCATGACTGAATGTATGAGTGAGTGATTAAATGTGTCTCACTGAGTGCATGGGTTAGTGAGTAAACTGTCTTAATTTGTGCATCATTATGTCTGTTGTTCTGTAAACTGCTGCATGTGTTGATCAGTAGCTATATGATTAACTATATGGGTTATTGATTGATTGTCCAAGTATTTGTATAGGAGACTGAGTGTGTGTGTGGCTGGCTGGGAGGTGTGTGACTCTGTGCAGATCAATGTGTACTTGTATCAATGATTGTATAAGAAAGTAAGTATGTGTTAGTATATGTTTGAAAATGTAAGGTGCTCTATGTTTAACTGTATAGACAAGAAAATGGAAGTGTGATTGATTCTTTACAGGACTGACTAGGTGTGTGAGTAACTCCATGGATGAGTGGCAGAGTGTAAGTGTCTGTATAGGTGTATGAGTGCATATGATAGTGTTGTAAAGATGAGTGATTGTATGTATGAATGATTGTATGGGTGAATGAGTGAATGTGTGTGTAGACGTAGGAATCAGTGAGTACGTATGTAGTAACTAGTATTGGTGTGTCAATGGTTTCAAAAATTATACTCTGTATTTAACACTGGGTGAAACAGAGGTTATATTAAAACGTGAGGAGATGCATTGTATTGTCACATGATGAATGATATCATCAGTGATGTGGTCATTGATGTCAAATGAGATGTCATCAGTGATCTCATCAGTGATGTCATTTGAGATGTCATCAGTGATGTCATCAGTGATGTCACTGACCATGTCATGAATGATGTAATATGTGACATGATCAGCAGTGGATTGCGGGTGCGCGATATATAGTTAGTGCAACTAACTATATATGGAATTTCAATGGTTTTGTGTGAGTAAAATAAGGTTTTTTAAATGCTAATTCCTAACTATATATGGTGTATAACCTATGGTTTTTTCAGTGAATTTTCAAGGTTTTTTAAATGCTAATTCCTAACTATATATGGTCTATAACCTATGGTTTTTTCAGTGAATTTCAATGGTTTTTTAATAGCAAATATCATAAGCTGTCGAATGTCAAGTACGTGGTAAGTGAAAACATTTTCGTGTTTATGCACACTGATCTGCTTTGAATGGTGCCCCCCCCCCCTCATTTCTATTAGGAGTACTCTCTCTTTGCAGATAGTGAAAGGTAGTTAACGCAGGCCTTTGCCCCCGTTGTAATCCGTCGTGCCTGCTTCTCTCTCCATTTGATTGATTGTTATCCAAGTATTTACTGTTTTAGAATTAGTTCTCTTTGGTTCATTCTCTATTTACAAACAAACACACAGTCGCAATACTCTGTTTAGTCTTTGCAGATAACGAAAAATCGTGTAAAAAAAAAGAAAAGGAATCGAGCAAAATCAGTAGGCCACTAATGGGATCTCTTTTTGACCTCGCTAAAATAGAAACATTAGGAACAACCCCTCATGACAAATACAAAACTAGTGAGATGAACTGAACTCCACACAATGATGGCTGCAAAACAGCTCGGCTCCGCCACCCACCCCGCCCAAAATAACGATAAAGAGCGGCTGCCATGATTGGTTGCGGAATGGCCACAACGGAGCTACGAAATGGTGCTGCTCTCATGCTAACCCCAGCTTCGGTCTGAAACATCCAGAAACACTGTAGACTACCAATTCGATCAGTTCCGGTAGCGCCCCAATGTAACCCGGTAGAGAAGAACTAGCCCTCCCCTCTTTGACTGATGGTTCTTGTTGCCTGTCCTTTCTGTTGTCATTTAACAGAACTATTTAGCCTGCTGAAAGGGGTTGTGTTTCGACCGCTGGTTGGTGGAGACATTTTGACTATATTCTGGACCTGCGTTGTCGCGTAATGCGTCATATGACGCGCCGCGTTAGCGCATCCGGAAGTCATCCGGGGCGCGCAGCGCGTAACGTAAGCATAACAAGTCATGTGACTTGTTAATAAAACTTTTCATTGGTTCATTTTACTTTTCTTATTCTAATGATGAAAGCCTTGGTCATATCACCTAAAAATTACGCTTTTAATTACTTCCGAACATTATTTTCTCTTAAATATATGTTATAATGTTCCAGGCTAATGTACTTTCCCGGAAATTTTACAACTGTCCTGCAAGTAAAATATATTCTTTTTTCGAGAAAAAGAGCGTTTCTTCGTCCCATGACGGAGCCGTTGAGCAAAAGAGGGTCGACCTGCTGTCTTAGTCGCCGATACGCCTGAATATGAGATTCTTATCGATCACTTTATGTTGCAGGAATAGAAAACACAACAGCCCTTGACCATTTATCTTTACTGCGTTCCTTCGTATTATACCTTTTACCCTTCATGTAATTGGTCTGCTTTATTTCACTTGCCTTTTAATGATTCTAAAACAGTGACTATTATTAAAAACTTTACCAATGTATACACTACTACCATGTTTTCTTTTAAAAACCTTTATTGTGAAAATTTCATTATACAAATACGAGCCTATAACCACGTGGGCCTGCCACGGAGCAAACTGTAATCGTATATGATGAATAGACATTTACACTGTAGAGGAACGTAACGGGCGGGCCATTAGGTTGCAAAAACTAAGGTGTCTAACAGTTACGGAATCGGTGGACGTACATTTTATAATTAAAATACGACAGGGCCAGTTACAATAAAATTATCTAGATATACATTTGCGGGCAAGTACCATGGGTGACGTTAATTCGAATTTTCAACAGTACAGTAATCAATAACACATCAGAACTTAATATCAATAGGGATGTCGAAATATTCAATCAATTCTCGTCCCCGCCCACCATGTGCTTCAAAACTGCATACGTATCTCGTGATTTCAAGGTTCTGCAACCAGTACACAACAAGGAGTTACGAGTCCCATTTATTCCGGCGCCATTTTGGGCGAGGACGGGCAGGTCCAGGATATAGTCAAAATGTCTCTACCAACCATCGACTATGATGATGTTCATATGCTGTATTTATTAGAGTAACACTCATCTGCCCACATGAAATTAATTTACCACAATCTAAACATGTCATTTTAATCTTTCCAAAGTTCTTCTAAATATTTGGGACCGTTTCCCTTGCCTCTGAAGCTCTCAGTGCCACTACTTTGATGAATGTACTAGCAGGTCAGGGGTTCTCCTCCAAATCTCTCTTTTATGCAGCACTATAATTAATTGGTGCCACCTCTCCATATGACGATGCATGGTATAGTTACCACAACTATATATTTTTTCGGTTCCTCTGGAGAGTTCATCGTGGCAGATGAAGCGTGTAACATACCGGGCATTTACCTTTTTTTGCATGTACAGGAAAGGAAAAAAAAATCGAGCGTTCGAGTTCTTAGGTGTCCCAGGGCCATTTTAGTGGACCAGGCCCAAATCCAAAGAACAGCTATCTCACAGGCTAATGGGGCGACCCACGCCGAGTTTCAGCATTGTAGGATGACCACACAAGTACAGCAACTTGCTAGACATCACCTCGGTGCCATCCGGATCTCGGCGCCCCACTGCAGATGAAGTGCCTCTCAACTATGAAACCACCACGGTGACATCCGGATCTTGGCGCGTTGTGCTGCCTTCGGCCTATTCGCACATCGGTCCGCTACTGACGCCATCTCACAGGCTAATGGGGTGACCCACGCCGAGTTTCAGCATTGTAGGATGACCACACCAACTTGCTAGACATCACCTCGATGCCATCCGGATCTTGGCATCTCAGCGCCTTGTGGTGTCAGTCAGAAAATATTGTTGCGCTGCCTTTGGCCCCATTCGCACATCAGTCCGCTACTGACACCATCTCACAGGCCAATAGGGCGCCCCACGCCGACTTTTACCATTGTACGATGGCCACACCAGTGGCACAACTTCCTAGACATCACCTCGGTGCCATCCGAATCTTGGCATCTCAACGCCTAGTGGTATCTTCCATACAGAAAATCTTGTTACGCTACCTTTGGCCCCATTCGCACATCGGTCCGCAACTTAGACATCACCTCGGTGCCATCCGGATCTTGGCATCTCAGCGCCTTGTGGTGTATTCTCTTCAGAAAATATTGTTGAGCTGCCTTTGGCCCCATTCGCACATCCGTCCGCAACTTACACATCACCTCGGTGCCATCCGGATCTTGGCATCTCAGCGCCTTGTGGTGTCTTCTACTCCGAAAATATAGTAGAAAATATTGTTGCGCTGCCTTTGGCCCCATTCACACATCAGTCCGCTACTGACATCATCTCACAGGCCAACAGGGCGCCCCACGCCGACTTTTACCATTGTACGATGGCCACACCAGTGCCACAACTTGCTAGACACCACCTCGGTGCCATCCGGATCTTGGCATCTCAGCGCCTTGTGGTGTCTTCAAATCAGAAAATATTGTTGCGCTGCCTTTGGCCCCATTCGCACATCGGTCCGCTACTGACGCCATCTCACAGGCCAACGGGGCGCCCCACGCCGACTTTCAACATTGTAGGATGGCCACAGAAGTGCGACAACTTACTAGACACCACCTCGGTGCCATCCGGATCTTGGCGCGTTGTGCTGCCTTCGACCTATTCGCACATCGGTCCGCTACTGACGCAAACTCACAGGCCAACGGGGCGCCCCACGCCGACTTTCAGCATTGTAGGATGGCCACACCAGTGCGGCAACTTACTAGACACCACCTCGGTGCCATCCGGATCTTGGCGCGTTGTGCTGCCTTCGGCCTATTCGCACATCGGTCCGCTACTGACGCAAACTCACAGGCCAACGGGGCGCCCCACGCCGACTTTCAGCATTGTTGGATGGCCACACCAGTGCGACAACTTACTAGACACCACCTCGGTGCCATCCGGATCTTGGCGCGTTGTGCTGCCTTCGGCCTATTCGCACATCGGTCCGCTACTGACGCCGCCTCACGTGCCAACGTATTTTCTCCTAATTTTACACCCTATGCCGCATAACAGGTCATGTGACTTGTTTATAAAACTTTTCATTGGTTCATTTTACTTTTGGTTTCCTAATGATGGAAGGCTTGATCATGTGACCTAAAAACAACACTTTTCATAGGATGAAAACTTTTTTTTTTCCCCAAACGATGAAAGCCCCACCTTGTTTCTGGATGTTTCAGACTGAAGCTGGCGTCAGCATGAAAGCACCACCATCTCGTAGCTCAGTCGTGGTCATTCCGCGAGCAATCATGGCAGCCGCTCCCCACCAGAAGCCTGCAGGAGTCGGAGCCCCCAAAACTTTTGATGAATTCTCAAGGCGGAGGGGACGCTTTCGAGAATGAGGTCCAAGACCTAGCAGACAAGCGTCCGATTTCCAAGGTGTCCCAGGGCCATTTCAGTGGACCAGGCCCAAAAAGGAAACAGCCTGCCGCCATTTTGAGAGTCCTGTGACAGCCGCCTATCGCTGCACCGCAAGAGTGGGCGCAACTCAGCTGAATTGCGGCTTTTGACACAGTGGACCAAAAACGGACGGAATGGCAACTGAAACGGTAAAGGGGCGCCCCACTACAACAGATGACACTCCACCTGGAGAGGCCCGTTCACGCCGCCTCCCCCGGGGCGCTCCACGCCGTTATTCGGAGCAGCATTGTAGGATACCAAAACCAGTGCGGCAACTTACTGGACATCACCTTGGTGCCATCGTTCTGCTGCCTTGGAACTATTCGCGCAACAGTTTGCTACTGATGACCCACCCCCCGCGACGCCCCATGCCGTTATTTGCTGGGTGGCAACTTACTAGACATCACTTTCGTGTCATCTAGATTTCAACGCGTTCTGCTGCCTTGGAACTATTCGCACAACAGTTTGCTACTGATGACCCACCCCCCGCGACGCCCCACGCCGGAAATCTGGACGTTGTGCTGCGTTGGGACTATTCGCACAGCCGACCGCTACTTCGTTGTTTTTCCCTAAAAATGTTTATATGTTATTACTATTTTTGTTTTCTTGTATATATTTATAAATTATTAAAGTTTTATAATCTTACTACTTTGTCGGAGTGCTATATATTTTTAATGTGACACATAATTGTAAAAACTTTGATGTACAAACAGTCATCCCTGGAATCTTCCGCTTCAGGCTCGGTCCCCTCCCCAATCACAATACAGGATGGTTTTCAGATAATAGCAACGCTTCTGCTGTGACGCATCTCATCGAGTGTGGGCCTTGATCTACTATAACTCCTTTGAAGAGGGGTGATTCTTTACAGCTGTGGCCATAAACTACATCTGCAGGGCTAGCTGATACCCTAGGACCAGCCTGGACAATCGGACACAGAGGAAAAGGAGTGTCGGAGGGTGCGGTAGTGAATAGGGCGAAAGGGAGGTGTCGGGCGGGCACAGGGTGTGATTCTCAGGGAACAGCAGCGCAGATGGGGGAGGTTTATTACCCATGCATAAGACAGAGAGCGGGGGTGACCACTGCCTGGGGGAGATGTTTGCGAGGGTGGGGAGCCATGCTAAGGATCGACAGCGTGCACAGAGTGGGTCTGGTCAAGGCATCTAAAATGGCTGCCGTGCACGACAAAAGTGTGGCATTTGAAAAAAGACAAGATGGCGCAGACAATGTTTTTCAACACTTCCTGATTTCCTTCGAATCGAACGTTAACAGACGTTGGGGCATATTACCAAAGTTAAGCGATATTTATCCCTAACGATGCTTAGCAACGATTTTTTTACCGTCAGAAATTATCGCAGATAAACCTTGCTATTATCAAGGTTTATCGGAAATACGATAAAAAACGACCGCAATGCATTAATATCGCTGAAAACTCAGCGATATTCATGCATTACCGAGCTAATGCTCTTAGCCATGTTATCCACCTCCCATTGGATAACATGGCTAAGAACTGCTCAGGGCAGGTGGTAGCTTTTAGAGATATTCGCCCTTATCTCGAATATTTCCAAAAGTTGATAATAGGAGATAGCGATGTTAGCGACTGTTTCCAGTCGCTAACATCTTGGCATGCCCACTTTGCATGTCATTAGTGATAAATATCACTCACATGCAAAGTGGGGCCCAAGATGGTCGCTATCTTCTACTAGCCGTCGCTAACTGGTGTTAGCAACAGCTAGGTAATACACATATAATTTTATCTCCACGAAGCGGAGCGCTGTTACAGATATATATCTTGTTTCTGAACGTTAATTTCTGAAAATGCACTGAAGCACATATATTGAGACCTAGCAAAGGCACATCGGGCTACCAGTCCCTACAATTTTGCCAAGTTTCGTGCAAATCCATTCAGCTGTTCGATCCTACCGAGAGACAAGATGGCGGCCGCTACGGACTGTTTGGAATGTTTACAGACACCGGAGAGCCAATCGGCTTCGCTTCGCAAAGCTCCGTAACGCGAAAAGTACGCGAAGCGGTGCGCTGTTACAGATATATACCTTTTTTTGAACGTTAATTTCTCAAAATCCACTGGAGCACATATATTGAGATCTAGCAAAGGCACATCGGGCTACCAGTCCCTACAATTTTGCCAAGTTTCGTGCAAATCCATTCAGCTGTTCGATTATTATTATTTTTATTTTTTTTTGGCCCGCGGGGCCCTTTTAAAACCTCCACATCAAACCTAGGGGGTGAGCGACAATGTACTATGCCCCCTTATGGTCATTTGCCCCTTCGCTTCGGCCTCCTCTTGTCTCTCGATCCTACCGAGAGACAAGATGGCGGCCGCTACGGACTGTTTCGAATGTTGACAGACGCCGGAGAACCAATCAGCTTCGCTTCACAAAGCTCCGTTGCGCGAAAAGTCCGCGAACCAGAGCGCTGCCCGGTCCGCTGTTACAGATATATATCTTTTTTTAAACGTTAATTTCTCAAAATCCACTGGAGCACATTTATTGAGACCTACAAAAGGCACATCGGGCTACCAGTCCCTACAATTTTGCCAAGTTTCGTGCAAATCCATTCAGCCGTTCGGGCTAAAAGTGAGGCCAACCGCCCTATGGAAAACTCAATGTTAAAAACACGTTTTGGGACCCCCCTTTTTTCTCGGCCCCCACTGGACGAACCCCCCCCCCCAATTTTCAAGGGCTGCTCAGAAACAAAATGTGCCATTTTCCTGAAAATTTCAGCCAATTCCGTCCACAAACGCCAAAGTTATTAGACATAGAATTTTCAAAAAACCCATAGAGAAAAAATCCTAACTATATATACCTACTGGCGACCGCCAGTAGGTAATATACATATATATATATATATATATATATATATATATATTTTTTTTTCTGTCTGTCGAGGGTGAAGGGGGTTTGTAATAAAGGATTTAGAAACTGGATACCTGTGTGCTTGCCGTTTTATCGACTGGATTTGTTGATAAGTGCTGCTGTGTTTAAGCGTCTCACCAACGCTGGCTGAGAGCACCCGGGACCCTGTGGAGCGACGGCGATGGAGAACCTGTGCTGCAATTAATTTTGGCCGTTAGCCCCGAGGCAAGGAGAGCGGATGTATTGACAGGAGAGATGGACGTCGGTCTCCTACGAGTAAAGACTGCGTGGTGGAAGAGCGAACTGTTCACCCACAACACGGGATAGGACGCGAGGAGGACGTCTGCTGACTTCTGACAAGCGCCGACATCGTTTGTGGTGAGTGAACCTAGTTTCATTTTCCTAAACGCTAATTATTAAACACGCTCAGCCTTTGTCCCGAGAGGTACCGAACAACTTTTACAAACCCCCGCTAAGTGAGTGAAACGCCACCACCTCGAAGTACGAATACAATAGAAAAAAAGTGCACACTGTAAAAAGCTGCAATGTCCAACATGGGAGAAATCACAGGAGAAAGGGAGGTGGCGGCAAATGTAATGTTTATGTCGGTAACTGATAGACCAACAAGTACGACCAACACCGCCATATTGACAACTACAACCAGCAACTTAAAAAAAAATTTGTTTAAAAAATTTGAGAAGTTGCAAGAACGTGTAGTCAGGACAGGAAGTGGTTGGAGGCCACCTCTCTAGAACGATATATAGACTGCAATAGAATCCCCAGGGGACTCCGCATATATACAATACCGTCTTATGAAAATCCCGACCCAGCCCTTTTAAAAGACTGGGCTGAATACAGGGCAGAGTCATCTAAAGGGATGGTCCGGATGCTCATTAAATATGCATGGAGTGACCGGGACAAATGCATCAAAGACATAGCGGACATGGAGGAAATAATTGCTAAGAACCGCCATAGCGAAAAGATTAAAGGAATATGAAATGGGCATTCGGAAAAGAAAACAAACGAAATTTCAAAGGGACGAACAAGACTATCTATCTGGCAGAATTTTAACGTTTGCACGGAACTTCAATGCCACAAGAAAAAGACTTGCTCAAGGCAATGGGGGGGACAACTGCTGTTGACACCGAAGAGTCGGAGGTGGAGACATCGGATGGGGAACAACCTGTTGCCCCCTTAACAAAAGAGAAGGAAGTAGCAAAACCTTTCTTCGACGAGTATCAAGTAATGAAAGAAACTCGCCAGCGTCCACAATTAAGAAACCATCCCCCCAACAAAGCCGAAGAGGAGGAGAAGGCGGGTGAAGAGGCACAAGGGGAGGTTCACAGGCAACAACTACCCCGATGGTGACACGGAGTGTTTCCAATCGAAGGAGAAGATAACTCAGGTGGAAGACAACAACATCATCAACTTGTCAAAAAGAACTCTGACAGGAGATGAAATTAAGGTACTGAAGAAAGGTTTAAGCTTCTGCCCCGCAAGTGAATTCAGTCTTGTGGACACAAAGATAGACTTGTTCAGATACATAAGAAAACTGAAATTTAAAAAAATATTTCTCCAACATCCGAAAAATGTGGAAGTGGGAACACATTTAGATTCAATCATGGTAGAATCCTCGGAGGAAACATCAGAAGATACTCTATTGAATGTTTTAATGACCCCTACACAAGAAATTCTAAATCAGGCGCCACAAATGGAGAAGGTTAACTGTGTATCTGCAACGCAAGTGAGAGCCCAAGCAATCTGAAAAATAAATCTAAAAAACTGCCTAATGCGTCCCATGATGCAATCGATGTTTTTAATGAAGCTGTAATTGCAGACTTGGAAAAAATGGCAAGTGACAAAATGGATATGAGGACTTCCAATATAACAAGAAGGGAATGGGAAGCAATTAAATCCCTAAAAAACGATAAGAAAATTGAGATAAAGCCTTCGGATAAAGGTGGGAATATTGTGATTTTCAGCAAGGAGAATTACGATCAAGAAGCACTAAGACAATTAAAAGACACTGAGTGCTATATCACTGTAAAGAAAGAACAATATGTAAAGAGCATCATAGAATATCAGACATTACTGAATGGATGGAAAGAAGAAGGTATGCTCAGTACAGATGAATATACTTTTCTCCAATGTGAATCACCAGTGTTGCCCACCTTTTATCACTTGCCAAAGATTCACAAGAATGCCAAAAGACCACCAGGGAGGCCGATTGTATCGGCAATCGGAAGCCTCTTAGAGAATACTTCCAGCTTCATTGATTTTTATCTTGCCCCTATCGTGAAGGACCTACCCTCATATGTGAGGGAAACACAAGACTTCCTTGGCATAATGGACAGTATCTCATGGGAACAAAACATGCTTCTAATAACACTAGATGTTGTCAATTTATATACGTGTATTGATCACGAAAGTGGATTGAGAGCGACAAAGTGATTCCTGGATAGGAAACCTGATAAATTCCAGACACACAGTGGCATGTTATTAAGTATGATGAGATTCTGTTTATATAACAATTTCTTCCTTTTTTCTGGCCAACTGTATAAACAAATAAGGGGCACTTCTATGGGCTCGTGCTTCTCCCCCAGCTACGCGAACTTGTTCGTGGGCTGGTGGGAGAGGCATGGGGTGACACTAATGAAATGTGGAGTGAAAGGATCTTGATGTGGACAAGATATATAGATGATCTTTTTATTGTATGGCTTGGTGATCGAACCTCGGCGGAGGAGTACATCGCCACCCTGAACAATAATGATCTTAATCTAAGGTTCACCAGTACCATCAGTGAAACAAGCGTATGTTATCTTGATTTGGAGGTATTTGTGGAGAATGAGATTCTCCAAACTCGACTCTATAGAAAGCCGACGGCGGGCAATGCTGTGTTACACGCGGCAAGCCACCATCCTAGGAGTCTTATCAAGAACGTACCATATGGTGAATATCTACGCCTTAAAAGAAATTGTTCAGCTGAAAAAGATTTTCAAAATGCAAAAAATGATGTAAGCAATAGATTCCTAGCTAGGGGCTATTCCAACAACAACCTAAAACAGGCAGCTGTGAAAGCATCAGTAATCAATAGGAGGGATCTCCTTGTGGTGAAAGAGGCGCAGACAACACATGACCAAGCAAGAATGATCACCACCTTTAATATGAAATCGGGTGATCTAGTCCACACTTTCAAGAAAAACTGGCATATCCTACATATGGACAACATCTTGAAAAAACATCTGTCAGATAGGCCGATGATAACATATCGACGATGCCAGTCCTTATCAGATCATCTAATCCACAGCCATTTCTCCCCTCACATTGAATCCCCGGCCATAAACAGTATAAAGGGGTTCTTTCCATGCCTTCGCAGCAAAGCTTGTAAGTATAGTAAAAAAGTCAAAGAATATCCAGGAAGAACGGGAGAAGGAAAACAGAATAGGAAAATCACTAAACATCTCAACTGTAACTCCGATTATACGGTCTACTGTTTAGAGTGCCCGTGTAAGAAACGTTACATAGGCAGTACCATTAACCCCACAAAACTGAGGATCCTGGAGCATATGAGAGCTATCGCAAACAAGGATAAATCTTATCCGGTAGCTCGTCATTTTGCCGACCATCACCGAAGCAATAGGGATCTCCTTAGTTTTTATTGTATAGACCAAGTCAAGCGTTTAGAACGAGGTGGGGACAGGGAAAAGGCACTCCGCATCGCAGAATCTAGGTACATTATTGACCTCAAAACAAGGACACCGTGGGGTCTTAACAATGATGAGGAGATGTGGGTGCACCTTTAGTTGAGGAAGAAATACTCTCCAACGGTTCGAAACTGAGAAACCGAAAAATAGACCACCAAGACTATACTTAGAAACTCCAATAATCTGACATTGCAAGTTATGATGAAAGTATGAGTTGGATTCGAGCCCATACAGGGTGAGATAACGACTTAAAACTAAAATAATCAACAAGTTAAGAAGTCCCTATAACTTAAAGAAATATACCAGGGGGATACACCCCCGTATAACAAATACAAAAGCTAGGAAAAATTTATATTTGAATATATATTTTGTGATTGGGTTCTTACAACTTGACTAATTCAATGAAATGATGTGTGCCCGACAATAATGAAATGTTTGTTGCTGTTAATGTTTTTAAATTTGCACTAGAGCACTTTATATTCGCCATGATAACCAATGCATTATATGTAGAATACTACACTTCAAAATGGCCACCACTTTCATCTAGATTTACCATCTTCTATGTTGTTGGAAAATGAAATGTCCGGTGGGGTTTAAAATGGCGATCATTCCTATGCACAAACTGACACTGACGAAGCTTTTACTGCAAAACGCGTCTGTCGAGGGTGAAGGGGGTTTGTAATAAAGGATTTAGAAACTGGATACCTGTGTGCTGTTTTATCGACTGGATTTGTTGATAAGTTCTGCTATATATATATATATATTACCTACTGGTGGTCGCCAGTAGGTAGTTATAGTTAGGACCTAGTTTCCATAGGAAATACGCAACATTCTATTGGGAATAACTTTGGTGTCGGTGGACGAATCTTTGCGAATTTCTAAAAGAAGATGGCCCGCTCCGCTCCTTCCCTGAAAGTTTGGGGGGATTCGTCAAGTGGGGGCTGAGATAAAAGGGGGGTCCCAAACTGTGTTTTCCCCATGTTATTTTCCATAGGACGATTAGACACGGCTACAGCCCAAACGGCTGAATGGAATTATAAGAAATTTGGCAAAAAGGTAGAGTTCGTTTTGCAGATTTTCTAAAAAGTTGCGAGGAGCGTGCACCCGGTCACGCACCTCGATTTACAAGAGTGTGAAAAAGTATAATGGAGATGTTGGAAAGGGGGCAAGGTAGAGACTCCCTGACCCCCTAGGTTTTCTCAGGGGGTCCATTAAAGACCCTCAAGCCCCAAATCTTTTTTTTTTTTTTTTATATCGCGAGGTGCGCGCACCCGGTCGCGCACCTCACTTCAAAATGGCGTTTTACCCGATTTACATAAAAGTTTCAAAATGTGAAAAGGAGACAAGGTAGACACTCCTTGACCCCCTAGAGCTTGTCAGGGGGGTTCCTAAAGAACTCCGACAGGCACCTCGCATTTTTTTTTTTAAAAGGTTTTTTTTGCCCGTCGGGGTTCTTTAGGGACCCCTGAGAAGCTCTAGGGGGTCAGGGAGTGTCTACCTTGCCTCCTTTTCACTTTTTGAAACTTTGATGTAAATCGGGTAAAATGCCATTTTGAAGCGACGTGCGCGCACGTCAAGTCATATAACTCAAAAACAACACTTTTCATTGGTTCATAGTAGTTTCAGATCTAGAATCTTCAAAAACCCCACCCATTTCCCTCACTATTTGCTTTATTCTCCTGTAAGAAGGACCCTTTTTGGAGCTGGAAGCAGAAAAAACAGCAGGATGGCAGAAACACCGGAAACAACATCTTCTTCTTCTGACTCCCACCTAGTATATCGCCAGCGAGCCAAGAAGGGGAAATCTTCTTTTATTTGGAAGTTTTTTACTTTTCCCGAGATACTAAAAAAGGTAAATGCCCCTAAAGTAACGTGTACCCTTTGTGGTACTGTTCTTTCAAGGGGAAACCCTAAAAAAAAATACTCCTTTTCAATCCATACCATGATCAGACATGTAAAAAATGTGCACCCTGTGAAATATGCCCAAGCAGCCACAAGAGCTCTGGCCCAGAAGATTCCACCAGCTGTGGCCAGCACATCTACAGCTCCA
This sequence comes from Lissotriton helveticus, assembly GCF_964261635.1. Taxonomy (NCBI): domain Eukaryota; kingdom Metazoa; phylum Chordata; class Amphibia; order Caudata; family Salamandridae; genus Lissotriton; species Lissotriton helveticus. The sequence goes on from NC_136065.1 coordinate 69,779,276, forward strand.
CCTCCATCGCCAGCAACAGCAGGAATTGACCTTAGGCCATATTTGGCGCATGTGCATATGCGGTGCAACAAATGTTTTGATATTATTGTTTATGGAGAACAGAGCCTGAATCTAATTGAACGCAGCATTCAGAATCATAAATGCTCTGAAAGGAGATCATTTTTTTCTATTTTTCATTTATTTTGTTCTTGTTGAAAAGTTTTCATGTTGCAGTTCCTGAATTTTCTTTAAAAAAATATATAAAACTTTAAAAAAAGGAAATAAAAATATAAAACAACAAAAGAAAAAAAAAGTTAGTTTCAGAACTCATTCAATTCTCTAAAACGAGTTATATTCCTAATACACTGTGTCGTTCATTTTTTTGAATGAAAGCGTAGTGCATAAATGAGTGATTGAAATGACTGAGTGAAGGGAAGGAAGGGACTGAGGGAAAGAGTGAGAAAAGGGGAGTATGGTGAGTGACAAAAGAGGAGTCGAAGAGTGACTGAAAGAAGGGGACTACGGGTAGGAGAGTGAGTTAAGGGGAGTGAAAATGTAAGGGAAGGGCTATGAAGAAAGGAGAAAAAAAACTAGTTTCAGTGTTTTGATGTTGTTTTTATATTCATAATAAAAAACAATGATTTTCACACATATTTTATTTAGGGGTTAGCATTTAAAAAACCTTTCAAATTCAATAAAAAAAATATAGGTTTCACACACGTTATAGTTAGGAATTAGCATTTAAAAAACCTTGCAAATTCACAGAAAAAACCTTAGGTTTCACACACGTTATAGTTAGGAATTAGCATTTAAAAAACCTAGCAAATTCATTGAAAAAACCATAGGTTTCATATCAGTTATAGTTAGCTGGACAATTTACTCATACAAAACCATTGAAATTTCCACGTAATAGTTAGTTGTACTCACTATAACTGGCGCGCCCGCAATGCACTGCTAATGACGTCACATATTACATCACTCATGACATAGTCAGTGGCATCACTCATGACATCACTGATGACATCTCAAATGACATCACTGATGACATCATCCTTGTGAAAGAGTGGTAGACCCTCTCTCAGTGTAATATAAGTTTTGATACACACATTGAAAAATAGAATCAAAAAATTTCAAAACAATGGAGAAACTAATTCCAGTTACAACAACCTATTCAGAAATTGCAAAATCTACATACACATTCACTCATTCACCAACATTTCTATATAGTTACTCATACACATACTCAATCATCATATGTACTCATTCACCCATACATTTTGTTACACACCGACACTCATCCTTAGTTACTCACACACATACTCACACATGCAAATACATTATAAAACAACCATTCACTTGCTTATACAGCTATACATACACCACTACTATTACTTCCACAGAAACGTACACATACCTTTTTACTAAAACAATCAATTATAGGAACCAAAACGTATTTATACAGAAACTCTTACAATCTCTCACTCTCGCACATACTTACCTATATGCATCAATTCTCACTTATACTAATTTAAAACATATGTAGTTACTCATAAAGATATGATTGAGACGGGCATTCACTCACTAACACACCCCTACACACACTCATACACCCATAAAGTCCTGCACACATGCTGTCTGCAAAACATATACAAACAGTAAGCCACTCATTCATTCATCTATGCACAAAGCAATACCCCCCACCAAACCAAACAGACACTCATACTAATACTAAAAAAACTAACTAATAACCCATATAGACAATCATGTAGCTACTCACCAACCCAAGGAGCCGTCTATAGATAAAGGGATACAGATATTTACAAATTTAAACAATAATTGCTAATACATGTATTTAGTAAGATACACTTAATAAGTCCGTTATACAATCAATTAAAAAAAAAACATCCATTTAAACACTTATTTAACCGTTTGTTCTTCCATCGACGTTTAGGTACACATATATAAAACATATTTTTGTTCCAGTTAGCTGGACATTTCACTCATACAAAACCATTGAAATTCCCCCGTTATAGTTAGTTCAGCTAACTAAAACACGCGTGCCCGCTATACACTGCTGATGACGTTACATATTACATCACTCATGACATGGTCAGTGACATCAATTCAATTATTCAATTATTTATTATGTTTTGGCTCTCAAAGAGGGCCACATAAAATGTACAGAATTAAAACACAGAACAAATACATTGCAACAATATGCCATATAAGAAACCTAAGTTAAATACAAAACTGACATGCAAAACAAAACTACAGGAAGTCAAAAAGTCAAAACATCTCCAGGAACATATTAATAAATAGCTCAAAAACCTTTAAAAAAGTTAAAAATATGGAAGCAGAACATTTCATTAGGAGGGCAGTAAAGTGCATGAAGAAAGCCATTCAAAGTGATGATACCAAGGCGAAGACAAATAACTTTTAACCATCTGGAGCGCAATTTACGGAGCGCCGGGCAAATCAGTAAAACATGCATACAGTCCTGGATATTCAATTTACATAGATTACACAAAGAAGAGGAGCCATACCATTTGGATAACAGTAGATTTAAGGGTATTAAATTGTAACGTAGAAGAAACCAAAATCTACGAATACCATGCGGTAGGTTCCATAAAACATAGGGTTGTGGGAGTTTCATCAGATAGGATTCAAGGAGAAGATCTACATTCCTTTTTTCACAGATTAACTTTTTATCTGATTGAAAGCATAAGTCCCACGAGGCAGCTTTTAAAATGAGTTTTAACTGTACAGGGGAGTACAGAAAAAGAGCAGTTTCATCTAATTTTAGAAGGGTTACAGCTTTTCTAAAATTTCGTACAAGTTGAGAAAACTCGTTAAAGTTACCCAATAATTCACTTCTGAGGAGAGCTCTCATTGTCCCTACTTCCGCTCTCGCAAGGCAGGCCACCCATCTTACTAGGGCACATAATCCCTGTACCCAGCTACTCCTAAGACCAAAGTCAAGCCTGCAAGCAGCCAAAGAGCACGCAGTGTTTAGGGAAGAGAGAGATCTTAGAAGTTTCCCCTCAATCTTATGGCAAAAGTCCCAATTTTTCACCTCTATAAGTTCAATACCATACAATATTGTTGCGGGGATTTTAGATCTATACACTTCCAGTAAGCTCGGAAAGTGCCGTTTCCCCGTTGCGTGGTATAGGGAATTTAAACCTTTACCATGGGCAAGAGCTTTGCGTGAACAATGCTCTATATGGAGCTTCTCACTCAAGTTAGCCGTGATAATTTTTCCCAAAAAAGTATAGGACTTTACAACCTCCAGTTTTTGACCCCCGATAAACCAACCAAAATCTACAGATCGGCACTTCTTCTTACCAGCTATACACATAACTTTACTTTTGGTAATATTGATCTTCATGCAATGAGCCACGGCGAAAGCATGGAGAGCTTCTAGCCGATTTGCAAGTCCTTTAGGGGTTAAGTCAAGGATAAGGACATCATCGGCATACATCAGGCAGAATATAGGGGACCCCCCCACCACCGGGGCAATGCCCTCTCTGGCAGACAAGGCGGCAGGTAGGTCTGCCGTGTATAGGGAGAACAAAAGGGGAGCCAATAAACACCCTTGTTTAAGGCCATTCAAAGATGGAATTGGATCAGATAACCCCCTTTCGCCCCCCAACAGTACCCTACACCAGGTCTCTGTATGGAGAGCTCGCACCATCTCCAACAAATAAGATGGGAGACCAAGTGCAGCCAATTTTCTCCACAGCGTTCCACGGTCAACTTTGTCGAACGCTGTGGAGAAATCAATAAAAGCGGCATACACCACCCCTCCTCTCACCTGAACATATTTATCTGTGACCACATGAAGGGCGGTGAGGTTATCTAACGTACCGTGGCCCCTACGGAAGCCAGTCTGTTCAAACGGCAAGATATTATTCTCCTCTACCCAAACGGAAAGGGATTTTAAAAGACATTTCGCAAAGACCTTTCCGATGGAGTCGAGGAGAGCAATCAGACGATAATTACAGGCACTATCCCTGGTTCCCTTCTTAAAAATAGGGACCAAGATACTTCCCTTCCAAGAGGCAGGTACTATTTTAGACAAAAAACAGGCTCTATACAAAGGATACAGGATTTTACTCCACCTTGCAGGTTCCTGTTTCAGGACCGTCATGGGGAGTTCATCAGGGCCCATTGCCCCAGAGACACGCATGTTTTTTATAGCCATCTCAATTTCTTTTTCTGCGGGGTAATTAATAAGACCCTCGGAAGTGGACCCGAAGGCAGTATCATCACCTGGAATAGCACCGATGGCAGTGTCATCGCCTGAAGTCCCGTTCCCTGCATAAAGATCCCGAATATAAGTAATCCATACCTCTTCCGCTATAGGGATAGGAGAGGGGCTTAGTCTAGAACCGCACCCCTTACCGATTATTGCCCAAAATTCTCTGATCCTGCCATAAACAACAGATTCCCTCAAGTTGATCCAAACATTGTCCTCCCTTACCTTTTTTATTTTTAGCTTGAGTCTGCCTCTCTTTCTCTTTAGCCTGGAAATTTCTTTCCCACGTTCCGTAACTCTATCTAGATATTGTTCACGGACTAGTTTATTTATTTCCCTGTTCAGGTTACGCAATATACTGGGGGCCACTACCCCTTTTCTGGGACGAGAAGTTTTATTAGCATAAGAAATGATGTTTCGCATAAATACTTCAAAATATACTATTTCATTCCCGCGCCACTCATTTAAAACTAGTAGGGTATCGGATAGAAAATCCTGTACCCCATTAATGGCTGAAGGATTCCAAAAGCACCTTCCCGAAGAAGCGTGGAAGGCAACATCACTGCCATTGAGAGACCAAGGAGCAGTGGTCATGGGATTTAAAGAAATAGTTATAAACAATATGCTATGGTCACTCAGAGGAGTAGCTATGACCTTAAGGTCCTGAATAAAAGGAAACAAACCATAATCTGCGATTGCATAATCTAAAATAGAGGACCCAAAAGGAGACTTGTGAGTAAATTTTGCAGGCACGTCAGACGGAAATCTCCCGTTTAATATAAGTCCGTCGACGGCCGCTAATTCTTTTAGCAAAATCTTCCCTCTTTTATTAGTCACTGACTTATATGGGAAGAGTGCTTGAGGGACAAAGTACGCCTCTTCCTTAGATTTATTCCTAAAAAGTTCCAAACTAACATTGGAGATTTTGCAATTCAAGTCTCCCACAAGTATAATTTCCGGAGGGGATGGGACATTTTTAATTTGATCAATATATCGAAATACCTGCTTCAATATCACGTTAAAACACTCTTCTGGAGGAATATACACATTTATGATTACAATAGGTGCCTTTATGCCATTATTAAACAGGTTTTCAATCGTTATAGCATGGAAAAATTTACTAGAATCGATATAATGGGAGAATTTCCATTGCAATTTATTTGATAATAAACAAGCAATTCCCCCCCTAGCATGACCTTTCTTGGAAGGGGCAGCAGGCACTTCCATGGCGTAATAATCCTTAGAAACATTCAGCATATTGATACACCAAGTTTCCTGTAAACAAATCACATTAGCTCCTAGAGAAAATAGGAGATCAAATTTCTCTGGGCTACTGTGGATCCCTGCCGCGTTCCAAGAAATAATTTGTAGTAAAGTGTTAAAGATGATGAAACAATCTGGGATTATCTTTTGTTTTTGTAGATAAGGCACTATGCAGCCAGTTCCACCGATTATTATCCTCTGTAAGGGAGGAATTCTGGGTTAGCGAAAGTGGCTTCACTTGCGAAACCGACCGTTTTCCCTTAGAGACCCAAATCTTCAGGTCTCTAAGAGGAGAGGCTACCCCATTTTGCTCATCCCTTCTAAATGCCTCCCCAAAGGGAGGATTTATGTTACCAAGGTTGAAAATCGGGAGAATATCAATACCTGTACGTTGAAAAATCTCAACATGCTGCAATATCAAATTTACAATAATAGGTGAATAAAATTTAACCCTTATACTCGATACCTTGACTTCACCAAACAGGGAGACTAACTCAATGTCCCTAGTTTGAATGTGATGGAGACTTTCAATCTCGCTAAAGCGCTTAAGTAGCCATGCTCTGTTTAAGGGTAGGTCAACATCAAATAAAGGTAAAAAGTCTAACACAAGAGTGTCCACTGGAGCCTTTGGAGTTGTTAAAGGGCGAACCGAGAGATGGCAGTCTCCAGTCTCTGAGGCTGCAAGGAAAGGAGGGGCCAAAGGATTAAGGGGCCCAGATGGATATTGAATTGAAACTCCATTCGCAGTCGGTAGAGAAAGACTTGGAAGAGGACCCCCCATTTGTGGCATAACTTCCAAAGACGTTAGCGGACACAGTTCACTTTCGGCCTTTAAAGATGTAAAGATGGGTGAGATCAATTCAATTTCCGCCTTTGCGGATATAGGGGAGGGATCCAAATCGATTTCTTCAGTCTCCAGTGCAGCCAAAGAATTTTGAAAGATTATCCGACGCTGCCTTTTCTTCCTATATTTTCGAATTGATTTCCTTTTATTCCCTTTATTGTTTCTATGTTTACCATTTTTTACCTTTACCTCATGTTTATAATCAGCAGGTTCTTTTTTGTTTTCAGACATGAAGATGGGGAATAAGTCTTGAATCACTTTAGGGCCAGAAATGGATTTGTTTTCCTCCTCAATCTCTAGAACTGAGTTCTTGATACAGTTAGGCACTGCGGTTGAGGGTAAAGCTATAGTGTGTGATTTCAAAACTACTCTCGCAGCCTTCATGTCAGAGTCCACTGAAGGCACGTTTATTTCCCCCGTTGGCAAGCTGTGTTCGGTCAAGGGGGGGGGGGACATTCCTCACATCAGGCGACTTTTGTAGCAATGACTTCAATATTTGAGTCACCGAATCCAAAAAACAATCCGAGCTGCCTACAAATTTCCCCAAAAGAGAAAGAATGGAGGCTAATAATTGTTCCAAAGCAATCATGGATTCAGAGATTGGTTTTTCACACACTTCCACTGGACGGCAGATACCAGATAGGTTGAGGCCCGGAGTCCCAGAAGCATCTAGCAAATCGGACATGTCCTGACCATTTAGCGAAGGGGTACTACTATACAACATTAGCCCAGATGGGGTAGCACCCCCCGAAGGTTTGATAGGGGCCTGAGTCTCCACATTAGCTGTATTTACATATCGGCCGCAGAGGTCGAGGTCAATGGATAGTGATGACAAATCACCATCCAACCTATCATTCGGCGGAGATTGAGGGAAAGATGGGTGATTCGTGAGTTCCCTTTCAGGTACCGGAAGATCGGGATTACTCTCTCCCTTCCCTTCAGAGTGAACAAGGGAAGAGGACACCACTGGCACAGATTGTTGTAATGCGGGCTGCGCAAAAGGAGGCGGAGGGTATGTAATAGCTTGAATATGGACCTCCTGGGCCATTGCACATGGAGCTTTTTTAGTAGACAAATTAGCTTTCTTATGGGAGGGCAAGTCCCAAAGCTCAAAAAGTTGGCATTGACCCTTCAACGGGGGATTGTTTACCGATTTGTTCCTTGTGCGGATAATGTCTATTTTTGCACCAGGTGTACCTCCCACTTCCCTTCCTGAACGTAGTTTTTTTAGACATCTTCTGTAGGGATAGTCCACAAAATTGTGTTATAAGAGTGGTTTGCCTTCGGAAGAGTGATGACAAAAAATAATACACTACTCCTAAATGATAAATATAGTCCTGGAGATGCAACAATGACTGAGCGGTAGTAGAGTCCGAGGAAGCAACGAATCAGTTTCAATTGATTGTTTTTTCCTCCAGCAGTCAGGCGTATTTCAGATAGGCAGAAGGATAAAATAAATTGAAGAAGCAATATCAATGACAATAACCGGGCCCAGCCCAGCCTACCTCGGCCACTGAGGGCCACAGAGGGCCCGCCCTTTGCCCGGGCTTCGCTCCGTGCGCCGACCCGCGCGCGTCGCGGTAGGGTTGATGATGTTAATATACGTATCGCCGGTGGGCGTGTCCGTGAGCGTGTCGCCTGGGGGAAGAGGAACCAGCTGGACAGTGTAGGGGTTGCTGGTCCTCGCAGTCCCCCAGGTTATGCAGGTAGTTCTTTCCTTGCCTCAGACCCTGTGGACTCCAGCTGGGAGCGCTTAACAGAGCATGCCGAACGCAGCTCTCGCTCACACCAGCGAGTCCTCAGGAAGGCAGCGCCTGGCAGCAAACAGAGCGAGTCGGTCCGTCCTCTCACAACAGCGGTGACACCGTGGAAGCAAACAGCCAAGGAAAGTGAGCGGCGCCCGCGAAGCGGGTGTCACGAAATAAATTTCCAAATCGCTGGTGGGCGTGTCTGTGGGCGTGTCGCCTGGGGGAAGAGGAACCAGCTGGTCAGTGTAGGGGTTGCTGGTCCTCGCAGTCCCCCAGGTTATGCAGGTAGTTCTTTCCTTGCCTCAGACCCTGTGGACTCCAGCTGGGAGCGCTTAACAGAGCGTGCCGAACGCAGCTCTCGCTCACACCAGCGAGTCCTCAGGAAGGCAGCGCCTGGCAGCAAACAGAGCGAGTCGGTCCGTCCTCTCACAACAGCGGTGACACCGTGGAAGCAAACAGCCAAGGAAAGTGAGTGGCTCATGATATCACTGATGACATCTCAAATTACATCACTGATTACATCACTAATGACATCATCCTTGTGAAAGAGTGGCAGACCTCCTCTCAGCGTAATATAACCTTTGATACACACATTCAAAAATAGGAACAAAAAATTTCAAAACAATGGAGATAACAATACCAGTTACAACAACCTATTCAGAAATTCCAAAATCTACAAACACATCCGCTCATTCACCAACAGTTCTAAGTAGTCACTCATACATCTACTCACTCATCATATGTACTCTTACACCTATACATCCTGTTACACACTGATACTCATCCATAGAGTTACTCAGACACATACTCACACATGCAAATAAACTATCAAACATCCATTTAGTGCATATACAGCTATACACACACCACTACACTTACTTCTACAGAAACGTACACATATTTACTCTCTTAAACAATCACTTATAGAAACACATACTTATTTATACAGGAAGTCTTCCAATCTCTCACTCACATATATTCACCTATATACATCAATACTCACATATACTAGTTTAAAACATGTACTTACTCATAAAGACACAATTGAGACAGTCATTCACACATTAACACACCCATACACACACTTATCCACCCATACAGTCCTGCACACATGCTGTCTTCGAAAAACATACAGTGAGTCACTCATTCATGCATCTATACACTAAGTAATATCCCCCACCAAACCATACCGACACTCATACTGATACTCAAAAAACAAACTAATAACCTATATACACACTCATGTAGCTACTCACCAACCCATGCAGCCACTTATACACAAAGTGAGACACTGATACAGATATTTAAATATTTAAACATTACTCGTTATTACATGTATTCACTAAGATACAATTAATAAGTCAGTTATACAATCAATTTTACAAAAAAAAACATTCATTTAGACACTTATTTACCCATTTATTCTTCCGTCGACCTTTAGATATACATATATAAAAAATATTTATTTTTCAGAAAGACACACATTCACTGGATGATGTCATCAGTGATGTCATCTGTGATGTCATTTGAGATGTCATCAGTGATGTCATGAGTGATGTCACTGACCATGTCATGAGTGATGTAATATGTGACGTCATCATCAGCGCATTGCGGGTGCGCGAGTTATAGTTAGCTTAACTAACTATAACGGGGTAATTTCAATGGTTTAGTATGAGTGAAATGTCCAGCTAACTATAACATGTGTGAAACCTATGGTTTTTCCAGTGAATTTCTAAAGTTTTTTAAATGCTAATTCCTACCTATAACGGGGCTGAAACCTATGGTTTTTTCAGTGAATTTCAAAGGGTTTGTAAATGATAATTTTTAAATGTATTACATTATTATATTTCTTTCTTTTTATACTAAATTCCTAAACTTCTATTATAATTATGTATAGTTATTTTATTAATTAAGATATATTCCTTATTTTTAATGTAAAATAATAACAAAACAAATTTCAAAATAATTTTTTTTATTAATTATTTTTTTTCTCAATATATTAAAATGTAATTCTATATATTTTCTTTTTCCATTTTTTTTTGTATAATCTTATGGTACGAGTACGGTGATCGTTACGCGGCGCATCGACGCTTCCGCGTGACGTCATGTACACTTGTACGGCGCCCCGCACGCATACCCCACGAAAGTTTTATAATGTTTAAAACGATATATCTATGTATTTAATGTAAATTTTAAGGGTAGGCATTATCTGGGATAATCATGAAAATATTTATTTTAACTTTAACTTTTAAGTGTTAGGGGCAGATTTACAACCTCCTTCTGCCTCTTTTACACTGCTATTGCATCACTTTTCTGATGCAGCGGTGATACAAAAGATGCGTCATGGTGTGTGTTATTTACAATATGATGCATCTGGGAGGAGCGTTACATTGTAAATTCCTGTTCCAGAAGGAGACATTCCGACACAGGGGGCGTTCCGGCGCAGGAACACCTCCTAAAAGTGGCTGAGTGAAATGTACAAGATTTCACTTTGTCACTTTTGAACTCATGCTGCGTCAAAACCCTGCACTTGCTCGAAGCAGGTGAAAGGATTGACTCAGCATTGTGAGCATAGAGCCCCCGAGCATTGCTAGAGATGCGTTGCACTTGCAACGCAACTTAAGCACTGCGCCGCCTTCACGGCACAGATACATCATATATCTGTACCGTTTTTGCCCCATAGTGCACCACATTCTAAATACGGCGCATCCATAGTGATGATGTCACAGTGCACAATAACTGGCATATCCCTGGGGATGCCAGTTATTGTACATTTACCCATTAGTGTTTTAATATAGTGAATGTATTACTACACACTGATCAATGAGTCACTACAAAACTATAACAGGAGTGACATAGTGTTTGCTGGAAGTGTAAGGATAGAGACTGGGGAATTGAACATATAAAAGGCAAGCTTGCAGGTGCATAGAAGACTGCAAACATAGTCTATAAGAGTTTAAAACAGTCCATGGCCTAAGGCCTACTTTGCTCCATGACTACTTGGGTACTGACTGGATGATTACAGTTCTGCAAGGAGAGTGCCTGACTGAATTTATAAGAGCTTCAGTTTTAGCACAGCGCATAGATAAGGACATTCTGCTGAATGGCTCAGTACAATACTAAATCAGTAGTGGCAGAGTGTTTGGAGGGAGTGTAAGGATAGAGACTGGGAGATTAAAGGGTTAAAAGCCAAGTTTACAGATGCATAGAAAAGTGCATTTGTTATCTATAGGTGTTTGAAGCAGTCCATGCCCTTAGGCCTACTTTGCTGCATGACTACTTGGGTAGTGACTGAATGATTACAGTTGTCCTAGGAGAGTGTTGAGCTGAATGTATAGCATCTTCCATTTTTAAGTCCATACCACATGCTTAATAAAAGAGGTGAAAACTGTGCCCGTCTTTGTAAATAAGTATAATGAAACATTAGCTGCTAGTTAAGTGTTCGAAAATGTGGATTTTTTAATTCTGTGTACTTTTGGATTAAATGTTTAAAAAAAGAAATATAGCCATGTATAATATAATGTTTCTTCTTCTAGAACCCTGTCCTGATGAAGGTTACATCTTAGATACCGAAACGCTGCGTCGACAACTTGTGTTCATGTTTTAAATACACTTCTGTGTACCTATGTACATTTTAAAGTACATTTTTAAATTGTATTTAACCGGCACTATATATTAATTTTTGTAATCTGTGAATTAAAAATTGTACAATTTTCTAAATCTTGTGTTATGAATTGTTTTATGTACTTTTCCCTCAAATATTGTGAATTATTTTTCATGTGGTTATGGCGTTTATAGGCTAATTGCCTTCCCCCCTTTTTTATCTTGTGAAAGGAAGACACTCCTTGTTCTGCCAAAACTATAGGCCAGCTAGGGACCTCTCCTTTGTTTTTACCGTTGTTTTCTCCTCGTCCCTGATTGGATTCGATAGGAGACCTCCCTTCTACTTATTTACTTAATACGGTTTGTAAACCGGGGAGGTGTTTCATAACATACCTCAGAGCAAATTTGCTCGTAGGCCACTATGGAAGGCCTAAAAACACTTAGCTACAGTGAGGATCAATTCAACAAGATCATCAATAGCACTATAAAAAATGTAACGACAGTCAATGTCAATAATAGTGACGAGGAAGAATGGCGCAATCTGTGGAATAATAAAAAGAGGATAATAAGAACAGAACTGCATTCCGATTTCTTAATAGATTATTGTAGGAATGGGACAATCCCTAAAGGTCTCCAGGTGACCAACGAGCCAGGGATCTTTATTAATAATCAAAAATTCATTAAGAATTGGACACTAGTAGCAAACAGATGCAGTCGTGACTGGATGCTTTTAATAATAGAAACAGCAACTGACATCCTGATCATAGAGAGAGAGGAATTAAAAGACCTAGAGAAAAAACTGGAAGAATGTACTGGACTGGATGAAGCCAGAAAAAAACTAGAGGATATCCAAAATGATGTTAATGGTTACAGGGACTATCTTATAAATATAAAGAGCAATAAGTTGAAGAAGGATATAGAAAAATATAACCCAGAACATGTTTATCCTTACCTCCAGAAAGACTACTACGAGCGACCCCGGGAATATCCCCAGTATCGTAAACCAGGGCAACAAAACCAAAGACAGAACTTCCAACGTAAAAAAGTGAGGTTCTTTGACACCTCGTATACTAGTTCCGATTCCGAAACAGAAACAACTGAGAACGGACATAACTCAATCCCAAAAGATAAAGAAATGACAGGAGCCCAACATAGAGATTCACTTTCTTTTTTAGAGCAGCGACAACATTTTGCTCACAATCGAGGGAGGGCGAGAGGGAAGAGCAACTATACCCCTCGACCTCAATACAACCACCGATACCAGACAAGGAGCCAAAAAACCTGGGATATATAAAAAAAAGCACCTGTAATTAATCTCTCAGATGTCCATCGGACAGAGATAGAAACAAATTTGTTGGAAAAAGGATTAGGCTTTGCCATTGCATCCCCCGTAGATAGGTTTAATCTGGAAAGAGATCTTCAGGCTTTTTTCAGGAAAGTAAGGTTATTAACTTTATTTGACGGTAAAGACCAGATACCTTCTTCAAATAAGTCTGGTCTGAAACCCAAATCCTCATGGACCCCCAACATAGGTCAAATGAATAAGGATATAGAAGCATTTGAGATAGTAGTAGAGAAGGGTATTTCTGATTTGTTAGATCAAAAGAATTGGACTAACTTTAATTTGAAAATAGAAGAGAAACAGGCCCTCCAAAAACTACAGAATTGTCATACGCTAACTATCAAACCCGCAGACAAAGGCGGTAGCATTGTGATTATGTCGACACAACAGTATAATGATAAAATGCATGTGCTATTAAATAATCAGGATCACTATAAACAAGTCAAAAGAGAAGATTGGCTACAACTAAAAGAAACAGTTAAAAGAACATTAGATCTAGCATTAGAAGATGAGGTGATATGCAACGAAGAATACAAATTCCTTGTGAATGAAAATCCAGTGGTACCTGCTTTGTACGGATTACCAAAAGTACACAAAGATATACACAATCCACCAATGAGGCCTATAGTTTCTAGTATCGGTTCTCTTACAGAACCTTTAAGCAAATACGCTGATATCTTCCTTCAACCCCATGTCATCAACCAAAAAGCCTATGTCAGATACACGGGAGATATTATTCAGAAATTAGAGGGAATCCCTTTTAATCGTGATACTCAAATCTTAGTAACCCTCGATATAGAGGCTTTGTATACTAATATACCACAAGACAGCACTATTGAAATGGTAGAAAGTCTCCTGACCAGTCATAATAGAGATCTTAATGCACAAGAAATTTTTATATTAGACTGTGTCACTTTAGTATTGAAAAACAACATTTTTATGTTCCAAAACGATTTTTTAAAACAAATTAAGGGCACGAGCATGGGAGCTACCTGTGCGCCGAGCCTAGCGTGTTTATACGTCGCTAGGTTCGAAGATAATCACATATTTAACCCCATGGCACCTTTTTATGAGAATATATCGAATTGGTCTCGATATATAGACGACGTTTTCTTTATTTGGACAGGCACAGTAGAAACGTTGGATGAATTCATTTCATGGCTGAATCTAGGGGACAGTAATTTAAAATTTACCTCAAACCATGACACACAACAATGTGAATTTCTAGACATCTTGATTAAAAGTGATGAGAACAAATTACAAGTGGAGCTGTTCACAAAAAAAACAGATCGTAACACTATGTTGCATTACGACAGTTTTCATCCACCGTGCCAGAAAGATAATATACCTTTCGGTCAATTTCTCAGACTCAGACGCAATTGTACAAAAATGCGGGATTTTGAAAAACATGCGAATATACTTACTGAGAAATTCATTACTCGAGGTTATCCTAAACGAATGATTAAGCACGCTTATAAAAGAGCGAAATACTATAATAGGGACAATCTTTTCCAGGACAAACAAAATAAAACAGAAGCAACTAAACCACTCATTTTTGTGACCAATTATAGCTCTGTGAGCAACAAAATAAAGAATATAATAAACAAAAACTGGCACTTGATAACTAATAAAAAGAAAGAAAAAATACCCAAGCCAATGTTTGCGTTTAGACGCAACAGAACGATAAGGAACAGTTTAGTACACACCTACAGGGAAGTTAAAAGCAACTTGCAACCTAGTATTAATAATGCCCCCCTCCCAACAGGGACTTTTCCATGTGGTAACTGTGGTAATTGTAAATCAATAATAAAGGGTGCCTGTATAGAAGTAAACCAAAATTCTCACAAAATCCAGTCTATGATGAATTGCAGGTCCAAAAATGTAATATACCTTATTAAATGCCCATGCAATTTGCCATACATAGGCGAAACCTCAAGAGAGATCCGACTCAGACTAAATGAACATAGGTCAGCAATAAGGACCAAGAAGAAAGGAGCACCCCTGACCGAACACTGGCAGGAGGCCAACCACTCACTTGATGACTTATCGTGGTGTGTGTTGGAACAGACACATATGAACGCCAGAGGTGGCGATATGGAAACCAAACGGAGAAAAAGAGAACAATTCTTTATGTCAAAATTTAATACAGTGAAAAAGGGATTAAATAACAGAGGACTGGGAACGAATTCTGGTATAACTGATCATCATAGACATCTACTTTCCCGGTTTCCTACGAGTAATATAACTTCTGAAAAACCTTCAGTATAAACAAGACTATAGCAACCACTATGAAACGTCCCCGTGGCACTGTTAGTTAGAAATAAACGTCCCCTGGGTACTGTTAGTTGGTAATAACCTTTAATGTCTCGCCTACTAGGATTAAAAAAGTTTTCTCAAAAGCGGAGAGATAAATTTTATTTAATTCTCACCTTTTCAATCTTCAGAAAAAGCAGACCGTTTATGTCTGGAGACACCTACAAAGAAATATATAGAATTGTTCCAGTCTAATATCGCTCAACTGAATTAGCGGTATTAGACTTGTCATATAAGTTAACTTTATCAGTACGCTCGTATAAAAGCAAAAAATGAGCCATCTACGAACTACCAGAGTAGTTTTTTTCTCTTATTGGTAAGGATTCACGTTAGGAAAGTAAACAGGAAGTGACGAGTAAATAGGGAAGTGCCAAGGGCAAAACTACACGCGTAGTCTTTTTCCAAGGAACTACCCGAGTAGTTCAAGGCGCCTGAGAAAACGCGCGCAAACTAATTAATAACAACAGGCGCCAGCTGAATCAATTGACTGGGCGGCTTATAAACACGGTCTTCAGCCACCCCGCCTCATTGACGAACAGAGAGAGGCGAGGTAGCAGGGAGGCCGGAGTACTCACGAAAGGTAAGAGAAACCACCAGGGGGATACTATTAGGAAACCCACTGCAACCTAACCCATTCTGCTGAATTGGTTGTTCCGTGATAGAGCCATATGCACTGATAGACCATTGTACTAAGACTGGGTTCTAAAGGACCACGGTAGTCAGAGTTATTAGCTTTGTCAATAGCAGTGTGAAAGAACAGCACGCTTTAATATTACTAGCAAGGGTGGCAGTCTAAGGATATAAGAATTCGATCACCCATAGTACACCTGCAAATAATAGTAAGCCCTAAACAGCAAACAGAAAAAGTGTGTAATAATAGCCAGAGATGTTGAGTATATATAACTGTCAGTAGCAGGCTGAACATAAATAGCATAAAAATGATACTATGTAACTCTCTCCCTAGCCTGGTGATGAAATATACCTAGTTTGGAGACAAAAGAGAACGTCGCACCAATTTGACTATGCGATGAGCCAGTACAAAAGGGACTAGAATATCCCGATAACTAGGAAATACACCTAAGCCTATATCATTTGGTAAGTATCGAGTCACCAGGACTTTATTTAGGAATAATATAACACACTTAATGTATGTCCACCACTTTTCATTTTAGACCCTAACACTAATCAACTTATCAACGGTGGCTACCTCCACTCTCCATCTCTGTTCCCTAAATATGAGGTAACTTGAATACTACTTTAGGCGCCTTAACAAATAAGTGCTTGTATTAAGTAGAAACACTACATGCTCTATATACTGTTTTTCTACAATTTAGGACGGAACAGTAGCACTCTTGAAAATTACCAATTGATTAAGGTAACATCGTAAAGAATAAACTGAACCATCTCAGCGGTGTAGATAAGTCAATAACACACCAAGAGCCCCTTTTTTCAAGGTAAATCATTGCCTTTATTTTGCAACTATGTTGAAGCGATAATTAAATAACTGCTCAATATTAACGATTACAACATTTTTCAATTGCTTAGAACCATCCTAGCACCCAAAGGAATGTGCCACCACATGGTGTGACGTTACGAAAGTAACGTAGAATCATATAGAGAGGATCTGTACTTCTCCGTTTTAAGGTATTTTTTGAAATCTGTCAACTGGTTTCTTGCCTTTATTTTTTGCATTGGATTATGAACCCCCACAAGAACCAGTGCTAAAAGGACTGGTTCGCATGGCAAAGTATAGATATATCATGTCTTGAGAACTATCGCCAAGTACCTACCTGAGTTCTTTTTTGCTATCTTCCATATGTAAAAGATAGACAAGCCCAAGCCAACCTGCCCCCATTTTTAAGTCCATACCACGTGCTTAATAAAAGAGGTGAAAACTGTGCCCGTCTTTGTAAATAAGTATAATGAAACATTAGCTGCTAGTTAAGTGTTCGAAAATGTGGATTTTTTAATTCTGTGTACTTTTGGATTAAATGTTTAAAAAAAGAAATATAGCCATGTTTAATATAATGTTTCTTCTTCTAGAACCCTGTCCTGATGAAGGTTACATCTTTGATACCGAAACGCTGCGTCGACAACTTGTGTTCATGTTTTTAATACACTTCTGTGTACCTATTTACATTTTAAAGTACATTTTTAAATTGTATTTAACCGGCACTATATATTAATTTTTGTAATCTGTGAATTAAAAATTGTACAATTTTCTAAATCTTGTGTTATGAATTGTTTTATGTACTTTTCCCTCAAATATTGTGAATTATTTTTCATGTGGTTATGGCGTTTATAGGCTAATTGCCTTCCCCCCCCCCTTCCCCCCTTTTTTATCTTGTGAAAGGAAGACACTCCTTGTTCTGCCAAAACTATAGGCCAGCTAGGGACCACTCCTTTGTTTTTATCACTACAATATTGAACAGTAGTGGCAGAGTGTTTGGAGGGAGTGTAAGGATAGAAACTGGGTAATGAAAGGTTTAAAAGACGTTTTCAGGTGCATAGAAGAATACATGCATAGTAAATAGGAGTTTGAAGCAGTCCATATTCTAAGGCCTACTTTTCAGCATGAAAACATGGGTACTGACTGAATGATAACAGTTCTGCAAGCAGTGTCAAGCTGAATGTATAACTACTTCACTTTTAGAACAGTGTATAGATAAGCACATACTGTTGTATGGATCACTACAATACTGAAACAGTAGTGTGATAGTGTTTAGTGAAAGTGTAACAATACAGACTGGGAAATTGAAGGTATAAAAGACAAGTTTTCCGGTGCATAGAACAGTGCATGTATAGTCTATAGAGGTTTGAAGCAGTCCATACCCTAAGACCAACTTTGCTCCATGAGTACTTGGGTACTGGCTGAATGATTACAATTCTCCAAGAAGAGTGTCTGGATGAATGTATAGCAGCTTCACATTTAGAACAGTGTATAGATAAACCCATAGTGCTGTATGGCTCACTACAATATTGAAACAGAAGTGTGGAAGTGTTTATTGGAACTGTAAGGATACAGACTAGGCAATTGAACGTTTAACCCCCTTGGACGCTCATGACGAGCTGAGCTCGTCATGAGCCACGGCGCTCCGGTGCTCATGACGCGCTCAACTCGTCATGGCCCGTGGAACGCTCAGGTGCGGGGAGAATTCCCCTGCTGTGCTGAGCGTTCCACGGGAGTCAATACACCTGTGACGAGTTGAGCTCGTCATGAGCACAGGAGCGCCGTAGCTCGAGCATGGGGGCGCTGTGCGCGCCCCCCTCACCCCAGCACAGCGGGGGAATAACCCCCGCAGCGAAGGGGTTAAAAGGCAAGTTTGCAGGTGCATACAAAAGTGCATGCATAGTCTATGCAGATTTGAAGCAGTTCATGCCCTAAGGCCTACTTTCGTGCATGACCACTTGGGAACAGACTGAATGCTTACAGTTCTGCAAGGAGAGTATCTGGCTGAATATATATCAGCTTCACTTTTAAAACAGTGTATAGATAAACACATACTGCTGTATGGATCGCTACAATACTAAAATAGCAGTAGCATAATCTTTTGAGGAAGTGTAAAGATACAGACTGGGCAATTGAAAGTTTAAAAGTCAAGTTTACAGATGCGTAGAAAAGTGCATTTATTATCTATAGGTGTTTGAAGCAGTCCATGCCCTTAGGCCTACTTTGCTGCATGACTACTTGGGTAGTGGCTGAATGATTACCGTTGTCCAAGGAGAGTGTTGAGCTGAATGTATAATTGCTTCACTTTTAAAAGAGTGTATAGATAAACACATACTGCTGTATGGCTCACTACAATACTAAAATAAAAAGATACAGACTGGGCAATTGATAGTTTAAAAGCCAAGTTTATAGTTGCATAGAAAAGGGCATTTAATTTTCATTAATCTTCCCAACGCTCCAAGCGCCAGCACACCTTTCTGAGGATAGGTTTACGATTTACAAATGCTAGCATTTTTTAAATTAAGAAGCATAATAATAAATATTAATTCTTTTTTTTTCTTCTAATGATAACAATATTTTTTTAATGTCTTCTATTTAGATGTTTTTAATCATGAAAATGCAAAGAACACAGTTTACCGAGTAACACTTTTTAACCCCTTCACTGCGGCGGCTATTCCGCCGCAGTGCTAAGGGTGCGGGGCGGCCGCATGCTGGTGACGGAACCGCTCCGTCACCAGCCGCGGTTGAGCTGTGCTCATGACGGAGCGGTTCCATCATGGCCCCGCCCGCTCAATGGAACGCTCAGCGCAGACGCGGAATCCGCAACGCGCAGTCGCTCCGAGCGGGCTATGACGGAACCGCTCCGTCATCAGCACAGCGCCCCCACAGCTGATGACGGAGCGGTTCCGTCATCAGCAGGGGAGGGGTTAAACTCTCCAACGTATGGAGATAGTAATACCTTATACGTGTTATGATCGAAATTGAAACCTTTACAGCTTCACAGTTTGTAACTTTTCCGAACACGTGCAGAAGAAAAACAGTTAAAACGTGAGCATGTGTAAACTGCAAAACGTGCCATCTAAATAGGCGGACGCACAGCTTCCTTCCGTAGACTGCTAAACAACCAAAAACTATATAAACCACACCTACTGTGCAATTAGTTTAGTTTTTGCAAGTTATTTCTGAGTCGCAAATCTATGTTGCAGGTTCCGTTTTCTGGAAAGCAGGAATGATGGGACCCCCTCAAAAAAGTGGATTAAGGCCAAGGAACGGAGGGGAGACAAGAACCAAAGAGAAAAGTGTTCCCTCAACGGCCACAATTATTCAAAATCTGTATACATCGTATTCTTCACATAAACGGTGATAAATGTGCAACAACCATATTTTTTCAATTTTTTTCAAAAAATATATATCATTTATTTTTATTTTTTTAAATATATTGGCATTGCTCTCAAAGGTACATTATTGCATTCATTATAAAAAGATACAAAACGACATTAAATCACAAAATCAATATGTCGAAGAAAATTACATAATTCATACAGAAAAGGACAATATTTTTATAACATCATGTAGAAAATGTTAATCTGAAAGAAGAAAAAAAAAAAAAAATGTATATATAAAAATAACAATTCATGTGTCCCTGGAGGTTCACACCAAAACCACATCCACACTCATACATACACATACACTACAAAAGCAAAAAGGAATCTGGGTACTAGTAGACAGGGAGCACCCTGTCACTAGGGCGGTCTCAAAAAGATATGTGAGACCCCGCACTCTGGTAGTCGACGCGCGTTTCGGCGGCTCTCGGCCACCTTCCTCAGGACCTTTTTCCAGAAAAACAGCAACCCAAAGGGACCCCAGGAGACCTAAAAAATACAAAGAGTGGTTGTAGGTACAGTACCACCAAGCAAAGAAATACTAGAACCCCATGAAAATTTATACAACCTATTTACAAGATAAAAGTTTGGCGTTAACACTTAACCCAACACTGTGACGCAATACTGTCAAGCACTGCAACGAATAAATACATATAATGATAAACAAGATTCTAAATGGGCAAGAATCCTACATAAGTACAATTAATCAGATAGGCTGGCTCTTATTTTCCAATAATACTTCGTATACCTGTATTTCCAAACCATGAAGCATGTATATCGATACTAAGCTACAAGAGAAGACATCTAATGCATATAAAATTACTCATTCTGAGAGGCTTTTGCTTATGGTCTAGATAGTAAAATGAGATGTGGATACTAAGCTACAAAAGAAGACGCATGGTAAGTATACAGTTACTCACACTGAGAGGCCTTTCCTTGTATTCTAAATCGTGGTAACAAACCAATATACCACGGGTAGGATGATTCTCGCTCTAATCAATCCCTACATCAAAGAGAGAACCAGGTACGCATGGTAAGTATCTCGAACAAACATCACCACAACTTCAGTGTGGTCTAGAAATTGCAATACTTTACCTCTATTAGAATTGAAAGATGTCTCTATGATAATGCCGAATTGGTGGATGAATGATGTCACACGTATTCTTAGGGCTAAGTCCATTTATTATATTTCACTAGGGTGAACTACAAAGAAGAAAAGAAGAATATAAATAGTCCATTAAGGTTCCTCCATGTAAACAAACCAAACCGGGCTGAGAAATACATAATTTGATTTAGAATCGGTACCCACCTAAAGTTATGAATGAAGATGCATACATTCCATAACAGGGAAATCCTTGTGTTTCTCAATATTCAAAGGGAACGAATCAGTCAGGTTCCAAACGAAGACCCACTAATGAGGATTCTATGAAAATGATAAAGACCAAAATTAAGGACACAGTCTCACTAAAACCAAATTGTGGGCCACCTGCCTGTAAATACAACCAGTTACCCACTAAAGGTAATTATCAATTCATGCAGGTTAAATAACGACCTGTCTGGCAAGCCAGTGTCAGCTATGTAAAGACGTAACCCCATGCAATGTAAAAATACTTGCACGTTCTATAAATAGAGCCCTTTTTCCAAAAGATAATTTTATCACTAAGACGTACAATACCAAAATGAAGTGGGAGCTTGCTGTAGTAAACTGTATACTTAACTCTACATCCTTAAGGTGACTACAAAATAACGTCACCATTACAAGGATGAATACTTAGTATTCTGTGTACATTCGGGAGATTCAATTCCTGATAACATCAACTATGCACGAGTTTGCAGAACGATAATCTAATAGCAGTTCGAAACTGCTACTGCCTCTAGGCTCAGTGTGACCAAGAATATCCTTACCGTATGTATGCACTGCGTGCAGGGTCAAACGGGAACTCCACAAGAACCGGCGACATCAAACACGGCCAAAAGGGAACCGGATATATATATAGTTGAGACTATGTGTCCTATCTCGCGATATCTCGGAAGTAATGTCCGCAAGATGAAAGACGGACTAAATCTAGCGTATGGCTCAAACCGTGTGTCCCATCTTGCGATGTATCGAGAATAAGATCATAAAGGAAAAAGACGGACTAGACCTCGCTTGTAGGTGATGCAGGGACACGCGATGTTAATTTAATCCCGTAATAGAAAGAAAGGACAGACTCCTCCATATATTATTTCTCGGCGTCCAAAGGGGTATAGAATCTCAAAAAACCCCACGCCATATTGGAAGAAAGTAGTAATGTGAAGGGAATGAAATGATATTAAATCAACCGGTAAGAATATGGTCATATTCCCTAAGTGATACGATATATCATGACAATATATAGTTAATAATATCTGCCAATACAAGCAGTTTTCTTTAATTAAAGAATTACATAAAAAGGGAATTACAAAAACAATATACTACATAAAAATGAAAATGAATTTCAAAAGAAAACTAGCATGGGAGGTATAAAAGAAAAAATTGGAACAAACTACTGCGCGTATGCTACCCTATTTACCATATTTTGCAACGGAGAAAACAACCCGGCAGAAGCACTGCCGATTGTCATGAACGCAGACAGACTCTCTAATATGCACAGTAATGGTAGACAACCATAAGCACTGTATAAGACTAAGACTAAATTGCTGTAACATAAGCCATATAAGACCAGAGGTAAACTACTGGGTGATATACCAAGAGATTTCCTCATTAAGGCCACGCCTAACACAGTCCAGATGGTATATGCAAAAGGTTTCACGTTTCTTACGTGTAATTTCCGTCAATTGACCCACTTTGGGTTGCACTTTTTCCAAAATGGACCATTTGAGATCATGTTCATTATGGTTCATTTCATGGAAGTGTTCGACCAATGGTGCTGCCATTCTCTTTGTTCTAATCGCAGATTTATGCTCAATGAAGCGTATACGAAATTCTCGGCCGGTCTCTCCTACGTAGGCCAGCCCACAACTGCAGAATAGGATATAGATGATATTTTTACTGCGACAGTTTGTCAAATAACGCAGTTTGATTTTCTTTTCATTGTATTCCACAGTTTCTGAAACAATAGCAGAGTCACATGCGTGACATGAACCACACCTGTGATTGCCCAATATGATGGGAAGCCCCGTGATGGAGCGTAGACCATCTGATGGAGATTTTTTGTTTTGGCGGGTGTTGGAACTGGGGTCACCAGTCCCCTAGGGTAGCATGGCACGAGCGGGTAGGCATCACACACCATCCTATTACCTGATGCCTGAACAGGCAGGGCCTTCCCCCTATTAATCAGGAGCTTACAGGTAAAACATTTCCTGCAATAGAGATAATCAGTTTAGCAGAAGTAAAACACTTCACTGTGGCAGGAATAAAAACACGCCACTGCGGATAAAACATCTCATTAGGCAGTGTAACTATATCCTTATAGCATTAACGTTCCCCTACTCAGCAATCAACAGTTAACAACTCTTCAAGGCAGAGATAACCATTTTTAACAGGCAAGCCTGAGCTTAGAAGACTTGGTTTATGCATGCAAAGCCTTTTAGTAAATGTAAACATTTCTTTAAAGCAAGGAGCACCTCACTCCATAACTGTGGGCATGTGCTCCACCTTTCAACCAACATGAATAAATGTTTCATTAGTCAGCAGACACAGTTCATTATGCAGCTGTTGTTGTTTCCACCCCCAGGCCAGGATCAACATTCTAATTCCTACATTAAGCAGGCATAAACCTTTCAGCACCCAAGAGTAATCCTGTAAATAAGTAGAGGTTATAACACTGGGGCAGGGGTGTAATAAAGCTTCTATAGTTCAGAATAATCCTGGTTCCAAGCAGGAATAACCACCTCAAAACTCTTCCCCAATCATAGGTAACATCCCCCTAATCAGGAGTAAACATTACAGGGAAGGAATCAGGCATAGGCATTTCATTAAGTAACTTATAAATAGAACATTACTCATTGCTAGAGAGCAACATCTCATTAAGCAAGCACAGGCCTTGCTTTAGACTAGTAAAACATTTCTGTTAATTAAGGTGAACATTTCAATAAGCAATTCAGTAAAGCATTCTCAATGAGCATTTTACTATGCCTTGGACTCCCCTATGCAGGGCTAAGCCATCGCAGGTGAACTCAGTATGTCTTTAGGCCTACACCGGAACCAGGGCCCAAACAGTTAATGAATGGCAAGCCTGTCCTCAGGCATAAACAGTAACTTAATGGCCTCCACGTCACTAGAGGCACATAGGGGCCAACAGGTGAGCACTTAAGGTAAAAAATACAGCGTTTCTCTGGGGCCTACAAGAGAGCGCTTGGAGGCACAATCACAGCGCTTCTATGGGACATTCAAGAAAGCGCTTGGAGTGAAATTACAGCGCTTCCCTGGGCACTACCTCAGTTCCTCACATGACAGCGCTTGGCCACAGGCAATTCTGGGGACAGCGCTTCAGCAGGCAATCCGGTTTAGATAATAGCACCCTGCAGGTACAGCACTTCACAAGGCAGCAACCCCCTTCAGTACCTCAGCACTCTTCACAGGGACAGCAAAGGAGCGTTGGGGGAGCAGGGAGTCAGCGCTTCAGAAGGCAGCAACTTCTAGAGCCACAGAAGTTCTTGGTGACACAGCGCTTCAGGGGGATAGCGCTTTTCAGGATTCACAGCGCTACGATATAGCAGGCAATTCACAGCAGAGGTAGCGCTCGGCAGACAGTTCATTCCAGGTAGCGCTGCTGAAGGGCACCACAGAATATAGCGCTTCAGGCAGGAATCACGCCCAGGATTCTAGCGCTTCACAGACAGCAGGGTGCAGGGCTATAGCGCTTTGGCCCACACGAGGTGGGGGCAAGACCAGCAGGTCTAATAACATTCAGTTCAGGGTGCTGCAGTTCAGGCAAATATAGCGCTTTCAGAGGCACAGCAGATGACAGCCTTAGCGCTGGGGCCAAATTCAGGCAGT
Organism: Lissotriton helveticus; assembly: GCF_964261635.1. Taxonomy (NCBI): domain Eukaryota; kingdom Metazoa; phylum Chordata; class Amphibia; order Caudata; family Salamandridae; genus Lissotriton; species Lissotriton helveticus. The sequence goes on from NC_136065.1 coordinate 69,804,440, forward strand.
TCTGGAGGCTAGCGCTTCAGCAGTAGCTGGTTTTAAATAAAGGCAGTTCACAGGTCAAGCCACACAGCAGTGGCAGGTTAGCGCAGGGACCCCAGGTGGCGTCAGGGGGGCACAGGGAGCGACAAAGCGCCAATACCTGGGTAGTTCCTCAAAAGTCCTGTGGTTGCTTAGTTTCTTCTTGGCATGATGTTTCTTGCGCCCTTGTAAATAGAAGCTTAATTTCTTGTTGGCGTGATGTTTCTGGCGCCCTTAGTTTAGTTGCTTGGTTTCTTGTTCCTTGAAGGGGGGAATAGATTGGTGGCTGGTGTTCCAAGTTCTTCTCAGCCAATCCCTTCAAGTGGTCCCTGGGGGGTTCCCTTCCGCGGGGTTAGGTCAGTGGGGGGGGAACAGGATACCTCAATACTTGTAAAGCAGCACACTAGGCCCTGTCATTCCAGCATCATAAGACCCTGCCCTGACCCCCACTGCCTATCCTCCTGCGTAGGTACTTCCCCAGGTCTTCCCTCAGTCACTCTGACAGGAAAGTTTTCCTTCCTTTCCTTATACAGTGCCAGTTGACAGTTGGCAGTGGCAGTTGGTGTCACCTCACCTGTTCCAGAAGGTTCCAGGGGGTTCCAGGAGGTTCCACCATTCTACCTGTGGACAGGCTGGCAGGCTAAGTTGATACATTGTTTGGAGGGGTTCCAGCCAGGCCCTGGCCACTAGAATGCGCCCACTAAACCACGCTGCAGCAGCAGTGGTCAGTGGCAGCCATATTAGGGGTATAAGGCACCTGCATTTTAACACTAGTTTTAAACTACACAGGGCATTCTCCACCACCCAAGGCCTATACATTGTTGTTACCATGAGGGCATTCTGATTTAAAAGGGAAATAAAAGGCGAAAAATTTTGGGGAAGGGCCAAGTCTCACACATCTCCCCCCCAGCCAAAAGCCAGGGTAGACCGATCATTCCCTTGATGGGCTTCCCTGCTTGGGGCGGAAAAAGGTGGACGCAGGCCCAATACCACCATGACATTCTCGCTAAACCAACCACCCCACTGGTGTTCCTAGTGGGATGCGGCCAGGACAGACCTCAAATCCAGATGTCTCTGGCCCTTGCTCTCTCTCAGAGTGGGGGGCAGTCGCCCCAGGCCCGTGGTACCTTTTTCCACTCTCCTCCTCAACCTAGGGTCTAAACCCTTAAGTTGACCTGGTGACAGGGGCGAGACCTACCTCTCCCTGCACCCCCTCCCAGGGTTCCGCACCCTCCCACCTGGAGTAGTACCCCTGAGAGTCACAACCGGGGGAACTCTGAATACAGAGATTCCTCCCGCCAGGTCAGGCAACCCCTGAACCTGGCCACCCAACCCAGGATCTGAACCCCGTGGCTGGACCGGTGCCAGAGGAGAGTCCTTCCTCCCTCTGCACCCCCTTCCAGGGTTCCGCACCCTCCTCCCCGGATAGGTACCCCTGGAAGTCACATTGGTAGGGTCCATAGTTACTGGTACCCCACCCTCCAGGTCAGGCAATCCCTGCACCTGAAACCCCAGTCCAGGTTCTACACCCCGTGACTGGTCCAAACCCCGAACCTCGGGTACGCTGCCACCATGGAAGTACCTGGCACACATGATTTCAAGGTCTTCAGCTCTGTCTCTGTTTAGCTGAAGCCTGTGCACCAGCTTCCCTTCCTTCATTGCAAGGCTCACACTCTCCCTTTTCTGCTCTAACTTTTTTGACGACACCCCCCCCCTTCCAAGGTTCTCTGGTGTGACTGCCTCCCTGGGTGTGACCTGCCCCTCCTGTCCCCATCCCCTCTCCCCTCTGGGTGGGCTCCTACCCGTGCCCCAAAGTGGTACGGAGTTCCTTCTTCCCTCCGCCCAACAGGCACCCCCATCCCCTGACACAACACTCCAGTGCCAGGTGAGGACTCAGATAATTCAGGAAAAAGGTTCTAGGATGTGGCGACAGAATGAGGTCCAACAGGCCCTGATACACTCACAGGCTAGACAGTGGAGGGGTCAATTCCTAAGGCTTGCACACACAATAATTGTGCAGCCCAATTGCTGTGCACCCTGTCCCAATGGAGGGTGCTGCATGGTCACAGGTCCTGGATCCCACCGCTCGACACCAATATGTTGGAAATGGGGTCACCAGTCCCCTAGGGTAGCATGGCACGAGCGGGTAGGCATCGCACACCATCCTATTACCTGATGCCTGAACAGGCAGGGCCTTCCCCCTATTAATCAGGAGCTTACAGGTAAAACATTTCCTGCAATAGAGATAATCAGTTTAGCAGAAGTAAAACACTTCACTGAGGGTAAAACATTTCATTAACCATTTCCTTAGGCAGGAATGAAACTCCTATGGCAGGAATAAAAACACGCCACTGCGGATAAAACATCTCATTAGGCAGTGTAACTATATCCTTATAGCATTAACGTTCCCCTACTCAGCAATCAACAGTTAACAACTCTTCAAGGCAGAGAACCATTTTTAACAGGCAAGCCTGAGCTTAGAAGACTTGGTTTATGCATGTAAAGCCTTTTAGTAAATGTAAACATTTCTTTAAAGCAAGGAGCACCTCACTCCATAACTGTGGGCATGTGCTCCACCTTTCAACCAACATGAATAAATGTTTCATTAGTCAGCAGACACAGTTCATTATGCAGCTGTTGTTGTTTCCACCCCCAGGCCAGGATCAACATTCTAATTCCTACATTAAGCAGGCATAAACCTTTCAGCACCCAAGAGTAATCCTGTAAATAAGTAGAGGTTATAACACTGGGGCAGGGGTGTAATAAAACTTCTATAGTTCAGAATAATCCTGGTTCCAAGCAGGAATAACCACCTCAAAACTCTTCCCCAATCATAGGTAACATCCCCCTAATCAGGAGTAAACATTACAGGGAAGGAATCAGGCATAGGCATTTCATTAAGTAACTTATAAATAGAACATTACTCATTGCTAGAGAGCAACATCTCATTAAGCAAGCACAGGCCTTGCTTTAGACTAGTAAAACATTTCTGTTAATTAAGGTGAACATTTCAATAAGCAATTCAGTAAAGCATTCTCAATGAGCATTTTACTATGCCTTGGACTCCCCTACATACAGCGACAGTTTCTGAAGAACGTTTATTTTGTATTTGGTTAATAAAAACTGTTTCAAACCTTGACTGAATTTTTTTGCTGCGCAACCACACCTCCCCACCAGGAAAGTAAACACCACATTATAAGTAAATAGTACTCCTAAGAAGTATGTCACCCAAAAACTTGATTAAAAAAAAAAACAGCACCAGACACTGTCATTTTTCCGCCGTGATTTATACACCGCACAGCAATTATATAAATGGCCCTTGACACATATAAAAACAATTGTTTGGCTCATAATCCCTCTCCACCATCTTATGGGCACTGTACAGAGTTAATAATGTTCCTAACCTGCCCTCTACTACTTTCTTTTCCCATACTCCTTTGGAAAATGCATCACAATATCACTGACAACAGTGAACCGTTCACGCCCAATAAGTAGCAAACTTGGGCTCGGAACACTTTTGCAAATAAAATGTCCATGCTGTTCCACAGATGAGCAAGGAATGACTGCCAAACCTTCTACTTTTACTAATTCACAGCCAATGAACATTAAGCTTCGTAAAGTCCCGCTTGGAGCACTTTACCCTAATACTCCCCGAACAGGAAGGAATTCCTAACAAACCTTTTCCACTGACTTCTTGTATGACTAACGGTTCCTATGAAAAAAATATAAATCTCCAGCTCAGTAACTATTTCAATTAGCAACATATTGTGTTGAACTTCTAACCTCTGTGCTCACGCAAGTGGTCCATGAACTGTTACTATGGTAACAGGCAGAAAGGTACTGGCTGTACAAAAAACGTTATATTTACCAGATCCAGTCCTCTACAAGACAGAAAGGAAAGCAAAGTAAAACAAATCACTGTACCAAAATTACAACCTCCTTGCGCCACTTGCGCGTCCACGCCCCCCCTAAAAAATTAAAAGTGTGTGGACCTCAAACCCCGGGAACAACCACCCCCCGGAGATTACTGTATTGTGTGACACGGGCTTGGTGGCCCTCCGCCTGGTGCCCTCGAGAGCCCTCGAGACCGCCACGCCCAGAACCAGTTCCTGCAGTGTCCCAGGGTTTCCTATCCCGGGATACTGCTGTTTGTTATGAGAAGGCGAAAGTCTTGCGGCTCCCACCCTCCCATAGCAAACTCAGTTTGAACTTCAGAAGACACAACAGTGAAATCTGTTCTCACTTTCAAAATCCAAACAAGATTGCATTTCCACATGCAACTTAGCGTCTCCCCATGTGTAAAAGCAATGCCGGTTTTCTATAGAGGAGTGGACCCCATTGAGCTATGTACACCTTTCACTCAGCGCATGTGTATTAATGGTGCGCATGCACACAATACCCCCCACCATGCCCACCATCAGTCCGTGTACCCCTAATGTTTCTCATTTCATTTGCGCATTCTCTATTCGAACATGACGGTCACGCGAAGTCGGCGGGACCGTGGGGGCATTGTACGCTCCGTCTTTTTTGTAGATAGGGTCACGTGTGTAGTGACGTATGTACTGGATGGGCTGGTGTGGGTGTGTATCAGACATGAGGGAGTGTATGTGCCGATCTGACAACTAGACCTGGAACGAAGACATCACTACAATGGAAATCTTGGCCATGTACTGTTGTTTTGTTTTCCTGGTAGCGTAAGCACAGTAGACTGTACTAACGTAATCAGTCTCGATTAATTTACCACCTCCCCCAGGGAAATGACGCCACGCGGCACAGAGACACTGCACTGCGTGGCAGTCTCCAGAGCCCTTGAGGGCTGTGGGTATAGGGTGACGCAGTCTGCCACACACAATACACTAAAAAGAAGAGAAAGTGATGAGAGATGATTTCTGACGTATTTAGGCTTGAGAGCCTGGATAATCATTAAATGGGGTCTGGCAGTGAAGTGCTTACTTATTCTGGAAGAAGCCTTTCGGGGTCTTGCAAAAGCAAGTCATCTTTAATAGATGGCTCTCGCTGCATGTACATGCAAAGATATCTAATTTGCTTGCACGGCTCCCCTCCCAACATTAAAGAATCCCGGGGGTTGGTGGTTCCCGGCGCTGGGGTGACCGTCAAAAAACCCCCTATTTTCTATATTAGAGCCCCAAGGAGATGGCGGTCCCCGGGGCGTGTGGGGGGGGCTTGAGTCCATCACACAGTTTTTTTTATAACAAGAGGCCCCGGGGGGGGGGGCGGTCTCTGGAACTCCGAGGGGCCATGAGCTCCCCCACGTACATATAGTTAAATCCCCAGGGAGTAGGGATCCATGCGCAGGGGGACCCTCCTGATATTTGGCCTCACGATCCATGTGGGACCCCCTGACCAGGCCTAGGGGGTCAAGATTTTTCTACCCTGCCCCATTCGTGTGTTTTTTACAATTCTTTCTTTCGAGGTAGCAACAAGGGCCAGGAGGGTCTAAGAGTGGTGCAGCCTGGGTTTCTTAACCTGTGACCTACCAATTGTGTTGCAAGCTTAAAACAGTGACGACAGGAGTGCCTTACTTTGACTCCCCCCATTACGTTGTCAATTAGGGATGGAGGGAGGGAAAGGAAAGGAGTAAACTACATGTCTACAGATGTACTGCTATGTTTACGACACTGGATCAAGCACTAAATAAACAAAGTCAGATACAAAAGAAGGCTGCACAAAAGATACACAAAAGATACACAAAGGAAAGCTACACAAATAGGACAGTGAATCTTCAACACAAACTGGTAAGTCAGCAAAAGAACAAGAAAACTAAGAACACTGCAATGGATGCTTCGCTGTAAAACTCATTGTGATGAGAGGTAGAAAGATACTGGAAATAAAGCGGAATCCAAATAAAGAAAAAGTAAAAAAGATACATGGATGACAAAGTCACTGGGGTAATACTCTGTTGCCCAACTCAAAAAAGATTTTGCAGAAATTATATGTTTGAATGTTTAAGGAGCTGCAAAGGGGGTACACAAACACCATCACACACTGCCAACCTAGAATCGGCCTGTATAAGCTCCCTTTAGACTTAGGGGGTACACAAAACCACGGGGAGAAGAAATACTATCTGTTCCCCATCAACGGCAGCTGAACCCTAGTCAACACACACTGCCAACATACATTCAAAGATTCAACATAAATAGTAAAAAAAAAAAAATTCCCTCTATCACTAATTTTTTATAAGCCCCGGGGACCCCATCCCCCGGGGCTCAAATATAACATTGGGGACCGTGGGGGGAACCGCAATGCCCCCACGGTCCCAGCCGGCTCTCCGCGTCCTTCGAGAGCCGGCATTGCTTTTGTCAGAGAGAGCAGCTTATATGCTGCTCTCTCTGACAAAAAGCAATCTGCTTTCCTACTTGAAAGAGAGAGCAGATTAACTTGCTCTCTCTTTCAAATAGGAAAGCGGTTTGCTGTGGTAAAGTGGGAGCCGCGACGCTCCTGCCCTACTATAGCAAACAGCAGTGTACCGGTGGTAGGCACCCTGGGACACGGCAGGAGCTGGCCCTGGGAGGCGGTGGGCCATCAAGGGCTCCAGGAGGGAGGCCGCGCGATCCCCTCCCAACATTAAAAAGCCCCGGGAGGTGGTGGTCCCCGGGGCAAGGGGGGGTCTGTCACGGATCCCCCTATTTTAAATATTACTGCCCCAGGAAGGTGGCGGTCCCCGGGGCGTGTTTTAAAAACATACTTTAAAATATTTTTTTTTTAAAAAGCCCCGAGGGTGTGGCAGTCCCCGGGGCTATGGGGGGACCGTGAGCCCCCCCGCATACTTCAAATAAAACCCCGGCGGTGGCGTTCCCTGAGGCTCGAAAGCCCTTCAAGCCCCCCATTATGGAAAAAAAATTCCCCCGGGGGCTAATTAAGAATAAAACAGACTTCTATTTTTTTTTTCCTTTTTCACCGCGTGTGCTTACCATACGCATACCCTGCAATTTGTTTATTTAAAAAAAAATTGTGGGCCTAAAGATCCATGTGGGACCACCTGAGCAGGCCTAGAGGGTCAGGATGTTTCTACCCTGCCCCCTTTTCTTTTTTTTCCAACTTTGTTTTACTGTTTTCTTGTTACTCAGTTCTACCGAGGCACAAGATGGCTGCCAACACTTCCTGGTTTGGAGTGTTGACAGACAGTTGACATCCAATCAGCAGGCAGCTCGTGCTCGTAATTGTACGGTTTTCGATACAGTTACTGTGTGCGTACAGAAATTCGTCTCTAGATATATCTATGATTTTACTTTTGATTTTCTCAGGAACTACTGAACAGATTTACACCATTTAACAAAAAGCACAATCTGCGATCCGAACTCTACCTTTTTGCCAAATTTGGTGTAATTCCATTCAGCCATTCAGGCTGTAGCCCTGGCTAAAGGTCCTATGGAAAATTGCATGGGGAAAACATGTTTTGGGATCCCCCTTTGTTCTCGGCCCCCACTTGACGAATCACCCCCCAAACTTTCAGGGAAGTAGCGGAGCGGAGCAGGCCATTTTCTTGGAGAATTTTGTGACGATTTGTCCACCTGCACCAAAGTTATTCCAAATAGAATGTTGTGGATTTCCTATGGAAATTAGGTCCTAACTATAACTACCTACTGGCGACTGCCAGTAGGTAATATATATATATATACTATATGTATATTAGATTGCTCACTATTCAATATTCACATTCTTTCCAGAGGAACATAGTTCATCATAATTAATTTCCAGCATCATCAGCTCATCTTTCCAGTACTAAAGGCTATGCTTGCCCACTTCATAACTCAAGTCGATTTCAGTTTGTAACTTGTACTAGGCTAGCCCACCATTCTGTTTTATTTCACTTTACCATTGCTTTTCATGGTTTGTCTTTTCTCAGTCTTCTTCTTGTGTACTGTACTCGTACTACCCCTTCTGTAATCTTCCTCTGATGACTGTCTTATTTTCTTTGTTTATATCTGCTACTGTCTACTGCTACCGCCACCATGACACCAGGGAAACCAAACCATCACCATGCAGCCATCACTTCACCTAATCAATCACAGGTAAGAAAAGAAGTGTGGGGGATTCCTTGAATGTGCAATAATCTATATACTATGGAAATTAATTAATTCACACACCCACACCCCTTCTCACTCCATGGGGTTAATATATAGTTACAGACTGCATAGACTAGGATGAGAGAGTAGCAGGACAATTGAGGGTACCCCATCTGTCTGACGGTGTGTTACATTGTATCAGCAGATTTCAAAAACTGGAAACAGTGCAAAGTAAAAGAATAAACCCCCTGAATTTTTTTTAAATCATATTTATTGTAAAGCATAAAATGTATTCCCCTAACAAATATCAAAGTCAAGTCAAAAGTAACTTTATTTCGGCCAACATGGCCTAGAAAGTACAGAATTTACAGCATTCATTTACGAAAACATATCAGAGAAATTTGAGTAAAAACTCGCAATATTTACAAAATTTAAAAGGAGGTTTAAAAAAGCAATCTATAAATACCTAAAATCCAGATTTTTTTACTATTACTTTTTTTTTTTATATAGAGGGTGGCTAGTATGCAATAAGGGCATGTCATAAATCTATCGAAAATTTCATATATAGTGCATTGTGCTTTTTAAAATTAAACTGGTACTGCTAAGACGTTGGTATAGTGAAGGAGCAAAACCCTACAATTAAATTATATGTGGCATTATAAGGAGGGGTGTTGTCAATTAGTAAATTTGGACCTGTCAATACTAGTTCTAATCTGGTGGCTCATTCAGTGTTTTAAGGAAGACCCTTCTTGCACACCACATGGAAAACAAAAACCCCGCAACTGAGTAGACAATTGGGGTGTTAAGATCATATTTCAATATCCTAAACACTTCAATGCAGCGTCTACTTCCCAGGTTCCTGCAGATCTGTAGCAACCATATTTTTCTCATTTTACTGTAACCCGGGCATTCAAATAAAACATGAAGCTCAGATTCCCCAGGATGGTTACAAGCAGTACACCTGTCCTCGTTTTGCGTTTTCCATTTTATTCTAAAACAGCGAAGAGGCAGACCCCTGAATCTAAATTGCAGATAACGTTTTCTGGCTGCCGGGGGTTTAATAAGGTCAAGAACCCTTTCAAAAACGGAGTTGTCCTTAATTTCCAAAAAAGTTGCGGTTAATTTACCTATGTTAGAGTTGGAATGTAACAGGGCCATTCTATAGTTTTCATATTTGGCCTTAATGAGTTTTTGGGAAATTTGAGGGCAAGCTACCTCTGGATCAAACCAACATTCCCCCAGACCCATGTCAATTAACAGATGTTTAATATGGGAAAACCAGGGAAGTATAGCAGCACCCCTAATTTCCAGAACTTCGGACAATTCCTCTCTGTATGAAAGGAGTACAGGTGTCGACCATAGTCGGCGCCATTATAAAAAGGGTCTGAGACATAGCACTACCTCCAATTCCATTAGTCCCAGGTCTAGGTGGAGTGGAACTAGAGGGGTACTACATGGCAATCTAAAGAGATTCCTAATATATTGGTTCTCAATCTGCAATAATGATTTAGGCTTACAGTGGCCCCATAGTTCTGCACCATACAGTGCACCCCCAAATGCCTGTACCTTATACATTTCCAGCGCCGGGCTAACGGCGCTCATGTCTGATTTTTTAAAGACCTTCAAAATTCCCCCTGTTGACTGGGCTAATTTTAGGGTTGACTTTGCTATGTGTGTCCCCCAGTCCATGGTCTCAGTGATTGTAATGCCGAGATACATAAACGAACTTACTCTTTCCAAGGGATCACAATTAAGTAAGGGGTTTGGGCGAGTACTCTTTGGTTTATTGAAAACCTTAAATTTCGTTTTCTCGAGATTGATCTCAAGCCCTCTTTCTTCACAGAACAACTGAAATCTGTCCAACACCCTTTGAATCCCCATGGGAGATTTAGACACCAGGAGTGTGTCATCGGCAAACATCATAGCTGAGATCTTTCGTGTAGCTAATTTGGGGGCATCAAGGTCTCTTTATTGCGACAATGTGTTGATGAGACCGTAATATAAAGGCTGAGACCTCGCACAATCCACCTAAGAAGTAAGAATCTTTGCCCTCGCTGAATAATACTTGCTGGGTAAGTCATCAGGTAGGAAAATAGTATGTTGTGCTACCACCAGTTGGGCATCATGTATAGAACTCAAGCACCACCATCTGCCCTTGCTAATTTAACAGAGCAAATTAAAAAATGTTCACACTGATTCCCCAAGAATACCCTCCTCCCACCCACTGCCGCCTCAAAAGATTGCTAACTAATTGCACCCCTCCTCAAATTAACCAACAAATAGAACCAATTGATCTGATAACACCTTGAAACAGAAATCCAACAGATCAATGTGATAGGATGCCCCACACTGTAGTTTACCATTGGAGTGTGCCGAATTCTGAGGTCTCCACCATGATGACCTCTGCCTCATAAATGTCATAACATTATCAGCCAATAGCTAATTAAAGTACTCTTGAGTTAGTCCCTTATCACATCAGGGAGGCAGTTAACCGTTGTGCAGTGCCCAGCACCATGCCATCATATGTGAGTAAATGGGGCCCCCCTAAATCCTCATGGGGACTAGGACCACATGTCCATTCCAGAAGCAGCCAGAGAGTGATTGGTCACCCCGTTGTGCCACCTGGCACAGGACATGTGGAGGTTCTTAATGTGGGCAGACGCCTGCTGTGGTTCAGCGAGGAGCTTGGTTGTTCCTTGACGAGAAATGCACAGCCTCGCTGGGTTTAATGTAGCGTACTTTAAGTGAAGATCTAAGAGTTTCATCTTGACTGGCAGAAACACACAACATGCCTCCTGAACTGTCCAGGGAGAAATTGGGGTAGAAGGATAGCCGGTCACCTTGATGTTGCAGATCACCATGGTCTCTTGCCAGCATGAGTGCAGTGTACCTATCACTGTAACAGGTTTGCTGTAATGGGATAAGCAAGCAAGGAGAAGGTCAGACAACTAATGATCTATTCGCTCATTTGACAAGAAACATCTTGGAGATAGCGTCCACTCTGAAAGGAGTTGTAAGTATGGTCTCCACAAAGGCCTCCATCTTCCCTGTTTTGGTTGATTTAGCTATTCTCAGAATATGCAGGTTAATGCATCTGGATCTGGCCTCTGGGTCCTCATGCTTTGCTTTAAAGACTTTCAGGACTTTATCTGTTTAGTTTAGCAGCTCTTTATCCATGTACATGTGAATTCTCCAGAGTAAAGATGCAAAGATCCTTTTCCATGAGAAAACCTTCCTGCTTCTACAACTTCGCAGCAACGGTGTTGATCGTGAAATTACACTTGTCTATTTTTTTAAATCAATTGCAATGAGTTTTGATTGCAGATTTTGTGGTATTCGCTTGACCTCCAGGAAGTCTGATTCAGAGGTTGTCTCTGAGGAGGGGTCTTCAGCCTCCACCTGCTTATGCACCTTGCACCTTTCGAACTTCAGTTGGAGTTAGAGGTCTTCCCCATGGCTCACAAAGCTTTAAAGGCAATGCCTCGTAATAAAGGTTATGAAACATCCACAGCAACTGCTCCTTACTCCTGGGCTCTCAACGAACATATATCACTGCCATCATTCACAACCTCAGGTACCATGGACCACAACCGCTAAACATTCCTCAGAATCAAAGGCACCTGCGCCGCAGCTGACTGTCCCACAAAGGTAATCAGCAGATCATACCAGGAATATAGATGAGGCCTCCACTCTTCCAACACAGGATCACATCTAGTGCACCCATATAACTACAAGGCCCAGACAGGTGACACACGCCACTTCTTACAGCATCAAGTAGCCTTTATCGCCGGTGACCCTCTGGACACTTGTGGCTCCAAGCAGCCCCTATCCATTCCAGTGTCGCTGATTTAGATCAGTGGCAGGGCATGAGCCTAAGCACATAGGCCAAAGCTGCTGCTGAGAGGTCACTTCAGCCTTTTCACTACGCCTGCCATTTTGTAAGGGCAGACGCAGCTTTGTTTTTCCAACTCCTCCAGAGTATGTTCAAGCCTCACCGCAGCCCTGCTCCAGCACCCCAAGGGTTATCGGCAGTCACAGAGCCTGAGGGCTGTGAATCACGACATCCATAAGGCTGCAACAGTGGCAATTAAACCACAGCCACCATTTTGACAACCCAGCCACAGGTTTAATGCAAATCTCCATCTGACTCCGCTGACGAGTGGCAGCCACTTTATAGCCCCCGATCAGTAAACAGTAAGCACAGATTTGTTTGGAGGTTCCAGGAAGATTGTTTCTGACTAGGCAGCTTGACCTCATGCCATCAGAAATGAGCGGCGGAGGCCCAGGTCACCATAGCAGTCGGATGATGCAGTCATTTTGACTCCAGGCAGGCCACGCCCCATATATGCTGTTGTTATTGGATACTTTTTAATACTCTGTGGTGTATTTCTGATGAGAGTTTTACTGCTTGCAAACAGTGTGGTACAGAGTAAATTCTCTCTATTGAGTAAACACTGTTTACAATACACACTTTTTTACTCATATCCACTACATTTCTCACTGTAGTTTGGGTTACTGTGAACAGTTTGATACAGGTAATGGCTGTCTATAGTAGGGCATTAATAATGTAACAGAAGTTGAGTATCTGAAGGACCTTTGTTTTCTCTGAACTATGGTACACAGATTGAACACCATGTGCAGTAGGGGTTCCCCTTCTATCTGTGGTTAAATGTTAATAAGAACTCAGCTACCGATGAAGTGTATGGCATAGCTCTATCGCCACATTCTTTTATAGAGTAATGCATACAAAAGCAGCTTGGATTATGTCATCAATGATCTCATCAGTGATGTCAGAAATGATGTCATAGAACATGCAATGAGGAATGTAGTATGTAAGGTTGTAAGCAGTGTATGGCAGGTGTGCAAGTTATAGTTAGCTCTGCTAACTGTAACTGATGAATTTCTGTCATTTGTTTTTCAAGGCATTATGATGGCACTGACATACTCAACTAAATGTAACATCACTTTAACCTTTGTTTTTTTCAATGAATTTCAAAGGTTTTTTCCAAATATTATCTGATCTTTTTTATCAAACAATAATGTCACTTTAACCTTTATTTTTTTCAGTGAATGCGTCACCTACTGGCGGTCACCAGTAGATACTTATAGATAGGATGTTGTTTCCATAGGAAGAACTTTTTTGTTTTGACAATAGCTTTAGTAGCATTTGACAAATCCTCACAAAATTTTCAAAACTAGTATGTCGCTCACTTCAGCTGCTGTCTTGAGAGTTTCGGGATGAATCGTTATTTGAGGATGAGATACAGGGAGCGTCCCAAAACAGGTTATCCTAGTGCCATTTTCTATAGGGATATAAGACACTACTACAGCCCGAACTGCTGAACGGAAATACACCAAATTTGGCAGAAATGTAGCTGTTGGTCTATAACACAACCTTCTTGTAAATTGATGTGAATGTTTAGTTTCTGAGATATCAACAAAAAAAAAACAATTTGTATTTATAGGGATGTGAAGGCTCCATGGTCCCTCTTTACCTAGTGCTGAGATGTGATTGGCAGCAAACACCTAGGAAGTGTTTACAGCCATCTTGGGAGACTGTTTCAGCCAAGTCCCACAAAAAAGAAAAGGGGGCAGGGTAGTAACACCCTGACTCCCAAGACCTCTTGGGAGGGGCCTACAAGTACCCAGAGCGAAACGAAATATATTCTGGAGGGATTTGTCCTGTGGAAGTTACACCGGATACCTGGGTCCCTCCTAAAAAATTTTAAGGTGAGGCACTGGCTCCAGCCCTTCTGTAATATTTAGACTCAGTGGGCCATGTCCCAGGGTCATTAAAAAGGAGAGGGGTGCACAGGGCCACTCTCCTTGGGCTTATAAATGCCCCTGGGGCTGCAACCTTCCTGCGGCAAGGACTGACCAACTAAAACGGTATTGCTGATTTCAGCTTTCGGGCATTACTTAGCCCTGGGAATTCCCTTCTGTATCCAGCGTACTACACTGGAACACTCACACAGGACCACATTGACTTCTGGTTATTATATATACCCTTGTATCGCTTGACTTAAGCCCTGATTAAGTTTTCGGTGAGAGAACAAAATGCGTTGGCTGAACCTATTGTGTCATTAACTATTGGAAAATATTAATTGAAAACAAAGACTTTACAAACTACAAGGATATCTTGGACTTCTTTGCCTGGCGCACACCCACTTGTAGCTACATTTTCGGGATCTGTGATACAGTGGCATCATGTAACCTCTGGTGCCAGGGTTTTATTGCACAGGACCTTTGAACTTGAGGAACTGGTGTGAGGTGCAGCAGAACCCCTAGTCCACAGGTAAAGCTTTCTCTTTGTATAGCATTTAAAACTCCCTTCTACAACATACAAGTCATCCATGTAGTAAGCTGTAGGTAGGCCATAGGGCTATATGCTTAGAAGGTAAGACATGTGCTTTGAAGTTTCAGTGAGTTACATGCACAATGCCAGACCCATATGCTCAGTTAAACATCCAGTGTCCCATTCATACTGTAACTCATAAAGCTATTTACAAAAGCCTAAAGGCATTCTCACACCCAGCCAGAGACAGAGAGGCACGTACACATCCACTCAGTCACATATAGAGCAGATATTATACATTCATCAATAAAAGAGGCAGTTTACACACACCAAGAGTCAACTAATACAGCCAGTAATGAATCTAAACAGCTACTAATATACTAATTTAGAAACTATAGAGTTTGTAAGAGAGCCAGTCATATAGCAAAATCGTAACTTGCATATGTAGTGAGACACGCAGAGAGAACATGGTACACTCATTTGGATATGTATTTGAATCCTGGCTCAACCAAGTGAGCCATCCAGACAAGATGCCCTTTAAACATGTCTCAGCCCTGCTACTGCAAAGCCTGTGTGTGCAGTTTTACTGCTAGGTTCAGTTGGCCTTTAAAACTCCTTGTCAAGCTTTAAATGTCCATTCTACTTCATATAAGTCATCTGTAAGGTAGGCTGTAGGTAGTCCATAGGGCAGCGTACTATGCGCTTTGAAGGAAAAACATATGCTTGTAAGTTTCTTTGAGTCACATGTGCACTTCCAGACCCATATCTTCAGTTAAGCATGCAGTCTCCCACCTATACTGCAACACATAAACCTATTTATGAAAGCATAGAGCTACTCCCACACCCAGTCAGACAGTGACAGTGGCACCTAGACATTCACTCACACAGCCCTTACGTATGCAGCAGTTACAGAGCCAGTTACACACAAAGTTACACACCCTAACACTAACAGAGCCTGTAAGCTACCCATATAGCCACTTGCATTCAGTTTTATACGCCAATTGCATCACTAAGAGAGCCACTCATGTACCAATAAAGTTACTTACACATACAGTGACACACCTAAAGAGAAACAGAAACACTCACTCAGATATGTAGTCAAGTACTGATTCTCATAGTCACCCATCAACACAAGTAGTCCTTTAAAAATGTGTTGAGCCTGCCACTTTAGAGCCTGTGTGTGTAGTTTTACTGGCAGGTCAACTTGCAATTTAAAAACCCTAGCCAAGCCTTAATTTTCTTTTCTACTACATATAACTCACCCCTAAGGTAGGCTGTAGGTAGGTCATAGGGTAGGGTGGTATGTGTTTACAAGGCAAGACATATACTTTGTCAGGGAATAGAAGTGTTACATTTAATAGCTTTGGGACAGTATGAAAAACTAATATCATTAATTATGTAGGTATTTTGTTGCTTGAAGTATGGAACGTGAAATATATACTGTATTTGTTTTCAGAAATCTACTTGTGTTCAAAGAGAAGTAATGAAGGTTGTAAAAAAGGAACAGATGAGAAAAGCTCACAAGAAACAGTACTAAAAGGAGATAATGGATAGAATGTACTGGGAAAACCATTTGCTGGTCAGAGAATTAAGGGCTTTCTTAAAATAGCCTTACGAACAATGAAAAACATGGAAAATTATGTGACAAAAAGAAGTTTTACAAAGAACTCGGAAACAAAAAGCAGTAACTTATGTTCAAAGTGGAAAAAGTTCTTAAAAAACAACTCATCTGAAAGTAAGGCAGAAACACTACAAAGACCTAAGAAGAAAAATGTTTAAAGGTAGGGTAATATAAAATGTGGAAAGTAGTATATAAGAGAATAACAGCAGCTTACATGCAAAAAGAGCACATAGAAAGTGTAGTTGATAAAGCATTTGTCTTGAAGCATAAACTATTTATCTTATTAGTAGAGAGAATGAGAACACTGGTAAAACAATGTTCAGTATGAAGAGGAAAGACTGGAAAAAAAATATGTTAATAAAGCAAATTTTTGTAAAATCTTCAGACGAGATTGGAAGCGTACATCTAATTAGGGGTGGACGGAATTTGCGTAATCGCGTTACGCAAATCTCTGTGAAATTGTCAAAATCTCCTCGAACACGCAGAAATTCCACGAACACGCGGAATCGCTTGTTCGGGATGCTTTTTGCATGCTCGGGGGGAAATATCTTGCGAACATGCATTTTGAGAACGCGAACAAGCCAAAAATGTTGCGAAGTCACGGAACGCAGCATTTTGGGCAATTTTGCATTCTCTGCGGAACACGAAATTACCCAAATTCTGCAAATTCCGCGACGGGGCGAAATTTACCACCCAGGCCTACATCTAAAACATGAGCCTCTTTAATGAAGAAAGCTACATTCAAGAGAACACATAAGTACATAGAGTTGAAACAACTCCCATTGCAAAAGAGGAGATTGTTCATAGAATGTTAAAGAAATTATAGCAGAAGATGTACAGGGAAGACCTAGGCAGGTTCCTGTATAGAAATGGAACTGTAGCAGCATTTGCAGTGTTTGGCAGGAATCAATTGATATACTGAGAGCGCTTTTATGTAAGTTTCCATGCAGAAATCTGAAACTGAAAATTGGGATTTTGATGAGATCAAAGTCATGCAAAGTATTGAAGTATACTAGTTTACAGGGACATTGACTAGCATGTTAATCAAAGAAAGTGTTCCAAAACACACTTTCATCACTAAAGAATGTTGGCCGTCATTGTAAAAGGTGGAAGTTAGTTAAGAGTCTTTACTATGTTCAAGGTCCTGCCCTATGAATGGGAGAAATGAATAGAGCTCTTTTGTATAGTACAGTAGCAGACATAGAAAAGGTTTGTGAAGATGTTCAGTTTCGTGTCTTTGGTCCTTAACAGGAGTCAATTGAAAATGAGGAGTTTGCAGGCACAGGTGTAGAGGAACAAAACACAGGTATTACTCTTCAAATCTTTTCACAATAGATTGCAAAGTTTAACGCAGTTTCTTTTGAGAAACCAAATTGCGTTTGTATTTGTTGTCGATGCACTCACTGCAAAAGCCAAACTGGCAATGTGCTTGTATTCTCAAAAACTGAACAGGAAAACAGAGATAAGTGGCAAGAATTTGGTGCATATTGACTTGTTGAGGGACGCTTCGATTTGTCACCACAGAAAATTATAGGTAAGGATTGCTATAATAATAAGTTAGAGGATAATAAAATGCCATCAAGAGCAATACATAGCAATTGATATCAATTCCAGAAGAACTTCGAGACTTAAATGTTCATGAATTAATTCTCATACAAAATATATACCCATTTCAGGCTATCGTACATATGGAACCGAAGACAGGGAAGTTTCCACCAACTGAGCTTGAGAAAGGCCTTAAATGGAGTATTGAAACTGTTGGTGTAGACTGAGATGTTTAAGAACAACTTATTATTCTTGTAAATAGTGCCCCTACCAGGAGCAAAAAAATCTGGCAAGGGTTATCGGATGTTATTAAACAAAAAAAAACAACATTACACCTGGTACAAAATAATATGCATTATAAAAATGTTGATGTTGTTCAAGATATAACATATATGGAGAGAATGAAAGATTATCATCAAGAGGACAGATTGAAAAGGTGGATCGATACAGATCAGAAGAAATTTATGAACACTACATCATCCATCTCCTGCATTCTAAAGAAGGCATCTGTGATGCTATTGATCACTTTCAAATGAAACAAACAAAAGAAGCTCCCATGAGTGTGTGGGAGACAGCTTTAGCGGCTCGCTGTGTTCTATAACTGTTTCCCACTGGAGCAGTTGGCCACGGTAATTACCGCCACTTACAGATACCAGCAGCTGAATACCAGTCAACCAGATTATATTCAGAGGATCCATGATTTTGCCAGTGCATTACATACATTTTACATCTTCTGTTTGAGAGTGACATCTCTGGGCTTTCATATGCTGTAAACCACATACTAAAGACAGGAGTTAACCTTAAAAATATCTCTACAAAGGGAATTTGTAGACAGAAATCACGGAAAAGAGGAAAACTTAGACTAAAACTTGATTAAATTGATGACGTAGCAAATTGGCGGCAAGGTATATTGGTATTGTTGTCATGGAGAACTGAAATGTATGTTGAGAAACCAAGGTGTATCTACTTTGTTTCTGACACTCGGTTGTGCTGTGTATACATGGGATGACCTGCTTGAATTTTTGAGAGAAGCAAACTCAAAGATTAAGGACATTATTGTGAAGACAGCAGGAGAACTTTTCTCTTTGGAGCTTGCTAATGTTTTTAGATATTTTAACCACAGATTCCAATCCATGCTGTCTTTCATCTGCAATAAAAAAAATACTCCCCTGCGCAAAGTAACTGATTTCTTTTGGCGTAAAGGGTAACTAGCAAAATGTGCACATCATATTCACATGCTGTCATGAATAAAAGATGCACCAAAATTTGCAACAGACAGTGATGAGTCTGCACTCTTTTTCATAGAACAGTATGTGACATGCGCCATTCCGACAGCCAGTTTTTAGAAAGCTTCTAAACACATAGATGTGGGAAGTACCACCATTAAAAATACAGATGCAAAGGAGATTTTAACAAACGATGTCAATTTGGATTCAAACAACGTGTCATTTCTCAAGGGAGAGTGAACATTTTATTGTCTGCATTCAGACATACACAGTGACGCAGAATCACCAAAAGGCACATACAACTTGAGAAGAGAGGCTTCCAAGTATATTAATGACTATAATCCTGTTATTCTCAAAATGCAGAATGCAAATATGGATATACAATTTGTTGCAGAAAACTTTATTGCTGTTACTTGGTATGTCACTTCATACATTACAAAATCAGAGAAAACAGAGATGCGATGTGGGAGGAGATTTCTGCAGACAAAGCTCTAACCAAGCAATTATACAGCTTCAGCTTGAAAATGCTTTCCCATAGAAAGATGGGGTCCTATGAGTGCTGTGTTCATTTGAGCTCAACCAGTTTTTTCTTGAAGTCAAGGGGAATCATTTGGATAACTCTTGGCCTAGCAAGTATGCAAAAAGTAGTGTTACATTATTCTTCAGAAATTCACTACCTTGTAGAGTTTGAGCCGGAAAGTACAGGCATTGTGAAACCGAATATGCTGGACACATACTATCCAAGAACGAATCCAAATCTAGAAAACATGTGCCTTTATGAGGTACTTGAACACAACAAACACAAAAGCAATGTTTCAGAAAACATAGAAGAAGGGAAATATGCAGTGCTTGGATGTAATGGTTGTTTGGTGTGACAAGCAAAAGGAAATCTAATTATCCATAGAAAAGGTAGTTGCCAAACCATAGACTGAAAAGAGTTTTTCTATTTGGCACTTCTACATCTCTTCAAGCCTTGTCGTGCTGAATTGGAATTACAAATCAGTGTTCCAAAACTATTTGAAAATGTTAATTGATTAAATTGAGCAGGACAAAACAGTTCCTGCTGAGGTCGCTAAAGAGAGTTCACCAAGCAGCCAAAGTTCAGGACCACTAAGTCAAGATCCTCTTGTTAAACCAATTATTGAAAACAAAGCTGAAATAGCAATGAATGAGGTGGTAACTTCAATGGAACAAGCTAGACAGGAAACTGTTGATTTTGAGCAATTAGATGAACAACTGAATGACGTACAGAAAACAATTTATATGGAAGTAAAAGAGAAAAAAGAGCATGGATTCCTCCATGAGAAGAAAGAATGCAAATGCTTATCATTGAAGCCTAAACTATTTACATCAGTGGTCAAGCTGGCACTGGAAACATATTTTTAATTAAAGTTCTCACCACTTACCTACAGAGGACTACAGAATAAAATGTATTGTGTGTAATATTAGCACCAACTGAGCTGGCTGCACAAAACATTAAAGGGATTACTTTCCATCGACAGCTCATGCTACCTGATGAACATGGCAATAAACTTGAATAACATAAGTTATCCAGTGAAGCTTGTCATGAATTCTCAAGATTCATGAAGAAAATTAAGCCTTTAATAATTGATGAGGTGAGCATGGTCTCAAGCATAATGCTTGCCTTTGTTAACTTAAGAATGCAACAGATTTTAAAAACAGAGTATGATGTTCTGTTTGAAGAAAAGCATTCAATTGTCTTCGAAGACCTACTGCAACTTAACCCCATCAAAGGACAGCCTGTTTTCAATATGCTTCTCCATGAGTAAACTCTAAGGGCCAGATGTACAACCCTTTTTTGTGCCGTAAACGGAGGATCCTCCCGTTTGCGGCCACAAAAAAGGGTAACAGCATGTACAAATGCTATTTTGCGAGTCAATGACTCGCAAAATAGCATTTGCGACTCTCACTATTAGTAAAGGGCGCCCCTTTCTATTTGCGAGTCAACATGCTATGTAATAATGTTTTGCAGCTGCATTTGCAGTGCAAAACACTTGCACTTTACCACCTACTTCAAGTAGATGTTAAACCGCTTTCAATTGTGAATATGTGGGAAAATACTTTTTAAGAGCAGGCAGAGGTCCCAGAGGCAACTGCCTGCCCTTAAAAAAATGAAACTAAAAAGTTTCATATATTTTTTTTAAATACATCCCGTTTTCCTCTATGGAAAATGGGCTGCATTTAAAAAAAACCTGCTTTATTAAAAAAGCAGTCCCAGGCAAGAAATCCACAGAGGGACACACTTCTTGATGTAACTCCCAGGACCCAAAATACAGAAGTTCCACTCACTTGTGTAACAACATATAATCCACTATCCAATGCGGTTAGCAGGAGCATTTCCAAGCACTGGAAAATAATAAACAGTAACAGACACAAGTGGGAAAAACCACTCTTTTCGTACAAAAGAGCCACCAGCCTAAAATATTCCTTGGTCCATACTCGCCCCAGGGACTTGAAACTGACTAAACCGGGTGCCACAGTGCTGAATGCCTGGGGCTTACCGGCTGTCACTGGTCATTTTCCCTGTGGGAATTGCAATATATGTCATCTCACTGCCCACACAAAAACATTAAATCTATTGAATGGTGAATTCTGGGAACAACGTGGCCATACGAATTGTAACACAGCCAATGTGATTTATTTAATAACTTGCCCTTGTGGCCTACAGTACATTGGCATGACGTCAAGACGCATCAAACTGAGAATAGGGGAACACCGCAGCAATATCCGCTGCCGAAAATCAACAACTAAGATGACTGCCCACTTTTTGGAGAAACAACATACTCCTAACGATATGCGCTGGACAATTCTGGAACACCTGGCAATGGGATCGGAAGCGAAGTTGTTTGAAAAAGAACAACAATGGATTTACCGTCTGTCCACTAATACGTTTGGACTTAATGACGATATCCCGTGGGGGTCAGTGTTGAGACGCTGCTGAAACTGACTCGTTTTTCATCCATTTTTCCGGTCCCTTTCTCGTCATGGCAGCCATCAGTTTGTAATTCTAGCCCTGTTGGTTTTTTTCTGCATTATGTCACTCTAACACCTACTGTGCGTGAGAGTGGGTTATCTTCACCACCTGTTAACCCCCAAACATTGGTTTCCTTCTGCTTTATGGATTATGTCATCTCTCATAATGGTTGACACTGCTACGGTCGGGTTCTTTTTGAATCCCTGAGACAACAACAGCGGCTTCCCGCAGGTTGGGCCTTCTTATAGATTTCATGTACACACAAGCCGCTCCAACCGTTTCTGGGTACATCAGATAGCCGAGTATTGTTCACACTTACTTATGATCTACATGGACCCACACGATGTTGACCCGGTTATGCTGTGTTTAGTTTCTCAATAACAGGGATTTATACTACGTTGGCGCAGGTGACAAGACTTATTGCCTGTTGTTCTTACTTATGATCAACATGGATTCATACGATGTTGACCGTGTTATGCTGCGGTTGGTTTCTCAACAACAAGGATTTACACCATGTTGGCACAGGCTATAAGATTTGTCCACTGTTGTTCTACAAATTTATTGTTTTGAATTTTTCCCTCCCAGAATATTTAAATCGTAACCTCTGAGCAATTTCCGAGGAGCTACGGGGTCTCGAACTATGATTCCTCGCATTCTTTTTACGGACTTGGCCCCTTTAAAAAAACAAATCCTAGCGCCCTTGGCTGGTCCACGCGTTGTACGTTCGGGCATGTTGGTCACGTGACCGGCTTGACACTGAATACGTAAAGTGCCCGACTCAGGGGCCTGTTTACTTTCGGGCAGACGGCAGTCCTTGAGTATAGGTGCTGGGCGGGGAGTCGCGAGCGTAGAAGTAAGTGCGGGAACAATGTTTCTACCTGATGGCTCGCTCTTGCGGGTGAGACTGTAGTTTCACGGAGGGATTTGTAACTCTTTACCTTCCTCCTTACTCATTTAGAGTGACCGCCGCTTGAACATTTCCCGCACTGCTCTGACCCAGGAAGTCATTTTTCTTCCTCGAATCTGTAAGTGCACCCCTCCACTTGCTCGTCACTTTTAACCCTGCTGTAGTTATGCATGTTACCACGGGAGGTTCCCCTCACTGTGGTCCTTAGTATTTTTCATAAGTCTTTGTTTTTTGTAAAACGATTTTCTTGCCCTACCCAGCTTTAATATAAGTTTGGTAGTAGTAAGGAGTTCCCAGCCACTCAATTGGTATAGACTTGGATACGCTGGTTTAATAATGTCTGCTACATCCTTGGGAACTCATGTTCTTACAGTCCTTTCTTTCTCACTAATCGCAACAAGGCACTGTATACTAATCCTTCATTCAAAAGGTATCATAACATTACTATTATACCATGGGATTAAGGACACAGAGGCGTTGTCAACCTATTAATGTTGTCTCACTACATGTGACTCATATGGTTTACATGTTTTTTGTTGTGTGTGTTTTAAGTGTCAGTTTGTTCTCTTTCCTTCCTCTACAGGTATCTTTGGCTGCTGTAATCCACAGTGTGCCGGCACGGGTAATATCCGTGAGTAACTACACTTTCACTAACAAATTTTTTAATTTTTTCACATTAAGTACCTCACGGGAGGGTGTACCTTATCGCGTACATACCACCGGAGTGCCATTTAGTTGTGGTCCTGACGAATGCTGTGCGATCCCGCTTTTTGACAGCAGAAACATGTTGACCAGATATCGTAATTAAGGACACAGGTCTCCTAATATAGAACCTAGGTGGTCCGGCTTTCACGTTTTTAAACCCTAATACAGGTTGGCCCGCATTAAATATTTGGTTTGGGTTCCAACCGAGTATTTTTTAACCTTGGAGTCACTTATTTTGCACATCCTTTTGAGGTTTAATCACTATTACACTCACCATCATCCCGCTCCGCTGTAACTCAGGCGTTGTAGCACGCTGGGAGGGCATTCGGCCACCCCAGCGGGGACCCGATGATGAAGCATGTCACCAACTAGTGGTGAGTGAGGGTCCTTCTAAACAAGAGGTTACCTGTCTTTCCCTGGTGGATGCAGTCATTCCTGTCCACTGGGTTTTGGCCTCCTGGCTATTAGGATTGGAAATGCCAAATCCTAGAGTTGCTTTAACCAGGTAGGGGTTTTTGAATATCCTGTCACTTTATGTTTTTCACGTACACTATAATTAGTGGTCAGCATATACCAGGACAACTTCACAGAGTGACCCTATTGGGAATCACAAAACAGTGTAATAACACTGTTGTACATTTCATTTAGCCCTGTGCAATTTGTGACCCGCAATGAGTCGCAAATTGCGAGTTGCTAAATGAAAGGGTTGTACATTGAGATGTCAAGATGTGGCTAAATTTCTAATACAAGTAACTACTTAAGAATATGCGTTCAGCATCTGAAGTGGAATAAGGAAATATTCTGAAGGATATTCGAGTAGGAGTTCTGACAAAGGAGGAGAAACGTACCTTAGAAAGCCGAATTATCAAGAAACTATTTTCCCCTAACAACACAGCAGCACAGCTAAAGTTCGATTTCTTTGAAGAGGGGAAATCCATAGTCTCTTTAATACCTACACTTCAAGAGTGGTCCACTTTTAACAAACAGTTACAAAACCTGGAGAAAGAATTCATTTTGGAAATTACATCTGTCAACAAATAGAACAGGAGGGAGTGGCAATACTGCTAAGTGGAAAACTACAAGCAACATTGGATTCAATAGAGAAATCTGTATCCACGACTGCAGGATTAGAAAAGTCCTTATGGGTGTGCAAAATCTGTAGAGTAATTTTGCAACATAATTTTAAATGTTGAGGAAGGATTTGTAAATGGTGCGATGGGTAGAGGTATTGATTTCATTCATTTTCTAAATAGGGATGAGGTTGACTATTTAGCTATAAAATGTGAGCAGATTGATGGTGTGAAGCAGATTGGCCGATGTGTTGTACGCTTTTTGTTGTGAAAGACTTATATGTCCAGTGGCACAGGTCCCACTCTCGCTAGAGTATGCTGTAACGATCCATAAATTACATGGTTTAAGTGTAGATGCATCCGTTAATCTAACTGGAAGTACTGTGTTTAAAGCAGGTATGTCATACGTAGCATTGTTTTAAGTTATAACATTGTCCGGTTTGCTTCTGATTGATTTTGATGATAGAAAAGTCAGTGCTGATGCATGTTGTGTCAGAGAGTTCAATCTGTTCAGAAGTGTATCCACTCCTCATTTAGAACATTATCCTATTTATCGGAAACAGATCATTTGTCCTAACCGGAATAACCTTTTTTTAAACTTTTTTTTATTGTTTTCTCTAAATATTTTTTTTTGCTTCTTCAAGAAATATCTAAAACACAGTGCGTGTGAGCAAAAAGAACTCAGGGCCATATGTAGGAAGCCTAATTGCGCTCGCAAATGCTGAAATTCGCAGAATTTCAGCATTTGCGATCACAATTAGGGCAGTGTGCTATGTAGCACACAAAAACCCACATGCAAATTAAGGAATCGCAAAATTTGCGATTCCTTATTTTGCTATTCCATTTAAGGAATCGCAAATTGCGATTCCTTAAATGCAATGTAGGAAGCACCCAAGTTGTGCAAATTTTAGCTTAAGGAATCGCAAAATACCACCAACTTCAGGTTGGTGGTATTTTGCGATTTCTTAGAAAAATTCACTTTTAGGAATTTTTCAAAGTGCCATGTGGGTCACATACATGCCCTTAGGGCATGTATGTGGGCCACATGTGCACACATGTTAATTTCAGGGGTGCAAAAGGGTGTCCTATTGACACCCTTACAACCCTGAAATTGCATTCTCAATTTGCGATTCTCTAATTGAGAATCGCAAATTGAGAATGTCTTCCCATTCATTCCTATGGGCCTTCTAGCCCATGGGAATGAATGAGAAGGTATTCCTTATTTGCGAATCTCAATTTCCGATTCGCAAATAAGGAATAAGTGGGATTCGCTAAAAAATTTGCTAATCCTACCCACATTTCGTTTTGCGGTTCTCTAATTGCAATTCCCTAAAAATCGTAATTTGAGAATCGCAAAACTAAAATTACCTACATTTGGCCCAAAATCATCTCCTGTAATGGTAGAAAAAATCTAACATTTGTGTGTGTTGATGATCTAAGCTAGAACAGGGTTTGATTGTTCACCTATGCTCAACCGTTTTTTGTACATCAAGAAAAATTGACCCACATATGCAAATTTAGGAACTGTTCTTAGAATATCTGGAATGTCTTGATCAATTGATGAGGTGCCTGATTGTGCTTCAGCACAAGCAGATATTGCTTGCTGACTCTGCTCAATTTCTCTCTCTGCTTGTGCCAGATGATTGGAATTGGCCTAACAGCTTGGGCGTTCGACCTAAAATCTGGGGAACTGGGTTTTAGTCTCAGCAATGACGCTGAACATCCTGTGAATCTGGGCAAATCACTTAATCTCCCCGTGCCTAACAAAAGAATTAATGTGTCCTCATGTAACTCTGAAAAATAATTAAAAAATTGTCGAGGTGCTTCATCACACAAAAAGTACCAAGAGTACTTCTTATCTATTCTTCTTGAGAATGTCTTCTTGCAGACAATGTAATTTACTTTATTATCATTAACTTTTTGTCTTCTCGCTGGTAAATGTAAATGTGCTGGACTTGTAAAGCGCACAGCTGCCCGTAAGCGTCCCGGCGCTTGCTTAGGGAACCCGTCCTGGTATTCCCCTGTGAGAAACCCTGGCAGGGTATCAACAAGGTGAAAGCCAGGCATCCCGCCACGAGGGGCCGTAGTGGAGATTAAGCAAGCTATTGCCCAGAGTCGCAGAGTGTGACCCCGTGAGTTGAGTAGGCACCAGAGCGAGAATTGTCGAGTCCGTGGAATTTTGAGCCCGAGACCCGCCGAGGCGGGGAATCGAACCCTGGTCCACGGTCGATCTCAGCTTCCGGGTTTGCCGCCTCTAACCACTGAGCCACGCTTCTACACACGCTTCTCTACTCAGAAGATTTGCCACACAATACTTCCTTTCTTGGACCTAACCTCCAGTGAAGAGTTATTAGGTTCCTCTGGGTGGTCTTGAGGAGCAGATTTCATCTTTGTCCAAAAAAAACAAAGTAAAACTCCAAAGTGAAACAAAATTATCAGGGGAGATAGGTAAGAGTGAAAAATCACAGCCACTCATAAAATATGGAGAAAAGGGGTTTAAGCTCTCTATTAATAATTAAAAGACGTTTCTACATATCAAATCGATTTGTTCCTCTGGGCATAGAATTTGCAATGCTGTCATGATGATGTTGTGACGCCATCGCAAATTCCGAAAATTTATTTAAATTAGCTTTAAAATTATATTTCCCTACAGTAATACTACTTTTAATACTTTATTAGTAAATCTCTCACCTTAAACAATACCTTTAGACTGTCTATATATGTGTTTAAATGCTATCAAAAAAACACGCTGGAGCTGTGACTCTTCGGTGGCACCAGATATATATGCCAGAAAGCGTCACCATGGAATTGCGATTCCCCCCAAATTATTATTTTTTAAATAAAACTTTGAAACACACCATGGGAGGTGCCTTGTGTGAAAGGCTTGTCTCCAAAACTAAATTCACAATGGAACACAGCACAGGCCATGGCCTCAGACAGTGTGGGTGTGAGAACTGGCAGCAGCCCCTCAGAAAGTTACTCTTCTTTTCCACTTCTGCGAGGTATCCTGAGTCACCTGAAAGCCTGGAGCATGACCAGAGCAGCCAATGGAATATGGGTGTTATGAAGATATTCATCAAATTCATGATACTTACAACGAACAACTGTCCTGCACCAATGATCCTGGACTGCCATCCCTGTCAAGGGCCTCTGCACCATTCTAGAGGCAACACCACTATACTAAAGTGCAGAACCTGGAATTCAATCTAAAAATGAACTCTGATCATCCACTACAACACAAACCTTTTCAATGTGACTGAACTGTACAAGAGTCTCTAATCAAAATGATCACAAAGGTAGACTTAATGTGCACACATGTGCCAATAAACATGTCTTTTCTATAAAATCACATAAGTTAAAGAATACCCACACTGTAAGACAAACTACCTTTTACCAGACAGGTCAAAAGTATCATGCAGCACTAAGTTCAGCATCAAGTCACTGTATAAAGTGTTGCCATATGAATAATTTCACTTTGCAGATAGAGACTGCCACTGACAGTTATAGTGCCAATGATAGCTGTAGTGCAATGAAGGCAAAGCTTTAGAGCGCACAAAATTACTCATACAACCAAACAGACACTAACAACCCCAGCAACAGACACAAAACCTCCAATATTTCCAATAACAGAGCCATACAGCCACTTACACGCTCAAAGACCCATACAACAGATTACCACTCTTAGACCCATACAGGCAAATACATAGTCAGTGACACATGCACAAAATCACTCACACATGCCCTCACAGACCAATACAGCCACTAACACACACAGTCTCAAATGTCTAAAGTTATACTCAGGAGAAAAAAAAAGACTTTCAAAATTCTCCCAAAAAAACAATGATTATGGGGACGATTTAATTACAAATCAACCTTAACAAAGCCTTTGAAATTCATTGAAAAAAACGTAAGGTTTCAGGGACGTTATAGTTAGGACATTTTATTATAGGTGCATAGGCTGGGTTTCTAGACAGTCCTCACAGGCAGACCTTCTTTATCCATAGAGTGCAATTATGGAGTTCTTTCATTTAAGCCAATGAGACCATCCAGCTTACCTTAATTCACATACACTCAGAATGTCTGAATGCCTTACAAATATACAGAGAGAATAAATTAGTTTTCTGCATTATAAATATCAATAATAAATATGTTGCACTGTACGTCAGTACACAAGATGCCTTTTAAGCTTTACAGGAGCCGCATCGATGTAGGTAACTAGCAATGGCTACTCATAGTCCTAGGGTTCATCTGAGTATGACTGAAAAACTCTCCACGTAGCCTACTTGTCCCACGCAAGAGTGTGTCAATGGGTGCCCCTCTTTGTTAGGTTGAGGGAACAAGTGTAGACTCCACACCATCTTCTCCACTAGGAAGTGTTAGGGCTGGATCACAGGAGCACTAGATTGACAACGAGGGTGCTTGTAGAAAGTTGCATTTTCTTTAGGAAACTGGGAACCTGAGAAATGTGGACTGGTTTGCTTGAAAGAATGGCAATTGGACCTTTGATCTTGTAAGTGTTCGTTCATAGTCGGATTGCTAGGGATTAGGATGTAATCATCAGAGGGAGTCAAAAGGTCGGTGTTATTATGAACAGACAGTAAAACGTTTCCACAATGAGGACCAGCTTTTCCTGCAGTCATAGCAATGCACACATGCACTCAGTGAGACTCCAGACTGGTAGAGTCTTCCTGGGTGTTTTCCTCAAGGGTAAAACCGATGTGTTCGTCTGTCATGTTCCCAGTTATCATCAGTTCTCTCTTGGCGGTGATTATCCTGGTTATTGGCTTGAGTCCAGTGTTCCTGGTGGTGCTCCAGGGTGTGGTGGTGGGATGGTTCCCACTGACCCTGAATCTGAGGACCACTTTGATTATAGTGAGTGTTGTATCTTGGTATGCTTGATGTCAATTCTGTTATGTTGTTTGCAGCGCTGGCAGCTGTTGGCGAATAGGAGCCTCCAAATAGCCCGGACAATCCTCCTGAGAAAACCTGAAAGAGAAGGCAGGAGAAATGTGTAAATAACAAGACCAGACCATCAGAGATGTAGTCAAAACAGAATGACTGATGCACAAAGGAAAGACATTCACTGAAAGAGATTCCTCAACACCAAAGATAGGCAACACCAGAAGACTGTTCTCATTACTAGAGATCCTGAAACAGCCGCTGCTGTAGGGAGAGTTTCACACCAAAAGGACGCTCTGGTGAACAACAACTTCCACAGTGGGGGGGAAGTAGGTGAGCGAGATGCTCCTCATCAGACATTATCTCCCCACTGAAGGATGGGCTCAAGCTGTTCAGAGATGTTTATTTACAAAATTGTTATATTATAGAAATTACCGCCATACAGAAGAACATCATGGAGCTGAGGAGAGATCTTTCTAACAGGGGCATGGCTTATCATAAAAAATGAATCTTTATGAAATTTCCATTTTACATGAATTATTGCCTACATCCTGGAGCTGTGAAAACATGATACTTTCAAGGAGATATCACATACAGGCGCGATCATGCACCAGTTGTACAACACTGGGGTATGTTCTAGGTTGAATGCGGCCACTAGACATAAGGGCCCAGCACATGACTTTTTAAAACAATTGTTATCAGGACTGTTAGATGTTCAGGAGGACAGAGTGCCCACAGATTGATAATGATGTGCTTCCAGGGCATCAACAGTTCTGCATTGCTGAAGGCCTTTGGCATAATGTATTGCAGGAGACTGGGGAAGAGGAAACATTGATTGGTCTGTTAGTGCATCCAACACACACTTGAAATTGCCCCCAATAATCTAGGGTGTATGTACCCAGTCAACAAGGCAGTATGATGTATGGTGCCAATATTCAGCTTGGTCATACTTGTGGCAGAGATATAACCAGAGATATAACCAGGCTCGAGCGGCTTCCCATCTTGCCTATCTTTATGTAGTACATGTACACATTCAACATCTAAGGGAAAGCCAGGCCTAATCCCAAATAAAGCTCCCCTCACATACGCCAAGTACCTTGAACTTTATAGCTGGACTTACCATCGGAACATGCAAGACAAGCCTCTTGCCAAAAAAAGAACCTGAGAATTCCACCATGGTGAACTTTGTAACATTTCTACATAGAATTTATGACCCTACTATTCCACGTAATTAGTTTATATGGGATGGTGAATTGTGAGGCATAGATAATGTGAAATGAGGAATTACTGACCAAAGATCCAACTGGGAAACGAGCACCTTCGCAGACCAAGCATCCCATTGCAAGATAAGGATATTAATCAACATGAACAGTTACCACCCAAAGGAGAAACCCCTGAACTTTTTAGTCTTAGATAGAAACTTAAACATAAAAAAAATTATCAATTACTTTGCTAACACTAGAACAAGGAGCAAAAGGTGGGGTGTGTACAGCAGACCAGTAGAGACATTTGTACCTACTTATATGTATGAATAGTCGGATAAGTTCTCTGCCATTCAATCTAAGCATAGATGCAAGTACGAGCAGCAACAAGCATACTGTTATTGTGACCCACCTGAAAATAACAGGTATAAGAAGAATCACAGATCAGAGACTTTTGTGTAGTACTACCAAGAGGTCATGGGGATGTAAATAGATGACATATTTCATATTAGAGTATTATTTAAAAAAAAGGATGTAGTTTCAGATAAGTTCATCAGCAGTTTGTGGAGTAACCAATAGTGTGGGAGTGGAGTCCATTTTCTCTGTCTCCATCTGGGGGTCATCACCAAATTTTCTTGATTCAGTGGATATAAATGTTGTGGTGTTTGATGGACCATACAAAGCCGAAGCCAGTTTATGCTGTTCTCGCCCTATCTGGGATGAAGAGAGGCTTCATCGGCTGTGTCTGTGCAATCAGTTTCTCTGTGCCACCACACAGCTTCGTTCATGTATTGAGGTGGCTGAGGAATGTGTAGGGAGTGAGTCATGTTCTCCTTTGTCGTAGGACTCAGCCCAGTTCCAGGCTACTTCTGGTTCTGTATCAGATGTGTATGATGACCATCTGATATTGACAGCTTCTCTGGAAAATGATAGTGTATGTTTCAGACTCAATTTTTTTAGCTTCTTTTTAACTTGCATAAATAAACAACTCTTATTTGTACATCAATAGAATAATCAGGGAAAATCATTACCCTTGCATTTTCAACTTTGATAAATCCTTTTTTTCTGGATAGCATCTCTGTCTTGATGATATAAGATTCTGGCTAAAATTGGCCTTGATGGTGATCCTGGAGGTCGGCCTCTCACGGCGTCTCAGTGAGCATGTTCCAATACGAACTGAGGAAATAGTGATGCAGAAGCTATTTCGATTTTTTAGCAGAGCTCAATATAAAGAGTAGCACCAATGTCTACAACGCCTTCAGGCAGGCCTATTATGTGGATATTATTGTGGTGGGAGCAGCACTCCATATCTTCAAGTCTGTCTTCTGTCTTCTAAAAGCCGCACACACGTAGCAAGATTGTGCACCTGCTGAGCTAAATCATCTGTGCGAGAGTGCAATTCGGGGAGGGCAGAAGCGTTGTTGCAAGTTTACATTTATTTTCATGTAGTAAACAAAAATCAAAGCTGTGTGGGTCTCGGCTATTGTGATAAAATCAGGTCCAGGTTATCACGTGATTTTTCAGAGCCCTGAAAGGTGCCTGAAACAGCCAAAGCATCTGACATGTCTGTGCTTGAAGCTGAAGCAGTCAGTTGTGTATCGCTATTTAAAATTGGTTTACGTAAACTATGTAATCTTCCCATTCACAACTAGAAGTGTCAGTAATATGAATGTGGCTCTATATATAAAAGGTTAAATACATGCATGTTATGATAGTTGCTGGTAAGTATTGTGTAGGGGCCAATAAAGAGACTGTGATTTTTGGGCGGTGGTTAAGTGAAGCAGAAGTAGGCCTGACAAGGCTAGAGCTGCATAGTGATGACTAACAGGGATGGTGGTAGCAGACTCGGGGGAAGGTGCAGCCCTTCCATGCACAGGAAAATAGATAAGATGTTCAATTAGTGACAAGATGCAGAATTACCGAGCAGAAGGCGGCACCCCACGTTCCCACTTAGGGATGCACAAAGAAAGGTAATCACTGATTAGGATGCAAAGTGTGTAATCCATCCAAAATGTTCCTTTGTAATCACATAAATAATTATCAGGTTGCTGAGTATATGAGAGAGCATGCAGCACCAGACAGTGCGTATAACACGCAGAAGTCTAAGCGCCCAGGCTCCGGGACGGCCGCACACTGGCAATGACTGTGATGGAACTATGCACTCCCCCCTCAGGCTTCCAAACCGCAGGAACAGGTCCACAAAACAAGTCCTGAACTCTGGGGTTCTACCCTCCCATAATTATGGTGGGATGTTGTCTGGCCCTGCATATAGCTATTTTTTGTCAACAATGAATAATAATAATGCTTCTTTTTAAGACGTGCTCGGTCGCAGGATGATTTTAGGAAATCATAGGTCTGTTCAATAAAGTTTTGGAACGGATTAGGGAAACTGGGAGCCGCTGTCCTGTGATTAGGGCTCACACTGTTGGTATTGAGAGATTCATTGTGGCCCAGGGCTCCCTGAGCTCTGAAAGTGCAAAGAGAGTTGTTCTTTCAAATCCAGCTTTGGCCTCTGGATTATTAAATGTCAGATTTATATTTTATTCATCTGTCTCCGCAACAATTTAAATCCCTTACGCTTCCTAGTTAGGCTGAGAACAGACTGCCAACCCTGGAGTTTTTCCAACTGTTACTGGGAATCAAAGGTTTCTTGAGCGAGGGCCTGGGGCCAATTTCTGAAATATCCATTACATTTACAACAGACATCAGAGCCCAATACAGTACTAACTGCAATCTCCCAGGATTTCCCTTTCAGACATGAAAGTCAATCAATAAATTAATCAGTCAATCAATAGGTCCATTTGTATAGTGCAGCTTATCACCCAAGAGGGTATCCAGGCGCTTGCAGTGTCTGAGGGACTCAGTCTAATTGCCAGGTCTTGAGTTCCTTTTGATTTTCTGATAGATGTGGGGAAGTCCGGAGCTGCAGGGAGTGGACATTCCTTGTCTCCACTGCGAGGCAGGAGAAGTATGTGCGAGTGAAAGGGATGCATAGTGTAGATGTCTGACTGGTTGTTGGAAGCTCAGGTCGTGGTTGACTTAGGCAGGTCCCCTTGGTTGCCCATCTATAACACCTGGAGGTGAGTGATGGTTAAATGGATCCAGCTGCCCCACTGATGTGCTTAGGGCAGACAAGATGATGCCCATTCATCCACTATCTTCTAAGCTCAGACATTGAAATGAGTTTATCAACTTTATATCTAATATAACATTTTGGGAATATAGCAACAAGTGTGAGATTCCATTCTTTCTGACATCCCTGCCTCTTAGACATTTGAGTCAACATTGAAACTAAAATTGATTATTCCTTCATAGAAACACTACATTGGCTAAAATAATTGATGGTGATGGCCACGATGAAAGAAGGCCCGGATGAAATTTTATTTATGTCGGTGTAATCTTGCGTAATTTCTAGAATTTCATTTTATGATTGTTAAGTGAAATGATTGAGATTACACCATTACACTAGACTGTGTAATTGAGCATTTGTTTGGGTAAAAGTCCTATTGTGGGAGAACAGGAGCAATTCAAACTAACAAAAAGAGAGTGTCTGTTGTTCATGTCGCACATAATCTTCATTATTTCTTTTAGCATGAACTGCATTCTCTGTCCAAAATAGACACAAGGTATTTTATGTAAGTATTTCACAGAATTTCTGCAACAGAAAAAAAACATAACCCTCTGATCATCCCAACTGGTGCATTGATTGACTCCACTTGATTCTACATCTCAGACAGAGTGGGTAATTCAACATTGAGGTAGATGGAGAGTCATGTTGGATTAAGATCTAATGAATTTTAATTTGCGTGGAACTATTAATGTGATCCTCTTCTCGACGTGGAGCCAGTGGAGGCCTCGTACATGTTGGCTCATGTGCTCCTGGCGTGGTGTTCCGAAGACAAGACTGGCGGTGGCGTTCTGGATGGTCTGGAGTCTACACAGGAGGGTTTTGTTGATTCCGACGTAAAGGGCGTTGCCATTGTCCAGTCTGCTGGTGATGAGTGTGTGGGTGACGGTCCTTGTGCAGTTGGAGGGGATCCACTTGCAGGTCTAACGGAGGATGCAGAGGCAGGTGAAGCTGGTGGAGGCCTCGGTCTTGATCTGGTGGTTCATGCAGAGGGAGGCGTCAAGGATGATGCTGAGGTTCCAAGCGTGGTCTGTGGGGGTGGGTGGACTCTGGAGGGCGGAGGGACACCAGGTATTGTCCCAGGTGGAGGTGCAGGGACCGAGGAAGAGGATCTCAGTCTTTTCTGAGTTTAGTTTCGGACAGCTGTCCTTCAGCCAGGCTACCACAATCTTCAGGCCTTCCTGGAAACAGAGTCGGGTGACTTCGGGATTCTTTGTGAGACAGAGGATGAGCTGGGTGTCGTCAGCATAGGATACGATGCTGAGTCCATGCTGTCTGACGATGGCAACGAGGGGGGCCATCTAGATGTTTAAGAGCATGGGGCTGAGTGAAGATCCCTGGGGTGCTCCACAGTTGATTTATGTGGGTTCGGAGAGAAAAGGAGGGAGTTGGATCCTCTGGTTTCTGCTGGAGAGGAAGTATTGGATCCAGCCGAGGGCAGCTCCTTGAATTCCTGTGTTGTGCAGTCTGGCTGCTAGAATGCGATGTGAAACGGTGTCGAAGGCTGCAGAGAGGTCTAGAAGGATGAGGCTGTGGTCCCCTTCTTAAAGGCTCTGTAAATGGTTCATAAGAGGGAATCATTCTTTTTTTGAGAGGCTGTTTGGATCTCTTGCAGATCATCTTTCATGCCCTAACGGTGAGAGGGGAGAGGACATTGTTCCATCTTTGAGAAGATGTTGGGGTCTTTTGCAGATGATCTTTCCTATTAGGGAAAGGGAGAGGACATAGTTCTATCTTTGAGAGACGGTTGATGTCTCTTTAAGATGATCTGTTATACCTTATTGAGAAATCATAGAAAAGGGAGCTAAGCTCTATTACAGCCATGCCCTATAGGGCTGACAGAGATGTTAAAGATATAGCGCAGAGAGGTATTGTCACTACTGCCTCAGGGAGCTATATAGACATCCATTGAAAGACAGAATTTGGATTAACCTCCTCCCCCCTGCACACAAGCAGCTCAGTGGCATTCCATATTAAAGACCAGCAGCATTGATACTGTCCCAAAAAAGACCTATGGTCAGATCCATCCACAACAATTCAGAAAGGAGGCAACTTTGCCATCCTGATAGAAAAACACTACCTGGTGAATTACCTATAGCTCTGAATCTGCTCTCTTTGAAAAAGGTTAAAATCTCACCACTTTAAACATACAGGATGCAATGTACTTCTAGTTCTTCAAAACCATTGACTAGGCAGGCACTTTTTAAATACATTGCTATGAATGTGAGCTGTGGGTATTTTTTATTAACAATAAATGTATTAATAATACATAATAAATGTATTAACAATAACTAACTCCTTCCTAGAGGGCACCGTGGGGGTGTGGAGAGATGATCTCTTATAATTTATATTGTGTTAACGAAAAACTACTACAGAGAGCATTGTGTAATAAACAAATAATATTTCTTAATAAGTAGTAGCCACTTGAGCAGTGATAAGAGTATAAATGTGCTGGATAAAGATTGCTAAGCATGACCTTTCCACAGACTTTAATAGCTAATGTATGGGAGGAGTATTACCCACCCAGAGCATCCATTTAGCGCTTAGTATTACAATAGTCCCTAAAGTGTCCAATGGAGATTGATTAATTCAAACCCTGCAGCACACTCAGAGAGGTTGGAGTGTTACAATAGTCTCTAAAAATGTGTATTGATGGTGGAGTACTACAGCAGCATCCAAAGCAGCCGTTCTGGGTAATGGGTTTGAGTAGTCCCTAAAACGATCAGTGTGAATGCAGTACTACAGTAGTCCATGAAGTGGTTAATGATTGTGGAATATTGCAATAATGCTTAATGCGACTAGCATCCCTTGCTGCTTTTCAGTTGCCTCCTCCCCCATTTGCCTACTCCCACTGGACTGTTGCAAGGCTGAGCCTGCCCTGTGCAGATTATCCCTGGTAGCCAGCCTTGTCAGCCAGCTTTTTAAGCTTGTTTTACTCTTCAGGTAGGTTTACAGCTCATTTCCAGCCCATTTAGGGTCAGACCTACTGTGCCCACTTGGTGTAGTTTTTTCTTACTTCCCGCCTCCTGCCATCCTCTTCCTTCGGCCTGCCTCCCCAGCGTCCCTCCCAGGACCTACTAAATGGATGAATCGGCACAGCGACGCTGCCTGTGCACCAAAAGGCTGCCAAAAGGCAAGCCTGTCTGCACCCATCTGGGCCACGCTCGAGGCCAGGAACCCTTGCCCTCCGGGCACCCAAAAGTGCTCCATCGCAGATCTTTGAACCATGGGCCCTGGACAGCACAGCAACTGCTGTCTTGCATCTCCTCACTCCACTGCAGGATCATTCACCTGCCAAAGCTGTCTGTTCGATACAACTAGTGAACTAAAGAATGGTGAGGGATTAAACCCAGATCAGTTGACTGGGGGTGAGTGTTTGATTTGTTTAAACGCTCCGTCCATCATCCCCTTTTGTATCGCTTTGTTCGCCCTAAGTGTGGCAGGGTATGCTCAGACGTGAGTCCCTTGTTCACTCTGCCACTGGATTCAAGAT
Source organism: Lissotriton helveticus (assembly GCF_964261635.1). NCBI lineage: Eukaryota > Metazoa > Chordata > Amphibia > Caudata > Salamandridae > Lissotriton > Lissotriton helveticus. Next base: position 69,841,567 of record NC_136065.1, read on the forward strand.
AGCCTGGCTGATAAGGATTATGAATCCGAAACCGGTCCCAGGATGCTTGTTTCCAGGCCAGCGAAGACATGGCTTGGCAGTTCGGGCTGCACTGTTCCCATGAGGCACAGGGTCAGACTGATTTGCATATAGCCTTGTCTGAACTGGGGTGGCTGAGTGAACTAAAGAATGGTGATGGATTAAACCCAGATCAGTTGACTGGGGGTGAGTGTTTGATTTGTTTAAACGCTCCGTCCATCATCCCCTTTTGTATCGCTTTGTTCGCCCTAAGTGTGGCAGGGTATGCTCAGACGTGAATCCCTTGTTCACTTGGCCACTGGATTCAAGATAGCCTGGCTGATGAGCATTATGAATCCGAAACAGGTCCCAGGATGCTTGTTTCCAGGCCAGCGAAGACATGGCTTGGCAGTTCGGGCTGCACTGTTCCCATGAGGCACAGGGTCAGACTGATTTGCATATAGCCTTGTCTGAACTGGGGTGGCTGAGTGAACTAAAGAATGGTGATGGATTAAACCCAGATCAGTTGACTGGGGGTGAGTGTTTGATTTGTTTAAACGGTCCGTCCATCATCCCCTTTTGTATCGCTTTGTTTGCCCTAAGTGTGGCAGGGTATGCTCAGACGTGAATCCCTTGTTCACTTGGCCACTGGATTCAAGATAGCCTGGCTGATGAGCATTATGAATCCGAAACCGGTCCCAGGATGCTTGTTTCCGGTCCAGCGAAGACGTGGCTTGGCAGTTCGGGCTGCACTGTTCCCATGAGGCACAGGGTCAGACTGATTTGCATATAGCCTTGTCTGAACTGGGGTGGCTGAGTGAACTAAAGAATGGTGATGGATTAAACCCAGATAGTTGACTGGGGGTGAGTGTTTGATTTGTTTAAACGCTCCGTCCATCATCCCCTTTTGTATCGCTTTGTTCGCCCTAAGTGTGGCAGGGTATGCTCAGACGTGAGTCCCTTGTTCACTTGGCCACTGGATTCAAGATAGCCTGGCTGATGAGGATTATGAATCCGAAACCGGTCCCAGGATGCTTGCTTCCGGTCCAGCGAAGACATGGCTTGGCAGTTCGGGCTGCACTGTTCCCAGGAGGCACAGGGTCAGACTGATTTGCATATAGCCTTGTCTGAACTGGGGTGGCTGAGTGAACTAAAGAATGGTGATGGATTAAACCCAGATCAGTTGACTGGGGGTGAGTGTTGATTTGTTTAAACGCTCCGTCCATCATCCCCTTTTGTAAAGCTGTCTGTTCAGCTGCAACATAGGACCTCCCGCGCCATGCCCACTCTGCTGACGAAGACCATCCGAGAACCGCCCTGATGCCTCCCGATCATTGCCAGATCCCTCTGCAAACTCGCCTCCGAAGTCTGGGACACCATCACCACCCTGGCCCCCGGCTTGATCTTCACCACAGAGACCTCGCTCAACCCCTCTGATGCTCTGAGGAATCTTCAAATGGCTCTCCATAAGCATAATAAAAACAGTCACACAAACCCTGCTCACCAGCCAGCTGCACTACTTCAAGGCACTGTATGCACCAACCACCACCAAACTCATGAAAATACTCCAGACGATACAGACTGATCCTCAACCTACCCAAACAGACCCACATCACCCAACACTTGAAGAACCTCCACTGGCTTCCTGTCAAGAAATGATGGCAATTAAATGTACTAACACACACCTACAAAGACCACCATGGCTAAGGACCAGAATACATCACAAACGCCTGAATGAACCCCAAAATAAACATAAAATTCTCAAATTATTGCAGAAACCTATACACCCATAGGTCGAGATAATTTGGGGGCCAGCTATTGGTTTCTGATTGATGACTCTTATCAATGGTACTCAAATGGTCACTCCCAAATGCTACCAATCAGTACTTCCACTCCATAGTTACCACTCAAAGAGCATCATTAACAGACTCCTGAATCAGGATCTCATTTAGTGAAGTGCCTGCAATTACTCCCAGTGACATCTGGTTAGTGGCCAGTAATTGATCAAAACTATCCCACTCCTAAAGATCTCAGCCAATGCTTCATCCTAAACGACTCTCAGTTAAAAACTCCCAGTCAGTAACCTCTCTTTACGTACTCCAATCCCATGACTCACCTTCATGAACTGTAATTCAGAGACGTCCATTTTGATATTCCTAGTTAGTGAGTTATATTCTGTGAGTCACTCTCAGTGACTTTCAATCACTGACTCCCATTCAATGGCTAAAGTTCAATGATTCCAATTAAGCAGTTTCCATTCTTTGCTTTCTATTTTATCTGTAACTCTCAATCATTTACTCTTCTTTAGTGGTTACTGCTGAGTGATTGCCATTTAGTGGCTCACTGTCAGTGACTAATATTAAATGGCTTCCGTTCAGTGATTCCAATTCAGTGACTTTCCTTCAAGAGGTCCTGGCCCATGTATTGAGTATCTTCTACTTCCACCATCCTGCCATGGCTCAGTGCTGGGGACACAACAGCCATGTTTGTTCTTACCATGAAACAGAGGCCGAGCAGTGTGGCCGTGAGCGCGAGAGCCCCCAGGCTGATGAGGATGATCTGCCAGACATTCAGGTCTTCGACACCTACAAAGCCTCCTCCGCTGAGTGTGGTTGTCCCTGTGGGAGATGTAAGAAAAAGGGTTAGGGGTGTTAGGTGCAACACTCAGTCATTGGCAGTCCATACACAACTTCCATAATACATTTCAACAGTGCTCTAAATGTGGATGAGACTGATTGCAGACCACCTCCATGGGCTCCCTTAAGGCGGACCCCCGGGTGCCATCAAGCCCTTAGGAAGACTGCAGGTGTCCAGGACTGAAGTCAGTGCTATATTGAGTCTGGCCAGTAGAGACCAGTGTACCTAAAGGCAATCACTGCTATTAAGACTATCTGAAGACTGCAGGAGCCAGGGTTTTAACAGACACCCCTCACAGGTAAACTATTATCTTGAGCATTTGATCTCCTATATAACTCTGCCGTCTTCATTGTTTTTAGCAATGTGGGATTGGCAACCCGGGATCTGTTGTAGCACCTCATGAGCAGGGCAGACTCATTGTCAACAAACACACCTGTACAAAGGCAAAACACCTAGGGGCAAATTTGGGCGATTCTCATGCAGCTCCGCACAGCGAGTCACCTCGCTGCGCAGCATTGCTCCAGAGCCATGAATGCACCACATTTAAAGAATTTGATGCATTCTAGTCCTTTCCCCTTGCGGTCGATCGCTAACAAGGCCATCCTTGCACCATGGTGCAAAGTTTCCTGTGTTGTAGGCAGAATTGTTTATTTACAGGAAGAATCACCTTCATGCACAAAAACAATCCATAGAGGCGTTCTTTCTACAGAATCATAGGATGTTGAGCATCCTTGCCAAGGATCGAGCCCATTTCCCCTGCTCCGAGCGCACATCCTCTCCCTTGTGCAAAGTAAGGCAACGCACTGATCTGCACTACATTGCTTTTCTCCAGCTTTATGAAGCCATTCAAAGCCACGCAATGTGGCTTTGCGTGACTTCATGAATCTGACTTGAACGCCTCCATCAGACATGTACCAATATGAGGGTTGCCTCGTACTAGCCTCTCATAAATATCCCCCCTAAAGTAGAAGCAAAAGTGTGAGACGGAGAGGGCTGTGGCATGCTTGGCAGCTTTAAACTCTGGCCAGTTGTGTTCAAGCAGGTGCAGACTTATTAAGTATTGTCCACGCTGCTGCCACCTGTGTCACTGTGGCCTGTTATATCTCATGTATCACTGCCCATGAGTGTTGTGATTTTCTTGCATTCCACGTAAGACTGTTTTACCAGGAGCATGGTCAGGCAGAGTACATGGTGCAGCTGGCCACAAAGCAGTGTGTGTGTATGTGTTGTGATGTGTGTGCATGTCTCTCTCTGAAAAAAACCAACCTATACTGTGACAGTCTAGTCAGTGCCATCACAGGCAATGGAAGCTTTATGCGACTGACTTTTTTAAACTACTGGTTGAACAGGGATAATCCAGAACTAGAGGCTGAAGTGTGTATAACCTTCCAGGAGGAATGTTCCAAGGCTTTTGGTTAATTCTAACAAAACAGTTCCTATATATTTGTGAAAACAGTTGGCTCAGGCTGAAAGAGAAGGATGTATCTCCTGTACTGTGAATGGAGGGAATGGAGAGACATCTAAAGAAACCAGGTGCCTGCTACCTACAAACATGTAAATGTGTGCAATTTGTTAATAGGCACATCTACAGGCTGCTTGAAATCCAATATTATCTTTAATTGATGATGATTTAATTTATTTGAGGGTTTATGTTATTTTTACTAGTTTTTGAAAATGTGTTTTGTTGTTCTTTAATTAATCCTATTAGTAAAAAGCTGTAAACATATCCTTGCACTAATAAGAAAGTTTGGCTATTACTAAATATATGCATTTTTAAAACATTAATCTTTTTGCTCATTTAACATTAGCCTATATTACAATATGTGCAGTAATGTTGACACCGTTCTCACAAAAATAGGTCCATGTGTTTACTTGTTGCTACAATGGAAGGGTTAAGAGCTGGGAGTTGAAAATGAAAAGCAAGTATCCCTCTGTATGGTTTAAGAAACATTTAAAAAATATTTCCAATGACAACCTGTGCCTTGCGGCCATCTTTTGATGTCTCCTCCCGATGAGAGGCAATGGCTTGGAGCACCGTGTCCATAACTGTATTCGGACTAGCCGCAGAGGTTTCAGGATGGTTCTCAGAATGATCTAATGACACAGGTCGTATGACACGATGAGAGTGGCTCGGATTTTGATTTAAGGTCTGGGTTGAAGGTGAATAATCCCAGGTTAGCTCTGGTGTTCCATGATTTTTTTATTTTTTTTTAGAACGGTTCTACGAGAAGTCTTAGGATCATTGATTTTTGAGACCTGATCACTATCTGTAGTAGTATTGGATTCTGTGTCTCCCTCAGGGTCTTCCTCAATTTCATTTGACCAGGCAGCATCCTCAGAAAAAGAATAAAAGTCAGTGGGGTCCCTGTCAGTTTCTACTGCCTCTGCAGATGTCTCTGCACCCGATATCCCAGAGGAGTTTGTAGTTATGAGTGGCTCGGATTCATTCTCCTCGAGACTCGCTTCGGGTGTGGTTTTGATGTTGGTAGAAGTCCAGGGGGTTGTACGCAAGCTAACTAAAACAGTGAGCTCCTTCAATGATCGAATGACGGAGATGGAAACTTGTATTTTGTCTAATGAGACAGAAGCCGCAACAACTCGGGAACGTGTTGAATCTCATGAGGCCGAGTTAGCGGATATCAGATGGAAACTTGAAAACTCCGAAAATCGGCTACGCCGAAACAACCTGCGCGTGTTAGGCATCCCGGAGAAAGCCGAAGTTGCAGATATCCGTGCCTTCATCATTCAACTCTTCCGTGATACACTTCCAGAACTTTCCACCTGGAACTGGGACCTTGAGGTTCAACGTGTCCATAGAGTACCACTGACCCTGAAACCATCAACTAAACAGGGGGGCTATCCTCGAGCAGTTTTAGTTTTCTTTGGAAATTTTCTGTTAAGACAGGCTATCTCAGATAAAGCAAGGCCTGAAGCACGGCTCAATAGAGATACCGTCACATATTTTGTACGGCCAGACTTTTGCCACATAACAGTTGGGAGAAGATGGCGCTTACGCCAACTGATTAAACCATTTCTGGACAAAAAAGCACAGGCTTATCTTAACAACCCTGCTAAATTAAAAATTATAATTGGGGGGCAAACAAGATTTTTTACGTCAGAAATCAAAGCAAAAGAATTTCTTGATAGCCTGAATTACCTTGATATGTGACTAAGGGTTTAATAAGGGAACGTTGAGATTATTTTTCTTATTAGTATTAATTCTTAGTATTATATTTTCTCTCTTCTTTCTCTCTACCTTGTGCTACATTTGGGTTTAGTCTATAACTATGATATGAATTCATATTGGCTATCAAAATAAAAGAATAAAAGTACCACAATTATTATTTTGTTAGAAAGACTGTTCCCCAGACTACCTGGAAAAGAATGAGTATTTTTATGATGCATATTCTCTGGCACACTGTCCCTAAAATGTATTCGGTTAAGAGTTCTCTTGTTTCTTTTTCTTTTTTGCCCTCTTTTTCCTTATCGTTTTACTTTTGAATATACTCTTCTCTGTATCTATTATTAGTTTGTTGTTTTTTCTTCTGGCTTCTTCTGGCCTACCCGGTTGTATCTACTACTGCTTCTTGTGACTCTTTCTTCGTTCCCTTTCTCCACTGATACGATTCCTTTTTATTTCCTCACTTTATTGTTCAATTATGTGGTCAGATCTGTACGGCACAGGTCAGGAAACATCTCACCATCGCTAGAGACTCTTTCTAGAGTCTAATTGCCTTTTTTGGGGGGGGTTTAGGGGGGGTAAGGTGGGAGGGGGAGGGAGGGTGGCTGTGTTTAAAAAAAAATAAAAAGAGCAAGTTTATATATTTAAATATTGTATTGTTTACCACTAGTCACACTATTCTCTTATGCATCAAGGTTTTGGAACATTTGCTATTATGCCCACAAATAATGAACTTTTTAAGGATGATCAGGATATATATTGATTCGTTAAAATGGGGAAGTTAAAGCTTTGTTGTTGGAATATTGCTGGCCTCAACGATAGGGGTAAAAGGGCCCAACTGTATCAGGCAATCTATCAAGATTCATATGATTTCGTATGTCTACAAGAGACCCATATTGCTGTGGGGAATAAAGAGCTGCTAAGGATACCTGGCTATAACATCTTAGCCATGACATCCCAAACCTCTAAAACGCGAGGCGTTGCCATTCTGGCAAAGAAATCCTTTGGACTACCAATACGGCAGTTAGCAGACCCACATGGTAGATGGGCCATAATACATCTTGATTTCGGCCTCACCATCTGTTCGATTTACGGGTCAAATTTAGATGACCCCCAGTTATTTCTGGATCTAGAACTAGAATTTGCTTCATGGATTGGCCCACTAATTTTTTGTGGAGACTTCAATGTAGTACTTGGTGCTGCATCAAATACTCAACTACAACAGACCTACAGCGGGCGCAAACCTAAGGTTTATAAAGCCATAAAACAACTTATGACTAGTTATAACCTAACTGATATTTGGGGTCTGAAGAATGCAAACGATCCTGGTTACACCTATTTTTCTTTCCCCCACACCAAATACGTTAGGATAGATTATGTACTAATATCCAATGTACTCATATCTAATTCCAAGATAGTTAAATTGCCCAAAACCATATCTGATCACAATGCCCTAACCCTTATCTTCGATGCTGCCAGCTATAGGAAACCACCTTCTCAATGGACATTCGACCGTAAGCTCCTTTTCAACAGGGATTATATAGCATATATAGCGATCTGGGCTCAGGAATTCTTTGATCACAATCAATACAGTGCCCCTAGATTTGTGGTCTGGGATTGTTTTAAGGCGGCCCTCCGTGGAGAGACGCTAGTGTTTGTAGCTAAACAAAAAAAGAATCAAAACAACTTAAATCAACAACTTAATTCAGATTTAGCAAACCTAGAAACCCTCCACGCCACCCAGATACATCTTGGAGAACAAAGCCAGAACACCCTCCAACAAATACTAGTTATTAAGACAGAAATTAATGCTGGTCTTACACAAAAAGCGGCCGAGACCTTTCAGGCAAATCAAATAAATATCTATGAGCATGGAGAAAAAATTGGTAAACAACTTGCCCTACGAACACGCCAAAAACAATCCCATAGAGCGATCCAAATCATTGAGTTCGAGGGGCAGGAATATACATCTCCTGTTGATATTGCGGGCGCTTTTCAACGCTATTACCAAAAACTCTACCAAAATGAAGATCAAGTGCATACAATAGATACTAAGAGTTTCTTACATCACTGGCTGTCTCAGACCGAAATTAATACAATTGACCCCTAGTCAGAGAAGATCTTGACAAAGAAATCTCGAAAATAGAGCTCGAATTAGCATTATCAGAACTGGCTAATGGCAAAGCAGCAGGTCCCGATAAAATCCCTCTGGACCTCTATAAAATCCTTGGGAAACAGATCATCCTCTATTTATTAGATTTGTTTCTGGGAGTTCAATATAGTGGTACTCCACCCGAATCTTGAAAAAAATACAAAGATTGTCATGTTTGCTAAAAAAGGGAAGCCTCCTAAATCACCATCTTCATATCGCCCCATCTCATTGATAAACTCTGATTCGAAACTCTATGCCAAGATACTCGCTAACCGGCTGAGCAGGGTTGTTGAGCGTCTTTGTCTCCCCGTGGCAACATGGCTTTATTTCCGGAAAGGGAACAACAGATCACACCCGGAGAGCTATTTCCCTTTTTGACATCATGGGAGCCACGGGGGGCCAGATGTCAATGATCTTGCTCGATGCCGAGAAGGCGTTTGATTGCGTCTCTTGGCAGTTTCTGTGGGAGATATTAGAATTAAATAACTTCGGAAAGGTCTATATTAAAGCTATTAAGGCTCTATACGTAGAACGTAGAGCTAAACTCTTCATAGATAGTTTCGAATCAGAATTTATTAATATCCAAAGGGGCACGAGGCAGGGATGTCCATGCTCCCCAATTCTATTTGCTCTGTACATCAACCCCTTAATATTAAAATTACTTATATCTCCAGTAATAGAACCCATAATTACAATAACATCTAGTACAAAAATTCTAGCCTACGCTGATGACATGGCGGTATTAACTTCTAACCCCACCGAGGCCATTCAAGAAATAGAGCAAATTACTCAGACGTTCGGGTCTTATTCAGGATACTCCCTGAATAGGGATAAAACCATGGTTCTATGTACGGAAAACACTGTTTTTGAGAGCCCCTATAGAACTAGCCAGGCTACATATCTAGGCGTGGTCCTATCCCATACAATTAAAGAAATTACACAGATCAATTATGATCCTCTGATTAAGAAAATAAAAGCAGATCTTTTCAGAGTTAACAATCTTCGGTTGTCAATAATAGGCAAAGGGAATTATCTCAAAATGAATATTTTCCCCAAAATTTTATACCTATTTCGAGCAATTCCCCTGTTTGTTGAGGACAATATCATCAAGGCTCTTGACGCTAGTATGTCAAAGTTTATGTGGAACTTTGGCAAAATCAGGAGAGCATTACCACTCTTATCGTTACCTCAACATAGGGGAGGCTTAGCCATTCCTAATATGACATTATACCTTTGGGCAACCCTTATTCAGCAAATGGCCCCCTTATTTAACACTAAACCTTTAGTCACTTCCACAATACATCAATCTATACCGTCAATCTATGAACTAATATTGGGAGAAACCGCTATAGGGCTATTACTAAGACAGGTAGAGCCTTCATACTTTAATAAAACCAAATTCAAGATAATAGCGGACGCGTGGAAGGTGTGGAGACAGGTTTCAAAGCATCTAGCCATACCAAAGTACACCAAATACACCCCTCTTTGGCATAGCTCTATGATACCATCGTATCTTAACGACAATATCTCTAGAAGGTGGCAACAATCAGGTATTATTACCTTGGGTAACTTTATTGGACATGGACCTACACCATCATTTGAGAACCTACAACAAAATTTTCAGCTACCTCCAACTGACTTTTTAAAATACATTCAAATTCACTCAACTATTCGATTCAACTTACCACAGATCAAATTAGATAATATTCTTGTTTTTGAAATTTTAGACAGATGAACGACTAGGATAGGTACCATTTATGAAATGCTAATGAAAAATCTTGGTGACGATATGGGGCGAGTTGAGACATTATGGGCTACTTAACTGACCAACCCAAATATAGATATCGATACCTCATTGGTTCTATCATCTAAACTATTTCTAGCCTCCAATTTAAAAGCCCAGCACTATAGAACACTTTACGATCTTTATTTTACACCTTCCAAATTATTCGCATGGGGTCTCCGGACAAACGACAACTGTCCAAGGTGCGGTCAATCTCCGGCGAATTAAATTCACATGTTTGCCGAATGCCTCAAGTTAGATATAATTAAAACAATGATCTCAAAATTCTCGACTGAAATTTTCGGACATGAATTAAGAGTCTCAACGACGATATATGTTCTGGGTCACGATGAATCTATGGGATATAGTAGGGAAGAAGTACCCTCAGTATTTCTGGGTATGGCTGTGCTTCGAATTATTCTGGCTGCCCGCTGGAAAGACTCAGAAGCCCCTACTTTCCAAATGTGGTTATGTCGGTTTTTGGGAATTTATAAGTATGAGTTAGCAATCTACAAAACTAGAGGAAGGAATTCTAGAGCATTAGGGACCCATATTTGGGCTCCGATTACCAGATGGTATAACAACAAAATGAATTCATAGAAATGATAATGTTCTGAATGTGATTTGTATTTATTTATTTCTGTCTCATCCTTACCAATATTTGAATTGATTCTCTTCACTTTTTGTCAAAAATTTATTAATTCCTTAATTTTGTGATCACGTTATTATTCCTCCTGTTTTCTTTTTTTCTTCTTTGTGATGTATACCTGTATGATTCAGTTGTCTAGATGGTTTATATTTGATATATGTATTTTTTTACTTGCTCAATAAAATATATAAAAAAAAATATTTCCATATCTCTCAAACACTTCGAAGTGATTTCAACACTTGTTTCCTATTTTATGTTTAGATATCAAATGGTAAAAAATACTAAATGTACAACTTTTTCCAGTTTTATTTACTGTTATGCCCCTAAATATACTGACACAACACCCTGTGCCTTTCCTATGCCGTGTGTAATAGATTTTTATGTCTCACCTGGACAGAGCATGCGCTGTCTTTTCAAGACATTTTGTTTATAGTTAGTTTGCTTGGAGGCTACACACGACTTAACACTGGCTGTCTTCAAATCCACTCTAAATCACATGCTTCCTGCAGGTTAGCACTGTGGTCGCCACTTCCCTCTTCTTGCATATGGCCCTACCCAGGAGCATAGCCCAAGTACTTGTGTTCTAACACTGTTTGTGCCTTTTGAAGCTATTTATTTCTTTTTGTTCAGACACTCTACAGAGGGCGTCTTTTGTAGCTGGCTCTAATATCAGCTCCCTCCCAATACCCCCATTATCCGTGTTTGCTTGTTCCGTCCTGCCCATTTTTAATGTTGTCCCTTCCTCCCATTGCTGTGTTGATCCCCTCCCAGCATAACTAAGGGTACTTAGTCAAATATTTCTGTGACTTAACTTCAGAGAAGCATTGGTGGCTCACTTGAATGTTTTCTGTTAAATTGTATGTTCTGTGGAGAGATGAATCCCACAGTGCAATTAAATAATTAAATGTTCCTTTCCACAGATTTATGGATAGCAAACATTCAAATGAAAGTATTTCCCTTTGGAAATGTTTTTGTAGCATTCTTTTATGCATCTAAAGAAGATGTTCTCCAGCCCTTGTCTTCCTGGTCTGTCCCTCTGGTCTGTCCCTCTTGCTTCTTCTCCCAGCAGACAGAAGGAAAGAAGTGTTCTGAAGTGGCCAGCACTGGCTGCTTCATAATACTATTTTTGCCAGTCCTGTTATTCACCCTCATACCAAGGCTTCTTTAATTCTTTTTTAGTGTATTGACTCCCATAGTCACAGTGTTTTCTGTCATACCGAGAGATGCAATGGTACTGTAAATATACATGTAACTATTTCCCATTGCACCATCCAGAATTAAAAACAGTAATCCTCATGTTTGACACACAAACATATGAAGTGATTGCATCAACCACCTGAGCATTTCTAAAAGAACAAAGAATCTTCACGTATTGGTTTTATATACAGTTACTTTTCACTTAAGTTGTGTGCATCATGTCTAGGTGAAAATCCAACAGACTAGCAACAAAAATGTAGTTCTTGTTATCCAAGTCCCTGATCCTGATGCCACACTCAGTGATCACGCCCCCGTTGTATGACTTTGACTGCTGTCAAAAACCCTGAAGAGAGGCCTCCTTTGCGACAATGGATGACTTTATTGAACATGTGCCTCAGGGAGGCAACTGCTCAAACCTGTTGCAAAAGGGGATGATGGACTAAGCGCTTGAACAAATCAAACACTCACCCCCAGTCAACTGATCTGGGTTTAATCCATCACCATTCTTTAGTTCACTCAGCCACCCCAGTTCAGACATGGCTATATGCAAATCAGTCTGACCCTGTGCCTTGTGGGAACAGTCCAGCCCGAACTGCCAAGCCATGTCTTCCCTGGACCGGAAACAAACATCCTGGGACCGGTTTCGGATTCATAATCCTCATCAGCCAGGCTATCTTGAATCCAGTGGCTAAGTGAACAAGGGACTCACGTCTGAGCATACCCTGCCACACTTAGGGCGAACAAAGCGATACAAACCCTCCTCTTAGCTCAGCCTCCACTTATGTTTCTTTCAATTTCTGTTTCACCGCTTTCAGGATGAATAATACCAGGTTGCTTGTGCAACCTTGTCCAGTAGGTCCTGGTTAACCTGAAACATGAGGAACCTCTTCCCACTAGGCTCTGACTGACAAGACCTTTATCCAGCTGAAGAACTGAAACTGAGGAAAGATTGGTAAAGCCCTGCTAGGTTCCCTGTTGCTTAAGCTCTGCTGTTATGATGACCACCTAGTCAATCGTTAATGTGAAGCTTTGAACAAAGGAGGAATACAAAATGACTTACCACCTGAACTTGTAGCTGTTGTGGCAACTGTTGTTTCTGAAGTAGTGGCAGCTGTAGTGGCAACTGTTGTTCCTGCTGTGGAAGCAGCTGTTGTGGCAACTGTTGTTGCTGCTGTAGTGGCAGCTGTTGTGGCAACTGTTGTTGCTGCTGTAGTGGCAGCTATTGTGACAACTGTTGTTGCTGCTGTAGTGGCAGCTGATGTAGCAACTGTTGTTGCTGCTGTGGAGGCAGCTGCCGTGGCAACTGTTGTTGCTGCTGTAGTGGCAGCTGTTGCGGCAACTGTTGTTGCTGCTGTAGAGGCAGCTGTTGTGGCAACTGTTCTTTCTGATGTAGTAGCATCTGTTGTGGCAACTGCTGTTTCTGATGTAGTGGCAGCTGCTGTGGCAACTTTTGTTGCTGTTATGGCTGAAGTGGTGGCTATTTTTGTTGGTGTGGTAGTGGCAGCTGTTGAGGCAACTGTTGTTGCTCCTGTAGTGGTGGCAGTAGTAGTTGCTGTTGTTGCTGTTGTAGCAGGTGTTGTTGCTCCTGTAGTGGCAGCTGAAGTAGCACCTGTTGTTGGTGATGTTGTTGTTTCTGTTGTTGCTGCTGTAGTGGCTGCAGTTGTGGCTATTGTTGTTACTGCTGTTGTAGCTGCAGTGGTGTATGCTGTTGTTGGTGATGTAGTGGCAGCTGTTGTGGTGGCTGTTGCTGCTGTAGAGGCAGCTGTTGTGGCAACTGTTGTGGCTGCTGGGGAGGCAGCTGCGGTGGCAACTGTTGTTGCTGCTGTGGAGGCAGCTGCTGTGACAACATTTGTTGCTGCGGTAGTGGCAGCTGTTGTGGCGACTGTTGTTGCGGCTGTAGTGGCCGCTCTCTTGGCGGCTGTTGTGGCAACTGTTGTTGGGGCTGTTGTTGTATCTGTTGTTGCTGGTGTTGTGGCTGCAGTTGTGGCTATTGTTGTTATTACTGTTGTAGCTGCAGTTGTGGGTACTGTTGTTAGTGCTGTAGTGGCAGCTATTGTGGCGACTGTTGTTGCGGCTGTAGTGGCAGCTGTAGTGGTGGAAGTAGTTGCTGTTGTAGCAGTCATTGTTGCTGCTGTAGTGGCAGCTGTTTTTGGGGCTATTGTTGTATCTGTTGTTGCTTGTGTTGTGGCTGCAATTGTGGCTATTGTTGTTATTGCTGTTGTGGCTGCAGTGGTAGCTACTGTTGTTGGTTCTGTAGTAGCAGATGTCATGGCAACTTTTGTTGCTGCTGTAGTGGCAGCTGTCAGTGGGGCTGTTGTATCTGTTGTTGCTGGTGTTGTGGCTGCAGTTGTGGCTATTGTTGTTATTGATGTTGTGGCTGCTGTGGTGGATACTGTTAGAGCTGTTGAGGCAACTGCTGCAGCTGTAGTGGCAGCTGTAGTGATGGCTGTTGTTGCTGTTGTAGCAGCCGTTGTGGATGCTGTTGTAGCAGCTGTTGTTGCTGTTGTAGTGGCAGCTGTAGTGTCACCTGTTGTTGGGGCTGTTGTTGTATCTGCTGTTGCTGGTGTTGTGGCTGCAGTTGTGGCTATTGTTGTTATTGCTGTTGCTGGTGTTGTGGCTGCAGTTGTGGCTATTGTTGTTATTGCTGTTGTGGCTGCAGTGGTTGCTACTGTTGTTGGTGCTATAGTGGCAGCTGTAATAGCAGCTGTTGTTGCTGTTGTAGTAGCTGTTGTTGCTGTTGTAGTGGCAGCTGTAGTGTCACCTGTTGTTGGGGCTGTTGTTGTATCTGCTGTTGCTGGTGTTGTGGCTGCAGTTGTGGCTATTGTTGTTATTGCTGTTGCTGGTGTTGTGGCTGCCGTTGTGGCTATTGTTGTTATTGCTGTTGTGGCTGCAGTGGTTTCTACTGTTGTTGGTGCTATAGTGGCAGCTGTAATAGCAGCTGTTGTTGCTGTTGTAGTAGCTGTTGTTGCTGCTGTTGTAGCCACTGTTGTTGCTGCTGTTGTGGCTGCAGTTGTGGCAACTGTTGTTGCTGCTGTAGTGGCAGCTGTTGTGGGGACTGTTGTTGCAGCTGTAGTGGCAGCTGTTGTGGTGGCTGTTGTGGCAACTGTTGTTGTGGCCGTTGTTGTATCTGTTGTTGCTGGTGTTGTGGCTGCAGTTGTGGCTATTGTTATTGTTGCTGGTGTGGCTGCAGTGCTGGGTACTGTTGTTAGTGTTGTAGTGGCAGCTGTTGTGGTGACTGTTGTTGTGGTTGTAGTGGCAGCTGTAGTGGCGACAGTTGTTGCTGTTGTAGCAGCCGTTGTTGCTGCTGTTGTAGCAGCCGTTGTTGCTACTGTAGTGGCAGCTGTAGTATCACCTGTTGTTGGGGCTGTTGTTGTATCTGTTATTGCTGCTGTTGTGGCTGCAGTGGTAGCTACTGTTGTTGGTTCTGTAGTGGCAGCTGTTGTGGCAACTGTTGTTGCTGCTGTAGTGGCAGCTGTCGTGGTGGCTGTTGTGGCAACTGGTGTTGGAGCTGTTGTATCTGTTTTTGCTGGTGTTGTGGCTGCAGTTGTGGCTATTGTTGTTATTGCTGTTGTGGCTGAAGTGGTTGCTACTGTTGTTGGTGCTGTAGTGGCAGCTGTAGTGGCAGCTGTTGTTGTTGTAGTAGAAGCTGTTCTTGCTGCTGTTGTAGCCGCTGTTGTTGCTGCAGTTGTGGCAACTGTTGTTGCGGCTGTAGTGGCAGCTGTCGTGGTGGCTTTTGTGGCAACTGTTGTTGTGGCTGTTGTATCTGTTGTTGGTGTTGTGGCTGCAGTTGTGGCTATTGTTGTTGTTGATTGTGTGGCTGCAGTGGTGGGAACTGTTCTTAGTGCTGTAGCGGCAGCTGTAGTGGCAGCTGTTGTTGTTGTAGTAGCAGCTGTTCTTGCTCCTGTTGTAGCCGCTGTTGTTGCTGCTGCTGTGGCTGCAGTTGTGGCAACTGTTGTTGCGGTTGTAGTGGCAGCTGTCGTTGGTGTTGTGGCTGCAGTTGTGGCTATTGTTGTTGTTGATTGTGTGGCTGCAGTGGTGGGTACTGTTGTTAGTGCTGTAGTGGCACCTGTTGTGGCGACTGTTGCGACTGTAGTGGCAGCTGTAGGGGTGGCTGTTGTTGCTGCAGTTGTACCAGGTGTTTTAGCTTCTGTAGTGGCAACTGTATTGGCGGCAGTTGTTTTCGTTGTAGCAGCCGTTGTGGATGCTGTTGTAGCAGCCGTTGTTGCTGCTGTAGTGGCAGCTGTAGTGTCACCTGTTGTTGGGGCTTTTGTTGTATCTGCTGTCGCTGGTGTTGTGGCTGCAGTTGTGGCTATTGTTGTTATTGCTGTAGTGGCTGCAGTTGTCGCTGCAATGGTTTCTACTGTTGTTGGTACTGTAGTGGCAGGTGTAGTGGCAGCTGTTGTTGTTGTAGTAGCAGCCGTTCTTGCTGCTGTTGTAGCCGCTGTTGTTGCTGCTGCTGTGGCTGCAGTTGTGGCAACTGTTGTTGCGGTTGTAGTGGCAGCTGTTGCGGTGACTGTTGTTGCGGCTGTAGTGGCAGCTGTTGTGGCGGCTGTTAAGGCAACTGTTGTTGCGGCTGTTGTTGTATCTGTTGTTGCTGGTGTTGTGGCTGCAGTTGTCACTATTGTTGTTGCTTTTGTGGCTGAAGTGGTGGGTACTGTTATTAATGCTGTATTGGCAGTTGTTGTGGTGACTGTTGTTGCTGTTGTAGCAGCAGTTATTGCTGTTGTTGTAGCAGCCGTTGTTGCTGCTGTAGTGGCAGCTGTAGTGTCACTTGTTGTTGGGGCTATTTTTGTTATTGCTGTTGTGCCTGCAGTGGTAGTTACCGTTGTTGGTACTGTAGTGGCAGCTGTTGTGGCAACTGTTGTTGCTGCTGTACTGGCAACTGTTGTTGGGGCTTTTGTTGTATCTGTTGTTGCTAGTGTTGTGGCTGCAGTTTTGGCTATTGTTGTTATTGCTGTTGTGGCTGCAGTGGTGGGTACTGTTGTTAGTGCTGTAGTGACAACTGTTGTGGCGACTGTTGTTGCGGCTGTAGTGGCAGCTGTAGTGGCGGATGTTGTTGCTGCAGTTGTACCAGCCGTTGTAGCTTCTGTAGTGGCAACTGTAGTGGCGGCAGTTGTTGCCGTTGTAGCAGCCGTTGTTGCTTCTGTTGTAGCACCCGTTGTTGCTGCTGTAGTGGCAGCCGTAGGAACACTTCTTGTTGGGGCTGTTGTTGTATCGGCTGTTACTGGTGTTGTGGCTGCAGTTGTAGCTATTGTGGGTATTGCAGGTATGCCTGCAGTGGTAGCTACTGTTGGTACTGTAGTGGCAGCTGCTGTGGCATTTGTTGTTGCTGCTGTAGTGGCAGCTGTTATGACGGCTGTTGTGGCAACAGTTGTTGGGGCTGTTGTTGTATCTGTGGCTGCTAGTGTTGGGACTGCAGTTGTGGCTATTGTTGTTATTGCTGTTGAGGCTGCAGTGGTGGGTACTGTTGTAAGTGGTGTTGTGGCAGCTGTTGTGGGGACTGTTGTTGGCGCTGTAGAGGCAGCTGTAGTGGCAGCAGTTGTCGCTGTTGTAGCAGCCGTTGTTGCTGATGTTGTGGCAGCCGTTGTTGCTACTGTATTGGCAGCTGTAGTTTCACCTGTTGTTGGGGATTTTGTTGTATCTGTTGTTGCGGCTGTTGTGGCTGCAGTTGTGGCTATTTTTGTTATTGCTGTTGTGGCTGCAGTGGTTGCTACTGTTGTTGGTGCTGTAGTAGCAGCTGTAGTGGCAGCTGTTGTGGTGGCTGTTGTGGCAACTGTTGTTGTTGCTGTTGTTGTATCTGTTGTTGCTGGTGTTGTGGCTATTGTTGTTCTTGCTGTTGTGGCTGTTGTGGTGGGTACTGTTGTTAGTGCTGTAGTCGCAGCTGTTGTGGCGACTGTTATTGCGGCTGTAGTGGCAGCTGTAGTGGCAGCTGTTGTTGCTGCAGTTGTACCAGCCGTTGTAGCTTCTGTAGTGGCAACTGTAGTGGCGGCAGTTGCTGCAGTTGTAGCTATTGTGGTTATTGCTGTTGTGCCTGCAGTGGTAGCTACTGTTGTTGGAACTGTGGTGGCAGCTGTTGTGGCATTTGTTGTTGCTGCTGTAGTGGCAGCTGTTGTGGCGGCTGTTGTGGCAACAGTTGTTGGGGATGTTGTTGTATCTGTGGTTGCTAGTGTTGGGGCTGCAGTTGTGGCTATTGTTGTTATTGCTGTTGAGGCTGCAGTGGTGGGAACTGTTTTTGGTGCTGTAGTGACAGCTGTTGTTGCTGTTGTAGCAGCTGTTGTTGCTGCTGTTGTAGCAACTGTTGTTGCTGCTGTTGTAGCCACTGTTGTTGCTGCTGTTGTGGCTGCAGTTGTGGCAACTGTTGTTGCTGCTGTAGTGACAGCTGTTGCGGTGACTGTGGTTTCGGCTGTATTGGCAGGTGTTGTGGTGGCTATTGTGGCTGTTGTTGTATCTGTTGTTGATGGTGTTGTGGCTGCAGTTGTGGCTATTGTTGTTGTTGCTGTTGTGGTTGCAGTGGTGGGTACTGTTGTTAGTGCTGTAGTGGCAGCTGTTGTGGCGACTGTTGTTGCGTCTGTAGTGGCAGCTGTAGTGACGGCAGTTGTTGCTGATGTTGTAGCTGCCGTTGTTGCTACTGCGGTGGCAGCTGTAGTTTCACCTGTTGTTGGGGCTTTTGTTGTATCTGTTGTTGTGGCTGTTGTGGCTGCAGTTGTGGCTATTGTTGTTATTGCTGTTGTGGCTGCAGTGGTAGCTACTGTTGTTGTTTCTGTGGTGGCAACTGTTGTTGCTGCTATACTGGCAGCTGTTGTGGCGGCTGTTGTGGGAACTGTTGTTGGGGCTGTTGTTGTATCTGTTGTTGCTGATGTTGTGGCTGCAGTTGTGGCTATTGTTGTTATTGCTGTTGTGGCTGCAGTGGTTGCTACTGTTGGTGCTGTAGTAGCAGCTGTAGTGACAGATGTTGTGGCGGCTGTTGTGGCAACTGTTGTTGGGGCTGTTGTTGCTGATGTTGGGGCTGCAGTTGTGGCTATTGTTGTTATTGCTGTTGTGGCTGCAGTGGTTGCTACTGTTGTTGGTGCTGTAGTAGCAGCTGTAGTGGCAGCTGTTGTGGCGGCTGTTGTGGCAACTGTTGTTGGGGCTGTTGTTGTACCTGTTGTTGCTGCTGTTGTGGCTGCAGTTGTGGCAACTGTTGTTGCTGCTGTAGTGGCAGCTGTTGCGGTGACTGTTGTTTCGGCTGTAGTGGCAGCTGTCGTGGCGGCTATTGTGGCTGTTGTTGTATCTGTTGTTGATGGTGTTGTGGCTGCAGTTGTGGCTATTGTTTTTGTTGCAGTTGTGGTTGCAGTGGTGGGTACTGTTGTTAGTGCTGTAGTGGCAGCTGTAGTGGCGGCAGTTGTCACTGTTGTAGCAGCCATTGTTGCTGATGTTGTAGTAGCCGTTGTTGCTACTGCAGTGGCAGCTGTAGTTTCACCTGTTGTTGGGGCTTTTGTTGTATCTGTTGTTGCGGCTGTTGTGGCTGCATTTGTGGCTATTGTTGTTATTGCTGTTGTGGCTGCAGTGGTAGCTACTGTTGTTGCTTCTGTAGTGGCAGCTGTTGTTGCAACTGTTGTTGCTGCTATACTGGCAGCTGTTGTGGCGGCTGTTGTGGCAAATATTGTTGGGGCTGTTGTTGTATCTGCTGTTGCTGATGTTGTGGCTGCAGTTGTGGCTATTGTTGTTATTGCTGTTGTGGCTGCAGTGGTTGCTACTGTTGTTGGTGCTGTAGAAGCAGCTGTAGTGGCAGCTGTTGTGGCAACTGTTGCTGTGGCTGTTGTTGTATCTGTTGTTGCCCGTGTTGTGGCTGCAGTTGTGGCTGCAGTTGTGGCTATTGTTGTTGTTGCTGTTGTGACTGAAGTGGTGGGTACTGTTATTAGTGCGGTAGTGGCAGCTGTTTTGGCGACTGTTGTTGCGGCTGTAGTGTCACTTGTTGAGGCGGCTGTTGTGGCAACTGTTGTTGGGGCTGTTGTTGTATCTGTTGTTGCTGATGTTGTGGCTGCAGTTGTGGCTATTGTTGTTATTGCTGCTGTGGCTGCATTGGTTGCTACTGTTGTTGGTGCTGTAGTAGCAGCTGTAGTGACAGCTGTTGTGGCAACTGTTGTTGGGGCTGTTGTTGCTGATGTTGGGGCTGCAGTTGTGGCTATTGTTGTTATTGCTGTTGTGGCTGCAGTGGTTGCTACTGTTGTTGGTGCTGTAGTAGCAGCTGTAGTGGCGGCTGTTGTGGCAACTGTTGTTGGGGCTGTTGTTGTATCTGTTGTTGCTGATGTTGGGGCTGCAGTTGTGACTATTGTTGTTATTGCTGTTGTGGCTGCAGTGGTTGCTACTGTTGTTGGTGCTGTAGTAGCAGCTGTAGTGGCAGCTGTTGTGGCGGCTGTTGTGGCAACTGTTGTTGTTGCTGTTGTTGTATCTGTTGTTGCAGGTGTAGTGGCTGCAGTTGTGGCTATTGTTGTTGTTGCTGTTGTGGCTGTTGTGGTGGGTACTGTTGTTAGTGATGTAGTCGCAGCTGTTGTGGCGACTGTTATTGCGGCTGTAGTGGCGGCTGTTGTTGCTGCAGTTGTACCAGCCGTTGTAGCTTCTGTAGTGGCAACTGTAGTGGAGGCAGTTGCTGCAGTTGTAGCTATTGTGGTTATTGCTGTTGTGCCTGCAGTGGTAGCTACTGTTGTTGGTACTCTAGTGGCAGCTGTTGTGGCATTTGTTGTTGCTGCTGTAGTGGCAGCTGTTGTGGCGGCTATTGTGGCAACAGTTGTTGGGGCTGTTGTTGTATCTGTGGTTGCTATTGTTGGGGCTGCAGTTGTGGCTATTGTTGTTATTGCTGTTGAGGCTGCAGTGGTGGGAACTGTTGTTGGTGCTGTAGTGGCAGCTGTTGTTGCTGTTGTAGCAGCTGTTGTTTCTGCTGTTGTAGCAACTGTTGTTGCTGCTGTTGTAGCCACTGTTGTTGCTGCTGTTGTGGCTGCAGTTGTGGCAACTGTTGTTGCTGCTGTAGTGACAGCTGTTGCGGTGACTGTTGTTTCGGCTGTATTGGCAGGTGTTGTGGCGGCTATTGTGGCTGTTGTTGTATCTGTTGTTGATGGTGTTGTGGCTGCAGTTGTGGCTATTGTTGTTGTTGCTGTTGTGGTTGCAGTGGTGGGTACTGTTGTTAGTGCTGTAGTGGCAGCTGTTGTGGCGACTGTTGTTGCGTCTGTAGTGGCAGCTGTAGTGACGGCAGTTGTTGCTGATGTTGTAGCTGCCGTTGTTGCTACTGCAGTGGCAGCTGTAGTTTCACTTGTTGTTGGGGCTTTTGTTGTATCTGTTGTTGTGGCTGTTGTGGCTGCAGTTGTGGCTATTGTTGTTATTGCTGTTGTGGCTGCAGTGGTAGCTACTGTTGTTGTTTCTGTAGTGGCAGCTGTTGTGGCAACTGTTGTTGCTGCTATACTGGCAGCTGTTGTGGCAACTGTTGTTGGGGCTGTTGTTGTATCTGTTGTTGCTGATGTTGTGGCTGCAGTTGTGGCTATTGTTGTTATTGCTGTTGTGGCTGCAGTGGTTGCTACTTTTGTTGGTGCTGTAGTAGCAGCTGTAGTGACAGCTGTTGTGGCGGCTGTTGTGGCAACTGTTGTTGGGGCTGTTGTTGCTGATGTTGGGGCTGCAGTTGTGGCTATTGTTGTTAT
Source organism: Lissotriton helveticus (assembly GCF_964261635.1). NCBI lineage: Eukaryota > Metazoa > Chordata > Amphibia > Caudata > Salamandridae > Lissotriton > Lissotriton helveticus. Next base: position 69,862,831 of record NC_136065.1, read on the forward strand.
TGCTGTTGTGGCTGCAGTGGTTGCTACTGTTGTTGGTGCTGTAGTAGCAGCTGTATTGGCAGCTGTTGTGGCGGCTGTTGTGGCAACTGTTGTTGGGGCTGTTGTTGTATCTGTTGTTGCTGATGTTGGGGCTGCAGTTGTGGCTATTGTTGTTATTGCTGTTGTGGCTGCAGTGTTTGCTACTGTTGTTGGTGCTGTAGTAGCAGCTGTAGTGGCAGCTGTTGTGGCGGCTGTTGTGGCAACTGTTGTTGTTGCTGTTGTTCTATCTGTTGTTGCTGGTGTTGTGGCTGCAGTTGTGGCTATTGTTGTTCTTGCTGTTGTGGCTGTTGTGGTGGGTACTGTTGTTAGTGCTGTAGTCGCAGCTGTTGTGGCGACTGTTATTGCGGCTGTAGTGGCAGCTGTAGTGGCGGCTGTTGTTGCTGCAGTTGTACCAGCCGTTGTAGCTTCTGTAGTGGCAACTGTAGTGGCGGCAGTTGCTGCAGTTGTAGCTATTGTGGTTATTGCTGTTGTGCCTGCAGTGGTAGCTACTGTTGTTGGAACTGTGGTGGCAGCTGTTGTGGCATTTGTTGTTGCTGCTGTAGTGGCAGCTGTTGTGGCGGCTGTTGTGGCAACAGTTGTTGGGGCTCTTGTTGTATCTGTGGTTGCTAGTGTTGGGCCTGCAGTTGTGGCTATTGTTGTTATTGCTGTTGAGGCTGCAGTGGTGGGAACTGTTGTTGGTGCTGTAGTGGCAGCTGTTGTTGCTGTTGTAGCAGCTGTTGTTGCTGCTGTTGTAGCAACTGTTGTTGCTGCTGTTGTAGCCACTGTTGTTGCTGCTGTTGTGGCTGCAGTTGTGGCAACTGTTGTTGCTGCTGTAGTGACAGCTGTTGCTGTGACTGTTGTTTCGGCTGTATTGGCAGGTTTTGTGGCAGCTATTGTGGCTGTTGTTGTATCTGTTGTTGATGGTGTTGTGGCTGCAGTTGTGGCTATTGTTGTTGTTGCTGTTGTGGTTGCAGTGGTGGGTACTGTTGTTAGTGCTGTAGTGGCAGCTGTTGTGGCGACTGTTGTTGCGTCTGTAGTGGCAGCTGTAGTGACGGCAGTTTTTGCTGATGTTGTAGCTGCCGTTGTTGCTACTGCAAAGGCAGCTGTAGTTTCACCTGTTGTTGGGGCTTTTGTTGTATCTGTTGTTGTATCTGTTGTGGCTGCAGTTGTGGCTATTGTTGTTATTGCTGTTGTGGCTGCAGTGGTAGCTACTGTTGTTGTTTCTGTAGTGGCAGCTGTTGTGGCAACTGTTGTTGCTGCTATACTGGCAGCTGTTGTGGCGGCTGTTGTGGCAACTGTTGTTGGGGCTGTTGTTGTATCTGTTGTTGCTGATGTTGTGGCTGCAGTTGTGGCTATTGTTGTTATTGCTGTTGTGGCTGCAGTGGTTGCTACTGTTTTTGGTGCTGTAGAAGCAGCTGTAGTGACAGCTGTTGTGGCAACTGTTGTTGGGGCTGTTGTTGCTGATGTTGGGGCTGCAGTTGTGGCTATTGTTGTTATTGCTGTTGTGGCTGCAGTGGTTGCTACTGTTGTTGGTGCTGTAGTAGCAGCTGTAGTGGCAGCTGTTGTGGCGGCTGTTGTGGCAACTGTTGTTGGGGCTGTTGTTGTATCCGTTGTTGCTGCTGTTGTGGCTGCAGTTGTGGCAACTGTTGTTGCTGCTGTAGTGGCAGCTGTTGCGGTGACTGTTGTTTTGGCTGTAGTGGCAGCTGTCGTGGCGGCTATTGTGGCTGTTGTTGTATCTGTTGTTGATGGTGTTGTGGCTGCAGTTGTGGCTATTGTTTTTGTTGCAGTTGTGGTTGCAGTGGTGGGTACTGTTGTTAGTGCTGTAGTGGCAGCTGTAGTGGCGGCAGTTGTCGCTGTTGTAGCAGCCATTTTTGCTGATGTTGTAGTAGCCGTTGTTGCTACTGCAGTGGCAGCTGTAGTTTCACCTGTTGTTGGGGCTTTTGTTGTATCTGTTGTTGCGGCTGTTGTGGCTGCAGTTGTGGCTATTGTTGTTATTGCTGTTGTGGCTGCAGTGGTAGCTACTGTTGTTGTTTCTGTAGTGGCAGCTGTTGTTGCAACTGTTGTTGCTGCTATACTGGCAGCTGTTGTGGCGGCTGTTGTGGCAACTATTGTTGGGGCTGTTGTTGTATCTGCTGTTGCTGATGTTGTGGCTACAGTTGTGTCTATTGTTGTTATTGCTGTTGTGGCTGCAGTGGTTGCTACTGTTGGTTCTGTAGAAGCAGCTGTAGTGGCAACTGTTGCTGTGGCTGTTGTTGTATCTGTTGTTGCTGGTGTTGTGGCTGCAGTTGTGGCTATTGTTGTTGTTGCTGTTGTGACTGAAGTGGTGGGTACTGTTATTAGTGCGGTAGTGGCAGCTGCTGTGGCGACTGTTGTTGCGGCTGTAGTATCAGCTGTTGTGGCGGCTGTTGTGGCAACTGTTGTTGGGGCTGTTGTTGTATCTGTTGTTGCTGATGTTGTGGCTGCAGTTGTGAATATTGTTGTTATTGCTGTTGTGGCTGCAGTGGTTGCTACTGTTGTTGGTGCTGTAGTAGCAGCTGTTGTGGCAGCTGTTGTGGCAACTGTTGTTGGGGCTGTTGTTGCTGATGTTGGGGCTGCAGTTGTGGTTATTGTTGTTATTGCTGTTGTGGCTGCAGTGGTTGCTACTGTTGTTGGTGCTGTAGTAGCAGCTGTAGTGGCAGCTGTTGTGGCGGCTGTTGTGGCAACTGTTGTTGTTGCTGTTGTTGTATCTGTTGTTGCAGGTGTTGTGGCTGCAGTTGTGGCTATTGTTGTTGTTGCTGTTGTGGCTGTTGTGGTGGGTACTGTTGTTAGTGCTGTAGTCGCAGCTGTTGTGGCGACTTTTATTGCGGCTGTAGTGGCAGCTGTAGTGGCGGCTGTTGTTGCTGCAGTTGTACCAGCCGTTGTAGCTTCTGTAGTGGCAACTGTAGTGGCGGCAGTTGCTGCAGTTGTAGCTATTGTGGTTATTGCTGTTGTGCCTGCAGTGGTAGCTACTGTTGTTATTACTGTAGTGGCAGCTGTTGTGGCATTTGTTGTTGCTGCTGTAGTGGCAGCTGTTGTGGCGGCTGTTGTGGCAACAGTTGTTGGGGCTGTTGTTGTATCTGTGGTTGCTAGTGTTGGGGCTGCAGTTGTGGCTATTGTTGTTATTGCTGTTGAGGCTGCAGTGGTGGGAACTGTTGTTGGTCCTGTAGTGGCAGCTGTTGTTGCTGTTGTAGCAGCTGTTGTTGCTGCTGTTGTAGCAACTGTTGTTGCTGCTGTTGTAGCCACTGTTGTTGCTGCTGTTGTGGCTGCAGTTGTGGCAACTGTTGTTGCTGCTGTAGTGACAGCTGTTGCGGTGACTGTTGTTTCGGCTGTATTGGCAGATGTTGTGGCGGATATTGTGACTGTTGTTGTATCTGTTGTTGATGGTGTTGTGGCTGCAGTTGTGGCTATTGTTGTTGCTGTTGTGGTTGCAGTGGTGGGTACTGTTGTTAGTGCTGTAGTGGCAGCTGTTGTGGCGACTGTTGTTGCGTCTGTAGTGGCAGCTGTAATGATGGCAGTTGTTGCAGATGTTGTAGCTGCCGTTGTTGCTACTGCAGTGGCAGCTGTAGTTTCACCTGTTGTTGGGGCTTTTGTTGTATCTGTTGTTGTGGCTGTTGTGGCTGCAGTTGTGGCTATTGTTGTTATTGCTGTTGTGGCTGCAGTGGTAGCTACTGTTGTTGTTTCTGTAGTGGCAGCTGTTGTGGCAACTGTTGTTGCTGCTATACTGGCAGCTGTTGTGGCGGCTGTTGTGGCAACTGTTGTTGGAGCTGTTGTTGTATCTGTTGTTGCTGATGTTGTGGCTGCAGTTGTGGCTATTGTTGTTATTGCTGTTGTGGCTGCAGTGGTTGCTACTGTTGTTGGTGCTGTAGTCGCAGCTGTAGTGACAGCTGTTGTGGCGGCTGTTGTGGCAACTGTTGTTGGGGCTGTTGTTGCTGATGTTGGGGCTGCAGTTGTGGCTGTTGTGGCTATTGTTGTTACTGCTGTTGTGGCTGCAGTGGTTGCTACTGTTGTTGGTGCTGTAGTAGCAGCTGTAGTGGCAGCTGTTGTGGCGGCTGTTGTTGGGGCTGTTGTTGTATCTGTTGTTGCTGATGTTGGGGCTGCAGTTGTGGCTATTGTTGTTATTGCTGTTGTGGCTGCAGTGGTTGCTACTGTTGTTGGTGCTGTAGTAGCAGCCGTAGTGGCAGCTGTTGTGGCAGGTGTTATGGCAACTGTTGTTGTTGCTGTTGTTGTATCTGTTGTTGCTGGTGTTGTGGCTGCAGTTGTGGCTATTGTTGTTCTTGCTGTTGTGGCTGTTGTGGTGGGTACTGTTGTTAGTGCTGTAGTCGCAGCTGTTGTGGCGACTGTTATTGCGGCTGTAGTGGCAGCTGTAGTGGCGGCTGTTGTTGCTGCAGTTGTTCCAGCCGTTGTAGCTTCTGTAGTGGCAACTGTAATGGCGGCAGTTGCTGCAGTTGTAGCTATTGTGGTTATTGCTGTTGTGCCTGCAGTGGTAGCTACTGTTGTTGGAACTGTAGTGGCAGCTGTTGTGGCATTTGTTGTTGCTGCTGTAGTGGCAGCTGTTGTGGCGGCTGTTGTGGCAACAGTTGTTGGGGCTGTTGTTGTATCTGTGGTTGCTAGCGTTGGGGCTGCAGTTGTGGCTATTGTTGTTATTGCTGTTGAGGCTGCAGTGGTGGGAACTGTTGTGTGTGCTGTAGTGGCAGCTGTTGTTGCTGTTGTAGCAGCTGTTGTTGCTGCTGTTGTAGCAACTGTTGTTGCTGCTGTTGTAGCCACTGTTGTTGCTGCTGTTGTGGCTGCAGTTGTGGCAACTGTTGTTGCTGCTGTAGTGACAGCTGTTGCGGTGACTGTTGTTTCGGCTGTATTGGCAGGTGTTGTGGCGGCTATTGTGGCTGTTGTTGTATCTGTTGTTGATGGTGTTGTGGCTGCAGTTGTGGCTATTGTTGTTGTTGCTGTTGTGGTTGCAGTGGTGGGTACTGTTGTTAGTGCTGTAGTGGCTGCTGTCGTGGCGACTGTTGTTGCGTCTGTAGTGGCAGCTGTAGTGATGGCAGTTGTTGCTGATGTTGTAGCTGCTGTTGTTGCTACTGCAGTGGCAGCTGTAGTTTCACCTGTTTTTGGGGCTTTTGTTGTATCTGTTGTTGTGGCTGTTGTGGCTGCAGTTGTGGCTATTGTTGTTATTGCTGTTGTGGCTGCAGTGGTAGCTACTGTTGTTGTTTCTGTAGTGGCAGCTGTTGTGGCAACTGTTGTTGCTGCTATACTGGCAGCTGTTGTGGCGGCTGTTGTGGCAACTGTTGTTGGGGCTGTTGTTGTATCTGTTGTTGCTGATTTTGTGGCTGCAGTTGTGGCTATTGTTGTTATTGCTGTTGTGGCTGCAGTGGTTGCTACTGTTGTTGGTGCTGTAGTAGCAGCTGTAGTGACAGCTGTTGTGGCGGCTGTTGTGGCAACTGTTGTTGGGGCTGTTGTTGCTGATGTTGGGGCTGCAGTTGTGGCTATTGTTGTTATTGCTGTTGTGGCTGCAGTGGTTGCTACTGTTGTTGGCGCTGTAGTAGCAGCTGTAGTGGCAGCTGTTGTGGCGGCTGTTGTGGCAACTGTTGTTGGGGCTGTTGTTGTATCTGTTGTTGCTGCTGTTGTGGCTGCAGTTGTGGCAACTGTTGTTGCTGCTGTAGTGGCAGCTGTTGCGGTGACTGTTGTTTCGGCTGTAGTGGCAGCTGTCGTGGCGGCTATTGTGGCTGTTGTTGTATCTGTTGTTGATGGTGTTGTGGCTGCAGTTGTGGCTATTGTTGTTGTTGCAGTTGTGGTTGCTGTGGTGGGTACTGTTGTTAGTGCTGTAGTGGCAGCTGTTGTGGCGACTGTTGTGTCTGTAGTGGCAGCTGTAGTGGCGGCAGTTGTCGCTGTTGTAGCAGCCATTGTTGCTGATGTTGTAGTAGCCGTTGTTGCTACTGCAGTGGCAGCTGTAGTTTCACCTGTTGTTGGGGCTTTTGTTGTATCTGTTGTTGCGGCTGTTGTGGCTGCAGTTGTGGCTATTGTTGTTATTGCTGTTGTGGCTGCAGTGGTAGCTACTGTTGTTGTTTCTGTACTGGCAGCTGTTGTTGCAACTGTTGTTGCTGCTATACTGGCAGCTGTTGTGGCGGCTGTTGTGGCAACTATTGTTGGGGCTGTTGTTGTATCTGCTGTTGCTGATGTTGTGGCTGCAGTTGTGGCTATTGTTGTTATTGCTGTTGTGGCTGCAGTGGTTGCTACTGTTGTTGGTGCTGTAGAATCAGCTGTAGTGGCAGCTGTTGTGGCGGCTGTTGTGGCAACTGTTGCTGTGGCTGTTGTTGTATCTGTTGTTGCTGGTGTTGTGGCTGCAGTTGTGGCTATTGTTGTTGTTGCTGTTGTGACTGAAGTGGTGGGTACTGTTATTAGTGCGGTATTGGCAGCTGTTGTGGCGACTGTTGTTGCGGCTGTAGTGTCAGCTGTTGTGGCAACTGTTGTTGGGGCTGTTGTTGTATCTGTTGTTGCTGATGTTGTGGCTGCAGTTGTGGCTATTGTTATTGCTGTTGTGGCTGCAGTGGTTGCTACTGTTGTTGGTGCTGTAGTAGCAGCTGTAGTGACAGCTGTTGTGGCGGCTGTTGTGGCAACTGTTGTTGTGGCTGTTGTTGCTGATGTTGGGGCTGCAGTTGTGGCTATTGTTGTTATTGCTGTTGTGGCTGCAGTGGTTGCTACTGTTGTTGGTGCTGTAGTAGCAGCTGTAGTGGCAGCTGTTGTGGCGGCTGTTGTGGCAACTGTTGTTGCTGTTGTTGTATCTGTTGTTGCAGGTGTTGTGGCTGCAGTTGTGGCTATTGTTGTTGTTGCTGTTGTGGCTGTTGTGGTGGGTACTGTTGTTAGTGCTGTAGTCGCAGCTGTTGTGGCGACTGTTATTGCGGCTGTAGTGGCAGCTGTAGTGGCGGCTGTTGTTGCTGCAGTTGTACCAGCCGTTGTAGCTTCTGTAGTGGCAACTGTAGTGGCGGCAGTTGCTGCAGTTGTAGCTATTGTGGTTATTGCTGTTGTGCCTGCAGTGGTAGCTACTGTTGTTGGTACTGTAGTGGCAGCTGTTGTGGCATTTGTTGTTGCTGCTGTAGTGGCAGCTGTTGTGGCGGCTGTTGTGGCAACAGTTGTTGGGGCTATTGTTGTATCTGTGGTTGCTAGTGTTGGGGCTGCAGTTGTGCCTTTTGTTGTTATTGCTGTTGAGGCTGCAGTGGTGGGAACTGTTGTTGGTGCTGTAGTGGCAGCTGTTGTTGCTGTTGTAGCAGCTGTTGTTGCTGCTGTTGTAGCAACTGTTGTTGCTGCTGTTGTAGCCACTGTTGTTGCTGCTGTTGTGGCTGCAGTTGTGGCAACTGTTGTTGCTGCTGTAGTGACAGCTGTTGCGGTGACTGTTGTTTCGGCTGTATTGGCAGATGTTGTGGCGGCTATTGTGGCTGTTGTTGTATCTGTTGTTGATGGTGTTGTGGCTGCAGTTGTGGCTATTGTTGTTGTTGCTGTTGTGGTTGCAGTGGTGGGTACTGTTGTTAGTGCTGTAGTGGCAGCTGTTGTGGTGACTGTTGTTGCGTCTGTAGTGGCAGCTGTAGTGACGGCAGTTGTTGCTGATGTTGTAGCTGCCGTTGTTGCTACTGCAGTGGCAGCTGTAGTTTCACCTGTTGTTTGGGCTTTTGTTGTATCTGTTATTGTGGCTGTTGTGGCTGCAGTTGTGGGTATTGTTGTTATTGCTGTTGTGGCTGCAGTGGTAGCTACTGTTGTTGTTTCTGTAGTGGCAGCTGTTGTGGCAACTGTTGTTGCTGCTATACTGGCAGCTGTTGTGGCGGCTGTTGTGGCAACTGTTGTTGTATCTGTTGTTGCTGATGTTGTGGCTGCAGTTGTGGCTATTGTTGTTATTGCTGTTGTGGCTGCAGTGGTTGCTACTGTTGTTGGTGCTGTAGTAGCAGCTGTAGTGACAGCTGTTGTGGCGGCTGTTGTGGCAACTGTTGTTGGGGCTGCAGTTGTGGCTATTGTTGTTATTGCTGTTGTGGCTGCAGTGGTTGCTACTGTTGTTGGTGCTGTAGTAGCAGCTGTAGTGGCAGCTGTTGTGGCGGCTGTTGTGGCAACTGTTGTTGGGGCTGTTGTTGTATCTGTTGTTGCTGATGTTGGGGCTGCAGTTGTGGCTATTGTTGTTATTGCTGTTGTGGCTGCACTGGTTGCTACTGTTGTTGGTGCTGTAGTAGCAGCTGTAGTGGCAGCTGTTGTGGCAACTGTTGTTGTTGCTGTTGTTGTATCTGTTGCTGCTGGTGTTGTGGCTGCAGTTGTGGCTATTGTTGTTCTTGCTGTTGTGGCTGTTGTGGTGGGTACTGTTGTTAGTGCTGTAGTCGCAGCTGTTGTGGCAACTGTTATTGCGGCTGTAGTGGTAGCTGTAGTGGTGGCTGTTGTTGCTGCAGTTGTACCAGCCGTTGTAGCTTCTGTAGTGGCAACTGTAGTGGCGGCAGTTGCTGCAGTTGTAGCTATTGTGGTTATTGCTGTTGTGCCTGCAGTGGTAGCTACTGTTGTTGGAACTGTAGTGGCAGCTGTTGTGGCATTTGTTGTTGCTGCTGTAGTGGCAGCTGTTGTGGCGGCTGTTGTGGCAACAATTGTTGGGGCTGTTGTTGTATCTGTGGTTGCTAGTGTTGGGGCTGCAGTTGTGGCTATTGTTGTTATTGCTGTTGAGGCTGCAGTGGTGGGAACTGTTGTTGGTGCTGTAGTGGCAGCTGTTGTTGCTGTGGTAGCAGCTGTTGTTGCTGCTGTTGTAGCAACTGTTGTTGCTGCTGTTGTAGCCACTGTTGATGCTGCTGTTGTGGCTGCAGTTGTGGCAACTGTTGTTGCTACTGTAGTGACAGCTGTTGCGGTGACTGTTGTTTCGGCTGTATTGGCAGGTGTTGTGGCGGCTATTGTGGCTGTTGTTGTATCTGTTGTTGATGGTGTTGTGGCTGCAGTTGTGGCTATTGTTGTTGTTGCTGTTGTGGTTGCAGTGGTGGGTACTGTTAGTGCTGTAGTGGCAGCTGTTGTGGCGACTGTTGTTGTGTCTGTAGTGGCAGCTGTAGTGACGGCAGTTGTTGCTGATGTTGTAGCTGCCGTTGTTGCTACTGCAGTGGCAGCTGTAGTTTCACCTGTTGTTGGGGCTTTTGTTGTATCTGTAGTTGTGGCTGTTGTGGCTGCAGTTGTGGGTATTGTTGTTATTGCTGTTGTGGCTGCAGTGGTAGCTACTGTTGTTGTTTCTGTAGTGGCAGCTGTTGTGGCAACTGTTGTTGCTGCTATACTGGCAGCTGTTGTGGCGGCTGTTGTGGCAACTGTTGTTGGGGCTGTTGTTGTATCTGTTGTTGCTGATGTTGTGGCTGCAGTTGTGGCTATTGTTGTTATTGCTGTTGTGGCTGCAGTGGTTGCTACTGTTGTTGGTGCTGTAGTAGCAGCTGTAGTGACAGCTGTTGTGGCGGCTGTTGTGGCAACTGTTGTTGGGGCTGCAGTTGTGGCTATTGTTGTTATTGCTGTTGTGGCTGCAGTGGTTGCTACTGTTGTTGGTGCTGTAGTAGCAGCTGTAGTGGCAGCTGTTGTGGCGGCTGTTGTGGCAACTGTTGTTGGGGCTGTTGTTGTATCTGTTGTTGCTGATGTTGGGGCTGCAGTTGTGGTTATTGTTGTTATTGCTGTTGTGGCTGCACTGGTTGCTACTGTTGTTGGTGCTGTAGTAGCAGCTGTAGTGGCAGCTGTTGTGGCGGCTGTTGTGGCAACTGTTGTTGTTGCTGTTGTTGTATCTGTTGCTGCTGGTGTTGTGGCTGCAGTTGTGGCTATTGTTGTTCTTGCTGTTGTGGCTGTTGTGGTGGGTACTGTTGTTAGTGCTGTAGTCGCAGCTGTTGTGGCAACTGTTATTGCGGCTGTAGTGGTAGCTGTAGTGGTGGCTGTTGTTGCTGCAGTTGTACTAGCCGTTGTAGCTTCTGTAGTGGCAACTGTAGTGGCGGCAGTTGCTGCAGTTGTAGCTATTGTGGTTATTGCTGTTGTGCCTGCAGTGGTAGCTACTGTTGTTGGAACTGTAGTGGCAGCTGTTGTGGCATTTGTTGTTGCTGCTGTAGTGGCAGCTGTTGTGGCGGCTGTTGTGGCAACAATTGTTGGGGCTGTTGTTGTATCTGTGGTTGCTAGTGTTGGGGCTGCAGTTGTGGCTATTGTTGTTATTGCTGTTGAGGCTGCAGTGGTGGGAACTGTTGTTGGTGCTGTAGTGGCAGCTGTTGTTGCTGTGGTAGCAGCTGTTGTTGCTGCTGTTGTAGCAACTGTTGTTGCTGCTGTTGTAGCCACTGTTGTTGCTGCTGTTGTGGCTGCAGTTGTGGCAACTGTTGTTGCTGCTGTAGTGACAGCTGTTGCGGTGACTGTTGTTTCGGCTGTATTGGCAGGTGTTGTGGCGGCTATTGTGGCTGTTGTTGTATCTGTTGTTGATGGTGTTGTGGCTGCAGTTGTGGCTATTGTTGTTGTTGCTGTTGTGGTTGCAGTGGTGGGTACTGTTAGTGCTGTAGTGGCAGCTGTTGTGGCGACTGTTGTTGTGTCTGTAGTGGCAGCTGTAGTGACGGCAGTTGTTGCTGATGTTGTAGCTGCCGTTGTTGCTACTGCAGTGGCAGCTGTAGTTTCACCTGTTGTTGGGGCTTTTGTTGTATCTGTTGTTGTGGCTGTTGTGGCTGCAGTTGTGGCTATTGTTGTTATTGCTGTTGTGGCTGCAGTGGTAGCTACTGTTGTTGTTTCTGTAGTGGCAGCTGTTGTGGCAACTGTTGTTGGGGCTGTTGTTGCTGATGTTGTGGCTGCAGTTGTGGCTATTGTTGTTATTGCTGTTGTGGCTGCAGTGGTTGCTACTGTTGTTGGTGCTGTAGTAGCAGCTGTAGTGGCAGCTGTTGTGGCGGCTGTTGTGGCAACTGTTGTTGGGGCTGTTGTTGTATCTGTTGTTGCTGCTGTTGTGGCTTCAGTTGTGGCAACTGTTGTTGCTGCTGTAGTGGCAGCTGTTGCGGTGACTGTTGTTTCGGCTGTAGTGGCAGCTGTTGTGGCGGTTATTGTGGCTGTTTTTGTATCTGTTGTTGATGGTGTTGTGGTTGCAGTTGTGGCTATTGTTGTTGTTGCAGTTGTGGTTGCAGTGGTGGGTACTGTTGTTAGTGCTGTAGTGGCAGCTGTTGTGGCGACTGTTGTTGTGTCTGTAGTGGCGGCAGTTGTCGCTGTTGTAGCAGCCATTGTTGCTGATGTTGTAGTAGCCGTTGTTGCTACTGCAGTGGCAGCTGTAGTTTCACCTGTTGTTGGGGCTTTTGGGTTATCTGTTGTTGCGGCTGTTGTGGCTGCAGTTGTGGCTATTGTTGTTATTGCTGTTGTGGCTGCAGTGGTAGCTACTGTTGTTGTTTCTGTAGTGGCAGCTGTTGTGGCAACTGTTGTTGCTGCTATACTGGCAGCTGTTGTGGCGGCTGTTGTGGCAACTATTGTTGGGGCTGTTGTTGTATCTGCTGTTGCTGATGTTGTGGCTGCAGTTGTGGCTATTGTTGTTATTGCTGTTGTGCCTGCAGTCGTAGCTACTGTTGTTGGTGCTGTAGTGGCAGCTGTGGTGGCAGCTGTTGTGGCGGCTGTTGTGGCAACTGTTGCTGTGGCTGTTGTTGTATCTGTTGTTGCTTGTGTTGTGGCTGCAGTTGTGGCTATTGTTTTTGTTGCTGTTGTGACTGAAGTGGTGGGTACTGTTATTAGTGCGGTAGTGGCAGCTGTTGTCTCGACTGTTGTTGCGGCTGTAGTGTCAGCTGTAGGGGCGGCTGTTGTTGCTGCAGTTGTACCAGCCGTTGTAGCTCCTGTAGTGGCAACTGTAGTGGCGGCAGTTGTTGCTGTTGTAGCAGCCGTTGTTGCTGCTGTTGTAGCAGCTTTTGTTGCTGCTGTAGTGGCAGCTGTAGTGTCACTTGTTGTTGGGGCTGTTGTATCTGCTGTTGCTGGTGTTGTGGCTGAAGTTGTGGCTGTTGTTGTTGTTGCTGTTGTGGCTGCAGTGATGGGTACTGTTGTTAGTGCTGTAGTGGCAGCTGTTGTGGCGACTGTTGTTGCGGCTGTAGTGGCAGTTGTTGGGGTGGCTGTTGTTGCAGCAGTTGTACCAGCCATTGTAGCTTCTGTAGTGGCAACTGTAGTGGCAGCAGTTGTTGCTTTTGTAGCAGATGTTGTTGCTGCTGTTGTAGCAGCTGTTGTTCCTGCTGTAGTGGCAGCTGTAGTGTCACTTGTTGTTGGGGTTGTTGTATCTGCTGTTGCTGGTGTTGTGGCTGCAGTTGTAGCTATTGTTGTTATTGCTGTTGTGCCTGCAGTCGTAGCTACTGTTGTTGGTGCTGTAGTGGCAGCTGTAGAAGCAGCTGTTGTTGCTGTTGTAGCAGCTGTTGTTGCTGCTGTTGTAGCCGCTGTTGTTGCTGCTTTTGTGGCTGCAGTTGTGGCAACTGTTGGTGCTTCTGTAGTGGCAGCTATTGTGCCGGCTGTTGTGGCAACTGTTGCTGTTGCTGTTGTTCTATCTGTTGTTGCTGGTGTTGTGGCTGCGGTTGAGGCTATTGTTGTTGTTGCTGTTGTGGCTGCAGTGGTGGGTACTGTTGTTAGTGCTGTAGGGGCAGCTGTTGTGGCGACAGTTGTTGTGGCTGTAGTGGCGGCTGTTGTTGCTACTGTTGTACCAGTCATTGTAGTTGCTGTAGTGGCAGCTGTTGTTGCTGTTGTAGCAGCCGTTGTTGCTGCTGTTGTAGCTGCCGTTGTTGCTGCTGTAGTGGCAGCCGTATTGTCACCTGTTGTTGGGGCTGTTGTTGTATCTGTTGTTACTGCTGTTGTTGCGCCAGTGGTGGCTGCAGTTGTGGCTGCTGTACTGGCATCTGTAGTGGCGGCTGTTGTTGCTGCGGTTGTTACTGCTGTTGTGGCAGCTGGGGTTGCTGTTGCTAATGCACAAAAATAAGACACATTTTGGAGGTTATTTCCATCAAGTATCAAAGTTAATCCACTTTTTAAAGGAAAAGCCACCAGCATGCATAAACACAGCCCCCGTGGCAGCAGGCTGGATGTGAGCTGAAATGGGCAAAGCACCAAGAAGAACAATTGGACAAGATGATGGGAGATCGACAGCATTCAAGTGATGTTGTAAGAGACAGATAGCGGCATGGTCTGAGGGGACTGCAGCCAGCCAGAGAGAGCATAGGCACCAGGTAGGGGCTGCTCAGCAGCAGTAAGTAAAGATGAAAGAGGGAGCACAGCCTGCCTGCTAAAGCAGTGACATCTGAAGGAAACACTAAGATCTGTAAATCTGAAGGGAGCATAGATGTTTAAATGGAGTGCAGCCCGCTAAAGGAAGCACAACCAGCTGAATGTCCCTGAGGTAACAACAGGGACAGAGATGTTGATATGGAACAGAGCCCGCTGCAAGGCACACAGGCAGCGGGAGGAGGAGGAGCATATCACAACTGGGAGCATAGACAGTGTGATGGAGCAGACACACATTTAGGCTCATGAATAGCAAGTTTGATCAAAGCTACATTTTGTACAGCCAGGAAAAATGTGCACAACCACAGCCATCTGACTAGAACACAGCAGAATAGAGCATGAGAGGGTGGACAGTAGAAGGGAGCACAGCTAAGGAGAGAGAGCACAACCACAGAAATCAGACTGGAACACAGCAGAATAGAGCATGAGAGGGTGAACAGCAGAAGGCAGCACAGCCAAGGAGAGAGAAAAAAACACAGGTGTCTGACTCGATCACAGCAAAATAAAGCATGAGAGGGTGGACAGCAGAAGGGAGCACAGCCAAGGAGAGAGAGCAAAACCACAGCCTTCTGACTGGGGCACAGCAGAATAGAGAACAAGCAGCCAGAGGGTGTGGGCAGCAGAATGGAGCACAGCCAGCCAACGTGAGCACAGGTGCCAGACTGGACGCCTGCCATTCGGCAGGAGCAAATCTACTAGAAGGGAGCAACACCAGCAATATGACCCTTGCAGCAGGAGAGAGCAAAGGTGTCAAGCTAGAGAAGAGCCACCTGAAGGGAGAATTTTTCAGGAGGTAGCAGTACACAGTATATCAAGCAGAGACAGCAGTGAGATGTCTGTACACTAAACTGACTTGCATAGAGAGATTCCTTTGCACTGACTCAAGTGTCTATTTTAGGTCTAGTTTGCTGAAGATAGGCAGCTCTGTCCAAGTGTTAGACCTGGCACCTTGGCGTGAGTTTCCCTTCCACTTTTTGCTGTTGTGCCTCAGATGTTTTTGCTGGTGTCCGCTACTCAGGGCACTGCGCCACGGCCAACCCGTGCCGCAGTGCAAGTGCTCCCTACTGTAAAGTGTACATGTGATTGATATACCTGATTGGTTCATTGGATTTACTGTCAGTCCCCAGTAAAGTGCACCAGGAGTGCCAGGGCTTGTGAATGCCAATACTGCTAGTGGGCCTGCAGCGCTGGTTGCGCCACCCACAGAAGCAGCCTTAAAATGTGTCTAGGGTCTGCCATTGCAGAACCTGCGTGCAGTCTGGTACTGTCATGCTGGCTGGGCAAGTGCACACACTTGCCAGCCCCTAAACCTTCCCTTAACTTCATATTAGTCACCCCTATGGTAGGCCTGAGGGCAGGGTGCATTGTAAGTGTAAGGTAGGACATGCCCTGATGTGTGTGGCAAGTCCTAATAGTGAATTACTGCCAAATTCATTTTTCACTATTGTAAGGCTACCAGTTCCCTTCTAGGCCAGATGGGCTGCTGGAATTATTACACTCTATAATCCCAGCAGGCTCAGGGAACATGGTAGAAATTAATGTTTAGTATGCCTGAACTCAGAATAATAAAATACTTCTTTTAGTAAAGTTTATTTTAATATCCTGGGTTTGCAAATGCTACTTTTAGAAAGTTAGCATTTGCTTGTCTAACCATTTCAGCCCGCCTCTGCTCTTGTGTGTATCTGACTGTCTGAGTGGGTGAGGGACAGGGCTGGGAGTTGACAGGTTGTGAATAGCAGGATGACACCTTAGTGGGTGGTGGGAGTTTCCCCTGAATGATGCATCAGGCTGTGCTCTGCCCCCACAATGCTGGCTCCGCCCTCCTGGGGAGCGACTGATGACTCAGCCTGCACCTGGCCCAGGAAGGACCGAAGCTTGTCAACAAAGTGCTCAGGCTGCCCCTGTCTTCACAATGCCGGCTCCGCCCCCCTGGGGAGCGGCTGATGTGCCTGCCCTCACACTGAATGCAGAAGCAGAAGTACCCACCACAAGTGCTCAGGGACTGGAGCAGTTATGCAAAGGCCCCCCTGGCCTGTAAGAACTAAAGAAACTGTGTATAAAAGTAGGAGCCCTGCTCCTTGTAAATTAGAATCCTGTTTCACCACGAAGGACCTCTGCCCGACTAGAAGGAGAAGAGACGCTGGGAGGACTGGCCTGCTGCTTGCCTTGCTGAGAAAGGAGAGGAAAAGACTTAATGAGAAAAGACTTTGCTACTTTGTGCTTAAACATTCTCCAAGGGCTTGATTGAGCTTGCCCCCTGACCTGAGCCACAGGACCATCTGGCTCAACCTGCCCTCTGCTCGTCTGCCGGTATTTATCTGGGATTTCTACCACTGCCGGAGCTGTGACTTTGGTGCCCCCCAGCCCCTCCCTGAGGCCGTGACCGACTGTGTCTCCTCGTCCCCGCCGAGGAAGAGCTCCGCTCCGTTGAGCCGCTCTTCCCCCGCTGAGGAGATCGCTGTGTTGACCGCCTGGGAAGGCTCGCTGCTGTGGTGCCCCCCAGCCCCTCCTCGAGGCCGTGCTCGCCGGTTTCCCCGTCCCTGCCGAGGGAGAGCTCCGCTCTGCTGAGCCGCTCCCCCTCCGCCGAGGGAAACCACTGAATTCACCGCCCACGGAGGCTCGCTGTTGTGCCTCACCCTCCCGCCAGAAATCCCCACCGGACGCAAACAGACCCAGGGGACAGACCTCGGCTGGACGGACGCCTCGGGTGCCAGCCTCGCTCTGCCTGAGCCGCTGGGCACCTCGCCTCTGTCCCCGGAGAAAAGCCGCCACCGAGACCGTCAACGGGCTCGGGGCCCGCAACGTTTGTTTCTGCCCTTTTTGTTGTGCCAGCCGCCCTACCTACGAGTGCCCCCGGCCTCCAGATCAGCTGTGGTGCGAGCCGCCCTTCCGCAGCTGACTCGCACCGCTCTCTGTCCCTGCTCGCGGCGCCGCTCCGCTCTGTGCGAGCGCTCCAGCCCCTCCCGCTGGAATCCAATCCAGGCGGGCAGGAGAAACCCCAGGCTGCATCCAGCGCCCCGGCCGCAGTGACAGGAGCGGCCCCAGGTCCTTTGGCCCTTGCCTCCCGTGGGCCGCCCCGAGGCCAACACTCACCCCCGCCTGAGCCCCCCAGACCCGTGGGGGCCGCACGCATCGACAGCCCCGGCAGGGCCGAACGCGTCCCACGCGGGAAGCGTGAGCTTTGGGCGGTCGGGCCCCGATCTCGGCCCCGAGCGGGCAGAAAGTATCCAGGAGCCCCTGGGCTGGCTGCAACAAGTGGGAAAGGAGCAGTGTGACCCCCAATATTCCCCAGGACTAAAGAGAACCCTCCTGAAAGGTACACTGCAGGGAAACATCCGTTTTTAAGACTAAAAGTACATTTTGAACTGCAACAAAAGAAGCTTGCCTATTTACAACCTGTGGGCGCCCCAAAAACGTTATTTGATCTTGTGATAAGTCTGTTCTAAAGAGTATATTTAATTTTTACATAAAGAAGCGTATTTTTATATACTCACAGCCTGGTGTCCATTTGTGGGGGGATTGGTATATTTTACTGTGTGTGTGACTACAAATGCTTAACTGACTAACGCCTGAAGAATAGCCTTGGCTGCTCACGCCACGCACCTAGAGGGTGAGCAAGGGTAATTCTGAAGGGTCATCCTTTGCCCTGACTTAGAGGAGAGGGTCCCTGCTTGTCACAAGTACCTACTTGCGCCAACCAGAGACCCCCAATTCTAACATTGGACGCAGCGGTGAGGATTTGCGAATTTGCATTTGTAGTTTACATACAGTGAATTACTGATCACCACATAGTGAGAGCAGATCTATAACGCAGCCACAGGTTTCCAGTTCCTATTTGTTAATTTTGCTGAGACATCTGCCATTACTGAAGCCATGCCTGGCTCGCTCCCTGCTGGAAGAGCGCTCTCTACCTTCTCTGGAGCAGATGACATAGATTGGAGGGAGGAAGCCTTGAGGGGCTTAACCAATGACCAGCTGAGAGATCTCTGCACAAAATGCAGAATTGCCAAAAGTGGATTGAGCAACAAGACCCAACTCGTGACGGCGCTGAGAGCCTGGAGGGAGTCAAGAGATCCCCAGACCCCGGTGGATATCATTCCACCAGATGGTGCTGCAGAGCCCCCCAGAGGCCTGTCACCAGAGGAGCTGGCAGACAGGGCAGCAGACAGGGCACATGCAATGGAGATGGCAAGATTAGCTGGGCAACTGGAAATGGAAAAACAAAAAATGGAAATGGACAAGCAAAGATTGGCCATGGAGGCACAGCAACGCCAGCTGGACCATGACCTGAGAATGAAGGAGTTGGAGCAAAGAGGTTTGGGAACAACTCCTTCTGGTGGCAGCACAACGCCGGTGCAGGTAGAGTCCAAGGTGTACATCCCCAAAGATGTAGTTAAGGAATTCTTTAGGGGGGATGACATAGGACAGTGGTTTAGGGCATATGAGGTAGCCATGTCCTCCCACCGGGTCCCTGAAAAGGATTGGGGAGCGGGGTTGTGGGGAAGGTTCCTTAGCGAAGGGCGGGACACCCTGCTAGATTTGCCCACTGCAGAACAGATTTCCTATCCCCACATGAAAGAGGCCTTAATGACCAGGTATGGGCTTACCCCTGAATTATATAGACAGAGGTTCAGGGGGTGTGCAAAGCGTCCTGGGACTACGTATGTGGAGTATGTGAATTTTTTTTGCAGAGCCCTGGATGGTTGGGTGAAGGGTAACAAGGTGAATGATTTTCAAAGTCTCTTTGATTTAATTGCATGGGAGCACTTGTCTGATAACTGTTTTCCTGAGTTACGCCAGCACCTGATTGATAGCAAGCTGTCCAACCCGAGGAAGCTTGCTGAGGAGGCGGACCGCTGGCTCAGCACCAGGGTCCACAAGGGTCCAGTGGGAGACTCCGCCAAGGGTGGGCAGGGTCCCCAGCAGAAGAGTGGGGGGGACAGGGGTAAACAGAAAGGGTTCCCTAAAGGCCCCCAAAGTAATCCCCAAGGGAACCAGCAGAAGGGTTCTCAGCCTCCCCCACCCCCAAAGCAGAATGGGGCCCCGACAGGTAGACCTGTTCCAAAGGGGCCCTTCAATTGTTTCAGATGTGGTGACCCGGGGCACATAGCCAGTGACCCCAAGTGTCGCCTGTTTGGAAAGCCAGCACCCACTGGTGCTCCCCCCCGGCAAGTGACTAGTGTTCACTTAGGAGAAGAAGTAATGGTCCCAGGGGGTGGAGATCCTGTTCAGATGACCCTAGTCTCATTAGGAGACAGTGAAATGGTCCCTACAAACTACCTGCCCTCTAACACTAAGAAATATGGGCAGGTGGTGACCATCAATGGTAGGAAAGCTGAGGCTCTTAGGGATACAGGAGCCAGTGTGACTGCAGTGAGGCAGCACCTGGTGTCTCAAGAGCAGGTTGTACCCCATGCCTACTGTAGGGTTGTCAACGCTGACAATTCTGAGAGCCAGTGTCCGATGGCTCAAGTTCCCTTCGAGTGGGGGGGGGGGGTCTCTGGTACTCTGCAGGTCTGTGTGAGGAAAACCATGCCTGTTGACTGTTTGCTAGGGAATGACTTGGAGGACTCCCCTTGGGAAAAGGTGGAGAAAACGACTCACCTGAAGATGGTGGGTCTACCTGACTGGGCGTGCGTGACCACCCGGTCAATGGCAGCCAGTAGGGGTGATCAAGAGGTCCTGGGACCTGAAGGAGAGGCCCAGGAACCGGCCTTAGAGAGAAGGCGCGGGGGGCGCGGGAAACCGGCCCCTGCTGTTCCCACGGTCCAGGAGGAAGCAGACCTTGAGGGGGATGCCCTGGAGCCTACAGGGGAACAGATTGCTGAACTGGGGGACCTGCCTGAGCTGACCCATTGGCAGCAAGAAGGAGGCCCCTCCAGGGAGGAATTCTGCAGGGAGCAGAAAGAATGCCCTTCTCTCGTGGGTATGCGGCAGCAGGCTGCAGACCAGGCCAATGGTGTTCAGGCCAAAACACATGATGTGTACTGGGAGAATGACCTCCTGTATTCAGAGCCTAAGGCTGCTGAACCTGGGTCAGCCCGTGTTCTGGTGGTACCCCAGAAGTTCAGAGCCTTCCTACTGGGACTGGCTCATGATGTGCCATTAGCAGGGCATTTGGGGATGGACAAGACCTATGACAGGCTTGTCACCCACTTTTACTGGCCCCAAATGCACAAGAGCTCAGATGCTCATTGTAGGACCTGTCCAAATTGCCAGGCAAGTGGGAAGAGTGGAGGGAAGAACAAGGCTCCCCTCCAACCATTCCCTGTGGTCAGTACTCCATTCCAACGAGTGGGTATTGACATTGTTGGGCCTCTGGACCCCAAGACAGCCATGGGCAACAGGTTCATCCTGGTCTTGGTGGATCATGCCACCCGGTACCCTGAAGCCATCCCTCTGAGGACAGTGACGGCCCCCGTGGTGGGACGTGCACTGATGGGAATTTTCTCACGAGTGGGATTCCCTCTAGAGGTGGTGAGCGACAGGGGGACCAACTTCATATCCAAATATATGAAGTCCCTTTGGCAAGAGTGTGGTGTAACTTACAAGTTCACCACCCCTTACCATCCCCAAGGAAATGGGTTGGTTGAGAGATTCAACCGAACCCTGAAGGGCATGATCATGGGCCTGGAAGGTCCAATGAGGCGTAAGTGGGACGTCCTCTTGCCATGCCTGCTCTTTGCATACCGTGAGGTGCCACAGAAGTCCCTAGGGTTCAGCCCCTTTGAACTGCTGTATGGTCACCCAGTGAGAGGACCACTGAGTTTGGTAAAGGAAGGCTGGGAGCAATCTCCCAGGAAACCTCCCCAGAATGTATACAGTTACATGCTGGCCTTCAGAAACCAGACCAGGCGCTTCAGACAACTTGCTGAGGCAAATCTGGAAGCCAGCCAGGAAGAGATGAAGCGGTGGTACGACCAGAATGCCACTCTGGTAGAGCTTCAGCCTGGACAAGAGGTGTATGTCTTGGCCCCAGTGGAACCCTGTGCACTTCAGGATAAGTGGACAGGTCCATTTGAGGTTGTGGAGCGCAAGAGCCCAGTGACATACTTGGTGGACATGAAGACGCCCAGGAATCCTTTAAGGGTCCTACATGTTAACCGCCTCAAGCCCCACTTGAAAAGGTCCGAAGTGGGCATGTTGTTGGCAACTGATGATGGAATGGAAGAGGAGTCTGAGCCTCTCCCTGACCTCTTAGTGGCCTGTGAGAAAGATGGGTCAGTGGATGGAGTTAACCTCTCACCCACCCTGTCCCCTAAACAACAGGAAGACTGCCGCCAATTGCTGGGGCAGTTTCCAGATCTATTCTCCCTGGTTCCTGGTGTCACAGATTGGTGCGTCCATGATGTGGACACAGGAGACAGCTTACCTGTGAAGCATAAAGCTTACAGAGTGACTGACAGGGTCAGGGCCTGCATCAAGGAGGAGGTCTCCAAGATGCTTGCTCTTAGGGTGGTTGAGTCCTCCAGCAGTCCTTGGTCCAGCCCCGTGGTCTTGGTCCCAAAGGCTGCTGCGCCGGGAGCCACACCTGAACTCCGGTTCTGTGTGGACTACAGAGGACTCAATTCAGTCACCAAGACTGACGCGCACCCTATCCCCAGAGCTGATGAGCTCATTGATCGGCTAGGGGCTGCCCGGTTCCTCAGCACGTTTGATTTAACGTCTGGGTACTGGCAGATCGCCTTGACCGATGGGGCAAAGGAGAGGTCAGCATTCTCCACACCAGATGGGCATTTCCAGTTCCGGGTTATGCCATTTGGGATGAAGAATGCCCCTGCCACCTTTCAGAGGTTGGTCAACCAGGTGTTGGTTGGGCTGGATGAGTTCAGTGCCGCCTACCTGGATGACATCGCAGTGTTCAGTGGTACCTGGCCAGAACACCTGCGACACCTCTGGGAAGTGTTGATGGCCCTGCGCAAGGCAGGCCTCACAATCAAGGCGAGCAAGTGCCAGATTGGGCAGGGTTCCGTGGTGTACTTGGGACACCAAGTGGGGAGTGGCAAGGTGGCACCCTTGCAACCCAAAATTGAGACCATCCTGGCTTGGGAACCCCCCAAGACCCAGACTGCAGTGAGAGCCTTCCTGGGGCTCACTGGGTATTACAGGAGGTTTGTCAAGGGCTATGGCACTATTGTGACCCCCTTGACAGAGCTGACTTCTAAGAAGCAGCCCAGGAATGTGATTTGGACTGACACCTGTCAGAAGGCTTTTGACACCCTGAAGACTGCCATGTGCACGGCGCCCGTGCTCCTGGCTCCTGATTTCTCCAAGGAATTCATAGTGCAAACAGACGCTTCAGAGCATGGTGTAGGGGCTGTTCTCTCACAGATGACTGAGGAGGGCTGGGACCAACCGGTAGCCTTCATCAGTAGGAGGTTACTTCCACGGGAAAGTAGGTGGAGTGCAATAGAGCGTGAAGCATTTGCTGTGGTCTGGGCACTGAAGAAGCTAAGACCCTACTTGTTTGGGTCTCACTTCCGGGTTCAGACAGACCACAGGCCCCTCAGATGGTTGATGCAAATGAGGGGTGAGAACCCAAAACTGTTGAGGTGGTCCATCTCCCTACAGGGAATGGACTTTACGGTGGAACACCGCCCTGGCACAGATCACGCCAACGCTGACGGTCTGTCCAGGTTTTTCCGCCTTAGTGATGTGGAACTCCCTGGGGAAGGGTAGTTCCCCCCACATTTCAGCTGGAGGGGACACGTGTTAGACCTGGCACCTTGCCGTGAGTTTCCCTTCCACTTTTTGCTGTTGTGCCTCAGATGTTTTTGCTGGTGTCCGCTACTCAGGGCACTGCGCCACGGCCAACCCGTGCCGCAGTGCAAGTGCTCCCTACTGTAAAGTGTACATGTGATTGATATACCTGATTGGTTCATTGGATTTACTGTCAGTCCCCAGTAAAGTGCACCAGGAGTGCCAGGGCTTGTGAATGCCAATACTGCTAGTGGGCCTGCAGCGCTGGTTGCGCCACCCACAGAAGCAGCCTTAAAATGTGTCTAGGGTCTGCCATTGCAGAACCTGCGTGCAGTCTGGTACTGTCATGCTGGCTGGGCAAGTGCACACACTTGCCAGCCCCTAAACCTTCCCTTAACTTCATATTAGTCACCCCTATGGTAGGCCTGAGGGCAGGGTGCATTGTAAGTGTAAGGTAGGACATGCCCTGATGTGTGTGGCAAGTCCTAATAGTGAATTACTGCCAAATTCATTTTTCACTATTGTAAGGCTACCAGTTCCCTTCTAGGCCAGATGGGCTGCTGGAATTATTACACTCTATAATCCCAGCAGGCTCAGGGAACATGGTAGAAATTAATGTTTAGTATGCCTGAACTCAGAATAATAAAATACTTCTTTTAGTAAAGTTTATTTTAATATCCTGGGTTTGCAAATGCTACTTTTAGAAAGTTAGCATTTGCTTGTCTAACCATTTCAGCCCGCCTCTGCTCTTGTGTGTATCTGACTGTCTGAGTGGGTGAGTGACAGGGCTGGGAGTTGACAGGTTGTGAATAGCAGGATGACACCTTAGTGGGTGGAGGGAGTTTCCCCTGAATGATGCATCAGGCTGTGCTCTGCCCCCACAATGCTGGCTCCGCCCTCCTGGGGAGCGACTGATGACTCAGCCTGCACCTGGCCCAGGAAGGACCGAAGCTTGTCAACAAAGTGCTCAGGCTGCCCCTGTCTTCACAATGCCGGCTCCGCCCCCCTGGGGAGCGGCTGATGTGCCTGCCCTCACACTGAATGCAGAAGCAGAAGTACCCACCACAAGTGCTCAGGGACTGGAGCAGTTATGCAAAGGCCCCCCTGGCCTGTAAGAACAAAAGAAACTGTGTATAAAAGTAGGAGCCCTGTTCCTTGTAAATTAGAATCCTGTTTCACCACGAAGGACCTCTGCCCGACTAGAAGGAGAAGAGACGCTGGGAGGACTGGCCTGCTGCTTGCCTTGCTGAGAAAGGAGAGGAAAAGACTTAATGAGAAAAGACTCTGCTACTTTGTGCTTAAACATTCTCCAAGGGCTTGATGCTTGATTGAGCTTGCCCCCTGACCTGAGCCACAGGACCATCTGGCTCAACCTGCCCTCTGCTCGTCTGCCGGTATTTATCTGGGATTTCTACCACTGCCGGAGCTGTGACTTTGGTGCCCCCCAGCCCCTCCCTGAGGCCGTGACCGACTGTGTCTCCTCGTCCCCGCCGAGGAAGAGCTCCGCTCCGTTGAGCCGCTCTTCCCCCGCTGAGGAGATCGCTGTGTTGACCGCCTGGGAAGGCTCGCTGCTGTGGTGCCCCCCAGCCCCTCCTCGAGGCCGTGCTCGCCGGTTTCCCCGTCCCTGCCGAGGGAGAGCTCCGCTCTGCTGAGCCGCTCCCCCTCCGCCGAGGGAAACCACTGAATTCACCGCCCACGGAGGCTCGCTGTTGTGCCTCACCCTCCCGCCAGAAATCCCCACCGGACGCAAACAGACCCAGGGGACAGACCTCGGCTGGACGGACGCCTCGGGTGCCAGCCTCGCTCTGCCTGAGCCGCTGGGCACCTCGCCTCTGTCCCCGGAGAAAAGCCGCCACCGAGACCGTCAACGGGCTCGGGGCCCGCAAAGTTTGTTTCTGCCCTTTTTGTTGTGCCAGCCGCCCTACCTACGAGTGCCCCCGGCCTCCAGATCAGCTGTGGTGCGAGCCGCCCTTCCGCAGCTGACTCGCACCGCTCTCTGTCCCTGCTCGCGGCGCCGCTCCGCTCTGTGCGAGCGCTCCAGCCCCTCCCGCTGGAATCCAATCCAGGCGGGCAGGAGAAACCCCAGGCTGCATCCAGCGCCCCGGCCGCAGTGACAGGAGCGGCCCCAGGTCCTTTGGCCCTTGCCTCCCGTGGGCCGCCCCGAGGCCAACACTCACCCCCGCCTGAGCCCCCCAGACCCGTGGGGGCCGCACGCATCGACAGCCCCGGCAGGGCCGAATGCGTCCCACGCGGGAAGCGTGAGCTTTGGGCGGTCGGGCCCCGATCTCGGCCCCGAGCGGGCAGAAAGTATCCAGGAGCCCCTGGGCTGGCTGCAACAAGTGGGAAAGGAGCAGTGTGACCCCCAATATTCCCCAGGACTAAAGAGAACCCTCCTGAAAGGTACACTGCAGGGAAACATCCGTTTTTAAGACTAAAAGTACATTTTGAACTGCAACGAAAGAAGCTTGCCTATTTACAACCTGTGGGCGCCCCAAAAACGTTATTTGATCTTGTGATAAGTCTGTTCTAAAGAGTATATTTAATTTTTACATAAAGAAGCGTATTTTTATATACTCACAGCCTGGTGTCCATTTGTGGGGGGATTGGTATATTTTACTGTGTGTGTGACTACAAATGCTTAACTGACTAACGCCTGAAGAATAGCCTTGGCTGCTCACGCCACGCACCTAGAGGGTGAGCAAGGGTAATTCTGAAGGGTCATCCTTTGCCCTGACTTAGAGGAGAGGGTCCCTGCTTGTCACAAGTACCTACTTGCACCAACCAGAGACCCCCAATTCTAACACCAAGTAATAAAGCTACAGGTGACACAGCCCCTCCCCCTACCATCACCACTCAGGACTAGTGAGTCCAGTCCTGGACATTAGCTATAGAGAGAGGGTGTCAGAAAGGTCTACCTTCTGGTGTTTATATGGCTCCTTGTCACCGGGCAGTGCCCTGGTTAATGGGTTGATAAGGAGATGCTGAGATATATATGTCACTAGGGTCAGGCTGGTCCAGTGCTGACCCTTAGACAGGGAGGGAGTCAAGAGCTCCTGGCCACTGGGTGCAGGAGAGTTTATTATTCCTGATCCTTAAAAGCAGGGGTATGCAGCCCCAGGTTTCTAGGATTTGGAGGGTCTTTACCTGGTTGCTAGAAATGGAGGGATTACAGGGCTCCAGGCTAGAGACAGGGGTAGCCTTTCCTGTCCTTTAAAGAGAGAGCACAGTGCAGATGTTGTGCCGCTGTGGACTGGTGTGTCGTTTACTAGGGAAAGAGAGAGGGTGGTGCAGAGGTCGTACACCTAGGGACAGATGTGTCCTTTACTGGTCAAAGAGAGAGGGGGTGCAGAGGTTGCACCCGTAGGGACAGATGTGTCCTTTACTGGTCAAAGAGAGAGGGAGTGCAGAGGTTGCACCCGTAGGGACAGATGTGTCCTTTACTGGTTAAAGAGAGAGGATGGTGCAGAGGTCATGCCACTAGGGACTTGTGTGTCCTTTACTGGATAAAGAGAGAGGGGGTGCAGAGGTAGTACCCCTAGAGACTGACGTGTCCTTGTAAGAAATGGGGTGACCAAATCTCCAGGGGGTAGCACGGACCAAGCGGGCAGGCCAAACTTCGAAGGACATGTGAAACACTCACGCAGTACCCACAGTCAACACACTCGGCATACCACAAAAGAGGCAGGACACCAGTTTGAGTTGGAAAATTAAGAAGTTTAGTATCTCCAACCTGCAAGGCAAAAATGCATCAACAGTGGTATCATAACACGGCGCAAACTGGCACCAGAGCCAAGTGTATCAAGGGGGGATTATTTACATGGGAAGTAAGGGCTGAGTCTGTAAGTCCATTGCTGAAAATAAAGAAGAATGTTTACAATGTCATTAAACCTGGGGTCACAATGGCGGGGCCAACTCAGGCTCTCATCCTTAGCAGTTGAACTCCAACCCAACCCCTGTAAAGGAAAACTTCAGGGCATCACAGTAAATCCCAACAGACAGGAACACCTGTAATAAATCAGCAATGGGATATAACCAGGGACCTGGAATGACACGTCAGGCCAGCACCGGGGCAGGACACCTGCAGTAAAAGGGCACATCAACATTAGATATCGGTCTCATCACCTTAGGCCAGGGAGATGACCATCTCATCAGGGTAGTAGGCACCTTCTATGCAAATGAACCTTAGGCATACACATTAAGCTGTGACATTAGGCATTTAACCATAAGCATATCAACACTGGTGCATTATTCCTGAGCAATACCCTGGAATCTAACACATTGCACACCTCACCAGTGCGTACATTAGGCTCACTTAGGCAGGTAAATACCATCTGAAGGGGCCCACAACTGTAGTTGTCTAACAGCCTGGAATCAGCGTAGGATCACCTAACAGGCGGGAAACATTAATATGCATTGGCATCAGTAACATTAACAACAGGGGGTACCCTTAAACACTTCCTTCACCAGGTTTCCGTAATAACTGGGGGACCTCAGGGCAACCCCTACAGTAGGGACCTATATCTTCAATAGGGGGGGGGGGGGGGAAATGATGCTCTCCACCCCAAAAAAATTCCATGAGGGCAATCTCGAGTTATCTGGTGGGGCAGTTAAGTGCAGGAAAGTCAGGACAGTTCAATCCTTCTGGAGCCCAAGTTGCAGATGCCCTCTGCCAGACGGGGCACCTGACAAGGCAAAGCAGTCCCCGGGGGCGGGCACCGGCAATGTACCCCGTTGCCCCCCTCCACCAACTTAAGACAGGCCCCACTCACCGGCTGCACTTGATGCTCCCTGTGGGGCTCAGCTCCTCAATCCTGCGCAGGCCACTCGGGGCCCGCAAGGCCTCACTCAGGCCTATGCTGCCCAACCGGGGCTCCCTCTCCACTACGGGGGCCCCGCGAAACACCTCCGGCTGGCTTCAGGCCTCCCCGGGCCCCTCCCCTTTCTCGGGGACCCGGGGCTCTCCACAATAGGAAGCAGGGCTCTTTTCCGAGGAGGGGAGAGGCACGGGCAATGTGCCTCGAGGCCCCCCCTTTCCGCGGCGTCACCCGGGCCCCTCTTCCTCATGGGGGCCCGGGGGGTTCAACACGGCCTCTGGGCGGCACAATCGGGGCTCCCTCGTCCTCATGGGAGCCCCGCAGGCACTCTGCTCCTCCGGCCGCTTCGGGACGGGAGGCGGGGCTGGCACCGACAGTGTGCCCCGGCCCTGCCTATCTCACCGGCCCCTCACTCGGGGGCACAGACCGGCGGGGTGGCCTCTCGCTCCGGTCGCTCCCAATCGGGGCTCCCCCTTGACCACGGGGACCCCGCAATGGCACTTCACCTGGGTCCCCCTCCCTCACGGGGACTCAGGGCTTCGCGTCGCTCCTCTTCCTGGGCTGCCGGCCGGCAGCCAATCCCTGCGCGGCCTTCCAAGGGCACGGCCACGCAGGCCAATCCGTGCGCGGCGTTGGTGGGGGCGGGCGGATGACGAGGCCGGGCACCCCCGTCACGTGAAGGGTGACCTGATGGCTTCAGGGCCTGGCGCGGCCCTCACCTCACATCGGCGGCCCTCTCCTGGCACCGGGGGCCGCCGCGACAACGCCCAGCACAGCGGGGATCCCCTCCACAGCGCCGGGCTGCGGCGGTGATTTCGCCTATTTACAACCGGCGCAAGGCAGCGCCAACACTCCTCGGCGGCAGTAAGGGGTAGGCTCCCTTTTAATTAATTATTTATATGGCAAACAGCGCGGCAAAACGAATGTAGACTCCTCCTGCTCGATTCCCCTCACAGTGCCCTCAGGCCACACGGCGCGATTCTCCTCAGCAGATGGCGCTATTCACAGCGCACTGCTCCTCCCTCTGCCCACAACCTCAGCTCCATTCTCAGGCCACGCAGATGGGGCAGGAATTTAGCACTTCTCCAGCGCTTCCACAGGGGGCCACAGCTCCCCAGAACAGCGCTATTGCAGCACAGCACCTGGCAGCACACCTCACAGGGGGCAAACAGCTCCACAGCCAACCTCAGGGGCACACTCCTCACCTCCTGGGCGCTTCTTCACGCAGTGCTGGCGTGGTACTCGGTCCAAACAGCGTCAGCAACCTGGGTAGGGGCCGTCCCTTGTCAGGGGCCCAGGGGACAGCAGAGGGGGGGGGTTTAGGGGTGCAGGGCCCAGCTCACAGGCCCATGTGGCGGTAGCACCTCGCAGCAGGTCCCCTCTCTTTCTTGTCCCAGCTCTGTCTGACTCTCTGGTGGCACATCCCCCTTACTTATACCCTCCTCCCAGGCAGTGCCAGAACCTTCTATAATGTTGGCAAAGCTGGCCTAAACTGGCTCAAGGGGAGGGGTTGAGCACCCTGGGTGCCAGGCTTTCCTTCCAAAAGCTAGGGGTGGCTGGGTAATATTATCTAGACCGCTGACCTATGGCAGTCCAGTGGCAAAACCCATGGCCATGGCATCCATTTTAAACACAGAACATTTCAGTCAGGTGCATTTTACAATGGGGAAATTTACAAGTGCTCACACCATTACATGACATTACATTTTAACAAGGTGTCTCACACCACACATGGCCTATACAGGTTTATTCCCATGGGGGAGACATCCTAGACAAGGGGGTCAAAAGCGAAAGATTTCAGGGGAAAGGCCCAGTCCAACACAACTCCCCCCAGCCAAAAGCCAGGGTAGACCGATCAATACCTTGATGGGCTTCCCTGCTTGGGGCGGAAAAAGGTGGACGCAGGCCTGCAACTACAGGAGCACCTGCAGTCTCTTCTCCACTCTGGAACCCTATGGTTCTCTCTCGCAACCCTCCCTTCACCAACAAAACCACCCCACTGGTGTTCCCTAGTGGGATGTGGCCAGGACTGGCCTCTAGGCCATCCAGAAGTCTCTGGCCCGTGTTTCTTCATAGAGTGGGAGGCTCTAGCCTCAGGCTTGTAATACTCTTGGACCACTCTTCTCTTTCCAAATTGCCACTGGTCCACCCACCTGGGGTCTACACCCTCAGGCTGACCAGCCCTCAGGGGCGAGGCTCTCCTCCCCCTACCTCTCCTCCTAGGGTTCCACCATCTCCTTCTCCCGGGGACACCCTCACACAACCACTCTCCCCCCAACCTGGAGTCGAAACCCTCAGGCTGAACCGGTGACAGGGGCGAGTCCTCCCTCCCCCTGCACCCCCTCCCAGAGTTCCGCACCCTCCTAACTGGAGTAGTACCCCTGAGAGTAAAATTCGGGGGGACTCTGAACACAGATGTCCCACCCGCCAGGTCCGGCAAACCCTCAACCTGGCCACCCAACCCGGGATCTGCGCCCTGTGGCTGAGCCGGTGACAGAGGAGAGACCTTCCTCCCTCTGCACCCCCTCCCAGAGTTCCGCACCCTCCCACCGGGAGAAGTACCCCTGGGAGTCAAACTGGTAGGGACCTTAAATACAGGTACCCCACCCTCCAGGTCAGGCAACCCCTGAACCTGGAACCCCAGTCCAGGATCTAAACCCTGTGACTGGTCAGACCCCCGAACCACTGGAGCTCTGATTACTGATGCTCCGGGTTCTCCTGACACTAGGGGATTCCCTTCACGAGAAGGCACATCAGGACAGCCTAGGCTCCCAACCTGGGGTTCCCTTAAAGATCTCTCCAGGCCCAGTGACTGCGGTTGGGGCACCTCGGGACACCTCCCCGTCTCACTCCCTCCTGTAGATGGGATGAGGCCCTACAACCCTCTCACTATCCTGGGACCTAGCTGGTCCATTCCTCACCTCTCCCGCCACGCTGGGTCAGAAGATCCCTGCACCACTCCCTTCTGGATCACTCCCCAATGTCCTCTCAGACTCTCTGGCATTACCCAAAGGTCTGCCTCCCGTGCAAGTTCCCTGGGGTCTAAGAACCTACAGTGCAACAGATGGTGACGCAGACTTGGGAAACAACTCCTCAGCATGTGCTCCCAGATAACGGCATGGCACAGCCCTTCCCAATCCTCCACTGCTCTCCTCACCACCCAATCCTCCAATGCAGTCCAACACTCCTCCTCAAACTCTCCCCAGGACTGGTGGGACAGTTTTCCCCTGCCCCTGAACACTAACCCGTCCCCCTCTTCCTGGGAATCAGGCACCGTCTCCTGGGCTTCGGAAGTGGGACTCCTTGCACTGGACCTACACTCGCTGCCACCACTGGATCCCACCCTCACCGGTGTATCCAGGCTCTTAAAACCGCTCTCAGGGGATAACCTACCCACCTGAGCTACTCTCTCCCTGGCAAAGGCCCTCTCTGCCTCCGCCATCCTCTCCTGGGCTAGGACAATTTCTGTCTCTAGCCTCTGCTCCTGAATCCTCAGCTGCGCTAACTCCGTGGCCTGCTCAAACCTGAGCTTCTCCAGCACTAGCTGATGCTCCCTTTCTTCCCTCCGATCTACCCACTCTTCTGGGGACAGGGAAAGGGATGGGGCAGTGCCCCCGGGACAGGACCCAGTGCGGGACTCCCTCTCTACGGTGTCCTCATCAGCTACTGGCGTCTCTGCCCTGCCAAACTCTTCCTCCTCTTCGTCGGGGTAATTACCCTCCAGGGTTGCAGATGGGGAGCCCTGCCACTGGCTTCTACTGAATCCACCCTTTAAATACTCGGGGGGTAATCAGACAGGTCCCCTCCGATCTTTAAGGGCTCTCCCCTCTTGAGGGCCTCATAAAGAAACAACTTTCTCCTAATGTTTCCTACTGGGGGTATCCCTCTCTCCAGGAGGAAGTCTATCACTTCCTGTTCGGTGTACTCCATCAGTTCCACCTCCTCATAAACCAACCCCATCGTGGCGAGGTACTCTCGGGACACACCCACAGTGGAACAAGGGGACACAATTGAACAAAAACACTTTCAGGAGGAAGCAATACAGCAAACGATATTCAGCCAACAATAATCCCCACAACAAGGCTATGAATACTCTCAAAGCTCTACTTGTGGTGTAACCCGTGGCCGCTGTGGTACTGCGCAAGCGCAAGTCCCATCCCACCGCTTGCCACCAATGTAAGAATTGGGGTTACCAAATATCCAAGGGGGTAGCACGGACCAAGCGGGCAGGCCAAACTTCGAAGGACATGCGAAGCACTCACGCAGTACCCACAGTCAACACACCCGGTATACCACAAAAGAGGCAGGACACCAGTTTGAGTTGGAAAATTAAGAAGTTTAGTATCTCCAACCTGCAATGCAAAAATGCATCAACAGTGCTATCATAACACGGCGCCAACTGGCACCAGAGCCAAGTGTATCAAGGGGGGATTATTTACATGGGAAGTAAGGGCTGAGTCTGTAAGTCCATAGCTGAAAATAAAGAAGAATGTTTACATTGTCATTAAACCTGGGGTCACAATGGCGGGGCCAACTCAGGCTCTCATTCTTAGCAGTTGAACTCCAACCCAACCCCTGTAAAGGAAAACTTCAGGGCATCACAGTAAATCCCAACAGACAGGAACACCTGTAATAAATCAGCAATGGGATATAACCAGGGGCCTGGAATGACACGTCAGGCCAGCACCGGGGCAGGACACCTGCAGTAAAAGGGCACATCAACATTAGATATCGGTCTCATCACCTTAGGCCAGGGAGATGACCATCTCAACAGGGTAGTAGGCACCTTCTATGCAATTGAACCTTAGGCATACACTGTGACATTAGGCATTTAACCATAAGCATATCAACACTGGCGCATTATTCCTGAGCAATACCCTGGCATTTAACACATTGCGCACCACACCAGTGCGTACATTAGGCTCACTTAGGCAGGTAAATAACATCTGAAGGGGCCCACAACCTTAGTTGTCTAACAGCCTGGAATCAGCGTAGGATCACCTAACAGGCGGGAAACATTAATATGCATTGGCATCAGTAACATTAACAACAGGGGGTACCCTTAAACATTTCCTTCACCAGGTTTCCGTAATAACTGAGGGACCTCAGGGCAACCCCTACAGTAGGGACCTATATCTTCAATAGGGGGGGGGAATGATGCTCTCCACCCCAAAAATATTCCATGAGGGCAATCCCGAGTTATCTGGTGGGGCAGTTAAGTGCAGGAAAGTCAGGACAGTTCAATCTTTCTGGAGCCCAAGTTGCAGATGCCCTCTGCCAGACGGGGCACCTGATAAGGCAAAACAGTCCCCGGGGGCGGGCACTGGCAATGTACCCCGTTGCCCCCCCTCCACCAACGTAAGACAGGCCCCACTCACCGGCTGCACTTGATGCTCCCTGTGGGGCTCAGCTCCTCAATCCTGCGCAGGCCACTCGGGCCCGCAAGGCCTCACTCAGGCCTATGCAGCCCAACCGGGGCTCCCTCTCCACTACGGGGGCCCCGCGAAACACCTCCGACTGGCTTCAGTCCTCCCCCGGGCCCCTCCCCTTTCTCATGGACCCGGGGCTCTCCACAATAGGAAGCAGGGCTCTTTTCCGAGGAGGGGGCAGGCACGGGCAATGTGCCTCGAGGCCCCCCCCTTTCCGCGGCGTCACCCGGGCCCCTCTTCCTCAAGGGGGCCCGGGGGGGTTCAACACGGCCTCTGGGCAGCACAATCGGGGCTCCCTCGTCCTCACGGGAGCCCCGCAGGCACTCTGCTCCTCCGGCCGCTTCGGGACGGGAGGCGGGGCTGGCACCGACAGTGTGCCCCAGCCCCGCCTATCTCACCGGCCCCTCACTCAGGGGCACAGACCGGCGGGGTGGCCTCCCGCTCCGGTCGCTCCCAATCGGGGCTCCCCCTTGACCACGGGGGCCCGGCAACGGCACTTTACCTGGGTCCCCCTCCCTCACGGGGACCCAGGGCTTCGCGTCGCTCCTCTTCCTGGGCTGCCGGCCGGCAGCCAATCCCTGCGCGGCCTTCCAAGGGCACGGCCGCGCAGTCCAATCCGTGCGCGGCATTGGCGGGGGGCGGGCCAATGACGCGGCCGGGCGCCCCGCCACGTGATGGGGGACCTGACGGCTTCAGGGCCTGGCGCGGCCCTCACCTCACATCGGCGGCCCTCTCCTGGCACCGGGGGCCGCTGCGACAACGCCCAACACAGCGGGGGTCCCCTCCACAGCGCCGGGCCGCGGCGGT
This sequence comes from Lissotriton helveticus, assembly GCF_964261635.1. Lineage (NCBI taxonomy): Eukaryota > Metazoa > Chordata > Amphibia > Caudata > Salamandridae > Lissotriton > Lissotriton helveticus. The sequence goes on from NC_136065.1 coordinate 69,895,841, forward strand.
GATTTCGCCTATTTATAAACGGCGCAAGGCAGCGCCAACACTCCTCGGCAGCAGTAAGGGGTAGGCTCCCTTTTAAATAATTATTTATATGGCAAACAGCGCGCCAAAACGAGGGTAGGCTCCTCCAGCTCAATTCCCCTCACAGTGCCCCCAGGCCACACGGCGCGATTCTCCTCAGCAGATGGCGGTATTCACAGCGCACTGCTCCTCCCTCTGCCCACAACCTCAGCTCCATTCTCAGGCCACGCAGAGGGGGCAGGAATTTAGCACTTCTCCAGTGCTTCCACAGGGGGCCACAGCTTCCTTGGGGGCATCAACCTCCCCAGAACAGCGCTATTGCAGCACAGCACCTGGCAGCACACCTCACAGGGGGGCGAACAGCTCCACAGCCAAACTCAGGGGCACACTCCTCACCTCCTGGGTGCTTCTTCACGCAGTGCTGGCGTGGTACCCGGTCCAAACAGCGTCAGCGACCTGGGTAGGGGCCCTCCCTTGTCAGGGGCCCAGGGGACAGCAGAGGGGGGGGGTTTAGGGGTGCAGGGCCCAGCTCACAGGCCCATGTGGCGGTAGCACCTCACAGCAGGTCCCCTCTCTTTCTTGTCCCAGCTCAGACTGACTCTCTGGTGGCACATCCCCCTTACGTATACCCTCCTCCCAGGCAGTGCCAGAACCTTCTAGAATTTTGGCAAAGCTGGCCTAAACTGGCTCAAGGGGAGGGGTTGAGCACCCTGGTTGCCAGGCTTTCCCTCCAAAAGCTAGGCGTAGCTGGGTAATATTATCTAGACCGCTGACCTATGGCAGTCCAGAGGCAAAACCCATGGCCATGGAATCCATTTTAAACACAGAACATTTCAGTCAGGTGCATTTTACAATGGGGGAAATGTACAAGTGCTCACACCATTACATGACATTACATTTTAACAAGGTGTCTCACACCACACATGGCCTATACAGGTTTATTCCCATGGGGGAGACATCCTAGACAAGGGGGTCAAAAGCGAAAAATTTCAGGGGAAAGGCCCAGTCCAACAGTCCTTTACTGGTCAAAAAGAGAGGGTGGTGCAGAGGTCGTGTCCCTAGGGACTGGTGTGCCCTTTACTGGTCAAAGAGAGAGGGAGTTGCAGAGGTCGTGCCCCTAGGGACAGGTGTGTTGTTTACTGGTCAAAGAGAGAGGGTGGTGCAGAGGTCGTGCCCCTAGGGACTTGTGTGTCCTTTGCTGGTCAAAGAGAGAGGGGGTGCAGAGGTCGTACACCTAGAGACTGGTGTGTCCTTTACTGGTCAAAAAGAGAGGGTGGTGATGAGGTAGTGCCCCTAGGGACTGGTGTGTACTTTACTGGTCAAAGAGAGAGAGTGGTACAGAGCTCATGCCCCTAGGGACTGGTGTGTCCTTTACTGGTCAAAGAGAGAGGGTTGTGCAGAGCTCATTCCCTAGGGACTGGTGTGACCTTTACTTGTCTGAGAGAGAGGGTGGTGCAGAGCTCCTGCCCCTAGGGACTGGTGTGTCCTTTACTGGTCAAAGAGAGAGGGTGGTGCAGAGGTTATGTCCCTAGGGACTGGTGCGTCCTTTACTGGTCAAAGAGAGAGGGTGGTGCAGAGGTCGTGCCCCTAGGGACAGGTGTGTCCTTTACTGGTCAAAGAGAGAGGGTGGTGCAGAGGTTGTGTCCCTAGGGACAGGCGTGTCATTTACTGGTCAAATAGAGAGGGTGGTGCAGAGCTTGTGCCCCTAGGGACTGGTGCTTCCTTTACTGGTCAAAGAGAGAGGGTGGTGCAGAGAGTGTGCCAATAGTGACAGGTGCATCCTTTACTGGTCAAAGAGAGAGGGTGGTGCAAAGTTCATGCCATTAGGGACAGGTGCATCCTTTAGTGGTCAAAGAGAGAGGAGGGTGCAGTGCTCGTGCCACTAGGGACAGGTGCATCCTTTACTTGTCAAGAGGTCGTACCCCTAGGCACAGGTGCATCCTTTACTAGTCAAAGAGAGAGGGTGGTGCAGAGGTCGTACCCCTAGGGACTGGGGTGTCCTTTACTTGTCAAAGAGAGAGGGTGGTGCAGAGGTCGTACCCCTAGGGACTGGGGTGTCCTTTACTGGTCTGGTCAAAGAGAGAGGGTGGTGCAGAGCTCATCTCACTAGGGACAGGTGCATCCTTTACTGGTCAAAGAGAGATGGTGGTGCATAGGTCGTGCCAATAGTGACAGGTGCATCCTTTACTGGTCAAAGAGAGAGGGTGGTGCAGAGGTCGTGCCACTAGGGACAGGTGCGTCCTTTACTGGTCAATGAGAGAGGGTGGTGGAGAGCTCATGTCACTAGGAACAGGCGGGTCTGTTTCTTGTCATTAAAGGGAGAGGGTGGTGCAGAGTTTGTGCCACAAGGGAAAGTCGGTTCTTTCCTGGTCATTAAATACAGAGGGCAGTCCAGAGCTCAGGTTAGGAACAGGTGGGTCTTTTCCTGGTCTTTAAAGAAAGATGGCCATGCAAAGCACGTACCACTAGGCACAGGCGAGTGAGTTCCTGGTCATTAAAGAGAGACGGCGGTCTAGTGTTCTTTAACCCTGTTTTTTTTTCTACCCCCAATATACTTATACAGGAGTCGATTAAAGCATGCCCCATCATGTCACCGTGACAAGTATGCTCTGCACTTCTGCCGGGCAATCTCCAGTCTGGAAGTCTGCGTTTATTGTCAGTTTCATCGTGTTGGCTTCCAGACCACATGGTGACCATTTACGGCAAACTGACATGTCCACAACATGGCTTCCTCTGATTATTCTGGCCTTAAGTCTCTACTCACATATAGTATCTCAAAATCTGAGTAGTCTGCAAGACCTTTAATGGAATTCTTTTTATGTTTTAAGGCTTTTCTTTTTGAGAGAATTGAGGTAAATTAATTTTACTATTCCCAACAGGTGTGCCTCACCACTGGCACATCTGCCTTATAATAATAAATTAGGACCCAGATCCTGTCTGTAATCATTGCAGCCCTAGTCCAACATTTCTCTACAGGGTCACAAATGATTTTTACCCTATATCACCATTCTTGTATCTCATTTAGCCCTGATACAGGTAAAAACAATAGACGATTGCTAATCTCCCAAAGCGGTGTCAATTTAGGCGCTTCTCTCACATACTTTACTTGGACCTTCCTTTGCTTGTCCCCATCCACTGGCCTGTGGTAGAGAAATGCTTTTATTCCAAAGCCTTGTATTGATTTTAAAGATCTGCACAATTTGGGCCTCGCAGCTATCAAACCATTGTTCACTTCCTGCTCCTCTTCAGGAACTTTACGACCATCCTCTAGTCAATTTCACACAGTTCCTCAGATATCAAAGTCACAACAAGACTTCAGATCCCTTGCCTTTCTTGTACCACACAGTGGAACTCTCAATTTTCTTTAATGAAGCCAGACCAAGCTGACAGCTTTTATAAAGCAGCTATAAAACTGACAGCTTTTAGAAAGAAGCTATAAAACTTGGTTGTTCTCCCAGTAGTTTTAATAATAATAAAATAATAATCCACATTTGTAAAGCGCACAATCACCCGTAAGGGTCTCTAGGCGCTGGGGGCCGTCAGGAAGATTAAGCGAGCTATTGCCCAGAGTCACATGGTGCTGGGCTAACCTGCCGCCGGAGCCGGGGATCGAACCCTGATCCTCAGATTCCAGCGTCAGTCGCCCTGGCCGCGGCGCCACACCTCTCATGAGGATGACACATGTTTGGTATTTGAACACTCAGAAACCCCTGCCTTGCAGCAAAACAAACCCTTAAAGCAATACTTCTCAAGAAGTGCTTCCAGAGTGTGGTAATCCACAGTATCTGACATCAGAAAATGCCACACTATAATTCATTAAAAAACTGCTAAAAGCCTGCTGTTCCAGCACCATTTGCAGATATTACTGGTGCAGATGCCTGGAAGCAGAGGACTGCAATAATCCTATACACTGCTATAAGAACTGCTCTGGCAGAGACATGAACAGCTCCCCAGTGGTGTAACATTAGCCCCCGCAGCCCCTGAGGTGTGGAAGCCGTTGAGCTCCATGGTCGTCTTCCGGCACTCTGCATGGGTGGAGGGCCCCTGGCTTGAGAGGTCCTGACTGGGTCGGCTGGACTTCCATGTACTTTGCAGGGGTCCCCCTCAAGTTTTGTTACAACACTGCAGCTCCCCTAGTCCAGCCCTAAGACTGAACATTTGTTCATTGTGCTTTCTAGTCTTTACTACAGTTCAATGACTCCCGACCATACGGAACCTTCCTCTGTTTTATAAGAACTTGAGTCTGAACATACTGCTACCAGATGATCTTCCTTCTCAACAGTTGACTTCTAATCTCAATCAATCAATCAGGGGCTTGCATAGCGCTGCTACTCACCCGTGGGGGTCTCAAGGCACTGGGGTAGGGGGGCTGCTGGTCGCACTAGGTGGAGGATCATTCAAAGAGCCCGGTCTATATTTTATTTTTGGATTGGGTAAGCAACACGGATTACCTGAGGTGGAAGGGCAGGGAGTTCCAGGTCTTGGTAGCGAGGTAGGAGAACTAACTTCCACCAGTTCTGGTCTTGTGGATCCTGGGGATGGAGGTGAGGGTGAGTTGGGCAGAGCGGAGTTGTCTGGCAGGTACGTGGATTGCGAGGAGAGGGTCCAGGTTGCTAGAGCTTTGAGGGTGTTTACTTTGTGATAGCATTTCACAGATGCTCCACACAATTAAGTATAAAGATTCCCAAAGTATATCTATGTTATGACTTTATAATACGTCTCGTAATTGAATTTTTTGGGGATAACAATTCTATTGCAGAAGCACATGAGCAATGCAAATGAACAGAACGTTAGCAGCAGCTGTTGTTTACAGCCTGTTTTTAACACTATTTTCTTAGTATGAAATGCTCCCTTACATCCAAAATGGTCAAGATGATGCATTCATCACTATAATTTAGAGCAAAATTACAGATGGACATTTCTTTTATTTTGTTTTCAATTTGTGGCAATATTGTATCACTACACAAAACTGTATAAATTGATTTTCTCAAATCTCTTCAATCTGAACCCTACTGAGGCCTCAGATGCAGCCTTACAGTGTTTGATCATTTCTTCAGTTATTTAAATAAAGATATGATAGGTGGACTCTTTGATTGTGCTGACATCATCAAACTGTCAAAGCCCTGAAATCACAGGTGTTGGCTCTACACAGTTCAATTGCGCCAATTGCATTCAACTTCAAAGTATAGGAGGCTAAGTTTAATTGTCAGAATTTACAGTTGTTGTTGGCAAGTAATGTACAACTCTAGTTGTAAAGGAGCATTAACCAGTTAACCATTCTTCATTGCCATGTGAAGGAGTAGAACCAGCAGCAGGATGAGGTCTGCAAAGGGAATTTCTGATCCTCGCCCTTCCGACACCATGACTCCTGAAACCCTTGCTTAGCTGCCGAAAAATGCACACTTCACAAATAGCTGGACGTGCAACTTCAGAAGTGTATCCACAAGTAAGTTGGGTCTTTTGTGCTACCTTTATATATGCTTCTGTAGGTCTGTATATACTCCAGGCGATCATCCCTGACACACCCGCATTGTCTCCAAGTCCATGGGAGTGACTCTCAGGGCTGGCACAAATCCCAATCACTCATTGTCTGAAAAGTCAATTATTGAAATTGACGGCACCAAAATACAAGCTTTGGGATGTGATGAATGAGTGTAAAATGTTGTTTGAAACTGGAATGCTGAGCAAGAAGGACCCGATGTCTGATGAAATGTAAGAATCATCTGACGCACAAATATCCAAGAATAGAACATTAAATCACGTGGAGTTCAAACATAATTTAATAACATTTTCATAAATCACTATAAATTGGGATCCTAGATACAGATTTACTTTAACATAATTTCACAAACAACTGCTTACTAATGACCATTGTCTTAAAAAAAAACACCAAGGGGGCTTGGCTGGGCAAGATTGCTCCTGCTATGCCCCATCGATCCCTGTATTGGTAACGGGGGCGTGGGGACTCTGGGGGCCACCTGAGGATGCTGACAGCGGCGTATGGCTGCAGGGCTTCAACAGAGGAACTTGGCACCATCAGCACCTGGTTGCGCGGTGAGTCACGCGAGCTGCGCAGGGGAACCACGTTTTTGCAGCACCACCAATGCACCAAGGTCCACGACCTACGGCAGAGAGCCACAATGGGAAACTGCCTCTTTGACTCCCATGGGGGTAGTGCTTCTTAACACAATCAGGTCGTTTTCAGCACTTAACAACCCCACACCTGAGCCCCCGGCTGATTCTAAGGTGGCGCCTCATGAGTGCTGACGGGGGGGAAAGCCTGTCCCTGCAACTACCGGTAGGAGACTGCATCTCTCCAATGCGGCGATCTATTTCTGTGGTCATCCCCCGGGGAAGAGCGCGCACACTGCTGTGGTACCACACCATTGATGCTCTCCTTGTAGGGGCCTCATATTGGCTGCATGCTGCTGAAACTGAACTGAGGATTCTGGAGCCCACGTTGTCACCTCCTACTATTGAAGGTGTCCACTACAATTGGCACAAAGTCCCCTGCTCTTCATAATGCCCTTCAACACCCACCACATAGAGGGCACATTTATGCCACCTAAGAAGCCACCGCTGCAACCCAAGGTCACCAGCTATTTCCACCCTTTGGACAAACGGCAACCCTCTGAACAGGGAGACCCTCCGGCCGATATGGCCCTCACCAAGGACGATTTGCTGTCCTCCCTGCCAGACTTTAAGGCTGAGCTTCACGCTGAGTTGAACCAGGACATGAAAGCTTCTATCGACCAGCTGCGAACAGACTTATCCACATGTATGACTTCGCTCCAGCAAGATGTTGATTCAATTGGTACTAGAGTGGTAGATCTGGAAACACAAACCCAGGGGCTGGAAAAACATACGTTGGAGGCACGCGCACAGCTACAAGACCTTCACTATCAACTCCATCTTGCCCAGCTAAAAACTGAACACCTCGAAAACAGGGCTCAGCGAGAAAATGTGCGGATTCGAGGCTTGGAGGAGGGAGGGGAAGGGCTGGAACGTGAAGGCCTCTTCGCCGACATTGTTGGCCCACGCCAGCTCAAGATTAAATTTGAACGCGCCCATCAAGTTGGGGGAACGGCTGGTGGAGAGAGAAGACGGACATGGGACATTGTGGTTAAATTCCACTCCTTCAAGGTCACAGAAATAATTCAGCAGGAAGCCAGGAGGAAGGAAGACTTCCCATTCCAAGGCCACATATGCACCCTCTACCAGGATCTAGCGCCGGCATCATTGCAACGAAGACTCCAATTTCGACCCCACACAGCAAAACTCTGGGAGGCACATGTGCTATCAATCAATCATTTGTAAAGCGCACTAAATACCGGTGAGGGTCTCAAGGCCCTGGGGGGCGCTACTGATCAAACAGCCAGGTCTTGAGGCTCCTCCTTAAGGTCAGCAGGTCTTGGGACTGTCGTAGGCTCAGTGGGAGGGTGTTCCATCTCTTGGCAGTGAGGTGAGAGAAGGATCTCCCACCAGTGGTTGTTCTTTGGATGCGTGGGATGGTGGCCAGTGAGAGGTCTGCAGAGCGGAGCTGGCGGTTGGGGATGTAGAAGGAGAGCCATCTGTTGAGGTAGGCTGGGCCGGTCTTGTGGAGTGCCTTTTGTGTGTGGGTGAGGAGCTTGAAGGATATCCTCTTGATGAAAGGGAGCCAGTGCAGGTTTCTCAGGTGGGGGGTGATGTGGCCGTGGCGTGGTATGTTGACGATCAGTTGTGCCAAGGCGTTTTGGATGTGTTGTAGTCGTTTGATGAGCAAGGTCGGGGCTCCCACGTAGAGGGCATTTCCATAGTCGAGTCTGCTGCTGACGAGGGCCTGGGTGACGGTCTTTCTTGTATCTGTCTGGATCCATCTGTAGATCTTGCAGAGCATGCAGAGGGTGCTGAAGCAGGAGGAGGAGACGGCGTTGACTTGCTTGGTCATTGAGAGCGTTGAGTCGAGGATGATTCCCAGGTTGCGTGCATGGTTGGTGGGTGGCGGGGCTGCACCCAGTGCCGTCGGCCACCAGGAGTCGTCCCAGGCTGAAGGGTTGGAGCCGAGGATGAGGACCTCTGTCTTGTCCGAGTTCAGCTTCAGACGGGTGGTCTTCATCCAGTCGGCGACGGCCTTCATTCCTTCGTGGAGGTTGGCTTTGGCTGTGATGGGGTCCTTGGTGAGGGAGAGGATAAGCTGAGTGTCGTTGGCGTAGGAGATTATGTTGAGGTTGTGCGGTCGGGCTACGTGTGCGAGCGGGGCCATGTAAATGTTGAACAGCGTCGGGCTGAGGGAGGATCCCTGGGGTACACCCCAGATGATCTCGGAGGCTTTGGAACGTAATGGGGGAGGCGGACGCTCTGAGTTCTGCCGGAGAGGAAGGAGGTGGTCCAATCCAAAGCCTTGTCTCGGATTCCTGCGGCGTGGAGGCTTGCACGTAGTGTGCGGTGGTAGACCGTGTCGAAGGTGGCAGAGAGGTCTAGGAGGATGAGTGCTGCGGTCTCGCCGTTGTCCAGCAGGGTCCTGATGTCGTCGGTGGCAGTGATGAGGGCAGTCTCGGTCTGTGGGTGCTGCAGAACCCTGACTGGGAAGGGTCCAGGATTCTGTTTTCCTCGAGGTATCGGGTTAGCTGTCTGTTGACGGCTTTCTCGATGACCTTGGCCGGGAAGGGGAACAGAGAGATGGGCCAGAAGTTCCTGAGGTCTCTTGGGTCTGCCTTAGGTTTTTTGAGTAGGGAGTTGATCTCGGCGTGTTTCCAGATGTCTGGGAAGGTCGCGGTCTCGAGGGAGAGATTGATGACGTTGCAACGATGGGGTGCGGTGGTGCTGCTTGCTCTGTTGAAGACGTGGTGCGGGAATGGGTCCGATGGAGAACCGGAGAGGATTGAGCGCATGGTCTTGATGGTGTAATTGATGGTCACGCTGGCCCAGGCTAGCAGGGTGTTGTGGTCGATGGTGTACAGAGGGTCTGTTGTGTTGCTGTCTGTTAGGGCTGTCTGGGTGTTAAAGCTGTCGTGGACGTCTGCTATCTTGCGGTAGAAGAAGGTGGCGAGGGAGTCGCACAGAGCTTGCGATGGTGGGATATTGTTGGTGTTGGGGCTGGAGAGTTCCTTCACGATGTTGAAGAGCTCCTTGCTATTGTGTGCGTTGTTGTTGAGGTGGTCTTTGAAGGAGGCCCTCTTGGCTGCACTGATGAGGTGGTGGTGGTTGCGGATGGCGTCCTTGTGTGCTGCGTGGCTGTCCGGAGTTTGTTCACTGTCCTATTTCTTCTCTAGTTCCGGCAGGCTTTCTTGAAGGCTAGGAGTTCTGGGGTGAACCACCTGGCCTTCTTGCTGGTGTTTCTGTGGGGGGGTTCTTCAGCGGGGCGAGGGTGTTGGCGCAGTCCTCGATCCAGCGTCTGAGGCTGTGGGCAGCGTCGTCGGTGTTGTAGGGTTCGGTGGGTGGGCTGAGAGTGAGGTTTGCGTGTAGTTGGTCTTCGGTGGCGAGGTTATCGATCAGGGTTGTAGAGCTGTTGTCGTTGTTCTCAAGGTGAAAGTTCAGGTCTTCGAGGAGGATGTAGTCAGTGGAGGTCAGGGCGTCTGTGCTGATCAAGTCGGCGATGGAGTCGCTTAACTGGGGGTGTGGTCCGGGGGGTTAGTAGACGAGGGTGCCTCTGAGGGTGGAATTAGGGTCTCCCTAATACCCGTTAGGCCTATGCTTTGAACATGACAATAAACACCACCATGTAATTGAGCTCAATGAGGGCATTCACCTATTGGGCCTTCCCTCAGTAGAGGAATAGGTCCTGCCGGGGCCATTGAGAGGAAATAATGGCGGCACCGCAATAAGGTCTCAATGGTCTGCAAGCGGAGCTAAAAAATGACTAGGGGGAAGCTGGTCTCCGTTCTCACCATGGCCTGACCACTGAGGGAGTGCACTCCCATACCACAAGGACAGAACACACCCTTCCTGAACACTGCGGATTGAAGGTCAGGGTCTGTAAACTCTAGGGTAAGGAGCACCTGCACAATCCATACATTTTATGAGAAGATTGTGCACTTCTTCTTTTGGACACTTAGGGGGAGTGTGGAGGGGGAATTTGGCTCGACCTCCACTGACAAGCCCAAAGCGGCAATATTGTTTGTAGTCAGAGCTTAACAGCTATCTGACTGTCATTGATGTTACTATTGTTGTTTTTTGAGGGGGGGTTTTGGAGGGGAGGGGGGAAGGGAGTTACTTGGGTGGTGGATGGTGCAGGTTAGACATTGCACTTAGATAGCCATATATATCTGGTGCGATCTTATACACGGGCTGTTGTATAGGCTAGGGCGTTGGGGCGCAGACTGTAGTGGCACTTGGAATCTTGGGGATGCGCCGCCAAGGTGCAGATCTGAGGGAGAGGGGTGACGGCCACATAGTCATGGTACTCACAGAAACTTCCTGAAACATTAGAGTCTGAACTCGCCACTTAAGCACCAAAAAGTATGGAAATCTATCACTGACCACCACTTTGACGTTGTGGCACTTCAAGAGACACATTTGAAAAGGGATGAGAAATTGAGGTTGCGACACAAACAATACCCCCTCCTAACAATACCCCCTCATTTACAGATCCTCCGCGCAGACAAAGCAATGTGGGGTCAACCTGCTTTTTCACACAACAACTAGATTCCAACCAGAGGCAGTTTATGCCGATAGAGATGGTCGCCTGGTTATGGTAAAGGGAAACCTGACAGGGAAATTATGCACATTTGTGACGGCATACGCCCCCAACACAGGCCACCCTGGGTAAACAACCTTTACAACGCAACTTTTACCACGCAGTGCCTTTAAAACGCAACTTTTACAACGCAAGCCATTACAACGCATTGCGCTGGGGGGCGCTCTAGGATAGGGAATGGGTTTAATGTACTATCCAACACCTTCCCTACTATCCACGGGGACTGGAGTTGGAATAGTAAATTAAACAATTCACTATCCAGCGCCTAAAAGCACTATGCATTGTAATGGTATGCGTTGTAAAAACCGCGTTGTAAAAGCATGCGATGTAAAAGCATGCGTTGTAATGTCATACATCCGCCACCCTGCCTTCTTAACCACCCTCCTAAACAAAATAGGGGAATTTGCAGAATGTCCAACACTGCTAATGGGGGACTTTAATCTCACCTGACCGGCAGACCTCAATAGTACACACACTCATAGAACCATGACAAGTTCCTTCCCTGTAGCAATCAAACAAAGATACATTGACCTAGGTCTCAGGTAAGCTTGGTGCACACTCTTTCCCATGACTAAAGACTACACCTTCTTTTCTCACGTGCATCGCACCTTCTCCAGGCTGGACTATATCTTTACTAGTCAAAGTCTGTTGGGCTCCGTTCAGGAAGCAAACATTTTCACACTTTTTATCTCAGACCACTGCCCAGTCTCTATATGCCTCAGATGGGGCAGACCAACACCCACAGCTCCTAAATGGTACTTCCTGGCTTCCCTCACTAGAGACAAGTTGATGAGGGATGACCTGAGAAGCTCAATTACAGAATTGTTTACTCTTAACTCCCCACAAGACCCCTCCATGTTTAATAATTGGGATGCATTCAATGCGAATATAAGAGGCAAATGCTTGGAACATAATGCTACCCTGAACAGACAGAGAACGAAGGAGCAGGTAAATCTGGAAACAGAGTTAGACGTAGAGGAGAAGGCCCAGAAGAGTACCCCAACCAGAGTAACACAGTGCCACCTCACTGCCTTGAGAGGGAAGCTTAAAGCAATTTATAATAATAGAGCAGATTATACCCTGTTGCGTCTCCATCAAACTTCCTACACACTGGGAAATACAATTGGCACCCACTTAGCTAGGCAACTACTGGAAAAGCTGGATCAGGAGTTTATTGGGAATATACAAAACACCAAGGATGGGTTAGAGTCGTCTGATGCAGGGAAGGCCACAACTTTCAGAAAATTCTACGAACATTTATATTCGGGGGGACAGTCTAAACCCCATAGCTCAACATAACTATTTGCAGGCGTTGACCTTCCCAAGGGTAACCCAGACCCATAATAATACTCTTACTTCCCAATCACTCGGGAGGAGGTGTGTAAAGTGATTAAATTGCTTAAGCCCAACAAAGCTCCAAGGCCCAATGGCCTGATAGCCCTTTTCTATAAACCCTTCTTAGCCGAACTCATTCCCCACCTTATGCAACTCTTTAATAAAATGGCGGAGGAGGCCCAGGTCGCCTCCACGATGGCAGAAGCAGTTATCACAGTACTCCCTAAACCCCGCGAAAAGACCCATCTATGTGCTTCTTATTACCCTATAGCTCTTCTCAATCTAGACACAAAACTCTACTCAGCCATATTGGCCGAATTCCTGAACAACCTTCTGCCAGACCTCATTCACCCGGATCAATCCGGTTTTATAAAAGGCAGGTAGACCCACGACAACATCCGTCGAACGGTCCATCTGATCGAGAAGGCATCCAAACGTAACATACCGGCGGTGGTAATGGGCCTAGATGCCGAAAAGGGAGGTTGCCTCATGTTACAAGACCTATACCACAATTACGATATTTTAACCTTCGAGACTTGTAAGAGAGAATTCCACTTAGGGCCGGAAGAACAGTATCACTACCTTCAACTTAAACACTGGGCCCTCACACCTTGAGTACATGACCCTGCCACACGAGGGAAGACTACCTTTGAAAAATTCGTCCAAATAGCTGTCTCTATGAAAGGGGCAACATCCCCTATATAAGATCCTCCTAGCATCTACTCGCTCACTGAGGCCTAGATGTATGGCCATGTGGAAAGGGGATATCTTAGAGGGACATAACCAAGAAAGAATGGGCCGGGGTGTGGTCTGATACAGCGAAATTCAATCACTCACTACAATTTCGAGAGGCCCACATGAAAACCATGATGATTGGTACCTTTACCCAGCCAAGCTTAAAGGAATATTCCCAAATGCATCCGATATGTGCTGGAGAGGCTGTAGCCTCCTTGGTGATTTTCAACACTTTTGGTTGGACTGCCCCGTGCTGCGGCCCTTCTGGGAGGAGATATTAGCCCATATCAAAACTATGTTGGGCTACCCAATTCCATCTAATATCGAGGGAGTGCTCCTGGGCATCAGGGACCCATCCTTGACACACCACACCAAGGCGGACAAGGCTAAGTTTTGGACATGTCTAGGGGCGGCCAAAATCGCTATTGCGGCGGCTTGGAAGAAGACAGCGGCTCCCACCCTCTCGATGTGCCAAGTTCGGCTCTGGCGACTACTCTCTCTGGAGAGGATGTCTTCATGGACGACTACAAACATTTTGAGTATAAATGGGGTCTGCTAGTTTCCTATTTCTCAGGGGTTGCCTCTGGCGGTGTGTACACCCTCCATCAGTGATATGCATCTTTCAGTTCTAGTCTTCATAGAGTCAACCCTGTGATGATGCTCTAAGGGGCACAGTCGGATGGCTCTCTAGCTAAAATAGCCCGTATACACACTGAGATTTGTATTGTTTTTTAAATTACACATACTGGTTCAATGTCCCCACTATAGTTTCTTTGTTACAGGGGAGGGTTCAGGTTTTCTTAATTTAAGATTCTGTTACTCTTCATGTAGGCAGAGTTTAAAATGCTGATTGTCACAGGCAGAGAAGTGGGCTGAATGCTTGTGCTAATGTTCTGTGCTATATACTGTATCCTTTCTTTATTTAGAAACTGTACATACACTATTCCATCTCAATAAGAGAAAGACGCAGGATGTCACGAGGAATAGCAAAACATGCTAAGACAATAGAATATATTCTTCATAATTTGATAACCAATAAAACACCATTCCAGATACAATTGTTCAACTGTAAAAATATTATTATAGAATTATTTGTCAAAATCACCATTTTCAAAACAATGACAAATTATAGTTTATTCTGTGAACAATAAAATTCTATTCCAGTTACATTCATTGTGGCATTAGTGAACTAAACTATGTAAAACTAATCAACAATAAGTACCATTCCAGACACCAGTGGAGAACAATAATACATCATTCCATGAAATTGTTTTAGTAATACAATTCTGTCACATAATAAAGTCAATAATAAATGTTGTTCTTGATACAAGTCCTAAACAATAAAATACCACTGAAGAAACAATTAACAATGGGAAAAATTCTGCAAAGAACCATTTAACAATAAAGAATTCATCTAGATAACATTTTGGACAATAAAAGCGAATTGGGGACACAGTCATCAATGTACAAACAGTTATAGAAAGCTATAGTTCACAACACAAAAAGTTTTGGATAAATCCAACTACTAAAACCCATTATATATACACCTTCTCATCAATAAAATGTGTTTGTAGATACAGCTTTTCCTCAATAAAAAATCGTTCAAGTTCATCTGCTTAATAATAAACACGCCTTCAATTACAACCAGTCATATGAAGCATTACTCTGAACACACAAAATCACCATTCCAAAATGAATTGTTCAGTATTAACCGCATGCGCGCTAGCGGTTTTCCCGCTGCGCGCTGCGATTTTAAAAATCCCGCGTTACGTGACAAGGTCAGCTCGTCATCCGCGTAGCGCAGGTTACGCCCATGACGAGCTGACCTTGTCATGAGCGTCGAATGTTCCGTTCTTAAATAAAACACCATTGCAGAATCAACTGTTCAACAACCAAATGCCATTCTAGGTTATCAATTCAATCAAACAGAAACTCAGACATTGTTTAACTATGAAGCATATTTTAACACACAGATTTTCAATCATAAAAAGAATTCCAGATAAGAACATTAAAGCACTATTCTAGATAAAAAGAATACAAATGAGCCATCACTCCAGATATTCTCTCCAACTGTAAACAACATCCCAAATACACTGTTAAATATTGAAATAACTTTCAAGATGAAGATCTTTCACAATAAACGACCATTCCATATACAAATATTCAACATTAAAATACTGTTCTAGAGTTAAATGTTCAGCAGTAAGACACATTTCCAGAAGCAACCATTCCAAATGAAATAGGGGTTTGGATATATCTGTCCAAAAATAATGTAACATTCTAGATATAACCTTTCAATAATAAAATATAATTCTGAATTTAACAGTTCATCATTCCAGATACAGTTGAACAACAATCAAAGACAGATACACCTATTCATAACAAAACACCATTCCTCATGCACCTTCATGTTCATCAACAAAGCTTAATGTAACAAACAACTCTAAAAAAAGTAAAATACAGTTCCTAGTACAACCATACTGCGTATCTCATACTAAATGTATAGAACAGCTTCTCCTATACATTTTGTGACCTAATTTCTTCTTTCCACTCAGACGAGTCCCAACCTTTGTGTCTCTGACACCAATATCACTGAAATAGCAGATGTTCTGAGACATTACTTGGACCTTTTCCTTCTCACCATGTGCACTGTTCCAAAAAGCAACTTTCAGACTTGTCCCATCAGAATTAATTTGTGTCTCTCAAGTGAAGAGATATGTGATCTCCTTGATTGTGATGACTTCCGTAAACCCTCCTCCACCTTTTATCACCCCAATCATGACCTTGCATTACACTTTCCTATTGTCCTTCAACATAGATCACCATGTGCCATTCTCCCCTTAAAAAAAGTCTTGTCTACAACTTTGGACCAATAGCAAAACTCTGACCCAAAGTGGCGGCTAAAATAATTGTTAATCTTATCCATGAAATCTTAGTCCTGACCGTGAGTTGTGTCAATGTCTTCTTCACAAAACATTATGGTTATAGTACTTTTTCTTATATAGTTGACTATTTAATGTAATTGTGATGGTAGGTCTAGTGGAAAGGGTGCAGTGTTGGATCAGCATGTTGGGCATGTTAGCACTCTGGCAGTGCTTCAGTGTCCAACAGACCAGTATTACAATGAGGGCCTGCACTTGCTGCAAAATCTTCCTTCATTGGAAATGGCTTCCTGTTGACCCCACCTCCTCTTTCGAATGATAGAATCTGGAAATTAAATCTTCTGATTCTCTCCATCAGAATAGCTGTGATCTTACACTTCCTTCAGCAATGATGTAACATTTTATGACGCAGCTAATCTTTTTTTATAGCGTTGTGTTCCAATTTGATTTGAACCTTTTCTGCGGTTATTCGAAAAGCACATCTGCCAACATAGTCACCTTTCTCTTAGTATGCAACTAACTTGTCCAACAGTACGCACTCTCCGCAAGACCTTAGACGTTCTCCCAATGTCAGCGAGAAAGGTGATGGTCCATGCCTTAGTGACATCCCGACTGGACTATGGGAATGTTTTGTACCTGGGGGCTACCGCCAAGTGCGTTCAGAGACTCCAGCATATTCAGAACGCGGCTGCGTGACTGGCTCTAATGCTCCCTAAGAGAGCGTCATCCAGCAAGGCTCTTGAATCTCTACACTGGCTCCCGATGAGGAAACGTGTTCTGTTTAAGGCCGTGTGCATTAGTCATCGGATTTTGCAGAAGAAAGGCCTTTCTTACCTACACATTCTCCTCACCCTGTATGTTCACACGAGAGGTCTAAGATCCAGTGGTAGGGGGCAATTACGCATACCTGCTATCAGAAGAGCCAGGATGGGCGGGCGCTCTTTCAGGTTCTTTGCAGCGGGAGGTCTATCGATTTACTTGAACACCAATATCCCATGGTCACTTAAGTTAATTGAGTCAGGTCAAACATGGATCCAATGCATTAAAATCACTCTCCCCTCGAGCCCAGTTCAGGACAACAGGATACGCAAGAGGGTTGGTCACTGGTCATATGCAATATTTATATACATCTGGCATCAAAGAGCAAATTAGAGAAAATTCTGACCCTCAAAGCACTTCTCAAATCCTTGCAAGCCATTTACCCACAGGCTGGCCTGGTGGTTTCTGGTGACCTGAATATGTTCCTACTACAAACAGATCCCGCATATGACATCCAACAAACCAAGCTGTACGGGAAATCAATCCCCCCCAACAATAACAGACCATCGTAAAAAAGGCAAATATGGCAAGATGTGCACCCATATGTTAGCTGAAATCGGACTGATTACCTTGAACGGCCGATTTTCGCAGTACCAGCCGGCATCCTCGATCAGAATAGCCAAAAAGGCTCAATCAATCCTGGATTATTCCTTGGTGGACTTTGAGGTATTACAAACAGTAGTCACCTATAGAATAATCCATAAACTGGAGAGTGATCACAGTCCACAAGCAATAGAGATCAGATCACAACATTTAAGGGCACCAGCAACCAAAGATCTGACCGTAACCCCGACCCTATACAATCTTAACCGGTTAGCTTGGAACGGAAAGAATGTAGGTGAAATCATTGTTCACGTGAAAATCACGTCGGCAGAAGACGACGAAAAAACTCGACTAGCACACCAGGATAACTGGGAAAAAATTATTGCAACCCTGACTGACAAATTTGGTCAACAAAATCAGACTAATAAAAGAAAACCCTCTAAGACACATCAAGCGCACCTAGGAGCAATAGGGAGCAAAAAAAGGATTTTCAATCAGGAAATCAGAAAACTTAAAGGGAAAGACACAAAGAGGGGTGACGACACCAAGAGGCAAATACACATTCTAAGGCAAACATACAAAAAAGAAGTATGGACCGTAAAGAAAAAACACCAAACACAAATCTGGCTACAATTATTAGAAGGCAGCAAATCGAATAACAACAGGAAATTCTGGGCAGAAATTATCAAAGTGGCCAATGGAGTAGGTCTCGATTTAAGAGAAGATTGGATCCACCATCTAGAGCAAACTCAAATGACCTATGTGCATGAAAGGAACCAACATCTCCTCACCCACCCGCTGAATGAAAAGCATGAAGAAGATCAAATCTTCGGTGCAAACTGGATCAAGCAATGCCAAGTCCAAATGGTCTTGAAAAAACTGAGGTCAAAAGGAGCGCCGGGTCCGAACGGCTTGCCTAATGGACTTTTTAAAGAACGATCAACCGTTTTGGGCAGAATACCTCACACCATTGTACAATCACGCATTTCAATCAGGAAGTATTCCCCCTTCATGGAGAGGGAGCATCTTGCACCCAATCTTCAAAGCAGGCGCGCGAACAGATCCAGCGAATTACAGACTGATTGCGCTCATTGACGTAGAGGTCAAGGCATACGCATCAAATCTCCTGAAAGCACTGGAAGATTGGGTTAGCCGCAATAACATCCTCCCAATCACCCAGACAGGGTTTAGGCCTGGAACCAAAACGTCATGTAACCTGACAGCGCTGAATCTTCTTGTCGACAAAGCAATGGCCAAATCTACAAAACTGTACACCTGTTTTGTCGATCTAAAAGCGGCATTCGACACAGTACCAAGGGAGATCCTATGGGAAAAGATGAGCAGCTGGGGCATACCTCTGAAGTTGCTACGGGCCATCATAAATTTGTACTCATCCACCTGGGTTAAGATAAAACTTGGTAACGGGGACAGAACAACACCAAAAATCCCCACCCACATTGGCCTCAAGCAGGGATGTGTATTGGCCCCCACCCTCTTTAGCATCTTCACTGCGGACTTCGACAAGAGCATTTCAGAGATCCAAGCAGACCCTCCAAATCTAGCCCAACACAAAATAAGGAGTATGCAGTATGCCGACGACATAGTCCTTTGCAGCCAGACCCCGCTGGGTCTCCAACGTGCTATAACAAGGCTGCACAAATACATCTGTATGCATGGGCTGCAATTCAACTACAAAAAAATGAAAGTGGTCTGCTTTGCGTCTCAGCCAGGGCAGCAAACATTCAGATGGTACATCGCTGGAAACAACATAGAGCAAAGTAGCAACTATAAGTATCTGGGAGTACTGGTCGACTCAAGATGGTCATTAAGAGAACACACAATGCACAGAAAAGCCCAGGCCAACAAATTGCGGTTCGCCTTAAATATACTAAAAACAAAACTAAAATGTCCATCCAATGAACATCTGCTGAAAGTGATTGCTGCCAAATTCTTACCCTCCCTCACGTATGGCTCCGAGCTATACAGAGGCAAAGACGCTAATTTCCTGAACCTCCAACAGTCAGTGTTGTTTAAACATCTTTATCAAATCCCGCAGTTTGCATCTCAGGCGCAGGTACGCCTTGAATTTGGGTTACTAAACCAGCACCAAGCTAGACAAGCCGCCTTAATAAAAACGTGCTGGAAACTAAGAGCAGCTCAGGAGGACACACTGATGGGTCACTGTTGGTCTGAAATTAACAAACAAACAAAAGGAAAAAAGACATGGAAAACAACACTGGGAGAAGCATTGAAAAACTTAGATATGCAAGAGACGTGGAACATTAAACACACCTTCGGAGCCTTCAAAAAAGCAGCCAATGGTGCGGCAAAACACTAATCATGGTTTGCTGACCAATCAGCATTGGTCAAGAAAAAACACAGCTGGATGGTACTGGCCACGTATGAGAGATGCGATCCGCAACCGTATCTAGTTAATCACATAACATCATCCACGCAACAAATGCTACTACGACTACGGCTAGGAACCTATATCTCAAAAGATCAGATCCCGGCATGGCGGCAAACATGGCCAACAGCACTGTGCAGGCTTTGTGGTCTCTCTGAAGGTTCCTTGCAGCATCTTACTGAAATAAGCTTCCAGTGGAGCTCCGTCTGGAAGCGTCTGAGACGGTTTTTCGGAAAAAGCTGAAGACGTGGCTCTTTCCATCGGATAATTCCATTGTCTGATTCCTTCCCTGTTTTCTCCTTTTCACTGGTTTATGGGACCTTATCGCAGCGCGGGACGCACAGGTTTGTGCAACCAGGCGCTTTATAAGTTTAAATTGATTGATTGATTGAATGATTGAAGAGTATTTTAAACATCCATATTAAACTCTTCATTCTTGATTTAATTATCTCTAAAAATTCTTTCTCCTCTTCAATTTCCTAATCAACGTTTATTCGAATGAATATTTTCATACGCTTTCTCCCATGAGATTTGCATAAGGCAAAACATTTGTTCAAACTGAATCTGAAACTGATATAATATTGACATGGTCAGATCATTTTGCAGTCTATTTTAACGTTAACTCAGCCCCCCCTGGGAGGCCATTTAGAGCCAGACTCGCTCCAAGGCAGACTAGGAAATGGAATACCATAAAACGAGAGGAGCTGGAAGGTGTACTAAAGTCAACCCTGGAACCCCTTTCAGGAAACACGGAAGACGCGACCCAGGCCTACACTAGATGGCTAGAGGCAGCGTGTCTTCAACTGGCTCCCCCTAAAACCTCTTTCTCCGCACGCTCAAACCCTTCCGCCCCTTGGTTCACCGAAGAGATTAGGGACCACAAAATCGTTTGTAAAAAAAGGGAGAAAATATGGCGGACAACATTCAGTGAGTCAGACAAAAAAATTCTCAACATCGAGCAAAGAGCTTACAAAGAGAGAATACAGCAGGCAAAACGAGTCTTCTTTACGAAGAAGATTAACCGCATGCGTGCGGGCGGAATTCCGCCCGTACGCTGGGTTTTGCGGAAACGCATGTTACGTGACGAGCTGGGCTCGTCATGAGCGTGCGAGGAGGCTACGCCATGACGAGCCCAGCTCGTCATGAGCGTCGAAGGGGTTAAAGAAGCCAGCAATACCCCGAAGGAGCTCTTTCGAACAGTGTCTGCCTTGGCTGTCCCCAAAACCATAGATATACCCCCCAGTCTCCTACTTTGTGAGAATCTGGCCACATTTTTTCGTGAAAAAGTTGAAAACATCTTTTCCCCCCTAGACAGTCAAATAATAATTTCTTCGGAACCCTCCACTCTTAAATCGGAGCTAGACAGCAGTCCGGATAAACTCCTACAGTTCACCCAAATCAGTGAGAAAGAGGTAGTGAGCCGGCTGCTAAAGATAAAATCGGGCTCCCCTCACGATCCCTGTCCTGCTGCCATTGCTAAACTAGCTCCGGTTACCATCGCAGCTGGACTCACTCCTCTCTTCAACCTCTTGTTGGACAGGGGGGAATTTCCCGCAAAATGGAAAAAGGCCTCCATTTTACCTCTCCTAAAGAAAACCAATCTGGATACAGCCGAATTGAACAACTACCGGCCTATTGCCAGACTGCCCCTTCCAGCCAAAATTATGGAAGGTTTCTTAAACACGCAGCTAAGCACTTTCTTGAGAATAGGAGAACATCTAGACCCATGTCAACATGGATTCCGTGCAGAACACAGCACGGAATCCGCCCTAATCAAGTCTGTGGAAGACATTAGAAGAGTGTTGGACGGAGGAGGAAGAGCCGCCTTGATCCTGTTGGATCTATCCGCGGCCTTCGACACGGTCCATCACAAACTGTTGGTGGACCGGTTGAGGGCCTGCGGAGTTCAAGGAAAGGCCTTGAAGATCCTGCAGGCCTTCCTCTCCAAAAGGACTCAGACGGTGGCACTGGGGGACTTTGAATCACACCCATTCGAGCTCCCGTGTGGAGTGCCCCAGGGTTCCTCCTTAAGCCCGACCCTTTTTAAAGTCTATGTCTCTACCCTAGCCCCGATAATTCGATCCTTTGGTTTTAACCTCACAGCATACGCTGATGATACACAAATAGTGGTGTCATTGCTGCCGGGTGAAATAGATAGCACAGCGGATAGGTTTAAAGGCTGTATGCAAGAAGTGGGCAATTGGATGGCACAAAACTGTCTGAAGCTAAACTCGTCAAAGACAGAAGTACTTCTCTTTGGCTCCAAAGACAACTTCTGGTCCCCAAGATGGTGGCCTGAAGAAATGGGAACTCTCCCCTCCCCTGTGACCAAGGTGAAAAATCTAGGTATCCTGTTTGATGATTCATTATCCTTCAAACCTCAGATCAACGCTCTTGCCTCTTCCACGTACTTTATCCTTAAAACCATTAGGAAAATACTACCTTTTTTAGAGGTAGAGCATAGAAAAACAGTGGTCACCGGTCTAGTGCTGTCTCGGCTAGACTACTGTAACAGCCTCATGCTGAACGCTCAACAGGGCATACTAAATAAGCTCCAGATCCCACAGAACGCAGCCGCACACCTGATAACAGACACCCCTAAGTTCGTATCGGTGGCCCAGGACTTGGCCAAACTGCACTGGTTGCCAGTGCGGAAACGAATAACCTTTAAGGCACTCTGTGTGGTTTTTAAAGCATTACATGATCTCGGCCCTAGATGTATGAAGCTATTATTCCACTGGTATAAGCCGGCAAGAACCCTAAGATCAGGGCAGCAGGCACTGGTCTTAGTCCCCAGAGTTAAGAAAGCAAGATGGGGGGGCAGGAGCTTTTCCTTAGGTGCAGCAGTCGCTTGGAACAAACTTCCCCTCGACATCAGACAGCTACCCAACCTGCTATCCTTCAGAAGAGCACTGAAGACCTGGCTCTTCTCCCATTAAGGCTTCTCACTCATGCACACCAGTTCAACCAGGTCAGCGCCAGGACACCTCTGGGTAACAGTGCGCTCTAGAAATGTCGAAAATAAATAAATAAATCATCGCCTAGGCACTAACACCTTTTAAGGAGGTACACCATATCTTGTGTAAGTATGTTTGTAAGTGAGAGTAAGAAGCAAAAAGTGTGAGTATGTTTCTGTGTCTGTAAGTGAGTGGGAATGAGCATGAATAAGAATTAGTAAGCGAGAGAGTGTGCATTAGAGTAAGAGAGGGGAAGTGAGCAAATGAGAGAGGAAGTAAGTCTGAGTGAGACAGTGATAATGCGAGTGAAGCAGGTCAATCAATCACTCAAAAAACATTAGTAAAGCGCGCTACATACCCGTGAGGGTCTCAAGGGGCTGGGGGAGGGGGAGGCTGCTACTGATCGAAGAGCCAGGTCTTGAGAAGTCTTCTGAAGGCCAGCAGGTCCTGGGTCTGTCATAGGTCGGTAGGGAGAGTGTTTCAGGTCTTGGCGGCGAGGTAGGAGAAGGATCTGCCACCGGCGGTGGTTTTCCGGATGCGTCGAACTGTGGCGAGGGCGAGGTTGGCAAAGCGGAGGCTGCGGGTGGGGGTGTAGAAGCTGAGTCGGTCGTTGAGGTATGCTGGTCCGGCATTGTGTAGGGCTTTGTGTGCATGGATGAGGAGTTTGAAGGTGATCCTCTTGTTGACGGGGAGCCAATGCAGGCCTCTCAGGTGGAGTGTGATGTGGCTGCGTCGGGGGACGTCGAGGATCAGTCGTGCCGAGGCGTTCTGGATGTGCTGCAGCCGTCTCAGGAGCTTAGTTGTTGTTCCTGCGTAGAGGGCATTCCCGTAGTCCAGTCTGCTGGTGACGAGGGCCTGGGTGACGTTTTTTCTCGTGTCGGGGGATCCATTTGAAGATCCTGCGGAGTATTCGGAGGGTGTTGAAGCAGGATGCGGAGACGGCGTTGACTTGCTTGGTCATGGAGAAGGCAGAGTCGAGGATGACTCCCAGGTTGTGTGCGTGGTTGGTGGGTTCTGGGGCTGTTCCTAGCGATGGTGGCCACCAGGAGTCATCCCAGGGTGATGGAGTGAGGCCGAGGATGAGGACCTCCGTCTTGTCTGAGTTCAGCTTCAGCCTGCTGTCCCTCATCCATTCGGCGACGGCCTTCATTCCTCTGTGGAGGTTGGATTTGGCGGTGTGGGGGTCTTTGGTGAGGGATATGATCAGGTGGGTGTTGTCGGCGTAGGAGATGATGTTGAGGCTATGCTGTCGTATGACGTGGGCGAGTGGTGACATGTAGATATTGAACAGCGTCGGGCTGAGGGAAGATCCCTGTGGGACGCCGCAGATGATCTCGGTGGTCTTGGAGCGGAAGGGTGGGAGGCAGACCCTCTGGGGTCTGCCGGAGAGGAAGGATGTGGTCCAGGCCAGGGCCTTCTCTTGGATTCCGGCATCATGGAGGTGGCAGCCTTAAATTTACTCATCTCTCCATCACTGTTAACACTTTTTGTGACCCGTTGCTGAAATTACCAGTAGGAGCAAAACAGTAATCATGCCACCTCTCAGATAACCCACTGCAACATTAGTTTGTGAGGTTCCTTGGGGTTGTCTTTCAGTCCAGCTCTTTTTAATTTGTATGTGACCCCTCTTGCTGAACTTATCAGATCCACCAATTCTCTCATGTATGTGCTGTGGAGATATTACTTGATTGTATTAGGAACTGATGGTAATGGAGATTTTGTGCTTGCAAAATGTGTTTTAGGGTGGAAAGAAGTGGGAATATGAAGGTGGTTTAGCTGCTTAAAGCAAAGCTCAGACATGATGAGGTGCTTATTCTTGGTGGATCCTCTTTCGACTGATAGTTGGTGGCCTACTGAACTCAGCACAAGCTCTGGCCTGTCCATTCTATTAAAAATCTAGGAATCTCCTTGGAGAACACCCTGTCATCTAATCCACCATTTGATAAAGTAAGAAGTTCTTACTTTTGTGAATTAAAATAAAGAGAAAAGTTTGGCTTTCCTCATAACTTTGGCCCATTTCCCCATCATTTGGGCACTGGTGTATTCCCAGTTGGACTGCGTCAAGTTTTGTATGTGGGTCTACACTTCTATGAACTTCCAAGGCTTTAGAAGGTGCAGAACTGTGCTGCTTCTTTGCTATCATCCACCCCATGTCGATATATCCAATCACCTGCGTTTGCTCCTCTAGGTTCTGGTGGAGAAATATTTTTCATTTAAAAACATTTACACAATGTTCACTCCATGCTTCTCATGGAGAACTTTAGGGATATCATCTGCTCAATTCTTCACTGTTCCTAAGATTACAAAATCACTACAATGTGGTAGATCCTTTGCCCTTCAAGTGCCACAAAGTGGAAATCTCTTCTTTTTCATTTAGGAAGCCAGACCAAGCTGACAGCTTTTAGAGAGCAGCTTAAAAGTTGGTTATTCACTTAGTAGTCTGTGTAACTATTTGTTGGTATCCTGCTACCGCCAAGACACCTCTTGGGTATTTGCACAATTAGAAATTCTAAAAACCAAGAAATAAAAAAAACAGCTGTACATAAAAACAAATCCTTAAAGCTAGTGAGGTAATCCAAAGTACTTGAAATGCAAAAACTCTATCCTATGAATCAAAAATTCATTAAAAATGAATGTAAAACCTGCCATTACAGCAGCATTTCCGGTCCAGATATTACTGGTGCAGGTGCCTGGAAGCAAAGGACTTCAGTAATACTATAGACAGCTATAAGAACTGATCTTCCTATGGCAGGAGCAGCTACCCCAGTCCAGCCTAAATATTGAACATTTCTTCATTGTGCTTTAAGTCTTTACAACAGTTCAAAGGTGCCTGATCATACAGAACCTTCCTCTATTTTATAGGAACACGTCTGTACATACTTCTTACAGATGGCCATCATTCTCGCCCGTCGTCTACAGATGTTTAATTTGTGTTAAAATTTCTCAGATATGCCACCTACATGTTTAATGATTCTCAAAATAAATCTATGTTATGCCTCTATACCACGTCATATAATTGTATAAAAAAACACAATGCTCTCTTGTTCATGACATTACACAATTTGTTTTGAAAAATGGCTGTGAATACACATTTAGCAGTGAAATTTGGAGCAAAATAACAGATTGGCATTTCTTTTTTATTATTTGGTAATTCTGTAGTACTGCTCAAAAATAAATGATGTGAATTTTGCACACCCTTACAATCTGGACACTAGTGGGACCTCAGACCCATTCTTAGAGTGTTCCACCATTTCATCAGATATGTAAATATATTAGTAACTGGACTCTTTGATTGTGCTGACATCTTCAAACTCTCAAAGCACCTAAATAACAGTGTCAATTGCACCTGATGTATCCACCTTGAAAGGATGATAGGCTAAGTTTAATTGTCTGGATTTACATTTGTTGTTGGCTAGTAATATACTGCTCTAGTTGCACATGAGTGTTAACCAGTTAAGCGTTCTTACCTGTGGTGTGAAGATGTAGAACCAGCAGCAGGATGATGCAAGCTAAGGGGACCTTTGACCCTCTTTGTCCCCGGGTCATGGCTCCTTAATCCTTTCCTCAGATGTATAAAAATCCTCACTCCACAAGTTACAGGACCAGGAGCTTCAAAAATGTATCCACAAGTGAGTGTGGTGTTTGGTGCCACCTCTATATATGCTGATATGTTTGTACACACTCCAGGCGATCCTCCCTGACACACCCGCATTGTCTCGAAGTCCATGGGAGTGGCTCTCAGTGCTGGCACAGACTCCAGTCACTCGTTTTCTGAAAAGTCAATTATTGAAATTGACGGCACCAAAATAGAAGATTTGGGATGTGATGAATGAGTGTAAAAATGTTGTTTGAAACTGGAATGCTGACTAACAAGGACCCAATGTCTGATCTAAGACGAGAATTGCTTGACGCACAAGTATCCAAAAACAGACTTTAAAGTACGTGAGCTAAAACATGGTTTAATAACTTGCATAAGTCATCATAAAAGGGTGACTTATCCATTAACACAAGTTCACAAATACTTTTTTATTTTATTTATTTATTTATTTATTTATTTATTAAGTGTTTTCTATAGCGCGAACATGACCCAGTGTAGGGTATCAGAGCGCTTTACAGTAGCGTTACATCAGTCGTTTAATGTTTCATACTTCAGTTTAGCATATAGACATATATACATTCAATTATACAGTTGCCATGACACAGTTAAAATACATGATCAACTATGACCATGACCCCGTGTGGTGTGGCATAGCTCTTTAAAATAGTGTTTCATCCGTCATAATGTTTTACACTTCAGTTTAGCATATAGACATATATACATTCAGTAATAAAGTTGGGCATTTTATGGATAGCAGGCCTCCCATATAGTCCTTATGGAAGAAATTTGCTCATATAGTACGATTCTGCTTCCTTTTTAGGTCGAGCTGGTACAGCTGGAGACCTAATGTTGCCCGTCACGAGGGAAGGAGGACAAGAGGGTGTTACTAGCATTTTCCCTGGATTTGTGTGCGCGAACGCGCACATTCCGTCCTGCGCCGCGCACTTCCCTCCCATACTCCCAGCCAGTCAGCCTAACGCGCATGCATGCACACAGACACACACACGTGCGCACACGCACTTACACAGACACGCAGGCACCCAGGCAGGCAACCCCCTCCGCCCCCCACAGTCACACACACACACACACACACACACACGCATACACACAGACTCCGAGACACATACACACACACACGCTCACACACATACACAGCCCGCCGCCACGCGCGCGGGCACACACATGCCCCCCGCCCTCGCAGCCCAGCAAAACACAAAGCGAAGCCCCACTCACCGGCTTCCTTGGTGCAGCGGCTCTCACCAGCAGCAGGACTCTTCCTCCCTTCTTCGGCACCGGGGCGCAGGGTAGGCTCCTGCCTGCTCCGGTGCTCCAAACAATCGCGGCTCTTCCGTGGGAGGCGGGGTAGGCTCCCGCCCTCCTACTTCCTGTTTCCGGTTGTCCCGCCCGGCCTGCCTGACTTCCTGGTCGCAGGCCGGCGGCGCGAGCTTTTTTATTTATTTATTTATTTATGTATGCATTTTTATATAGCGCGGACTTACAAAAGAGCAGATTACAAAAGCATACATTACGTTACATAAGGTAATAGTGACATTTGTGAGCAAACAAAATACATGAGGTAGTAAAAATTGTGAGCAACCAAAAATACATGAGGTAGTAAAGGTAATAGTGACAATTGTGAGCAAACAAAATACATGAGGTAGTAAAAATTGTGAGCAGCCAAAAATACATGAGGTAGTAAAAAGTGCACAGGAGGAAAAAGTGACAAGTGTCAACAAGTGACAACTGCAGCACGCGCTCTCGCGAAGATTTCCCTGCCCTCGCAGTTGTTGTAAGGTAAGAGAAAACTGCAACGAATGCTTCACTTGGCTCCCTAATGCTTCTAAGCACTGTTCTGTTTTTGTGAAATACATTGTCTGGAAGGACGTTGTCTTTCCTCACAGAATCAATCTGTGCAACCATTCAACAACAACTGGTTCAAATATACGCTATCAATGTTTCAAGCTTTATTGCAAATGTCACAAAAAAATGTTAATATTTCACTTCTGTTCTTGGATTTTCGTCACAATAAAATACACTGAACATAATTTCACAAAAGTTCTCTAGAAAAGTTTAAGCTATTGCCATTATAAATTACAATAACTTTTATTTAAGTATTAGTTATTTTAAAAAATTAAACGCCATTGTTATTTG
Source organism: Lissotriton helveticus (assembly GCF_964261635.1). Classification (NCBI taxonomy): domain Eukaryota; kingdom Metazoa; phylum Chordata; class Amphibia; order Caudata; family Salamandridae; genus Lissotriton; species Lissotriton helveticus. The sequence goes on from NC_136065.1 coordinate 69,923,961, forward strand.
TAATATCAATACATCTAAGTCATGTAAATACAAAACATATTGCATTACAAATGCTATAGGTATCACATTTGCGAAAGTTACAACTATTAGCATTGTAAATGACAAAGCTATTAATTTAGCTATTTAAAAAAAAAAAAAAACATAAATAAAAACTTTGCCATTTACAATACCAATAGCTCAAACTTTCCTAATGCGAGACCTATTGCATTGCAAATGCTTGTTGAAGGTTGCAATGCATGTAATTCTTCTGATGTTTGGTGGGAGTGCATTCCAAATTCTCGGTGCTGCTCCTGAGAATGCTCGGTCATATGTCTTTTTCTTGCACAATCGAGCTGGTTTCAAAAGAAAGTCTGATTTGCTCCTAGAAATTCTGTTAGCTCCGGATGGCGTAAGTTTCTGGGCCAGGTAACCTGGAGTTTTGTGGTGGATTGCATTATGAGTGATGCATGCCAATTCGAATTGAATTCTTGCTTCTAACGGCAGCCAGTTTAGCATTTTCAGGTGAGGTGAGATGTGGTCGAATTTTTTTGATCCCGCTATCAGCCTTGTGGCTGCATTAAGACAAGCTTTCAATGGGGCACTTGAGATCCTAGGGAGTCCAGCCAGGGTAGTGCACCCATATTCGATCCTTGATATGACCAGCGCTTGTACTGCGTTTTTAAGATCTGTTTTGGTCAGGAAAGGTTTACGTTTTTTGGAAATAGCTCAAGTGGAACCTGGCGTTTTTTGCCATTGTATTAATATGTGCTAACATATTCAGGTTTTTGTCTAGGGTAATTCCCAGTGACTTGGTGGAATCTACAATCTTTGGAGTACAGTTTAGAGCAGTGATAAGGTTGGTCCATTCTGTTGAGTTTAGTTTGCTTTTATGTGGTGTAATCAGTAGGAATTCGGTTTTCTGTGGGTTTAGTTTCAGGTGATTCTTGGTTAGCCATTGGAGGGTTCTTGATAGTACCTGGTTCATGGTCTTAATCTCTTTGTTGATGCGACCTTGATGTACAACTGGTTGTCCTCTGCATACATGTGGAAAGCTATGTTTGCTTTTTGTAGTATTTCTGTTAGTGGTTCCATGTAAAGATTAAATATCGCCAGTGAGAGCGTTGATCCCTGTGGAACTCCTATTGCATTATTTGTTGGGACAGAAAGGGTTTGGTCGACCATGATTTTTTGTGATCTGTTCTTAAGAAAGGAGCTGAACCAGTTAAGGACTGTACCCTCTAGGCCCATTCTGTTTTTCATCCGGTCTATCATTTTTTCATGGTTCACTGTGTCGAACGCGGATGACAGGTCCAGCAAGATTAGTAGGCAAGTTTCATTGTGATCAAGAGCCAGCAGTGCATCATCTACGATGTGTAACATAGCGGTTTCTGTGCTATGGTTTAGACGGAAGCCCGATTGGCAGACATTTAGCAGGTTGAACTCAGAAATGTGTAGACTCAATTGTTGTTGGACACATTTTTCCAGGACTTTGGCTAACATGGGGATGTTAGTTACAGGTCTGAAATTTCAAAAGAACATATACAGATAATTACACTGTAGCAATTGATGACACAATACCAGTTTGTACGATTAGAGTGGTGGGAGATATCGACAATAAATTAGATTATATTTACAGTCAGACAAACTCTTGATAGGAATAAATCAGGTAAGTAATGTGGCAGCATAGCATTACAGTACATTAATGATATGAGCAATTAGACATCAGTTATAGTCAATAGGTATGTAGTGAGAGGGCCCCAAATATCACAAGGTTTGGAGGCACTAGGCAATTCCTCAGCATAACATTTGAATTGATCTCAACAGTATACCAGTTTGTAGTTGTTGGTGCTGGTCTGCCACCCCAGCATATGGAAACTCTACGTTTGGCTATCAGTAGTGCCACTGCCACCAACTTTCTATGCGAGGCTTTAATATCATTAACTTTTCCCAGTAAATATACCTGTGGTGTACAAGATATAGGGAATCCCACCATCAATTGTATAGTGTTTGTGACTGCTTCCCAGAATGAATGCACCTTTGGGCAGGCCCTGGCTAGATGGTAGAAGTCTGCATCAGGCGATGACAGCGATTACAATTGGCTGTGGTTTGTAAACCATACTTACAGATTTGAGCTGGTGTATAATACATTTGATGTATATATATTTAAAATGCACCAGTCTCAAGTTCCCATTGGCTGTGAGTTGTCCTGTTTTCTGGCAGCAGCTGAATCAATCATCTGCCGAAAGAGGATCAGGGAAAGATTGTATTCCACTTGTCCCATGCCATTGTCCCCACAGTAGCCACATCTTTTTGTGAAGCCTGTTATAGACGCATGACCAGTTTGGCTCGCAAGGTGGTCGAATATAGGAGTCGCAGCGCTTGTGTTGATGGTTCAGCTGGGAATTGAGGATAGAACGCATGGAGAGGAGAATGTAACCGTGTATATATAAACATGCGCATTGCAATAATAGTCCTTTCAGTAAGTATGGTTGATGCTTCTACATATTTGCCCCCGGGAAAAACATCACCCATGGTGGACATCCCCATCTCTTTAAGAGTTTTCAATGCACCCGGATCCCTGGTGACTGAGATGTCGGTATGGTGTAATAGTGGCATACTAGGTGCATAAAGTGGCAGTTTTTGCGCGCGCTTCCCAAGCTCCTGCCATGCCCTGGCGGTTGTTTGTACTGTATCTATCTCTCCTTTTTCAAAAACAGTATGTTTATTTAATATCATTGCCTGTAGTGGTATTGGATGTACTGCCCCTGCTTCTACCTTCACGTGGGGGATGAAGGTCAGTTTTTGTTGCCAATAATAGGCATAATGGACCTGCGCACGAATATAGTATAAGTGAAAGTCAGGGGCTGTGAAGCTCCCTTGTTCATACAGCAGCGTTAACTTTTCCCAAGTCTTGGCTTCTTCCCTCCCCATGCAAGCGTGATCAGCAGAGACCGAAGCGTGTCAAAGAAGTGTTGTGTTAAGCTTACATAGATGTTCAGAAATAAATATAAAAATCTTGGAAGGACCACCATTTTCATTAGTGCTATCCTATCTGCGAATGACAACGGCAATTTTATCCAGCGGGCTATTTGTGTTTCGAGATGTGTGAGGGCTGTACCATGATTTGATTGGACCACCACTTGTGGGTCTGATGGATCCATACTCCCAGGTATTTTACAGAGTCTGTGCACCATGTTAGTGGGTAATCCAAGGTTACCTCGGGTGTGTTATCCGTAAGGGGCAGGATAACACATTTTGACCAGTTTATCCCAAGTCCCGTGAACCATTCAAACCTGATATATTCTCTAATGAGCTGCGCTAAAAAATAGTGGAGTTTCGGACATACAACACCATGTCGTCAGCATACATGGAGACTGCCAGGGAGGGGTCATTGATAAATTCATAGTGCAGCCTGCGCATGGCGCTGTCGCAGAATGCATGTTAGTGGTTCAAGTACTAAGCAAATAATAAGGGTGACAATGGGCACCCTTGGCGTGTACCCCGCAGTATCCGGAAGACATCCAACATTTTACCATTTATTCTCACACGTGCTACCGGCTCCGTATAAACAGACCCCCCAGGATATAGCGGCATGGATTAGCAAATTTAGCGGCACAAAAATGGAAATTTAGCTGCACAAATATGGAAATTTAGCGGCAATTTTGCGGCATTTTATGTGGCCATTTTTCCTACAACAAACACAGATATCTTAGTTTTTTTAGTTATTTAACAACATGAAGCTATGTATATTTGGTTTCTTTACAATGTAGACACTTTGGGGCAGATTTACAAGCCCCTTGCGCTGCTTTTACGCCGCCGTTGCGTCACTTTTGTGACGCAGCGGCGGCGCAAAAGATCCACCCTTCCCCTCTTCATCCATCCTTTCACCCACCCCCTCATCAACCATCCATCCATCCCCTCATCATCCATCCTTCCCCTCATCATCTATCCATCCATCCTTTCACCCACCCATCCATCCTTCCCCTCTATCCATCCCCTCATCCATCCATCCTTCCTCTCATCCATCCTTCCCCTCATCCATCCATCCTTCCCCTCATCCATCCTTCCTTTCATCCATCATCCATCCTTCCCCTCACCCATCCATCCATCCATCCTTCTCCTCATCCATCCATCCTTCCTCTCCATCCATCCATCCATCCTTCCCCTCCATCCATCCATCCTTCCCCTCCATCCATCCATCCATCTCCTCATCCATCATCCTTCCCCTCATCCATCTTTCCCCTCATCCATCATCCAGCTACCCTTCCACCCATACATCCAGCTATTTACATTTTCTCTCCATGCTTCCCCTCTCATCAATCCATCCATCCTCTCTCATTATCCATTTATTCAATCTTTCATTCATCCATTCACCCTTTCACTAATTCATCCAGCCATTCACCAATCCCTTCACTTACTTACTCGCCGACCTTTCCATATTAAGTTTGAGCTGAGCCCTTTTGAGAAGAGGCCCATCAAGAACTTCACCCTCGCTGCAGGGGCCGTTCCAGGACTCAGGACAGAAGCCACCCAGGGCGGAGACAGGATCCACCACAGGGGGGGACAGGAGCCATCACAGGCGGGGGTGGACTGGAGCCACAACATGGGGGGACAGGAGCCATCACAGGCGGGGGTGGACAGGAGCCATCACTGAGGGGAGGGCAGTAGCCATCACAGGAGAGGGAACAGGATTCACCAGGGTGGGCACAGGGGTGGTCATGCAGTATTCTAGTATCATCTTGGGCTCCTCACTCCCTCCTGCACAAGACAACGAGAAGAGAGGCTCTCTGTCCAAAATGCCATCCCCCACTGTGATGTACAGTACTTACAGGAGATACTCTAAGAGAACTGATTGAACTGATTGTCCTCCATACTTTGTTAAGCAGTGTGGGTGCGATTGTGCCATTTCTTTATTTTCTTACATTATAGACTGCATGTTTGAAGAACAGAGGTTCTGTGAAGAGAACGACGTGCTGCCTCGGTGTAATCAGGGGTGTAATCTGTCCGAGTCTCGGATGTTTGGGGCCCTGGGTAGAAATGGAATGTGTGAGCCCGCCTGTAAATAGCAGAGACATGACGCATTCAGGGCCGTTTGCATGTGAACAGATGTCGCTGCTCCTGAACCTGCAGCCCCTCCCTCTCAGTCACCTTCGAAGCACCTCTTAACAGCTCATTAAGGGCTGGAGGTGTGAGGGTCGCCATCCCGCTGTGCCTCTCCAATGCTGCTGAGTATCTGAGGAGCTTTGGTGCAGCATCTGAGTGAAGAAGGGAGGTGGGGCGATAGCCACATAAAGCAGACCCCCCAGGATATAGCGAAAAATGCCGCGATTTCTACAAAAATGCCGATTTCGCTGGCATTTTTGTAAAAATCGCGGCATTTTTAAAAAAGTGCCGATTTCGCGGCAAATCTCGAAATCGCGAAATCGCGATATCCTGGAGGGTCTGTATAAAGCAATTTGATCCAGTTAGTGAAAATAAAAGGCACACCCATGCAATGTAGGATGGCCAAAATGCACGTCCATGAAATAGAGTCAAAGGCCTTGGCGGCATCAAGTAGGACTGCCACTGCAGAGAGGTTAGGTTTGAGGACATGCAGTACTGCAAATAACTTGCGCAGGTTGTGGGATGTGGAGTGGGTGGAACAAACCCTGATTGGTCAGGGAGACTCATAACTGGAAGGAGCAGTTTCAGTCTGTTTGCTAGCACTTTCGCCAATATTTTCACGTCAGTATGTATTAAGGACAGCGGTTTATATGAATCACATCGATCATGAGCTTTATCAGGTTTTAAAAGAGCTATTACAAGGGCTTCCCGCAGAGTGGGAGGTAATTTCTGGGCCTCGTATGCCTCCATGTACATCTCAAGAAGATGTGGGGCCAGGATGTCAACATACTCTTTATAAAATTCATCCAGGAGGCTGTCTGTCCCTGCAGCTTTCCCATATGGCAATGCCGCAATAGCTTCACCTATTTCATCTAAGGTTAATGAATGCATAAAAAATTCTTGTTGAGGACGTGAAAGCCAGACTAATGCAATGTCGTTGAGATATTTTGCTATTTCTGTCTGATCTGCTGACTGACGGTGACCATAAATTTTGGTGTAATATTGTGCAAATGTCTTTAATCTGTCAGGTGTATCGCAGTGCGTGGTGTCCTCATCAATTGTGCTTTTAACCACTTAGTCTTCCCCCATGGGTCCTCTATTCTGCCAGCCAGTGATCTTCCAGGCCTGCCGCCCTCCCCGTAGTACCTAGCTACGCTTCTACGTGACATGTGGCGTATTTCCTGGTCCGCTATTTCATTGTATTCCGTAATCTTTATTTTAATATTGGCTAGTGTTGCGGGGTCAGCAGTGGTGCTATATTCACGCTCAAGATCACCCAGCTCCTGTTCCAATCGAGTCATAGTACCATGCAAAGATTTAATTACCCCGAATAGTCACTTTGAAGGCTTCCCAAAGTGTCCCCACAGATTGCACTAAACCATTATTATGCAGAAAATATTCCAATATTGCCTCACGAATCCCTTCACGAAACACTAGATCCAGCAGGGTCGAGGGCTGCAGGCGCCACTGAAATGGAGAGGAGTAATGCGTGGGTAGTATTATGCTCAAAATTACCGGGGCATGATCAGATAGGGTTCTGGGTAGGTGCTTTACTTGTACAGACCATGTATTGACATCCACTGTGACTAGCCAATAGTCAATGAGGGTCCAGGATTGACATGCATATGAGTGGCATGTACCCTCCCGTGTGTCAGGGTGTCGTAGCCACCAAATATCTAGTAGCCCTATGTTCAACATACCCTGATGTATAAAGGTTGAAGCTTTTTTCAATGTGGGTTCAGCCAAGGAACATCTATCCAGTTTTGGGTCCAACACAACATTAAAATCCCCATCACATATAATGGTGGACGGGGGCAGTTGGCATATTCCCACCCTAGTGTTTCGTAGAAGCTAGGTTTGTCAATATTGGGGCCATATATATTGACGATGAGTATGGTTTTACCATCAGTGTACCTTGCACTAATATATATCGGCCCATCTTATCTTCCTCTACATGAATCGCTTGAAAAGGGGTGCCTTTCTTTGTCAGTATCATAGCTCCTTGTGCATAACAGTAGTATAAAGCAGCTAGACGCACTCCCGCCCATCTGGTGGCCACTACAGAGGATGTCCGCTCAGTAAGGTGGGTATCCTGCAACAGAGCTATGTGGATATTGTGTCTGTACAGATAAGCAAGCACTTGTCTCACTTTTTTGGGATTGTTTAGGCTCCTAATATTCCAAGTCACCAATGAGATTGTGGTTCCTTTAGCCCTTGTCATGCTGCGTGTTATCAAACATTTCAATGCACCACCGCACAATATCTGTCAGTGATAGTGTCATGGTGTGTTGATGTTGTGTCATCATCACTACGTTAATGAAACATAAGTCCCCAACATGTCCCTCAACCCACTTCAGCATTTGAAACTCTCCAAAGATCACATCCCACAAAACAAACTTTCCAACATGCAACTGCATGCCGTGGTTAGAAACAGTCCAAGCACCTGGAGGCGCTTGGGTACAATAGAACAACTTTTTGGGGTATTTCCTGTCTGAGGGTTACCAGTAGCCATAGGCACCCGGTTGTGACCGGGGGGGGGGGTCGAAGAGGCAATTAACAGATGTACCATCTGCTGGTATAATCAGGCTAGCACAAGACATCAAAGCGTAGGTTTACACATTCCCAACATTATATAGATACTACTGTATGAGTACAGGTAATAGTCAAAATTGGTCATTATACATTGCAACGTATAGGGTAGATTTTAAATTACAACCTGTGTAGCTTAATACATAGAGCCTGGTCAGTGCCAGCAACACATTAATAATGGATAGTGTTCATACCAGCAGTATGTACCAAGTTTTCATCATACATACGCTATTCGGTACAGGCATCGTTTGTTCAGCTCTCAGCATCAGCATCTACATCCACTTCTGTCTCTCGTGCCAATTCCTTCCACTCAATCTGCCGCACATATTGTAGTGCTCCTTTGGGCGTTGAGAAGATGTGGGCTTTCCCTGCGTGCTGTATTCTCAATCATGCAGGGTATAACATTGCATACTGTACATGTGGTGCTTGTAGTTTTTTCTTTACGGAGTCAAATTCTTGGCGTGCCTGCAGTACTGCCACCATTAAATCAGGGAACAACTCTATTTTCATTCCTTGATAGGTTGTGGTCCCTGTCTCCCTAACTAGGCGGAACGCCATGTCTCTGTCTCTGTAGTTCAGAAGTTGAGCTATAATGGAGCGTGGAAGTGGCCCTGGTATAGGTCTAGGTGCAAGGGATCGATGATCTCGCTCCATAATTAGCACATTAGAGAAATGTTCCCCTCCCAACATGTCTTTGAGCAGGGTTTCAACATATGTTTCCACGGCTCTTGTGTTGGTTGATTCAGGGATGCCCGTAATTTGTAGGTTGTTCCTGCATTAGCGGGCTTTGAGGTCTTAATTCTTCGCCTGGATCACTTCAAGTATTTTTTCCATGCTGGAGCATGATGCGCTAACAAACTCTATATTTTGTCTTCTGTTGTAGAGATATGCTGTTCCGCCTCAGCTATCCTTGCGCCATGTTTGTCGATTTTCGCCACCATGTTATCCATATGCAAGTTGAGAGGGTCAATTTTCACGTCAATAGTGTGCAGGATTTGTTGCATACTGAGCATCAGAAGTTCTAGTATGGTGTTTGCGCCCGCTTCTGGCTCCGGCTCGGTGTCTGAAGCAGCTGGGGTTTGTGATTTCGTCAGGCGTTGTGTCTCGAAGCTCAACTTGGATTGTTGCTTATCTGTTCTACCCATGCTTGGGCTGGGTTGCGGTGGGACGACATGCACAGTGGCACCAAATAGGTACTCATACAGAAGCAGCGCGGTGGGAAGTCTCCTGGTAGTGAGTGAGTGATCACTTTTGCATGTAGCGGTAATGACGTTGTTAGTACTGTGGTGACAAGATAGCTGCCAGTTATCAGGTATAGACAGTACAGCAGGGTTGTGACACTCTAGGTGCCTGCATCAGTCACTGCAGCAGCCACACTCAGTTTGCTCAAATCAGTGATATCAGCTCCCAAGTACTGCAGTGCATCACGGCTGTGTCCCGGCCGCAGCCTCCACTATAACTTGTAAAGTGGGTCAAAGGCAGGATCCTGTACTTATGAGATGGCAATGCAGTAGATTCAACACTGTCTCGCTATCTCCACGCGATCTCCGGGCAGAGCGCAGCTAAGTTTCCAGGCCGTCTGTCCAGAGAAATCAAACGGGCACCATTCTTTAGTCTTGTCCGGTGCTAGCAGTACTCTGCCCCCGGAACTAGGCTACTTGGCAGCACCCTTCAGCCACAGCTGATCAACTTCCTGTGGTCAGAATCTTGGCAGCAGCTGCAGCGGTGAGTGTCTGAATACCCTCACGGGCTTCAGGCAAAGTTCCTATCTGTGGGGCCCAGTCCCACCACGCTAAGGCACCCCGTGGTGCAGAAGGGAATTATGGCGTTGTTCACGAGTTGCACGGAAGCGCTATGAAGTCTGGCACTCGCGGTATAATGAAGGTGTCGTGCAGGCAGACGATACGCCTCACGGACAGCTCATATTGCTCCCAGTGGGTGTTATGATGCTGAAATGGGTCGAGACCTGCAGCCCCACCACTGTGCACTGGCAGGAATGGGTGCACGGTCACAACCGGGATGCTTCCGCACTCACCCCGGGATCATCCGCAAGCGGCAGATGGCGGGTGTTGATGTGTCTTGTGAAGCACTAGTGGTACACTCGGGAGTTTCCCTCGGATGTCGATTATGGTGTACACGGAGTGTGTGTTGCAATGCTGTGGCCTTACCGCTGTATACAAGTTGGAGCAGGCGCCCGGTCACACCAAGGATCTTGCCGCTGTCGCTCCAGGAGTATCCTCGGCCCCCAAGTAGCAGGTGGCGGGTGGCGGGCACCGTTATACTCGTGGACAGCTGGTGGTGCCCCAGGGAGAGCAAATCTCAATGCCGCTCCTTCACCACTGCATACCAGCAGGGGCGGCGTACTGTCACAGCCAGGACACTGCTGCAGGCGCTTCGGGGCTATCACTAGCCACCGAGCGGCAGGCAGCGGGCTTTGGGGGGTCCGATTCAGCTCAGTTCGGACACCATCGCCGCCATTTTGCTGGGAGATGAGGCAATGCTGTTTTTGGCTGATGTAGGCACGGAGTGGCAATACAAACAGCACTACTGCAAACCTCACTTGTCAAGGTTTCAGAAAAGGCGCATGTTGACCAGGCATGTCGTCGTAATTACCGGATATTTGTCGGATTGTGTCCTCAACCAGCAGAGCAGCACTAGAAGGCAGCCATCTTGCTCCGGGCTCTGTAGCGCCACCCCCAATTTCACAAGTACTTGTTTAATAATAAATCAAAAGGTCAAAGCAAAACATCAACAGTAAGACTCCTTATTCAACCTCTGAACTAAACAACACCATTGGAGAGACAAATAGTATTAACACAACTTCTAGCTACAGCCAATCCACCATAAACATCAGGTCTTCACTTAGGTGGAAAAAAGCTTTTCAGAAAACTATTAACAATACCAAGGAAATACTCCAGATACAGATTTCCATTAACATAATGTCACAAACACGTGTTTAATAACAAATTACTGTTTCAAAGCATAACATCAACAGTAAGACAGATCACAGATTCAGCCTACAAACTATAAAACACCATTACAGAGACAGCCTTACTGATACAGCCACTCCAGAAAAAAAGGAGGTCTATATATTACAGGGGGGAGGGGGGTGTTGTTGAAAAGCTATCAACAAAAAAAGAAATATTTCTAAAGTAAACGATGAGCAGCAAAACATGATTCCAGTTGAAATTGTTCAGTTATAAAACAACATTCATTCCAAGAGCAGACAATTAGCAAATAAGAAGTGTTCCAGGTATTAGCAATTACCAACAATGCACCATTCCAGGTTCAATGTTAGACAATAAAGTGCAATTCAAGGTGCAAACAGTCAACTGTAAACAGTTTGCATATATCTCTGTCCAACTATGAACCCATTCCAAAAACAAGCTGTGACAATAAAATACATTCTTCATAATCTGATAACCAATAAGACACCATTCCAGATACAATTGTGCAACAGTAAAAATACTTTGAGACTATTGATCAAAATACCATTGTAAACACATCAAAACATTATAGTTTATTCAGTGAAATATAAAATCCCATTCCAGTTACAACTGCTACAGCATTCAAGAACTAAACTATATGCAAATAATCAACATACCTCACCACTCCAGGCACAGATGTTGACCAATGATACGTCATTCCATGAAATGGTTTTGATAATACACTTGTACCCCAGATTCAGCTTGAAAATAAACATGTTTCCAGATACAACTTTTCAATAAAAAAACTACCATCCAAGAAACAACGAACAATAAGAAACACTCTCCAAACAACCGCTAAACAATAAAATACCCTTCTAGATATGACAGCGAGACAATAAAAGGCAATTCCAGACAACGCCACTAATAGCAAACAAAAAATTATAGAAAGAAACAGTGCACAACACAAAACATTTTGAATAAACTCATCTCATAAATCCCATTATTAATATACCTCTTCACCAATAAAATATGTTTTCAGTTACAGCTCTTCAACAGTGAAACACTACTTAAGATCCAACAGCTTTACAATAAAACATTGCTGCAAAACAGCCAATCAAATCAAACATTACTCTGAACACAGCTCTGCAACTCTAAACCACCATTCTGAACTGAGCTGTTCAGCATTAAAACACCAGTCAATGTTCAACTATTTCAAAATAAAATACCATTGCAGACTCAACTGTTCAACAACAAAATGTGTTGATGTCATCAATCAAATGAAACATAAAACCAGACATATTGTTACCTCTGAAGCATACTTTCAGACACAGGTGTTCAATCATAAAAACAGTTCCAGATGTGAGCAATAAAACACTGTTCTAGATTCAACCAATTAAAATGAGCCATCACTCCAGCTATTTTGTTGATCTGATTGCCACCACCAGAAATATACTAGACAATATTGAAACACTATTCAAAATGCTGCTTGTCCACAAAAACCCATCATTCCAAATGTAATTGTTCAACAATAAAGTACTGTTTCAGAAGCAAACGTTCTACATTAAGACTCTTGGAAATTGTCTTAAAGGTAGAGGGGGTAGTACCCTACTCAAAAAGCAGCCATGATTCTTGTAAGGTTGAATAAAAAGCAAATGCCAAATTAGTCTGTGCTTAACCCTCTGGTAGCTTGGCACGAAAGCAGTCAGGCTTAACTTAGGGACAATGCATATATTATTTTTGCAGCACTTCAAACAGTAATAAAGTGAAAACACAAAACATTAAAAATCCCACACCAATTTTGAAAAACAGACAAAAAATGTATAAATTAGTAAGACAAAAAGAAACAAAATGTTGAAGAGCCGGAGATTTGCAATTTCAAAGATTTAAATATAGCGTCTAAAAGCACAAAGAGCCACTTGTGGTTATCTGGTTATCTGGTTGTGTGAGATAGGGTGAAAGTCACAAGCTCAGGCCAAGCGCAATGGAGTGTGGGCCAAATTGAGGGAGTATGTTAGTCCCGTTGAAAGAGTTACCTTCGGAAGTCCAGCGTGAAGAGTTCAATTCGCAGAGGAGGAGGACACAAGGAGCAGTTCGTCCCTGTAGTGCTTGGAGCCGGTAGGGCATTGTGGATGGTTGTCTTTGTAGCGTAAAGATCTTGCCAGGCATTTTGGATCCTGTCGGAGATTTACATTGGCGGTCACCACGGGCTGTTGATGGTGTGGCATAAAATGCAGATTTTGCATTGTCGAGCAACACTGGTGGTCACTCAGTTGTGAAGAGTCGGTTTCATCAGAGCTTTATATTGGACTGGCCACAAGATCGTGACACTAACAGGCCTGTTAGTGTTCGCAAAGAGCTCAAACTTCAGGATTTTTCCTTTTCTTGGGGCGAGAGCTCAACTGATGTCACATCAAGCTACCAGGACCTAAAGGGGACCTCTTAGGGATAAGGAACTCACTCCAGCAGAGGCCAGAAGGGCTCAGACAGGACCGGTTGCAATTGCCAGCAGAATTTCAGCTGGGCTGATGCAGGGAGGCCTCTGGACCTTGTCTAGAGGGCTGAACACTACCGCAGTACCCAGCTGAGTGGTGGGTTTGGTTTTAATGCTGATATTTAATCTGCCTTTAGCGCGGGACGCGCTTCTTGAGAATTTTGTTTTTTATAAATAAATTGTTTTCAGCGCACCACGCGCTCTATTAAAAAATTAACGCGGTATCTATCATTAGACCCGCCTGAAGAGTAGCGCTGGGGCTGTAGATGCTATAGTTCTTTGGCAGCGTCAGCGTCGAGGTCCCCTCCCTCCCTCCCTCACTTCCTATATTAGGCAGCATGCCTAGTCAGCGCAGAGTGCGCGCCGGCGGCGCGCCGAAGGCGTTCCAAAGGCGAGCCCGTCTGCGCCCGTCCGCGCCCAACCGGGACCAGGGGCCACCCCTCCTGGTTCCCAGAACAGTTACTCATCTACATTTTTTAAATATTTGGCATCGGGGTATTACCACCTGGATGGGCGGACTACTGAGAGGCTCCAGGAACACCGGATACTGAGCGATGAGGTGGCTTTCAAGCTGGAAACCGCCTCTGGGTTAGTGCCCCCCCCTCTGGTAAATCATGCGGACTCAATATAAGAGTCCTGAATACACGCTCTCTGCAAAAACAGGTGGCGGCTAAACTATAAGTTAGAGGACCTCAACTCATACAAATCTGTATTCTCCTCCTATAAATATGCTATTACAGAAAGGAAGGCAGAATACTACGAGGGCAGTATCCAGCTTGCTACTAATAAGCAAAAAGAAACTTTTAAAATCTTGAAAGAACTCAGCCACAATTTGGAGGCAAAGTCATCAGCTACTCCTATTGACTGTGATGCTTTCCAGGCTTTTTTCCTTCAAAAAGTTGATGACATCCTCTTAGAAACAGAAAATTCCCCACTTAGCCGTGGCTCCCCCCTTCAATCTATAGCCCCCCCTCCTCCTGAAATTCGTCTTGCCAAATTTCCTCTCTTGGATGCTCAATCTCTATTCCCCCTTGTAAACTGGGTGAAATCAGGCTCACCAGCAGATCCGTGCCCACCAAGAATTTTCCAACTGGCTTTGCTGAGTTTAGATGGCCCCATTCTCAAATTATTGAACACCTCCTTGGATACAGGTTCCCTCCCTCCTGCGCTGAAAGAGGCCAGAGTTACTCTCTTACTTAAAAAGTCAGGCGCGGATACTTCCATCCTCAAAAACTACAGGCCTATCTCCCAGCTCCCGTACTTAGCCAAAGTACTTGAACAACATGTCCTCAAGATATTGTCCACCTTTCTTGAGGAACATAGATTGTTCCATCCTAGACAAGCTGGCTTCAGAGCTCACCATAGTACGGAACTGGTGATGATATCTGTCTTGGATAAGCTGAGAGGAATGGCTGACAAGAAAGTATCGAGTGCCCTGATTTTATTAGATCTATCAGCGGCATTCGATATGGTCAGCCATAAAATCCTCCTGTCCCGCCTGGCTAATGTGGGTGTAGAGGGACCTGCCTATCAATGGCTTAAATCCTTCTTGACTAACCGGACGCAGAGGGTACAGTTAGGTGATCAGGTATCGATCACCAGTTCCCTGACATGCGGTGTCCCGCAGGGTTCGGCGTTGTCGCCCCTGCTCTTTAATCTATATCTTCAACCGCTGGTAGAGAGTCTGGCTCAATTGGACTGCCAGGTCTTCAATTATGCAGACGACACCCAGCTACTTGTACGGATGAAGAATTCTAGAGCGAATCAGGACCAGGTACAAGAGGTGCTGCGTTTTACAGCGAGCTGGATGACTGGCAATTCACTTAAAATAAATCCAGATAAGACGGAAATCTTGGCTGTTCCATACATCAACAGCCCCTGGTGTGACCTGTTTTGGCCGCGGGAACTAGGAGTCATCCCTACCCCAGTCCCAGTGGTTAAAAGTCTGGGCATCAAAATCGACGCCGACATTTCTATGAGCAATCAAGTGTCGGCAGTGGTTGGTACCTGTACAGGGATATTGAGGTGCCTGCGTAAACTTGTCCCTCTTCTCACTACTGTTTCTCTCCAGGTTCTTGTTTCTGCCACAATATTGTCCAGGTTGGACTATGGGAATGCCCTTTACATCGGCCTCCCCTGGAAATTAATAAGAAGACTACAGGTTGTGCAGAACGATGCGGCACGCCTCATTTTCGATCTACCTAGACGCTCTCATGCCTCCCCACTGCTTTCCAAATTACACTGGCTACCTTTCAGACAGCAAGCATCCTTCAAGGGCCTCTGAATTGCCCACAAGGCCATCTATGGTCAGGCCCCAGCATACATCAGTGACCGCCTGATGAGTTACACTCCTGCGCGGACTCTTCGCTCCTCTGCAGCCTGCCATTTGGTCATGCCCTGGTTTCACTCGGCTCGCAACGGTGGGATAGCCTTTTCCACTTTGATTCCACAGCTCTGGAACAATCTTCCCCGAAATCTGCGCAAAGAACCTGCCCTTCTTTTGTTCAGGAAAAAACTTAAGACTATCTTGTTTTTGGAGGCGTTGACCACAAAATAAGCCTACCCACAATGGCTCACACGCTCACACTGTCTGTTGTAATTTTCTTCTCTAGAAGCCCGAAGAGACCTGATGGTGAACCAGCACTATATCAGAACCAATTAACATTAACATTAACATTAACATTCTGTCCCAGTAGTTAAGAACAGAAGGCCAGTCAGCTGACTCTTTGAGTCATTTCAGCCTGGGTGAAGGGTGCCCGGCCAGTCTTCCTTCTCAGCAAGTAGACAGCAGGGCAGGAGTGTAACCGGGCAGCAGAGTGGCAGTCCTTCTTGCAGCAAAGTAACTCAGCAGAGCTTCTTCTGATGTAGCCACAGGTCCAGGATTGTACGTAGGAGTTGAGTTTGAGGATTCACTATTTATCCTTGGTGTTAGCATTGAAGTAGGAGATGTGTTTTGAGGGTTCCACCCCCAGAGGGAATTGGAATTTCCTGCCTTCCTTCTCTGGCACCAGCTTGTTTGAGGCTGCAAAAGACTATTGTCAAATCCTTTGTGAGTGTGCTTAGACAGAGCCTATGTGATGTGCAAGAATGGTAGATGACAGCTCCGCCTCCTATCAAATTAGAGATGTCCTATCCTGCCAACACCTATTCCGCCTTTGTCTCATTATCTGAGAGCAATCCACAAAGGTTTATTTTGCCAGTTCAGAAATGACTACTTAAAACTGCACACACGTTGCAATGGCAGTCCTGAGGCATGTTGAAAGGGCTACTGATGTGGGTGACCCTCTAGGAGCATTTAATCCCTGGGTACATGTAGTACCACTTTACTAGGGATTACAAGTACTTTAAATGTGCTAGTGGGTGTATGCAAATTTTATCATATTTAAAGGAGAGACCACAGGCATTTTAGCACTGGTTAGCAGTGGTAAAGTGTGCAGATTCCTAAAGCCAGTGAAAAACTTAAGTCAGCAAAAACATTGAGGATGAAAGGAAAAAGCTGGAGGAAAATCATGCCAGGGATGTTGGGTCCAACAGACACATTTTCAGATGCAGTTGTTCAAATGTGACAGAAGTTTAGATATTAAAAAAAACTAACATTCTAGATATAACTGTCCAATAATAAAATATAATTTTGAATGTAACTGTTCTGAATTCCATTTGTACCATAATAAAATACAGATCCAACCATTCATTATTACACCGCCATTCTTCAAATACAACTCTAGAAAAATAAAGCATGATTCCCAGAACAACCGTTCTATTGTAAAATACCAATTTACATACTGCTGTGGATCTCATATTTAATATATTGAAATGAAATGAAATCCAGTATTTATCAAGCACGCACAATTACCTGAGGAAGTCATGGCAATGGGGGCCTTCAGGAAGATTAAGCGAGCCATTGCCCAGAGTCACATGGTGCTGAGCTAACCTGCCACCGGCCTCAGGGATCAAACCGTGAGCACCCGTGTTCCGGAGTAAGGGGCTCTGGTTACTGCACCTCACCTCTTCTATTCAGCTGCTTTTCCCATAACTCTGACCTCTAATATACTCTCCAATCAAACAAGTTCCCCGTTCTCCCCCAAGCATCAAACTTACTGATATGTTAGATGTTCTGAGACATAGGACCTGATTATCTCTTGGCAGGACTACCATCATCACTCCACAGGAGAATTTCCAATTACTCTTCAAGATGACAACATGCTTCCCGGCCTATTCAGAAGTATGCCGACTGAATTCCTGTCTGTGTCAACAGAGTGTTGACCGTTGCATACATGGCTCACCACTGCGGAGGACACCTATGCTGGTGAATAGTACTCCATCGCCATAAGAGTGGCAGAGTTGCTCCAAGCCTTTTTGGATTTCACAGTCGGTCTAATGGTGTCCTAGCAGCAGTTTCCCAAAGGAGGAATCCCGTTGAGGGAAGCGGTCAACAATGTACCATTCCTGTGGCTTTTGGATAAATGCTATACCACCCACCTGATGTGTTTTGGCTAATTCATAACAACTGCATATCAAACAAGAAAACTCACTCAATTTAGAGTCTTGTGTGCTGTGGTGCCTGGCTCCAGTAGGAACCAGGGATCGGAAAAGCACTTCTCTGTATTTCCCAGCTTCAGCCATTTACCATAGGCTTACAATGGGAATGACAGACCACTGCCATTCGAGGGTCAGATAGAATAGATAGGAGGGCAAGGTTTCTACACGTGCCCTCTAGGGGCTGAATCGGGCCCCGATACAGATTAAGATCTACATTCCATGGCAGGCCTACAATTTAGGGGAGACATCTGTAGTTCAAAGGGAAAAACCCTACACCTCCCCTTAACTTCAAAAGGCACGCAATAGTACAACTATGGATGCCATCCTTCAGCAAGGGGTAATATACGCTTTTGGGGAAATGGGACCAGAGAATCGGACTGAGTGGTTCATGTGGCTGGAGGACTCTGTTGTGCACTTGTAGAACAACTACCCTCAAAGCGGACAGTGTGCTCTTTCCGACTAGTTGCTGGGCTGAGACCTGCTGAAGTGTGGTGCCCTGAAGTGCGCTCTCAAAGGGTCCATCGGCGGGCCTCCTGTTATCTCAGGGATCTCAGGGATATCAAAGATCTCCCTCAATGGAATTTCACAATCTATTTTACATCTGGAGAGCAGTGTCTTCTCAAGTGCACACATCGTCGGCTAAATCCAAATGGGTTGCGTGGAGTGAGCGTGGAACTAAAGACTTATGCCTGGAGATCAGACTGTCTAGTGCAGAGCCCTGAAATCTTGTCTGCATCTAAGGTGTGTGGTTCCCAGATCACAAGAACTCTGAAACTCATAAGCAATTTTTTTTAGTGGTGAATGAATACACTTGTATGGGGATCGAAGATGGCCTGCTTCGTCGTTTGTGCTGCATCTCTCTCATGCGAAACGTCGACTGCATGCTCATTTCATATTGTGTCCAAATCACAAGATGCAACCCTCGAAGGTGGAGGTGTACCCATAGTAGTGCTGCATTCTACCTCAAGTGGATCTGCTGACCTTGTGCCTGTGTGTATGACCGGACTGGTCAGGTGCAACCTGATAATCGTGCACTGGACTTGGTGCCTTTTGTCCAGGGAGGTACAGAATTTGTAACTCTTCATTGTGTGTGACCTTATTTGCTAGATGCAACCGATTTTAATGTGCACCGTCATAGTGCCTCATTTTCACGGAGGTACATAATTTACAACTGATCGTTTTTGAGAGCGGAAGTGTATGGTGCAACTCATATCAACGCGCACCAGACACTTTGCCTGGATTACCTGCGCATGACCCTGATCATCGTAAACCTGTTGAGTTGATACATTCTTTCGAGAAGTTACCCTGTGTTACTCCCATTCATCGGTTGTCCCCTTTTTGACCCTCATCGCAGTAGACCAACAGCCCTCTCCCCACTTGGCCCCTCCCGAAGACATCTTGGCACCAGGTAATAGCGAGACAGATTGACAGGATTGAAGGAATGCTTCTGAGACAGTTAGGAAGCAGGTCAAGAGACTGCGTGACTCCATTCTGTTTTTAGACCTATGTCTATCACCTATGGGTGAAAACTTCCCGAATGGCTGCTAAACTTCCCTTGTTTACTTCTGCCTCTTAAAAACGTGCTACATATTCCCACCTGCCACCCGAGGACACAGACTAAGTGACTTCGGCCACATGTGTCCTGGTATCTGAGAAGTGGGTTGGTTATTTGCAAGCTCGTTGTATAGGACCATCGGGGTGACCTTGAGGGTGGAGGGAGGCTCGGACCACGGAGTCTGCAGAGTGTGTTATCCATTGACCTGCTAGGTACAAGTAGCACCTCATTTGGGTGTGTCAGGTTCCTGCGGGTGGTGGAGAATTCTACACCAAGAGTTCGTTATAAGATCAAGACAGGTTCCAATCACACGCTTTCTGTCTGTTTTTGGAGGCAACGAGTAGCGCAATCTAGAGGCAAAGAGACATTTCCTGATTGTGCCACTGACTAGTTGCTTTAACGTTCTAGTCTTTCTGTGGCGGCCATTTTGTGCGCTCGAGCCTTTTGCTCTGCGCACTTCAACGGTCAAATTCCTGAGGATAAGACGCTTCTGTGTTAGCGCGTCTTTTTGAGTAAATCCAGTCCGTTCAATTTTAAGTTGAGCAAGCCCTTGTCCCTGAGTATTACCTAGCGCTAAGTCTTCAGTTAGTCTTTTAGTGCTTTTCGTTCCAGTTCCTGATTTTCGCTCTTCAGCGGCTGAGCAGTTATCTTGCCTCACTCTCCTGGTAGGACTCTTCTTCTTTTTGTGGGTGTCAAAGTCTACTAGAGCGAGGTAAGAGTTTCAGTCCTACTCAGTTCCAGTTCTGAATCCAGTATTCTCCTGTGAAGCTTCATAGCGAGTGTTCTCCTAACACTCAGTACCTGCATTTGGATTTGAATTTCGTCTGAGTAAGAAGAACTATAGCGTATGTGTATTCGCTATCAGCCTTGGGCAGACTATAAACAGCATTTGAGAAATACTATAACTTTCGAGAGCTAGAGACTCATTTGTGGAGTATGATCAAGCAGCAATTGTTCTTCATCCTTCCTGAGCCTAGATGACTTCAAGTATAGTAGTGTATATTCTGATGTGCATATTAATTATACAGTATTATACCAACCGTGAATTTAGCAGCAGACGTTTATTCTCCAAGAACTGTCAGAACTCAACTCTAATCTGGATTTAATACTTCTATCTGGACTTCCACTTTCCAGATTCATTTATAGAGAGGGGCTAAAGTCCGCACACATTCAGGTACTTGAAAGTAGAGTATTAATAGAGAGTAGGAGATAGTGCCAGAATATAGTGGGGAACTGTAGTAATGTTTTGCTTACTTTTACAGGAGATGATCTACCTGAACGAACAGTAAGAAGATTATATGTGTGGCAGTCTCTCTGTTTGTTATCCACTTCCCCTTTCCCTTTCATTCCTGGGCTCAGAGTTCTCTGGGTACAGGGGTGTAGGGGAGTTGGGAAATTCTCACCTAGCAAGAACCTTCTGGTCATCTGCTCCCACGGATTCAAAGGAATTCAGGTACGCTCTCTGACAGATTGAAGTGCCGAACATTTCTTTCCGTCTGGGCAGAATGGCAGAAGGCTTAGATGTGAAGGCTTTGGCAACTATTCTAGAGGATTTGCAAAAGCAGCTTAGTGAAACCAGGGAAGAGGTTAGGAAGTCCAATCAGGAGGCTAGTTACCTTAGGCAGCGGGTAGAAGAACTTTCTGTGAGCCCCAGTCCTAATTTTGGAGGGCTTAAGGCTCCCACTTTTGCCCCTACCTCTTCGTCCTCATCTGCGTTAACTACGCAAGTTGTCCATGCAATGTCCCCTACCATACCTTTGGCCCCTCCCGAAAGATTTCAAGGAGATCCGCATAAGGCTCAAATCTTTTTGACCCAGTGTTCCCTGCATTTCCTCTGTAAGCCCATTTTATTTAAAGAGGATCAGTCTAAAGTGGCGTTTGTGCTGTCCTATCTTAGTGGTGACGCTGCAGCGTGGTCTATGCCTCTGGTCTCCTCTAATGATCCGGTCTTGTATAAATTTGAAGATTTCAAGGCGGAGTTTCTTCGAATCTTTGATCGTCGTACAATATCTCAGACCACTGATAATGAGCTATTGGATCTAAAACAGGGAAACAGAGAACTAGTTGCGTATTTGGCACAATACAACAAGCTAATTGTGGAAACTAATTGGCCTGCAGCAAAAAGAGCGGCAATTTTCTACAGAGGCCTAAGGGATGAGTTAAAAGATGGGTTGTCCCAAATTCCTAGAAGACCTACTGATGTCTCTGAATTAATCGACTTGGTCCTTCAAATTGATCAAAGGCAAGCGGAACGTCGGAGTGAGAAACGAAGAGATGTCAAACCCTTTCCACCACGTTTCGATCGAGTTCGCTCAGAGCCCATTAAGAATAGTGAAGTTCATACCAGTGAGGAACCCATGCAGATTGGTGCGGTTCGTGGCCCTTTGTCTCAGGAGGAGAGAGAAAAGCGACGCCTAGGAAAATTATGCATGTACTGTGGTCAGTCAGGTCACTTTGTCAAAGAATGCCCGAAGAAACCAAAGACCAATTCATGGGTAAAAGACAAGCTCCACCAGTAGACGGAGTTGCACTGGTGGGAGCAGCCCCTGAGACAACTCCCAAGACTCAGTTACTAGCAAATGAATGGCAGGCTGTGGCTCCACATTTGATCTTGGCATGTACAGTATGGTTCGGTAAGGGTCGGAAGGAAAAGGTATCTATATTGTTGGATTCTGGTGCCACTGGAAACTTTTGTGATCTTCAATTTGCTAAACTGGTGGGAATCCAGTTTGAAAAGAAGCTAAAGCCCGAACCAGTGCGAGCAGTGGATGGAACTGAGTTATCTTCTGGCCCAATAGTTTTTGATACCGAGGTTATTACTGTCGTTGGTCCAGAGGAACATCGGAGTTTTATCAGTTTTACCCTCATTGACGCTCCACAGTTTCAAATGATTTTGGGGCTGCCCTGGCTCACCGAGCATAACCCAAGGATCGATTGGGCAAAACGTACTGTGGAGATGACTTCCGAATTTTGTACCGAGCATTGTTTTCATCCACCTGCAGAGGCTTCGCCGACGACAATGTCTTCCCATTTGGCAAATCAAATGCCCATGGTTTGCGTTGTGGAAGTTCCAGAGATTCCTGAAGTTTATCTTGATTTGAAGGAGGTCTTCAATGAAAAAAAAGCCAAAAGATTACCTCCTCATCGGGAATATGATTGTCGTATCGAGTTGGAGCCTGGAGCTACTTTACCATGTAGTCGCATCTATGCACTATCGGAACCCGAGAACCAGCATCTTAAAGAGTATATTGAACAGAATTTAGAGAGTGGTTTCATCCGACCCTCTCAGTCGCCAGTTTCTTCCCCCCTCTTTTTCATTCCTAAGAAGGATGGGACCTTGAGAACTTGCATAGACTATCGTGCGTTAAACCTGGTCACCAAAAAGAACCGTTATCCTTTGCCTCTCATTTCGGAGCTCCTAGATCAAGTTAAGAGTGCAAGAATCCACACAAAATTGGATTTGAGGGGAGCGTACCATTTAGTGCGAATGGCGGAGGGTGAGGAATGGAAGACGGCATTTCGCACACGATTGGGTCTGTTTGAGTATCAGGTCATGCCTTTTGGGTTATGCAACGCTCCAGCAGCCTTTCAGCATTTTGTAAATGACCTTCTAAGAGATTTTTTGGATCGCTTTGCCGTTGTCTATATTGATGACATTCTCATTTTTTCAAACAACATGGAAGAACATGTTCAACATGTTCGTGTCATTTTAGAACGCCTGCTTAAGAACCAGTTGTATGTGAAATTGGAGAAATGTGTCTTTCATTCAGCCAAGGTGGAATTTTTGGGTTTCATCCTTTCTTCCGAAGGTGTCAACATGGATAATTCTAAACTGGAAGCCATAAGGTCCTGGCCTGCTCCCCGCTCCATCAAGGAAATACAGAGTTTTTTGGGATTCGCCAATTTGTATCGGCGGTTTATTCAGAATTTCTCTGAGAAGGTCAGCCCAATTACTCGACTTCTAAAGAAGAATGAGCGTTTTGTCTGGGGAAGAGAACCTGAAGAGGCCTTTCAACAGTTAAAAGAAGCTTTTGTATCAGCACCCATTTTGCAACACCCCGATTTGAAGGAACCTTTTTTTGTGGAAGCGGACGCTTCCAATTTTGCTATTGGAGGCATTCTATCTCAGCGACAGAAACAAACGGGACAATTACATCCTGTGGCCTATCATTCTCGGAAGCTTTCGACTGCTGAAATAAATTACCCCATTTCTGACAAAGAACTTCTGGTAGTCAAAGAAGCTTTTAAGGTCTGGAGGCATTATCTGCTTGGAGCTCAACATGTCATTACAGTGTTCACAGATCATCGCAATTTGCAGTTCTTAAAGTCTGTCAGAACCCTCTCCCCTCGTCAGTTGAGATGGTCCCTTTTCTTCGCGGACTATGACTTTGTTTTGACATACAAACCTGGATCGGCTAATGGGAAAGCTGATGCCCTTTCTCGCCTAAGCCTGGGAGATGTTACAGACAAGAAGGAGGAAGGCTATATCATTCCACAGAATAAGATTGTAGCTGCTATTGGGGAGGATGAGCTGGAAAGCGGGTGCGTGAAGCCTTCCAAGGGGAAAAATTCAAGAATTGGATTTCCGAAGGTCCTGAAAGAGAACTAAAGGATGGGAAACCATACTTTCAAGGGAAACTGTTTGTTCCAGTTGAAGAATTACAGTCAGTAATCATCCAACAGTTTCATGATCATCCATTGGCCGGTCATAAAGGAGCAGTCAAGACGTTGGAACTGGTGAAGAGGATTTATTTTTGGCCAGGCATGGAAGCACAGGTTAGGCAGCACATCGCCACTTGTGAACAGTGTATTAAGGGGAAGAGTTCTAGACAGCCACCCCAAGGGTTACTTAGGCCTTTGCCCGTAGCGCCTTCTCCTTGGCATACCATTTCCATGGATTTTATTGTAGAGTTACCCTCTAGTCAAGGTTATTCTGTAATTTGGGTGGTGGTTGATCAGTTCACAAAAATGAGTCACTTTGTTCCCCTAAAAGGCCTCCCAACAGCTTCTCAATTGGCAGACTTGTTGGTTCAACATATTGTGCGATTGCATGGAATCCCTAAGATCGTGATCTCCGATCGAGGTCCCCAGTTTGTTTCTCGATTTTGGAGATCTTTTTTGAGAGGTCTGGGGGTGGATTCTCGTCTGTCCACCAGCTTCCATCCAGAGACGGATGGACAGACGGAGAGGGTGAACCAGGATTTGGAACAGTACCTTCGTTTGTATTTGATGGATCAAGAGGGAGAATGGCCCTCTCTATTGAGTACTGCGGAGTTTGCTTACAATAATTCAGTCCCTTCTGCCACCGGCTACTCCCCATTTTTCCTTAATTTAGGTAGACATCCAAATATGTTAGTGGGTAGAGTAGAAGTAGAGGTCCCTGCAGCAGAAGAGGTAATTCAAGACTTACATAAGGCTTTTCAGTCAGCATCTGAGAATCTAGCCAAGGCAAAACAGAACTATAAAAAGCAGGCAGACAAGAAACGAAGGGAGAGTCCAGAATTTGAGGCAGGGGATTTGGTTTGGGTTTCCACTCGCCATATGAGGTTGATGGGGAACAGAAAGTTTCAGCCTCGATTTGTGGGTCCCTATCCAGTAGTGGACATGGTCAATCCTGTTAGTGTTAGGTTGGCTCTTCCCAAGTCTATGAAGATTCATCCTACTTTCCATGTTTCTTTGATTAAACGCAATCCTCCAAATTTTCAACGTTCTCATCCCCCAGCTCCAGTTCAAGTCCAATCCGCAGAGGAGTTTGAGGTTAAGAGAATTCTGGACTCTAAATGGAGAAGAAACACCTTGTTCTACCTAGTAGATTGGAAGGGTTTCGGTCCTGAAGACCGATCATGGGAGCCTAGTAAGAATGTTCACGCCCCGCGGCTGGTAGCTGATTTTCACAAGACATATCCTCAAAAGCCTAGAGAGGGGGCTTTGGTGGGGGGTACTGTCAGGTTCCTGCGGGTGGTGGAGAATTCTACACCAAGAGTTCGTTATAAGATCAAGACAGGTTCCAATCACACGCTTTCTGTCTGTTTTTGGAGGCAACGAGTAGCGCAATCTAGAGGCAAAGAGACATTTCCTGATTGTGCCACTGACTAGTTGCTTTAACGTTCTAGTCTTTCTGTGGCGGCCATTTTGTGCGCTCGAGCCTTTTGCTCTGCGCACTTCAACGGTCAAATTCCTGAGGATAAGACGCTTCTGTGTTAGCGCGTCTTTTTGAGTAAATCCAGTCCGTTCAATTTTAAGTTGAGCAAGCCCTTGTCCCTGAGTATTACCTAGCGCTAAGTCTTCAGTTAGTCTTTTAGTGCTTTTCGTTCCAGTTCCTGATTTTCGCTCTTCAGCGGCTGAGCAGTTATCTTGCCTCACTCTCCTGGTAGGACTCTTCTTCTTTTTGTGGGTGTCAAAGTCTACTAGAGCGAGGTAAGAGTTTCAGTCCTACTCAGTTCCAGTTCTGAATCCAGTATTCTCCTGTGAAGCTTCATAGTGAGTGTTCTCCTAACACTCAGTACCTGCATTTGGATTTGAATTTCGTCTGAGTAAGAAGAACTATAGCGTATGTGTATTCGCTATCAGCCTTGGGCAGACTATAAACAGCATTTGAGAAATACTATAACTTTCGAGAGCTAGAGACTCATTTGTGGAGTATGATCAAGCAGCAATTGTTCTTCATCCTTCCTGAGCCTAGATGACTTCAAGTATAGTAGTGTATATTCTGATATGCATATTAATTATACAGTATTATACCAACCGTGAATTTAGCAGCAGACGTTTATTCTCCAAGAACTGTCAGAACTCAACTCTAATCTGGATTTAATACTTCTATCTGGACTTCCACTTTCCAGATTCATTTATAGAGAGGGGCTAAAGTCCGCACACATTCAGGTACTTGAAAGTAGAGTATTAATAGAGAGTAGGAGATAGTGCCAGAATATAGTGGGGAACTGTAGTAATGTTTTGCTTACTTTTACAGGAGATGATCTACCTGAACGAACAGTAAGAAGATTATATGTGTGGCAGTCTCTCTGTTTGTTATCCACTTCCCCTTTCTTTCCTGGGCTCAGAGTTCTCTGGGTACAGGGGTGTAGGGGAGTTGGGAAATTCTCACCTAGCAAGAACCTTCTGGTCATCTGCTCCCACGGATTCAAAGGAATTCAGGTACGCTCTCTGACAGGGTGCTGAGTGCATATGTGTGCAAGAGCATTCCATACAGACTGTGCTGGATAACTGTCACACCATAGAGTAGTGCGGAGGGTGTGAGCCCTGGAGTGATAGTGTGTGGACTGCCTGGGATTTGCATACAAAAGGCACAATATATCTGATGTTTGGTTTTCCCATGTGGCTCCTGTCTGCGGTGCTGCTAAACAGTGTTCATGTTTCATGTATTTACATATTGTTGATATTGGTGCGACCCGGGGTGTACCATATAACTGTGGGTCTGTATCATCAGGATTGCCAGTGTGGTTCTGGGGTGGACAGCATGTTGCACCGTATAAGGGTGCTTCCTCTGCGGGGATATAGATTAGGAATTGTCCCTGTATGCATATTGATTTTTTTGTATTACTCTTTTATTGAAAAAAAGGCATGTTACATATTTTAGGCAATAGTATGCAATGTGGCAATGAAGGCGATACAGTAAATGGTTCCTTGAAAGATACACAACAATAATGAAGTTGACAATGCTCATCGTACAGTGTCATGACCCATCGGTCATTATGCTCCCTGGCTCTAGGAGGTTCAAAGATCTCCCCTCTGTAAACGTTCCACTGCCCCTATATTTGCAACCATTTATTTGGGCACCCCCTGGCTTCATAAATGAATTTTTCAGTCACCATACACCAATCCATATCATTGACCCAGTCTACTATATTTGGTGGGTTCAGAGCCCTCCTCACCTGTGCAATATTCCTTTTAGCAACCATCAGCCCCAATTCGACCCATATTTGCTCCCTGGAGTTCAGGTCTGTAGGGTCACAGATATGCAACAATGGCAACTTAATATTACAGTGGATCTGTTGCCACAGTGCTTCCTCCATTTGGCGCTCCACCCTTTCCCAACACCTCTGTGTCACTGGGCATTCGCAGAGAGTGTGACTAAAGTTTTCTGCATGCCCAAATTGTCACACACAACTGCCATCCAAGGTGTAACCCATGCTAACCATCATAGGCCCTGACACGTAGGATCTGGGGAGAAGCTTTAATTGGACCAGGCGGAGCCAAGAGGAGATGGCCACCTCACGAGGGGAGGCCACCGCTGCCCGCCACTCCTCATCATCCAGACATGCAACATCGTGATCCCACTTGGCTCTAAGGTGGGTCAGAGGATCCGCCATATTTTTGATTAGCTTTTTAGAAGATGAGGGATATGGCTTTCTCCGGTAAGTCGCCGTCCAGAATCCTATCTTCAAGTGGGGAGGACTCAGGGAGAGTGCCACCCCTGGGAAGAACCGCCAGCAGGGCATACCTAATTTGGAAATATCTGAAATATTTGGGCTGGGCTAGTTGGTACTCTTGCTGCAATCGGGGAAAGGGAACCACCTCACCCGATTTCCAGAGATCACTCACCTTAGAAATACCTATAAGATCCCATCTGTTAAAGCCCTTTGAACAAATCAGCCTACCCAATGTTTCACAGTGCCGGAGTGGCGTGGCCTGTGTGAGTTTTCCCTCCCAGGCCAGACTCCTGTTAACCACCCTCCACATATGCACAGCATGTCTGATCGGGCCGGTCAAAGCTGGCTGCAAAGATCAGGCGTATAACGTACCCTCGAAGCCATCCCCCGGGAGAAGCCACCTGTTGATCCAAAAGGCCGGGTCACCCTGTAGTCCATACATACATTCGTTAATTGCTGCGAGTTGCAAAGCCCAGTAGCACCTCCTAATATCCTGGAGCCCAATGCCCCCATCAAAGCATCCTAGCGTAAGTTTGAGTTTGTGTGTTGCAATGCCGGGTGGGTTACCCTCCCACAGCAGATCTCGAACGATGCAGACGAGTTCCTTGAAATACGGGGTGGGGACTGGGAGTGAGATGTTCTGCAGTTAATATAAAAGTCTAGGAAGGGACATCATCTTGAATAGGTCCAGGCACCCCAAAAGAGTCAACAGGAGCGACTTCCAGTGTTGGACGTCTAATTTAAGATGTACCAGAGATGGCAGGAGATTATTATCGTAACAACTAGATAGATCTTTAGTAACCCAGATCCCCAGGTATTAGAAGCCTTCAGCTACCTCCGCTAATTGGCAACCCAGAGGGAGTGAGGGACGTTTGCCGCAAAGGACATAGAACACAGACTTCGACCAGTATAATGTATATCCTTAAAACCTACCAAACACTCGGAAAATGTCCAGGACCACATTTAGGGATAATGCCGCTGAGGCCAAGTAAAGCAAGATGTCATCCGCATATAGCAAGATGCAGTCCTCCCAGCCTGATGTCCATGTCACCAAAGGCTCCAGGGCCAAGGCAAAGAGGTGACAAGAGGCAGCCCTGTCTGGTGCCCCTGCTGAGAACGAAAAGGGAGATTTCCTATTGTTGACAATTACTTGGGCAAGTGGTTGGAGGAACAGTAGCCACACCCAATTAATAAATACAGGCCCAAAACCCAGTTTGCGGAGCACAGCGAACATGTAGGGCCACTCGATAATGTCAAATGCCAATGCTGCACCCATGGATACCACGACAGCATCATCACTGATTGCGCCAACCCGGCCCAGCACTCCATGGAGCCTGCGCAGGTTGAGGGAATCATAAATCCCGATTGGTCCGGATGGACCAGGCATGTTAGGACCCTGAGCAAGCAAGTGGCAAGAACCTTCGCCAGAATTTTTGCTTCCCAAATTAAGCAATGAAATGGGCCTACAGGATGAACACTTGTTGGCTGGCTTGCACGCTTTATGAATGACAACAATGTTGGCCAGTCTTTGATCCTCTGGAAGGATATCCCTTCTTTTACATTCTTGGCACATTTTGGTGAGAAAGGGTGCAGTCTTGCTCGCCATGAGCTTGAACAATTATTTGGGCAGACTGTTGGGGCCCGACGCTTTCCCTCCACTCAGATCGTGAATGGGTTTTTCAACCTCCGCTACTGTAATGTCGAGATCGAGATTGGAGCACTCCTCATCAGCAAGGAATGGCATTGAGATATCACGTAAAAGAGACAGGAAGCCTCTTCCTCCGTATGCGTCATGTGGGACGTATAAAGTGACTGGTAGTACTGGCCAAATGAGTCTGTCACATCTTGTGGTACCGTAAGGCGGGACTTAGAGTCCTTTTCAATCCCAACCACGATGTGATGAGCCCTGTCCCTGCGATCAAGCCAGGCCAGTAACTTGCCCGCCTTATTGCCTACGTCATAGATTCTGCTGAGCGTGACTCTCTGATGTGTCTTGGCGGCCTCTGTAGCTAGATCACAGAATTCCTTAATTTTTATGCACAGCTTCTGACGCACTTTCACCGAGTCTTGTGTCTGGACTGCATTTTCTGAATCTAATATTTCCCCCTCCATATCAGCTCCCCTCTCCTTATGCTGTCTGGCGATCTGGTCCAAGACCACCCCGTATAACAGCCTTATAGGCCTCCCAGAGTACATTCATCGAGTCAACTGATCCTACATTTCCCTGAAAGTAAAGATCTGTCTCACTCAAGACCTTGTCTCTGATGGAGGGAGTCGTGAGGTACCAGGAAATGATCGGTGCCACCCGACCAGCCGTGGGCTCACCTACCTCAAACAACACTGTATGGGCGAATGGTCAGAGATCCCCCTAGCCAGATGTTGTATGTCTCCGACGGTATGGACGTGGTGCGCTAGCGTCAGCACATAATCTATGTGGGACATACTACGATGTGGCCCAGAAAGAAAAGGGTATTGGAGCTCAGTCGGAAGCAGATTCCTCCAGATATCTACTAGGCCCATTGTGCTTGGAAATCTATAGATCCGCCTGTGGGAAGGTGGCAGGGCCCTCTGGGGCCACCCCTTGACTGAGTGACAGGCAATAGAATTAAAATCACCCCTGATCAACAACCCACATGCATACTGTTGATATAATCTTACGAGTGGACCTAGTCCTGCTAGTAATAATTCCAAATGTGTTCTAAGCCCAAAAGTATCTTATGTTCATGTTATTAAAATTAAATATGTGTTTTTAATACAAACGATTTTACATACATCCAGTGTGAAGTCTTTTTTGTGACAATCAGTGTATTTATTGCGAGGGTCTGCTGCACCTTTGCTTTACACATTGCCTATGGATTAAGCCTGACTGCTCAGTGCCAAGCTACCCAAGGGTGAGCACAGGCTATACAGCACATGTAATCACCCAAACTTGAAGGGAGATGTAGATTCTGCCTAGCTAGGTGCATGCCTTCAGACAACTAGAAAGTGCTGGTTTCCAAGAATGTTTGACTTTTTATCTGCATACTTTCACTATCTATGTCTAACTTTCAATGTTGCTAAAATATCATTGAAATTACTACAGCTACTGTGATGCTTGGTTTTGGTTTTTGAAAAGAAGACTGCTATGTTATTTTACTCTTTCTCTCTTTTCAACAACATTTTCACACATATTAACGTGCAATGTATTTATCAATCAATAGTCCATGCTAAGTTTGGAACGTTGTAAGGTTTACATTTCTATGTTGTCCTACACTTGTCATGCTATTGAATTGATGTCATGTGTTTCACAAAGCAAAGTTTTGTTGAGGGATATAGGTTTGTATGCTGAAAATATGTGGCTCAACCTCAACACTAACCAGGAACCAGTGGGATGGGGTACACTGGGTCAAGGGTACAGGGTAGTGGGTGCAGGAGTTTGTTTGAGGTAACCTATAGGCCAGCAAATTAAGGCTACTGGGTTAACCATCAATTAAGTCTTGGGATCCCTCTATCAGTCCCAAGACATGATGGGCCAGGTCAAACAATTTCAGAGGAAGGTTAATGTTCAGATGGAAAATCACAACTTCAATACGGGCTCCCTGATTGAGGTCCTATATGACATATTCAACCACATGTGCTGGGCTTTTCCAACACCATCCTGCCCTTTCTGTGATCCAACAACATCTGGGCCAAATACGTCTGCCTCAGCCATAGAAAGAGAGGCCTTCCCACAAGAGGACACACCTGCTGCCACCCACATCCCTGCAACTGTGGATCCACCAACCCTCCACAGGAGTATATGTTCACCTGGACCTCCAGGAGAGGATGGCACGAGCACCACCACCAGTAAGAGACGCCAAACTGAATTTACTCGAGTGTGTAACCACTATTCACTCTGTGGACTATTTTGTTGAACACCTTTAACTTTCTGATGGCAGTTGTATCTTGTACATTGGACTTTATACAAATCTAGCTCTTCAGTAATAGTTTAATTTACCATGTCTGACTTTTTATTTTGTTGTGTGCTTTATTGTTCATCCAGTTTAGTGCATTTGGCTTTGTTTAATAAATGCAAAACGAACAGAGTCAAAGACTGGTCTTGTATTACTTTTCTTAATTACTACATTTTTTTTGCTTCCATCGTGCATGCATGGGGTGTTCCGTCACAGGGCAATGTTGTGTAACATGCAGCAGGCCATGATTATTTTACGCAGCTTATCAGGTGAATAGAGGAGGGCTCCCCCAGTCTTGTCTAGACATTGAAATCTGTCCTTTTAGAGCCCAAGACCCACTCCACTGGCCTCCGTGTTGTTCCATGGGCCTCATTGAAGCAGACTTCCCCTGGCATTGTTGGATTCCTAAGCGGTGCTAAGAAGCATGGTCAGTTAGGATAAGCTGAGCCCCCTATAAGATTTGCCTATTTAACAAAGTTGGTGTTCTTTCAAAAAAAATTGTTGTAGATGCCCTAGGCATTTCAGGAAGGAGATGCCTTCTTCAGGGGTCACTGTGAACATAATCAATGAAAATACTTATTAAATTACACCATTAAATACAAGGAGGCAATGATCTTGCACATGCAATATCTAAGTTTGAATTTGTGTGAACAAGATGTTGAAAAAGTGCTCACTAAGGAGTATCTTGGTTTGTTAATCAGAACTGTAAGCTAACTCTGAGCTAGCCCGAGTGTTTTTTAGTATCCCGGCCAAAGATGAAGGACAGTGCCATCACCTAGTGAGTAGAAAAAATACATTGGTGGTTAAGTTGGGAAAAAAGATTGGAAGATCAGAAGGGATTCACCAACTTGATGAACTCAGAGGAATGGCTGACAGTAAAAAACCGAGTGCCCTGGTATTAGATCTGTCAGCGGCATTCGACACTGTCAGCCATACCTTGCTTCTAGACAGACTAGCTGCATTTGGGATTCAAGACGTAGCCTACAAATGGCTCAAATCCTTTCTTTCTGGAAGATCTCAACGGATTCAACTGGAGGACTGTGTTTCAAACTTGGGTATTTTGGAGTGTGGAGTCCCTCAGGGATCTGCCTTGTCCCCTCTCCTTTTTAATCTTTATTTGCAGCCCTTAATTGACTCCTTGGTAAGAATGGGCTGTAAAATTTGTAACTATGCTGACGATACCCAGCTGCTACTTAGTATTGATAATACAGTATCTGCACAGACCCACGCTCAAGAAATACTTAAGCATACAGTGAGCTGGATGACAGCAAATTCATTGAAGATCAACCCGGAAAAGACTGAGGTCTTGGTGGTCTCAACCGAGGCGTCCCCTTGGGGGGATCTGTTTTGGCCTCAAGATCTTGGCCCGACCCCTAAGCCTTGTTCCAACGTAAAAAGCCTAGGCATAAAGATCGATCATGAGTTGTCAATGGTCAGCCAGATCTCGTCAGTGGTCGGGACCTGCACTAACTTAATTAGACAGCTACGTAAGTTAGTCCCTCTGCTTTCCTCCACCACGCTCCGTACTATTGTCACTGCTACCATAGTCTCAAGATTAGATTATGGGAATGCCCTGTACTTGGGCCTCCCAAAAACACTGACAAATAGGCTGCAAGTGGTCTTGAATGATGCAGCGAGGCTAATCTTTAGGCTACCCAGACGCACTAATGCATCTCCACTGCTTTGTAAGCTACATTGGCTCCCTATAAAACAACGGGTGGAGTTCAAAAGTTTGTGCATTGCCCACAAGGCAATTTATGGTCAAGCACCTGCTTACATTAAAGAACGCCTTGAGTCTATAAACCTACATGATCACTAAAGTCTTCAAACACTGTGGAAAAGTAAATTTTGCCATGTTCTGTGTCCCTACTCATCCATCATATGTTATGTGTGCATGACCAATATGCATATGTTATTCCCCATGTCCGATTAAAGACGCAATTACAGTTGTGTCCACCTCTGATATGTCAGTTTCCAGTCCTCGTGAATACTACGAATATCAGGCCTATGTAAAGTAATGTTGCCACGTTTCCCAGTGTGCACGTTATTTCATCATAAAGTCCCCGTTTCCAGGCCTCAAAAGGGCCCGGACATCAGATTCAGCTCCTGTCTCCTGAAAGCCTCGCTGAGGAGCGATACAGCCCCCACCTGTATCCTCGACCCTTCACTTACTTCCTGCCTCGCAGTGCCCGGTGCAGCCCGGCTCTGCCTCTGAGTCTGCCAAAAGTATGTTATAGTTCCAGCTATCAGTTCAGTCCTCCTTCTCTGCATTCCTAAGCTACTGAACTGCATCAATAGTTTCCGTCATTGTCTAGCCTATTCGGCTCCACGTTAGAGAAATACTGTATTAATGGTCATTTAATATTCTTCATCACGCACTACATGTAGAATAATGCATGGTCCAGTCTTAGAATCAAGTTAGCTTTTCCCCTCATGACTTCTAGTTTACATCAACATGTTCCCTAAACATCAGATACCAGATAGGGTTTAGGTACATGTCGCTCCGACCCTCCAGACTCTAGTCTCTGCTCCTAGCACAGAGTTCGTAGCCCCCAGCTTCTCCTAGTAATACGTCATTGCCAGTTTTCGCGCACCATTAGGTTAGAGGTCCCGGCTCCTTAGGTAGCCCCCTCCAAAGTTTCCGCCCATTCATGACATATTCTGTTACGTTTGCATCACATGTCTATGTATACTCCCAGTTACACCTCTTTTTACTGTTATCTTTCGCGACTGCTACGCGTCACGCCTTCTGCTCCACCCACTGTTACGCCTACTGCAATGTAATGCTATGTGTTTGCGCTATGTATATAAGTCCATGTATTGTTATTAAAAGTTAGCGCGCTCATTCCTGACCCAGCCCCGGCAGCTGCCGGGCCCTGTTACCCCTGTTCTATGCAGGTTGTCCTGATCCTGTCCTTATGCTGTAATAAACCTGCAGAAACTCCTACTACCTCGAATCTTGACTCTTATTTTATTGAGCTATCTGTTATTCATTCATTCATTCAAAAATAGATCCGGTATTATTTATTTATATACCACATAATGGCGCCCGAATAGGGACTTGCCCTTTCCCCACGCGTCGGTGAAGCCACGCCGACCCCCTGACCCTCTGCAGTCGTGACGGAACTCTTCTGCGCAGTGGCAGATATTTCTGCTCAAGTATCCCTCAGGCCCACGGAGGAGACGGAGGAGGCGGTCCAGCATCCAAACGAGACGGTGGAGGAACGCGGCGAGTCCCGACCAGAGCCCAAGCCGAGAGTCCAAGGTCCGAGGTATCCGGAGGCCCACCCGTAACTGAAGTCCGAAGTCCGAAGTTCGTCGTCGTAGCAGTCCAGTCCCGTCCGAGGCCTTCCGTTCCGTGCTGCCCGGTGAGTACCATTGCTGGGGTAGTATCTAGACAGGACCAATCTAAATTGACTCCTGGTCCGTGGGTTGGTGGTGCCCAGACTCACAAACGAAGTGTTCACCTAGGTGGATACGGGTCTTGATGCGTCCCTTTATGGGACCGGTATGTTCCGTACTGTTACAGCAGTGCATCCAGTAACTCTAGTCTGTTCCGTTCTCGAGAAAATTCTTGTATTTCTGTTCTCAGTATTCCAGGTAATATTCTGTTCGAACTGTTATTTATAATGTTGTTTAATGTCTTTCCAATGTCGTGGTATGCCTGAATTGTTTTTCCCAAATGTTATTGTTTTTCGTGTATTGTATTGTGTTCCGATTCAAGTTTACAATGCCGTTCTTTTCCAAGTTACGTCAGTTAAAAACTAGAAAGGGTTTATTAGAAGAAGCAGTTCCTGTCCCGCCGAGGGACAGTCCAGGTCACTTTATGTATCAGAAACATGGCATAAGCGCCATATTGTATCTAGATTTATGGGTAGAGTATACCAAACAGTTAGAAGAAAAGTATAGATGGCCCGTATCGGGTACATGGGATGCCGAATGTATCATGCGAGTAGAAGAAGCATTATGGAAAAAGAAAGCCAGACAGTCACAGAAAGATGCCATCGAGTTATGGCGTAAAGAAGCGCATAGAAGAACCGAAAAGGAAGTCAGAAAGTCAGAGTTAAGTAGAGAATCCCAAGAACGAGCCCAAGAAAGAGAATTAATCGAGATAGGTGAACAAGTCAAAACCGAACAGTCGGACAGACAGAGGCATGCCCTCATTAAGGGTATGTATCCTCTCCTTGCCGAGGGCTTGCCAAAAGCGACCCCAGAGGCATCCAGTAATTTCCCGCCACCATTAGTTCCGACTAAGCTACGTCACAAACAGACCGCAGCTGATATTTTTATTTCGTCCTATTTGGACGACACAGTCCCAGAATATGCGAATCCTGTTCGCGCTCCGCCAGTCCCTGCAAATCAGGCACTTCCCGCTCCTCCAGACACCGGAGTACCTGTTACGGTACCCCCGGTCCAGCCTACAGTTCCATTTCCCACTCTGCCAGGACGTAGAGCCTCAGTAGACGACTCCAGTCTAGGGGCCGCAGGAGGAGCTACTCCTCAAACCCCGCCGCCACACAAGCGTTTATCAGCACTCGAATTACATGCTCAAGCATCACAGCGTACTCCTAAAAGTAATAAGTCTGTCACAGAAATCAGACAAGCCCTTGGCGAATGTGTCTATGATCCAGTCCCAGGCGAGTATAATATGGTTTTATATTCCTTACGTGTAAGGAGAGTGACCGAGTATCTAGTCACCTTGCCGAATATGAAAGAAGATCTAGACAGAATATATCGTTTCATCCGTACAGGGGATGATCCAGAAAGTATTGGCGAGATTATGTCTCAAAGGAAAGCCGAGATCCAGCTCATGATATTAAAGTTCCTGATCAATTGTCTAATAAGAGAACAAGATTATCCGTCTAAAGATCCCGCCGAAATGAGAATCCTGACAAGGTGGAGTGATAATATAGCCGAGGGTAAGCACAAGACCATTAGTGCTATGGAGAGTATGTACAAGAAAATTCGTAAAGAAATAATAAGGTTACACGACCAGCGTAAAGCAGCACAAGTAAGCGAGAAAGAAAGTATCTCTGATCCCGAAGAAGAGGAAGACGAGAATCCCGCCAGAATAGCGTATGTAGGAAAATCCAGATTTCCAGATCGCCATTTACGTCTAGAACACAAGTCTATTTTCCATCATCAAGCACCAGAACAAGGTTCTCTAGAACAAGTATTTCAAGCTACCGATCACATTTTGAAATCACGAGTCGGTTACAGTGAATTAAGTACTATGCATGAACAAGAACTAGCCCGATCAGCAGTCCGATGGATTACTGATTCTACCACTTTTCCAGACGAAATAGTGGCACAAATGTTCCTGAAATTGCCCCCAGCCGAGCAACGACTGGTGGGTATGTATATGATCCAACACCTTATTACTCTGTATGAGGGTCAACATTCTGATCCAGGCCCGTTACACGATGTCCTGAACGAGTTACTCCAGTATAGATGGAGAGGTCTAGGTACCGATTTAATTAGTGTCATTCTAGAACAGCGCCACAAATATAGAACGTTCCTGAACCCGCATTTTGTTCATGTCTCACCCCCAGAAAGTAAATCATTTTACATAGACAGACAGAATCCGTTACAAGAAGTCCACCCAGTCAGAGGGACGGGTGGCGAAATGCAACGAGTGTTTGTATACACTCCGATTTCAAAGATGGAACTTCTTGAAATGAAGAAATTAATTCCCTGTCATGACAAAGATCCAGCAGGGTTCCATAGAGAATTAAAAGACATGCTCCGTATGGGAGAATACACTTACCCAGATATCATTAAAATGTTAAAGGTCCTGTTACCCGCAGGGGTGTATGAAAAGCTAAAGGAAAAGGAATGGGAGGTGGGAGAGAAAAAGATCGATTGGGCAGTTCTAGAAGCTGAAGACAAGGCACGAGTACCAGGTACCGGTCTTGGAGATAGATGTAAAGAATTACCAGAATTATTGATTCAAGTTTTACCCAGATTATTGACAACTAGGAAGGAAGACTGGGATGCAATCTCAGCCTGTAAACAGAAAC
Source organism: Lissotriton helveticus (assembly GCF_964261635.1). Taxonomy (NCBI): domain Eukaryota; kingdom Metazoa; phylum Chordata; class Amphibia; order Caudata; family Salamandridae; genus Lissotriton; species Lissotriton helveticus. Next base: position 69,961,483 of record NC_136065.1, read on the forward strand.
AAGATGAAGATATTAGTGATTTTTATTCTAGATTTGAGAAATGTTTCAGTATCAATAGTGGTCTCAAGACAAGTAGTGAGTCATACCCTCACCTTTTCGTTACCAAATTAGTCGAGAATTCAAGTCCACAAATTAAAAATCGAGTTTTGAAAGTCGAAAGCACCTGGCAAGCAAATACTCCGTCCCAGATGCTCCAGATGCTCCAGTATCACCAGAATAGAATCAGGGAAGAGCAAGAACACGAGAGAAAACGTATGAAAGACACGAAAATGAAAGTGCTAGTTGCACAATCTGTTCCTCAAGACAGTCAGAAGAGGGGTCCGAATCAAGCCAGTCATCCTGCAGCTCCCGTTAAAGGGAACTGCAATTATTGTAAACAACCAGGTCATTTTATAAACGAGTGTGCAGTTCTGAAACATAATATAGCTACTGGTAAGACTAAAGAAAGACCACGTCCGCCGAGACAAGAACAAGTTTCACAGATTCCTCAGTCACAGAATGCACAACAGACAGTTCCCGCACCGCAGCCTATCGCTGCAACACAGCATGTCACATCACAGATGTACCAGTATGCACAGTCTGAGTATCCAGAGTACCAGCCATATTCATGAAACAGCCTAGAGAGGGAGGTAGGCTTGCCTCTCATCGAGATACCTGTAGATCAAGAAGGTCCCTATGTTCACAGTCAAGTATTAGGGAAAGACAGAAAGTTTTTGATCGATACAGGGGCAAGTAGGACCACAATTAGTCACGCCGAAGTTCCAGGGGCTCCGCTCTCAGGCTCAAGAAATGTTTCCCTTGGATTTTCAGGAAAGCCAATAGTTAATGAGATATCAAAGCCAGTCACTCTAGAAGTAGGTCCATTGTCCCGCACTACTGATCTGTTACTTACTAAGTCATGTCCAGAAAACCTATTAGGCATTAAGACACTGAAAGAGTTAGGTGCAGTTATTTGCTGTTCCCCAGAGGGAATACGTCTGTTCCTACGTGACTTTAAGGGTCACTATGTATTACGAGATTTTGATTCCAGACTGTCTAATGTCCCGCAGCATTTATGGGCGCAAGGTCCAACTGATGTAGGTTACATGCAAATCACACCCCATCGTGTGACTCTCAAACCAGGCGTAGTGTTACCCCGAATCAGACAGTACAGATTGCCACCTGAGGCTGTAGCAGCCTTATCCAAAATTATTGACGAGCTCATGGCTCAAGGAGTAGTTGTAGAAACTGACTCCAATGTATGTAATTCTCCGATCATTCCAGTCATGAAACGTACTGATCCAAATGCACCCCCAGTATATCGATTAGTGATTGATTTACGAGAGCTTAATAAATGTATTATTCCTCAATACCCAGTTGTCCCAGATATCTCTTCCCTGTTAACAGCCATTGATTCCGAAGCCATGTTCTTCACTGTCATAGACCTCAAGAATGCATTTTTTAGTGTTCCAATTCATCCAGACAGCCAGTTTCTTTTCGGATTTTGTTTAAATGGAAGGAGCTATATGTTTACACGCGCTCCTCAAGGTTTCACAGAAAGCCCTAGTATTTACAGTCAAGCACTTAAGAGACAACTAGACAATATTCACATGCCAACTGACACTGCCCTGCTCCAGTATGTCGATGATCTCCTGATCACAGCCCGTTCTGAACGTGCTTGCGAGCGAGCATCACTTACAGTCCTGTATTTTCTAGCCGAGATGGGGCACAAGGTGTCACCTTCGAAGCTTCAATTCTGTGTCCAGCAAGTGGTATACTTAGGACACTTGCTGTCCAAGAGGGGTAGGCAGTTGACACCAGACCGTATCCAGTTAATAGCGAGTCTTCCCCAGCCCAGAACCCAGAAGGAGGTACGTGCCTTTATCGGCCTTACTTCTTATTGTAGACAATGGATTCCCCAGTATGCATTTCTAGCCAAGCCACTGATACAGTTAACGACACAGGAGGCAGCCGTATCGACTGTCCTCCCTTGGACATCTGACCATACACTTAGTTTCAATGAGTTAAAGAAAGCCCTATGTCAAGCTCCAGTTCTAGCCACACCGAACTACAGTAAGCCTTTTACACTTTTCGTTACTGAACGCGAAGGTACAGCATTATCTGTTCTCACACAAGATCAAGCAGGACAATACAAGCCCTGTGCTTATTTTTCGAGCACATTAGATCCAGTCGCCCAGGCGTTGCCTGCGTGCCTCAAGTCAGTTGCAGCCACAGCACTAGCTATCAGACAAAGTGATTCCATAGTTTTAGGACATTCCCTGACAGTACAAGTCCCACATTCAGTAGAAGTTCTTTTAAACCGAACACAAACACAGCACTTGACAATTGCACGTTTAACAGGTTATGAATTGACACTGTTCCAGCCACACATAGAAATTAGACGCTGCAACGTCCTGAATCCTGCTACACTGTTACCATCAGTTAATTCAAATCCAGACACACATGACTGTGTGGAAGTAGTCAACATTATGACAAAGCCAAGACAAGACCTGACAGACATTCCGTTACCAGATCCCGACCTGACACTTTATGTGGATGGTTCATGTATGAGAACTAGTACAGGAGAACTAGTCGCAGCATATGCAGTAACTACTGACACCGACGTTATTGAAACACACCGTATTGATACCCTGTCTGCTCAAGCAGCAGAGCTGGTTGCTCTGACACAAGCCTGTATACATGCCAAGAACCTGAAAGTTAATGTTTACACAGATTCACGTTACGCATTTGGAGTTGTACACGACTTCGGAGTGCTCTGGCAGGAGAGAGGTTTCATGACTTCTCATGGAACCAAGATTCAGCATGGTCTCCTTATTCAAGCTCTGTTAGATGCCATACATTTACCGACATCTATTGCTATCATGAAATGCAAAGCACATACGAAAGTTACTGACGTTATTTCCCAAGGTAATGATCTAGCAGATCGCACAGCCAAGCTTACAGCACAGACTCCAGACATTCCAGTTAACCTGACACACACTCCAGATCCGACTATATGCATGACAGTTAAGGACCCTACTCAAGATGTCATAGATATCCAGTTACATGCTACCCCCGATGAAATCAAGAAATGGTCTGAACAAGGAGGGGTCCAGACAGATCAAGGATGGTTAACGAAGGGTAGAGCCACATGGTTTCTCCCCGATTCTATGGTTCAAGTCATTATCAATACCGCACATAGTCCAGCACATTTAGGAGAAAAAGCTATGTTAGACAGTATCCAGAACATTTGGTTCAATAAGCATTTACGAGCTGCAGCCAAGCAGAAAGTCCGTACCTGTATGATATGTTGTCAGTTTAATCCAGGTAAAAGTGTCCCGGTGGAACAAGGTGGTTTCCAGCCCCCTGACCACCCTTTTGAGGTCCTCCAGATGGATTATATTCAGATGGAGCGATGTCGAGGTTTCAAGTATGTCCTTGTAGTTGTATGCGCTTTGTCCAGATGGACAGAAGCATATCCAGTCCCAGATTACACAGCCGCGACCACTGCCAAGCAGTTGGTTCGTGAATTCTTCCCTAGATACGGACTCCCTAGAGTCGTATATTCTGATAACGGTCAGCCATTCTCCTCAGAGTTAATGAAGCACGTTTCCCTTTTGTTAGGGTACCAGTGGAAGTTCCATTGTGTACGCCATCCTGAAGCAGCCGGTCTAGTCGAGAGACATAATCAGACCCTGAAAATCCGTATTGCCAAAGTTTGTAAAGAAAAAGGTGTGGACTGGCTAGTAGCTCTGCCAGTCGCTTTGTTTTATATGCGCATGGTTGCACATTCCAGATCAGGTCTGTCCCCGTATGAGGTCGTTTTCGGCCGCCCCCCTAACATGTGGGGTACTCCTAGACCCCGAAGTATTACCGATGTTTCATGTAATATGCTGACAGATTACCTAGCTTCCTTGATGTCTGCCCTCAACTCATGTCGTTCACAGGTTGCCGCCGCATTTCCAGACAATACCGAGGTGGCACCGCACAAGATCGTTCCAGGCTCCTTGGTGATGATCAGAAATTTTGACAGATCAAGTCCGCTGGAACCACGTTGGAAGGAGCCACGTCAGGTCCTCTTGACCACCCGTACTGCCGTCAAGTTGGAAGGCAGGAAGGGGTGGGTCCATCTTTCTCATGTAAAACTTTTCAATGGATTGAAACCAGTCTCCAAGAACATTTCCCAGGATTCCCAGGATTTTAAAAACTGTCAAGACATTGTTTTAAAGGACTGTCCCGCAAAAGACATTACTACAACCCCTCCCTGGTTAGAGAAAACTCCGCAGCAGGAGTATAAGTTAAAGCTCAGGTCTAGTAAAATAAGTCAGTCAGTTTGATTGTATAAGTCCTCCCCTAGGTGAAACGGTTAGACTGTTTCTGACATGTATAAAATAGACCCCCATAGTGAGAGAGTCAGTAATAACTCAATTCAATGTATTGTTTTTCTGAGTTTCATATTATTCATCAGCATTTTGATTTCCTGCACCAGCTATGCGTTCTATCTGTATTTTCCAGTTCCTCATGTAAATATGTCTGCTAATGCTACAGTAGAGCACACGTTTAGTGATCTGCCTCCTCACGAATATTCATACCGCCTCGCTATGCGCAACAACTCATTTATTCGTATGTTACATTATTCACACCAGACCAGCAATGCCACTAATTGTTGGGTGTGTGGTCGACTCCCCCCTTTCCAGACACCGAAGGGAGTTCTGCCACTCTTTCCTTATCCATTCTCACACAATGGTTCGTGTGGAGCATGGTCCACGTTAATGTCATCCTCAACAGATATGTCTTTTCTTAACAGTACATGTTTCTCAGACAAGCAAGGTTTCCCCCACAGAACAGGTTTAGATCTAGAAAATGAAGTATATAATTTAGGTAATTATTCGTCGAATTTCATGGTCCTGAATGTTCAGTCTGATACTACTCCAGACTTACCTGCTATTTCAGTACTACCTGTCAAAGGCGAATTATGTGTCCGTAGTTATGGTTCCATACATGTAGGTCATAGTGAATGTACTACTGTTATCCAGTATAGTGACAGTGGGAAATCTGTTTTCAAAACTTCACGTCATTCTTATTTTATTTGTGGTCAAACCGCATATGTCCGTCTGCCCCTCGATTGGGAGGGAACCTGTTACATTGCTTTCCTACTGCCACCTGTTTTCCTAGCCCCATCTGGTTATCACAGAAACACACATCTAGTACACATTAGACATAGAAGGGAGTCCCCAATTGTCGATTATACTGAAACTACTCTAGAACAGTATACAGATTTCAATAAAGGTTTCTTCTTCTTCGTAGGACCTGTTCAGAACAGTAAACTGATCCGTAGGTTAACAAGAACCCTTGAAGCTGTAGTAAATGAGACTGCCTCTGCTCTAGGTAACCTAACCGAAGAACAATCTGCTATGAGATTTGTCGTTTTGCAAAATCGTCTCGTCCTTGACGTCATACTGGCCGATAGGGGCGGGGCCTGTAGAGTCATCGGATCTAGTTGCTGTATTTTCATTCCAAATAACGCGCCGTCTGTTTATTCAGCTATAACCAGACTCCATAAAATTGCCCATCTGTTACACCAAGATCCAGGCACCTGGACATGGTCCGGTTGGTTCTGGAATATAATTTCCGCATGGGGATGGAAAGTCCTGTCCTTTCTAGGTATTGCAGTAGCGATCATATTTAGCTGCTGCCTCTGTATACAATGTGGCCCTGCGATTTGCAGCATGTGTGCTACCTCTTGTATTCCTAGTCCCAAGCCCCGTTCTAAATCCCGTTCCAAGACAATTCGAGACGAACAAATGGTACTGTATGAAATGATAGATGGTATCATGAAAATTGATGTTTCCTGATGGAAACGTAGTGACAAGGAGGGAATGTGGAAAAGTAAATTTTGCCATGTTCTGTGTCCCTACTCATCCATCATATGTTATGTGTGCATGACCAATATGCATATGTTATTCTCCATGTCCGATTAAAGACGCAATTACAGTTGTGTCCACCTCTGATATGTCAGTTTCCAGTCCTCGTGAATACTACGAATATCAGGCCTATGTAAAGTAATGTTGCCACGTTTCCCAGTGTGCACGTTATTTCATCATAAAGTCCCCGTTTCCAGGCCTCAAAAGGGCCCGGACATCAGATTCAGCTCCTGTCTCCTGAAAGCCTCGCTGAGGAGCGATACAGCCCCCACCTGTATCCTCGACCCTTCACTTACTTCCTGCCTCGCAGTGCCCGGTGCAGCCCGGCTCTGCCTCTGAGTCTGCCAAAAGTATGTTATAGTTCCAGCTATCAGTTCAGTCCTCCTTCTCTGCATTCCTAAGCTACTGAACTGCATCAATAGTTTCCGTCATTGTCTAGCCTATTCGGCTCCACGTTAGAGAAATACTGTATTAATGGTCATTTAATATTCTTCATCACGCACTACATGTAGAATAATGCATGGTCCAGTCTTAGAATCAAGTTAGCTTTTCCCCTCATGACTTCTAGTTTACATCAACATGTTCCCTAAACATCAGATACCAGATAGGGTTTAGGTACATGTCGCTCCGACCCTCCAGACTCTAGTCTCTGCTCCTAGCACAGAGTTCGTAGCCCCCAGCTTCTCCTAGTAATACGTCATTGCCAGTTTTCGCGCACCATTAGGTTAGAGGTCCCGGCTCCTTAGGTAGCCCCCTCCAAAGTTTCCGCCCATTCATGACATATTCTGTTACGTTTGCATCACATGTCTATGTATACTCCCAGTTACACCTCTTTTTACTGTTATCTTTCGCGACTGCTACGCGTCACGCCTTCTGCTCCACCCACTGTTACGCCTACTGCAATGTAATGCTATGTGTTTGCGCTATGTATATAAGTCCATGTATTGTTATTAAAAGTTAGCGCGCTCATCCCAGACCAAGCCCCAGCAGCTGCTGGGTCATCCTATGCAGGTTGTCCTGATCCTGTCCTTATGCTGTAATAAACCTGCAGAAACTCCTACTACCTCGAATCTTGACTCTTATTTTATTGAGCTATCTGTTATTCATTCATTCATTCAAAAATAGATCCGGTATTATTTATTTATATACCACAACACTCAACTGATTCCCTACCCCCGCTATAAATTAGCAACGAAGGGCGGCAGATCCTTTTCAGTGGTAGTTCCACAGGTTCGGAATAGGCTCCCGGAGTCTCTTCGTAAGGAACCCAACCTGTTGCAGTTTAGGAAATCACTAAAAACACTCTTGTTTAGGGAGGCCCTAAGCTCTTCTTAGTGCCAGGACTTTATGTATCTGCCTTTCTGTTAGCATAGCTTTTCTTCTGTCAATAGCGCCTTGAGACCTGACAGTGATTTGGCGCTATATAAGCTGTAGTTAACAATAACAATAACAATAACTTAGACGATGCTCCCGGCATGAAAATGGTGCAAGCCGCGTGATTATGCCTAAGACTTAACGGTAGTGATAACAAAATTGACACTCGCAATAGGAAACTGTGTCAACTATTGGGAAAATATTCTCAAGTGTTTATAGACGAGAACGTAGCTTGCAAGCTGATCAAAGTACAAAAAATGACTGCTAATAAATGAACCTGGAGCAACCAGAGTGATATAAAATGCTTGAAATTAGAGGTACGTTTAAAGTCTTTCCTCTAGAGAAAGCTGTTGTATCCCGAGGTGGTTAAAAACATATTGGTACCTTCACACTGACTCTGCAGAAAAATAAATGACAACTAACAAACTGCAAATGCTGGGTGTTTATGTCAAGACTTTTTACAGTGACACATGTAGTGTATGTGTATGCTCAGGGCGTTGCGTGTTCAATAGATTGCGGTGTTTAACCAAAGAATTGCGATGTTAAAAAACAAATGAAAATGAAAACAGGACTATCCTAGAAAATGATGTTGTTTCAATAAAAAACACGTTTCCTATATTTGAAGTGACACTAAATGTATAAACTACATTGCTAAACTGGTGATTCAAAGTAATTCAGAATGTGCGATGTAAAACTAGTGTATGTACAAAGCTGTCCAGTATAGATGAATGTGGTAATGGACCGAGGAATGCAAATTTTCAAACAATGCACTATCAATCAAAACTGGTCAGTAAGACAATAGTGAAATAGTGTTCTCTTACAAAACGAAATGTGTATAGAAAAGATTTGAAAGTTAAAAACTTTCGTACCCTGATACCGAAGAATGGACTGCCATGCATTGCAAAGCTCCCTGTTGCAGGTCAATAAGTGAAAAAAGAAGAATAAGAGAACGACGATTTAATGAAATCAAGATTCTCTCTGTATGATAATTGGAGAATCGTCATTTCATTAAAAGATCGGAGGCTATATTATGCAAGTTTAAAGCTTTGCAATGCTACATTGCTTACATGTTCTACTGGCTTATGGTAAAATTTAACAAAAGTGGAAGCATTTGACCAGTCTGCAGCTTTAAGGATATTTGAAAGTGAACCTCCACCCCACTAAACCTTGCTGCCCATACCCCCCCCCCCGGGAAGATTGAGAGGCAAATTTGGATAGGTCTATATCTGCTTCCAGCATCACTGTTGTAACCCATCTAGAGATAGTGGCAGAAGTGACTGCCTTGACGGGTTTAACAAAGGAAATCAGTAACTGGTTTTCATTCATAAGTCTAAAAACACTATTTTTTTAGGTCTCTACTACGGCATTGCTTAAGCAATGCTTGTTTGTCGAGATTATAGTAAGGCTTTCAAAAGTCTACCCAAACTGCAGATCGGGTACAGTTCATGTGAGCCAGGCGCGTGCACATCGACAGCCACATCCCACACCATTTGTCTGAGCCTCTGCATCAGACTGCAAAGGAAGCCGTTCCCCCACGCCCCTCCGCGCAATGCCAGAGCTTGCTTTGCTGAGCAGTGCTCCCTCACAAAAGAGTCTATGCCGCTCCCCCTCCAGGCTATGCTGAGAGCTTGTTATGCTTTAATCCTTGTTAAACAAGTGTGAGGTATTCCTGTGCGAGGTTTGAATTAACTTTAAGTGCATGGAAGCGACTTTTCTTGCTTTCTTTTTGGTCGTCGCAGGGACGTTCTTTCCACTCATTTACGTCTTTATCTGCTCCTTGAGTCCCGCCTCAGGGTTCCAGAAACCCTCTGGGTTGAATCTGCTGCCACATCAATGGGAAGCCATGTGAGATATTTACCGCTCTGTCAGCCCGCATGCATGGAGACAGACGATAATGCCGAGAGCTTTTTATATTTTAATCCTTGTTTCCATACCTTACTCATCCTCTTCCTCTCGATTGTTTATCCATTTCCTTATGTCTGCCCACACTCTCAGGTGAGGAGCTATCTATCAACTTACTCAAGATTTTTTACTTGAAATATTTTGAGTGCAAAAATGAAGGTTGTTGGCTCAACTCAACAAATCTGCAAAGTGTCTTTACTCGTGTGTCTAGTGACAAGGCGTGTCCAGCTGAGGGATCGTGACCTACCAGTGCCTCATTGCATGTCTTGGAGTAGCTGTCTGCCTCTCACTTGAGTTTGGGAGTATACTGCAGCCTCCCACTGGTGCTGCATTTTGAAAACTCTGTGGACCCCTCTTGTGAGGAAGGGAGAGGTGGCAGGACCATCCTCTTCTTAAATAACCAATACCATGCAGCTGCCTGTGAAGAGGACTGGCCATAAAAAAATGTCTCCGATAATAGCACACGTTTAACATTTTTTTCCTCTCGTGAACTTCTCTTTCATTAAGATCGGTGTTAAAACACTTAGAGGGTTATTTTCAAACTGCACTGTTACTGGTTTCATTCCTTTCTCGCTCCTTTCTTTCTTTTTTCCTTTCTTCTCCTTCCCTTTTTATTTCTCTTGCCTGCTTTTATTCCCTCTTCTTCCCGTGTTTCTTTCTCTCATCTTTTTTTTCTCTCCTCCTTTCTTCCATTATTTTCTCCTTTATCCTTTGTCTCTTCCTCTGTCTATTTGTCAGCACTTTTTCATGGTTGTTTCCTTCTTTCTGTCCTTCGTACCCTCTTTCTTCGTTTCTTTTTCCTTCTCCTCCATCCAATTAGGGTATATGTAGTTTATGGTTCCATCATAGCTAATAACTCTTCCATTTCCTCTATTACGTCATCAGACTTGGCTGAACAGGAATGATGGGTTTCTCAGTTTAATGAAGTGTTACAGTGTTCTGGTAGTCTGAGATAATTAAGAAAATTTAGTTGCTTGCTACTCGACACTTACTGTTATTTCCTGACCACCTACTTTCTCTTCCATAGCCGTATCCTGCAAAGAAGGCCAATAACTTGGGAGTGTTTTCAGTGCTTAATTGAGTGTTTAACTACTACCAAATTATCCATTTTACAGCACTTTTGTCCAAAACTATGAATGAAACAGCTATGTTTTTACGGGCTGTTCTTTAAATTAATTGTCTGAAATGTTCCAATAATACACGTACTTACATAGTTACACCAGAGATGTATTCCTTCAAAAGCAAATCTTGTACATACCTTTAAGAAAGTGGTGTCTCTCTCACACGTGGCAGCGGTTCTGGTTGGCTTCTCTGATGGCTACAGCCCAATCCAAAATGCAACCTACTGTTCACCTCTCTCCCACCCAACCAATATGTTTTTCCTGTATCCCACTTGTGCCGTAAAGCCCTGCAGGGTCCTGTGGGCTATTTTGGGGGTTTGTCATGTTTCCAGGCTTCTTGTTTTTGTACATTTCAAGTATGATTCATATTGTGGTGCAGGTTTTGGGAATTACAATTGTTTATGGTCTAGAGTTGTGGTATGTTAGAAAGTGTAATAACCTCAAATTCATTGGCATGAAGATGGTGACCATGTGGAATAACAAAGATGGAGGATGGTTGACAAGTGAGATCAGAGAGTGGCAGCAGCAACTGGCAGCAAACCGCCTCACCATCACACCCACGTCCACCACCACCACGTCCACCACCACCATGTTCACCACCACCACATCCACCACCATCACCATGTCCACCACGAGGCCACCTCACTCTATCTATCTATCGCCCTCCCTCTATCTATCTATCGCCCTCCCTCTATCTATCTATGGCCCTCACTCTATTTATAGGTCGCACTCACTCTTCTGTCTTTCTATCTATCGCCCTCACTCTATCTATCTATCGCCCTCACTCTATCTATCGCCCTCACTCCATATATCTATCGCCCTCACTCTATCTATCTATCGCCCTCACTCTATTACCCTCACTCTATCTATCTATCGCCCTCACTCTATCTATCTATCGCCCTCACTCGATCTATCTATCTCCCTCACTCTATCTATCGCCCTCTTTCGCCCTCACTCTATCTATCTATCACCCTCAGTCTATCTATCACCCTCACTCTATCTATCTATCGCCCTCACTCTATCTATCGCCCCTCACTCTATCTATCTATCGCCCTCACTCTATCTATCTATCGCCCTCACTCTATCACCCTCACTCTATCTATCTATCACCCTCACTCTATCTATCTATCGCCCTCACTCGATCTATCTATCTCCCTCACTCTATCTATCGCCCTCACTCTGTCTATCTGTTGCCCTCACTCTGTCTATCTTTTGCCCTGACTCTGTCTATCTATCGCCCTCACTCTATCTATCTATTGCCCTCACTCTATCTATCTATCGCCCTCACTCTATCTGTCTATCTATTGCCCTCATTCTATCTGTCTATCTATCACACTCACTCTATCGCCCTCACTCTATCTGTCTATCTATATATCGCCCTCACTCTATCTATCGCCCTCCCTCTATCTATCTATCACCCTCCCTCTATCTATCTATCTCCCTCCCTCTATCTATCTATCTATTTATCTATCTATCGCTCTCACTCTATCTATCTGTCTATCACCCTCACTCTATCTGTCTATCTATTGCACTCACTCTATTGCCATCACTCTATCTATCTATCTATTGATCGCCCTCACTCTATCTATCTGTCTATCTATATATCACCCTCACTCTATCTATCTATCGCCCTCACTCTGTCTATCGCCCTCCCTCTATCTATCACCCTCACTCTATCTATCTATCGCCCTCACTCTATCTATCTATCGCATCACCACAGCATCACTCAGCACCACCACAGCATCACTCAGGGGCACCACAACATCACTATGCGCCACCACAGCATCACTGAATGCCACGGCATCACTCGTCGCCACCACAACATCACTCAGCGCCATCACAGCATCAATCTGTGCAACCATTCAACAACAACTGGTTCAAATATGTTCTCTCAATGTTTCAAGCTTCCATTTCCTCCATTAGGTCATCAGACTTGGCTGAACAGGAATGATGGGTTTCTCAGTTTAATGAAGTGTTACAGTGTTCTGGTAGTCTGAGATAATTGAGAAAATTTAGTTGCTTGCTACTCGACACCTACTGTTATTTCCTGGCCACCTACTTTCTCTTCCATAGCCCTATCCTGCAAGAAGGCCAATAACTTGGGAGTGTTTTCAGTGCTTAATTGACTGTTTAACTACTACCAAATGATCCATTTTACAGCACTTTTGTCCAAAACTATGAATGAAACAGCTATGTTTTTACGGGCTGTTCTTTAAATTAATTGTCTGAAATGTTCCAATAATACACGTACTTACATAGTTACACCAGAGATGTATTCCTTCAAAAGCAAATCTTGTACATACCTTTAAGAAAGTGGTGTCTCTCTCACACGTGGCAGCGGTTCTGGTTGGCTTCTCTGATGACTACAGCCCAATCCAAAAGGCAACCTACTGTTCACCTCTCTCCCACCCAACCAATATGTTTTTCCTGTATCCCACTTGTGCCGTAAAGCCCTGCAGGGTCCTGTGGGCTATTTTGGGGGTTTGTCATGTTTCCAGGCTTCTTGTTTTTGTACATTTCAAGTGTGATTCATATTGTGGTGCAGGTTTTGGGAATTACAATTGTTTATGGTCTAGAGTTGTGGTATGTTAGAAAGTGTAATAACCTCAAATTCATTGGCATGAAGATGGTGGCCATGTGCAATAACAAAGATGGAGGATGGTTGACAAGTGAGATCAGAGAGTGGCAGCAGCAACTGGAAGCAAACCGCCTCACCATCACACCCACGTCCACCACCACCACGTCCACCACCACCTCGTCCACCACCACCATGTTCACCACCACCACATCCACCACGTCCACCACGAGGCCACCTCACTCCATCTATCTATCGCCCTCCCTCTATCTATCTATTGCCCTCACTCTATCTATCTATCGCCCTCACTCTATCTATAGGTCGCACTCACTCTTCTGTCTGTTTATCTATCTATTGCCCTCACTCCATATATCTATTGCCCTCTCTATATCTATCTCTCGCCCTCAGTCTATCTATCACCCTCACTCTATCTATCTATCGCCCTCACTCTATCTATCGCCCGTCACTCTATCTATCTATCGCCCTCACTATATCTATCTATCGCCCTCACTCTATCACCCTCACTCTATCTATCTATCACCCTCACTCTATCTATCTATCGCCCTCACTCGATCTATCTATCTCCCTCACTCTATCGCCCTCACTCTGTCTATCTGTTGCCCTCACTCTGTCTATCTTTTGCCCTCACTCTGTCTATCTATCGCCCTCACTCTATCTATCTATTGCCCTCACTCTATCTATCTATCGCCCTCACTCTATCTATCTATCTATCTATCGCCCTCACTCTATCTGTCTATCTATCGCCCTCATTCTATCTGTCTATCTATCACCCTCACTCTATCTGTCTATCTATCGCCCTCACTCTATCTGTCTATCTATATATCGCCCTCACTCTATCTATCTATCGCCCTCACTCTATCTATCTATCCATCGCCCTCACTCTATCTATCGCCCTCCCTTTATCTATCTATCGCCCTCCCTCTATCTATCGCCCTCCCTCTATCTATCTATCTATCGCTCTCACTCGATCTATCACCCTCACTCTATCTATCACCCTCACTCTATCTATCTATCACCCTCACTCTATCTATCTATCACCCTCACTCTATCTATCTATCGCCCTCACTCGATCTATCTATCTCCCTCACTCTATCTATCGCCCTCACTCTGTCTATCCATCGCCCTCACTCTATCTATCGCCCTACCTTTATCTATCTATCGCCCTCCCTCTATCTATCTATCTATCGCTCTCACTCGATCTGTCTATCACCCTCACTCTGTCTATCTATTGCACTCACTCTATTGCCATCACTCTATCTATCTATCTATTGATCGCCCTCACTCTATCTATCTGTCTATCTATATATCGCCCTCACTCTATCTATCTATCGCCCTCACTCTATCTATCTATCTATCTATCTATCTATCTATCTATCTATCTATCTATCTATCTATCTATCTATCTATCTATCTATCTATCTATCTATCTATCTATCTATCTATCTTTCTATCTTTCTATCTATCTATCGCCCTCCCTCTATCTATCTATCACCCTCACTCTATCTATCTATCTATCGCCCTCTCTCTATCTATCTATCGCCCTCACTCTATCTATCTATCTTCTATCTATCTATCTATCTATCTATCTATCTATCTATCTATCTATCGCCCTCACTCTGTCACCCTCACTCTATCTATCGCCCTCACTCTATCTGTCTATCGCCCTCACTCTATCTATCTGTCTCCCTCACTCTATCTATTGCCCTCACTCTGTCTATCTGTTGCCCTCACTCTGTCTATCTTGCGCCCTCACCCTGTCTATCTTTCGCCCTCACTCTATCTATCTATTGCCCTCACTCTATCTATCTATCGCCCTCACTCTATCTGTCTATCTATCGCCCTCACTCTATCTGTCTATCTATCGCCCTCATTCTATCTGTCTATCTATCACACTCACTCTATCTGTTTATCTATCGCCCTCATTCTATCTGTCTATCTATCACACTCAGTCTATCGCCTTCACTCTATCTGTCTGTCTATATATCGCCCTCACTCTATCAACCTATCGCCCTCACTCTATCTATCTATCCATCGTCCTCACTCTATCTATTGCCCTCCCTCTATCTATCTATCACCCTCCCTCTATCTATCTATCGCCCTCCCTCCCTCTATCTATCTATCTATCTATTGATCGCCCTCACTCTATCTACCTGTCTATCTATATATCACCCTCACTCTATCTATCTATCGCCCTCACTCTGTCTATCGCCCTCCCTCTATCTATCTATCACCCTCACTCTATCTATCTATCGCCCTCACTCTATCTATCTATCGCATCCCCACAGCATCACTCAGCACCACCACAGCATCACTCAGGGGCACCACAACATCACTATGCGCTACCACAGCATCACTGAATGCCACAGCATCACTCGTCGCCACCACAACATCACTCAGCGCCACCACAGCATCAATCTGTGCAACCATTCAACAACAACTGGTTCAAATATGTTCTCTCAATGTTTCAAGCTTTATTACAAATGTCACAAAAAGATGTTAATATTTCACTTCTGTTCTTGTATTTTCGTCACAATAAAATACCCTGAACATAATTTTCACAAAAGTTATTTACACAAGTTTAAGCTATTGCCATTATAAATTACAATAGCTTTTATTTAGGTATTAATTATTGAAAAAAAATAAAAGCCATTGTTATTCGTAATATCAATACATCTAAGTCACGTAAATACAACACATATTGCATTACAAATCCTATAGGTGTCACATTTGCAAAAGTTAAAACTATTGGCATTGTAAATGACAAAGCTATTAATTTTGCTATTTTCAAAAACTACACATAAATAAAAAATGTGTCATTTACAATACCAATAGCTCAAACGTTCCTAATGCGAGACCTATTGCATTGCAAATGCTTGTTGTTCATAGATCTTCATGCAACTTACCACACAAAGTTTGGGACTGTCAAAAAAGAATTGATAGAAAATTTTCTCAGGCATTGTTTTGGTTCTTTTCCAAATATCAAATACTACACCATCAGGAGAATACATTCTATTAGATACTTCCAACGCTTTTACATCTGACACCTGTCTGAAAGATATAAGGCAAAGTAAGGTAGCTAACTTAATGGAAAGTTGTTTCCTTAATAGGGAAAAGTTATCAGGCCAAGAGGAAAAATGCTCGCATTCCATAATGAATCATATTTGGCCTTAGGTGGACATTTGAGTCTTATTCCTTTCATCACTCTACGAATTAAGGGGTCAGTACCAATAGAGAAGTCATTTAACAAGGAAGGCCCTGCAGAAATTGCTGATCTGTAACAATTAACTGTTCTATAGCAAAGACCGGACTTAAAAAGATCCGCTAAGTAGTTTGCTACTTCAACTACAGGTGCGTCCACGGGATCGAATTTTCCAGCCCATGCACCAACTACACCATTTTTCACATGCCCCGGTGTATCTTCTCCTTGTTCCTGGAGCCCAAGATTTGTCCAAAAGGTTTTTAGCCTCTCCAGAAAGGCCTGAGAATCTTCTTGAACCCCTGAAATCTTCCAGGCAAGAAGGTTCATTTTTCCTTCTGAGAGAAGAGTGTGTACCTCTCCCTCTGGGCCTTGAAGGCGGTCTAAATTCCCTGTGATAAGGTGTGGAGATTCTATTGCCAACTCCATCACGCTTGGGAACCATATCTGGGAGTTCCAAAAGGGAGTAATTAGAACAATGCGGCAACGCTCCATTCGAGTTTTCAAGAGAATACTCTCGAGTATTACGACGAAAGGAGGGAAAGCATAACAATTTGGTATGTCCCTTGTTGCAGAAGAGAATCCACTGCAGATGCTAGAGGGTCTGGTCTCCAACTGAAAAAGCGATCTATCTGAAAAGGCAGTCTGCTGGCAAACAGATCTATCTCAAAAGGGCCCCAAAGATCTTGAACTCTCTTGAAGATCAAAGGGTTCAGTTTCCAGTCGTTCGAGTCTTTTAGGAACCTTGAGTTCCAATCTGCTCTTGTGTTTAGATGACCTGGGATGAATTCTGCTCTCAGAATAATATTCTTATTCCAGCAGAAATACCAGATCTTCTTGGCTTCATCTGCTAGAAGCTTTGACCTGGCTCCCCCTAAGCAGGGGATGTAGGATACTGCTGTAAAGTTGTCTAATTTGATAAGAACTGCACTGTTTTTCAGGATTGACTTGAAGCTCATCAGGACGTTTAAGTTGGCCAACATATCCAGGCAATTTATATGTAAGGAGAGTTCCTCTAGGAACCTTTTCCCCCCAGTTTCTAACTTCCAAGTCTGGCACCCCAGCCTAGGTTGCTCGCATCGGATTCCAGTGTGTGATCGGGCGTGTTCCCGAAAATTGCTTTCCCATTCCAACTGCCTAAGTTGTTGCGCCGCCAAAGTAGGTCCTCTCAAGCTTCCAAGGATAGGGGAACAACGTCTGAATACCAAAGACCCGTCTTCAGACCTGAAGATTTTAGTCTCTGTAAGGCCCTGTAGTGTAGTGGTCCTGGTGAAATTGCCTGAATGGATGAAGATAAAAGACCTACAACCCGTGCTAGTTCTCTCAGACTGACTGAATCTTTGGATAGGACTAAGAAACTTCTTTTTTTAGCTTTGATACTTTCTTTGGGGAAAGTTGTAACTGAGCTAAAGGTGTGTTCACCTGGAAACCTAGAAACTCTAGGTTCTGAGAAGGGGTCATAATGGATTTCTCTACATTGATGATGAAACCCAGACTCTCTAGGAGATACACAGTCCATTTCATGTGAATCAGTAATTCCTCTATGCTTTGGGACATCAGTAAGATGTCAACTAAGTAGATTATAAGGCAAACTCCTCTTCTCCTCAGGGAGGAGACCACTGGTCTCAGGACTTTGGTGAAACACCAAGGAGCTGAGGATAGTCCAAAGGGAAGACAACGAAATTGATAAGTTATGTTTCTCCATACAAACCTTAGGTATTTCTGAGAGTCTGGATCCATAGAAATTGTAAAGTATGCGTCCTTGTGGTCTAGTTTTATGAGCCAGTCTTTCTCTCGGAGGATATCTCTCAGAAGGTGAATGCCCTCCATTTTGAAGTGTCTGTATACAAGGAAGGTATACTTTAGATTTATAACGGGACATCATCCCTTGTCTATTTTTTCTATAAGGAAGATTGTGCTCACAAAGCCAGGGCCGGTGTTCGAGACGAAGAGAATTGCCCCTTTGGCTAACATTTGGCTCACTTCTGCGTCTATCAAAGAGGATTGTTCCTGGTCTAGGGTAAGTTCCCTGGGAAGTTTAGTTTGGTAAGGAGTAGTAATTGAATCTATTTTGAAACCCTTTACAGTCTCTAGGACCCAGACATCGTTTGTTATGGTCGACCAATTTGGACTGAAAAGGGAAAGTCTTCCTTCTACCTTTGGGAGGGAAGAACCAGGAAGAGAGGGTCTTACCTTGATGTCCTTGGCCTTGGAATCTTCCACGGTTGTTTCCCCCTCGTGCTCGAGTGTTGCAGCCTCTCTGGGGGTAGAAGTTGTTCTTACCCGGTAGTATCTTGAGTAACCGCGTTGGTTTTGATTGTAAGAGGACCTGTTGAATCCACGGCTGGCAGCCGGTCCTGCCCTGTCAGCCCTTCTAAAAATTCTGCCTCCGAACATTCGTCTCATATTGGATTGTGCTTTGTTGAAAGCTGACAATGTTGAGACGTATTTACCCAAAGTCTTGATAGAGGTTTCTCCAAAGAGAAGGCCGTTTGGGTCTCCTTGAACATCTTTGTTAGCTACATCCCCAAATTTGGGATGGCCCTATGTCTTTCAGAGGTCAGGTTAGCGTTGGCGTTACCGAGGAGGCAAATGGCGCGCTGGCTCAATCCATGAAGCAGTTCGGTATCAACCGGCATGCCACTCATGGAGGATTCTTTGGCAAGATCTAGGATTCTAGCAAGGGGTCCAAGTGTGTCAAGGAGCTTATCCTGGCACTGCTTAAGGCAGCGTTCCAGGCCCTTACGTGGGTCTCTCCCAGTTTTAAATAGCAAAGTGAGTAATTTGGGGTCGAGGTTGGGGGTTAAACCAGCTTTGTTGTCCAGAAAAGGACTTGGACACTCGGACCTCATTAGGTTCCGAGAATATCTTTGAAGAGGCTTTATTATCCAAGCTTTAATAAAATTTGGCCACATGATCTAGGGGCCACCAATCGGAGCCTCTAGGATGGGTGATCTTGGAAGGGTTAAACATTTCGGACCCAGATGGGTCTTTAATAATGTTAGAGTTGGTAGATTGCCCCAGTCCCTCATCGAGGTCATCCTCAAATTTTTCTTGAGGGTCAAAGATGTATTCATCGGCCTCATCATTTATATAATTTGGGGACAGGTAATCATCGTCATCTTCAATGAGGTCTACTGTGCCGTGAGGTGCACCTGATCTCTTTGTGCTGTGAAGCACACCCGTTCTTTTTGCGCAAGGCGCTCACTCTTTGTGTGCCGCTCGGGGTACCTAGGTCTTTTGTGACGCATAGGCTACCAATGGATAAAACCCTGTCATCTGTAGTAGCGTGTAGGCTACCGTGAGGCTCAATGTGTTTACCCTTTTCAATGGCCTTACCGCTTTTCCTGGGAACAGCCTCGAGTTCTTCATCTGAAGATAGAGCTTGGTCTTTGCCATGAATACTCTTTTGCCTTTTGGCGAGTGCTGCATCTACAGCTTCTTTTAAGGATGTCTTTAATTGCCTCTCAAAGAGGTTCATCAATGAGGTCTCGGTATGAGGAGATTCATTAAACGGTTGTGACTCACCTTGAGACATAGTTCCCCCTTTTATTTTTATTTTTTTGTGAAGTTTTACTTTAAGCCCAAAAAAACGAGGTGAAAGCCTTCTATAAAGCGTATTGCTTAAAATAGAACAGAGCGTTATAAGTAAGGTGAGTACGATGATTAAAATATGTAACCAAGGTCATATAGTTATGCCTCTGCAAAAAACAGCTGATCGGCGAGGGAAACAGCTGATCCGGTGATTAAAATGGCGTAGTTCGCGAAGTAGCGCTACGCGAAGTGCACTTCGCACTACGCGAACTTCACGTAGCACTACGCGAGCTGCGTAGTAGCATGTTCGCACTGTGCAAGATGCGTTTTCAATGATTGCACAGTGCAGACAAGCATCCAGCACTGTGCAATCTTTAAAAACGGCATCTTGCACAGTGCGAGCTGTAGTTTTCTGCTGCTCGAGTAGATTTTTACTCGAGCGGCAGCTTTCTCAACGCGAACTGGTAGTTTCTCATTGCAAGCAGTCGCGAGCATGCGCAACCACTCGCAATGAGAAACCTGACCTCCCCGCGTTGAGAATCTCGCCGGGATGTCATTTTGCTTGCTCGCGGTCGCGAACATGACATTGAGGACCGTGAACAAGCAAAAAATTACCGCTGCACTACGCGTGTTCGCACTGTGCTACGTGCAGCTCGCGTAGTGCAAAGTTGCGCAAACTTCGCAAACTACGCGAGCGTAGCGTAGTGCTTCGTCCAGGGTTAATCAGCAGGGGAAACAGCTGATCCGGTACGTTAGCTCCGCGCTGTGCGTCTCTATTGAGATGTGCAGCGCGAGTCAAGAGCGGGCCGTATTTTGTGCATTAGGGCTCGCATTCTTCTCAAATTTGTATGAGCGGTCTCCGTAAAGGACGTGACCCGGAGAGGAAGAGCGGTAATGGTTTGATTGCAAAACGGGGAAAAATAGAAGAAATACAAGCACCCGAGCCGAATTCCTGGTTTAAAAATAAACATCGGGGCTTTTGATCGGGTATGTTGGTAGGCTTGCTCTGCTTATTAGATTGATTACAAGCTCGAATACAAGTACTAAAATGTCATGTTGAAAAGGGCAGTTTATTAATGAATTGCTTGTTTTGTACCGGGTGGGCTTAGATTCGAGGAGAAAATTAAAGCGTGAATGGGGTTGTAAATGAAGGTAACGTGAAGGACCCAACCATAATTTGGAAGGGAATCCTTAAAATATAGAAAGACTTACCTGTTAAGGAGTTGATCAAAACAAGGATGTAGTAAAATGTATTGAAAACAGAGTAGGCAAAGAACTACATTCATTAATAAAACTGACTCGAAAATTTTTAAGTTATAAATGTATTATGATATAACTATAATATAACTGCTGATGTTAAACAGGCATACATAGAGTTTAAAATATCAGAGTCATAGGAGCTAAGAAGAAGTTGTACTTAACTGTACAGGAGCAGCGAATAAAAGAGGATGATAGTTGGTTGCTATGGTACTTTGTTATGTTACTTGGAATGTTTTCCTTATGATGTAATGGTTACACTTTAAAGGGATGCATGTCTAGGCAGTAATTAATGTTGGATCATTTAATTGAATCATGATAATTCCTTAGATGATTTTCAAATGAAATCTAATACTACATTATTTCCTGTGAATAATACATCATGTGATACTCAAATTCCAGAATGTGAATCGTCATTTAAATAATCGGAGTGCTGCTTTGAGTACTATACAATGACATGGTCAAGACATTTTTTGTGTCAGGCATGTACTATAAAAAACAAATCAAGTCAATCTTGTCAGTCAAACCAAAAGGGGTCATTGTATTGAATTTTTTAATCCACCAAATTGCCCTCTGGGACAACAATTTAGAGTTATCCTTATCTGGACTAATTGATGTTGTTTCTAGAAAGAGAAACCTCAGTTGCGCAATGCTGTGTTTGTTTTCTAACCAGTGTACCACTAGGTTTGAGTTAGTGTTTTGATTTCGCATCATGCTTTGATATTCTGTTATTCTAATTTTAATTTTCTGTTCTGTTTTCCTATATACATTAGGCTGCAAGGGCATTTAATGCAGTAGATTACAAATGTTGAGTTACAGTCTGCTGAATGCCAGAGTTTCACTCGTTTTCCCGTCATTAGATGTGTAATGGAGTGCCCTGTAATTATGTTATTGCACTGTATGCAATTGTAGCATTTCTTTGTACCCATTGCAGAAATTATTTGTTCCGTTTTGGGATTGGTGAAAATATATTTTATGTTCTGACTTCTTGTGTATGCAAATAAAGACTTTTCATCAAATAGATTTTTGAAGTCTGGTTCATGCTGTAGGAGTTCCCAAAGTCTGTTGATGATCTTTTTTTATTGTAAATGTGGGATACTTGTAAAGCGCACTGTTACTCTACCCAAGTGTCCTGGCGCTGTAGACTGCTGGGGAACCCGTCCTGGTTTTCCCTGTGAGATGGTCCCTTTCTGGGTATCTCCAGGGTGAAACCAGGCATCCCTGGGGGCCGTTGTAGAGATGAGGCAAGCTTAATGCCCAGAGTTACCGAGTGTGTTCCCTGGTTAGAGTAGGCACTGAGGCGAGAATTATCAAATCCGTTGACCCTGGTCCAAGACCCTGCCGCGTCGGGAATTGAACCCTGGTCCCGGACCGTTCTCTGCTTACAGGTCTGCTGCCTCTAACCAGTGAGCCACACCTCTCCGTGTTTTGTTGAATATTTGGATACAAAAACAATGCGATCCTTTGAATTTTTTACTTTAGTCAACAGCAAGTTGCATCTTGCGATTGAAGATGTTCTGCATTCTGCTTTGCCTAATATGTGCTGAGGATACCCTCCATGTTTGAAGTTACATTTTTGTTCTGAAAGTGCTGTCGTAAAGGCATCCTGTGTAGACAATATTCTTTTTATTCATAACATTTGTGAGAAAGGTACCTTTCGAATAGGATTAGGAGGATGAAAATTATGGAACAGTAATACATTTTTCCGATCTGTTCTTTTCATGTAAACCATAGTTTCCAAACTTGTCTTTGTTTTTGTGACTTCTACATCAAAAAAAAGGTATGCTCTTAGTGCTGATATCATGGGTGAATTCATTCTAGCATTTTTTTTTATTCAACTCCTCAATTTAAGTCTCCTCTTGTTCTCGAGTATTATTCCATATCAAAAAAATATTGTCAAAGAAATGCCGCTCACTTTGATTCCTGCAAACGGACTGCTGCTATCCCTGATTTGGAGGCGAGTGTAGCTCACAGAGGTTCCGAGACTTTTACCTCGCTGTGGCTTGCGGTCCCCGGGTGCCGCCTTGCGGATTCCTGACTTTTGCTGCTAGGGGTAATCACCGGGGGACTGAGAGGACCAGCAGGCTTTACATCCCACAGCTGGTGCCTCTTCCCTCGGTGGACACGCCCCCCGCCAGGCTCCTACTTCAACCTTTCGCGGCCCCCGCTCTGCGGGAGCCGCTCACTTTGATTCCTGCAAACGGACTGCTGCTATCCCTGATTTGGAGGCGAGTGTAGCTCACAGAGGTTCCGAGACTTTTACCTCGCTGTGGCTTGCGGTCATCGGGTGCCGCCTTGCGAATTCCTGACTTTTGCTGCTAGGGGTAATCACCGGGGGACTGAGAGGACCAGCAGGCTTTACATCCCACAGCTGGTGCCTCTTCCCTCGGTGGACACGCCCCCAGCCAGGTAGGACATAATCGATCTCATTGTCCCACGACGCGGGACGTGCGCGGGTGTGCGCCGGGCCCGTTTAAGCCCGTTCAAGACCGGCCAAGGACGGGACGGGTCACCCCCTTAATAGCCACAACTCCAAAGGTCAGTGAGTCCATTGCATGTTTGGCAGCTACTAACTATTGCGTAGTTTGGATTAACACCCATTGACCCACTAGGATTGTGTGAACCATGGCTACATCCCTACCTGAAGCGGAAAACTGTGGGAAAAGTTCTGGTGGGTCTCTTATGGGCACTCTAGACAATTTTCTGATAAGAGTGTCTACAGCCCTGGCAAAAGATATCGAACTCACTGAGAAGAGGTTATCATTAGATCCACTTTTTGATAAGCGGTCTTCACTGGGCAGTCTGGCGAGAGCAAGATCACCTACTCCCCTTGAAACTAATTTACATGATACGGGGTCAGTCACTGAGGGGAGGGATGGTAGTGATATTATACTGCAGGAAGTAAGCCCCGACGCTGGATCAAATTCATGTAATCAGGCCAAGAAGCAGCTTTCCCCCAATATGAAAACTAGATCAGCCAGATGGGCAAAAGTTGGAGTGGCGCAACAGGCACAGGGCCCAAAAGCCAAAAGGAAATGCCCAGGACTTCAACATCAAGTGGCAGATGGAAAAGGGAAAAAAAAACAAGGAGGTCGTGACCAAAGAGAACTTGTTAATAAGTGCCTCAAACTTATCATTCCCGGTAAAGGAAGGGCCAACCGTATTGCGATCTAGGGAAGGAGATGTCACACTTGTTTCGGATGTCGTCTTTTGGAAAAAAATGGAAAACACTGTACATAAGTTTACCCTTTCTATATACGAAAGACTGGACCGAATTGAAAATAGACTGGTGTGTTTGGAACTTTTTCTGTCATCAGCACACGCAAGGGGGTTTCAGGGAAGAGACCCAATTGGCAGGCAGTCAAATGGGGGAGGGGCAGGTACTCTAGACGTTAGCTCTGATGCTCTGACCAATCCTAATGTACCTACTAAAGGAGCTCAAAGCCTTGTAGCTAAGAATATATCAGCTTCTAGTGCCATGATCCCACAGAGAACTACAGAGGGGCCACCCCTTACAGAACGGGCAAGTAAGGATAAAGTTGTGAGGGGTACTAGCCCTTCAAAAAAAAAATCAAAAACAACATTCAAACCCCCTACAACTCATGTTGTGCAGAAGCAACAAACAATTGATCTCCCCCCGGATTAGGCCCCCATATGTGATAGTTTTGACAGGGGTACCACCACTAGAATATGGCAAGAGGGAGTCTTACAGGGAACTAAAAAATAAGTGTATTTTTTGGTTAAATGTCAATCGGCCATTGCCTAGCTATGTCTGTCCAGATATATTATTTGCTAGGAGAGTAAACTGGGTGGGAAGAAGGGTAAAATCAACTGAAGGTGACTGTATTATTGTTAACTTCCGGGACAGAAGATGTGCCAAATTTATTTGTAATGAGGG
Organism: Lissotriton helveticus; assembly: GCF_964261635.1. Taxonomy (NCBI): domain Eukaryota; kingdom Metazoa; phylum Chordata; class Amphibia; order Caudata; family Salamandridae; genus Lissotriton; species Lissotriton helveticus. The sequence continues at coordinate 69,986,264 of NC_136065.1, forward strand.
ACAATTTCGCCCATATACCCGAATCCAATCACTTCCCCTAAGGTATTTTTACGCCCCTGAACAAAATATAGAATGGGGTATTCCTCTAGGAGGTGTGGCTCCAAACTATCACAAACCAGACAACATCAGATTACAAAATAGGTTTGGGGTTCTGTCAGGGTTAGAAGATTGTGACTGACAGTTAAACACACTAGAAGGGGAAACTAGAAGTAGCTCACCAAAAGAAATAATAACTGTGGGTAAATCTAATGAGGGATGTCCGCCTGCCAGGAGATCTGTAAAGCTGAATGAGTGGAACACCGTAGATTTGCTCTCTTGGAATGTGGCGGGACTTTCATCTAAATTTCAAAACAAGGATCAGGAAACATGGGAAGTTGACCCAACTAACTTTAATCTTGAGGGATATAAGTTGTTTGGGATTCCGGCTGTAAGATCAAGGGCAGGTAGAGCGAAAGGAGGTCTTGCTCTGTGGGTGCATCTGACTCTAGATCGGACTTGGACAGATCTCAACTGGAAATCAGATTGTATGCTCGCAGTTCAGTTTAAAACCAGGGATCTCAATCTGAGCATAGTAAATTTTTATAATATTGGAGGTTCTAAAGGGGAGGAGTTGGAGGTTCAACAGGGAATCCAGATTGAAAAGACGGAAAATGCCCAAGCTCCCTTCTTTTTAATTGCAGGTGATTTTAACTGCCATTTATGTCCTCGGCTGATTCCATTTAAGGAAAATTGGGCATCGTGTAATCTAGTGGAGGGCGCTCATTTTGACCACACAATAGATGGAGCTAATCTCAACGGGACTATGAATAATTTTGATTTGTCCCATTCAATGGATCTTTTATCCTGTAACCCTAAAAGTGGGGTCAACCCAATCTTTAAAGGTAGAGGATATAGCTCATATATTGACTTTGTCATTGTTTCCCGCTTACTTAAAGAGAGAGTTCTACGATTTAACATTGATTGCAGAGGCTTTAGCGATCATAACCCTCTTACAGTGAGCATTGCAGTAGCAAAAGTGAATAGAGGGAAAAAGATGAGACCCCAAGACGTTAGGGAGACGGTTACAGACCAAGGTAGAAGGCTAACATGGGCTAAAATGGATAGTGTATGTTTTTATAAATCCCTAGTCTGCAAAGGGAAACAGCAGTTGGAGGTATGCCTAAACCTAGAGTACAAAGGGCCACAGGTGGTTGAGGCATTTGAGGAGATGGGCAGGCTAGTGGATTGCTTAATGCATGTGACAGGGAAAGGGAAGGAAAAGAACAACCAGAGATGGTTTGATAGGGGATGCTCTCTGGCACAGAGAAAGCTTAGAGCCGCCCTTAAACAGAAACTAAGAGTTGGTGTAAGAGTTGCACTTTGTAGAATATACTGCAAGCAAGAAGTAAGGCGTCGTAAGCTAGCTCTCCAAACTGAAACATGGGAAGATCTACGTGAGGCTGTGGAAAAACGAGATCTCACCAGGTTCTGGCAAATAATTAATCAACGTTGTTTTCAAGATGGGGATAGCCCCAGCATTGCAACAAATGTACTCCCAGCACAATGGGTGGAACATTTCAGTGCTCTATACAACAAAGGGACCATGCTGGAAGATGAGCAAGATGAACATAGGGATATCGTAGCTGAGAGGATTGAATTTACCCTAAAAGAGATCGAGGGGGGCATAAAGGGCCTTACACGAAATAAAGCCCCTGGCCCCAATGTGATCCCGCCAGACCTTTACCTAAGTAATATAGAATTATGGGGCCCGGTAGTTACAAGAGTCATAAATGAGGCCATAGTATCGGGTTTACCCCGCTCATGGTCAACTGCGACCATAGTATCAATCTTTAAGAAGGGTAGCAGAGATAGCCTTAAATGCTATAGACCCATTTCCTTAATTGATGTAACAGCCAAAGTAAAGGGTAGGGCTATCCTGAACCGCTTAATGGAATGGGAAGAAGAAAATAGTATCCTTACAGAAGCCCAGTATGGCTTCCGGGCAGGGAGGTCCACGACAGATCAGTGTCTAAACTTATATCTACTGGTCACGAAATACACAGTTGCTAGACAGGAGAAAGTTTACTTAGCTTTTATGGACCTGGCAGCAGCTTTCGACTGTGTAAATCGATCGAAGCTGTGGGGAATATTATCCGACCTGGGGGTTGATGCTGGCCTTATTTCTATTCTGAGGAACCTTCACCAGAACACATCCGCATCAGTGAGGTATAATCTGAAGGGCGACCAGACAGACCGTTTTAAATGTACAAGCGGGGTGAGGCAAGGGTGCATACTTGCACCCTTCTTATTTTCCATTTACATTAATGGGCTAGAAAGTTTTTTATTAAATCTGAAAGCAGATACGCCCAGAATAGGAAGCAGATCCGTACCAGTTCTGCTTTATGCGGACGATACGGTCCTGCTGGCCCGAACGCCAATAGGACTGCAACGTCTGATTGACGGATTTGTGGAGTTCATGTCTAGCCTTGACCTATCTGCCAACTTGACAAAATCATATATAATGGAGTTAGGCCCAAAACATATAGGTAAACATTTTAATTATAAAATTGGCACTACAAGTCTGGTAAAAGTGCAGACTATTTTATACTTGGGCATTTTATTCGATAGAAATTTGAATTTTAAACCGCTGATAGACGAACATGGCAGTAAGCTGGCAGCGAGCTCAGGAGCGGTTATGAATTTTGGCGCAGACTGGGTCGTTGGGCTCCCGAACAAATGCTGACCATGTACAACTCGATCACTGTTGCAAAGGTTGTGTACGGGGCAGAGTTATGGGGAATGGGTAATGTAACCAGCTTACAGACCAAGGAAAACAAATACATAAGGAGGTTGCTTAAAGTACCCCAATCTGTACCATCATATATAGTACATGAGGAACTTGGCTGTAAGTACCTGAAGGACAGGGTGAGGAACAGACCCCTCATGGCCTGGCTAAAATTATGGATTAATCAGGAAGCCAATCTGTCGCGGTTGATTATTACAGATTGCTTGAAGAGTGAGAAAGGCACATCTATTCCCTGGTTAAAATATGTTAAAGGGGTTTTGGAAAGCATTGGATTTGGAAATTTGTTTTCAAACCCACAGAGTATCACAAAACAAGATCAAGTAAGAGTATTTGATAAGCTCTCCAAACTTACCACCCGGTCACGAGAAATGAGGGACAGTAGTAAGCATACCGTACAGGCCTACATGACAGTGAAATCCTCTAGGGGGTTGGAGCCCTCTCTCTCCCTTGTATACAACCCCATGACAGGTTTTTACTAACGCGTTTTAGACTCAACTTGCTACATCATATGTTATCTGAACCTGCGGGATTCAGTAATGCGGTTGAGTCAAAGGGTCCCTGCGGCTGCGATCACCGATCTCCACAGGACACTCTTCATTTTGTATTATTATGCCCATTTTATCAAACACCCAGGCGCTGTTTGTTAATACATCTTTTTAAAAAAGCTAATCTAAGATCAGCAAGAGATGCCCTTGTTTTTTTAAAGGAGTCAAAAGACCCCCTGACATTATTTTGTGTGATTAATTTTTTGAGGGTTGCAGAAAGATTAAGGTCTACTAAATGAATTTTATCTTTGTCATTGCAAATGGAGAAAATATGGATGTGGCCGAATACTGTATATTTGATTAGTTTATTTCTGCTTCTTCATAATGAAATGTTTTTATAGTGTGAATTATGTACTTTTATGGTGTTGTTGAAATACCGAATAAAGAAATCTTATGGGACATTAGAAGGTCAAATTAGCATTCCATTCCGGGGCAGTGAAAATTATGATCTTGCTCAAACTTTGACATGAAGATATTGGCATACACGGGTGCCCCTGCAAAGCCCATTGAAGTGCTGCTTAACTGTAAATGAAACTTGTTGTTTCAAATGAAGTAGCTATGTTGTAAACAATTTTGGAGAATTTCCAGGATGAAAACTTTGTTGGCTTCAATGACTGGCTGATGTAATAGAACCAATTCACAAGCGTCAATGCCTTTTTCTAAGGTAATAGACTGGTATAAAGATGTAACTTCGATTCTACAAAGTAACCATTGTTCATGTGTTGTGCAGTGCAGATCTTGCAAAAGTAGTAATAAGTGTGTGGTGTCTTTTATGTAGAATTTCCAATTTTGTACGAATAGTTGCAACAAGTAATCTGCATATTTCCCCAGTGGTTCAAACTGAAAATTGCACCCTGAAACAATTGGTCTGAATGGGGAGTCCTCGGGATTTGTATGGACATTTGGAAGCATGTACAATGGAGGACATGTAGGATGTTGTGCTGTGCGAAAGTTTTGTGTGTTTGGTGAAATCCATTCCATTTCTGTGGCTCTTTCCAAAACCAAAATCAAAGTCTTCTTGATTTCTGATGTTGGGTTATTCTTCAGTCGTAGATATGTTCAAGAGTTCTGAGAATCAACAGATAATTATTCAACCTGCCGATAAAGGTGGAGCTTTAGTAGTTATGGACAAGAGTTTTTATTTGAAGAAAGTACAAGAACACATCATGGAGTCTTCAACATATCTACGAACAGAATTGATGCCAGATATAGGTTTTTAAATACCAAATAAAAAATATTTTTGCTATGTGTGTTATCCCACATACCACTCAGCCAAGATCAGATGTCTCCAACCAGTTGCTTGGAAGCTACTAGAAGCTCAAAGATACCTTCAGAGTAGCTCTCAGCCTCCTTGAGTTCTATTCTCAAATGAGCACAAGGTCCTTTTTCCATTTCAAAGTTAAGGGAAGCCTGTGTTCATGTGACATCATGATCATCAGACTACAGATAGCAGGGCAGTGCTCAGTCAGATTTGTGGGCCAGGTTGGGGCTGAGTCACAGAGGTGAAGAACTGAAGCACTGAGGTATTGGACTCTAAGAAAAAAGTTCCTTGTCAACTCAAAATTGGCGTTCTGAACAAAATTATGCTTCTGAATGCTTTTAAATGGAAGAAACATGAAATGTAGTGTTATTATTTAAACAAACAGTTTAAATGTCACAGCCTCTCAGTCACCCATACAAATATATCCCCTTCAAATGCATGTATGTTCATACATCCCCTAAGAGCACGCTCTCACTGACACACATGGCAGCCCTTTCATTGTGACCTTAGTCTTGGTATTTAAATCAATCCATAGTATCTGGCTTTATGGACCTTTGATTTCAAGTCAATGTAGCTGGGTGTGGGTGTGTCTGGTTCCAATGCACAAGCTGTTTAGCCTTCAGTATGTCACAATGATATTCACAGAGGAGGAGTATCTTTTGATTGATGCAGTAAAATAGTGTTAAATCAATACAGACAAAAAAGTTTACCCCAAATCACAGAGAATAGTCACTGTGTCGGTAAAAGCATTTGACCTAGTCTCACAAAGTAGCGGGGAATGAATACCCATTCAATGTAGCGTAGAATTATTAATCTCTCCTTGGGATCTGCAACAGTGTACACCGGCTAAAATGCTGTGCCCTGTTTAATAAGAATAGCAACCCTTCTCGTTAGGAGTAGTAGGATGTGGTATAGCTCCAGGCTTCCCATTTAGGAGTAAACTAGGATTCTGTCCTGGTGCCAAGTGTGTTTCCAGTAAGAAAACTATATCAATATCATGTCTCTGGAAAAAGGAAACAATTTGGCTAAACTTTTTATGATTACTGAGACCCTGCACGATGCAGATAAGTAAGGTATATGTTTGCCATCGCTGATTAATACTGGATGGGTGAGTCATCAGAAAGGAGCACATTGTTCTACCACCAGTTGGGCATCGTGTATAGAACTTAAGCCCCCCATCTGCCCACGCTAATTTAACAGAGCAAATTTAAACATTGCCACACTGATTCCCCAAGACTACCCTCCTCCCAACCTCTCCAGCCTCAAAACATTGCTGACGAATTGCACCCCTCCTCAAATTAACCAACAAATAGAACCAAATGATCTGATAAAACATTGATACAGCAACCCAACACATCAATTTGATAGAATTTCCCACACTGGAGTTTACCAATGGAGTGTGGCCAAATTCTGAGGTCCCCACCATGATGACCTCCGCATCATGAATGCCAGAATCGTAGGATCATAACATTATTAGGCAATCACTTAAGTACTCTTGAGTTAGTCCCTTATAAGACCAGGGAGGCAGTTAAACGTCATGTAGTGCCCAGCACCATTCCATAAAATGTGAGTAAATGGGGCCCCCTAAATCCTCATGAGGACCAGATCCCCATGTACATTTCAGAAGCTGCCAGAGAGTGATCGGACACCCCATTTTCACCCGGCATTGGACATGTGGAGATTCTTATGGTAGGCAGCCGCCTGCTTTAGTTCAGTGTAGCGCTTTGTAGTTCCCTGTTGAGAAATGCACAGCCTTGCTGGGTATAATGTAGCATACTGTAATTGGAGGTCTCAGAGTTTCCTCTTGACTGGCAGAAAAGCGAAACATGCCTCCTGAACTGTCCAGGGAGAAATTGGGATAGAAGGGTAGCCGTCACCTTTCTGTTGCAGATCACCATGGTCTCTTGCCAGCATGAGTGCAGTGCCTCTACCTTGGTAACAGTTTTGCTATAATGGGATGAGCAGGTAGTCAAGGAGAAGGTCAGGCAGCTAACGATCTATTCAGTCACTTGACAAGAAACATCTTGGAGATAGCGTCCACTCCAAATAGAATTATAAGTAGGGTCTCCACAAAGGCCTCCCTTTTTTGGTTGATTCAGCTATTCTCAGAATGTGCAGGTTATTGCATCTGAATCTGGCCTCTAGGTCCTAATTTCTTGCTTTACCACTTTTAGGACTTTATCTATTTAGTGTAGATGCTCTTTATCCATTTACTGTGAATGCTCCAGAGTAGAGATGCAAAGATCCTTTTCCATGTGACAACCTTCCTGATTTTCCAACTTCGCAGCAATGGTGTCTTTCCTGAAATTAAACTTGCCTATTTTTTTATCAATCACAGTGAGTTTTGACTGCAGATTTTGTAGTAATTGCTTGACCTCCAGGGAGTCTGATTCAGAGGTTATCTTTGAGGAGGGGTCTTGACCCTGCACCTGCTTATGCACCTTGCACCCTTCGAACTGCAGTTGGAGTTAGAGGTCACCCCCATGGCTCACAAAGCTTCGACGGCAGCAACAGTGGCAAATAACCCTGAGCCGTCATTTTGCCAACCCAGCCACAGGTTCAATGCACATCATCACCTGACTCCGCTGACGAGTGACAGCCACTTAACGGCCCCAGATCATTGAAAAGTAAGCACAGATCAGTTTGGAGGCTCTAGGGAGTTTGATTCTGACTAGGCAGCTTGACCCTATGCCATCAGAAATGAGCGGCGGAGGTCTAGATCACCAGAGCCCTCGGATAATGCAGCCATTTTGACTCCAAGCAGGCCACGCCCCCGTAAATGCTGTTCTTAGTGGATACTTTTTAATACTCTGTGATGTATTTCTGATGAGAGTTTTACTGTTTGCAAACAGTGTGGTACAGAGTAAATTCTCTCTATTGAGTAAACACTGTTTACAATACACAATTTTCTACTCATATCCACTACATTTCACACTGTAGGTCGGGTTACTGTGAACGGTTTGATACAGGCAAAGGCTGTCTATAAGAGTGCATTAATTATGTAACAGAAGTTGAGTATCTGGAGGAACTTTGTTTTCTCTGAACTATGGTACACAGATTGAACACCATGTGCAGTAGGGGTTCCCCATCTATCTGTGGTTAAATGTTAATATGAACTCAGCTACCGATGAAGTGTATGGCATAGCTATATCGCCACACTCTTTTATAGAGCAATGCATACAAAAGCAGCTTGGATTATATCATCTGTGTTGTCATCAAGGTGTCATCAGTGATGTCAGAAATTATGTCATAGTACATGCAATGAGGGATGTAGTATGTGAGGTTGTAAGCAGTGTATGGCGGGTCGCAAGTAATAGTTAGCTCTGCTAACTAACTGAGGAATTTCTGTCATTTATTTTCTCAAAAGCATGGCACTGACTTATTCAACTAACTGTAACATCACTTTAACCTTTTTTTTTTCAAGAATTTCCAAGCTTTTTTCCAAACAATATCAGATCTTCTTATCAAACTAAAATGTCACTTTAACCTTTATGTTTTTCAGTGAATTTATTACCTACTGACGGTCACCAGTAGATACTTATAGATAGGATGTAGTTTCCATAGGTAGAAAGTTTTTGTTTTGACAATAACTTTGGTAGCATTCGACCAATCTGAACAAAATTTTCCAAACTAGTATGACGCTCACTTCAGCTGCTTACTTGAAAGTTTCGGGGTGATTCGTTAAGTGAGGATAAGATAAAGGGAGCATCCCAAAACACATTATCCTAGTGCCATTATCTATAGGGATTTAAGACACCACTACATCCCGAACTGTTGAATACAATTACACCAAATTTGGCAGAAATTTAGCTCTTGGTCCATAATGCAACCTTCTTGTAAATTTGTGTGAATGTTTAGTTTATGAGATATTAAGAGAAAAATCTATTTTGTATATATAGGGATGCGAAGGCTACATGGCCTCTCTTTATTTCGTGCTGAGATCAGATTGGCTGCAAACACCTAGGAAGTGCTTGAAGCCATCGTGGGAGTCTGTTTCAGCCAAATCCCACAAAAAAAGAAAAGGGGGCAGAGTAGTAATACCCTGACTCCCTAGAGTTCTTGGGGGTGTCCTGCAGGCACCCCGAGAGAAATAAAAATATATTCTGGGGGGATTTTTCTTTTGAAGTCATTCTGGATACATGGCTCCCACTGAAAATATTAAAAAGTGAGGCACTGGCTCCAGCGCTTCTGTAATTATTGGACTCGTTGGACCATGTTCCAGGGGCATTTTAAAAGGAGAGGGGTACACAGGGCACCCCTACTTGGGCTTCTAAAAACCGCTGGGCCTGCCACCTCTCTGGGGCACGGACTGACCACCTTGAACGTTATTGCGGATTTCAGCTTTCGGGCATTACTTGGCCCTGGAAATTCCCCCGTGTATCCAGCGTACTTCACTGGAACACTCACACTGGACCACATCGACTTCTGGGTATTATAAATACCTTCGCCTCGCTTGACTTAAGCCCTGATGAATTTCTCGGTGAGAGAACGAAATGCATTGGCTGAACCTAATGTGTCATTAACGTTTGGAATACACTAATTAAAAATAAAGACTTTACAAACTAGAAGGATATCTTGGCCGCTGTTAAATCTTTCTCTTCATATAGCATTTAAAACTTCCTTCTACTACATAAAAGTCATCCGTGAAGTAAGCTGTAGGTAGGACATCGGGTTATATGCTTAGAAGGTAATACATGTCCTTTGAAGTATCAGTAAGTCACATGCACAATGCCAGATCCATGTACTAAGTTAAACATCCGGTGTCCCATACACTGCAACTCATAAAGCTATTTACAAAAGCCTAAATGCACTCACACACACATCCATTCAGTAACATATAGAGAAGATATTTATCCATCACTAAGAGTGACAGTTTATACACCCCAAGAGTCAACTAATAAAGCAGTAATTATTCGAAACAGCGACTAACATACATATTTAGAGACCTACACAGTTTGTAAGAGAGCCAGTCATAAAGCGATATAGTAACTTGCAAATCTAGTGACACATGCATGGAGAACATGGCACACTCATTTGCATATGTATTTGAATCCTGGCTCAATCAAGTGAGCCATCCGGACAAGTTGCCCTTTAAACATGTCTCAGGCCTGCTACTGCAAAGCCTGTGTGTGCAGTTTTACTGCTAGGTTGAGTTGGCATTTAAAACTCATTGTCAAGCTTTAAATGTCCCTTCTACTTCATATAAGTCATCTGTAATGTAGGCTGTAGGTGGGCCATAGGGCAAAGTGATATGCACTTAGAAGGAAAAGCATGTGCTTGTAAGTTTCTTTGAGTCACTTGTGCACTTCCAGAGCCATATCTTCAGTTAAACATACAGTCCCCCACCTATACTGCAACACATAAACCTATTTATGAAAGACTAGAGCTACTCCCACACCCAGTCAGACAGTGACAGAGGTACTTAGACATTCACTCACACAGCACTTATGTATACAGCAGTTACAGAGCCAGTTACACACACAGTCACACACTAACACTTACAGAGCCAGTACGCTACCCATATAGCCACTTGCATACATATTTATACACCCACTGTGTCACTAAGAGAACCACTCATGTAACAATTAAGTTACTTACACATACAATCACACTCCTAAAGAGAAACAGAAACACTCACTCAGATATGTAGTCAAGTACTGATAATCGTAGTCACCCATCAACACAAGTAGTCCTTTAAACATGTGTTGAGCCTGCTACTTTAGAGCCTCTCTGTGTAGTTTTACTGCCAGGTCAACTTGCAATTTAAAACCCCTTGCCAAACCTTAATTTTCTTTTCTACTACATATAACCCACCCCTAAGGTAGGCTGTAGGTAGGTCATAGAGCAGGGTGGTATCTGCTTACAAGGCAAGACATATACTTTGTTAGGGAGTAGACGTGTTACATGTTATAGCTCTGGGAGGGTATGAAATACTAATATTATTAATTATGTAGGTATTTTGGTGCTTGAAGTATGGAACATGAAATATATACTGTATTTGTTTATGCTGTATTTGTTTTCAGGAATCTACTTGTGTTCAAAGAGAAGAAATTAAGGTTGTAATAAATTAACAGAAGAGAAAAGCTCAAAAGAAACAGTACTACCAGCAAAAAAGCTGAAAATTAACAGAATGTACTGGGAAAAACATTTCCTGGTAAGAGAACTAAGGACTTTCTTAAAACAGTCTTAAGAAAAATGAAAAACACAGAACATTACGTGAATAAAAAGGAAGTTTTACAAAGAACTCAGAAATGAAAAGCAGTAACTTATGTTCAAAGTGGAAAACGTTCTTAAAAACAACTCATCTGAATGTAAGGCAGAAACACCACAAAGACCTAAGAAGAACAATGTTTAAAAGTAGGGTAATATAAAATTTGGAAAGTAGTATATAAGAGAAGAACAGCAGCTTAAATGTAAAAAGAGCACGTAGAAAGTGTAGTCGATAATCATTCGTCTTGATGCATAAACTATTTATCGTATTAGTAAAGAGAATGAGAACACTGCATAAAACAATGTTCAACATGAAGAGGAAAAGCCAAAAAAACTTGATAATAGATCTAAATTTTGTAAAGTCTTCAAAGAATAATGGAAGCATACATCTAATACTGAGCCTCTTTAACCCCTTGCGTGCTGATGACGGCTCCCGTCCATCATGCAGTACAGTGCTCCTGTGCTGATGACGGCCCCCGTCCGTCATGCAGTACAGTGCTCCTGTGCTGATGACGGCCGGGAGCCGTCATGACCACGCCCGTGATCGGAATGTCCAGCACCGGTGCGGAATTCCGGCCGCGGGCAAGGGGTTAATGAAGAAAGCTACATTCAAGAGTACATACAGTTGAAACAACTCCCATTGCAAAAGAGGAGATTGTTTGTAGGAATGTTAAAGAAAGGATAGCTGAAGATGTACAGGGAAGGCATAGACAGGCTCCTCTATACAAATAGAACTGTAGCAGTATTTACAGTGTTTGGCATTAATTAATTGATATATTGAGAGCTTTTCTAAGCAAGTTTCCATGCAGAAGTCTGAAACTGAAAATGTTGATTTTGCTGAGATCAGATTCATACAAAGTAGGGAAGTATACTAATTTATAGGGACATTCACTAGCATGTCTATCAAAGAAAATGTGCCAAAGCACCTTCCATCACTAAATAATGTTAGTCGTTTAACCTTCTAAATTGCAAAATTATTTAGGAGTCTTTACTATGTTAAAGGTCCAGCCTTATGAATGGGAGAAATTAATAGAGCACTTTTGCATAGTACAGTAGCAGACATAGAAAAGGTTTGTGAAGATGTTCAGTTTTGTTTCTTCGGTCCTGACCAGGAGTCAATTGAAAATAAAGATTTGGTGTGCAAAGATGTAGAGGAACAAGACACAGGTATCACTCTTGAGAACTTTGCACAGGAAATTGCAAACGTTAATATAGTTCCTTCTGAGAAACCAAATTGTGTTTGTATTTGTTCGCGATGCACTCACTGCAAAAACCAAACTGACAATGTAGTTGTATTCTCAAAAACTAAACAGGAGAAACGAGATACGTGGCAAGAATTTGGTGCATATTTGCTTGTTGAGGAAGGCTTTGATTTGTCACCACGAAAAATTATAGGTAAATATTGCTATAATAAGTTAGTGGATAATAAAATGCCCGCAAGAGCAATACATAACAATTTAGTATTGATATTATTTCCAGAACACATTCAAGAATTAAATGTTTATGAATCAATTCTCATACAATATATACACCAATTTCAGGCTATCGTACGTATGGAACCGAAGACAGGGAAGTTGCCACCAACGTAGCTTTAGAAAGGCTCTAAAGGAAGAGTTGTCCACTAACCTTTAGATTTTAAGCGGAATATTGAAACTGTTGATGTAGACTGAGATGTTTATGAACCACTTATTTTTCTTGTAAACGGTGCTCCTATCATGAGCAAAAACACCTAGCAAGAGTTAATGGATGTTATTAAACTAAAAAAGCAACATTATACCTGGTACAAAATAATATTTATTATAAATATGATGATGTTATTCAAGATATATCATATAAGGAGAATGAAACATTACCATCAAGAGGACAGATTGAAAAGGTGGATCGATCCAGATCAGAAGAAATTTATGAATACTACAGCATCCTTCTCCTGCATTCTAAAGAAGTCATTGGTGATGCTATTGATCGTTTTAAAATGAAACAAACAAAAGTAGCTCTCATGAGTGTGTGGGAGACAGGTTTGGAGGCTCGCTGTGTTCTACAACTATTTCCCACTGGAGCAGGTGGTCACCATGATGACCGACCCGTACAGATACCAGCAGCTGAATACCAGTCAACCAGATTATATTCAGAGGACCCGTGATTTTGCCAGTGCTTTACATACATTTTACATCTTCTGTTTGAGAGTGACATCTCTGGAATTTCATATGCTGTAAACCACATACTAAAGACAGGAGTTGACCTTCAAAATCTCTCTGCAAAGGAATTTGTAGACAAAGTTTACCGAAAGGATGAAAACTTTGACTAAAACTTGATTAAATTGATGACGTGGCAAATTGGCAGCAATGAATATTGGTATTGTTGTCATGGAGAACTAAAATGGATGTTGAGAAACCTAGGTGTATCTACTTTGTTTCTGACACTCAATTGTTCGGATTAAATGTGGAATGACCTACTTGAATTTTTGAGAGAAGTAAACTCAAAGATTAAGGACATTATTGTGAAGACAGTGGGAGAACTTTTCTCTTTCACGCCTGCTCATTCTTTTAGATATTTTAACCACAGATTGCAAGCCTTGCTGTCTTTCATCTGCAACAGAAGAAATACTCCTCTGGGTGAAGTAACTGATTTCTTTTGGCGTACCAAAAAGGAGGTGCACCTAATATGCACGTGCTGTTATGGATAAAAGATGCACCAAAATTTGCAATAGGCAGCCATGAGTCTGTACTCTCTTTCATAGAACAGTATGTGACATGCGCCCCAAAAGACAGGTTTGAGAAAGGCCTGAGACAACAAATTCTGTGCTTTCAAACACATGGTTGTGAGAAGTACTACCATCGAAAATACAGATGCAAAGGAAATTTTACACAAGATGTAAATTTGGATTCCCACAATTTGTCATTTCTCAAGGAAGAGTGAACATTGTTTGTCTGCAGTCAGACAAACACTGACAGAGAATCCCCGAAAAACACATAGCACTTGAGAAGAAGAGAAGCCTCCAAGTGTATTAATGACTATAACCCTGTTTTTCTCAAAATGCAGAATGCAAATATGGATGTACAATTTATTGCAGCAAACTATATTAATGTTACTTGGTTTGTTACTTCATACATTACAAAATCAGAGAAGACAGAGATGCAGATGTGGGAAGAAGTTTCTGCAGACAAGACTGTAACCAAACAATTATACAGCTTCAGCTTGAAAATCCTTTCAAAAGATAGATGGGGTCCTCTGAGTGCTGTGTCCTTTTGAGCTTGACCAGTTTGTTCTCGAAGTCATGGGGAATCGTTTGGATTTGTTTAGGTGTAGCAAGTTTGCAATAAATAGTGTTAAAGTCTTTCTCAGAAATTACGTATCTAGCAGAGTTCAAACCAGAAAGTACAGGGTGTTTCCTTGACGACTCCCCGCAGCGACCCCCCCTTTCTTCCTGACCAGGAACAAGGTGGATAAACAATGCGGGGGACTCCCATACCATGGAATCTCCGGCAAGAGCAAAATGTACCCCACTAGCAGTGAGGCTTTCTAATCCTGATCCACCTGGCTAGCTGCAGAAGCCACGTCTACAAGACGCTCAGGATCCAAGAAGACCCAAGGGCCCCCGCAAGCTGTGAGGCCACCATTCCATGTTGCACGCAATCAGCCCCGGACCTAAGATTCAGGGGTAATCAGCTCCAACCCCTTGTGGGCTCCCGGCCGCGATCTCCCTTCCCGCATTCCCCCTTCCCTCAAGACAGTAACCAGGGGCCTTGCTGCCCCCCGGCTCATGGACTTTCCATACCTGGGTATATTTGCATGTATGATAGAGAGCTCCTGACGGATGAGGCCTTAGATCCCCCTGTATACTGGAGGGTTGGAGCAGACGTGCTCGGTTCCGGTGCACATAGTTCCAGGCATCACGCTGGTTTGGCGCCCCCCACCCCTCACATTGGTGGCCTAGAACAGCACAACAAGCGAATCAAGACGAGGCTCTTGTACGCTTAGAGAAATTGATGCACTGATTAGCACGGAGCCAGGAGCTCTATAATTGCACTATAAAGGCGGACTTTAACTGCCTCCACACATTTCTCAAAATGGCAGCACTAGATATAATTAGAGAAAAGGGACTAATCAGGCCTGGAAAGAAACAAAGAGAAATATAGGACTTCACAACATTATGCACTCACTTGAAAACATAGATAAGACCACTCCCCCCTTGGTAGATAAAAACGGTAATAGCAATACCACACTAGAGGAACAACTAATGGAAAGTGAAAGAGGACCAATTAAGGGAAAGCAAAAGTGGACTACATCAAAAGAACAGATCTATGTAGCATACACGGTCGCCATCTTGAAATGACTCATTCTAAAGGAATAGGTCCCACAGAAATCATACAGCATCCGCATTTCCGCATTCTATAATCTCAAATGTACGAATTATACCCCACAGACCTAGAACCACCTAAACCCCATAGTGCACTCATCCTCATCTAGTCCCCGACCCCTTTCCTCCCACTACTAAAGCCCCAACCCTACTATAGAGCACTGTGGTCTACACACCTATTCCATTAAATAGCCCCCCAACCTTACAAAAATAGCAGCTAAAGCCTTTAAACACAATTTTTTAAAATATCACCCTGAAACCCCAATCTCTGATCCTTACTTCTCATCTAACAAAGGAAACATATCTAATGAAATTATCTTCTACACAAAAAGAAGAGCACAATGGAGGAAAGCCTTTCTCACCCTACTCTCGATCACCTCCACAAGGAAAACAGCACATGGACTCATGCTATCTCTCACCCCCTCCCCAATCTGTAAAGCCGAAGCTACTATCACCATCTATAATAACGGGATCATCCTCATGCAATCATCGGACCGTAACCTAGACCTACTAGATAACATCTTTCCCCGAATCAAGGAAAAAGTGACAAGACCTCTATCCCACCTCGCCAGGCAATAACGGCTTACTTACCATCTCCCGACCTGACCCCTTGTTTATTCATTCTCCCCGATCGCCCCTCTACATGCTCACTTACACCAGACCTAACCTTCACCCCTAGTGATAACACACAGCTCCATGAATCCTACCCGGTCCCCAACACCATAGCTGACACCACGGTTCCACTCATACCCCTCACCCCTATATCCCCCATACTGACTTTCCACCCCCTCTCGCCCCTCACCAACTCTCCCACTGTCCCTCACACATTCCACTTACATACCACCTTAAATCCTCCTGATAACATACATTTCCCTAACTCCTTCCCATCCTCTAACAAAACTCGCACTGTCCAATTACACCCTACACCCCTAAATCATCACAACCTATTGCCCCTCCCATCCCCTCTCTCCTCACCACAGCTCCAACTGTCCCATGCACAGCCCACACCCATTTACCCATACCTTCTCACGCCCACCTTCTACAGACATCCACACAGGGAGACTGCAACACATTTTACCAGATTACGATTCCTCCTCAACCCACTTACATAGGTCAACCTCACTTCCCTCACCCACAGTCCACACACCAAACATGGCACCACCCACTCCAGATCACGAACTAGATGAGATATTACTATCTCTGCAACAAGTCAAAAATGATATCCAAAAGATACATGACCTGATTCTACAACAACCCAAGCTAACCCGTCCTGAACTAGAGACTAGCCCATACCTACACACCAAAAATTTGAAATGCACCCCACAATTACACACAAGCTCCCATAATCTGGAACCGCCAAGATGGAGAAAAATACCCTACCCCAAAGCCTCATCCCGTCCGGTCTGGAGAAAAAAACATCTATCTACTAAACACTTTAGCTCACTACTCCTTTCCTATGCGCCACTGCATCTCCCTCCCAATTCGGGACTCTCAGATAACGTACATAAACATTCATTAATCCAATCCATTTCTACCAATACCCACAGAGTTATAAGACACAATGCAAGAGGCATAGTTGAAAACAACCTCACATGAATACCCCTCATCCCTGAACCAAACTCAACACCTACCATAAGTTGGCTAAAATGTATACTCCTAAACTGTAGGTCGGCATCACGACACGCAACTAATGTAGCTGACCTCATACTCACTAATGAACCTGACCTACTAATCCTGACTGAAACATGGCTAAACGAATCATCTTCACCCATTTTGGACATATTGGTTCCCCCAAATTATGACATAACAAGACTAGATAGATTTGATCTGCCAGGTGGTGGTATCGCTTGCATTCATCGGAGCAATCTATTTGTGAACAAATCCATCTCTCTGTATTATCCTCCAGTGAATACCTCTGTGTAGAGATTTCTAGCAATAACAAATCAATATGCTCACTACACACATTCTGCCACCCCCAGGGGATAACCTCCCCTTCATTCAACACATAATGGACATTCTAGCTACTAATGATGGACTACATAATATTCAAATATTCCTTGGTGACTTCAACCTCCACTGGGAGGACATGAATGACCCAGGGGTCAACAGCCTCAAAGCTTTCCTATCAGACCTTAACCATACCCAAATCTGTAATAGCCCCACACACGACAAACGGGCTTCCCTCGATCTAGGAATGTCAAAAGCTACCTCCACTCAACTTGAATCGATCCTCCCCCATGACTGGTCAGACTACCACATAATTACATTTCACATCAATAAATCTGTTTAACTTCTCGCTGCACAACCCTTGAGAACAAAAACTTGGAAGAGGAATCTAAAAAACGTAGGCTCAGACCTTCTCTCAACATCTAATCCTAACTTCTTCCTGCCCCCTGAAAGGCCTAGCCGATGTAAAAGGCCTTACTAACCATTATTTCCAATCCATGAACATGGTACTAGATAAAATAGCTC
Organism: Lissotriton helveticus; assembly: GCF_964261635.1. Classification (NCBI taxonomy): domain Eukaryota; kingdom Metazoa; phylum Chordata; class Amphibia; order Caudata; family Salamandridae; genus Lissotriton; species Lissotriton helveticus. Next base: position 70,003,894 of record NC_136065.1, read on the forward strand.
CACTACAGCTGAAAAGAGTCACCACTAAGGACTCAAAACCCTGGTATGATGGTAGTTTAAATGAAGACAGATGAGTCCTAAGATCAATGGAACGACAATGGAGATCTCCACCCTCCTCTGACCACCTCAAGCTACTAAGAACTACAAGTAACACCTACTATAGAAAGATCAGACAAGCTTAATCTAACTTCTTCAGTAATCAACTATACCAAGCCAAGAACCATCCCAAAAAGCTATTCGAACTAATCAAAACCAAAACTAAGGGTGGACCCCTCCATCACCATGCTAATCCCGACACACTACTCAATTGTGAGGAATTTACCTCCTTCTTCACTGTGAAGACTGAAACCATGAAGAATGACCTGTTCAATGACCTAATATGCCTTTCTAACACTCAGTTGGGCACTTCTTTACCTCCACCAGGAGCCCCACTCATTTGCCCCACAAAGTGTGTCCTAAAAAACAACGTATCATGTTCCTCCTTCAAAACATACAGTGAAGAAACTATACTAAAAACGCTAACAACCTTGAATCCCTCCAGCCACTTCACAGACCTTCTAACTGCAAACTACTTAAAAGACTTCATACCACTGTTACTGCCCCAATGAACCAGGATTATAAACAGCTCCCTCCTTCAAGGAATTATCCCAGAAATCCTTAAAACAGGACAGGTGTCCCCTATCTTAAAGAAACCAACGGTGGACCCAGCAGACTTAAATAACTATCGCCCGATATCCAACATCCCCACTCTTGCCAAACTCTTGGAAAAATGTGTCACCATGCAGCTTAGCAATCACATTGATCGATTCCAACTGCTCAACCAATATCAATCAGGTTTCTGTGCAGGTCACAGTACAGAATCTGCCATGACCCACATAATTGACGACGCACTAAAAATCCTTGACCAAAACAAAGCCTGTTTACTGGTCTTACTTGACCTATCATCGGCATTGAACATCGTCAAACACGAAAACCTGCTCAAGCTCCTGAAACAAAGAATGGGATTATCTGGACCTGTGCTTACTTGGTTCACCTCCTTCCCCCAAAACAGATCACAAAGATTCAACGTTAATAAATCCCTATCCAAACCCGTCCCAGTCACCTTAGGAGTACCTCAGGGATCATCCCTCTCATCCACACTTTTCAACCTTTTCGGAAACCTCTCACCTCACTGCTAAGCTTCTCCAATGTGCACTATCACACGTCACAGATGATACTCAACTACACATAAGGATCCACTCACTTGAGGACATTAAATCTCTCAACTCAACACTTCAAAAAACACAGACCTGGTTGGCCGAAAACCACTTGAAACTAAACACCCTGAAAAACGGAATTCCTCCTAATCGCCTACCCCAACAAATCGACCACCATCCTCGATTGGATGAATCACCTAACAGGACTCAAAGGCCAACCTCTACTTATCGACTCAGCGAAATCTCTGGGAGTGACTCTGGACAGAAATCTAAACATGCAGAACGATATCAGCACTTCTACTGAAGGAGCACATTTCTAGATGAACACTTTTTAGAAAACTGAATCCTTTCCTGCCCACAAATGACTTCAAACAGGCAGTTCAAGCTCTAGTAATCCCAAGAGTGGAATACGGGAGGGTCGCCCTTTACGACCTGTCCAGATCTACTACGGCTCCTCTTAGAGCCTCAATCAACACTGCTGCTAGACTCATCACAGGCTCCAAAATAAACACATATCACCAGGCCTTAGACCCCTGAACTGGCTGCAATTCAAGGCTAGAATTCACCTCAAAATTGCTTGCATTACGCACAAGGCCATACATCACAATACTCTGAGTTATCTAGCTTAGAAACTGGTACTCTCTTGTGGCAATAGATCATCCAGGAGCTTCAGGAATCTTCTTCTGAAACCACAACGATTTTCCAAGAAGAGAACTTACAACTGGACCTTCTCATGAATGGCCCCTAGAATCTGAAATGCTTTGCCCCCAGAAATAAAACTGAACCCATCTACTGCTTCCTTCAAAAGAGAAGTGAAATCGATTTTCATGGCCAAATTTACCTGATCAACTCACATCTCAGTATGTTTATTCGCTAGTTGTACTATCGATCACTATGTATAGGTATCACTTATATTTTTTCGATCTTTGGTATTTGTTCTTACATCTGCCCTGTATAGCGCTCTGATACCCGCCAGGGTCTCGTCCGCGCTATATAAAACCTTCAAAACATTTAAACAGGCATTGTGAAATAGAATACATTGGACACATACTATCCAAGAATGAATTCACATCTAGATAACATGTGCCTTTATGAAGTACTTCAACACTACAAACATAAAAAGCAATGTAACAGAAAATATAGAAGGGAAATATGCAGTGCTTGGATGTAACGGTTGTTTGGCGGGACAAGCAAAGGGAAATCTAATTAACCATTGAAAACGTAGTTGCCAAACTATAGACTGAAAAGAGTTTTTCTATTTGGTACTTCTACACCGCTTCACGCCTTGTTGTGCTGAATTGGAATTACAATTCAATTAAACATATCTAGGAGAAGGGCACGCCTTATTGTCCATCTCTTGCAGGGCTGTGGTCCTAGAGCCTTTAAAGTGACAATGACTGCTGAATGGTCCGAGATGTGGGCTGAAAGATGCTCAATCTTTTTAATATTAGTTGCAAAGCATCTATCAACCAGAAAGTAATCTAATCTTGAAAAGGGATGGTATTTTTACTATGGTAAGTATACCCTCTCGCCTTCCCTCTCAAATGCCTCCAAACATCTACTAAGTCTAAATCCTGTATCAGACTTTTAAATGCATACCTCATTCTGGGTACAGGGGCACTTTCCCTTTGCATTGAGCAATCCAATATAGGGCCCAACAGTTCATTAAAATCCCCACCCACAATCGCAGGAGCTGTAATATCCACCAGTCTCAGTTCCAATTCTATAATGTGCTGTGGGTCATCCACATTGTGTCCATAAAACCCAGCACATATGAAATCACTATCTGCCAATCTCATACAAGCTCTGACCCATCTACCAGAACTGTCCGTACTCAATGACTTAAGCTCGATCCCACTACCACTTCTAATTAGGATTGCAACCCCCTTACAGCATTGTGCTTGATCAGAGGTTATAAGATTTTGGAACCAGCCACACCGGCCAAACAGATCCTTACTTTTGTTTGCTAACAAGTGTGTCTCCTGTGAAATCATAACTTGCGCCTGCCTGACTGTCTTCCAAATACTTCAGCACTTTCCTCTGTCTGGGTTTGGACCTAAGACTATTCACATTCCATGTGTGTATGTCAATACTTGAAATTCTAGCCAGAGTACTACCTCTCGTAGTCCACCTCCTGCTTCATTACAAGCTGAGTAAGACTCTCCCGCATAAGAGGTTCTGAGGACTTTTTTTGTTTTTTAAACCCACTGCTCCCTACCCGTACCCATACCACCCCACCACCATCCCAACCCTCATCCCTTAGCCAACCCCAGGGAACCCTCCCTCTCTTTTAAGGCATAGCAATGCCTGTGGGCGCACCATTGGGGGAATATAAACGAATTTGACAATATACAAGAGAGCAAACTGACCCAATAGTCCAAAGTTGGTCACTTAGCGATATCTCTCTTCTTTTTAGTTGTATCAATTAATGACTCAACATCTTCTACTGACCGAAAATTGTACTTTTGATTATCCCACATGTTGCGCAGCATTGCAGAGAATTTTAACTGAACCGTAACTCCCAAATTTAGGTAGCTCCTCCATCCTATTTCCTAGCTCCCACTGCCTCTGTTCTGTAGATTTACATAGGTCCGACCTAACTAGCAGTGAAACACCATCTACTAAGTATGGACCATTTTTTAGGGCCCCACTAAGAATCTCCTCTTTGATGGTACAGGATAGAAAATTCACAAGGATCTTCCTAGGTTTGACCCTTTGGGGGTTGCGATGAAAAGGCTCTCTATGCGCCCTTTGAACTTCGTACTCAAGATTAATATCTTCCTTGCCCTTTAACATCATGTTCAGTAGCAGCTTGATGATGAAAGCCTTCATATCCTAGTGCTTAATTTTGTGCCGGTGCTGTCCAGTGCTCAGCACCTGCACTTAATTGTCAGCATCGGGGCTTATGACTGTCTGCCACATGATAGTGGTGTCTACCAATTTAGGTACGAGTACAACAACTTCTGTTTATTATCTCAATTTACATTTCCAAGTATTAGTATTTGCTTAAAGGCCATTCTTATTGTTTTGGGGGCCTGTAATAGTATGAATTGTCACATTTTTAAGAGTGTGAAGACTAGAAGTGTGTTGGTGCTGTCATTGGCAGTGCTGCCAGGGGCAACCGATGGTGCAAGATCTAGTGTCCTCCTGTCAAGGGCCCCGGCACTACGTTTTTTTTAAACAAATTAAGCACTGTAAATATCCAACCCTTCTTTGGCTTCCAGGACGTCCAGAAATCTAAAATTATTACTTTGAGAATAATTTTCCACTCTCTCAAGATCTTCCCTTGAGGTTTGATTTTGTCTGGTTAACTTAGATATCTCAGAAGCATTCTTCACCACATCCTGCTTTATTATGACCACCTCTTTCTATAACATCTTTGTACAGAAGGTTACGTCATCCAATTTTTGGGTTAACTCCAGGCAGGATGCTTGTATGCCTGACTGATTTGGTTCTGAGACCTCAAATTGGTGCTGGATTTCACTTTACTCAGACTCAGTAGAATGCTCGCCAGCGAATCTTCTGAGTTTCCCTGGGTCACTTCATCGAAATGCTCTGTCTATTATCGTTCTGAGCTTGAACATGAGCTTTGCTCCTGTACCACATAGAATTCGCAATGCCGTCGTGATGATGTTGAGACACCAACACGAATCCCGAAAATGTATTTAAATTAGCTTTAAAATGATTTTTCCCTACAACAATACTACTTTTAATACTTTATTAGTAAATCGCTAACCTTAAACAATACCTTTAAACTGTCTAAATATGTGTTTAAGTGTTATCCAAAAAACACACTGGAGTCGTAACTATCCTGCGGTACCAGATATACATGCCAGAAAGGGTCACGATGGAATCATGACTCGCCTCAATTTTTAAAAATAAATTAACTTTGAAACACACCAGAAGAGGGGCCTTGTGGGACAAGACCACCTCCAAAACTGAATTCACAATGGAACACAGCACAGGCCATGGCTCCAGACAGTGTTGGTGTGAGAACTGGCAGCAGCCTCTGAGGAAGTTACTCTTGTTCTTCCACTTCTGCGAGGTATCCCAAGTCACCTGTAAGCCCGCAGCCTGACGAGAGCAGCCAATGAAATATGGGTGTAAGAAAGATATTTATTTAATTCATGATACTTACAATAAACATCTGTCGTGCACCAATATTCCTAATCTGCCACCCCTGTCAAGGGCCTCTGCACCATTCTTGAGGCAACAGCACTATACTTAAGTGCAGTAACTGGTATTATATCTAAACATGAACTCTGAACATCCACTACAACACAAACCTTTTCAATGTGACTGCCTGTACAAGTGTCTCTTATCTAGACCTGGGTGGTGGTGAACTTCGCTCCGTTTGTGGTGTTTGCAGAGTGTTCTGCACTCTGCTCTCAGCGGAGCTTGCGGAGTGCTGAATACTCCACTTTGTGATGTGCAGTTGAGTTTTTTCCCCTCTTGCGATCACGAACGGTAAGTTCACGATCGCGAATGGTAAGTTCGCAAGCGCGAGCTGCTGCTTGGGTATAATTTCTACCTGTGCGGCAGAAATACCAGCACAAACTGCAGTTCGCACTGCCATCCACCACTTGCAGTTTTTTTTTAACTTCATGGAGTTCTACGTAGCAAAACTCCGCGAACTACGCCCAGGCCTACTCTTATCAAAATGACCATGAAGGTAGACTTAATGTAAACACATGCACCAGTAAACATGTCGTTTCTATAAAATCACATAAGTTAAAAACTACCCACACTGTAAGACAAACTACCATATTACCAGACAGGTAAAAAATATCATGCAGCACTAAGTTCAGCATCAAGTCACTGCCATATGAATAAATTCGCTTCGAAAATAGACAATGCCACTGACAGATATAGTGCAATGATAGCTGTAGAGTAATGAAGGTAAAGCTTTGGAGCACACAAAATTACTCATACAACCAAACAAACACTAAACAAACCCAGCAACAGACACACAACCTCCAATATTTCCAATAACAGAGCCATACAGCCACTTACACGCTCAGTCAAAGACACATACAGCAAATTGCCACTCTTACACCCATACAGGCAATTGCATAGTCAGTGACACATGCACAAAATCACTCGCAATGCACTCACTGACCTATACAGCCACTAACACACCCACTCTCAAATGTCTAAAGTTATACTCCGGAGAAAAAAAAAAGACTTTCAAAATTCTCAAAAAACCCCAAAGATTACGGGAATGATTTTGTTACAAAACAATCTTAAAAAGAGCCTTCAAAATTCATTGAAAAAAACCTAACGTTACAGGGACGTTATAGTTAGGACATTTTATTATAGGTGCATAGGCTGGGTTTCTAGACGGTCCTCACAGGCAGTCCTTCTTTATCCATAGAGTGCATTTATGGAGTTCTTTTATTTAAGCCAATTAGACCATCCAGCTTACCTTAATTCACATACACTCAGAATGTCTGAATGCTTCACAAATATACAGAGAGAATAAATTAGTTTTCTGCATTATAAATATCAATAATAAATATGTTGCACTGTAGGTCAGTACATTAGACACCATTTAATGGCTACTCATAGTCCTAGGGTTCATCTGAGTATGACTGAAAAACTCTCCACGTGGCCTACTTCTACCATGCAAGAGTGTGTCAATGGTGCCCCTCTTTGTTAGGTTGAGGGAACGAGTGTAGACTCCACATCATCTTCTCCAGCAAGAAGTGTTAGGGCTGGATCACTAAAGCACCAAGCTTAACGAGGAAGGTGCCAGTAGTAAGTTGCATTTTCTTTCGTAAACTGGGAACCTGAGAAATGTGGACTGGTTTGCTTGAAAGAATGGCAAATGGGCTCATATTTTTGTGTGCTGTAGGCCTTTGATCTTGTAAGTGTTAGTTCATAGCCGGATTGCTAGAGATTATAATGTAATCATCATAGGGAGTCAAAAGGCCAGTGTTATTTTTAACAGACAGAAAAACATTTCCACACTGAGAACCAGCTTTTCCTGGAGCCACAGCACTGCACACATGCACACAGTTAGACTCCAGAGTGGTATCTCTAGGTAGAGTCTCCCTGGCTGTTTTCCTCAAGGGTTAAACCGATGTGTTCTACTGTCATGCTCCGAGTTATCATCAGTTCTGTCTTGGCGGTGATTATCCTGGTTATTGGCTTGAGCCCTGTGTTCCTGGTGGTGCTCCAGGGTGTGGTGGTTGGATGGTTCCCACTGACCCTGAATCTGAGGACCACTTTGATTATAGTGAGTGTTGTATCTTGGTATGCTTGATGTCAATTCTGTCATGTTGTTTGCAGAGCTGGCAGCTGTTGGCGAATAGGAGCCTCCAAACAGCCCGGACAATCCTCCTGAGAAAAGCTGAAAGAGAAGACAGGAGGAATGTGTAAATAGCAACACCAAACCATCAGAGATGTAGTCAAAACTGAATGACTTGTGCACAAAGTAAAGACATTCACTGAAAGAGATTCCTCAACACCAAAGGTAGGCAACACCAGTAGACGGTACTCATTACTAGAAATCCTGAAACAGCCGCTGCTGTGGGGAGAGCTTCACACCAAAAGGACGCTCTGGGGGGGCGGAAGTAGGTGAGCAAGATTCTCCTTTCAGGGATGTGTTCTCATCAGGCATTATCTCCCCACCGAAGGATTTGCTGAAGCTGTGCAGAGATGTTTATTTACAACATTCTTATATTATAGAAATTACCGCCATGCAGCTGTGGAGAGATGTTTCTAACAGGGGCATTGCTTATCATAAAACAATTATCTTTATGAGGTTTTCATTTTATATGATTTTTTTTTTAATCATTTTCCTACATCCTGGAGTTGTGAAAATATATTACTTTCAAGGAGATATCACATAAAGAAGCGATCATGCACCAGTTGTAAAACAATGGGATATGTTCTAGGTTGAATATGGCCACCAGACATAAGGCCCCAGCACATGAATTTTAAAACAATTTTTATCAGCACTGTTACAAGTTCAGGATGACAGAATGCCCACAGTTTGGTACTGGTGTGCTTCCAGGGCATCAACAGTTCTGCATTGCCGAAGGCCCTTGGCATAATGTATCACAGGAGATTGGGGAAGAGAAGGAAATGATTGGCCTATTGTATCCAAAATACACTTGAATTTACCCCTAATAGTATAGGGTGTATGTATCCAGTCGACAAGGCAGGATGATATATGGCGTCAATATTCAGCTTGGTAATATTTGGGGCACAGATATAACCAGGCACTAGCGGCATCCCATCTAGCCGACCTTTACGTTGTACATGAGGACCCTCAACAATAACATGTATACATCCAACATCGAAGGGAACACCAGACTTAATCCCACTTAAACTCTCCTCACATACACCAAATACCTTGTGCTGTATAGCTGGCCTTACCATCGGCACATACAAGACAGTCCTCTTGCCACAAAAAGAACCTGAGTTTTCCACCACAGTGAACCATAGTGAACTTGTAACATTTCTGCATAAAAAAAATAATTCCCCTGTCATTCCAAGTTATTAGTTGATATGGGATTGTGAATTGTGTGGCATAGATAATGTACATTGAAGAATTACTGACCAAAGATATAACTGGGGATCAAGCACGCTCGCAGACGAAGCACCCTTTGCAAGGTAAGGGCATTTATCAACATGAACAGTTAACACTCAAAGGAGAATCCCTTGAACTTGTTAGTCTTAGATAGAAACTTAAACATAAAAACAATTATCCATTCCTTTGCCAACACTAGGACAAGGAACAAAAGGTGGGGCGTGTACAGCAGACCACTAGAGACACTTGAACCTACTGATATGCGTGAATAGTGGGATGAGTTCTCTGCCTTTCAAACTAAGCTCAGATGCAAGTACGAGCAGCAACAATCATAATCTTATCGTGACCCACCTGAAAATAACAGGTATAAGAAGAATGACAGATCAGAGACTTATGTGAAGTACTATGAAGAAGTCATATGTGATGTAAATTAATTACATATTTTGTATTAGAGTATTATAAAAAAGGGTGTTGTTTCAGATAAGTTCATCAGCAGTTTGTGGAGTAACCAATGGTGTGGACGTGGTGTCCGGTTCCTCTGTGTCCATCTGGGGGTCACTGCCCAATTTTCTTTATTCAGTGAATATAACTGTTGTGGTATTTGATGGATAATACAAAGGCAAAGCCACTGCAACCATGCCATGCTGTTTTTGTCAAATCGATTCATAAAGGGGGTGGTGACGGACAGAGTATCTGAATTAAGCAGAACACTCCTACCCAGTCAAAAGATCAGGGCTTGATCCATCACCGTTTTTTAGCTCACTGCACCATCCCAGCTCAGAACCTGGCTACATGCAAATTAGTCTGACCCTGGCCCAGTGCATCATGGGAACAGGGCAGACCAAACTACCAAGCCAATTCTTTACTGGAAAGGAAACAAGCTTCCGGGGACCGGTTTATGGCATTACAGCCGTCTTCGGCCCGGCTTGCTTGAAGCCTGATGGTGCAGTGAGCAAGGGACTCACGTCTGAGCATACCCTTCCACACTTGGTGTTTTTGTCAAACCTAGGACGTAGAGGAGCATCATCGCCTGTGTCTGTGCAATCAGTTTCTCTGTGCCACCACACAGCTTTGTCCAGGTAGTGAGGTGGCTGATGATTGTTTAGGGAGGGAGTAATGTTCTCCTTTGTCATTGGACTCAGACCCTGTCCCAGGCTACTTCTGGTTCTGAGAAGATGTGTATGATGACCATCTGATATGGACAGCTTCTCTGGGAAATGATAGTTATGTTTCAGACAAAGATTTTGTAGGTCCTTTTTAACTTGCATAAATAAACAGTGCCTATGTTGTACATCAATGGTATATTCAGGGAACATCATTACCCTTGCATTTTCAACTTTGAAGAATCCTTTTTTTCTGGCGCCCATCAGGAGTGCATCTCTGTCTTGATAATTTAGGATTCTGGTTAAATTTGGCCTTGGTGGTGACCCTGGAGGTCAGCATTTCACTAGGTTTCTGTGAACATGTTCCACTATGAACTGAGGAAATAGTTATACAGAAGCTATTTCCATTTTTAAGCAGAGTTTAATATCACAAGCAGCACCATTGTCTACAAGGCCTTCAGGCAGGCCTAATATGCGGATATTATTGTGGTGGGAGCAGCACTCCACATCTTCAAGTCTGTCTTCTGTAAACCGCACCCACTTAGCAAGATCATGCACCCGCTGAGCTAAATCATCTGTGCAAGAGTGCAATTCGGCAAAACTGCTACTGGAAATTGAATGGTTGTTGAGCAAGGGCCTTGCGCTAATTTATGAATGACCCATTACATGTACAAAAGACATCAGAGCCCAATATTGTACTAACTGCAATCTCCCAGGATTTCCCTTTCAGACATGTAAGTCATTCAATCAATTAATCAGTCAATCAATAAGTCGATTTGTATAGTGCAGCTTATCACCCAAGAGTAATCTCCAGGCTTTTGCAGTGTCTGAGGGACTCAGTCGAATTGCCAGGTCTTGAATCCCTTTTGATTTTCTGATAGAGATGGGAAGTCCAAAGCTGCATGGAGTGCACATTCAATGTCTCCACTGTAAGGTAGGAGAAGGCGCTCCCTCTGCTCATGCTTCTGTTGATGTGGTAAGTATGTACGAGTGAGAGGGATCCATAGTGTAGATGTCTGACTGGTTGTTGGATGTTCAGGTGGTGGTTGACGAAGGCAAGTCCTTGGCTGCCAATCTGTAACACCTGGAGGTGAGTGATGGTTAAATGGATCCAGCTGACCCGCTGATGTCCTTAGGGCAGACAAGATGATGCCCACTCATCCACTATCTTCTAAGCTCATTCATTGAAAGTAGTTTATCAACTTTATATCTAATGTTACATTTTGGAAATGCAGCAACAAATGTGAGGTTCCATTCTGATATCAATGCCTCTTAGACTTTTGAGTCAATGTTTAAACTAAAATGGATTATTCCTTCATAGAAACACTACATTGGCTAAAAGGATAGATCTGGTGATGGCCACGATGAAAGAAGGCCCAGATAAAAATTAGTTTATGCCGGTGCATTCTTGCATGATTTCTAGCCTATCATTTTATGATTGTTAAGTGAAATGATTGAGATTATGCCATTACACCACACTGCGTAATTGAGAATTTGTTTGGGTACAAATCCTATTGTGGAAGAACATGAACAATTCACACCTATAGAAAGAGAGTGTCTGTTGTTCATATCACACATAATCTTCATTATTTCTTTTAGCATGAACTGCATTCTCTGCCCAAAATAGACACAAGATATTTTATGTAATAATATGTAATTTTGCATAGTTATTAAGTAGTTCACACAATTTCGGCAATGGAAGTCACACAAATTTCATCAAGCCTGGTTGAAAGAAACCATAACCGTTTGATGATCAGAAATGGTGCATTGATTGACTCCACTTGATTCCACATCTCAGACTGAGTGGGTAATTCAACAGCGAAGTAGATGGGGAATCATGCTGGAAGAAGGTCTAATGAGTTCTAATTTGCGTGGAAATATTAAAATAAGGTCCCCTTCTTAAAGGCTCTGTAAATGGTTCATAAGAGGGGATCATTCTTTTTTGAGAGGCTGTTTGCAGATCATCTTTCATACCCTAACGGTGAGAGGGGAGAGGGCATTGTTCCATCTTTGAGAAGATGTTGGGGTCTTTTGCAGATGTTCTTTCATACCCTAATAGGGAAAGGGAGAGGACATTGTTCTATCTTTGAGAGTTGGTTGGTGTCTCTTTAAGATGACCTTATTGAGAAATCATAGAAAAGGGAGCTAAGCTCTATTACAACCATGCCCTATAGGGCTGACAGAGATGTTAAAGATATCCATTGAAAGATAGAATTTGGATTAACATCCTTCCCCCTGCGCACAAGCAGCTCAGTGGCATTCCATATTAAAGACTAGCAGCATTTATACCGTCCCAAAAAAGACCTATGGTCAGATCCATCCACAACAATCTAGAAAGAAAGCAAATTTGCCACCCTGAAAGAAACACGCTACCTGGTGAATTACCTCTAGCTCTGAATCTGCTCTCTTTGAAAAAGGTTAAAATCTCACCACTTTAAACATACAGGATGCAAAGTACTTCTAGTTCTTCAAAACCATTGACTAGGCAGGCACATTTTAAATACACTGCTATGAATGTGAGCTGTGGGTATTTTTTATTAACAATACATTTATTAACAATAACTACCTCCTTCCTAGAGGGCACCGTGGGGGTGCGGAGAGATGATCTCTTATAATTTATATTGTGTTAACGAAAAACTACTGCAGAGAGCATTGTGTAATAAATAAATAATATTTCTTAATAGGTAGTGGCCACTTGGGCAATGATAAGAATATAAATCTGCTGGATAAAGATTGCTAAGTATGAACTTTCTTCAGACCTTCATAGCTAATGTGAGGGAATATTACCCCTTTCCAGCGTCTAGTACTACAATAGTCTCTAAAGCGTCCTGTGGAAAACTGATTAATTCAGTACCCTGCAGCACACTCAGAGAGGTTGGAGTATTACAATAGTCTCTAAAAATGTGTATTAATGATGGAGTACTGCAGCCGCATCCAAAGCAGCCATTCTGGGTAATGGGTTTGAATTGTCGCTAAAAGGGTCAGTGTGATTGCAGTATTACAGTAGTCCATGAAGTGGTTAATGATTGTGGAGTATTGCAATAATGCTTAATGTGTTTAGCAAAACTTGCTGCTTTTCAGTTGTCTCCCCCCGTTTGCCTACTCCCACTGGACTACTGCAAGGCTGACCCTGTGCGGGTTAGCCCTGGTAGCCAGCCTTGTCAGCCAACCTTTTAAGCTTGTTTTACTCTTTAGGTAGGTTTCCAGCCCATTGCCAGCCCATTCAGGGTCAGCCTTCCTGTGCCCACTTGGTGCAGTTTTTTACTACTTCCCACCTCCTGCCATCCATTTCCTTCTGCCTGCCTCCCCAGTGTCCCTCCCAGGACCTACTAAATGGATGCGACAGAACAGCAATGCTGCTAGTGCTCCAAAATCTCCCAAAAGGCAAGCCTGTCTGCACCCATCTTGACCACGCTCGGCGTCAGGAACCCTGACCCTCCAGGCACCCAAAAATACTCCATCGCAGATCTTTAAGCCATGGTCCCTGGACAGCACAGCAACTGCTGTCTCGCATCTCCTCACACAACGGCAGGACAGTTCACCTGCGAAAGTTGTCTCTACAACTGCAACATAGGACCTCCCGCGCCATGCCCACTCTGCCGAACAAGACCACCCGAGAACTGCTCTGATGCCTCCTGATCAATGCCAGATCACTCTGCAAACTCGCCACTGAAGTCTGGGACACCATCACCACCCTCGCCCCTGGCTAGACCTTCATAACAGAGACCTGGCTCAACCCCTCTGATGCTCTGAAAAATCATCAAATGGCTCTCCATAAGCAAAATAAAAACAGTCACACAAACCCTGCTCACCAGCCAGCTGGACTACGGCAAGGCACTGTAAGCAGGAACCACCACCAAACTCATGAAAATACTCCAGACGATACAGAACTCAGCAGCCAGACTGATCCTCCACCTACCCAAACAGACCCACATCACCCAACACCTGAGGAACGTCCACTGGCTTCCTGTCAAGAAAAGATGGTAATTAAATGTACTACAAAGACCACCATGGCTAAGTACCAGCATACATGAACCACGCCTGAACAAACCCCAAGATAAACATAAAATTCTCACATTATTGCAGAAACCTATTCACCCATAGGTCGAGATAATTTGGGGACCAGCTATTGGTTTCTGATTGATGACTCTTATCGATGGTACCTAAATGATCACTCCCAAATGCTACCAATCAGTACTTCCACTCTGTAGTTACCACTCAAAGAGTGTCATTAACAGATTCCGGATTCAGGATCCCATTTAGTGAAGTGCCTGCAATTACTCCCAGTGACATCTGGTTAGTGGCCAGTAATTGATCAAAACTATCCCACACCTAAAGATCCCAGCCAATGCTTCATCCTAAACGACACTCAGTTAATAACTCCCAGTCAGTATCCTCTGTTGACGTACTCCCATCCCATGTCTCATTTTCTAGGAACTGTAATTCAGAGGCTTCCATTTTGATATTCCAATTTAGTGAGTTATATTCTGTGAGTCACTCTCAGTGAATTTCATTCACTGACTCCCATTCAATGGCTAAAGTTCAATGATTTCAATTAAGCAGTTTCCATTCTTTTCTTTCTATTTTATCTGTAACTCTCAATCATTGACTCTTCTTTAGTGCTTCCTGCTGAGTGATTCCCCTTCAGTGGCTTACAGTCAGTGACTAATATTAACTGGCTTTCGTTCAGTGATTCCTACTCAGTGACTTTCACACAGGAGGAGCTGCCCCATGTATTGAGTACCTCCTGCTTCCACCACCCTGCCATGGCTCACTGCTGAGGACGCGGCAGCCATGTTTGTTCTTACCATGAAACAGAGGCTGAGCAGCGTGGCCGTGAGCGCGAGAGCCCCCAGGCTGATGAGGATGATCTGCCAGACATTCAGGTCTTCGACACCTACAAATCCTCCTCCGCTGAGTGTGGTTGTACCTGTGGGAGATTTAAGACAAAGTGTTAGGGATGTTAGGTGTAACACTCAGTCATTGGCAGTCCATACACAACTTCTATAGTACATTTCAACAGTCCTCTAGATGTTTATGAGGCTGATTGCAGACCGCTTCGAAGGGCACCCTCAAGGAGGGCCCCCGGGTGCCAAGAAGCCCTTAGGTAGGCTTTAGGTGTCCAGGACTGAAGTCTGTGCTATACTGAGTCTGGCCAGTAGAGATCAGAGTACCTAAAGACAGTCACTGCTATTAAGACTATGTGAAGACTGCAGGAGCCAGAGTTGTAACACCCCTCACAGGTAAACTATAATTTTTAGCATTTGTTCTGTTATATAACTCTGCAGTCTTCATTGTTTTTAGCATTTAGCAATGTGGGATTGGCAAACCAGGATCTGTTGTAGCACTTCATGAGCAGGGCAGACTCAATGTCGCCAAACTCACCTGTCTGATCCCTGATTGCACAAAGGAAAAACAGCTAGGGGCAAATTTATAAGATTCTCATGCAGCTCTGCAAAGCAAGGAACCTTGCTCTGGTGTGCTGCTTCAGAGGCAGGAATGCGCCACATTTAAAGAATGACTGAAAAGACCTTTATCCAGCTATAGAAATGAAACTGAGGATAGATTGGTAAAGCCCTGCTAGGTTCCCTGTTGCTTTAGCTCTGCTGTTATGATGACCACCTAGCCAATGGTTAATGTGAAGCTTTGAAAAATGGAGGAATACAAAATGACTTACCACCTAAACTTGTAGCTGTTGTGGCAAATGTTGTTTCTGATGTAGTTGCAGTTGTTGTGGCAACTGTTGTTTTTGCTGTAGAGGCAGCTGGTGTGGTTACTGTTGTTGCTACTGTAGAGGCAGCTGTTGTGGCAACTGTTGTTGCTGCTGTAGAGGCAGCTATTGTGGCAACTGTTGGTGCTGCTGTAGAGGCAGCTGTTGTGGCATCTGTTGTTGCTGCTGTATTTACAGCTGTTGTTGCAACTGTTGTAGCTGCTGTAGTTGCAGCTGTCGTGGCGACTGTTGTTTTTGCTGTTCTAGCAGCTGTTGTTGCTGCTTTTGTAGCAGCCGTTGTTGCTGCTGTAGTGGCAGCTGTAGTGTCACCTGTTGTTGGGGCTGTTGTTGTATCTGTTGTTGATGCTGTTGTGGCTGCAGTTGTGGCTATTGTTGTTTTAGCTGTTGTGGCAGATGTCGTGGTGGCTGTTGTTGCTGCTGTAGTGGCAGCTGTAGTTTCACCTGTTGTTGGGGCTGTTGTTGTATCTGTTGTTGCTGCTGTTGTGGCTGCAGTTGTGGCTATTGTTGTTATTGCTGTTGTGGCTGCAGTGGTAGCTACTGTTGTTGGTTCTGTAGTGGCAGCTGTAGTGATGGCTGTTGTTGCTGCAGTTGTACCAGCCGTTCCAGCTGTTGTAGTAACAGCATTTGTTGCTGTTGTAGCAGCCGTTGTTGCTGCTGTTGTATGAGTGGCTGTTGCTGCTGTAGTGGCAGCTGTTGTTGCTACTGTTGTGGCAGCTAAAGTTTCACCTGTTGTTGGGGCTGTTGTTGTATCTGTTGTTGCTGCTGTTGTGGCTGCAGTTGTGGCTATTGTTGTTATTGCTGTTGTGGCTGCAGTGGTAGCTACTGTTGTTGGTTCTGTGGTGGCAGCTGTAGTGATGGATGTTGTTGCTGCAGTTGTACCAGCCATTGTAGCTGCTGTAATGGCTGCAGTTTTTGCTGTTGTAGCAGCCATTGTTGCTGCTGTTGTAGCAGCCATTGTTGCTGCTGTAGTGGCAGCTGTAGTTTCACCTGTTGTTCGGGCTGTTGTTGTATCTGTTGTTGCTGCTGTTGTGGCTGCAGTTGTGGCTATTGTTGTTATTGCTGTTGTGGCTGCAGTGGTAGCTGCTGTTGTTGGTTCTGTAGTGGCAGCTGTAGTGATGGCTGTTGTTGCTGCAGTTATACCAGCCATTGTAGCTGCTGTAATGGCAGCAGTTGTTGCTGTTGTATCAGCCGTTGTTGCTGCTGTTGTACCAGCGGTTGTTGCTGCTGATGTAGCAGCTGTTGTTGCTGCTGTAGTGGCAGCTGTTGTTGGGGCTGTTGTTGTATCCACTGCTGCAGTTGTGGCTGCAGTTGTTGCTATTGTTGATATTGTTGTTGTGGCTGCAGAGGTAGCTACTGTTGTTGGTTCTGTAGTGGCAGCTCTAGTGATGGCTGTTGTTGCTGCAGTTGTACCAGCTGTTGTAGCTGCTGTAGTGACAGCAGTTGTTGCTGTTGTATCAGCCGTTTTTGCTGCTGTTGTACCAGCGGTTGTTGCTGCTGTTGTAGCAGCCGTTGTTGCTGCTGTTGTGGCAGCTGTAGTTTCACCTGTTGTTGAGGCTGTTGTTTTTTCTGTTGTTGCTGCTGTTGTGGCTGAAGTTGTGGCTATTGTTGTTATTGCTGTTGTGGCTGCAGTGGTAGCTACTGTTGTTGGTTCTGTAGAGGCAGCTGTAGTGATGGCTGTTGTTGCTGCAGTTGTACCAGCTGTTGTAGCTGCTGTAGTGACAGCAGTTGTTGCTGTTGTATCAGCCGTTGTTGCTGCTGTTGTAGCAGCTGTTGTTGCTGCTGTTGTAGCAGCCGTTGTTGCTGCTGTAGTGGCAGCTGTAGTTTCACCTGTTGTTGGGGCTGTTGTTGTATCTGTTGTTGCTGCTGTTGTGGCTGCAGTTGTGGCTATTGTTGTTATTGCTGTTGTGGCTGCAGTGGTAGCTACTGTTGTTGGTTCTGTAGTGGCAGCTGTAGTGATGGCTGTTGTTGCTGCAGTTGTACCAGCTGTTGTAGCTGCTGTAGTGACAGCAGTTGTTGCTGTTGTATCAGCCGTTGTTGCTGCTGTTGTACCAGCGGTTGTTGCTGCTGTTGTAGCAGCTGTTGTTGCTGCTGTTGTGGCAGCTGTAGTTTCACCTGTTGTTGGGGCTGTTGTTGTATCTGTTGTTGCTGCTGTTGTGGCTGCAGTTGTGGCTATTGTTGTTATTGCTGTTGTGGCTGCAGTGGTAGCTACTGTTGTTGGTTCTGTAGTGGCAGCTGTAGTGATGGCTGTTGTTGCTGCAGTTGTACCAGCCATTGTAGCTGCTGTAATGGCAGCAGTTTTTGCTGTTGTAGCAGCCATTGTTACTGCTGTTGTAGCAGCCGTTGTTGCTGCTGTAGTGGCAGCTGTAGTTTCACCTGTTGTTGGGGCTGTTGTTGTATCTGTTGTTGCTGCTGTTGTGGCTGCAGTTGTGGCTATTGTTGTTATTGCTGTTGTGGCTGCAGTGGTAGCTACTGTTGTTGGTTCTGTAGTGGCAGCTGTAGTGATGGCTGTTGTTGCTGCAGTTGTACCAGCTGTTGTAGCTGCTGTAGTGACAGCAGTTGTTGCTGTTGTATCAGTCGTTGTAGCTGCTGGTGTACCAGCGGTTGTTGCTGCTGTTGTAGCAGCCGTTGTTGCTGCTGTTGTGGCAGCTGTAGTTTCACCTGTTGTTGGGGCTGTTGTTGTATCTGTTGTTGCTGCTGTTGTGGCTGCAGTTGTGGCTATTGTTGTTATTGCTGTTGTGGCTGCAGTGGTAGCTACTGTTGTTGGTTCTGTAGTGGTAGCTATAGTGATGGCTGTTGTTGCTGCAGTTGTACCAGCCATTGAAGCTGCTGTAACAGCAGCAGTTTTTGCTGTTGTAGCAGCCATTGTTGCTGCTGTTGTAGCAGCCGTTGTTGCTGCTGTTGTAGCAGCCGTTGTTTCTGCTGTAGTGGCAGCTGTAGTTTCACCTGTTGTTGGGGCTGTTGTTGTATCTGTTGTTGCTGCTGTTGTGGCTGCAGTTGTGGCTATTGTTGTTTTTGCTGTTGTGGCTGCAGTGGTAGCTACTGTTGTTGGTTCTGTAGTGGCAGCTGTAGTGATGGCTGTTATTGCTGCAGTTGTACCAGCTGTTGTAGCTGCTGTAGTGACAGCAGTTGTTGCTGTTGTATCAGCCGTTGTTGCTGCTGTTGTAGCAGCCGTTGTTGCTGCTGTGGTAGCAGCCGTTGTTGCTGCTGTAGTGGCAGCTGTAGATTCACCTGTTGTTGGGGCTTTTGTTGTATCTGTTGTTGGTGCTGTTGTGACTGCAGTTGTGGCTATTGTTGTTATTGCTGTTGTGGCTGCAGTGGTAGCTACTGTTGTTGGTTCTGTAGTGGCAGCTGTAGTGATGGCTGTTGTTGCTGCAGTTGTACCAGCTGTTGTAGCTGCTGTAGTGACAGCAGTTGTTGCTGTTGTATCAGCCGTTGTTGCTGCTGTTGTGCCAGCGGTTGTTGCTGCTGTTGTAGCAGCCGTGGTTGCTGCTGTTGTGGCAGCTGTAGTTTCACCTGTTGTTGGGGCTGTTGTTGTATCTGTTGTTGCTGCTGTTGTGGCTGCCGTTGTTGCTATTGTTGTTATTGCTGTTGTGGCTGCAGTGGTAGCTACTGTTGTTGGTTCTGTAGTGGCAGCTATAGTGATGGCTGTTGTTGCTGCAGTTGAACCAGCCATTGTAGCTGCAGTAATGGCAGCAGTTTTTGCTGTTGTAGCAGCCATTGTTGCTGCTGTTGTAGC
Organism: Lissotriton helveticus; assembly: GCF_964261635.1. Lineage (NCBI taxonomy): Eukaryota > Metazoa > Chordata > Amphibia > Caudata > Salamandridae > Lissotriton > Lissotriton helveticus. Next base: position 70,023,197 of record NC_136065.1, read on the forward strand.
AGCTGTTGTTGCTGCTGTTGTACCAGCCGTTGTTGCTACTGTAGTGGCAGCTGTAGTTTCACCTGTTGTTGGGGCAGTTGCTGTATCTGTTGTTGCTGCTGTTGTAGCTGCAGTTGTGGCTATTGTTGTTATTGCTGTTGTGGTTGCAGTGGTAGCTACTGTTGTTGGTTCTGTAGTGGCAGCTGTAGTGATGACTGTTGTTGCTGCAGTTGTACCAGCTGTTGTAGCTGCTGTAGTGACAGCAGTTGTTGCTGTTGTATCAGCCGTTGTTGCTGCTGTTGTACCAGCGGTTGTTGCTGCTGTTGTAGCAGCCGTTGTTGCTGCTGTTGTGGCAGCTGTAGTTTTACCTGTTGTTGGGGCTGTTGTTGTATCTGTTGTTGCTGCTGTTGTGGCTGCAGTTGTAGCTATTGTTGTTATTGCTGTTGTGGCTGCAGTGGTAGCTGCTGTTGTTGGTTCTGTAGTGGCAGCTGTACTGATGGCTGTTGTTGCTGCAGTTGTACCAGCCATTGTAGTTGCTGTAATGGCAGCAGTTTTTGCTGTTGTAGCAGCCATTGTTGCTGCTGTTGTAGCAGCCGTTGTTGCTGCTGTAGTGGCAGCTGTAGTTTCACCTGTTGTTGGGGCTGTTGCTGCTGCTGTTGTGGCTGCAGTTGTGGCTATTGTTGTTATTGCTGTTGTGGCTGCAGTGGTAGCTACTGTTGTTGGTTCTGTAGTGGCAGCTGTAGTGATGGCTGTTGTTGCTGCAGTTGTACCAGCTGTTGTAGCTGCTGTAGTGACAGCAGTTGTTGCTGTGGTATTAGCTGTTGTTGCTGCTGTCGTACCAGCGGTTGTTGCTGCTGTAGTGGCAGCTGATATGGCAACTGTTGTTGGAGCTGTAGTGGCAGCTGTAGTGGCAGCTGTTGTTGCTGCAGTTGTACCAACCGTTGTAGCTGCTAAAGTGGCAGCTATTGTAGCGACTGTAGTTTTTGCTGTTGTAGTAGCCGTTGTTACTGCTGTTGTAGCTGCCGTTGTTGCTGCTGTTGTAGCAGCCGTTGTTGCTGCTGTTGTGGCAGCTGTAGTTTCACCTGTTGTTGGGGCTGTTGTTGTATCTGTTGTTGCTGCTGTTGTGGCTGCAGTTGTGGCTATTGTTGTTTTTACTGTTGTGGCTGCAGTGGTAGCTACTGTTGTTGGTTCTGTAGTGGCAGCTGTAGTGATGGCTGTTGTTGCTGCAGTTGTACCAGCTGTTGTAGCTGCTGTAGTGACAGCAGTTGTTGCTGTTGTATCAGCCGTTGTTGCTGCTGTTGTAGCAGCCGTTGTTGCTGCTGTTGTACCAGCCGTTGTTGCTGCTGTAGTGGCAGCTGTAGATTCACCTGTTGTTGGAGCTGTTGTTGTATCTGTTGTTGGTGCTGTTGTGGCTGCAGTTGTGGCTATTGTTATTGCTGTTGTGGCTGCAGTGGTAGCTACTGTTGCTGGTTCTGTAGTGGCAGCTGTAGTGATGGCTGTTGTTGCTGCAGTTGTACCAGCTGTTGTAGCTGCTGTAGTGACAGCAGTTGTTGCTGTTGTATCAGCCGTTGTTGCTGCTGTTGTACCAGCGGTTGTTGCTGCTGTTGTAGCAGCCGTTATTGCTGCTGTTGTGGCAGCTGTAGTTTCACCTGTTGTTGGGGCTGTTGTTGTATCTGTTGTTGCTGCTGTTGTGGCTGCAGTTGTGGCTATTGTTGTTATTGCTGTTGTGGTTGCAGTGGTAGCTACTGTTGTTGGTTCTGTTGTGGCAGCTGTAGTGATGGCTGTTGTTGCTGCAGTTGTACCAGCTGTTGTAGCTGCTGTAGTGACAGCAGTTGTTGCTGTTGTATCAGCCGTTGTTGCTGCTGTTGTACCAGCGGTTGTTGCTGCTGTTGTAGCAGCCGTGGTTGCTGCTGTTGTGGCAGCTGTAGTTTCACCTGTTGTTGGGGCTGTTGTTGTATCTGTTGTTGCTGCTGTTGTGGCTGCCGTTGTTGCTATTGTTGTTATTGCTGTTGTGGCTGCAGTGGTAGCTACTGTTGTTGGTTCTGTAGTGGCAGCTATAGTGATGGCTGTTGTTGCTGCAGTTGAACCAGCCATTGTAGCTGCAGTAATGGCAGCAGTTTTTGCTGTTGTAGCAGCCATTGTTGCTGCTGTTGTAGCAGCTGTTGTTGCTGCTGTTGTACCAGCCGTTGTTGCTACTGTAGTGGCAGCTGTAGTTTCACCTGTTGTTGGGGCAGTTGTTGTATCTGTTGTTGCTGCTGTTGTAGCTGCAGTTGTGGCTATTGTTGTTATTGCTGTTGTGGTTGCAGTGGTAGCTACTGTTGTTGGTTCTGTAGTGGCAGCTGTAGTGATGACTGTTGTTGCTGCAGTTGTACCAGCTGTTGTAGCTGCTGTAGTGACAGCAGTTGTTGCTGTTGTATCAGCCGTTGTTGCTGCTGTTGTACCAGCGGTTGTTGCTGCTGTTGTAGCAGCCGTTGTTGCTGCTGTTGTGGCAGCTGTAGTTTTACCTGTTGTTGGGGCTGTTGTTGTATCTGTTGTTGCTGCTGTTGTGGCTGCAGTTGTGGCTATTGTTGTTATTGCTGTTGTGGCTGCAGTGGTAGCTGCTGTTGTTGGTTCTGTAGTGGCAGCTGTACTGATGGCTGTTGTTGCTGCAGTTGTACCAGCCATTGTAGTTGCTGTAATGGCAGCAGTTTTTGCTGTTGTAGCAGCCATTGTTGCTGCTGTTGTAGCAGCCGTTGTTGCTGCTGTAGTGGCAGCTGTAGTTTCACCTGTTGTTGGGGCTGTTGCTGCTGCTGTTGTGGCTGCAGTTGTGGCTATTGTTGTTGTTGCTGTTGTGGCTGCAGTGGTAGCTACTGTTGTTGGTTCTGTAGTGGCAGCTGTAGTGATGGCTGTTGTTGCTGCAGTTGTACCAGCTGTTGTAGCTGCTGTAGTGACAGCAGTTGTTGCTGTGGTATTAGCTGTTGTTGCTGCTGTCGTACCAGCGGTTGTTGCTGCTGTAGTGGCAGCTGATATGGCAACTGTTGTTGGAGCTGTAGTGGCAGCTGTAGTGGCAGCTGTTGTTGCTGCAGTTGTACCAACTGTTGTAGCTGCTAAAGTGGCAGCTATTGTAGCGACTGTAGTTTTTGCTGTTGTAGTAGCCGTTGTTACTGCTGTTGTAGCTGCCGTTGTTGCTGCTGTTGTAGCAGCCGTTGTTGCTGCTGTTGTGGCAGCTGTAGTTTCACCTGTTGTTGGGGCTGTTGTTGTATCTGTTGTTGCTGCTGTTGTGGCTGCAGTTGTGGCTATTGTTGTTTTTGCTGTTGTGGCTGCAGTGGTAGCTACTGTTGTTGGTTCTGTAGTGGCAGCTGTAGTGATGGCTGTTGTTGCTGCAGTTGTACTAGCTGTTGTAGCTGCTGTAGTGACAGCAGTTGTTGCTGTTGTATCAGCCGTTGTTGCTGCTGTTGTAGCAGCCGTTGTTGCTGCTGTTGTACCAGCCGTTGTTGCTGCTGTAGTGGCAGCTGTAGATTCACCTGTTGTTGGAGCTGTTGTTGTATCTGTTGTTGGTGCTGTTGTGGCTGCAGTTGTGGCTATTGTTATTGCTGTTGTGGCTGCAGTGGTAGCTACTGTTGTTGGTTCTGTAGTGGCAACTGTAGTGGTGGCTGTTGTTGCTGCAGTTGTACCAGCTGTTGTAGCTGCTGTAGTGACAGCAGTTGTTGCTGTTGTATCAGCCGTTGTTGCTGCTGTTGTACCAGCGGTTGTTGCTGCTGTTGTAGCAGCCGTTATTGCTGCTGTTGTGGCAGCTGTAGTTTCACCTGTTGTTGGGGCTGTTGTTGTATCTGTTGTTGCTGCTGTTGTGGCTGCAGTTGTGGCTATTGTTGTTATTGCTGTTGTGGTTGCAGTGGTAGCTACTGTTGTTGGTTCTGTTGTGGCAGCTGTAGTGATGGCTGTTGTTGCTGCAGTTGTACCAGCTGTTGTAGCTGCTGTAGTGACAGCAGTTGTTGCTGTTGTATCAGCCGTTGTTGCTGCTGTTGTACCAGCGGTTGTTGCTGCTGTTGTAGCAGCCGTTGTTGCTGCTGTTGTGGCAGCTGTAGTTTCACCTGTTGTTGGGGCTGTTGTTGTATCTGTTGTTGTTGCTGTTGTGGCTGCAGTTGTGGCTATTGTTATTGCTGTTGTGGTTGCAGTGGTAGCTACTGTTGTTGGTTCTGTAGTGGCAGCTGTAGTGATGGCTGTTGTTGCTGCAGTTGTACCAGCTGTTGTAGCTGCTGTAGTGACAGCAGTTGTTGCTGTTGTATCAGCCGTTGTTGCTGCTGTTGTACCAGCGGTTGTTGCTGCTGTTGTAGCAGCCCTTGTTCCTGCTGTTGTGGCAGCTGTAGTTTCACCTGTTGTTGGGGCTGTTGTTGTATCTGTTGTTGCTGCTGTTGTGGCTGCAGTTGTGGCTATTGTTGTTATTGCTGTTGTGGCTGCAGTGGTAGCTGCTGTTGTTTGTTCTGTAGTGGCAGCTGTACTGATGGCTGTTGTTGCTGCAGTTGTACCAGCCATTGTAGTTGCTGTAATGGCAGCAGTTTTTGCTGTTGTAGCAGCCATTGTTGCTGCTGTTGTAGCAGCCGTTGTTGCTGCTGTAGTGGCAGCTGTAGTTTCACCTGTTGTTGGGGCTGTTGTTGTATCTGTTGTTGCTGCTGTTGTGGCTGCAGTTGTGGCTATTGTTGTTATTGCTGTTGTGGCTGCAGTGGTAGCTACTGTTGTTGGTTCTGTAGTGGCAGCTGTAGTGATGGCTATTGTTGCTGCAGTTGTACCAGCTGTTGTAGCTGCTGTAGTGACAGCATTTGCTGCTGTTGTAGCAGCCGTTGTTGCTGCTGTTGTAGCAGCCATTGTTGCTGCTGTTGTAGCAGCCGTTGTTGCTTCTGTAGTGGCAGCTGTATTTTCACCTGTTGTTGGGGCTGTTGGTGTATCTGTTTTTGCTGCTGTTGTGGCTGCAGTTGTGGCTATTGTTGTTATTGCTGTTGTGGTTGCAGTGGTAGCTACTGTTGTTGGTTCTGTTGTGGCAGCTGTAGTGATGGCTGTTGTTGCTGCAGTTGTACCAGCTGTTGTAGCTGCTGTAGTGACAGCAGTTGTTGCTGGTGTATCAGCCGTTGTTGCTGCTGTTGTACCAGCGGTTGTTGCTGCTGTTGTAGCAGCCGTTGTTGCTGCTGTTGTGGCAGCTGTAGTTTCACCTGTTGTTGGGGCTGTTGTTGTATCTGTTGTTGCTGCTGTTGTGGCTGCAGTTGTGGCTATTGTTGTTATTGCTGTTGTGGCTGCAGTGGTAGCTGCTGTTGTTGGTTTTGTAGTGGCAGCTGTACTGATGGCTGTTGTTGCTGCAGTTGTACCAGCCATTGTAGTTGCTGTAATGGCAGCAGTTCTTGCTGTTGTAGCAGCCATTGTTTCTGCTGTTGTAGCAGCCGTTGTTGCTGCTGTAGTGGCAGCTGTAGTTTCACCTGTTGTTGGGGCTGTTGCTGCTGCTGTTGTGGCTGCAGTTGTGGCTATTGTTGTTATTGCTGTTGTGGCTGCAGTGGTAGCTACTGTTGTTGGTTCTGTATTGGCAGCTGTAGTGATGGCTGTTGTTGCTGCAGTTGTACCAGCTGTTGTAGCTGCTATAGTGGCAGCTGATGTGGCAACTGTTGTTGGAGCTGTAGTGGCAGCTGTAGTGGCAGCTGTTGTTGCTGCAGTTGTACCAACCGTTGTAGCTGCTAAAGTGGCAGCTGTTGTAGCGACTGTAGTTTTTGCTGTTGTAGTAGCCGTTGTTACTGCTGTTGTAGCTGCCGTTGTTGCTGCTGTTGTAGCTGCCGTTGTTGATGCTGTTGTGGCTGCTGTAGTAGCTACTGTTGTTGGTGCTGTAGTGGCAGCTGTTGTGGCGAATGTTGTTGCTGCTGTAGCGGCAGCTGTTGTGGCAGCTGTTGTTGCTACTGTAGAGTCAGCTGTAGTGGTGGTTGTTGTTGCTGTGGTTGTTACTGCTGTTGTGGCAGCTGGTGTTGGTGTTGCTAATGCACAAAAATAAGACAATTTTTGGAGGTTATTTCCATCAAGTATTAAATGTAATTCTGTTTTTAAAGTAAAAACCACCAGCATGCATAAACACAGCCCGAGTGGCAACAGGCTGGATGTGAGCTGAAATGGGCACATCACCAAGCAGAACGAGGGGACATGATGATGTAAGATGGACAGCATACTAGTGGAATTATAAGAGACAGCTAGCTGCATGGTCTGAGTGGACAGCAGCCAGCCGAGAGAGCATAGGCAGCAGGTAGGAGCTGCTCAGCAGCAGTAAGTAAAGATGACAGAGGGAGCACAACCTGCCTGCTGAAGCAGGGACATCTAAAGGGAAACCTAACGTCTTTAAATAACCCAGTTACCAGAAGGGAGCATAGTTGCTTAAAGGGACTGGAGCCAGCTGACGGAAGCACAACCAGCAGAATGTCACTGAGGTAACAGCAGTGAGCAGAGATGTCCAGATGAAACAGAGCCTGCTGCAAGGCACAAAATCAGCAGGCTGAGCATCTAGCATCTGGCAGCATAGCCAGTATGATGGAGCAGACACAAATTTAGGCTCATGAATAGCAAGTTTGATCAAAGCCACTAACATGTTGTACAACCAGGAATAGAGAGCACAACCACACCAGAATATTGCATGAGAGGGTGTACAGCAGAAGGGAGCACAGCCAAGAAACAAGAACAGAACCACAGCCATCTGACTAGAGCACAACAAATAGAGCACAATAGGTTAGGCAGCAGAAGGGAGCACAGCCAAGGAGATAGAACTGAACCACAGCCTTCTGACTGGGGCACAGAAGGCTAGAGAACAAGCAGCCAGAGGGGGTGGCAGCAGAAGAGAGCATTGCCAACCAATGTGACAACAGGTACCAGACTGGACCACTACCATCTGGCAGGAGCAAATCTAAGAGAAGGGAGCACCACCAGAAATATGACCCTTGCAGCAGGAGAGAGCATAGGTGTCAAGCTAGACAAGAGCCAACTAAAGGGAGCATTTCTCAGCAGCTAGCATTAAACAGTATATCAAGCAGAGACAGCAGTAAGATGTATGTACACTAAACTGACTTGCATAGAGAGATACCTTTGCACTGACTCAAGTGTCTATTTTAGGTCTAGTTTGCTGAAGATAGTCTGCTCTGTCCAAGTATAAAGCTACGGGTGACACAGCCCCCCCTACAATAACCACTAAGGGCTGGTGAGTCCAGTCCTGGACATTAGATATAGATAGAGGATGTCAGAAATGTGTAGCTTCTGGTGTTTACATGGCTCCTTGTCACCAGGCAGTGCCCTGGTCATTAGTCGATAAGGAGATGCTGAGATATATATATCACTAGGGTCAAGCTGGTCCAGTGCTGGCCCTTAGACTGAGAGAGAGTCAATAGCTCCTGACCACTGGTTGCAGGAGATTTTATTATTCCTGATCCTTAAAAGTAGGGTTATATAGCCCCAGGTTTCTAGGATTTGCATGGTCTTTACCTGGTTGCTAGAAATGGAGGGATTACAGGGCTCCAGGATAGAGACAGGTGGTGCCCTTCCTGTCCTTTAAAGAGATAGCGCAGTGCAGAGGTTGTGCCGCTGGTGTCAGGTGCATCCTTTACTGGTCAAAGAGAGAGGGGGGTACAGAGCTCGTGCCCCTAGGGACTGGTGTGTCCTTTACTGGTCAAAGAAAGAGGGTGGTGCAGAGAGTGTGCCCCTAGGGACAGATGCGTCCTTTACTGGTCAAAGAAAGAGGGTGGTGCAGAGGTCGTGCCACTAGGGACAGGTGTGTCCTTTACTGGTCAAAGAGAGAGGGTGGTGCAGAGGTTGTGCCACTAGGGACAGGTGCGTCCTTTACTGGTCAAAGAGAGAGGGTGGTGCAGAGGTCGTGCCACTAGAGACAGGTGCATCCATTAGTGGTCAAAGAGAGAGGGTGGTGGAGAGCTCATGTCACTAGGAACAGGCGGGTCTGTTTTGTTTCATTAAAGGGAGAGGGTGGTGCAGAGTTCGTGCCACAAGGGAAAGTCGGTCCTTTCCTGGTCATTAAATACAGAGGGCAGTCCAGAGCTCAGGTTAGGAACAGGTGGGTCTTTTCCTGGTCTTTAAAGAAAGATGGCCATGCAAAGCACGTACCACTAGACACAGGCGAGTCAGTTCCTGGTCATTAAAGAGAGAGGGTGGTCTAGTGTTTTTCAACCCTGTTTTTCTTTCTCCCCCCAATATATTTATGCAGGAGTCGATTAAAGCATGCCCCATCATGTCACCGTGACGAGAATGCTTTGCGCTTCCGCCGGTCAATCTCCTGTCTGGAAGTCTGGTTTTATTGTCAGTTTCGTTGTATTGGCTTCCAGACCACCTGGTGACCATTTACTGCAAACTGACCTGTCCACAAGATGGCTTCCTCTGATTATTTTGGCCTACTCTCTTATAGGTAATTCATAATCTGAGTAGTCTGCAAGACCTTTAATGGAATTCTTTTTATGTTTTAAGGCTTTTCTATTTGAGAGAATTGAGGTAAAGTAATTGTACTATTCCCAACAGGTGTGCCTCACCACTGGCACATCTGCCTTATAATAATAAATTAGGACCCAGATCCTGTCTGTAATCATTGCAACCCTTATCCAACATTTCTCTACAGGGTCACAAATGATTTTTACCCTATATCACCATTCTTGTATCTCATTTAGCCCTGATACAGGTAAAAACAATACACGATTGCTTATCTCCCAAAGCAGTGCCAATTTAGGGGCTTCTCTCACAGACAATACTTGGACATTCCTTCTCTTGTATTCCCATCACCTCTATCTTTAGAAGTTTCATTGTATCCCATATTCTTGAAAATAAAACAACATTCTAACTATACCCCCAAAGTAATATTGGCTATAGGTCTAACTGGACAACTTTCTGTGATATATCCCTAACCCCAAAACTCAACCCTCCTCCAAATCTTGCCAAACATGGTTGGGGACCTCCAACCCCTTTATCCAAGCACCACTCACTGTTTTCCACACCCTGCCACTTACCCCAATGAATTTGATTCAAACCTGTTTTTTTATAATACTTTGTACAAAATCCTGTTTTGTATAATAATTTGTGTAATACCCGCAATTACAGTCGACCATAAACACTCCGCTATTGTTACTGCCCACTCAAATCTGAGTTTATACTTCATTTACGCACTGCCCTCATTTTAGCAGTAGATCCCCTCCAGTACTGTGAGAGGGATTACTATAGATAAACTCCTTCTGGGTTCAGTACTCTGGGGGAACTCAGTTCTAGTAGAAAACTTTACTCAAGAATCTACTGCATTTTTCCTTTAGAAATTCCTTGCTCTCCATTTCTAACTATGATCAGTAAGTTCTTTTTCACTTTAAAATCATTTTTTTCAGCTCCAAAAATAGTTTATCTCATGCTTTATGCACTATCTCATAAATGAGACAGTTATATAAGTTGATTAGCACAATTCCAGTGGCACTAGTGTGACCACTGTTTATCTTATATTTGTGTTGATTATTGCTGTAACCCTGAGGAAGTCCCAAGTCTGTGTGCATTAGAAGGACGAAACACGTGTTGGCTGTGTAGTGCACCTTTTGCCTCACCTCCAGTGGAAGTCAAGAGGTGCATTTATTCAGACTAAGTACCATTCTACTTTTCTATTGATGTGCGTTTATGTTACTTA